>NC_060124.1:524913593-526130022 GCF_021461395.2 Schistocerca americana
TGACTATCAGTGAAACAGTTCTTTGTTTATTCCCCGTAGTGTCACAAAAATGCGAAGTGTGTATTGAATGACAAAATCAAACATTATTCTTGTACCAGGCACACGGGAGAAAGGAAAAATTGATGAAGTCAGGCACTTTGCAGTAACCTAGTTTTATTTAGACAGAATTGGGATGGAGTCAGAAATGTTTGTTGTTCTGCATATTGTGCTGCATACTATGTGTACTTCATCAAATTCGTGAAGCGTGATGAAGAAAACTGGTAATGCACATATGACCAGAGCTTAAGAATACTGTTCTGCTCATAAACCTGAAATAAGAGAGACGTAGCAGAAATTATGTTGTCTGATTATTTCCTGAAAAGTGCTTTCCACTGTAGAAAAAAATTCTTTATCAAGAGTTGAATCACACTAGTAGTTCGACGTGGACTCCACACTACATCTACAGATTTTTTTGTCATCCTGCACAAAAACAGAGATGTCATTACATCCAGACAATGAATCCAACAAAAGCAATTTATTAGTTTCTGCAGCTGATAGGAATATGTTTCGATAATTATTCTTTCCCATTTTTCCAGATTTTGATACACTGATTAAAAGATATTTGCAACTAAACACTCCATTTTTTATTTGTGGTCCTGATTTGCTTTGCCATTGTTTGAGAGATATACAGCTGCGGAAACAGTAAACCACTCATACTTATCACTGGCATTATCGTATGTGAATTGCAATCACTGATTGGGCAGCCAACTCCATCTTTTGTTTATTTTTTTGTTTATTTTTTGTTTATTTTTTTGTTTGTTTTTTGTTTGTTTTTTGTTTATTTTTTGTTTGTTTTTTGTTTTTTTGTTTTTGTTTTTTGTTGTTTGGGTTTTTTGTTGTTTGGGTTTTTTGTTGTTTGGGTTTTTTGTTGTTTGGGTTTTTTGTTGTTTGGGTTTTTTGTTGTTTGGGTTTTTTGTTGTTTGGGTTTTTTGTTGTTTGGGTTTTTTGTTGTTTGGGTTTTTTGTTGTTTGGGTTTTTTGTTGTTTGGGTTTTTTGTTGTTTGGGTTTTTTGTTGTTTGGGTTTTTTGTTGTTTGGGTTTTTTGTTGTTTGGGTTTTTTGTTGTTTGGGTTTTTTGTTGTTTGGGTTTTTTGTTGTTTGGGTTTTTTGTTGTTTGGGTTTTTTGTTGTTTGGGTTTTTTGTTGTTTGGGTTTTTTGTTGTTTGGGTTTTTTGTTGTTTGGGTTTTTTGTTGTTTGGGTTTTTTGTTGTTTGGGTTTTTTGTTGTTTGGGTTTTTTGTTGTTTGGGTTTTTTGTTGTTTGGGTTTTTTGTTGTTTGGGTTTTTTGTTGTTTGGGTTTTTTGTTGTTTGGGTTTTTTGTTGTTTGGGTTTTTTGTTGTTTGGGTTTTTTGTTGTTTGGGTTTTTTGTTGTTTGGGTTTTTTGTTGTTTGGGTTTTTTGTTGTTTGGGTTTTTTGTTGTTTGGGTTTTTTGTTGTTTGGGTTTTTTGTTGTTTGGGTTTTTTGTTGTTTGGGTTTTTTGTTGTTTGGGTTTTTTGTTGTTTGGGTTTTTTGTTGTTTGGGTTTTTTGTTGTTTGGGTTTTTTGTTGTTTGGGTTTTTTGTTGTTTGGGTTTTTTGTTGTTTGGGTTTTTTGTTGTTTGGGTTTTTTTTGTTTGGGTTTTTTTTGTTTGGGTTTTTTTTGTTGTTTGGGTTTTTTTTGTTGTTTGGGTTTTTTTTGTTGTTTGGGTTTTTTTTGTTGTTTGGGTTTTTTTTGTTGTTTGGGTTTTTTTGTTGTTTGGTTTTTTTTTGTTGTTTGGTTTTTTTTTGTTGTTTGGTTTTTTTTTGTTGTTTGGTTTTTTGTTGTTTGGTTTTTTGTTGTTTGGTTTTTTGTTGTTTGGTTTTTTTGTTGTTTGGTTTTTTTTTTGTTTGGTTTTTTTGTTTGGTTTTTTTGTTTGGTTTTTTTGTTTGGTTTTTTTGTTTGGTTTTTTGTTTGGTTTTTTGTTTGGTTTTTTGTTTGGTTTTTTGTTTGGTTTTTTGTTTGGTTTTTTGTTTGGTTTTTTGTTTGGTTTTTTGTTTGGTTTTTTTGTTTGGTTTTTTTGTTTGGTTTTTTTGTTTGGTTTTTTTGTTTGGTTTTTTTGTTTGGTTTTTTTGTTTGGTTTTTTTGTTTGGTTTTTTGTTTGGTTTTTTTGTTTGGTTTTTTTGTTTGGTTTTTTTGTTTGGTTTTTTGTTTGGTTTTTTTGTTTGGTTTTTTTGTTTGGTTTTTTTGTTTGGTTTTTTTGTTTGGTTTTGTTGTTTGGTTTTTTTTTTTGTTGTTTGGTTTTTTTTTTTTGTTGTTTGGTTTTTTTTTTGTTGTTTGGTTTTTTTTTTTGTTGTTTGGTTTTTTTTTTTTGTTGTTTGGGTTTTTTTTTTTGTTGTTTGGTTTTTTTTTGTTGTTTGGTTTTTTTTTTTTTGTTGTTTGGTTTTTTTTTTTGTTGTTTGGGTTTTTTTTTTGTTGTTTGGTTTTTTTTTTGTTGTTTGGTTTTTTTTTTTTGTTGTTTGGTTTTTTTTTTTGTTGTTTGGTTTTTTTTTGTTGTTGTTTGGTTTTTTTTTGTTGTTTGGGTTTTTTTTTGTTGTTTGGTTTTTTTTTTTGTTTGGTTTTTTTTTTTTGTTTGGTTTTTTTTTTTTTGTTGTTTGGTTTTTTTTTTTGTTGTTTGGTTTTTTTTTTGTTGTTTGGTTTTTTTTTTTGTTGTTTGGTTTTTTTTTTGTTGTTTGGTTTTTTGTTGTATGGCTGGCTTTTTTTGTTGTATGGCTGGCTTTTTTTGTTGTATACTTATATCAACACACCCCCCTCCGCACCCTGAAATGATAATTTGCGGTGTGCACGCAGTTCTTTCATGAAACCTGATTCATCGGCATTATTAACAGCAGTTTGTCTTTATGTCAACTATGAATTTCTCTATAGCACTGTATATCAGTGGCAGCTGCTGTACACATTTATGTGATGTAAACTTTGTAATTTTGTGACTTCCTATTCTGTAAGATTTCTTGAACATGCATAGCCAGTTCAACAAAGCCTTGAAATAAGAAACGTTCATGTCCAATGCAATTTGGAGGGACCAGTCTCCTAGATCCCTATCGGTAATGGTGCATAGCCTCTCACGAGCTGTTTTAAATCTTTTGAACAGTTTTTCATTCCGATGGTTTCGGGTTTCTGCTTGGAGCATATTTATTTCTTAATGTAATTCATTCTTCCGTTTGAACAGTTCACACCCAAATTGTACAAAACGAAAATGCCTTTGCACACTGTGTAACTTCAAGTGTTTTTCTCCTCTTTCATTTAACTAATATTACATTGCCTTTTCTTTGTCACTGAAAGCAGTTTCAGTAAGTGTCTTTTTTAGGCTTGGAAGGTATTCTTCATAGCTGTTACTGGCACAACTGACATCATCTTAATCACAATTCATCACATCACAGTTATTTCTATTTCTTCTAATGTATCCACAATTTCAAACAAAATGTCAATATCATTTGAATGAATGTTGAGGAAATAAACTAACAAATGACACATTTGTACATCCTCGGGAGAAGTAGGTGATTTTTGGCTGGAAACCACATTCTTCATATTTCATCATTGCTAAATTGATAACATTAATTGGATTCCCCATTACTGTGAAACTGGAAGAAAAAAGATATCAGGCATGCCTTATGAAAGCACAATAAATATTAATTCAGCTTTATCTGTATTGTCAATCTTAACAATACTACAAAAAGCAACTGATAATTTGTAATACTTGAGTGGCTAATTCGAGAGAATAGTAACTGTGTAGTGTAGTGTAGTGTAGTGTAGTGTCAGTGAAACTACCAATGAACCGCAACCTGAAATGTTCTTTACAAATTTCTATCTGGTTGTGTTGTGTTGTGTTTCCTGTTTACAAATTAGGGGTGCACATTTGTACTGCTGCCTGGTGCACTAAGAATTTGGCAATTTTTAGCTGTTTTTTTAATACTTGCAGTGCCTCTTAGCAGTTAAAATTTTGACAATACATTTCTTTTGTTGTCTTCTTCCTGTAGGTTTTGACATGTCTTTTTGGACCATTCTCTTGTTAGTGCAAAGAAATGTAATTTGATACATCAACTTTGGCTAATGATATCTATAAATTGAAATTTTTACAGGGTTATTCATATGTACCTCCAGCATTTCAAAGGTAAACTATCCAAAAACAAGGCATACAAAGAAATGAGAAAATTAGTAGATAGAGCATGAAGTAGTTTGAGAGAGCCCCACTGGTGGAGGCATGTCAGAAAAATGGTCTGTAATGGCATGGTGGGTGCATTTTGTGATAACAGGTAAAAGCTCAGACAGAAAAAACAATTTGCTCATGAGGTGTGTGCGTGTGTGCGTGTGCGTGTGCGTGTGCGTGTGTGTGTGTGTGTGTGTGTGTGTGTGTGTGTGTGTGTGCAGGAATCATTCGTCTGCTTCCCGAAGAAATTTATGACGCATGCAGCCAGAGAACTGCAGATACTGAATTCAAATGTCTGGAACATTCTATCCAAATGTGTGTGTTTAAAAGCATGACAGCGGCAGTTGTTCAGTGTTCTAACCACTCAGGACAATCATCACTGTTCTGACTTGCAGTGACATGCAGTGTTTACTGAAGGAAGACTTTCACAGAAATTGATTTTCAATGATGAAGCCATGTTCTATGCTTCTAAAGTTTAATCATAATAATACACATATTTTGGGCAGAGAACCACCACATAAGATTGTAAAACAATTTTGTGATTCAACTAAAGTTATTGCCTTTTGTGCCATGTCCTTGTAAGGACAATCTTCCTTTGTGGAGGAAATTGTGACTGGTTTTATTTATATTGACATTGTGCAGTAATGACACAGCTCAAATTACTGGAAGACAGTGGAGACCTCATTGTGCAACACGATTATGCTCCACCACTGTTTCTTTCAGATGATGGTGAATATTTCAATGCCAAATTACCTCAGCAATGGATTGGACATGCTCCCCATTATGGCTTTCCTTTCCTTCAGTGGAGCCTACAGTCACCCATCTTAATCCCATGTGATTTCTTTTTACACAGGGTTATGTCAAAAATTGTGTGTTCCTGCCTCCACTGCCATTTAATATGGAAGAAATAAAAGGCAGGATAATTAATGCAGTTGCTGATATCGACCACATGTTGGTACATATATGGCAATAGTTTACTATCATATTGACATTTACCATGTCACAAATGGTACCCACATTGATCACCTGTAGAGTCGAGAACTTGGAGAAATGCTTTATCCATTGGCATATGTCTATTTTCTGAACGTCTGGCAATTGTTCCACAATAGTTTCCACAGACTCTGGAGACACACATACCGGTAACCCTGTATTTTTGTGGAATTCCAATTGTGCAATAAAATAATTTAGTTGCCAGTCCTAAAATGGACAAGTTTTCTGATAATTATTTGTTACTATCAGACTTCATGTAATAGTAATTTACATGTGTATTGATGAGATCAGTAATTACATGTGTGAGAGTAAATTCTCATAGTCAGGGGATAAAAAAGTTAGTTACATTGATGTGCAGAATCACAGCTTTTGAACTGTTTAAAATATTAATAAATTATTATAAACAAATGAGAACTGTATGGATTACTGTAGAATGTGAGACAGCAATGACAACATTGTGAGATCACATTCTTCATCGCTGTAAAGTCTGAACACACTTTTCCAAATACTTGAAATTCACAATCAATATTATTGCATTTAAATCTTAATTGCTACAAAGCACCTTGGTCACATTGGAAGCAGGTATCAAAGACATCTATACAAAAATTGCTGAGATCACAGTTAATTAATACAGGTACAAATGTTGGTTCTATTGAGGAAGAGGAAGGAGAAACTATGGGTTCAACCCCAGCTGGATACCATAAAAATAACAGCCATCTATGAATGGGTCAGCCATCATTTGTTGTGGGGGAAAGTTTCAAACAGCTCAGAAGCAATCTGGACATAAAGAATAGTGTTGCTCAAAAAACATCTGTGGCTATTGCCAAAACTATTGGTTCCAGACTGGAACAAAACCAATGAAATAATTTAAAGGCAACCCTGTACAGAAAAATAATCGCTCTGTAACTACCACAAGAAGAATCTGAAAGACATGGGCATAGGACAGGACTGATGGATCTTAGACAGACATCAACCTATCATATCAGACTGACAGCAATATCAGTACTGAAACTTCCTGGCAGATTAAAACTGTGTGCCTGACCGAGACTCGAACTCGGGACCTTTGCCTTTCGCGGGCAAGTGCTCTACCAACTGAGCTACCAAAGCACGACTCACGCCCGTTACCCACAGCTTTACTTCTGCCAGTATCTCGTCTCCTACCTTCCAAACAGCCATTGCTGCATACATACAAAACAAGAAGCAATAAAAATCTGAAATCTACAGGGAACTGTCAGTCTACAGCTCCAAATCTTCCTGGAACCAGGCAACTGCTTTACATCTCTCTGCAGGTTATGTTGACCTGATATAATCCCAATAGCCAGCCACTAAATGTTTTAAATGTCTGCTGACCATGCCTACTTGTTAAAAAACCCCACAGAAAGGATAGTATCATAGAATTAGTTAAATTTGTGTCTTGTATGTTGTTGGTTCTACTCCTAAATGTTCCCATTTGTTTTCCATCAAGGTTTCCTTATGGTGAGTTTGTGTCTTCACCTCCCTCTTTTCTACTAGTAATATTACCCTTAGACTTATACAGTGTAAAATGAGCCATACATTTAAAGGTAATCTTCTAACTGGGCGCTACCAGATTCTTCTTGTTTGTTATGGGCATTGTCTTAAATTTATCAATGCCTAAAGAATATTGGTATTCACTACACAAAATAAATACCAAATCATAAATTCACTCAAAACTATTAAATGATCATACATTTCTGCACATAAAAGCATCTTTACAATATCAAAATGCATCTTTGTTTCCTTTTACAGCCATAGGCAAACAGTTCCTAGATAAACAGAAAAGTTTTGGCTTTATTGAAAGAATGGCAACAATAATTATTTATTTACTTGTTGCTTATTTGGCCTGACCAGTCAGTCAGTATGTACATAATTGGGAACTGAATGTTGACTGCCATGTCCATTGATGACAGAATGGCACATACATACAAATTGTCATAGCTAACAGCAAAGACAGAAGTTAATGGCAGGGATCGTACCTAGTCCATCTAAGGAGTAGGTCAGAATCTTGATAAATTAAACTCTCATTATAGATGACACAGATTCAGTGAACGTTGGTGTGTTATTTTGTTACACATGGTGTAATAATGTGGGTGTCAACTTCAGTTGCAAATACTTTGTCTGTATTGCTCACTGAAGCAGTTATGGCATGTATTATTCATTCAAATAAATAACCCGTAACGACTCACAACTCTTGTATGTGCTCGGCTACCATGAGAGTCCAGCCTTTGCGGCATTACTTCCTTTTCGTGCTGCAAGTTTATACTTCCACTATCCCCTTCCCCCACAGCCTCTCCATTGGATGGTTTTCTTGGCATAGATACTGCTTCCAACTGGTTTATGATGGGGATTAGAGTTTAAAACTTCAGGAATTCTCTAGAGTGTTTCATTAAATAAACGCATGGTCCCCAGTGTTCAATTTTATCTGCCACCAATTTTCAAAATTCTGCGTAAGTGTGGATCAAGCAGGAAATGTCACCCAATGTGGTGTATGCTCCATCTTCATCTTTCCATCTGCGCATCCTTCCCTCTAATAAGATGATACACCCAAAATCCAGCACAGTAGCCATCCTGTTCTGGGTGGTGGTCATCAAGTACTTGCACCCCTGACCACACAGAGATCGCACTGTTGACGTCTGGGCCGCTAACTCCACATGTATGCCAAGCAGAATGTGTCCATCGTGACTGGGGCGGAAGGACTCTGAGCAATTGATTACTGGCAAGGTAGCCATTGCCGAGGCTGAGTAGTGCCAATGGGGAGACCCTCATTTGGAGTAGGTGGCACCATGGCAGGTGAGCTGCAAATGAAGCAGATGAAGTTCTATCACTGGTGGCCATACAGGCCCAATAGTCACTATGGAAGGAAAGCCCTCTTTTTAGTGTAGAGAGATACAAAACTAAAATGTTACTTTCCCTGGCTCTGCCATGGGTGGAAGGCTCCAACATGGGAGGAGCATAGGGCTATGTGACTAGCAGAAAAAAACTCTCTCCAATATTTAGTTTGCACAAGGACTGATACGGATTCCTTCTTGGCCACAAAGCCCTCATTCTTTGTGGAGAAGTTAGAAGACAAGTTTGGGGAAGTGGCAGTCATCTCTAAAATGAAAAGTAGGTCAGTTTTGATCAAAACAGCATCCCCTGCAGACTTAATGGTGCTGCTCACCTGTAAAAAGCTGGCTGACATAACAGTAACTGTCACTCTCCATAACAGTCTGAACAACTTGGAACTAGGGGTGTACACTTCATCCGCCGTGTATATCGGGGATCAAAGTACAATAAAGTCAACTCCAGTACCTTCATCTTGGCAGTTGATGGAGACTAATTGTCTCAAAAGGTCAAGGTGATGGTATACCAATTCAACGTGAAACTGTGTGTCCCCCCCTTCACCATGAATTGCTTAAGTGTTTGAAATTTGGTCATGTGTCTTTGCATTGCTACACTAGCCCCATCTGCAGAGACTGTGGATGAGTGCTGCATGCCAATGCTCCCTGTTCCTGTCTCCCATATGAGTCAGCTGTGGAAAGCACAATTCTCCCTGCTCACCAGATTGCACTGTTCGAGAGAGAGAGAGAGAGAGAGAGAGAGAGAGAGAGAGAGAGAGAGAGAGAGAGAGAGAGAGAGAGAGAGAGAGAGAGAGAGGCAAACTAACTAACTTACCAAGAGGCCAAAAAGAAGAAAGAGCAGTTGCACCCAGCATGTAAAACAAGTTTGTATGCTAAAGCTATGACATCCCCCCCCCCCCCCCCACTTAGACATTGGTGCTCCTGCCTGTTAAATCTCCTACATTGGGCCCTCATGGGCCACTCAGCCATGCCTGCCCTCGCCCCTCGCCCCTCGCCCCTCCCCCCTCCCCCGATGGTTGGGGGCTCCACTCTCGCTGTTTCCCTTCTTTGGGGTTGATGGTTTCAATTGACCCACCAGAGACATTGGTCCCTATCTCCTAGCCAGAGACGAATCACCTTTCTCCAGTGTCTCCTGCCAGGACAGGTTACTTCATGACTTACTGTGAATGTTTCTGCTGGTCTGCAACCAGACACTAGCCAGTGGCTGAAGGTGCCACAGGCCGCTAGTCACAGGGCTTCCAAATAATCGCCGTCTTTACCTGGAACTGATTCAGAGAAGCCCTCGCAATCATCAAAAGCCTCTATGGAGAGGAACGACAAGTAGTAGTCTCCAAAAAAAGGACATTCCGGTGGCCCCCACGTCACCAGATAGCAACTGTTCCACTCCTGCGGCTGAGGCAGATTTTCCAGCAGCCCCGGGTGCACCATTTTGCACCACACAATGGAACCTGGAACCTATGTATATGGAGGCCATAACCCCTCAACCAATGGCAACAGATGACTGTAGGGCCTGCCTCCTTGGTATTTTCATGGCCTCAAGCACACTGGCAACATTATTCTCCAGTGGAATTGTAGCAGTTTTTTCCACCATCTGGCTGAGCTAAGACATCTTTCAAGAACTTACCCTGCCTTCTGCACTGCCCTTTAGGAGACCTAGTTTCCAGCATAGACCCCAGCCCTTTGTGGATACCGGGAATATTATAAGAATTGTGCTAACTATGGCAGGATGCAGGGCAGAGTTTGCACACACTGTATAGCGAACTTGTGCCTCTTAATACACCTTCAGAGGCTGTGGCTGTTCAAGTAAGAGCATTTCAGGATATCACCATTTGCAATATTTACATACCTCCCTCTTGATGGTGAAGTCTCAGAACATTTTGTTTGCATTGGTTGATCACATCAGCTCACCTTCAATAATGCTGGGTATATCAACACCCTTAACCCTTTGTGGGGCTGAGCCAAGATCACTGGCCACAATAAAGACCTTAGAAACTTACTGGCACAACTAAACGCTTGCCTCTTGAATACTGGCATCCCCACACACTTCTGTGTGGTACACGGAACTTTGAAACTCCCTGGCAGATTTAAACTGTGTGCTTGGGTAGCTCAGTTGGTAGAGCACTTGCCCATGAAAGGCAAAGGTCCCAAGTTCGAGTCTCAGTCCAGCACACAGTTTTAATCTGCCAGGAAGTTTCAAAATCAGTGCACAGTCCACTTCAGAGTGAAAATTTCATTCTGAAAACGTGGAACTTTCTTGGCCATTGACCTTTCCATTTGCAGTCCTTGTCTTCTCCCATCCATCCACTGGAGAGTCCACAATGACTTGTGTGGTAGTGATCACTTCCCAATCTTCTTGTCCCTCCCTCAGCATTAATCCCATGGATGCCTGTCAAGATAGGCTCTCAACAGTGCTGGCTGGGATGTTTTCACCTCTGGTGCCACCTTGGCTCCCTGCCGCATGCAGATATTGATGAGGCAGTCCAGAGTCCAACTATAGCCATTCTATCAGCAGCCAATTTGGTGATACCCTGTCCCTCAGAACTGCCCCAATGGATGACAGTACCTTGGTAGTAACCAAATATTGAAGTGGCCATTAGAGATCTTATATGAGCCCTCCAGCACTGAAGGGGCACCCATCAATGGAGCACATCATTGTCTTTAAACAGCTACATGCTTGGACCAACCACCTAATAACACGACAGAAACAAGAATTCTGGGGACACTGTTTTCACCATAGGACCACACACCTCCCTTTTGCAGGTTCCAGCAAAGATCAGACATCTCTATGGATACCAGATACCTGCAGGTGTAGCTAGTATTACCTTGAGTGGCGCTGTCTACACTGACCTAGGTGGCATAGTTGAACATTTTGCTCTCCAGCATCTGAAGAGTACGAATCTGCCTTTCATGCCTTAAACAGTGGATGGACTGAAATCAATTATCTTTCAATATACACAACCTGGAGCCTTATACTCCATTCAGTGAATGGGAAATTTTAGTTTGGAGCACTTTGTCTAGGAGAGTATGGTGTGCACACAAACGTGCACAGGCATACATACTGCTTACCCTTCATCATTATTGGGGATCTTGTCTGCATAATTTGGAAGGATATTTTATGTTAAAACTGGAGCTGTAGTGCTTAGGCTGCAAAAGACACACACATAGTAGCTGAATAGAGGAATTTATTTTCTTTTATATAAACCCAGACTGCAACTGCATTAAGTGCATTTGCCACTCATTGCCTGTAGCTTCATAATACATGTGTTCTAGTCCTCAGATGGCAAATACCAAGTAGACTAAGCAAATTACTTGCTGTTTCAGATAGGTCTTCAAAATGCTCATTTTAAGGTGACCATTAAGGCAGTTTAAAGGTCCACTTCAAATGTATCACAAATTTGTGCATTTTCTGCATCAGTAATAGGCAGATACCTCACTGTATATGTACAGCAGCAGTTTACTGGAGATGCTACTTGAACATTCCTGTAGTTACAAACACTGAGGGTGACATTGGTGTAACTTTCAGTGTGTTCCTAGATGTGATAATTAATTTCATTAAACACAACACAAAACAAAGCAAAAAGACATTGTTGCTGAGCATATTTTTAGCTGGCACTAACAAACTGTATAACTGCAGTTGAGTACATTTTCAGTAAACGCTTCCAGAAATTGCTGAGAACATCTTTACTTTGGCTAGAAAGAAGTTAAAATTATGCAAATATTTGAAATTGAGTAACTGAAATGTTGTTTGTACTAGTGACACTACATTTCAGCTAGTTTGTTTTTGATTGCCAATATAGTAGCTTAAGCTCAGATTAAATTATTTCATACATTGCTGTGAGAAACAGATTTGAAATGAATGTAGAAGTATGATGCCAGTCCAAAAGTGATGGTAGCTAAACAAGTCTTAACTGGATGTTAGTACCAGGTGTTTCAAAATTAATAAGGATCTTAAGGCTTTGTAGTGTTCATTACATTAAACTTAAAATTATAAATAATACAGCAAATTAAACAGCAACTCATATAGCTAAAGTAGGAAACAAGCACAAATACCTGCCCCCATCCCAGACCCCAATTCTGTGTGCGGCCTTTTCATATATATAATTGTTAGTGTGGAAGTGCTGTAAGGTTAATTGTAAGTTGAATGTAATATATGCTAAAAACCCTGATATTCATTTTAAAATCCCCAGTATATATTACAGAAGTAGCACACAGTAAATGGTTGGCTCCCTGTATTCTGGTACCATAGGAGAATTTTATTTGGCAACACCCCTCCCACCACCAACCCTGAGCTCCCACCCCCCTTCTGTTGAGTACTAAGAACAAAAACTAAGTTGTTAATCTAAGTAATATAATATTACAAACTATTGTAAAGCACCATAACTGATTTAAGAACACATTTTGAAATTTCATTATGAAAAAGATTAATTGCAGAATAAAGCAACATATCGGGCTGAAGGGAAAGCAGTTTTTTTCGTTCTTAGTGTAGGGTGAGAAGAAAATTATCCAATGTGGAGTCTGAGTGTTACAGCAGTGCACATAACTTTCAGAAGGGCTGACAAGAGTAATGTATTGATATCATGGTGGTCATGAGTCTAATATCATAAAAATGCAGAAAAACCAATAATTTTTATATAATCTGTGTGTATCAAAATAACATTTGCAAAGGACATTTCTGCCATGTTCTGTTCCCATCAATTCCTACAGAAATGTTTAAATAAGAAATGTAGGCTATCTTAATTTGCCTCCTTGTAAACATACTGAGAACATATATATTCTTTAGTTTGATGTAATGATACAGTACTGATAGCATGAAAGCTGAAGTGATTCATTTGTCAATTTACTCACTAACTTATTGCCAATTACCTATTATACTCCATAGATCCATCATGAACAGTAGTTTTCACTGATGTGGAATGGATATACGCAGATGTGACACTAATTATGTGTTCTCTCATAGCAACTACCTATCATTAGATTAGCAGAAAAGTTACTAAAAACTTATTGCTTTCTCAGTTAGCAAAATTAGCTACTGTCTAGCTACAAAATATTGTCGTACCAGAGCTGATAATTGCCAAATAGTTTCCCTTGACATTATAAGAATAGATTCCTGTTTATAATTAACATTGCTACTTGATGTGGTGCTAATACTAGTTTGCATTTCTTCAGAGTATTTGATGGGGTAATTTATGTAAGAAGTTATAAAGGAATTTAATAAATATCGTATGTTTTTGTTAACACTTTATAATTTAGCTTCACTTTAGTGGTGAAGCCACTTTCCATGTTTTGGGAAACTCACTCTCTCTCTCTCTCTCTCTCTCTCTCTCTCTCTCTCTCTCTCTCTCTCTCTCTCTCTGGGGAATTTATTGAACACATCAGAGTATGTGAGAAAGTTAATGTGTTCTGTGTCATGTCAAAAAAGCCAATGGACCATCCTTCACTTAGAGAACTACAAATGGCATTACCTACTTTAACATAATGCAACTGTGGTTCATGCCACAACTTGAAACTGATTGCAGAAATTCAGTCTTGCAACAAGATATTACCACTCCATATTTGCAAAACTATGTATGAAACTATCTGAATGAAGCATTGGCACTGGTAACCTAGTGCTACTCAAGTCATCATCTTGTAGGTTTACGTCAAGGATTTTGTTTATTCCATCTCTACCACAGACCTGCAACGACTTCTGATACTGCATCACAGCACCTGTTGTTACCATCACCCCTGATACACTGGTCCCTTAGGAATTCACACCCATTTGAACCTTTATTACATAAAGGATTATTCATTACATTGTCATTAGTGATTTATCATTTTTTATTTTTATTTAAATGTTTCATGGACTTTTTAATTAACCTGTATCATTTACTGTTAATTGTTATCTGCCTCTCTTCTTCTCTGGTTCTATCACTCTTCTCATTTCCTACCTCATATATTATCTTTCCTCCCCCCATGAACCATGGACCTTGCCGTTGGTGGGGAGGCTTGCGTGCCTCAGCGATACAGATAGCCGTACCGTAGGTGCAACCACAACGGAGGGGTATCTGTTGAGAGGCCAGACAAACGTGTGGTTCCTGAAGAGGGGCAGCAGCCTTTTCAGTAGTTGCAAGGGCAACAGTCTGGATGATTGACTGATATGGCCTTGTAACAATAACCAAAACGGCCTTGCTGTGCTGGTACTGCGGACGGCTGAAAGCAAGGGGAAACTACAGCCGTAATTTTTCCCGAGGGCATGCAGCTTTACTGTATGATTACATGATGATGGCGTCCTCTTCGGTAAAATATTCCGGAGGTAAAATAGTCCCCCAATCGGATCTCCGGGCGGGGACTACTCAAGAGGATGTCGTTATCAGGAGAAAGAAAACTGGCGTTCTACGGATCGGAGCGTGGAATGTCAGATCCCTTAATCGGGCAGGTAGGTTAGAAAATTTAAAAAGGGAAATGGATAGGTTGAAGTTAGATATAGTGGGAATTAGTGAAGTTCGGTGGCAGGAGGAACAAGACTTTTGGTCAGGTGACTACAGGTTTATAAACACAAAATCAAATAGGGGTAATGCAGGAGTAGGTTTAATAATGAATAGGAAAATAGGAATGCGGGTAAGCTACTACAAACAGCGTAGTGAACGCATTATTGTGGCCAAGATTGATACGAAGCCCACACCTACTACAGTAGTACAAGTTTATATGGCAACTAGCTCTGCAGATGACGAAGAAATTGAAGAAATGTATGATGAAATAAAAGAAATTATTCAGATTGTGAAGGGAGACGAAAATTTAATGGTCATGGGTGACTGGAATTCGAGTGTAGGAAAAGGGAGAGAAGGAAACATAGTAGGTGAATATGGATTGGGGGACAGAAATGAAAGAGGAAGCCGCCTGGTAGAATTTTGCACAGAGCACAACGTAATCATAACTAACACTTGGTTTAAGAATCATGAAAGAAGGTTGTATACATGGAAGAACCCTGGAGATACTAAAAGGTATCAGATAGATTATATAATGGTAAGACAGAGATTTAGGAACCAGGTTTTAAATTGTAAGGCATTTCCAGGGGCAGATGTGGACTCTGACCACAATCTATTGGTTATGACCTGTAGATTAAAACTGAAGAAACTGCAAAAAGGTGGGAATTTAAGGAGGTGGGACCTGGATAAACTAAAAGAACCAGAGGTTGTACAGAGATTCAGGGAGAGCATAAGGGAGCAATTGACAGGAATTGGGGAAATAAGTACAGTAGAAGAAGAATGGGTAGCTTTGAGGGATGAAGTAGTGAAGGCAGCAGAGGATCAAGTAGGTAAAAAGACGAAGGCTAGTAGAAATCCTTGGGTAACAGAAGAAATATTGAATTTAATTGATGAAAGGAGAAAATGTAAAAATGCAGTAAGTGAAACAGGCAAAAAGGAATACAAACGTCTCAAAAATGAGATCGACAGGAAGTGCAAAATGGCTAAGCAGGGATGGCTAGAGGACAAATGTAAGGATGTAGAGGCCTATCTCACTAGGGGTAAGATAGATACTGCCTGCAGGAAAATTAAAGAGACCTTTGGAGATAAGAGAACGACTTGTATGAATATCAAAAGCTCAGATGGAAACCCGGTTCTAAGCAAAGAAGGGAAAGCAGAAAGGTGGAAGGAGTATATAGAGGGTCTACACAAGGGCGATGTACTTGAGGACAATATTATGGAAATG
This sequence comes from Schistocerca americana, assembly GCF_021461395.2. Lineage (NCBI taxonomy): Eukaryota > Metazoa > Arthropoda > Insecta > Orthoptera > Acrididae > Schistocerca > Schistocerca americana. The sequence goes on from NC_060124.1 coordinate 524,929,324, forward strand.
GAAGAGGATGTAGATGAAGATGAAATGGGAGATACGATACTGCGTGATGAGTTTGACAGAGCACTGAAAGACCTGAGTCGAAACAAGGCCCCCGGAGTAGACAATATTCCATTGGAACTACTGACGGCCGTGGGAGAGCCAGTCCTGACAAAACTCTACCATCTGGTGAGCAAGATGTATGAAACAGGCGAAATACCCTCAGACTTCAAGAAGAATATAATAATTCCAATCCCAAAGAAAGCAGGTGTTGACAGATGTGAAAATTACTGAACTATCAGTTTAATAAGTCACAGCTGCAAAATACTAACACGAATTCTTTACAGACGAATGGAAAAACTAGTAGAAGCCAACCTCGGGGATGATCAGTTTGGATTCCGTAGAAACACTGGAACATGTGAGGCAATACTGACCTTACGACTTATGTTAGAAGAAAGATTGAGGAAAGGCAAGCCTACGTTTCTGGCATTTGTGGACTTAGAGAAGGCTTTTGACAATGTTGACTGGAATACTCTCTTTCAAATTCTAAAGGTGGTAGGGGTAAAATACAGGGAGCGAAAGGCTATTTACAATTTATACAGAAGCCAGATGGCAGTTATATGAGTCGAGGGACATGAAAGGGAAGCAGTGGTTGGGAAGGGAGTAAGACAGGGTTGTAGCCTCTCCCTGATGTTGTTCAATCTGTATGTTGCGCAAGCATTAAAGGAAACAAAAGAAAAATTCGGAGTAGGTATTAAAATCCATGGAGAAGAAATAAAAACTTTGAGGTTCGCCGATGACATTGTAATTCTGTCAGAGACAGCAAAGGACTTGGAAGAGCAGTTGAATGGAATGGACAGTGTCTTGAAAGGAGGATATAAGATGAACATCAACAAAAGCAAAACAAGGATAATGGATTGTAGTCTAATTAAGTCGGGTGATGCTGAGGGAATTAGATTAGGAAATGAGGCACTTAAAGTAGTAAAGGAGTTTTGCTATTTGGGGATCAAAATAACTGATGATGGTCGAAGTAGAGAGGATATAAAATGTTGGCTGGCAATGGCAAGGAAAGCGTTTCTGAAGAAGAGAAATTTAACATCCAGTATTGATTTAAGTGTCAGGAAGTCATTTCTGAAAGTATTCGTATGGAGTGTAGCCATGTATGGAAGTGAAACATGGACGATAAATAGTTTGGACGAGAAGAGAATAGAAGCTTTTGAAGTGTGGTGCTACAGAAGAATGCTGAAGATTAGATGGGTAGATCACATAACTAATGAGGAAGTATTGAATAGGATTGGGGATAAGAGAAGTTTGTGGCACAACTTGACCAGAAGAAGGGATCGGTTGGTAGGACATGTTCTGAGGCATCAAGGGATCACGAATTTAGTATTGGAGGGCAGCGTGGAGGGTAAAAATCGTAGAGGGAGACCAAGAGATGAATACACTAAGCAGATTCAGAAGGATGTAGGTTGCATTAGGTACTGGGAGATGAAAAAGCTTGCACAGGATAGAGTAGCATGGAGAGCTGCATCAAACCAGTCTCAGGACTGAAGACCACAACAACAACAGATTATCTTTATTTCGTTACATGAAGATAAGTACCCAGTAGAAAAGTTTGTTACAAAACTTCCAAGAGACACATGCAACTGTATAATAGGTGTAAAACAATGTGTAAAACTACAGATAGAGAGATGCTGAAGCACATTTATTTGGCTGCCAAGAGCGCAACGCATGACGCCTTCAATTACTAGCATAGCAGAATTTTGTCTAATTATCTTCCAAAAAACTGAAGAAATTTTCATTGTATGTGAAGGCTGTTAGCGGCACCAAAATTAGTGTCCAATCACTTATGGCCAAAACAGGAACTAGAACTAAGTGTATCAAAGCAGAAGCAGATATGCTTAGTTGCTGCTCACCATACAGCGCAGATGCTGAGTCTCAAATAGGCACAACAAAACGACTGTAAGAAAGTGAGCTTTTGGCCAACAAGTCCTTTTGTCGAAAATACACACACACACACACACACACGCACACACGCACACACGCACACACGCATACACACATACACACATACACACACACACACACACACACACACACACACACACACACACACACATACACACACCTCTGGCAGCTGAAGCCAGACTACAAGCAGTAGTGCATGATTAGAGAGGCAACTGAGTGAGTGGGGGTGAGGAGGAGGAGGCTGGGGTGGGGAGGGGGAGGGATAGCAGGTAGCAGGGTAGGGGTGGAAGATAGTAAAGTGCTGCTAGTGGGATTGTGCAGGGGTGAGGTGGAGGGAGGGTAGGGCAGATAGGTACAGTTGCTAGGTTAGACAGAGGGTGGGGGAGGGGTAGGGGGGTAGTGAGAAGGGAGAGAAGTAAAAACACTGGGTGTGTTGGTGGAATAGAGGGCTGTGTAGTGCTGGAATGGGAACATGGAAGGGACTAGATGTGTAAGGACAATGACTAACGAAGGTTGAGGCCAGGAGAGTTACGGTACTCAGTATTTTGGAATTACGTTTTGTAATGAGCTATAGCAACATCAGAGCAGTATTGTATACAGTGCTAATGGCATTAGTGGAAAAAGATGCCTGGAGAGTTCCCTAAAAGATTAAATTTTTGGCCGATTGGCGACCCTCTTGAACTCTATTTAGATGCTAAATTGTAATCAGTATTCAAATTTAACAAAAGTAAATGCATGTCATGGTGTGTGAGGCTACATAATTTTGTTCCTTAGACCAGTATATAAAGATATTATCAGTGGCTGTTTTTGACCTATTAGCTATCATAGTAGAGAAGTTCACAGGGAGACTTAAATTGAATGGTAATGTTACTGATTGCCGTAAATGCTTATTGGAAGAGTCTTAAAAGAAAACTACCTTAAAACAACCAGAAAAGGCCATTTCTTTGCTCATTACTGTTAACTAGGTCAATAAAGCTTAAAGGTTCTTTATGAAAAGGTTAAAATTACCTACAGGTGCTAAGTATAACTACTGTAATGAATTTATTATGAAATTCTAGTGAAGTCACACATGTTTCTATATGCTGCTGTAAGCTAAATTTTTCAATGTCTGTTCTTAAATTCAAGAAAACTTCTGATGAATGTGGCAACTTCTCCTTTCTCCATTTATTTTCTGGAGAAGTGAAATGCTAACATAAATCCTATAGTACATAACACACAGATACCAGCTGTCACATCACGGACGGGCAGATTTTCACAACTGGGTTTGATGACACTTATAAACTATTTACCTGCATCTATGAATTCAGTTTACTTCCGTCCTAGAATTTGGCAGTTCACACTGAAATGTAATTGGGTGGAAATTAAATTCCTAGTAACTGTTGAAAATTTTCAGTCAATAACTGTTTGGACTGATGCAATAAGCCAGAGCTATGTCGCAAAATTACTTTTTTAAAACAGTCTGTTTGAATCCTGTCCTCTCTTTAAAAAATTTTTTCCTCCCAGCAGTTCTAGAAAAGATGTCTCCTCCCAATTCTAAAGAAGACTCAAATCATAAAACTGTAACAACTGGTATTTGTCACTCACAGTGCATACCCCCCCCCCCCCCCTCCCTGTCCACTTTCTGTTGTTAACCCTGCCAGTTTACCTTCCCTTTCCCTGTTATGAAGGATATCCCTAGCGTGTTCCCATCCACTGACAGAATGAACAGAAACACCAGCAATAGATGGCCAAGCACATCACATAAGCTGCTGTTCCAACTTGAAATTAACTTATCTGAGGTCTTCCATGGCATCTCTGGACTGTTCAGAACTCGGTTATGGTTCAATGCCACTTCAATCGTACCAAGTCTTACTCTATTCTGTGCCCATATCCCTTAGTACTACAACCTGGCCCACCCACTATATTCATGGTGTCGTCCTTGGTGAAGACTTAATGAAGTGATTGCAAAGATCATTTAAGACAGAGGTTAAAACATTGGTGACCTGGTATTCCAACCCTAGTTCATTCTGCAAATGCCATCATACACTTCTAGCTTGGGGATTATCTAACATCAAAGCTTTCTTTCTTTTATCTTATGAACATTCTTTCTTTACAATTTATTGCTGAAAATTTATTATGCCCTGTCCATACATACATCTGTCAGTCTTATCCACTTGTAATTGAGACAATGGGCCAGTTATTTTCCATTTTCACCACAAATGTATCACATGAAGTTCTGTATTATGAGAAGGCAAAGTTCTACTCATCGTATAGCTAAGATGCTGAGTAGCAACTTCCCTACTCATAATGTTGTTACACTCCATTCCAGATTTCCCATTGTTAGATGAAGTTCTTTGCATGTTCTGCCTATTACCTGTTGCCACACCCTTCTCTTCACCATTCTCCTGCTTATCCTGTCCAGATCTATCTTAGTTTTAATTAATTAGGGCTGAAAAGCAGCAATTTTCCTGCCCTGTTTCACTCCCCCCCCCCCCCCCCCCCCCTCTCTCTCTCTCTCTCTCTCTCTCTCTCTCTCTCTCTCTCTCTCTCTCTCTCTCTCTCTCTCTCCCCCTGTCTCTCTCTCTCCCTCTCCCCCTCCCCCCATGTATCCCTCATGTCCATACAAGAGCCTTATTTACTTCCAGTTTCCACACTACTACTCACCACAATGACAAAACTGCAGCAGCTAGAACTAAAAATTCTACAGCAAATCAGGCACTTTCCATTCACTGTACAGTAAAAAATTAGTAAGAATAAATCACATTACAGATAGACAATAAAACAAATTTACAATAATTTGGCTCATACACAAATGTATACAAAGAAACTACTTGTGCAAGTTTCCAAATCAACCAACTTAAATTTTATGCTATCTTGCAGAAGTATCAAAATGTAAACGAAAATATGACTAAGACCCAAAATCAAGAACTTGTTGCATTTTCTGGAATAATCTGTAAAGAAAACTGAGCTTTAATAATAGAAATTTTAAAACACAAACTAATTAACTTTATTTAATGAGTAATGTAAGAGTTATTTTAATACAGAAAATACTAACTCATTTTCACGGTGGCACTAAGTACTTAACTATCACCTGATGCAAGGTTGCCAGACATATAACAATCCTTGCTCAGAAAAGTAGAGCCATTTCTTCTCCCAAATGGTCTTGTATCGTCAAATGCATTACTGAAACTGCTAACTCTTTCTAGCACTTGAAATAACAACAAACGAACCTAGTAAATAAAATAATTTCTAGATTCCAAAACACTTCCAATACTATACACAGGGTAAAGAATTTAAATGATCACTATGTGTGAAGGAGTGAATAATATGGAGACAGTTTGTATCCAAGTGTGTTTTTATCTTAATCTGGGGGTAGCAAATACATTACTGAAAGAGGTAAAGACCTGTCACCCATTCTAAAATTGTAATACATGCAGTTGACTGGGTAATCTGCTCATACACTTTGAAAAAGCTAAACTATAAATTTAATTTTGCAGCATGAGGTTTGGCACTTCAGGTTGCTTCATGCTGTAGTATGAGTGGTATTGCTGTTAACATCCAATTGACAAACTGGCAGTTTCCAGTGTCAGTGCTTACTGCAAGAATCCATTGTCCATCCAGGGCCTTGTTCACAAAAATAGCAAATTGGTGATTCATTCTGTAGCTGACAGGCAGTAACATCGGAAACTACTGGCTAAATGTTTAACACCAACACTGCTGCATCAAGCCACCTATAGTATCCAGTATCATGCTACAAATGTGAATATGTAAACTTTTGTATGTTTAATCTCAAGAAGAGCCTGAAGGAGGTTGAAAACTATTTCATAGAAATTATATAGCAAATGACTGGCCGTAGCCATTTTAGTTACATTTTATTTGATGGTGGTTTGCTTTCCTTATTGAAGAATTCTTTCCCTTTGCAGCTAAAAAATATTAGCCACTTAGTAATAACTTCAGCCTCTACTATTTTATAATATTCCTCTGTAGTGAACTATCTTTCACAGTCATCTCATAAACATATTATCCGCAGATCGTCAGAGGAAACACCCGAAGGAAACACTGCTGGGAAAGTGCAAACAAGACACAGCCGGCATGGAAGTGGAGAGCTAATTTGCCCCACACAGCAAACAACTGGTGGGGACAGCTGGCTGTCAATTGCTGGCCCATCAAGAATGGCACAAGAGCAGTTACCAGGAGAATGTCCAGTGCAAGAGGCACCTGAATTTTCAGGGTCGGCCTCAGCTAGTCAGACAGCAACTGAAATGACACTACTACAAGAACAAGATGTCAGTTCAACATCCAGCTTCGTCCCAACACCTGGACCATCTGGTTTAGCACGCAAACGACGAATAGGAGGAGAGCTGTTTGACTACCAGCATAAAGTGAGAAAGGAAGCTGAGCGATCAGACACAGCAAGACACAGCTGGCATGAAACAAAAAGTAAGGTTTTGCCACAACAGGGTGGAAGTACCAGAGCCAAAGCCAAAGGCAAAAAGAGTGCCACATCACCACAGCAGGCTGATACAGAAAGGAGAGGTGAGTATACATTGGGCGAACAGTCAGGAGGCAGTCCCTTCACAGCATCAGAAACTAGTGAAACAGGTGATGATGACTCTGAAGAGCAGTAAGTTCAAATGTTACTGAATAAAGTGACAACTGAAACTAAATTGACAGTGACAGTATATTGCCTTCAGAAGACTATTTTGGGCTGGGGGGGGGGGGGGGGGGGGGGGAGGGGGGGGGGGGGTTTATTTTAAAGACTTCATTCACAAAACACATAAAGAGAATTTTTAAAGAAACTGCTCAGTTCTACAGAATGGACTAAGCACTTAAATTTTTAATCAAGTGACAACACTCGTAAACAGCGTTGAGAATGTTTGTGAGGGAATATTTTGCCAATAACTCGGTGATATATGCTGCTTAAATATTTCGACTAGATTTTCAGAAGACCCATAAGAAGAGTTACGCTTGGTGATAAATTTGGCATCAATGCTGCAAATGCGTCAAGAAAACAAGGATTGTGTAAATGCATCACAATAATGTTCTTATGGCCAATATCTAAGTTAGTGAACAAAATAATTTTTAAAATCAAAACAGTAAGTGACAAAAGAAAATTGATGCCATGTGTTTAAGCAGCTTTTGTTGAAAAGCCATTAAGCTTAATTGCTTACCTAATCATAATAGATCTGATAGAAGTATGCAAACCATATAACTGAAATAACATGGCTGCAAAAATCTACATCTATACCGAGTTTTCAGTATATGAATCTGTTGTATACATATATAAGGTGTCAACAAAGAAAATTTTTGCTAACATTAATACAAGGTAATTGAATCACTGATTGGAAAAAGGAAGATAGTCTATTATTATTATTTTTTTTTTTTTTTCGAAAGTAAGCCGAGATATACATATAATTTTGGAGCTGTCCAATCATTGATGAGTGGAAACAGTAAGAAAAAACAGGTAATAATACGGAAAGTATAGCCTTTCAAAGTTTTTAATTAGTGGAATAGAGAAGAATGTCTGGACATTCTTCTGTTTTCCACTTGCTTGTGTAAGTAGCACCACCAGATGTCAGGCAAAGGATGTTACAACAATGCTACTAAGTGGCATTTAAACACATTGTTTCAGTTCTACTGTCCCACATTGTCAGTGTGTTTACATAAGTTGCTGTTTGTAGACTCTTAGCATATGAGTGAAAGTGACTCTGAAATTGAAAAAGTGCATGAGAGAAGAATAGGTGTAAGAAATGTAGATGACTATGTCAAAGAAAGAAGCAAGAGAGCTAGATCACTGGGACAGGAAAACATAACATCTAAAGGATTAAATGTGCCAGCAAAACAGTCTGATCCACCATGCAAGTTACATTTATATAAAATGTTTTCATGTGATATCTGTCTTCATTTTAATGTGTAATATTTAAGTGAAGTATATTGTATCTTGCTCCAACATTGTTTTATTGCAGTTGTTCAAAAACATGTTTTGAACATTTCAAAGATGAGGATCAAATTGAAATAATTAGGAGATGGAGAAAGATCTGTATTTAATTGGACTGATAGAGCATTCACCTGTACAAAGGAGATGGAGCAAAAAGAAAATCAGAAATTTTCCGGGTGGAGTCATTCCTGATGTGGAAAGGGTCCTTCCGGATGCCATGAACAGCACAGGGTGCAGCCAGCTGCAGGTGGTGGCACATGACGGCACTAATGACGTGTGTTGCCTTGGCTCTGAGGAAATTCTCTCTGGATTCCAGCGGCTATCTGATTTGGTGAAGGCTGCCGGTCTTGATTAAGAGATGAAGGCAGAGCTCACCATCTGCAGCATCGTTGACAGAACCTACTGTGGACCTTTGGTGCAGAGCCGGGTGGAGGGTCTGAATCAGAGGCTCAGACGGTTTTGCGACCGTGTTGGCTGCAGATTCCTTGACTTGGGCCATAGGGTGGTGGGGTTTCGGGTTCCGCTGAATAGGTCAGGAGTTCACTACACTCAGCTGGCGGCTACGCGGGTAGCAGAGGCTATGTGGCGGTTTTTTAGGTTAGAAGGCCTTGGGAAAGTACGGGATTGGCTGCCAATCTCAAAGGGTGCATGGCAAATACAGGACGTGCTTGGATCAAGGAACAGTCAGAATTGTAGTTGTAAATTGTTGTAGTTGTGCTGGGAAAGTCCCTGAGCTTCAAGTGCTAATAGAAAGCACAGAAGCTGAAATCATTATAGGTACAGGAAGCTGGCTAAAGCCTGAAATAAGTTCTGCAGAAATTTTTACAAAGTCTCAGACGGTGTTCAGGAAAGATAGATTAGGCAGAATTGGTGGTGGAGTGTTTGTGTTTTGTCAGTAGTGGTTTATCTTGTAGTGGTTTATCTTGTAGTGAAGTCGAAGTAGGTACTCCTTGCGAATTGGTATGGGCGGAGGTTATGCTTAAGACCCGAACTAAGTTGTTAATTGGCTCCTTCTACCAACCCCCAGACTCCGATGATACAGTTACTGAACAGTTCGGAGAAAATTTGAGCCTCGTAACAAATAAATCCCACTCATACAGTTATAGTTGGTGGGGACTTCAACCTTCCGTCGATATGTTGGCAAAAATACTTGTTCAAAACCGGTGGTAGGCAGAAAACATCTTCAGAGATTGTCCTAAATGCTTTCTCCGAAAATTATTTCGAGCAGTTAGTCCATGAACCCACGCGAATTGTAAATGGTTGCAAAAACACACTTGACCTCTTAGCCACAAACAATCCAGAGCTAATAGAGAGCATCATGACTGATACAGGGATTAGTGATCACAAGGTCATTGTAGCTAGGCTCAATACCGTTTCTTCCACATCCACCAGAAACAAACGTAAAATAATTTTATTTAAAAAAGCAGATAAAGTGTCTCTAGAAGCCTTCCTAAGAGACAATCTCCATTCCTTCCGAACTGACTATGCAAATGTAGACGAGATGTGGCTCAAATTCAAAGATATAGTAGCAACAGCAATTGAGAGATTCATACCTCATAAATCGGTAAGAGATGGAACTGATCCCCCATGGTACACAAAACAGGTCTGAACACTGTTGCAGAGGCAACGGAAAAAGCATGCGCAGTTCGCAAGAATGCAAAATCCCAAAGATTGGCTAAAATTTACAGACGCGTGAAATTTGGCACAGACTTAAATGCAAGATGCCTTTAATAGGTTCCACGACGAAACATTGTCTCGAAATTTGGTAGAAAATCTGAAGAAATTCTGGTTGTATGTTAAGTACACAAGCGGAAAGACGCAGTCAATACCTTCACTGCACAGTGCCGATGGCACTATTACCGACGACTGTGCCGCTAAAGCGGAGTTATTGAACACAGTTTTCTGAAATTTTTTCACCATGGAAGACGAATGGAATATTCCAGAATTTGAAACATGAACAGCTGCTAGCATGAGTTTCTTAGAAGTACAGGGTGTTTCAAAAATGACCGGTATATTTGAAACGACAATAAAAACTAAACGAGCAGCGATAGAAATACACCGTTTGTTGCAATAAGCTTGGGACAACAGTACATTTTCAGGCGGACAAACTTTCGAAATTACAGTAGTTACAATTTTCAACAACAGATGGCGCTGCAAGTGATGTGAAAGATATAGAAGACAATGCAGTCTGTGGGTGCGCCATTCTGTATGTCGTCTTTCTGCTGTAAGCGTGTGCTGTTCACAACGTGCAAGTGTGCTGTAGACAACATGATTTATTCCTTAGAACAGAGGATTTTTCTGGTGTTGGAATTCCACCGCCTAGAACACAGTGTTGTTGCAACAAGACGAAGTTATCAACGGAGGTTTAATGTAACCAAAGGACTGAAGAGCGATACAATAAAGGATCTGTTTCAAAAATTTCAACGGACTGGGAACGTGACGGATGAACGTGCTGGAAAGGTAGGGCGACCGCATACGGCAACCACAGAGGGCAACGCGCAGCTAGTGCAGCAGGTGATCCAACAGCGGCCTCGGGTTTCCGTTCGCCGTGTTGCAGCTGCGGTCCAAATGACACCAACGTCCATGTATCGTCTCATGCGCCAGAGTTTACACCTCTATCCATACAAAATTCAAACGCGGCAACCCCTCAGCGCCGCTACCATTGCTGCACGAGATACATTCGCTAACGATATAGTGCACAGGATTGATGACGGCGATATGCATGTGGGCAGCATTTGGTTTACTGACGAAGCTTATTTTTACCTGGACGGCTTCGTCAATAAACAGAACTGGCGCATATGGGGAACCGAAAAGCCCCATGTTGCAGTTCCATTGTCCCTGCATCCTCAAAAAGTACTGGTCTGGGCCGCCATTTCTTCCAAAGGAATCATTGGCCCATTTTTCAGATCCGAAACGATTTCTGCATCACGCTATCTGAACATTATTCGTGAATTTGTGGCGGTACAAACTGCCTTAGACGACACTGCGAACACCTCGTGGTTTATGCAAGATGGTGCCCAGCCACATCGGACGGCCGACGTCTTTAATTTCCTAAATGAATATTTCGATGATCGTGTGATTGCTTTGGGCTATCCGAAACATACAGGAGGCGGCGTGGATTGGCCTCCCTATTCGCCAGACATGAACCCTTGTGACTTCTTTCTGTGGGGACACTTGAAAGACCAGGTGTACCGCCAGAATCCAGAAACAATTGAACAGCTGAAGCAGTACATCTCATCTGCATGTGAAGCCATTCCGCCACACGTTGTCAAAGGTTTCGGGTAATTTCATTCAGAGACTACACCATATTATTGCTACGCATGGTGGATATGTGGAAAATATCGTACTAGAGAGTTTCCCAGACCGCAGCGCCATCTGTTGTTGAAAATTGTAACTACTGTAATTTCGGAAGTTTGTCTCCCTGAAAATGTACTGTTGTCCCAAGCATATTGCAACAAACGGTGTATTTCTATCACTGCTCGTTTAGTTTTTATTGCCATTTCAAATATACCGGTCATTTTTGAAACACCCTGTAGATACCTTACGGGTTGCGGAGCTACTCAAATCGCTTGATACGGGCAAATCTTCAGGTCCAGATTGTATATCGATTAGGTTCCTTTCAGATTACGCTGAATCAATAGCTCCCTACTTAGCAATCATATACAACCACTCGCTCACCGATAGATCTGTACCTACAGATTGGAAAATTGTGCAGGTCGCACCAGTGTTTTAAGAAGGTTAGCAGGAGTAATCCATCGAACTACAGACCTATATCATTGACGTCAGTTTGCAGTAGGGTTTTGGAGCATATACTGTATTCAAACATTATGAATCACCTCGAAGGGAATGATCTATTGATACGTAATCAGCATGGTTTCAGAAAACACTGTTCTTGTGCAACGCAGCTGGCTCTTTATTCGCACGAAGTCATGGCCACTATCGACAGGGGATCTCAGGTTGATTCCATATTTCCGGATTTCCAGAAGGCTTTTGACACCGTTCCTCACAAGAGACTTCTAATCAAGCTGCAGGCCTATGGGGTATCATCTCAGTTCTGCGACTGGATTCGTGATTTCCTGTCAGAAAGGTCGCAGTTCATAGCAATAGACAGCAAATCATCGAGTAAAACTGAAGTGATATCATGTGTTCCCCAGGGAAGTGTCCTGGGACCTCTGCTGTTGTTGATCTATATAAATGACCTGGGTGACAATCTGAGCAGTTCTCTTAGGTTGTTCACAGATGATGCTGTAATTTACCGTCTAGTAAGGTCATCTGAAGACCAGTATCAGTTGCAAAGCGATTTAGAAAAGATTGCTGTATGGCATGGCAGGTGGCAGTTGACGCTAAATAACGAAAAGTGTGAGGTGATCCACATGAGTTCCAAAAGAAATCCGTTGGAATTCGATTACTCGATAAATAGTAAAATTCTCAAGGCTGTCAATTCAACTAAGTACCTGGGTGTAAAAATTGAGAACAACTTCAGTTGGAAAGACCACATAGGTAATATTGTGGGGAAGGCAAGCCAAAGGTTGCGTTTCATTGGCAGGACACTTAGAAGATGCAACAAGTCCACTAAAGAGACAGCTTACACTACACTCGTTCGTCCTCTGTTAGAATATTGCTGCGCGGTGTGGGATCCTTACCAGGTGGGATTGACGGAGGACATCGAAAGAGTGCAAAAAAGGGCAGCTCGTTTCCTATTATCACGTAATAGGGGAGAGAGTAAGGCAGATATGATACGCGAGTTGGGATGGAAGTCATTAAAGCAAAGATGTTTTTCGTCGCGGCGAGATCTATTTACGAAATCTGTCACCAACTTTCTCTTCCGAATGCGAAAATATTTTGTTGAGCCCAACCTACATAGGTAGGAATGATCATCAAAATAAAATAAATCAGAGCTCGAACAGAAAGGTTTAGGTGTTAGTTTTTCCCACATGCTGTTCGGGAGTGGAATGGTAGAGAGATAGTATGATTGTGGTTCGATGAACCCTCTGCCAAGCACTTAAATGTGAATTGCAGAGTAATCATGTAGATGTAAGTGTAGATGAAAGGTACTTTCAGATTGTTTGTAATGAAACAGACCGAAAGGATAAAAGTGTGTCACAAAGCATTTTGCAGTTTGCATGCTGTAAGTGATAAGACTGTTGCACGCTTAGCGTAGCTCCTTGTTAGTGACTAGTCTCCAGATGACCATAAAGGAAAGCATATTGGGAACAGGGGAAATACAATTGAATCTGATGTCACTGCGAAGATTGATGCTCATATTCAATCTTTCCCAACCGACCAGTCGCGCTACAGTGGCAAAAGTATTGTATATTTGGATTCCAACTGAAATGTGAAAAAGACTTGTTTTGTAGTATAAAACTAGAATTCACAGTGAAGTATGAATATTATCTCAAGTAATTTAATGAAAATTTTCATTATAGATTCAGTCACCCACAAGTAGATGTGAGGGGCTTCTAGCCAAAATTAGATCTTCGTTCCTGAATGAAGTTGCAAAAGGAGTGGCGGTCGCAGAATTGATGGTTCACAAGTGATGAGCATCTAAGTTTGATAAAAAAACAAGAGGTGATAAAACTGTGTGCAGAAAGGAATTATGTAGTCTGCCTGGTGTTTGATTATATGAATAACGTTTTACTTACGAAAACTGTAGCTTTTTGTATTTGTAGTCCATAACCTGAAAGACAATACAGCACAGTTTTACTGCTAGCATGAAGGACAAGGCAAGTGAGATCCCAATGTAGTGTGCACATTTTTCAGTGACTACATAAGTGGACTACCTGACTCAGTGAAAGAACAACATATTCAGTGATTCTTGGGGCAGGCAAAAAAAACTGTTGTACTGTACCTGATGTATCTCACAATGACTGGGAAATTTCAAAAAATTCAGCATTATTTTCCTGTTAGAGGTCACTCCTTCCTCCCATGTGATAGGGATTTTGCCATAATCAAGTGTCTCAAATGGCCGCGAGATAGAATCTACTCTGTCAAACTATGTTGAAATGATAGTTAATTCAAGAAAAACACTGAATTAATTTCAAGTCAAGATCATTGAAAATAAAGATATTACTGACTATAAGGAATGGTGGCCGCACCACTTTAAAAAAATTCTTCATTTGCCATAAATTATCAAGCAAAGGAAGGATTTTCACTCGCTAAATTTCAGTATCAGAATCTGGGGAATGTCATTTGTTCGGAATGTATAAATGGACTGCCATGCGATACATACAGGCTTTTTAAAGGAAAACAAATACCTGATTATCCCAGAATTATGGCATACAACAATAAAATTCCTATGAATATGCCAGCCAGAGTGGCCGAGCGGTTCTAGGTGCTTCATTCGGGAACCACACGACCGCTACGGTTGCAGGTTTGAATCCTGCCTCGGGCATGGATGTGTGTGATGTCCTTAGTTTAGTTAGGTTTAAGTAGTTCTAAGTTCTAGGGGACTGATGACCTCAGATGTTAAGTTCCATAGTGCTCAGAGCCATTTGAACCATTTGAACTATGAATACGAAGAAGCTGCAAGATTGTAATAAAATAATGACGTACATTCCATTAGAGTATTAAGAGTTTTTTAACAACATTCTACAGTGGCCAACAGGAAATGATGATTTTTCAGTCTGATAGAGAAGATTAGGACTTCCAAAAAGACAACATAGTACAATCTGATGAAGATTAAAAAGTGTTAAAGAATATTGTTATTGAAATCTTTTTATATTGTATCACAGTAATTGTATTTCTTAACGTGTTTTACTAAATAAATATCAATGTTTTCAAATGGTTAGTAACATAAATAAAAATAAAAAGCTGTGTAAACCTGTGTTACTGTGACATTCTTTGCAATCTCCCCATGAGAGGATCATTTATTGGAAAAGGGACGAATGTCAACTAACTTCCAAAGAGGATAGCTTCAAAAATATTTATCAAATGCCCTGGAATGACTCATCACAGTGTGCAGATAACCTAGTTCTAAAAGTTTGTAATGGATCACAAAACTGTGCGAACAGTATTGCAAGTGTTAAGTTTTTTTTATTTTTTTTATTTTTTTTTTTATTGAACTTTCATAACTTAATCACTCATTGGAAAAAGGAAGAGACACACAAATTTGGTTTCAAATAAAGTACTTCTACTGCAGTCGTTAAAGTTGACGCCTTTAGGTCCTATGTAGGATACATCTGCAATTTTAAAATGGGAACACTTCCACTAAAAATTCAGCAATAATCTCTACTTTGTAGTAATATTTTATTATAACAATGATGACTTAAATATACTCACTTTAAGGAAAATAACTGATCTGTGTGTTGGAAGTGAACAAGCATGTCATTACTTGTACAAGGTGTACAACTTCCCTTCCGCAATATTTTCCCCATTTGAGGCTTTAATGAAACAAATTGGTTACACAAGTATCATTCAAAGCATTTTCCATCGCTGGCCACTACTTTCTCCCCTCTTTCGGGCAGTGTACGAATCCCACGTCGAAAAAATGCTTCATCTTTTGAAGTGATCTACACATCAATCCAATGTGTGACTTCTTCGTGAAATTGGAAGTGTTGGTCAGCCCGGCCATGTGCCATTGATCTAAACAGGTGATTGTCAGAGGGAGCAACGTTTGGAGAATACAGTGGGTGAGGTAGGACGTCCCATTTTAACGTTTCCCACTCTTTTGCAATGTGGGGTCGAGCGTTGTCATGCTGCAAAATCACTTTATCTTGCCTCTTGCTGTATTGCAGCCATTTGTCTTTTAATGCTCTGCTCACACATTACAGGTGTTCAATAATGATCACCTGTGATTGTTTCACTTGGTTTTAACACCTCATAGTACACGATGCCGAGCTGGTCCCACCAAATGCAGAGCATGATCTTGCAACCGTAAATATTCGGTTTGGCTGTTGATGTGGAAGCATGGCCGGCATATCCCAATGATTTTTTGCATTTAGGGTTAGCATAATGAACTCATTTTTTCATCCCCCATCACAATGGGATGCAGAAACCCCTTCAGGTTTTGCCTCTGAAGCAACTGTTCACAAAGTCTCTCGGTTCCAGCTCACACGAGATCCACGTTCCTTCTTTCGGAGTCATGCCCATAGCCTTGAGACATTTTTAAATGGCTTGCAGTGTCACTCCCACTAGTCGTGCCAATTCTTTTTGCATTTGACGTGAGTTTTTTCTCAGCAATGTCTCCAATTCTGCATCTTCGGAAACATTCTCTCTTCCATCACTATGCCGGTCTACGACATTAAAATCACCATTCTTGAAGAATTGAAACCACTCACGACATGTTCTTTCACTAGTAATGTCCTGACCATAAGTACCTGAGAGCATTCAATGAGACTCTGCAGCTGTTTCCTTCATACTGAAACAAAACTGTAACACCTCCCACAAATGACGAGAATTAGGCTCATAAACTGACATTTTCAATCGAGAACAATTTTATGATGCAGACACAAATAGAGTAATGTTTGAATGAGGTTATGTTGACAGAGGTCCAAGCTAACTGCCAGACGTCTATGATACGTTTCTTTCAACTGCTACTTACCGATGTCGCCACCTATCGGCAAACGGCGGAAGCAAAGTTGTTCACCTTGGAACAATTTTACTAAATATAATAGTTTTAATAACAACTTTTGATTACAAACAACTGTTAACAATTTTGCTTATAGAACTGGATATTACGTCTTCTTCAGTGAAGTTTCAGGATGGAAGCTTGTTGTAGAAAAGTTTGGGGCACAGTGTTTAAACTGTTTATTTGCCAGTAATTTTCATGCAAGGTGTCGAATGCATTACATAGATTCTGGTTATGGACTGCTTGTTCACTGTACACATTCAATACATGTGTTGTCACTCTCCTGAATTTGATTAACAGGTGACAAGTTAAAATATCATACTCAGAAATAAATTACCACTAGCTGCAATCAAGAAACTTCATCTACAATTTATTGCTCCAACAGATTAGAATTTTTTTTATAATCATGTAGTGTAGCCTAATCATTTATATTGTAATGCTAGAACTGTAGCACTTCTAACATTTACTTTTTCAGTAATTATCATGTTGTAATTATTTGCTGATAGGAAACTTTTAAACAAAGCACTTGAATAGCAAGTTTTATTACATACCAATAATTCCCTGATATTTGTAAATCAGAATTTTAGATGCACTAAATTTCCACAAGACATAAGCACATGTTTCCAGAAGATGATGAAGCTAAAATAGTCCACTAAAGAATATGGTTGTAAAGATTACTCTTAACTGTTCACCAGAATTCTATTCATCCAACATGTCACATGCTGCAAGTAGACACATCAGACATCTTGAACAGTATCCAGCTTTGAGTTAAGTCTGCAGGAATAAGAAGTCACCTCACCACCTATCAAGTTTCACCTCAACAATGAACGACGTTTATTGCTCTTCTCACTTCGTGGCCCACTCTGCCTCTTTGTATTCAAAGTGCAGAGCTTTTGACTTTGTATGCCTCAGACCTGGTGGAAAAAAGTTTGATATTAAGAATAAGTTTTTAATAATTGCAGCTGAGAACATACCTAGTAATTATGGAAGAAAGATAAAGGTTGTCCAAATAGCTTTAGGTGGCTTATCCACTGATATGCTGCATGTGTTAAGCTAAAATCATTGTTACTTGACTGAAAAGGAATATTGTAAACTTTAAGTCTTTGTAAAACTGGAAGCTTATTCTCCCAGCAGCTGTTGAAGGAGTTACTACTGTTTTTGAAGCATTAAATTCCTATCTCCTCACCCTTGACAAGGGTTCCATCATCCTGGAGGTGGTTTGTAAAACCCTGCTTGCTTCACCACCCTTCTTCCTTTAAAGTATTTTCTCCAACAGTATCCTGAGCACTGAAAAAGAAAATATTAGTGTAATTAATCTTAAAGACAAAATATTTGTTGCTCAACAAATTAAAAGCCAGATAATACAAAAGATTTGACATGTGCAGGAAAAAGGAGTTTTGTGCAAAATGGTATCTCTTTGCAAAATCTCATCATGATCTTCTCTATGGATCATAAAGAATGGTGTGCAAGTACTGTTTGACCACAATAACTTGATGAATGAGCTAGTGCTGCCAGAAATGGAAAAAATGGGCATCACCTGAAAAATATTCATTTGTCTCAGAGGGCTGTCGATGTCAAGCTGCCCCTAGATGCTAAGTATTATGAAAGGCTTGTGCTTACTAGCAAGTAACATCTGTAAGCACTTGGTAAGGTGTTTACATTAGAACAAAATCTTATGCAAGTTTACCTGTTGGTCGCTGAGGCAAGTTTATTTTAGGAACTTTCTGCAAGTTGTTGCAGTTATTCTCAAACACCAAAGCAGTCTTCACTATTGTGATTACGTAGGCTTTCCTGGCGTAATAAGTCTTCAGTCTCTTTGGGTTTGCTGCCGGATCCTAAAATCAACTTCACTTGATGTTTCAGTGATCAAACTGGTCACCATCTTAAGGAAAATACTGCTTCTGCTGACGAGTCCGACTGAGAACTGACACCAGGTTGCAAATCGACATCCTATGTAGGCACCATTCAGTACACGGCGCATGCACCGCCAATCACGGTTTCTGCCTTCCAAGACAGGGAGGTGGCGCCGACCTTAGTGAAACACTGCTGGCAATGCTATATCGCAATCAAGGCCGCACTGAAGAACGTTCAGTTTTGATGCAAGATAATACAGGATTCCATGTCTTGCTAAGAGGAAACCCATTGTCTCTGTTGATTAAATTATCAGCCAACCTAATTTTAATCGCCTCTTTATAGACACTGTTCCAAAAACCGGAAATGTTGGCAACTACCACAGTTTCATCAAATTTCATACTGTGTCCCTCATTTAGGCAGTGTTCTGCTACTGCCGATTTTTCCGGCTGTTGTAGCCTCGTATGACAGTGATGTTCCACACACCTGTCATGCACTGTGCGAATCGAATGGCCAATGTAAGCTTTCCCACATTGACATGGAATTTTGTACACACCGGGTTTCCTAAGCCCCAAATCATCTTTCACAGAGCCGAGCAGAGCCCTAATCCTAGAAGGTGGATGGAACATACTCTTCATGTTAAAATTCCTTAAAATTCGTCCAATCTTAAATGATAAGCCTCCAGCATACGGAAGAAAGGCCACAGATCTATGTTCCTCTTCATACACCTCCGGAGATGGTCCAAACTCCATAGCCCGATGAATCTGCTTTTCGGTGTCTCCATTTTCCTTAAAAACAGCCATCAAATGCTCAAGTTCTTGGGTTAATCTGTCTGTGATGGAAATGGCATATGCTCTCTGTACCAAAGTCCTAAGGATGCCACTGCATTGGTGTGGTGGATGGAAACTCTTAGGTGCAGATACCAATCTCTGTGTGTCAGCTTTCGGTGAACACTGCATCCCAAAGTACCATCTGGTCTTTTATAAACCATAGCGTCTACAAATGGAAGCATCCCATCATTTTCAGCCTCCATAGTAAATTTGATACGGGGATGAAGGCAGTTGAAGTGGACCAAAAATCTGTTAAGAGCATCACGTCCATGCGGCAAGACGAAGAAGGTATCATCCACGTATCTCCAGGAGAACATTGGTTGCAAAGCTGAAGTCCTCAGTGCCATGTCATCGAAGTCCTCCATAAATAAATTGGCGACTATGGGTGACAAAGGACTACCAATAGCCACTCCGTCATTCTGTTCAAAAATGTTACCGTTAAATAAAAAAAAATACGTGGATGTCAACAAATGACAACAAAGATTCACCAGCTCTTCATCCAGTTTTTCACTGATCAAACTAAGGGACTCTTCCAGAGGAACTCGTTTAAGATTGGACAAATTTTAAGGAATTTTAACATTAAGAGTGTTCCGTCAACCTTCTAAGATTAGGGCTCTGCTCAGCTCTGTGAAAGATGATTTGGGGTGTGTACAAAATTTCGTGTCAGTGTGGGAAAGCTTACATTGGCCGTTTGATTCGCACAGTGCATGACAGGTGTGTGGAACATCACCGTCATATGAGGCTACAACAGCTGGAAAAATCGGCAGTAGCAGAACACTGCCTAAATGAGGGACACAGTATGAAATTTAATGAAACTGTGGTAGTTGCCATTTTTGGAACAGTGTCTACAAAGAGGCGATTAAAATTAGGTTGGCTGATAATTTAATCGACAGAGACAATGTGTTCCCTCTTAGCAAGACGTGGAATCCTGTATTATCTCGCATCAAAACTGAACGTTCTTCGGTGCAGCCTTGAGATACATCGTTGCCAGCAGTGTTTCACTAAGGGCGGTGCCGCCTCCCTGTCTTGGAAGGCAGAAACCGTGATTGGTGGCGCATGCGCCGTGTACTGAACGGTGCCTATATAGGACGTCGGTTTGCAACCTGGCGTCAGTTGTCAGTGGGACTTCATTAGCAGAAGCAGCATTTTCCTGAAGATGGCAACCAGTTTGATCGCCAAAATATCAAGTCAAGTTGATTTTAGGATCCGGCAGCAAACCCGAAGAGACTTTAAAGTCTTCACTATTGTTGAATTATTATTAATGAATAAAAATCATGACAAAAACCCCAAGATAAAAAAAGTTTAGAGTAACACCTATTGATGTTACAAAGGGACACCATTAATTACAATTGGAGCATTTCACTTAGATTAGACTCTGAGGATGTCACACGCAAATTCTGAATCTCTCTTGTCTATAGTATAATCAAATATTCGATAACAGGGAACAAAAATGTGGTGCAGTGTATCAAGAGACTCATTTAATTACTCTTAGATTTTTGCAAGCAGTGTTTACTAATTTTATCATAAATGTGATGCATTTATGTTTAAGGTAACATTAGAAAATCAGCTAAAATTTAAAGAATTTTGCCCTTCTGCTTTCCCTTGGTGAAACAAATTGATTGGCAACCTCATTTTGCAATTTTTTGACTGATGGCGCCAATTATTTGTGCTTAAAGGTTTCAGTGGTACATTTATTTAGGCCCATCTGTCTTTGTGCCATTTTTGCATCATTGCTGAACACACACACATCTTCTGTAAGTTCGAGAAACCCTTCCTCAAAATGACAGATCCAGCAAACACTTGTAGCAAGATGCAAGAAACTAGAACAAATTTTCACCCTACAGCAGTGTGTGTGCTGATTTGAAACTTGCTGACAAATTAAAACTGTGTGCCAGACCACCACTTGAACCTGGGAATCTGGTCTGGCACACATTTGTTTGTCAGCAAGTTTCCTGCAAGAAACTGTCTTCACTAATGTGCAAATTTCTTGAAGTTTATGAAACTACTGGGTGTTGGGGGGCGGGGGAGGTTCACAGATATGGTGTTTCCTATATTCCACCCAATTCCGTGAGTGTATGGATGATGTGCCATATCACTGCAGGAAGTTTGACTTAATGCTTAATAAATGTAATTTCAGGATTATGATGTTAGAGTAGTTGCAAGATAGGCAAATAAACTGCAATGATTTAATGATGAAGACTGAATTGTTGTCTAAAAAGGAAAACAAACCAGCCCCAGAATGGTATGTCATGAATAAAATCGCTGAGAGCATAGGCCATAGTCCATTTACTGCGCTACAACTGTAACCTAAATCCTATACAATAGGCATACACCAAAATAACACTATTTCAGAGAGAAAAATGTCACAGGTGATATGTCAGAGATCGCAGAATCTTGTTAATGCTGCTTTCATTTCAGTTACAGCAGAGGATTGGCACTGAAGTTACTGCAGCTTAGTCTAGCAGCTGGAACAAGAATAATTGACAAAAGATGGTCATCGATTGTTACCATCAATACCATGCTGCCTGGTGGTGGTGGTGGTGGTGGTGGTGGTGGTGGTGGTGGTGGTGGTGGTCTTGAATCAAACGTAGATGCCAGTGATCTTTAGTGAACATCATTTTTACAAATCTTCCGGGTACAGTTAATTACACTTAGTAAACATTACTGCTGAATCATCGCTTTATCGTGGACAAACAGTATTGCTTAAGAAAAGAACATTAAGGTTAACAGTTCGACTGTAATATGAAAAATATGGGGGAGCAGGCATTTTTTGTTAAAGAGGGGACAATATTCAGAAAAATTGATATTAGCCCATACTGTTCCGAAATAGATGGGAAATTCACCTGTGTAAATCTTGTGAATCATAAACTAATTATTGTAAGTCTCTATAGATCACCAAGTGGTGACGAGTGTTTTCTTTGAGAAATTTGAATTAATAATGGAAAAGTTGTTAAAATCTAAATAAAAAATTGCTGTCTGGGGGTACTTCAATATAGAAATGGGAAATGATTGTGAGCAAGACACAAAGTATTTTTTCAACCTACTCAGAATGTTCACTCTATATTGTAGCAATATAAATGCCACAGATTATGGAGCATGTATAGATAACATCATTGGTAACTTTGATAGGGATTTGTACACTGGCAGTATGGTAGGTGGGGATTTGCAGATCATGATCCAATACTTCTCACACTCAACCAAAACAAAACTGAAGGACTCCCCTACAACACAGGTGCCAATGCTAAGGAAAAGGTAATGTGGGTTAGAGCGCAGAAGGAAGAAGTAGTAAATCAGTTCATTCAGAAAATATAACTGTCAAGTGGGAATAAATAAAACTGACACTGCTTTTGAGAACTTCATTAAAATTTAATTAGATTTGTGGTATTCTTGTTCTCCTCTTATAAAAATCAATCATAAAAGCCAACCTATAAAGAAAAACATTAAGTGGTACACAGATGAACTTACCAATATGAGGGAAAAGATGTTATTGTTGTACCACATGTATAAAAATTCTCTTAAATATGGAGCAGAGCAGAAAGATGAATTGTACAAAGTGTATCTTGAATGTTAGAGAACATACAGAACTAAGCTTAGAATGTCAAAAAGAACAGCATATGAAAGATACATTGAAGGGGCTTCTAATAAGTGCAAAGCTGCATGGAATGTTGTTGCACAAGAGCATTGCAGAAATAATGAACATAGCATAGCTCTTGACCCGGATAAAGTTAATGGTTTTTTCATAGACTGTGTAAGTGATATTAGGAACAAAATTGAAACAACAAACACTTATGCAAGTGATCTACTTACGCAACAACCACCTGCAAACAATACCTTCAAATGGAGGACAATTGCACCCACTGAGATTACGAAGGTAGTGGCAAAGTTCTCAAACTCAAAGAGCATGGACTACTCTTGGTTGTCCAATTACATAATTAAAAAAACAGTGCATATAATTAGTGCACCGTTGGCCTTTCTTTTTAATAGATGTCCAGAGTTTGGCGTCTATCCTACAACTCTAAAAATATCGAAAGTTATCCCAGTGTATAAAAAAGGGGACAAACATGATCTCAAAAATTACCGACCAGTTTCAATAGTTCCCATTTTCTCGAAAATATTTGAATCTCTTATTTATAACCAACTAAACTACTACTTTGAGTTGCATAACTTACTCTCTAATAGTCAGTTTGGCTACCGAAAGGGAAGAAATACAACCACTGCAGTTCTTTCAATTGTGAATGAAGTAATAACAGCCTTCCAGAATAAAAAATAAAGCCTCACTTCTTTTATGTGATTTCAGTAAGGCACTTGACTGCATTTCTCATGATATCTTACTTGCTAAACTCAAATTCTATGGTGTACAAGACTCTGCATTGGCAGTAATTGAATCATCCTATAGGAAGCAGTTTGCCTCTGTCAGAAACACTCACAATTGCTAGAAGTTAAGACAGGAGTCCCACAAGGTTCTGTCCTTGGGCCCTTCTTTTTTATAGTTGCAGTCAATGATTTACCCCATTGTATCCCCAGTACTGTTATTCATGCTGATGACACAACTTTGCTTGCTCAACATGAGAAGATATCGGTTCTGCAAGATATGATGCAAGGTGGCCTGGAAGAAGCACTAAATTGGTTCTCATCAAATACACTGCTTTGCAATCCTGATAAAATTTATACTAGGATTGTCAAGAGGTAGAGGTGAAAGCAGTAAAATTCTAGGAAGTCATGAAGACTGTAAGTTAACGTGGGAAACACACATCAACCATACCTGCACAAAATTGTCTAGAGTTACATATTTAATGTGGAAACTGAGAAGCCTGGTGACAAAAGATTACTTAAGAGTTATTTATTTTGGACTCTTTCAGTCACATATAGAGTATGGACTGCTGATATGGGGACACTCTTTTCACATCACTGAAGTTCTAAAAATTCAGAAGAAAGTGATACGGGCAATGAGCAATTCTGGTATATCAAAGCACTGCGGGCCACTGTTCATTCAGCTGAAAATATTAACAGTTATTAATCTTTATATATATGCCTCAGCATTGTATGCAAAAAACAATATAGCAGATTTTGAAATGAGGGAAAACATACACCACCATAATACCAGAGGCAAAACAAAATTAGACATACATAGGCACAGGCTGACAAGAACAGGGAATTCCCATCCAATCAATAGTCTAAAAGTATTTAATGAACTTCCATTTTCTTCTTGGTCAGCTCACATAAGTAGTTTCAGGCGCAAGCTACTAAACTGGTCACTAATCAATCCTTTTTACAGTATAACAGAATTTATGAATATAAAATCAATTGACATTAATTTTTAAGGATTTCATTCTCTCTCTCTCTCTCTCTCTCTCTCTCTCTCTCTCTCTCTCTCTCTCTCTCTCTCTCTCTCTCTCTCTCTCTTTTTTTTGTGGTGGTCATATATGCAAGATCTTACATTAGTGAAGATATATAATCTGCTATGGGGCAATTGTTATAATCATTGCAACTTTTGTCAACATCTGGTTGTTGGAGTGTAAATTTTCATTTCTTTCTTCTCAAGTTGTTCATTTCCGTGATTATCATCATTTTTTGCATGATTTATCTGTCTCTCTTGTGTGCAACAGCCATCCTACACTTCAGCAAATCCAGGATACTTCTTTTGGGAACTCTGTTTTCTCTGCAATCTTCTCTATACTGCAACCAACTACTGACAGTGCTCAAGCCATGAAAGTGAAGTATTAATTGTAGAGTCCATCACCTTGTTTTGAACAAAGTTCTATAAAACTCCATCTGTTGATCCCCCCCCCCCCCCCCATGATTTGGTTATAATTTTCTACAACATATGGACAGACTATTTCCACATACTGTTGCTCCTTTTCTGCACAGTCTTTTTACTTTTACATGTGGTTCTACGCCTGCACAAGTTCATGCCAAAACCACTTTCTGGTTGTCTTTCCAATACTACAACCAGGGCACCAACAAGAACAGACATATTCATGGCACTCACCCCTCTAAGCATTTCCTTCTATTAGTTTCACATCTTTGATGTGATTCACCACGATGATGCCTGTGGCATCAATTCCTATTTTCTGTATAGCCTCTAGCAATTGAACTGAAGTAAAATACTGGTCACGGAACACACAACTTCCTGGGGGCAATGTTTCAGTAAGTCTCCGTACAAAGGCAAAGCAGGACCTAGACCCATATTTTGGTCTCTTAGTGGTGTGCTATCACCTTGGTAAATCTCAAAATGCGAAGAGCGAATAATAAATTTTTTCAGTCCAGCAGGTCTACATTTATTCTTCGCATAATGTTTGTCAACAACAACCCAAAAAGGCACCATTTGCTCAAATAGAGTGAAAATTTATTCCTTGACATATTTTGGCAGTGACTTCTGTGTCAATGACCAGTTGTTTTTTCCACAATTTGTTTACTTGAGCTTGAAATGGGACTACTTTCGAATCCCTATCTGAAATTCCTTCCTCGGTTCAGTATCCCCTGAATTTTTAACTTTCTGGACTTTATACTGTTATGTATATACCCAGTTCCAATAGTAAACCACTTATTAAAAAATTAACAGAAATGAGTTTACTATCTCAGATTAAATTTCACATTAATATGTTACCCGATTTCAATTATCAACTAAGGGGAGTAAGCCATTTGTTGATAATCCAACTTTGAAATTTCAAGATACACATTGTGCAGCCATGTTGCACCACATTCTTGAAAATTTACTTCTCCCCCATTTCTGAAAAGCTACAATGTTTATTCATTATGATTATTTAAAATGAAAACTCTACTTGAGAGCTATCCACAATATCCTTAACAATATTTTATGCAAAAAGATTTGTTTATAATTAACTAAAATGTAATTTAAATGGTTGTACTGCAAAACTCATTGAAATTATATATTAAATTGAGTAAATTTTCCCAGATTGAATATCAGAACATGTAGGGCACTATGTCGCCCATTTTTTGATGTAAGTAATAAAAATCATCCAATGACTCCTAATTTTTATTTTGTAAATCTTTCATTTAACAATGTGTTCAATTGTTCAGTTTTATATAAAATGGTAGAGGCAGTAGAATAGACAGTGACACAGCCACAGGCAGTCAGCATGCCTGCATTATTGTCTTTCAGGAGATGTTTGTATGAGACCCTTGCGGAGGCTTTCGGACAGGAAATGTCAATATCACCAATGTACATCCAAATTGGTCATAATACAAAATAAGAAAAGTGAAACACTCCATGTTTTATTTAAAAATTAGTACATCAGCAATGTTAAATGTTGGATCTTTCTGAAGCAACAACCTCAGGAATATTCAAGTTGAGTCTCTCATATAGAGCAACTAAATTATTGTGTGAGCTGTTATTAATTGTGACTGAAACTTTCTAATTTTCAATCATCACCACCATCACCATCATCACCATCATCATCATCATCATCATCATCATACGTGTGAGTGGTGGAGCCCAAACTATTAACTTGCTCTGATGGTATGACTGAGAATTCACTATTACTACACTGTAATTATAGATTGAACGACAAAACAGAATATTTTATACTCACTCAGCATCAGTGGTTATTAAAATGCTTCCCTTATCTCACACATTTGAAGGTATTGTTTTAAGCTCCCTCTGGAGGTGACTGTATCAACAAAATGAATGTTTTGTCTGACAGAGAGAAACCTATCTCTAGACATGCACTCACTTGAAATTCATAGCACCAGGCCTTTTTCCAAATACATAGGTAACCTAGGGTAAGAGATACAGCCTGATACTAACTACATGCAAAAAGTTTTTACTGCTTCTGGGGTGGAGAATCATGCGTTTATATAATAAAAAAATAACAGTTAAAATCAAGACATGACCTCAGTACGGTAAGTGGAGACACACTTTGAAGTATCACCTATTGAATTAAATTAACAGAAGTTCTAGGTAAAGTCTCAAGCACAAAGGTCAACATAATTCTGTGTGGGGACATTAACATCAACATTAATATCATAAATGAATCGAGCAGCACCCTCATAAATATCTTTCAAAGTTTTGGTATGTCCTTGTTGGTCAATAGTGCAATGAGAGTTACTGCAATGACTGCATCAGTAATTGACCATGTGGCCACAAATATGTACAGGGAAAAACATGATATATCTGTAAAAGATCTCTATCAGACCATCTCTGTCAAATAACAACAGTAAAATCAGGCATCAAATCATTCCCTAAACTAAAAGCCTACAAGTGGCATCTATTAGAAATCAAAATAAATGCAAAAATAAACAGAAAAGATTTTTCAAAAGAACTAGCAAAACAAAGCTCAGATGAAGTGTCTAAGGAAACCAATGTGAATATCAAATTCTCTAAATTCTCCACATTATTTAAACTGAACTCTGAAAAGGCAGTTCCAGAAGTATGCCTGTCTGCATCATCATCATCTCACAAAAACAGGTGGATAACAGCAGGTCTTAACAAGTTCTCCCAAACACTTAAATACCTCAGTTCCATTATAAAGTTGCAATGATCCAAAATTCTTAAATTTCTATTGTAGATACAAAAAGATCTATAGGAAGGTGCTGATTGATGCAAAAAAGTCATTTAATGACAAAATATTATATAATGCAGAGAACAAAAGCAAAGCAGTCTGGGATGTTGTTTGTTGTTGTGGTCTTCAGTCCTGAGACTGGTTTGAAGCTGCTCTCCAAGCTACTCTATCCTGTGCAAGCTATTTCATCTCCCAGTACCTACTGCAGCCTACATCCTTCTGAATCTGCTTAGTGTATTCATCTCTTGGTCTCCCTCTACGATTTTTACCCTCCACGCTGCCCTCCAGTACCAAATTGGTGATCCCTTGAAGCCTCAGAACATGTACTACCAACCGATACCTTCTTCTAGTCAAATTGTGCCACAAACTCCTCTTCCCCCCAATTTTGTTCAATGCCTCTTCATTAGTTACGTGATCTACCCATCTAATCTTCATCATTCTTTTGTAGCACCACATTTTCAAAAGCTTCTATTCTCTTCTTGTCCAAACTATTTGCCATCCATGTTTCATTTCCATACATGGCTACACTCCATACAAATACTTTCACAAACGACTTCCTGACACTTAAATCTATACTCGCTGTTAACAAATTTCTCTTCTTCAGAAACTCTTTTCCTTGCCATTGCCAGTCTACATTTTATATCCTCTCTACTTTGACCATCATCAGTTATTTTGCTCCCCAAATAGCAAGACTCCTTTACTACTTTGTCACATTTCCTAATCTAATTCCCTCAGCATCACCCAAGTTAACTTGACTATATTCCATTATCCTCGTTTTGCTTTTGTTGATGTTAATCTTATACCCTCCTTTCAAGACACTGTCCATTGCGTTCAACTGCTCTTCCAAGTCCTTTGCTGTCTCTGGCAGAATTAGAATGTCATCGGTGATCCTCAAAGATTTTATTTTTTTCCATGGATTTTAATACCTACTCCGAACTTTTCTTTTGTTTCCTTTACTGCTTGCTCAATATACAGATTGAATAACATTGGGGAGATGCTACAACCCTGCCTCACTCCCTTCCCAACCACTGCTTCCCTTTCATGTCCCTCGACTCTTTATAACTGCCATCTGGTTTCTGTACATATTGTAAATAGCCTTTTGCTCCCTGTATTTTACCCCTGCCACCTTCAGAAGTGAAAGAGATTATTCCATTCAACATTGTCAAAAGCTTTCTCTAAGTCTACAAATGCTAGAAATGTAGGTTTGCCTTTTCTTAATCTAGCTTCTAAGATAAGCCGTAGGGTCAGTTTTGCCTCACGTGTTTCAACATTTCTTCGGAATCCAAACTGATCTACCCCGAGGTCAGCTTCTACCAGTTTTTCCATTTGTCTGTAAAGAATTTGTGGTAGTATTTTGCAGCCGTGACTTATTAAACTGATAGTTCGATAATTTTCACATCTGTCAACACCTGCTTTCTTTGGGATTGGAATTATTATATTATTCTTGAAGTCTGAGGGTATTTCACCTGTCTCAGACATCTTGCTCACCAGATGGTAGAGTTTTGTCAGGAATGGCTCTCCCAAGGCTGTCAGTAATTCCAATGAAATGTTGTCTACTCCCGGGGCCTTGTTTCAACTCAGGTCTTTCAGTGCTCTGTCAAACTCTTCATGCAGTATCATGTCTCCCATTTCATCTTCATCTACATCCTCTTCCATTCCCATGATATTGTCCTCAAGTACATCAACCTTGTATAGACCCTCTATATACTCCTTCCACCTTTCTGCTTTCCCTTCTTTGCTTTCCCTTCTTTGCTTAGAACTGGGTATCCATGTGAGCTCTTGATATTAATACAAGTGGTTCTCTTTTCTCCAAAGGTCTCTTTAATTTTCCTGTAGGCAGTATCTATATTACCCCTAGTGGGATAAGCCTCTACATCCTTACATTTGTCCTCTAGCCATCCCTGCTTAGCCATTTTGCACTTCCTGTCAGTCTCAATTTTGAGTCCTTTGTATTCCTTTTTGCCTGCTTCATTTACTGCAGTTTTATATTTTCTCCTTTCATCAATTAAATTCAATATTTCTTCTGTTACCCAAGGATTTCTACTAGCCCTCGTCTTTTTACCTACTTGATCCTCTGCTGCCTTCACTACTTCATCCCTCAAAGCTACCCATTCTTCTTCTCCTGTTTTTCTTTCCCCTGTTGCTGTCAACTGTTCCCTTATGCTCTCCCTGAAACTCTGTACAACCTCTGGTTTATACAGTTTATCCAGGTCCCACCTCCTTAAATTCCCACCTTCTTGCAGTTTCTTCAGTTTTAATCTACAGTTTATAACCAATACATTGTGGTCAGAGTCCACATCTGCCCCTGGAAATGTCTTGCAATTTAAAACCTGGTTCCTAAATCTCTGTCTTACCATTATATAATCTATCTGAAACCTGTCAGTATCTCCAGGCTTCTTCCATGTATACAACCTTCTTTTATGATTCTTGAACCAAGTGTTAGGTATTATTAAGTTATGCTCTGTGCAAAATTCCACTAGGCAGCGTCCTCTTTCATTTCTTACCCTCAATCCATACTCACCTACTATGTTTCCTTCTTTTCCTTTCCCTACTATCGAGTTCCAGTCACCAATGACCATTAAATTTTCGTCTCCTTTCACTATCTGAATAATTTCTTTTATCTCCTCATACATTTCATCAATTTCTTCATCATCTGCAGAGCTAGTTGGCATATAAACTTGTATTACTGTAGTAGGTGTGGGCTTCGTGTCTATCTTGGCCACAATAAGGCGTTCACTATGCTGTTTGTAGTAGCTTACCCGCACTCGTATTTTTTATTCTTTATTAAACCTACTCCTGTATTACCCCTATTTGATTTTGTATTTATAACCCTGTATTCACCTGACCAAAAGTCTTGTTCCTCCTGCCACCGAACTTCACTAATTCCTACTATATATAACTTTAACCTATCCATTTCCCTTTTTAAATTTTCTAACCTACCTGCCCGATTAAAGGATCTGACATTCCACGCTCCGATCCGTAGAATGGACATCTGGGATGTTATTAAAAAAACAAAACAAAAAAAAGAGAGGAAACTGGGAGAGGCAAACAAATGCAGAATAACATACTGCCAAGGGAGGGGGATAAGGTTATAAATGATAAATTATCCACAACACTTAGCAAACTGTGTAAACAAACATTTTTCAAGTATTGCGGAGAAGTTACACCAACACTTCCCCAAAAGAATGCAACACCTGTAAATAATGTTGCACAAGATAAAATGATGTTACTTCCAACCACAGATAATGATGTCAGTAAAACTGTTTCAGAACTAAAAAATAGTGTCAGTAGGCTTAGATGAAGTACCAGTGTGTGTACTGAAACAATTTATAGAGATTATACAAGCCCCCTTAACAAATATAATAGTCCCTCACATCAGGGACATTTCCAGAGCAGTTAACAGGCAAGAGCTGTACATTTGCTTAAGAAAGGTAATGCAAAAGACACAGAAAATTACCAGCCTGTTTCCCTAGTGTCACCATTTCCAAAAATAATAAAAGCAATTATGAAAGACAGATTAATGAAATACCTGAATAAATACAATCTTTTACGGGAATCACAGTTTGGTTTCCCAAATGACAAAAATACGGAGTCAGCCACAGTACTATTGGCAATAATTGTACTTCATGCTCTTGACAAAGATGAGTGTCATAGGCATATTTTTGAATCTTTCTAAGGCCTTTGATACAGTCAACCATAAGATTCTATTAAATAAATTAGAAGTATTAGGAATAAAAGGGGTAGCTAATGACTGGTTTCAATCATACCTAGCAGATGGAGTACAAAGAGTAGAGATAACACATACTTGAAATAGCTCTAAACGTTTAGTAAAACACTTGTCAGAACCAAAATACATTAACATAGAGGTTCCGCAAAGTAGCATATTA
The DNA here is from genome assembly GCF_021461395.2 of Schistocerca americana. Taxonomy (NCBI): domain Eukaryota; kingdom Metazoa; phylum Arthropoda; class Insecta; order Orthoptera; family Acrididae; genus Schistocerca; species Schistocerca americana. The sequence goes on from NC_060124.1 coordinate 524,960,841, forward strand.
GGACCAATACTGTTCCTGATATACAGGGTGGTCCATCTGAAGTTACATATGAGATTATCTCGAAAACTATACATCGGGTAAAAACAGTGTGTAAGACAAGTTTGTAAACTCAAAGGGGGACATCAAATGATGCTACACACGACCTCCAGCCCCAGCCCTCGTGGGTGGGGTGGGGGGCAACTTTTAAATCCTAAGTGGAGACACCATTTTTATTGCAGATTCAGATTCTCCATAAAAAAGTAATCAAGTTTTGTCTGAAACATTTTTAAACCATTGACAGATGGCGCTGAAATCAAGAAAAATTAAAATTGGGGAAGAACTCAGATTTATTTAGAATGATGCGAGGACACATCAAATCATTACAAAATGTGCACCAGTTCTTTCATTACGCCAAATTAAGCTTTTTTTTTTTTAAAAAAAAAAGAAATATATCCTACCTGCCGCAGTTTTTGATGTAGGAAGGCGGAATGGTATTAAAATCTTGTTAGGGAACTCTTCACAACTGCATTACTCACCCGACTGTGGCACTACCGTGGACAAGCTGTGAACTACGGCTCAGTATAAAGATCGGTGCAATGTGACCAGACGTCAGACTGTGAACCATAAAAATCAACTGATGAAAGTAAATTATTCTTTAGTGCTACATGGCTCACCCTCCCCCAACAGAGATAGTTGATATGATGTTAATTTTAGGTGAATGCTCTAACAATTATGCTGCAGCTGCGCAATTGTATGTGGATTGTTTCCCAAACAGACAACATCCAAGCAAAAACATTACTCGAAATTGCACTCAATGAGCTCGAAATGGATACATGCACCATCCACCTCGTCATCGTGAAAACAATAAAAATGACACTCGTACCCTTACGGTTCTTGCTTGTGTACAACTGGATCCCAAAATGAGTAGTCGTGCAATTCAGAGACAAACTGGAATACCAAAATCAACTGTTTTGAGGATTCTGAAGGCACATAAATATCGTGTGTATCATATCACAATGACACAGGCATGAACGCCGAAAGATATGCAAATACGCGTGCTTTTCTGCCGATGGGCCTTGGAAATAAGAGGTGACAATGATCTTCTAGATACATTATGTTCACCAATGAAGCTACATTCAAAAACAATGGCAAATTAAATCATCATGATTGTCATTATTGGTCCCCTGTCAATCCACAATGGCACAGACCCATTGACAATCTACAGAAATTGTCATTAAAGGTCTGGTGTGGAATTTTAAACGGTTACTTGGTGGGACCATATCTTTTGACTAGAATGTTACTGGGGAATCTTATTTACAACTTCTCTGTGAAAATTTGTTGGAGCTAATGAAAGATATTGATTTAGAAACTAGGCAATGAATGTGGTTCCAACAGGATGGAGCAGCTCCCCATTATGCTAAAAATGTGCAGTTATTTAAATGTGGGGTTATTTAAAAAATACCAAGAGATGTGCTGCTCAAAACTGGACAACTTCCGCAGATGATTGACATTATGCATTGAAGCAACTGGGGATAATTTTGAACAATTTCTTCGTGGCTAATTTCATTAATTAAGCACCCCAAATTGTGAGAGGCAAGGGGACTCACACTAATGAAGCACCCCATGGAATATCATTCTACAACGTCTGTGTTGTTGTTCCTGAGTAACACTAAAAGTAGGATACAGTACATTTTATAAAAAAAATAGCATAATTTGGCATAACAAAAGAATTGGTGCACATTTTTTTATCAATTTGATGCGTCTTTCTTGGATAATTCCAAATAAAACAGAGTTCTTCCCCAATTTTACTTTTTCTCAATTTCAGCGCCATCTGTCAATGGTTTAGAAAATGTTCCAGCAAAATTTGATTACTTTTTATGGGGAATCTGAATCTGCAACAAAAAATTGGTGTTTCCATTTAAGATTTAAAAGTTGCCCCCCCCCCCCCCCCCCCCCCCCCCAACCTACTTAAGGGGGGCAGGGGCTGGAGGTCATATGTAGTATCATTTTATGTCCGCCTTTGAGCTTACAAACTTGTCTTCCTCACTATTTTTACCCAATGTATAGTTTTCGAGATAATCTCATCCGAAACTTCAGATGGACCACCCTGTACATCAATGACTTTCCCAGTAGTTTACTCAAGGTGGAAAAAATTCTCTTCACTGATGACAGCAGTATTAGTCACTGAGAAAATGAGAACTGCCTGGAGAGAAAGCAAATGTAACTCTCAAGGAAGTTTATGATTGGTCAGTAAACAATAAAGTGACATTGAACATAAAGAAAAGTAATGCCATGCATTTCTGTTTGAAGAGGAGAAAATGACAATATTAAATTAAATATAGATGGCACCTCTATAGACTATGTAACAAATGCAGAGCTTCTAGGAATGAATATTGATTCTCAGCTGAAGCAGTGTGAACACACACACACACAAGTACTAGCAAACAGAATGTCGTCAGCATGTTATGCCCTTTGAATCCTATCATCATTGTGTAACATGCAGTGACTTTTAGTGACCTACTATTCATATGTACACTCAGTTCTTAGCTATGGCATTAATTTTTTGGGAAACAAATGCACAAAATATGAACACAATTTTCAAACTCCAGAAAAGAGCTATAAGAATAATGACCAAAAATAGTCGAGCTCATTGTAAAGATCTGTTCAAAACACTGGGGATTTTAACTGCTCCATGTGAATACATTTACCAGTCAGCTGTACACACAAAAAAAGATACATTGGTAATTACTGCACAAACAGCTCTGTCCATGACCATGGAACAAGAGCTAGACTCAACTTACATTTACCAAGCATAAATAAATGTAAAATTCAAAACAGCATTTTCCACCAAGGTATAAAACTTTGCAGTAAATTATCAAAAGAGGTTAAAGAAATTGCAAAAATACACTTACTTAAAAAGGCAACTAAGAAGTACCTGTTATGCAATACATTTTATACACTGAAGGATTACTTGGATAAAACAGAGCAGGGGTTTGATAAAGTAAAAATGTTATACAAATAAATAATAATGATCATAAAACAACCAACATCCCACATAACAACTTCACACTGTTTCTTTTTCCCATTTGTAGAAAAATTTACCCCATTGCCTTGGGTTAGATTAATAAAATGGAAGAAAATACATTGCATTTTCCTCTCGGATGCATGGCTCTGTCTTTTCGTAGAAGTTTGGAGGGGTGAGCAAGAAATTGCATATGTTATAAACCACAGTGATTGAGAAGTCACAGATATCAAAATAACAACTCTACAGAATCTGGCTGCGGTTTCAGTCACAACTAGGAGTCGCAAGTAGCCTTTAACTTTCTATGCCATGGGCCATCTGTTGGCCGAATTTCATCATGCTTCCTTTGAACCTTTTGTCTAAGAACCTTGTGTCTCACGTTACGAATATATTTCATGCTTATGGTCGCAAAAATGAACCAAGAAGCTAATTTGCTTTGAGAAAAATTTTATACTCGGTTGAGAATTGGCGCAGCCGAGAAATGTGAAGACCGAATAAAGGTTGTGCTAATAGACAGACCTATAGCGTAGTCTGGAATTTTCATCACGTATTTAAACAAACTCCTCATCACTTAAAACTGCAGGGTAATTTCAAAAACAGATAAGGGATGAAGCTCTGACGAGTATTTTGATGCGTATTACATACATGTATCATACATGAACTATTAAAAATGCAATCTAGTGTCTACTATGTAAGTTTTGCCAAATGTCTAACAACTGTTTTCACAAGGCGAATATTTTTTTCCAACAGTGCAATACACAGTTAAACTTTTGTCTGTATCTTCAAATATTGCATTGGTACTATTCCCAATGTCAGCTTGTAACTGTAAGAGCAGAGCTTTCCACAGTTTTCACTTGCACATCAACCTTCAAACACGCAACCTTCCAATGTAACCTACACCTCGGGCTTTGCTGCAGGTCACTCTGTCCATCACAATGCACATTCAAGGCAGGAGAGTTTGACGGATCAGTATCATGCTCTAGTAAATCTTTATCACTAAAGGCACGACAGAAAATTTTGGGGTATGGGATGAAAGATCAGAATGCAATTTGCTTAATTCACTCAAGGTGTAGTTCACATTAATTTATCATCTCTTTCCAGTCACATAATGACTTCTCAATGACATTCGGTACCAATACTCATTTTGCAAAATTATGTTATCAATTATCGCTCTCATACACTGCAAATTCTTCATGGGTCATCTGGAATTTTCACGATTATCTTTTCTAGACGTGGATGGGTACATAGAGCAGTCTATAATCTAAATCGGAACTGCGTCTGGAAAATCACACGGATTATTAAACTTGTCTACTGCTACAAATTACTAGCAATATAATTCACATTATACAACTGCCAATACATCTGGTAATGAAAGCTGTTGAGGCATAGGGGGAGGGAGAGAGGCATTACACTTTGCATAAATGGTGCCCCTACGTTTATTCACAAACTTAGAAACTAACCTTACTTCTGCAGAAGACTGTGTAACGGTGCTGTGGCAAATTGTCCAATTCTGTTGTCACTGATATTTTGAATTATTACTATCTCGAGTGACTGACAATGTGGTTCAGATACTTGTGAACGTAACAACGTGGTCAGAATCCGTACTCTAAACATGAACTTCTATTCGTTCTGTGTGGTATTTGTGTTATGATTCACAATGTCACACTACCAATATTTTCACAGTTGTTCCATTAATATAAAACTAAAGCCAAAGGAAGAACATAGGGCGACCGTTTCTTTCGTATACCATGCAACAACTGAGGAGGACCTGTTGGAAATATTAATAATACCATTGCAGGTAACTGCTTGTCAGTTGGGTTACTGAAACATTACATTAGGCCATCATAAATAATCACCTATACAGATGAGAACATATTTCTCGGTTGCACTGACAGTTCATTTGGTAATTTCCAATAATGATTGCCTATCAAAGTCACGGGGGGGATAGATCGCAGAAATAGCGGAGGGATACAGTTTGTGGATAAATTCTAGTGTCCGATTCCACTCGTCTGCTTTGAGCAATGAAGAAAAGCACATAGTGAAGTTACACTGTTATCAAATAACATTAATTTCATATTTATTATTGAATCTAACGGGAGAAGCGCTGGAAAGTGGGCGTTTTGGGTGGGGAGAAACTAAAGTGTATCAGAAAATTAAATGATTGACAACAATAGGAAACAGTAACACAAAATGTGGAGAATCAGACACACTAAATTCTAAAAGAAAAGCCAGTACATGACGAACGAATATCTACCAAAAATAAATAATATTGGAATCGATAACTAGAAATAACCTATGTAGGTAAATTCCAGTTACAGATTACAACTGCTCCATGATTCATATGTAACTTACTTTTGCAGTTCTATGCACTGAATCTTAACACCATTTCTACATTTGTACTTGCTCTCTAAAACTACTTCGGTGTATAACAAAAATTGGAATCTGTAACTAGAACTGACCATCTATATAGGTCAATTCTAGTTACCGATTCCAATATTAGTAACTTTTTTGCAGGAGTTCAGAGAGAAATTACATATGTAGAAGTCATATTGGCCCACATTTTAGTGCACACACGTGCAAAAAAAATCTAATTAATGAACCACCGAATAGTTGGAATCGGTAACTAGAATTTACCTAAATAGGAGGTCAAGTCTAGTTATCGATTCCAACATTTCGATGGTACTTAACTTTGGACGCTTTTGAAGTAAATCTGTGGCCTATGTTTTTGTAGGATTTCTCATTGATAGCTTCCAAATTTTTCTCTTTTTCATACTAATGAAGACAGTAATACCATACGTAGAAATCCTGTAACACTTTAGTGTACACACTTGTGGTGGAAACGATCAAAATAACGAACTGTGGAATGGTTGGAATCGGTTAACTAGAATTAACCTGTATAGGTCAGTTCCAGTTAGCGATTGCAGCATTTGTTAAACCCTACTTTTTGTCAATTTTTGTTACTTGTGTAGTTGCCACGTTAGATGCAACAATTAGTACCAAAAAGTTAACGCTGATTCATAATATTTGACTTCATCACGCGCTATACTGTACTGGATTTAAAGGTTCTCTGTGCTTTTCTTACTAGCATAAATTACGATAATAATTTATTTCGGACATGTACTTCTCGTCTTCTGTTCTTATATATTTTCGTTACATTTAATTCTTGTCGATATAATTTGTGGCTAAATAATTAACCACATGAACTACGTTTGTAATTTTATCAAATGCTACATTCGTTTGTTTACGAATATGATCAGTTGCTTTCAAAGTTTGCCTCTATGTATTTGTATTTGTAGCATATAGCGTCTGTGCCTTAGGTATGACGTAATTGATCAAAGCCGCCGAGTGGAATCGGACACTGGAATTGACCCCTTGTTTGTTCTAAGTCATCGCCAACAATTTATTGTGATTGTAAACTTTTAATGTTGACTGCTGCGGCATGCTACTGTGTGTCTTGTTATATCACATTTTATTTGGTTTTCCCCTTTGACAGTGGCGTGTATTGTCAATGTTTTGTCATAAATTACCATTATGTTTGGCTTCGTGTGAGTCTGTGAGTGAGTATAACATCAAAAAGTTAAGTTAAGTGAATCTTTAAATTTTATACCAGCATATTTGTCGGTTATAATGCAAACACCCATAATTAATTTTATGCCTTCAGTTCGTAATTTCCGTTTTTATGTCAGCAGCTCAGTAATTAAAACTCGTTTTAAGTAAGACTATAATGGATATGTAGCACATTAAATACAAAAAACTAAGTAAAATGGAAGTAAAATCAGGGTGTATACGACCCGGGATATCCGGGAAAAACTCGGGAATTTTTTCATCTGGGAGGAAACCGTGAAAAACCCGGGATATTTTTAGAATTCCAGTAATTTTTCATTGTTTGAGTTTTCAGTTAAATTTTTGTAATTTTGACTGGTAAGAACCGATACTCTAAACAAAGGATATTACTGTATCCCGCTACAGCCGAATAATACTTCAACAATAAAACATAAACGAGAGAAAAAAACGAAAATAACTTAAATTGCAAAGGAAATGCGCCATATACGACGACACATAGTGCTCATGCAAGCGTCTGCCAAATGAAAATGTGTCAAAGGCTTTAGGAAGACTATGCAATGCTTCATAACAACAAACTGCCTCTGATGAGCGTGAAGTCGCAACTGTTGACATTCGATTTGTTTTAGCAGTTACGCCGTACGTGCGGACTTATGCGCATGCGCAGTTGAGTCACGTTTGAGTAGTAGATTCTCCCGCTTCTGGCTACAGGAACGTGGCTGTTGGCTGTGCAAGCAGTCGCAGCAAGCAAATAGGTGCTACGGGGAAAAGGGGGCGCCAAATTCATATTGTTGGGAAAAAAAACTTGTTTCACAAAGCGCCTAGCATCCAGCGCACGTTTGTCTATCGATTATTCATATGATTTTGAAACGCTTCCCTGGTGGTTTTTGAATGCAAGCATAGTGTACGTGATTCTGTCAGGAGAATCCTCGTCGCATCTAGAAATAAACTTTCCGCAGACAAAAGGGGGCGGGGCAATACGAGCTGTCGGATTATGTGGTTGATTGGGATTGCGAATGATCAGCATTGTTATAATTACTAGTGAAATCCATAGATTCAGACCACCAGAATGGAAATAAACGACTAACAGGAATAACAGGTGTGAAAGATTACGTTTATCTTTTCGGTGTATCCAAGAAAATGAAATTCTGACAGAAAATTTTTGGCCAGATCACTACAGTAGTAAGGACCAGTTGTACAGTCCCCGGCTAGCAGACGCGTAAGTGCTATTCTGGAAGTAACGCGAAAAACGTGTTGTTCGAACACGTAATAACCCCTAACCGGAAAATAATCGCGGGATAACTAAACCTGTGATTCTGACAGGCATAGTGAAGTTAATCGGCGAAAAAGTTTTGACAATGGCAGCAATACCTACAGAATTGGTGATGACAAGATTGTTAGAACGAGGAAGGAGAAGAAACGGGGACATCACACAAATTTTGGAAGAATAAGACGATTCCAAATTTATACAAAAATTTCGTAATACTACTTTTCGATCTCATGCTTGAGAAGCTGGTGCGTATGAATGATACGTGAAACTATTTCCTAACATAAAGCTTTTTGCTTGTAGTAGGCCTAATAGTCATTTGATATTGGCACTTCGTGAATTATATTCTGTCGTCTTATAAAAATGGCCATTTGTGCCAAAACAGTCTCGTTTACTTTTTCAGTATTAGATAACGACATTTCGATTTTTCATGTAGCAAAACGTTTGACGAACTTTGATGAGGAAATAGATTCTTTCGCAGAAAGAAAAGCACGCCATGTAAAGCTGTAGCAAGATTAGAGAGAAAAAAATGCTAGGAGCTAAGGTTTGAAGAAATGTGTAATTTCTTGCTTATCTCTTGTCAGTATTGGTTTCATATATCCTACATTTCATTTTATGTCGCACAAAACAGCAAGTTATTAACTAATAGGCAGTAAAGAGTTCAGGCTTTATGAAGAGTTCTTGTTCTCTAGATTGCAAATAATCCCATCCGCTATTAATTGCGAGAGTTTAAGAGGGGCAGGCTGTCAAACCGGCCGACTGGGAGCAGGAGAGGCACCACAGGACATTTCAATTTCCACTCGCCTAAATATAGTTTGAACGTGTGGTAGAAAAATGCTTTATGAAGAGGCGTGGCACTGCACTTCGGCATACTTAAGACCAAATAATACGTCTTACATTTCCTTGGATACCTATGTTTTATGTTTCAGACTTTTCAGAAAGACGTGCGCTACAAGAAGAACATATTTTGAAAATTCGATTTTTTTAGTCTTGACTCGGTTCGCAAATGTCGTAGATCCGGGCCTGATGCGCAGGCAGTCTGAGTTATAGTGGGTAGTCGCCACATGACCCGTGTTTACATTTAGTGATTTTGCTGTTTCCCCTTCGTTTACTCTCACGTCAAATGAAAACAAAACGGATATCTGTGCCCGGGAGCTCTCAAGTGAATTAAAACACATTCACATAATTGCGGAAGGCTAAAATATGTCATTAGTTTCATATTTGATTTTATTTCCACCTTTCTGACAGTCAAGCATTAATCACCTTGGCTAGTTTCAACTGTTCGTTGCATTTCAAGTGCACGTTTTCATTTTCTAGCACGTATGGCATTATGTCATAATAAAGCTCCAAACATGATATAATACAGTACTGGTGCTCCAAGAAAATTTACATCCCGAAAACCACACTGAAAAGCTTAATATCAAGTCGAGGTCTACTTCATTGGGAATCCGGACATACAAATGTGCACTTTAAGTATGCACTTTAAATGAGCACATTTTAATACTGTTCACGAAATTCCGATGCTCTTGCAGTATCCTCTGATGTCTTGTTTCTTTTATGACATAATGTATGATCTTTCAGTGTTTTTCACGTACGTACATACGGGCTTCCTACATCATGATAGCTACGCAAGCGCGGTGTCACCTGTTATCTGCGCTATCTGGCAACTGCTGAAACGAACCTATTTCTAACAGGTCGCGGGAAAATATTGCGAATAGTAGTTTGAAAAGCGTTACTTTCGAAGTAAATATCCTTTTACGTACGTTGAACTATGTGCAAGAATGTACCATGAATTTATTAAATCACAGAGCGTTTGACTCTCATTTAAAAATCAACTCTTTGATGACGCGCCATTTAGAAGAATTTCGAACCCTGAAGATCAGAAATTTATGTCATTATTAAAAATTTTACTGGCACATTTGTGTGATATATCTTAAAGTGTAACACGTGCAAAAAAGATCAACAGTATATGCGAAAGCTTAGCTTCTCTTGCAGCTTGAGAACAATATTATATGTGAACACTTTGGTTTTCTTGTAGCAACACTATGTATATTAATTTAAACTATTAACTTTTCATGTTTGTGTGTTCGTACTACTTAACAGTGATGTTGTTGTTGGCTGACTACATCATGTGTCCTATGTTCTGAATATCCGCTGTCATCGGCTGGCGAGATCACGTGACATGAGCTACGAACGGCCTACAAAAGCGCATCGAAATCTCGATTTCAATGATTCGGAAAGTAACATGCGGTGTTTGGTGAAATTCCAGTGTATACTTTCATAATACGAAAATACGCAGCGTACATGTTGCTGCACATCAAAGATGTTTCCAAAATGTGTCTTTTTTCCGAGAGTTTCGTTTTATAAAGTGTCGGGAAACTGTACGCCCTTGTATAAAACCATAACCATTCAAAGGATTGATAAGGGAAAATATACTGTCACCTGGGAGAAAGTGTATTTTTAACCTGGAAATCAGGGAAAAATCCGGGAATTTTATTTCCTTGTCCACATATACACCTTGAAACTATAAAAAATTATATTTCTTAATCAATCAGTATGATGACCATTGGTTAGATTCTATTATTATTTCTTCCTAAATTCTTGCTACCAAGTATTTTCACTGGTATTATCGCATTTGGAAAAAATCACATATTTCATGAAAACACTTCTGGAAATTGAACATAATATTATTATGCAACCACCATGCATGTGCAAAAACGAATACCATACACACAACAGATTGTTAACACCAAAAGGAATTGCAAAATATACTTTTACTAAAATACGTATATATTTTTGGGAAAATTATGTCTTCTTTTACAAGGAATATTATTAGTTTTGTTTAGACTTTGCTTTTATAAGTTTTGCAGTTGTAAATGTTATGAACTTCAGTAGAGTAATTGTAATAGCTCAAATTCAATATTTTAAGTTACAGTACAAATAGGTTAATTCAGTTTGCTGATTTTTGAATAAAAATGTGGAAAAATTAAAATGAGATCAATTACAAAACTGACTTGCATCAACAGAACCACACTAATACATGAAATGTGATATTCAAAGTTCAAAGTGTTAAAGAACTTATACTCTGTATTTAGAAAATTCCAACTGAACTCTGATAGTCCTGATAATGTTAGATTCTTAAAGAGAAATTATAATCTTTGTAATGTAACAGGTCCTGCAAGTAAGAGAAGCTCTGAGGTTACTTAAAATTATTTAGTTTACTGTTCAGATAAACATTTCATCAGCCAAAGCATGTGTCCACTGTGGATGCTCTTCAGATAAAGGATAAGTTAGTGGATACATCAGCAAGATATGGGAAGGAACATCTTGTGTACGTGGAGCCTTTGAGGGAGGAAGAGGGTGAGGTGGCAGCAGCACTCATTGGGCGTGTTGAACTGAGAGCTCTGACAGTCAATAGGGTACAGCATGCAACCAGTCACAGACTGTGGCACACATTGGAACAAACACCGCCCATGTGTAGAATTCAAGTTCTTGCTTGGATTACTATAGTAACTGACCAGAAAAGGTTGTGATCAGCCTCGCTCATGGAATTTCTGTGAATCTCAATAAGCAGCATTGTTCCCAAAACTGATTGTGGCACTCTGCTTCTGAGTCTAGAGGTAGGCCAGTACCAGAAGCTTTGAAGGTTCTGTGACAATCTGGGCTATGACTACTTTAACTTAAGGGTTGGGAACTGTGTGGTTGCCCAAAATGGTTGACAGGTGCAGTCACATAAGAGGTTGCTACCCCAGTTATCTGCCTGTGTGTGAGGATCACATCACACAAGTGCTTTTTATACTAGGCAACTCTCCATTCAGTCACTTATTGGTAGCCATAGGAGACCACTAATATTTAATGTAAAATCTGAAGGTATGCCCTCCTGCAGAATGGTTAAAATTGCTATAACTTCTAGTGGTGCCCTGCCCTGCCTCTAGTTGACATATTGTTAAATAACTATTGTAACAAAAATATAGTTACAGTTCTGTCAGTGATTTGCAGATATGGGTCCAAGAATTAATTCATTAATATTGTACTTTGTAAAAAGTGAGTAGTTGAAAACAATACTCATTTTTCTGTCTGTTGTTGTAGCTTGTTACTGTTGTTGCTCTTTGTCTTGAAAATAAATGGGGTATAATTTCAATGAGATAGCTCCTGGGTCTTGGAAGTGTTTAAGAACAACATTTTAATCTTCCACTTGGTCTCTGTATTGTGGTGTAATTCCTTCATTCAGCAAAAAAAAGCCATTAATAGTGTACATCAGTTGTGCCCTTAAAATGATGTATTTCAGGACTAAATATAACTGCTTTAAAATGAAACACCAGTTCATCACTTTCACACCTATTCTTCACTTTCAGATAACCACAAAAAATATTTTTCACACTTCATGAAACAACACTGTAACCTGCAAACGCACATCAGAGGTGAGTTACATTTTGATTTCCCTCCAGCACAGCTCACATCCAACTCGCTACTACTAAAACTGCTACTACTACTATTAGCCAGAGAAAAACAGAAATCAGAGATACATAAGATTTATCAAACCTCAAGCAGGCAGACAGCGAACTAAGTGGAAGGACTAAACAAATTGAGATTCACGTCATTCGCCATTGTTTATTAAAACACATTTATTTTAAAAATAACTAAAATCAAATAAAGCCGAGTAAGAGGCTTACAAATAACATTCTGAACTTTTCAGATTTAAGAAGTTACACATCTTAATTTAATGACAGTTTAAATAAGCCAGCAGCTACAGAAAAAAGTTGTGTCTGACAGTAGTTCTTAGACCTCAGACTGAAAATTTCTATTTTTATGTGCCAGAACTCAGAAAATGCTTGAACAAATGATTAACACTTGGAAGCAGATGGCTCTTTAAGGCAACATAGAAGCATTACTCATCTCAAAAGATTAAAATTTAAGAGATGTACAGGAAGGCAGTGTAACTTACAGCTGCCTCTAGACAACTAGGGAAAAAATCTTTTAAAATACACCTCCAAGAGCATCTAGATAATATAAGCAAACAGCTGCACAAATTTATAGAGCTGCCTTTAGGCAGACAGAGCTAGTTTCCTTAACCCAAATGAGCAGTTAAGGAATTAATAATAGAACAAGTGTGCACTGATTGATATAACTGTCTTCAGACAGACAGAGAAAATTCCCTTAAGGTATACTCTAGAAAACACTTCAGTGATTATGTACGCATAGTGGCTTAAGAATGCCACTTAAGAAGGAAAAGAACCAGTAATTAGTGCTCAGAACCAACTTGCAGCAAAATAAATAAATACATAAGAGGCGACAAAAGGTCACCCCATAAAGACATTTAAATAACAAATAACTGAACAACAATCTAATAAACCCTGAGACAGGGAGTAAATTTATTTTACTCTTCAGCTCACAAATGGCTAGTGAACAAACACTCAAGTAATCTTCAGAGCATACTATGCATATCATAGTTTTATACCCTTTTATCTTTTACATCCATGAACCTCAAATGAGCCAGTTAGTTGTTATCAGGGGGTTATAATTCTTTAAGTCCAGACAACATCCCAGTATTATGTGCAGTTCATATACAACTGACCAACATGTGGCCATCCTAACGGGGTTGACGCTATGTCCAACAAAAGCACTTGACACAACAAAGCCTCAAACATCAAAATGTACACAATGTTAATACAAAATTTCCTACAGTAATTTCCATAACTTGGGTTAAGGCAGCCCAAGTGTAGCCAGCAGTGCTGCATTCCATGTTATAGATGTACAGGGGCAATGTTAACAGCAGTAATATGATGAGCATGCACTAGGTTCTGGATCAAGACAGCCAAAGCATGCCGCAACAGTAGAAAACTGGAACAGACTGAGGGAGCATATAAATTCCACTGTCATTCTCATTTAATACAACCCCGTGACCACAGTCGGATCAGTGGACACCACCTGATACTCTTGAAAAACCTGGTCCATGGCTAAACATGATCACACTTAAAACAGTCTACAGCATTACCAAATCATCAAATCCATTGCTGAATGTGGGAAATTGAATTGCAATAACAAGTGTCTCAGGTTGCTACACGTCACCCTAACCCCGTCCAAGGCAATGCCACAAGATATTAAGTCACACAAAATGATCCAAATCGGGCACTTTATCTGATCAGAAAGCTCCTTACATTTTAGTACTTCCACTGAGAAGAACCAACAGCAAAATCTAATAGCCAAGGCAACACAAACATTCTGTCTTTAGATGACCCCTGTTCCAACAACTATTAGACAAAACGTTTTGCTAAGTTCGGCCAAAAGGCACATACTACTCACAGGCCCTGGGTGGCCTACCCTCTGCTCCGGCTTCTAAACACCAACTGCCCATCCGATCCACTGCCGCTCAGTGCAGCTCCACCCTGATGCCTTGTACCATATGCTCTGAGCTCCAAGAAGTGGCATATGCCAGGCACATGGGGTGGGAATTCAAAGAGGGAGCCCGCCATGGCTCAGTTTATTTAGACAGATCAGAGTCTTTCTTATCGATTTTTCAACACAGATGACATATACATGGAATAGCTTACATCGAATAATTACTGTATTTAGTTAAGTTTGAATAATCAGTTAAATATTGGATAGTCTTTTGTAATGTTGTTGTTGTTGTGGTCTTCAGTCCTGAGACTGGTTTGATGCAGCTCTCCATGCTACTCCATCCTGTGCAAGCTTCTTCATCTCCCAGTACCTACTGCAGCCTACATCCTTCTGAACCTGCTTAGTGTATTCATCTCTTTGTCTCCCTCTACGATTTTTACCCTCCACGCTGCTCTCCAGTACCAACTTGGTGATCCCTTGATGCCTCAGAACATGTCCTACCAACCGGTCCCTTCTTCTAGTCAAGTTGTGCCACAAGCTCCTCTTCTCCCCAATTCTATTCAATACCTCCTCATTAGTTATGTGATCTACCCATCAAATATTCAGCATTCTTCTGTAGCACCACATTTCGAAAGCTTCTATTCTCTTCTTGTCTAAACTATTTATCGTCCATGTTTCACTTCCATACATGGCTACACTCCATACATATACTTTCAGAAATGACTTCTTGACACTTAAATCAATACTCGATGTTAACAAATTTCTCTTCTTCAGAAGTGGTTTCCTTGCCATTGCCAGTCTACATTTTATATCCTCTCTACTTCGACCATCATCAGTTATTTTGCCCCCCAAATAGCAAAACTCCTTTACTACTTTAAGAGTCTCATTTCCTAATCTAATTCCCTCAGCATCACCCAATTTAATTCGACTACATTCCATTATCCTTATTTTGCTTTTGTTGATGTTCATCTTATATCCTCCTTTCAAGACACTGTCCATTCTATTCAACTGCTCTTCCAAGTCCTTTGCTGTCTCTGACAGAATTACAAACTCAAAGTTTTTAGTTCTTCTCCATGGATTTTAATACCTACTCTGAATTTTTCTTTTGTTTCCTTCACTGCTTGCTCAATATACAGATTGAATAACATCGGGGAGAGGCTACAACCCTGTCTCACTCCCTTCCCAACCACTGCTTCCCTTTCATGTCCCTCCACTCTTATAACTGCCATCTGGTTTATGTACAAATTGTAAATAGCCTTTCGCTCCCTGTATTTTACCCCTACCACCTTTAGAATTTGAAAGAGAGTAATCCAGTCAGTATTGTCAAAAGCTATCTCTAAGTCTACAAATGCTAGAAACGTAGGTTTGCCTTTCCTTAATCTTTCTTCTAAGATAAGTCGTAGGGTCAGTATTGCCTCACGTGTTCCAACATTTCCACGGAATCCAAACTGATCTTCCCCGAGGTCAGCTTCTACCAGTTTCTCCATTTGTCTGTAAAGAATTCGCGTTAGTATTTTGCAGCTGTGACTTATTAAACTGATAGTTCAGTAATTTTCACATCTGTCAACACCTGCTTTCTTTGGGATTGGAATTACTATATTCTTCCTGAAGTCTGAGGGAATTTCGCCTGTCTCACACATCTTTAAGTCCTATACAGAATTTGCAGCTAAACTAGTGCTCATTTAAACCACATTATACTGTAGTTCCATTAAAGAAAAGTCTATGCTCATTATTAGGAAGAAAGCACAGGTCACACCTGTTTACTAGAAGAGTAACTGAAATGATCTACAGAACTGTTGTCCCATCTCCTACAACATATTATTAGCTCAAATGTAATGAGCTGTTGCAAACAGAACGATGACTTTTATACCACTCAGCATGGATTCCATAAACATCGATCATGTGAAACCCAACTAGCAATTTCTGCACACGACATCCTTAATGCCATGGATAAAGTCAGCCAGGTGGATTATAGCTTTTTGACTTCCAAAAAGCATTTGACTCAGAACCACACTAATGCTTATTAATTTATCACATGACATTTACACCAAAATCTCCGTGGTAGGCAGGACACAGTACATTATCTTCAATGGAGAGCCATTGCCAGAGGTAGAAGTAATTTCAGTTATGCTCCAGGGAAGATTGTTGAGACCCTTGATATTCATAATTTGTGTTAATTAGCAGGTAGACAATGTAAGTAACAACTTAAGACATTTTGCAGATTGTGCTGTTATCTAAAATGAAGTTATGTTTGAAGAAAGCTGCAACATATAGGGATATCTTAAGATTTTGAAGTTGGTTTAACCATCTAACACAAGGAATAACCACATAATGTGGCCTCACATAGTATCAAATCGCTCATGTGAATGAGCTCTGCTGTATGTGGAAGTAGCTTGTGAGTGAGCAGAAGCACAGCACAGCATAACACACAACAAAATACAATGAAATATGGTACATTTCCCATTCTTCTTTTGGATCCAGAGCTAGAACTGGCACTGGGCAAATTAGAAATTTATTTTTCTGTTGATAGTTATTTTGAAACTTAATTACTCCATATTACTTTTTTTTACATGAAATACAGAAGTAATTTAATATATCGTAGGCGAGAACACGCTATTAAGTTTCTCTTCTGAAAAATAAATTAAAAAATGTGTGTTTCCATGTTAGGTGATGGGTTATTGAGCCATTACTTTTTTTGTTACAATATACTGCCCTCTAGCCCTTGAAGAGAAAGCCCTCATGTAGAAGAAAACTCAATGATCAGTAATTAAATGAAACCACATGGTCCCAGAGTTATTTTCAAGTCTGACACCTATGATGTATATATGCAGACATAAGCAATGAATGAAAATTTGCATCAAGGTCAGCGTTTGAACCCAAATCTCCTACTCACTAGACACATGTGCTAACTACTACGCCACCATGGCATAGTGGCTTTGCACAACTGCAAGGAGTACCCTAGATTGAGGGTGAAAACATACTAGGGTAGTCTGTGCAGTTGTGCAAAGCCACTGTGCCAAGGTGATATACTGGTTAGTACAGCTACCTAGTGAGCAGAACACTCAGGTTCAAATCTCAGCCATGGTGTAATTTTTCATTCATTGCTCCAGTCTGCATGTATACATCATACGTATTTAAGACCTGAAAAGGTCTCTGGAAATATATAGTTTCATTTGATTAAACCACCTATGCCTGGGTCTCAGGCAGGAGCCCCCATTTCCTTTGATGCTGAGGTGCTATTCCAATACAGTTGGACAGCCTCTTCAATTCTGTTTGAGCTTAGGGGGAATACCAAGTGGGGTGAGGCATGATTGGAAATTTGGTTTGAAGAGGAAGGCATGCTATGGTAGTTCATGCAGATGTGCAAAGACACTGTGTTAGGGTATCATAGTAGTTAGCATGTCTGCCCAGAAGCAGGAGACCCACGTTCGAATCGTGGCCTTGGTACAAGTTTTCATTCATCGCCTCAGTTGGGAAATATTGCCCATGCTATGGCTCTTGCAAGGCACACAGCTCAGAACTTGTCTCCGCTGTGGCGGTGTAATGATAAACTGGAGATTTGAAAGTGTTCTGGTCTTTAAGCTTATTTTACATCTAAATGGTACTGAGATGCCCAGCTTAACCCGCAGGACAGGACAGGTAGTTTGAATTGTGGAAAGGGGCAAAAATAAAGGGCTGTCAGTTACACTCGAACATATATGAGGGCTATCCACAAAGTACATTACGTTTTCGTTTGTGTCCGTTAGGGGCAGGGCTAGTGCGGCCATCTTGGTGTCATGGCATTCTGCTGCTCAGTCGGCATCCTGCCGTGCTAGTGAGAGGTCCGTGCTGTATTCTGTTGAGTTACTGTGACAGTTTGAAATGTCAGTGTTAATTGAAAATGCCGCGAAGTGTGAAGTGCGTGCTGTAATAAGGTTTCCGACTGCAAAAAACTGTACACCGATAGAAATCTATCGGCAGCTTTGTGAAGTGTATGGGGACAACATAATCACTGAAGGTAGAGTGCGTCAGTGGGTCATAAAATTTAAAAATGGCCAAATTAACGTTCACGACAGAGAGCGAAGTGGAAGACCCAGCATAGTGACTGACTTTTTCGACAAGTTTGGCAATGCCGCGGTCCGTGAAAACCATAATTTCACAATAACGGAACTCTCTATGAGTTTTCCACAAATTTCACAAAGTTTGTTGCACGAAATCATTACCGAAAAGCTTGGTTACCACAAGTTTTGTGCAAGATGGATACCAAAAATCTTGACAGAGAGTCACAAAAATCAGCGAATGGCTGCAGCATTAACGTTTTTGGACGTTTACGAGAAAGATGGCGACTCATTACTCGATCGCATCGTTACTGGTGACGAAACATGGGTTAAGCATGTGAACTGCGAGACAAAATTGCAGTCAATGCAGTGGGGGCACACAAATTCCCCCCAAAAGCCCAAGAAATGCATGCAGACAATGTCGGCAAGGAAGGTGATGGCGACTGTCTTTTGGGACAGAAAAGGTGTGATTTTTGTGGATTTCCTGGAAAGAGGCACTACAATAAACTCTCAAAGGTATTGCCAAACTCTGCACAACCTCAGAAGAGCAATACAAAACAAGCGCAGGGGAAAGTTGGGCCCAAAGATCTTGCTGATTCACGACAATGCCTGGGCCCACACGGCAAATGCCACTCGTGAAGTTCTCGAATCTTTTAAGTCGGAGTTGTTTCTCATCCGCCGTACAGTCCCGACCTGGCACCGAGCAACTTCCACTTATTCCCAGCAAAGAAGAAGTGGTTGGCTATGCAGCGATTTGATGACAATGCACAGCTTCAAGAAGAGGTAACCACGTGGTTGAAGGCGCAGGCGGCCGAATTTTACGACGAAAGAATTTCCAAGCTCGTCCATCGCTACGATAAGTGCCTTAATTTAAATGGCAACTATGTAGAAAAGTAGTATTTAAGTGTGGCTTTCATCTGTATATAATAAAAAAATTTCCAATACTTTATTTATTTTTAATTCCAAAACGTAATGTACTTTGTGGATAGCCCTCGTATCTTTATTATTTGAACAAACATTACAAGAGCCCAAAAAAATTTTTTTTAACACACAGCTTTAATCTTTGGTACTTAATTATCGGCTGAAAGCCACCTTAATTTAAAAATGGCTGAAGGCCAATAACTTAAAACGCAAGCATAATCAGAAATTTAAAAGGCAAGCCTTATCTTATAACAGTTCTTTATTTAGGCTGATGGCCCAAAGAATTGGACACTTCAAGAGCAAGCAATTTAAATTCAAATCGGCTGAAGGCCTAACACTTAAAACTCCATAACATTAATTTTTTTAAATACCAAAGGCCTTATGTGAAACAGTTCTTTAATTTAGGCTGAAGGCCTTAAGAGCAAAACAAATCAAACTTAAAACTGGCTGAAGGCCCAACACTTAAAATTCAACATTAAAACCTTTAAAATATCAAAGGTCTTACGTGAAACAGTTCTTTAAATCAGGTTGAAGGCCTAAAGAATCTTATGCCTTAAGGACAAAACAACCCTAATTTTTAAAAAATTGGCTAGAAGCCATACAAGTACAAACAAGAAGAACAAATAAAAAAGGCAGTACACCCAAGGGCACTCAGATGTTTGAGGGTCAGCCTGGAACTCAAACACTAATGCTTGCTTAGGTGAGACAGGCAGTCAGGCCAAGCATTCATGATCTGACAACAATCCAACCGACCGACAGTCAACAGACCCACCGACAGGATAACTTCCAACTCACCCGACCAGAGCACAACAGGGAGTTTAACGGAACAACGTAGAAGATATTGGTGCCCACAAACAATCATACATGGAGCTGTCAAACTACATTCCGTGCTGGACAGCAAGAACACGATGAGGAAACAACACTGCCTGAAATTTACATCAACGCCCAGGGCAGGTAAACGGAACATTAACAACCACAAGGCAGAATATTCCGCTGGTGCACTTCAATTCAAATAACCAACCACAGTGAAACTCCACCAGAGAGTGGCTAGAATTTTCCAACTTGAAAACCACATTGTTGCTCGTGGGAATATCCCAACAGCTGACAATGAACTCCAAATGACACAATGTGAACAGTCTTGGCTTGCTGGTAGGTTAAATCAAAACTCAACTTTCGTGTCCAGAGTCTGTGTGCCATGGCCCTCATAGCAATGGGAACAGCCCCACACACACCGACACTGCGTAGAAACCACCAGTGGCCCCGGCCAAACTACGTCCCGCAGAGAATTCCTTGCTGCTCCACGCCAACCAACTGACTGGTTGCACACCGCCCAGCCGGAAACTATAAGTGCCAGGTCAAAGATAGTCCAAGGTGCGAATATCGATACACACCACTGCTGCCACCCGTG
Source organism: Schistocerca americana (assembly GCF_021461395.2). Taxonomy (NCBI): domain Eukaryota; kingdom Metazoa; phylum Arthropoda; class Insecta; order Orthoptera; family Acrididae; genus Schistocerca; species Schistocerca americana. Next base: position 524,981,375 of record NC_060124.1, read on the forward strand.
GAAGGAGAGCATAACAGCAAAATCGCGATAACCACGGGAGACTAAAGTCATTTGCAGATAAGAGCACATTTTACTTCATTTCTAGTTTTGCTGTTTCACATAAGTAAAGTGGGAGCCAGCCACAGCTCAACTGGCTGTCGGCACCTCACCGGCTCTCCATCCCCGACTTCACTGCTGCTGCACTGCTGGTCCGTCCCGAACTCGCTCCTCATGCTGTGTCCACACGCTTGCCAAACCTCGACAAGCCATCACAAATTCAAACATGTAGATAGGGTGTTTGGCTTGACTTGTGTAGGCTTGCTTGTGCTTGTGGCCGATCCAGTAGAGTGTCGGTTTTTTGGCACAAATCAAAGGAGGTTTGTGGCAAGCGCTTGCGACACGTCCACACGTTTGTTGTGGACTTAATATTGTTTGTGCACTGATGGCGGACAGAAGTGCGTTCCTCTTTGTGTAGAAGTAGGCTACAGCGGGGAAAATGAATACCGGTAACTGATCCAATGAGGAAATATTACAATTCATTGAATGTTATCAAGCAGAACCCTGCATTTGGGACCTGAGCAATAAAAACCATACAGATGAAAAAAAGTGGCTGATGCCTGGAGTTGTCTCAGTGAGTTTTTAAAGAAACATGTAAAGGAGATTAAAAACAAAAAGGAAATTCTTATGGCCACATTTTGTAAACATTTAAAGAAGAAACAAGATTCTATTCGTTCTGGCTTGGGTACAAATTTATTTATGTATTAATATTTACAGGATATATATACAATAAATTTGATAAATAGATGACTGGAACAAACTGTATATTTTTCAAAGTTCTACATTTATTTTTACTAAAATAGTGGTGTTACTAACAAAATAAGTATGTATATGACGTAAATAATAAGTAATAATAATTTTCCCTCCGGAGTCGAAGATATTTATGAACCAGTTTGGTTTGCGTACCAGCTTGTGGAATCATTTCTTTTGCTGCTATATACCAACAAGATTGGTTTGAACTCAGATACACTAAGCAAAATTTTGGAATCTATCAGTTTTGATTTTTACTGTTTCTATAATATGAAGCACATGCTCTAAAATTAAGAAGTCAGAACTCCTCATGAAGCATTCGTACTCCTACAAAAGTATGAAGTAAATTCATCCCTAATCTTGATGGCATTTAGCGGTGATCTTCGAGGTACAAGTGGCAAATTTTGTATTGCATTGTATTCTGTTATATTCCACCATGCACCAGGTGTTTTCAGATTCCCATTACTATCCCATAGATCCAAAGTTCCAGGGGGAATATATCTTTCTGAAGAAGATCTACTTTTTCTGAGAAAGTTTTGTAGTAGTACACAGGTCATAGTAATTTCTTTCACAGTTTTGAGATCTAAATTAATAGGTCTCCTAAAATTCTGAACACTGAAGTTAAAATGCCAAAAGTATTCTCCACTCCAACCTGGGTTCTAGGCAATTGTTTGTTAAATATTCTTTTTGGCAATACAGTCTCATGATGTCCAGGGTAAGGTTTCATAACATGCGTACTGAGTGCAAAGGCACCATCTGCTAAAAATACATATGGCACGTTTACGTTATTGTTCGATCCAGGGAGTGGGCATGGTGTGGGGAAGTTCATTTCATTTCTGCAGATTCTTTGCCATAATAATGAATTGTTAAAAGCACCACCATCACTAATCCTCCCTTGACATCCTATGTCAACAAATACAAAGTTATAATTACTATCAACTAATGCCAAAAGCACTATACTGAAAGTTTTCTTGTAGTTGAAATATTCAGTTCCACTATGAGGTGGACTCTCGATAACTATATGTTTGCCATCCAACGATGCCACAATGTGGGAATTTACTGCTGCATCCCCTTCCGCTGTAGAGGGCATCTGAAAACACAATGTTAAACTGTAGAATTGCTAATAAAATCTAATTTTTGCAGCAATCACGATCATCAGAAACAGCTGGCAAAGAAATTGTGGATGAAGCTGAGGAGACAGAAAATTATAACAGCATGGCGGGTTCCTCGACTCCTGCTTCTATGGTTTCTTCACCATCTACAAGTAAATCTAAGGAGAAATCTTGTCATCACACTGCTTTGAATATAGCAGAACAGCAAATGGCCACAGCATTTGTTCAATTAACGAATGTGTACTTAGTGTCCATCATGTGCAAATGCTGAAGATGATGAATGTGATCTATATGCTAAGCTACTAGCCAAAAAGATGCGGGAACTTACTCAAGACGACAGGAAATTAATGATATATGAAATAGATGGTTTATTTATCAAAAGAATTAAATAGAGGCCATTTTCATGTGAAACACCATCCCCTCATAATTCATTTCAATATTCTAGACCATCATCAGTGTCAAGTGGATTTATAGTAGTACCAAACTGCTCAGCACGTGTTCAAACGTCATTTTCTGAACCTTCTACCCCAAATTATGACCCCTTCACTACCAATCTTATCTCCAATTTTGAAAGATCCCCTACTCCATTACCACCAACACATCATCGAAACAGAGATGACAACATAACTATTTACTCAGCTGAATCCAACCCTTCAAAGACCACCTCTACAATTACAGTAATACCGGTCCCGGTATCTGATGAAATAATCACACCTCAGAGACAAAACGTTATTAACGAAGCATTCCAGAAAGCTTATGAAGATTTTGAGTGCTATGATACTAGTGCATAAGTAATAACAATTGTACAGAACAGTGATTAATATTTTTTTACACCGAGCTATTCAAACTAATAAGAAATACTAAAAACAAAATATCAAACATGTTTCACATTACCTTTATTTCAACTTTCAGAATGTTATTAAGAGCTCTGCAGACTTCAGGTATAATTTTTGATATGGCCTGGGTGGATACTTTAAACAAATAGTGTAGACTCTTGTAACTGTCTCTGGATGCTAAATATCTTAGTGTTATTGCCAGACGATATTTAGCTGGTATAGCTGCTCTGAAGTCTGTACTTTTCTTCGAAATCGTAGGTGAAATTTCATTCACCAAATATTCAAAATCAGTGTAGCTGATCAGTCTTGCAGAAGTTATCAGACTGTCCAAATGGTTCATAAAGAAGCTCCTTACATTTTTCTTCCATATATTCTCTGCAATCACAAATTGTAAATCAATAATTTTTTCATATGCCTAATTATATTAAACAAAATACACATAAGAAACTGTATAATGATCATAGATACATAAATGAAGCTATAATGTAATAATTTAACAATTACCTGGTATGGTCTCTATGAATTTTTAACATCCACCTTCTCTGTATTAACACAATTCTCGTTGTCCATCGCACTTCACATAGTGTAGACCGGGAACTGTCTGCTAGGCATGCCCGATGTAAAACTGACTGGACACTACCCGTGCTGCCAGAGTTGTTGTTGTTTCTCCGGCAGAGGGCGCGGCCAAATTCTTGCGTGCCCTCTGGTGGACGGGACTTCACTTGCAGCCACTACTGTCCGTGACACACCGTACCGATGTGCGCCTCCCACGATCTTTCCGGTGGCTACTGCACTCCTCCTCCTTCGGGGGGTGAAGCCACTGTGATCCACTGTGTTGGAAGGTGGAGCATCGTGCAGTAGCGATGGCCTCCACTTCCATTGGAATGCTGGAGTTGGGGGGATCTGCCAACCCTCCAGCCGAAAACTTCGAATACGGTTGGAAGTGACCCACAAGAAGAGGCCCCCGTCGTCCCACCACCGGAGCCCGGGACAGAACGGGCGACAAGCTGTCGAACTCCGGATCCCATTTCACCTTGGGAGGGGCAAGACCCAGTGGTGGGGATGATGGGGAAGGCACGACCACAGATGAACCAGCCTCCTGAGAAACCGGGCCTGCGAGGAGGGCCGGCTCTCGCCGGGGCATCTCTAACGATGGCAATGCCGATGCTGGAGCTACTGGAGGCCGCCAAGGCTGAGAACCAATGCAGTGTGGCGGAGTCACAGGAGGGAGGGGCGGTAGCATCCCCTGAGAAAACAACACGGGTGCCGGCAATGGGGAAGCCAGTGCCTGAGGGGTTGGAGGGTGGGTGCCAAAACATGGACGTAGCTGATTTTGGTGACGACGTACCTCCCGGTCCCCCGCCTGCAAGGTATAGAGCCTGTGGCCATTGCAGTACAGGACCACCGCTGGTATCCAATGTAGATTGCGACCAAACCCACGTGCCCAGACCCACATACCCGGTGGAAAGCCGGGTACCCCGTTTTGCGAAGACTGGCGAGGACCAGGCTGGAGGAGGTGCAGCAGAGTCCTAGGTTGGCGCTCGTGGAGGAGCTCTGTGAGGCTGCATTCTCCCATCGGTGTGGTCTGGTATGCCGTCAGGAAAAACGTCAATGCCTCCTCTGCAGGACATTCGTGCACATACTTTTTCATCTGCGTCTTAAATGTGCGCACCATGCGCTCAGCTTCCCCATTTGATTGTGAATGAAAGGGGGGAGAGCAAACGTGCCAAATACCGAAGCGCCTACAAAAATCCAGGAAGGCCTGCAAAATAAACTGAGGTCCATTGTCCGATACCAGGGTGACTGACAGGCCTTTCACAGAAAAGATTTTTGTGAGTGCCTGGATTGCAACTTCTGAAGTGGTTGAGGGGCAGCGAACCACATATGGGAATTGGGAATAAGCATCAATGACAATGAGCCAAAAGCCATTGCGAAACGGGCCTGCAAAATCTATGTGAACACGTTCCCATGCCCGGGTTGCAGGCGGCCATGAAGAGAACACTGACCTGGGAGACGCCTGTTGGCTCACATACTGGGAAGAGGCGGCCACAAAATGCTCAATTTCTCTGTCAATACCAGGCCAGTACACATGTCTGTGAGCCAAGGTTTTAGTACGGGATACACCCCAGTGCCCCTCATGTAATAACGTGAGGACCTCCCTTCACAAACTTGCAGGAACAACCACGCGAGGAGCTGTATCATCAGTAGCCAGAAGGAGAACTCCTTCCAAGACTGAGAGGCGGTCTCGTAGAACAAAATAATTACGAAGAGGGTCCGAGACCCGGCCTGGAGGTCGGGATGACCACCCCTGCCGAACGATGCGAACTACTTGCCGGAGAACCGGGTCAGCTGCCATTTCCCTGGTGGCTCTAGAACTAGTGATCGGGAAGCCGTCAACTGCTTGGCGGGACACCACATCCAAATGAAAACACATAATCTCCTCCTGATCGAACTTAGGATCCGGGCCCACCGGAAGGCGGGAAAGAGCATCGGCATTGGCATGCTGTCTGGTAGGGTGAAAATGAATGTCATAATGGTACTTAGAGAGGAACAAGACCCAGCATTGCAGTCTGTGGGCCGCCCTATCCGGAATCTGAGAGGCGGGGCCAAATAATGATATTAATGGCTTATGGTCAGTGATTAACGGAAACTTCATGCCATACAAGAAAGGGTGAAACTTGGTAACAGCATAACAATGGCCAAAGCCTCTTTTTCCACCTGGGAATAATGGGCCTGTGCAGGACTAAGAGTTTTAGATGCAAACACCAGTGGCTGCTCGGAGCCATCTGCGTTGTGATGGGCCAGGACCGCCCCATCCCCATACTGTGAAGTGTCTGTAGCCAGGACCAATGGCTTATTGGGGTCAAAAGTAGCCAAACAAGGCGCTGACGTGAGGAGGCTCTTCAATGAGGTGAACGCTCACTCGCATGCAGGGGACCAATCAAAAGGAATACCCTTGCGCAGAAGGGAGTACAGGGGGTGGGCTATGGTGGAAGCCCTGGGAATGAACCGGTGGTAATAGGCAATCTTGCCTAAAAAAGCTTGTAACTCCTTCAGTGAAGCGGGCCACGGAAGGTCGACGATATCTTGGACCAAACTTTCTAGCGGCTGGACGCCGTGCCGAGAGATGGTGTAGCCCACATACTCAATGGACGGTTGGAAGAAGTTCGACCTACGCAGGTTGCAACGCAGGACCACAGACCTGAATTTGAGAAAGAGGGTTCGAAGGTTGTGCAAGTGTTCCTTCATGCTGCAGCCTGTGACAATTATGTCGTCCAGGTAATTAATACAATGAGGGATTGTTGTGACATGTTCAAGATAACGCTGAAATATCGCCGGGGCACTGGATATTCCGAAGGCCAGTCACTGGTATTGGTAAAGGCCAAACAGGGTGTTCATGACCGCCAGCCGTTTGGAGTCCTCACCAAGTGGTATCTGATGATAAGCCTCCAAAAGATCGATTTTCGAAAAATACTGGCCTCCCGCCACGTCGGAGAACAATTCATCAGAACAAGGCAAGGGATAGGTGTCCACCACCCATTGGGAATTAATGGTGGCCTTGAAATCGCCACAAAGACATAATTTTACCAAGGGTTTGCTGACAATAACGAGGGGCGAAGCCCACTCACTAGAAGAAATGGGAAGAACGACCATGAGGGCTGTCAGCCGGTCTAGCTCTGCTTTTACCTGAGGGCGGAGAGCCAAGGGGATCTGTCTCGCACGTAGGAAATGCGGGCAAGCTGACGCCTTCAACGTTAAGTGAGCTTCAAAGTCTGAAACATGCCCCATGCCCTCTTCAAAGATATCCTTAAAGTCAGAGCTCAAAGATTCCAATGACTGATAGGGAACGTCTTCGGAGACCAACTGTATGGTGTCTGCGATAGAAAAACCGAAAGCTTGAAAGGCATCCAATCCAAAAAGGTTAACGGAGCTCACATCACTGACAACAATAAAAGTAAGAGACCAAGTGACTGATTTGTAAGTAACGTTGATAGTGAATTGACCCAGTAGGGGAATGAACTGTTTACCATAACCGCGGAGACGCCGGTAAACTGGCGCCAATGGGGGCGACCCAAGGTCGGAGTAAGTTTGTGCATTCAACATTGTACTTGCAGTTGTAATTGGCGCGACTGAACTGACACCTTGATAAAGAGTTTGTGTGCTGATGCATTGGGAGTCTGGCCCAATGAAACTTCCTGAATGTCAATGTCCATGTCCTCTGTACCTGCTTCCTTCGATTCTTTCGAGGCTGAGTGGCAAACTTTAGCAATGTGTCCTTTTTTATTACATTTGCAACAAACGGCCCAATGCTGGGGGCACTCTGACCGATCATGATGTATATAGCACAACGCACAGGACGGTAACAGGGGCCGGCGGCCGGAACTCTGTTTATGCGCCGTGCGGGAGCGGCCGTAACGGCCGGATTGTACCGCTCGCAAGTCGTCCACCCGGACGCAGTGGACGTGGCCGCGCTGCCCTGAACCGCCACGACGTCGCACCACGCTTCCAACTGTTGATCTGCGGCGTGAGAGACTTCATACAATTGAGCAATGGACAGGACATCCTCAAGGGAAGGATCTTCCAACTGCAGGGCCCGTTGCCGGACCTCCCTATCAGGGGCCGTACGAACAATGATGTCTCGCACCATAACGTGGGCATACGACTCTCGCAACTGAACCGTGACAAAATGATACTTGCGACTAAGAATGTGCAGAGTAGCGGCCCACGGCTGGTAAGACTGATGGGGTTGTTTCTTGCATTGATAGAACTCGACCCTAGCCGCCACAACATGCATGCGGCAGTGATAATATGAAGACAGCAATGAACACAATGCGTCAAAAGACAAGTATGAGGGTTCCTGCAATGGCGCTAGCTGCCGCAAAACTTGATACAGTGAGGGTAGATATCCAAGACAAGAAAGGAGCACGACATACCTCTGCATCGGCAACATAAAATGCCTGGAAATGCTGCTGAAGGCGATGTTCATATGCGTCCCAATCCTCCGCCGTCTCGTCATACAGGGGAAAGGGAGGAGGGAATGGCGCTGGAGCAGACTGCGTGGAGAGCAACGCCGGAAGCGCTTGTTTCATGGTGGCCATGAGCTCCGTCTGCTGCTCAACCAAAACCCGCACTAAATTCTCCATGCCATGGATAAGCTGCGAAACTGGAACAACGATGCAACACGCGAAAGAACGACCCTACTCGTCACCAATTATGTATTAACACGATTCACATTGTCCATCGCACTTCACATAGTGTAGACCGGGAATCGTCTGCTAGGCATGCCCGATGTAAAACAGACTGGACACGGCCCGCGCTGCCAGAGTTTTTGTTGTTCCGCTGGCAGAGGGCGTGGCCAAATTCTCGCGTGCTCTCTGGTGGAATGGACTTTACTTGCGGCCACTACTGTCCATGACCTGCCGTGCTGATGTGCACCTCCCACGATCTTTCTGGTGGCTACTGCATTCTCCTTTCCCGCATTTTGCGTTTTCTTTCCTTGTTTTTCTTTTTAGTCTCTTTTTTCTTTTTTATAATAAAGATAGGTTAAGCCAAAGGTTATGGCCGACACAACCTCTACATCCATCATGCTTGCTTCTCCAGAACAAACAAGTGCCCTCGCGAGCATGTGGATGGTTCCCCAAATGTGGCCAAGCGTTTGTAGAGGCTTGGAGTTTGTGGCAAGCGCCAAGCGTGTGGACGCAGCATCAGACACACAACGACCCCGAAATACTATTGGTCGCTCCAGAGATGGTATGACAGTGCGCTTATCGATACATGCTGCTGCTGCCACTCACGGGCAAGTAAGGCAGGAAGCTAGTGACGCCAGTAAATGGAATAAGAAAACGAGGTGGCAGTAAAGTAATAGAAGATGACAAACAATAAATGTCATGAACACGAGCTGCGAATGGCTCAGATACATTTCTGGACATAAGTTCCTTATCAGAGCTTTGTCTTCTAAGTCCCCTCTGCAACACCTGAAAGCCTGTAACAGGAATTCTGAAACACCTAGGAGTAGACATTGATGGCTTGGCTAAATTTTATATATTTATATAAGTTGTATGTAATGTGGTATGACGATAGTAATTATATTAGATCTTGCACTCACGGTAATTTCTTTACTGAGTTTGGTGCAGGTTTGAGAGAGAGAGCAGATTTTGTGAACTACGTTGCGTCGGTTCTCGATTGCGTCCAGGAGGAATCGTGTCTGATTACGCGAAGGTGGTTTGAACCTGACATTTAACCCAGATTACCTTCACGCAATCCGATTTTTCGATCAAACTCCTAAGTGCCCTAACTGAGTACTTAAAGGGAAATGGATGAAGGAAAGTGGGATATGGTAATGATTATCAAATCTGCGATTGAGTATATTAGTAGCCTCTTGAAAACAACCAAGATACCGCTGTAAAGAGCTGCCCTGTAACATAGTTTGCATACAATGGAAAAACACTGTTACTCAAAGCAAATAATAAAAAAAGGGATTTCATTATTACACATCAGTATATTCTGAAATAATCCATACCACTAAGCATGAACTAATAACCATGGAATATAAAACTTAGCCTACATTTTGCACTTCTTACACACATTCCATGCTACAACAATTTCCTTTCTTGTATGTCCAATATTTTCTCAAAATTAATTCTCCTTGTGTGCACATGAATATTTCATGGCGTCGCACTGTTTATCGAAGTGGTCGTTTGAAAATTTTAATTGCTGGTACAGTAGCGATGTTACACTGCACTTCTTAACACTTCTTAACATCTTAACACATCGAAACAGTAAAAGGTAACCAAAAATCTAGAACTATTCATATCAAATGACAAAATTTTTTGTGATTCATATTTTCATATCTTATTAGGATCGAGTGATGCGGCAAGTATTTGCATATCTGCGCTCAGCGGATCATTGTGTTTATTTGAAGAAGTTAATGCTGGACTTCTTTTCCTACATTTGCGCTGTGATGCGTAACAGTTTACTAACTGCAGCTCAGTGGCTGTTCTTCTCTTTTATGACAAATATTTTATATACAGAGCATCCAAAACCCAATAATATTACAAATCCCACATCACTTAATTTTCTTGTGACTCTAGTATCTTTTCACAAAACAGGTGCACTTTTTTCATGCAGTACTAACCTACAAGTGTACTTACTGATTTGACACAGTAAGGTACAGAAATTGCTTTGTAATGGCTATTGTACTCACATAGGTACTTTGTTATTAAATTGTGAAAGTTGGTAGCAGCCAGGCACAAAACACTTGTTGCCCAAAGTTGACAAACTTCTGCTCACTTCAGCCAATCCAGAACTGGGGAACGTTCATTCAGCACATTGTTAACAAAAAAATATTTGTTTCTCAGGAAAATGATTTGTGGAGATCTGTGTGGCTACAAATAAAAGGCATGCCTCTGTTACTTTGTCTTAAGAAACTAAAGGAGGGTAAATTATTTCTATGAGGAGGACAAAAGTGACAGCAGTGCTGTAGAACGATAAGAGGTATGTCTACCTTGAACATCGTGATACTGAACTCAAAGTAATAAACAAAAAACATGGAGAAGTGTTCAAGGCTGTAGCAGTCATGGCTTATCTTAACACAATGAGTGGAGTAGGTAACAGAGTAGCACTTTGCTAATAACCCAACAACTCAAAAAGGAGAAATAAATATTACAAGAAAGTACAGTTCTGTCTCATTAGATTTGTTGTCATGAACACATGTCCTCTCCAAGGATGTAAAAAAAATTCCTCCAGGGTTATGTATAGCTCATTTTGAGATAATTTCAATACAGCAGAAAGAGTAGTTCACTTCAAAACCAGCAGGTGCTCCATCTTCTAGCACCAAACCCAGGCAGCCAATTGCCTAACATTTTCTGTCATTAGCTCCACCAACTGCAAGTAAACTTTATCCAAGAAGAACCTATGTTACATGAAGCTGTGTTCAGGATATGGATGGGAGAAAGATAAGAAGGGAGTCAGGATATTGTTGGGAAGATGTTGACGTCACCCTGTATGCTGTTCCCTGCTGTCACATTTATCACACAGTTACAAACACTGAACACTAGGACAGCAGAAGGGATTAAAGTGACCTCATCCTACTTCTTTCTTAAATTTCATAAACAATTTTTTTTGAAATCATATGGCTTTACCTAATTTATGCTTCTTTTTATGATGATGTATAAGGATTTACAAAATATGAAGATTTTCTTGGACGTCTCATTTGATTCACCTGGAACAGCGGAGAGGTCAATTTCACAGCACTGCAATTTCTCTTCTGAATATATAGAAATAATCCTGCACTGAAGCAGCAACAATCAACAATTGTGCAGAGTTGTTGTTGCCCATTGTTGTGTTGGGTCTTGGTACATGCACATTCCAGTCTGCTACAGTTTCTGTTGTGTCATTCAGGAAGCATTCTTTGTCCATGAAAGCTGTTTACAAACATGTCTGATAGTGTGGACTTTCTGATGATGGGATGTTATGTATCTTAGAAAATGCAGACATTGAATCAAAAATTGACTTCACTGATCAAAATGAGGATGAAGACATTATGAATGAGGAATTAGTGGAGGCAGATTCTGATGCTGACCTATGTCTCGCCTCTCCTCTGCCTCCTGCCATCACAGCAGGCTCAGATGCTCCTGCAAAGATGATTGTTAGGGATGGAGCCAAATAGGAGATTGACAAATTGTCATCATCTTGAAGGAAGCCATTTGCAATTGTTCCAAAGGAGATAGAAGGTCCCACTACATCTGCTTTCCAAAGAGTAGGCTCCTATTTTCCATTTTATTTTTCATGAAGCAATGGTACACCTTATGAAGAAATACACAGTATTGCCAAAAAGTACTAAATACAATTATTGGACTGTGTGTCAGGCCTTCTGGCCAAAATCTTACTTGTTTAGCAGTTTCTTTATTGTGCATATCTGTGACTCCATTCAGAGAAACCATTGTTTTCAAATATTTCTAGTGTACACTGATAACAGGTTAGTTCATCCAAAAACCCTCTTTTTAAAACAGTTGGAGATTGACTACAAATACAAACCAAGTAACGGTGAAATTTTCAGTGAGCAAATGGCGGTTTTTTTCTTGAACTGGGTTAGTACATTTGAAGGCTCACATTCCCCTCTTCTCAGGAAGCAACTTACTTTTCAAAAACATATTTGAAAAATTATTCACACCAAAAAATTTCATGTTCCAGAATGTTTCAGTTTTAACTTAATTATTTCCAAAATTCAGTACCATAGCTTTGTAGCTTTTATTTACTGTGCAGTGTTATGTGGCTTTATGCTTCATTACAGACTTACTATTTTATCAGTTGATTTGTTTTCACCACATAATGCCTGCTGTTTACATCCTTCTTCGTTGCTGAGCGATGTATCACCTTTCGTTCTGAAGCCGCAACTCTTCCTTTCCTATCTCTTTACTACTTTTTATCTATATAAATAATGAACTATTGGTATTGCCGTTTAACAACTTTTTAATAACTGTGGAAGTATTACAGGCATCGGATCCCACCTAATGTGACACCCGCCTATACATTTTACATGAACCTTTCAAGACTCGATCGATCTGTTTACAAAGAGAAAGCAGAATATCTCTTCCTTTGACGTTGTCCAACAACGACCTAGGAAGCTCAACGCCCTCGTGGCCCAGGCTCTTACATGCTCGCGGTAGTTTGCAGCATTTATTTTATTCCTTGCCCACTTGCCGCTATGTCAAACTTTTGTGGTGATCGTTAGGCAATGTCTTCCACATTATCTGCAACATAAATAAACTTTCTTCCCACAGTATTTCTGAAAACCCCAAAACAAACTTAAAGAACATAATAATAACTGTTCTTACAATTATTCGTATAAGTCTTGGTCAATTTAATGAGGGGCAGGACAGGCCTAAGCCTTGTGACACCACAACTGGTTACAAAAATACCTACTTTCATAAAAGACCTTGATATTTTGCTATTATTCAATTCAGAAAATTTCACCTTCAAAACTTTCTGGCATGCTTTGGGAATCCCTACATATGTAGAAATCACATTTATAACATACTACCTACAATTTCTTTCATTTGCTAACTGTCCAGCTCATTGTTAAAATGATGATTGTGTCTCTGTGTCCCCTAGTTTTTGTGCACATTTAGTTAAATTTCTAGCAATTGTGTCATAAGTATGTAATTGGTAAAATAATTTACATTTTCTAAGTAATGAGGAAATGAATACTAAAATATACACAGTTGTATGTGCAGCTTATTGTTACCTTAATTCGGCTACTAATCTTTGGTTACTGACAATCAGTCATATTTATTGTAATAAGCTTGGTGCTGGTACTATGATTATAAGGATCCTTGGCCTAGGACACTTACAATGTAGCTCAAGGTCTAGGTCAGAGTACTGAAGATTAGCAGCAGACTTAAGGCAACCATAAGCTGCACATACAGTTTTGTACACTATAGTATTTATTTCTTAGTTACTGCAAAAGTCTACATTATTTTACAGATCATAGTGACATATGATTGCTTCAAATATGAAACCAGCCTCACCATTATAGTGGAACCTCAATTTTACATTCTCCAATTTTATGTGTTTAGCAATTCTACATCATAAATCTGTAGCCCCTATGACAAACCCATAAGATAAATGCTAAAAATTCACCGACTTTTCATTTATTCCTAGTAAGGTTTACCTGAATTCTAAGTTCTTACTCAGTGTCTCACTTGAGTTCATCCTGTTCTCTTCCTACTGACATCTGATGTGACTGGAAAAGTTGTAAGTGACTCAAAATAAATAGTTCACACCAGGAGTGGTGGCAGAGTTAAGGAAGTATTTTAAACCATTGTGAAGAGGGAGATGTGAAAGGAAATGCTGACGTAATCCAAGATAAGTGTTGCCAACCCCAAATTGCAACATTTAGATTCTCCACACAGTTATGATACAACTACTGCTAGGTTGCAGCAGTAAGACAGTCAAAACGAAGTGTTCCAGATGGAGCCAATATGTGATGAAGGGGCCCAGACACGACTTTTTCTTGTGGCACTTACAACTCAGTCTCATCTTTTTGTATGTATTTCTGATGTACTGTATTCAGCTACAATATCAGTTGTCAACCTTTCAAATTCAAAAATTGAGTCTCTAAGAATATGTTCAGTCATAATTGAGGAAACATTGCCCATTTCCACCTAGTGAACTCATATTGGCCACCAATTTGTTAAAGTCATCCAATAGTCAGCGCAGCCACCACATCACATTAACATGTGAAATGAGCTCACCTACTGAGAGGGGGAGTGGCCCTTCAGTGACAGGAGTGCAGATAGGTGTGAAAGCATTTTGTGGAGTGCTGAAAATATACTGTTCATGCAGATGATGTACTATGACAGATGTCACATGGAAATTGAGCAAGGATTTTGTGATAGCACATTTTAAAGACTTTTGTGTTCCAATCTGACATAGTACACTATTCATGTATATACTTTACAACACACACTGTAGATTGTAAAGATTGCCAGCAGTGATAGAAGGCAAGCGAAACCGTAGCACCTGAGCTTTCTTTCAAATTTAGATTTTACACAGTGAACAGAAATTCACTGAGTCAACTTCTAATGAGCTTGTAATGTCACTTGGGGAAGTAAACTCATTTTTCACATGTTTCTCTCATCAAGCCTAAAATAACACTTTAACAGTGGTTAGCATATGTAGTGGAGCTCATAATAAAAGCATTAAACAATTACAGCAATGGTTACAAAGTATGTCACTAAGCATATGTCTGCATTTATGCTTCTGGTTTAACCATTTAGCTACTGTTATATTTTTGGTTTAGTTCAATATGTTCATCAATTTTTGCTTTTTTCTGGATGAGTACAAAGGATGATCTCTCAAAAATGCATGTTTTGAATATATAATCTGTAGTCATAACATGTCAGAAAACAGCTCGATTACCTTGTACCCACATATCAATCTCCATTTTTTGGTGAGTGTTTATTTGCTGTTACACATTTCTGATTTTTTAATAACTGATGAAATTCATTACCACAAATTATTGTATAAATGTAGTACTGTACATTAAAATTCCCTTCATTTACACAGATTTTATACAAAGTATTGGAGAGGATTGCAATTTTTAATCATATGCCAATTAGGTTTGTTTTCACTCATATTTTTGGGGAGTTTTATATTTCCTTTACTTCAGCATTTTTTCTCAATTTTGCATTTTTTTAAGTTTGGACCACACAAAAAAGTAAAATAGGGGTTCCACTGTAGTACCCTCTCAAAATTTAATGTAGGACATAGGCTTCAAGCTAAAGAGTGTCGCTATGATTTTGGCAAAATTGTCAGAATGCTACAGGAAGGTAATCTCATGGTGTGTGTTAGGCCTAAATATTTAATAAAAGATTCTTGTATTATGACAATAAGAATAGTGTAATATTTATAATGCAGGATTCTGATATAAATGTAATTCATAAACCCAAGAGTACATCACAGATACAATACGAATATTAAATAAAGTTTTTTTTTTTTTTTTTTCTTTTTTTGGTGGCGCACAACTTCAATGGTCATTAGCGCCCAGACTACGTTAAGAATGCACCGCAAGGCACAAGTTTAAAACAACTACTAAAAGGGAAAACACGATAAAAGACAGACTGACAGGCATAGGATTAAAAAAACAGCATAATCAAATGTCCTTAGAGAGGTTTGTCAAATTGATAAAACGTAGAACGCGAGCAGCTGCTCATGGGTCATCCACTAAAATGGCATCTAGAGTACATGGCAGGCCAAGATCAAGACGCAGTGTGTTAAAATCTGGACAGGACGTTAAAATGTGGCGGACCGTCAGCAATTGCCCACATGGGTAGAACGGCACCGGCGCAGCCGTCAGCAGATGGCGATGGCTGAACCGGCAGTGTCCAATGCGTAACCGGGCCAAAACGACCTCCTCCCGCCGAGAAGGGTGGGAGGAGGACGTCCAAGCCGCGGGAAGAGGTTTCAAGGCCCGAAGCTTGTTGTCCGTAAGTGCAGCCCAATCGGCATGCCACAGCGATAAAATGCGCTGACAAATTACCCTGCTACAATCTGACGAAGGTACACAACAAGAAGCTGTCCAAGGCTGGAGGACCGCAGCCTTGGCCGCGGCATCTGCAGCTTCGTTCCCAGGGATACCAACATGGCCAGGAACCCACATAAAGCTAACCGGAGAACCGACGTCCACCAGCTGCTGAAGAGAGCGTTGGATCCGGTGCACGAAAGGGTGAACCGGATACGGATCACTGAGGCTCTGGATGGCGCTGAGGGAATCGGTGCAGATGACATAAGCAGAATGTCGGTGGCGGCAGATGTAAAGAACAGCCTGGTAGAGGGCAAAGAGCTCAGCTGTGAAGGCCGAACAATGGCCATGGAGC
The DNA here is from genome assembly GCF_021461395.2 of Schistocerca americana. Lineage (NCBI taxonomy): Eukaryota > Metazoa > Arthropoda > Insecta > Orthoptera > Acrididae > Schistocerca > Schistocerca americana. The sequence continues at coordinate 524,997,488 of NC_060124.1, forward strand.
CGGTATTTGAAACTTTGTGCCCCGACAATAAAGGAACACCCGACCACGTCATTGGTCTTTGAGCCATCTGTATAAATGAAGGTCATATTAATGAACTTCGAACGAAGTTTAACAAAACGGGAGTGGTAGACCGTACCGGGGGTAACCTCTTTTGGGAGCGAGCTGAGGTCAAGGTGAACGCGAACCTGAGCCTGGAGCCAAGGTGGCGTGTGGCTCTCACCCACTCAATAGGTTGCAGGGAGTGAAAAATTAAGGTGTTGAAGGAGGCGACGAAAGCGAACTCCAGGGGGTAGCAGGGCAGAGACATACAACCCGTATTGACGGTCGAGAGAGTCATCAAAAAAGGAACGATAAGATGGGTGGTCGGGCATTGACAGTAGCCGACAGGCATACCGACAAAGCAGTATATCGCGCCGGTAGGCGAGTGGCAATTCGCCAGCGTCAGCATGAAGACTCTCTTCGGGATTAGTATAAAACGCTCCGATCGCAAGTCGTAAACCCCGATGTTGTATGGAGTTGAGGCGGCGTAAGATGGATGGCCGTGCAGAGGAGTATACGAAGCTCCCATAATCCAGCTTGGAGCGGATGATCGACCGATATAGACGAAGTAGGACAGTTCGAATCGCTCCCCACGACATACCACTGAGAACACGGAGGACATTTACAGAACGGGTACAACGGGCAGCCAAATATGACACATGTGGAGACCAGCTAAGTTTCCTGTCAAATGTAAGACCTAAAAATTTTGTTGTCTCCACGAATGGGAGAGCAACGGGACCGAGTCGTAAGGACGGAGGGAGAAACTCTTTGTAGCGCCAGAAGTTAATACAGACCGTCTTCTCAGCAGAAAAACGGAAGCCATTGGCGACACTCCAGGAGTAAAGACGGTCAAGAGAACGCTGAAGACAGCGCTCCAGGACACGTGTACGCTGCGCGCTGCAATAGATGGTAAAATCGTCCACGAAAAGGGAGCCTGATACATCAGCTGGGAGGCAATCCATTATTGGATTGATCGCTATGGCAAAGAGAGCGACGCTCAAAACTGAGCCCTGTGGCACCCCATTCTCCTGGTGAAAGGTGTCTGACAGGACAGAACCCACACGTACCCTGAACTGTCAATCCATTAAAAAGGAACGAATAAAAAGAGGGAGGCGACCACGAAGACCCCATGTATGCATGGTGCAGAGAATGCCCGCCCTCCAACAGGTGTCGTAAGCCTTCTCCAAATCAAAGAACACAGCCGAGGTCGGGTGCTTCCGCAAGAAGTTATTCATAATGAAGGTCGACAGGGTAACCAGATGGTCAACAGCAGAGCGGCGCCTATGAATTCCACATTGTACATTGGTAAGTAGGCGTCGAGACTCGAGCAGCCAAACCAAACGAGAGTTAACCATTCACTCCATCACTTTACAGACACAGCTGGTAAGCGAGATGGGTCGATAACTGGAAGGCAAGTGCTTGTCCTTCCCCGGTTTAGGAATCAGGACAACAATAGACTCGCGCCAGCATGCGGGAACATGTCCCTCAGTCCAGATGCGATTGTAAGTATGAAGAAGAAAACCTTTACCCGCAGGAGAAAGGTTCTTCAGCATCTGAATATGAATAGAATCAGGCCCTGGAGCGGAGGACCATGACCGGGCAAGTGCGTTTTCGAGTTCCCGCATGGTGAATGGGGCATTATAACTTTCACGATTCGAGGAGCGGAAGTTAGGTGGCCTAGCCCCCTCTGCCTGTTTGCGGGGGAGGAAGGCAGGGTGGTAATGAGCGGAGCTCGAAACCTCTGCGAAAAAGCGGCCGAAGGCATTGGAGACATCCTCCGGGGCCACAAGGACGTCATTCACGACCATCAAGCCAGAAACTGGTGAGTGGACCTTAGTGTCAGATAGCCGGCGCGGGCTACCCCAGACAACAGAAGAAGGAGTAAAACTGTTGAAGGTGCTTGTGAAAGCAGCCCAGCTGGCTTTCTTGCTTTCTTTAATAATACGACGACACTGTGCACGTAATCGTTTATAAGTGATACAATTCGCCACTGTAGGGTGGCGTTTAAAGGTGCGTAAAGCACGTCGACGAGCACGTAAAGCGTCTCTACATGCTGCGGTCCATCAGGGGACCGGTACGCGACGTGGAGAAGAAGTAGTGTGAGGGATGGAATATTCAGCAGCAGTGAGAATGACTTCCGTGAGGTGTGCGATCTGACGATCGCAGCTTGTGAAGGTTTGATCCTGAAAGGTCGCCCTGGAAGAGAAGAGCCCCCAGCCTGCTTTGGAGATGTTCCAACTAGATGAGCACGGGGAGGGGGTATGCTGCAGGAGATGGATAACACACGGGAAGTGGTCGCTCGAATATGTATCAGAAAGTGCATACCACTCAAACCGGCGTGCAAGTTGGGTAGTACATATAGAGTGGTCTAAATGGGAATAGGTGTGAGATGTGTCCGAAAGAAAAGTAGGGGCGCCAGTATTGAGGCAGACAAGATTGAGCTGGTTGAAAAGGTCTGCTAACAGGGAGCCCCTCGGGCAGGATGCCGGAGAGCCCCAAAGGGGATGGTGGGCATTGAAGTCTCCAGTTAACAAAAATGGGGCAGGTAGCTGAGCAATAAGCTGCATCATGTCTGCCCTGGTAACGGCAGATGACGATGGAGTGTAGACGGTACAAATGGAAAATGTAAAAGTGGGGAGAGTAATGTGGATGGCAACTGCCTGCAGGCCGGTGTGCAATGTGATGGGATCGTAGTAAATATCATCCCGGACCAGCAACATAACCCCTCCATGAGCCGGAATACCTACCATAGGGGGTAGGTCAAAACGCACAGAGGTGTAGTGTGCCAAGGCAATTTGATCGCATGGGCGTAGTTTCGTTTCCTGGAGGGCTACGACGAGCGGACGGTAGGAAGTCTGCACGGGACGGTTCCTTCTTGAAGGCCCATGCATCTGACTTCTGGGTCTTCGTCTTAGCAGAAGCTGATGAAGGGGCTGGTGTCTGTGGGGTGATGGGAGGAAGAGGAGACGTCGACCGCGCGATCTTAGCACTGGCTGAACGGACGACCGTGGTGCTGAAGGTCAGATCGCATGTCTGGGTTGCCACCTCCCTGGTAGTCCGAGGAGAGGCGAGGACAGTACTGTATTTCCCCGCTGGGAGCAGCGTGGGCTTCCTACTAGCCAATAGCTTGCAAGCAGCCGAGGTGGACACTTTCTCTTTGACCCGAATTTCTTGGATACAGCGTTCTTCCTTATAGACAGGACAGTCGCGGGAGGATGCGGCATGGTCACCCTGACAGTTCACACAATGAGGAGACGGAGGTGGACAGTCACCCTCATGGGCATCCCTGCCACAAGTGACACATTTAGCCGCATTGGAACAAGACTGTCGAGTGTGATTGAAACGCTGACACTGGTAGCAGCGCGTAGGTGTCGGGACAAAGGGGCGAACAGAAATAACCTCGTAGCCCGCCTTGATGCGCGATGGCAGTTTAACACTATCAAAGGTCAAGAAAAGTGTCCGGGTCGGTACAAGGTCATTGTTGACCTTTTTCATGACCCTATGGACAGCCGTCATGCCCTGCTCAGCGAGGAAAGATTGAATCTCCTCGTCAGTCAATCCGTCGAGGGATCTAGTATAGACCACACCACGAGACGAATTCAAAGTTCGGTGAGCCTCCACCCGGACATGGAACGTGTACAGGAGTGTGGCCCGAAGCAGTTTTTGTGCCTGAAAGGCGCTCTCAGTTTCTAGTAATAAGGTACTGTTACGCAACCTGGTACAAGATTTGACAGATCCGGCTATGGCATCTACGCCCTTCTGGATAACGAAAGGGTTGACAGAGGAAAAATCCTTTCCGTCCTCAGATCGAGAAAAGACGAGGAGCTGTGGGGCAGGCGGTAGTACTTTTGTCACTGGTGGCTGGTCAAGTTTCCGTTTTTGGGCAGAAGTCGAGAGAGATGGAGTGAAATCCATTGCAGAGGAATCCCCCATGATTGCCAGCGTCTCCGATGGCGCGCTCCTTCCTTGTGGGGACCCTCTCAGAGGGCACTCCCGCCTTAGGTGAATGTTTACACCTCAGGTCACACCTCCCGAGAAACAGACGGAGGGACCAATCGGCATGGTCAGAAGGTATCAGCTCAGGCAATCACCCCTCCCTGGGCCTGGCCTTTACCAGGGGGTACGTGCGTGCCTTACATGTCTACCCAGGGCGGGGAATTACGCGTTACCCCGTCACCGGCTACGTGTGCGAACGCGTGGGTCGGCCTTCAGGTGCGCACAGGGAGGAAGGAAGAAGAGGAAAAAGGAGAGAGAGAGAGGGAGGGAGAGAGAGGACAGACTGTCTCAAACGCCGAGGCGGAGACCAGAGAAGGCAAGGAGAAGAAGGCAATGAGAAGGCAAGGAGAAGAAGACAAGGGAAAGAGTAAGGAAGACAGTGAGGTGGAGAAGAGCAAAGAAAGGAACCAACCAAAGGAAGGAAGAAACGAGAAGTGAAAAAGCAAAATGACCGCAAATAGAGGTCGTGGAACCGTCCGTCTCCGGACGCAGGCGCTAACTATCCCCTTGAGGGTGAGGGACTCGTTTTAGTCGCCTCTTACGACAGGCAGGAATACCTCGGGCCTATTCTAACCCCCAGACCCGCAGGGGGGGAAAGTTTTTTGCTGTTCATGCCAACTGATTCAGGATGTGCAAACAGGGTATCACTGCAGTTATATAGATAATGCAACTAATATAACTTGTAAATACATTTGCATTCTCGGAAATGATGTCTAATGGTAATAAACCAACTACAATTTTACTCATACAGTGATGATACATTGATGGAAAGATAAAAATAAAAAAAATAGAAGATAAATTTTATCTTTAATTTAATATTAGTATATGTTTTTACTACAAACTGTTTTATAAAAGAATTTCATATTATATTGCTAGCCTTCATTGTGTAGGGGCTTGTTTCACACTTTCCTACCACAAAATTGTTCATTGTCATCCTTTGCATGTGGTGAAACGAATCAATATGTCAAATCCCATTTCATAATTCTGTAAATGTTGACAGTGTACCTTTCCCCTACAGCTTCTATTACATATATTGTGTGGTATAACTCTGTAATTTATTTGTCATTATTACATAACAGAATGTTTCCTATTTTTATCTGACAGAGTTCCATGACACTTCACAGCACACTGCTTCTCCTTTGTATACAATTTGAGTAAATTTTTCTGTTATGATTGCTTGGCATATACTACTTTGATGTTACATTCCTTCTGTTAATTCCTATGTTAACAAGTCCGACCCTGTTAAATTAGTTGATGTGAAGCAGTGCAGACCACCATCTAGTGGTCCCTCTCAGTAATCACTTCCACTGAACTCCAAATCCAGTTCACAATTACTGTCTCAGTCAATATGGCATTATACCACAAAGAGACAAGATGTGGTCCATATCTGTCTGGTTCATGCTACTCATACTCCAAGCTGTGCATGCATTACGATAGCACGCCTGGCATGTCATTGTAATACCTCAATGTTCTTATGGTATGTTCTTATTTAAATTTTACTTATTCGAGGTATTCATCATCAAATTTTGACTTTGGATTGTATCCATATAAGCATAATTTTATTAGAGTTGTTATATTACAGCATACTGTATAGTCCTACATTGTTCGATGTAACTATCACTGTCCAGTTCAACGGGTATGCAATGTTTGTCGTTAAGCTGTTGTGTATGCCCACTTTATTTTTATGACTGCAAGCCTGTAACCTTGGCATATTTTCTTTTTATAGATTTGAAAGTGCAATATTTATTGCTGAAACTAGGAATCTAATTTCTGTGTTATTGTTGTTGTTTTCAGTCCAGAGACTGGTTTGATCCAGCTCTCCATGCCACTCTATCCTGTGCAAGCTGTTTGATCTCCGATTAACTACTACAACCTACATCCTGAATCTGTCTAGTGTATTCATGCCTTGGTCTCCCTTTATGATTTTTACCCTCTGCACTTACCTCAGATACTAAATTGATAATCCCTTGATGTCTCAATGTGTCCTACCAATCGATCCCTTCTTCTAGTCAAGTTATGCCTCAAATTCCTCTTCTCCCCAATTCTATTCAGTACCACCTCATTAGTTACATGATCTACCCATCTAATCTTCAGCATTCTCCTGTATCAACACATTTCTAGAGCTTCTATTCTCTTGTTGTCTAAACTATTTATCATCCATGTTTCACTCCTGTACATGGCTACACTCCATGCAAATACTTGTGGAAAAGGCTTCCTGAGACTTAAATCTATATTCGATGTTAAAAAATTTCTCTTCTTCAGACACTTTCCTTGCCATTGCCAGTCTGCATTTTATATTTTTTCTACTTCGACTATCATCAGTTATTTTGCTGTCCAAATAGCAAAACTCATCTATTACTTTGTCTCATTTCCTAATGTAATTCCCTCAGCATCACCTGACTTACTTCGACTACAATCCATTATCCTCGTTTTGCTTTCGTTGATGATCATCTTATAGCCTCCTTTCAAGACACTGTCCATTCCATTTAACTGCTCCTCCATGTCCTTTGCTGTCTGACATAATTACAATGTCATCAGCAAACCTCATAGTTTTTATTTCTTCTCCATGAATTTTAATTCCTACTCCAAATTTTTCTTCCATTTCCTTTACTGCTTGCTAAATATAGAGATTGAATAACATTGGGGATAGGCTACAACCCTGTCTCACTCCCTTCTCAATCACTGCTTCCCTTTCATACCCCTTGATTCTTATAACTGCCATCTGGTTTCTGTACAAATTGTAAATAGCCTTTTGCTCCCTGTATTTTACCCCTGCCACCTTCAGGATTTGAAAGAGAGTATTCCATTCAACATTGTCAAAAGCTTTCTCCAAGTCTACAAATGCTAGAAATGTAGGGTTGCCTTTCCTTAATCTACCTTCTAAGGCAAGTCATAGGGTCAGTATTGCCTCACACGGTGCAACATTTCTACGAAATCCAAAATGATCTTCCCAAAGATCGGCTTCTGCTAGTTTTTCCATTTGTCTGTAAGGAATTCGTGTTATTATTTTGCAGCCATGACTTATTACAGTAATTTTCACAACTGTCAACACTTGCTTTCTTTGGGATTGGAATAATTATATTCTTCTTGAAGTCTGAGGGTATTTCACCTGTCTCATACATCTTGCTCACCAGATAGAGTTTTGTCAGGACTGGCTCTCCCAAGGCTATCAGTAGTCCCGGGACCTTGTTTCATCATAGGTCTTTCAGTGCTCTGTCAAACTCTTCACGCAGTATCACATCTCCCATTTCATCTTCACCTATGTCCTCTTCCATTTCCATAATATTGCCCTCAAGTACATCACCCTTGTATGGACCCTCTATATACTACTTCCACCTTTCTGCCTTCCCTTTTTTGCTTAGAACTGGTTTTTCATCTGAGCTCTTGATATTCATACAAGTGGTTCTCTTTTCTCCAAAGGTCTCTCTAATTTTCTTGTAGGCAGTATCTATCTTACCCCTACTGATATATGCCTCTACATCTCACATTTGTCCTTGCTTCATCTACTGCATTTTTATATTTTGTCCTTTCATGAATTAAATTCAATCTTTCTACTGTTACCCAAGTATTTCTACCAGACCTCTCTTTCTAACTACTTTATCCTCTGCTGTCTTCACAATTTCAGCTCTCAAAGATACCCATTCTTCTTCTACTACTGTATTTCTTTCCCCCGTTCTTGTCAATCATTCCCTAATACTCTCTCTACAACACTCTATAAGCTCTGGTTCTTCCAGTTTATCCAGGTCCCAATCTCCTTAAATTCCCACCTTTTTGCAGTTTTAATCTACAGTTCATAACCAACAGATTGTGGCCACAGTCCACATCTGCCCCCTGAAAATGTCTTACAACTTAAAACGTGGTTCCTAAATCTGTATCTTACCATTATATAATCGATCTGAATCCTTCCAGTGTCTCCAGGCCTCTTCACATATACGACTTTCTTTCATGATTCTTAAACTAAGTATTAGCTGTGATTAAGTTAAGCTCTGTGCAAAATTCTACTAGGTGGCTTCCTCTTTCATTCCTTACCCCCATTCTATATTCACCTACTACTATTCCTTCTCTTCCTTTTCCTACTATCTAATTGCAGTCCCCCATGACTATTAAATTTTCATTTCCCTTCACTATCTGAATAATTTCTCTTATCCTCATCGTACATTTCTTCAATCTCTTTGTCATCTGCGGAGCTAGTTGGCAGATAAACTTTTACTACTGTGGTAGGTGTGGGCTTCGTGTCTAGCTTTGCTACAATAATGCATTCACTATGCTGTCCACAGTAGCTTACCCACGCTCCTATTTTTTTATTCTTTAGTAAACTTACTCCTGCATTACCCCTATTTGATTTGGTATTTATAACCTTGTATTCATCTGACCAGAAGTCAGGTTCCTCCTGCTACCAAACTTCACTAATTCCCACTATATCTAGCTTTAGGCTGTGCATTTCCCTTTTTAAATTTTGCGACCTACCTACCCGATTAAGGAATTGGGCATTCCACGCTCCAATCCAGAGGACACCAGTTTTCTTTCTCCTCATAACAAGAATTATGTTTTAATGTAAATAAATTGGTTTTTCACAAGAACACGACAGTACATCCTTTACATTGTATAAGTCATTCAGTCCGTGCCAAGTTATCAGACTCCACCTATCAGTAAGGCTCAGTACAGTAACTATATCTGTAGAAGTCAAGGCTGAATAGAGGTAGAGTGCAGTTACTGTACAATGAGCTCAAACCTCACTTTGTCAGTGAGAATTCCAGGGTAAAGGTGTAGATCTGTCAAAACAATTGTAAGTGAAGTGCTGATCCATGATATACTGTATTAACAGTCTAAATTCATGAATAGAAGTTGAACATTGCAGTTTTACTTGTATCAATAAAAGTGAAAAGACTGCAAATTAATTTATACAGGTCAGTTTAATTTCAGACCCACCAATGAAAGTGTGCAATCACTGCAAAAGGAAATAAAATTTTTAAGCTATTCAGTATTACCAAAGTAGACATATAAAATGTAGTCCATCTAATCAAAGTTACCATTCCCGTCTCATTTCATTTCTTTTTTATTAATATATACATAACTTTATTGGAATGATGAATTCAGATCATATTTGTACTAATTTTTCTTGTGTTTCTGGACATAGTGTGGCATCCAGGCACATTTAGAAGTAGACTCAACTATCAGACAAAGTCCACCAAATTTAAAAATGCATACATATGGCCACAGCCATCTCTTGATACTGAGACAGTACGCAGAGGCAACATTGGCAGAGAGAGAGAGAGAGAGAGAGAGAGAGAGAGAGAGAGAGAGAGAGAGAGAGAGAGAGAGAGAGAGTGTTTTCCCTAAAAGTGATGAAGGACTTTATGTGACAACTTAGTCTGCTTTTAAATGTTTTTATCTGTTGCTCAATGCCGCCTATACATTGTAAGTAGCAATCAATTCTAATTCATATCATTGTTATTCCAGCTCATTTTCCATTATTTGAAAAGGCATATTTTATTGTTAAGTGTCTACATCTATGTACATATTCCTCAAGCCAAGCCATCATACAGTGCATGGCAGAGGTAGTTTTCCATTCCGCTCGCAAAGAGTGCAAAGGAAAAGCAACTGCATTCATGCGAGCCCTAATTTCTCTCATTATTTCCATGATCTTTATATGAAATGTAAATTGGCAGCGAATTGTTCTGCTGTCAGTCCCAGATGCTGATTCTCTGAATTTCCTCAACTGTGGCTCACAAAAGTAATGTCTTACCTCCACGGATTCTCATCTGAGTTTACAAAGCACCTCCATAATACTTTTGTGCTGACTGAACCTACTAGTAACAAATCTAGCAGCTCAACTCTGAAATGCTTCAATGTCTTCCTTTAATCTGACCTAGTGAGGAATCCAAATACTCTAGGAGTGCTCAAGAATGGGTTGCATTAGCATTATATACATCGTCTCCTTTATAGAAGAAGTACACTTTCCCAAAATTCTACCTACAGTCAACCTGACATGCTTGTTCCATTTCACATCAATTTGCAATGCTAAGCCTAAATATTTAATCACTGGTGACTGTCAAGTAGCATATTACTAATGCCATATTCAAACATTACTGGGTTGCTTTTCCAACTCATCCCAAGTGACTTTAATTTTTCTACATTGAGAGCGAGCTGCTATTCCTAACACCAGTTAGAAATTCTGTGAGTATTTTTGTACCCTCCTTCAGTCGATCAATGATGACATCTTCCCATACCCTATAGCGTAACCAGCAAACAGCCATAAACTGCTGCTCACCCTGTCCATCAGATCGTTTGTGTATAAAGAGAAAAATGGAGGTCTTGCCCCCCCCCCCTCCCTTCCCGGGGCACTCTTGACATTACCCTCATTTCTGATGAACACTCACTGTCGAGTACAACATACTGGGTTCTGGTGCTTAAGAAGTCTTCGAGCCACTTGGGTAACTGGGAACCTCATCCATACGTCTGGATCAAAATTGGAATTATATTAATACCGTCAGCTGCACACGGGCATTGATATAGATCAACGGGGATAGGTGAAAATGTGTGCCCCGACTGGGACTCGAACCCGGGATCTCCTGCTTACATGGCAGATGCTCTATCCATCTGAGCCACCAAGGACACAGATGATAGTGCGACTGCATGAACTATCTCACGCACGCCTCCCGTGAGAGACACATTCTCACCTTGTATGTCCACACACTACATTCGTAGTGTCCCACCCCAACACAGTCATTACTCGTGGAAGACAGACTTCCAAGTTCCGTAAGAGTTCGGGGAATGTGTGTGCATCCGCACAGAATAAGGTCATGGTCGGTATCACCAGAACAGACACCATATCCATGGAAGTATACGTCTGGATCTTCAGCAACAGTCTGCGGCAGGGTACTGTGTCAAATGCTTTTGAGAAATCTATGCCTATTGCCCTTCATCCATGGTTCACACATACGAGAAAAGGACAAGCCAAGGTTCACACAACTGATGCTCTCTCAATCCATGTTTATTTATGGACAAACTTTTCAGCCTGAAGGAAGTTTGTTACATTCGAACGTGGAATGCAATTGGATATTTTGCAACATATCATTGCAAGGACATTGGTCTGTAATTATGTAGCTCCGTTCTTTTACCTTTTTTATGTACAGGAGTCACCTGCACCATTCTCTAGTCACTTGGGACTCTGCACTGGGTGAGAGATTCAAGCTAAGTAAGAGGTTAATGCTGCACAGTACTCCATGTAAAAACCAAATTGGGATTCCATCTGGACTTGGTGACTTACTTTCTTTCAGCTCATTCAGATGGTTCTCTCTACAACAGAGATGCCGATTTCTATGTCCTCCATGCAGGAGTTTGTGTGACAGTAGTAGTTGGGCATGCATGTTTTATTATGCAAAAAATATCAATCAACAGAAATATGCATATCTAACATACCATGTGCAAGTCCAAAGCCTGCAGTCAAAAGATTGATTGTGTGTTGGTTGGTTGGTTACTTCAGGGGATGTGACCAAACAGCGAAGTCTTCAGTCCCATTGGATTAGGGAAGAATCGGGAAGGAAGTTTGATGTGCCCTTACAAATTAATCATCCTGGTTTGCCTGAAGGATTTAGGGAAATCACAGAAAACCTAAATCAGAATGGTTGGACACAGGTTTCAACTGTCATCCTCCCAAATGCGAGTCCAGTGTGCTAATCACTGCACCACCTCACTCAGTAAGAAGGATGTACATTATTTTGTTGCATCCAGTCTCATGTTGTACACCCATTTGCCAACACATTATATTCATGTACAGCTGAGCTTGTGAATACAGATGATACCCTACCACTTGGAACCACACTGTGTGGCCATAGCCAGCATTACAGGGTTAATGGTCATACACTACATGGAGGGTTCTGTTTAATAGTCCTGGGTGGGGGGTGGGGGGCAGTTAAGTTAAAATGCAGGCAACTATCAAACTAATGAAGCAGCTCAGTTATGTGCGTTTTGACATTAGAGACATTCCTCATTGAGGTCGCCTAAAGACAGGTGTGTTGGCTTATTTTGAATCTCTTCACTGCTTGCTGTCATGTGGAATTACCTTCTGGGGCAGTGCAACAAATGCAAATAAATGTTTATTTGTCAGAAGCCAAAAGTAAAAATAGAGTGCACAGCACATAACCACACTTTTTTTAAGAGCCTCTTTAATAATCATTCCATTCTTCTCAGTACATAATACTTTTTGTTGCTGTCAATAATAACCATTTCACTCGACTCAGTGACGAACACAGTCACAGTATAAGACACTAATTTCGATGTGGACTTTGCCTCCTTGTCTGTGATTCAGAGTGGAGTTACATATTCTGGCATCAACATATCCAACAAGCTCCATCTAAGAAAGTCAGACACAAGGAATCCCAACCAGATCAAAACACTGTTAGCAACTGTTTCTACTAATTATCAGAATATCTAGATGAAAGAACTGAGAAGTTATGTGATGTACACAGCAAGCAGCATTGTTTGCTGCAAAGATTTACGACAAAAAGCAATGTGCAACAATAATGGAAATTTCTGGATGGCAAAATATATAACATAAGGGTAAGGCAACACCTATAGCAGACCAAAGCATTGAGCACAGAAATGTAAAAGAAAACAGCATGCACAATAGCTGTTGAGCATTCTTTTTCTAGTAAAGTTACACACATTCACACACAGAAGCACACACGATCCAAAGCCACAGTCCTATGGCCACTGCAAAAAACAGGACTATTTATAAAAGTATTTCCTTTGAAAAATACTATTGTAATAATCAAGAAAATATTTAGTTGTCAATAACAGCTAGCCAATATAACTGAGGAGAGAGCAGTAATTCTTTCTCACTTAACTTATTAAATATAGCCGTCATAAGCATGAACATCTTTAAGCAGTATAGTGAATTTACTGTTAATAGAGTACACATATAAGAAGTACGCATATTAAGAAAATGATTTTGTTGTCTTTTGTTAATGCAGACCTTGACCCATTCCACATCTTTTAATGTTATCCTTATTGATAGGATCTACAGAACATCTTGAATAGATGAATTAATGGACATCAGCATCCCCTATGTTTGCAATTGTCCCTATTTTGTTGTATTTTTATAATTGCATTTTATAGTCATCAAAGAATTTTTGAACAGTGTGATCCCTGTAAACCATGCTGTATTGTCCTCTTTACTTGCCATACTGTCCACCTCTGTAGCATAGCGGTAGCATTACTACCTACCACGCAGGGGCCCGGGTTCAATTCCCAGCAGGGGACTGGGTGTTGTGTGTCCATCATCATTTTCATCATCATTGACTCGCAAGTCACCGAAGTGGCGCCAAATAAAAAGGACTTGCAATACAGCAGCTAAACTCCCCCCCCGAATGGGGCCTCCCGGCCAACAATGCCATACGATCATTTCATTTCTTACCATACTCTATTCTAATTCGTATTACCCATCTATTCCTCAATGTCATATTGGAACTGCATTATCCAATTTTCTGAGGAAACAATTATCAAAGATTTGGGAGAAACGTTGTTAGAAATGCATTAAATTTAGATTTCAGATATGTGTAACATCGCCACTTACATTCAGCATGGTGCTTCTGAATGTATGTGTCTCACAAACATTTCTTTTTCATTTCTGACTATGAATTCATCACAATGACAATTCATTTAAGGTTATAACATAATGAGTCATTTTAGACACTGGAAACTCCAGGTTGGAATATCAAGAATGCAAGGAAAAGATAGGCTGGTATTTACTGTAAAGATGACACATTAAATTGCAGACAGGCACAACTAAAAGACACTTACACATTAGCTTTCAGCCACAGCCTTCGTCAAAAACACACACACACACACACACACACACACACACACACACACACACACACACACACACACACAAGACTACCCTACCATCTCCGGCAGTTCAGATAGGAATGCTTTTAAAAACATACAGAAACACTGAAGAAAAACATATGAAGCATGTGTTAGTATAAGGGAAGAGAGAGGAAGGTGGATCAGTTCGGCCGAGGGCCCCAAGTTCGGCCGAGGGCCCCAAGTTCGGCCGAGGGCCCCAAGTTCGGCCGAGGGCCCCAAGTTCGGCCGAGGGCCCCAAGTTCGGCCGAGGGCCCCAAGTTCGGCCGAGGGCCCCAAGTTCGGCCGAGGGCCCCAAGTTCGGCCGAGGGCCCCAAGTTCATGTGGCATGGCTAGGTGGGAAAATAAAATGTGAAAATATGTTAGGATGAGTGAAAAAGTGTGACCAATAGGAATAAATGTAATAATCTGTGGCATCAGATGTTGCGTCAACAATCTGCATGGTCATGTAGGCATGTGTTGCGCATTGACCATCACTGATACAGTATGGCTGAAGTGTGTACACTTTGGCAGGCAGTGAGTAAACGCAGGAAAGAAGAGGAAGACTGTCACCAAGACCAGCTGGGAGACGACTGTGTATTTCATTTTGTGACAAAGAATGTGGCTGAAAGCTAATGTGTAAGTGTCTTAGTTGTGCCAGTCTGCAATTTAATGTGTCATCTTTACAGTAAGTAGAAATCTATCTTTCCCTTATACTACTGAGTTATTTTAATAAATGGTAATCATCGGCATTTTGTTGGACACAAGCAATTTGCATGTAAATATAAAAACATTTTTGAAAAATATGTTGTCTTCAATACAAGCATACATTTCTCAAATAAAAGCTTTTCATAAATTGTAGAAGAATAATACATCTCCATTTATTTTAATAAATAATATTTACAATATTAATCACGTATGACTCATGGGGTCTCTCCACAGTTTTTGTCAAATGATTTACATTTTTGTTTCCTACTATTAACACACTAGCATTTATCCATGTCTATTTCCTTGGTGTAGACATTATATAGTAGAAGCGGAAACTTTCAAACAGTCCAATAGCACACAAGGCTACTGTGAGTCCAAATAAGGCTCTGTCCATAGGACCACCTTTCAGATGAACTGGAACACCATCTCGCTTCTGAAAATACAAAAATACATGGTCTTATATTAATGATGTGTTGTTAGTCATATAAAGAGAAACTGACATTTACATTGCATGGAAGATTAATAATAGGATTAAAAATAAACATGAAAATTTTATATTTCAAAGAGTAATACTGTTTACAGAGAACACTGAAAGCTCATTTGTAAAGAGTAACACTGCCAAGCACATTTAAAGTATTCCGACATGTATGACTAAAAAGAATCTGTAGCACAATATATTAAAAAGGTAAGTCATGCATTTTGGACCTTAAGAAGAAAGGTCTAATTCTGAGCTACCCAAACCACACTGGCAGTAAAATTACAGAGATTAAACCACAGCTCTGAGATATGCAAATTCTGGTATAGGGGCAAAACAAACTTTTTACACAACTAAAAGTCATTGCTTTCATATCTTTCATATATTTTTGCACCACTTACATTAAAATTATTTCAGGTCAATTACCTGACACAAACATTTTAATAACTGAAAAGAATAACTGGAATGAACCCGAACTCGGAGGATCTACAGGACAGTCTACCTGTAATAAGTGATCGATAACAGCAGAATGAAAAAAATTAAAGTAGTTCAGTCAATGGGCAGCATCCAAATGAAGTGGAAACTTCAAAGAAAGTGGCCATGTATCTCATCAGTGTCAAGGACAACAACATCAGCAAGTCACTCAGTTTCAGTTGGCTATCATATCATCACATTTTGGCTGTACTGTTAGGATACAGTGCATGTGAGAAAACTGGTGTTTAGATGAGAGTGATACAAAGTGATGATGAACTGGACCATAAAATGTTAACACAGCCTTGAATCACTGTTATCTGGTTTTCATAACCATAACAAACCATAAGATTTTCTCCAAAAAGTTGGCTCTACTATCTGTGCACTCTCGGGAGCCCCTCAGTCTGGTGGTTGGAGGTAATAATTGAATCTCTATAAATGAAATGACTGACTGGTAATGATTTCTTTCTGATTTTTGCCAAAATTAACTAGCACATAACAATTTTGAAATTAAAAGTGATATGGAGTTAATGATTAATTTGTTGTGAGGAATCAATCTGAAAGTGATGCTGGCATTGTAGGTACCAGATGATACAAAGTTTCATTCATCTGAAGTTGGTACATGCTGGAAAGCATTCAAGACAGTTAACATTTTTGCAACTTCTATCGATGTAGCAACATTCGTCGGCCTCTTGCTGAAGGTGGCCTTGGGCTGTACATACTATCCATAGAGCCCTGCAATGGGTATAGACCTGTCTGCACTAATGTTGTGATGCCAAGCTGACTGAATTGGTGGCACACATGCCATGCACTAGAGTCTAGTCAGGCAGCAACAGCACCTAAGGCTGAAAAATGGATGTGAAACTATCTCTAGTGTGTGACTGACAAAATTTACTGTATGTGGGCACAAGTTTCACTCTGGCCTATCCTACAGCAAGGGAGCTACATTTGTAAGACAGTACCGTGATACCCATCATATCACAGGCTACATTGTTAAGCAATGTAGCACAGACATCCTGAATGTGGTGGTTTGGAGTATTACAATAAATAATAATCTCTTCTAGTGCAATGTGCCATACTGATCAACCTCATGTACGAGTCTCTAAACACAGTGAGCCTTTTCTCTCAAGCTAGAATCTGTGCACCCCATCCATCTGTGCCTAGAGCAGGTATCATATTCAAGCATGATAACATTTTCTAAATATTTGTTTAGTGTGTACCTGAGGTGGGACATCGGTACCAGTCGATCATTTATCTAGCTTGATGTGGCAAATGGCCTAAAACACACATCCAGACTGGATGGCTCACCAGTTCTCATTAATCCACAGGACAAATTGGGTAAGGGCTGATTCCCTGTCTGCTGACAGCACATGACCTTGCTTGTGCATTACAGACTTCGATTCAGAGATAAGAGAGATAATGGACGGAAAAGAGCAATGTAAACATTGGATGTGTACAATGACACAGTGTGAGCTAGGTACTACTGAAACAAGCAATGTAAACAGTCACTGGGTTGTCAAGAATGTGCAATTCGCTTGTGTAAACAATGAATTAAGTACAACCAAATGTTTCTTTTCTTTCACAAAATTACAGTAATGAAGGTTGTGGTACTAAAGAAAAGCTAACTTCAAATGTCTCCCTTAGTACAAAATCAACCAATTATCATGTAATTTGTTTTCTATTAATTGCAATCAACTGTTTCCTCTTTTTAACAATGCCATAATGAAAATTAAATTCAAATTATTTTCCTTTTCTATAACAGTATCGTAACAAAAGTGAAACCCACATTACTTTGTTTCCTATTACACCAATACTACAAGAAGTGTTCGAAATGCCCACCATTCGATTCGACACATGCTTCATTATAGCGAACCCAGTTTCAACTCTCTCTCTCTCTCTCTCTCTCTCTCTCTCTCTCTCTCTCTCTCTCTATCTATCTATCTATCTATCTATCCAGCCACATGGTCTCCTCATATAACACTTGCAATGCATTTCGATACTTGATACTACCCCAACAACACGTATGTCCTGCATGAACCCCAATTGGACAGGCAGTACTTGGCAGAGCACTGCATACATCACAGTAAGGAAGAACTATTCTTTTTGCCCCACTACTATGGAAAGGTAGGTGTTCTTACCTCTCACAGCAGTTCTTTCCACATAGCAGGTGCTATGCATAATGAGTTTGGTTGAAATTGATTCAGTAGTTTAGAAAGATATGTTTAAGATCCAAATATACACATATCAATTTTTACAATTATTAAGATCAAGATGAACACTGATAATGAGATTGACAGAATGTATGACGAGACAAAAGATCACTAAGGAGAATGACAAATTAACTGCGATGTAGAGGCAGAATTTGATGGTAAAAAAAGGAAGAAACAGAAGAATTGTAGGAGAAAATCAGCTGAGAGTTGGTGGGTTTGGGGTGGGGAGGGGGGGGGGGGGGGAGGAGGGGGTTAGATGGGACGAGAGAGGGGTGAAAGGATTAGTCACCTGATAAAATTTGGAACCTAAATCAATCTATCTATCACTAACACTTGGTTTAAAAAGTCATGATGTAGGTGACATGCAGACTATTGTATGACTTGACAATTATGGCATCTTCTCAGGTAAAATATGTATGTGAAGTTGGGTATATGGAAGGGTCCTAGTGATTTTAAACTCTGAAACCTTTACAGGTGCAGATGTTTACACTGACCATTATTTATTGGTTATGAATTATAGATCAAAACTGAAGAAAATGCAAAAAGATATGAGACCTGGATGAATTGAATTAACCACTGGTTGCTGAGAGCTTAAAAGGAAACATTAGGCAACTTAGACAAACAAGGAAAAGGAAACAAACTAGCTGAATGACCAGCCTTAAGGAATGGGAATGGTAAATGCACCAGACGATCAAATAAGCAAAAAACAAGCCCAGTAATAATCCTCAGATAGCATGAAACACTGAATTTAACCGATGAAAGGAGAAAATATAAAAATGCAGCAAACGAAGCGGATGGAAGGGAATACAGATGGAACTTCCTGGCAAATTAAAACTGTGTGCCAGACCGAGACTCAAACTCGGGCCCTATGCCTTTCGCAGACAAGTGCTCTTCCAGGCAAATAAATTAAATTCCCTGCCTTTTGCAATATTTATTTTATCTGGTGCCACCCCTACGGACACAAGAAAGACAGTCTACCACAGTTATTTTGAGTCTGTTATTCGGTATGGGATAATTTTCTGGGGCAACTCTAGAAGCAGTACAAGGCTACTATTTCTTCAGAAGAAAATCATTAGAAACATGTGCTGCCCACAAAATGAGTCATGTCACCCTTTGTTCAAGAAATTAAAAATACTAACAATTACTTCAATGTACATTTTTGAAATTTTGATTTTTGTATATAGTAATCAACATACTCTTGAAAAGATCCGTTTCAAGCATAGCTATGGTACTTGTCGCAAGGAAAACTTCAAATTTCCTTTGCACCACTTAAAGCTTTATGCTCAGACACCACTGTACATGGGGCTAAAAATATATAACAAATTAAAAGGAAGAAACCTATTAACAATGGACCTTGGTTCGCTGGAAAGTTTACTCCAAAATATATTAGAGAAATGTTACTACACCATTGAAGAATTCATGGAAGACAGTCTGATACTTTGAACAATGAAAATCTATAGCTAATATTGCAGTGTTGTCTGTGTACAACAAAGGTAACTGGGAAACTGCTGATTTATAGTAATATTGTGGTGTTTTATTTATTGGCATTATTTTTAAAACAGTGTAAAAAGAATTTCTGTATCATTATACATTACATTTTTGCTAAACTTCACATGTCTCCTGTACAACAGATCACATGATCTGTACAATATATGTAATGAGACTAATAAATCACATTTCACCATCTGAGCTACCCAAGCACAACTCTCGACCCATCCTCACAGCGTTAGTTCTGCCAGTACCTCATCTCCTACCTCCCAAACTTTACAGAAGCTCTCTTGCAGAACTAGCACTCCTGAAAGAAAGGATATTGCAGAGATATGGCTTAGCCACAGCCTGGGGATATCTCCAGAATAAAAATTTGCCTGGAAGCACACACTGCTGCAGGGTGAAAATTTCGTTCTGGGAATACAAGTGTCTAAAAAATTTGATTGACGGAAAGTGTAAAATTGCATGCACTAATGGCTTGCAGAAAACTGCAAAGCTTTTGATGCATGATTATGGGAAAAAATAGATCCACTTATAGCAAAATTAAACAACTTTTTGATATCTATGGATATTAAGAGCTTTGATGGCGAGCCAGTACTACGCAAATAAATGAAGGATGAAAGTGGAAGGAATACACAGAAGGGAAATGAAATTAAGACCAGTATTTTTGAGTGGCAATAGGTTGCACATACAGACGAGATGTGTGACATGATACTGCAAGAAGAAACTGGGAGAGCACTGAAAGACCTACATTGAAACCAGCCCCACAAAGCCTAGTACATTCCCTCACTCAGATTTACTGGGATCCCCAGAAGAGCCAGCCACAACAAAACAATTCTACCTAGTATGCAAGATACATCGAACAGGTGAAATCCCTCGAGACTTCACAAAGAATGCAATAAATCCACTTCCAAAGAAGGCAGATGCTGTCAGGCGTGAATACTACTGAACTGCCAGCCTAAAGTTCTGTTTGCAAAATAATGAACTGAATTATTTACAGAAGAATGGGAAAACTTTTAAACGTTGATCTCAGGAAGATCAATTTGGGTTAAGGAGAAATGTCTTGGAGATACTGTAAAACACACACCAAAAGTAAAACGGATAACTGAATGTAATCAAATCAAGTGAAGGTGAGGGAATCAGGTTAGAAAATGAGACACTAAAAATAATGAAGACTGTCATTTTGTCAGAAAAATAACTGGCAATAGTCAAAGCAGTGAGGATATAAAAATGCATAATGGTAATAGAAAAGCATTTCTGAAAAAGTGACTGTTATAAACATCAAACAAATTTAAATATTAAAAAGTCCTTTTCTCAAAGTATTTGTTTGGAGTGTAGTGTTGTACATGGAATGAAAATGGGGTCAATTGTTTGTACCAGAAAATTAGGTAATTTTTGAGAAGATACTGAATCAAACTGGCAAAAAAAGAAATTTGTGACAACCTGACTAACAGAAGACATCAGTTGACAGGATACATCCTCAGGCAAGATAAGGGTGGAGAGTAAAAGCTGTAGAGAGAGAGAGAGAGAGAGACCAAAACTTAACTACAGCAAGCAAGTTCAAATGGATGTAGACTGCAGCAGTTATGCAGAGATGCAGAGGGCAGACTAGTGCAGAGAGCTTCATCACTCCAATGTTCAGACTGAAAAACAATAACAGGTAGTGCCTTTACCAACAGGTGATTGACATGAACTTCAGGAAGAATAAAAGATCAAGCCGAAGTCACATCCAGTAGAGAGTAATGAAATTTAACTAAGCATATTGTATGTCACACCGACTTGAAGCTTCCAACTGTCACAGTTCCATATAGTCACACAGAATTGGTATAATGTATACTACATAATGTAAGAAATTTCAGTCTATACAGGAGATGTTCCTGGTGTAGTTTTCATGTAATATATTTTAAACATTTTTGTTTAACTTCCAACAAATATTAACTGGTGATATACATACTATAAGAAGATTATCTACTACATTTATAATCAGGTAACTTATGGGAACACAGCTGGATAACATCTTCAATACAGGCCAGTATTTTGACAGATGTACATCCTGTCATTTTCAAGACACAAATGCAGCAAGGGAATTTAGAACTTTGGTATGCACATCATTTCCAGTAAAGTAAGGTAGCTAAACACACACACACACACACACACACACACACACACACACACACACACACACACACACACACACAAATAAACACTAAGCCCCCACAGTTGACTGATGTTAGAGGCTATCAACAGTGAAAATTAATGCTCAATGGATGAAGTAGCATTAACTCTGCCCTGCCGCCGCCGCCCCCCCCCCCCCCCTTGCCTCTCCAGTGGAGAGGGAGATTATGTTAGAACTTATTAAAATATCAGACATTCAAACCCATTCACTCTAGTTAACATAAGAAATTCACAGGGTTCTTATTCTTAAGCTGTTTGGAAATATGAAAAAATTCTGAAACAGGTCTATTTTACCTGAAAATGTTCCATCTTGCGCCGCAGATTCTCAGGTACAGGACCATAGGGGGTATTTGTGCCTGGAATAAGGTTTTGTGATGCATGTCTAACTGGTGGTGCAACCCGTGCCATCTGTTCATTTTTGCTGTGAAATATTATCTTGGGAGGTTCCCTCCTTTCCAGTGGCTGTGCACTCTTCCATGGGGGAAAAAATAAAACATTTAAGCATGTATATCAAACATTACATTCTCTAATATAAATTAGATTCTGTTCAAAAGTACAAAACTAAATTTAAACAAGTATTTTTTCATTTTTTGTAATTGATCCAAATCACAGATCATAAATGTTTGCAAAATGCTAAACATAGTTTCTTCAATGTCTCACGTTCTGTTTGAGAGCTGTACAGAACAATCTTGATACTGACATGTCACCAATTTCCTAACTAAAAATCACTTCTTGTGCCATTTAAAATGGTTGGAGAATATTTAATAGTTCATAAATCAAGTTTTCTACTCTATAAGTAGAACTGTCATTTGTTTTAGTACTTTACAAAGCAAGTTTGCTTCTGGAAGCACCTCTAAATGCTTGTATTCCACCTTTTGCATTTAAAATAAATTTTATCATTCAGTCAAGTGTCAGGCCTTAAGAGTCCACTATAACATTTTGCTATGTTAGTACCATGAGACATATTGCCTTCTAAATCTATAACTGCCAAAGTAAACTGCATTACTAGAAGTTTTCTACTGCTCGAAATCATTTCCTTGGGGCTATGACTGGAAACAAACATTATAAGAAGAGCTCCCATGAAAAAGAAATCTATAGTGAGAAGGTGGGGCGGGGGTGGCGGTAGTAACATGAGGAGAGGAATTTTAGACATGTCAAGTAAAAATTTTACAAATATTACGATGCTTATAATGCAAATTGCTGTTTAAGGAAGTTATACAAATTTTGGGTTTGGAAATTGGTGTGTGTTAAGCTCTGCTGAATAGGATAGTTTTATAAACTTTAAAATAAAAGAAAGAATCAAAGAAAATGAAGGACAGGTTGCCCACCATTAGACTGGAAGTAAGGCCTACAAAGAACACGTAAATTGCCTACTCAGTAAGAAGAAGAAATCAGTTACACCTAACATGTTTCATCAGTTTGTTTTGATAAATAAATGATGTATATGCACACTGGGGGACTATTTTGATCTTTAACTATACAATTCAAGTACACATTTTTAAAGAATGTATTAATTTTTCTTGGATGCCAAATTTATTCATCCATTTGCACTCAAAATAAAAACCTACTCTGTGGTATATACCAGCAAACTTCTTGATGAGCAAGTACTTTGATGAAATTGCCATTCACAAACATTTGGGCATGCAGATCTGTTTTTGATCTGTGCTGCACAAACTGAGATCATAAAATGGACACTTTAGAGGATTTTATTAAAGCTTGTGATTGAGACTCCTACTTCCTGTAAACTGTCTTTACTGAGAATAAGAGCTGGTGCTATGAGTTCACACTTGTGCAGTTTAGGCAAGCCTGTCAATTACTATGCACCAATGTCTGCACCTCACTTCTAAAGACATCTATTAATAATGGAAGTTAACTGAAGTTTGTCATTGTCAATTGGTACTGTACAAAACTGGTTAGACATATTTTGATTCTAACATATTTTATGATAGCACTCATAAGATTATTTATACACAGCTTGCAACTAAAATAAGTCAGTAACTATTTGTTTCCCACAAGTCCAACTCCTCAACCACATTTTGGAAACAGGCAACTGCCTGAAGTAGGGCATTGCCTATAGGATCAAAGTACAGTGGAGAACACTAGGGTAGCTTTGAAGACCCTAAAGAAACCTCAAAAAGTGACAGGCAGCAGGGCAGATTTGTCCAAAGAAATACATAGGACTTAAACATTGTATCCTTATAAATGGATGCAAGAACCCAGGAAATAGCACAGATCATGACAGGAGGGTACATACCAATGATGGTACTAAGTGAGGTAAGAAAGATAGGGACTTTTAGTAAGGTGCAGGATAAAGGATATAAGATATGGTGGTCAGGAAAAGTCAAAAGAAGAAACAGTGAACAAATTACTTAATGTGGAAAATATAAGAGAATAATTAAACTTAAGATGGAAAGAAATATTCTTGATGCAGTCCACATTTATGCTCCTCAAATAAGATGCAAAACAGATTAGAAGGAAAAGTTTATCACTAACCTGCAATATGGTGTAACATCTAACAAGACTGTGATTATGGGAGAGTTTAAGGCCAGAGTTGGGAGTGATAGAAGAGGATATGAAACAGCCACAGGAAGCCATGGAAGATATCACAGAAATGAGGAAGGTGAGGTATTACTTGACTCATGTCTGAGAAATAAATGGATAACTGGTAATGGATGGTATGAGAAAAGAGTGTCACAAGTTTATCAGCTACAGTTGGAATTTGGCACATAAATCCATAATAAGCTATATATTGTAATAACTGAAGAAATCAGAAGATGCCTGACAGAAGTGAAAGTGATACCAAGCATTAATCTTTAAGGTGACCACAGGCTATTGGTACGGACACTAAAGAAATTCAGAAAAGGAATAAGACAGACAAAACTCAAGTGCCAGAATCTGAAAGGTAGAGAAACCCAAGAGATATATGGGGATACAAATAATATACACCTTCCTAAAGATGAGAGGAAGGATGTACATGAAGGATGAAGGAGTGTCAAACAGGCCCTAGCCAGGGCAGTGGAAGAAACGAGAAACAAGTGCAAGGACATCAACAAAAGTCATACACAAAAAACTTCCTGGGTGAAATGTGAGAATTACAGACACTGTGAAGAAGAAGGCAATGAAAGAATGGTTCAAAACCAGAATGGAAAAAAAATGGAAATGACTAAGAAGAGCAGCAAGGAAAATGACAGCATTGGCTGAGAAGATGCCTTGGGAAAAATTCACAAAAGAAGTAGAAAATTTTATGAACAACAAGAAGATGATATACCACATATTAGGTAAAAGAAGGAAACAAAAAGAAAATACTTCAAACATCATCAACATGGAAGAAAAACTGTGTCAGAGGAAGTAGTAGTCTTTAAAGAATGGAAAGAATACTTCCAAGAACTATACGAAGGAAAGGATGAAACAAGTATGAGATAGAGGGAGATGAAAGAAATACACAGAGAAGAAATAGGAGGAGATGATCTGCAGATGATGAATGTAGAGAAAGCTGTATTACAAACAAAAAATGGCAAAGCCACTGGAGTAGTGACATCACAGTGTAAATGATCAAAGCTGCAGGAGCTATCAGAATTCAGTGGTTTTATAGATTGAGAATAGTACGGACATATGGAAATATTCCAGACAATTGGACAAAGGAAATAACTATACCTACCTTTAAGAGGGGCAAAAAGGCACTCTGTGAGAATTAGAGAGAAACAATGCTAGTGTGCCACTGCATGAAGATTTATGAAAAGATAGTTTTACAGAAAATAGGGAATAAGATAGAACAACAATTAATAGAAGAACAATGATTTTGACCTGAAAGATCATTTATAGATGCTTTATTTACAGGCAGACAGGTTGTTGAAAAGAACTAGGAATTTGGGAAAGACACAGTTGCATTCATAGATACAAAAAGGCCTTATGACACTGTTAGAAGGGAGAGAGACAGCAAGGTCTGCACAGATTGGGACTTTCAAAGGGAATGCCAGTGAGAATCAAACATGTACAAAAATGCCTGAATTATGCTATAGTAGATGGCAAAAACTCCATCGTTTACAGCAGATAAAGAGGTTTGGCAAAAAAGTGTGCTCCACCAGGGCTTTTTAATATAGTCACGGACAGCATCATACGGGAAGTTCACCAAGGGTCAATGGCAATGATATGAAAAACATAGCATATGCAGATGCTGTGATGATATGAGATGAAAATGAGCATAAATTGGAAGAACAACTAAATGCCGGCTGAGAGTAATTAATGAATCAGCCTTGAAAATCCGCTTAACAAAAAGTGAAGTAATGAAATCAGCAAGAAAAATGAAAAAATGAAGGTTGTAACTTGCAATGGAAAAATTATTAGAGAAGTAAATGCCTTCAAGTATCTAGGAAGCAAATTAGCCAAGAAAGGAACATCAAGGATGAAATTTCTGAGAGAATAGAAAATTGTTTGAAATTTTGTTATTGTTTATTGGACGTAATTAAGACTTTGTAAAATATGTGCCAAAATAAAGATCACAATGTACAAGTCACTATCTGCTGGTTTTGACCAATGAATCACAATGCTGGATTTTGACAAAGCTCTGATCAGAACGCAAGCAACAGAGATATGATTTCTATGAGGGTTCTAGGATACGACAAGAAGGGACAGGATAAGGAATTAAACAATATGAAACACGTTGCATTTCAAGCCCCTAAAATAAACTATGGAGTGTTAGGCTTCAATGGTCTGACCACATTAAATGAATGGGTCCAGAAAGACTTTTTGAGAAGAGCCCTAAAATTGACAGAATCTGGACAAAGGCTGACTGGAAGACCATGGACAAGACAGGGAGACCAGGTGAAGAATGATGTGACCTGAAGAGAGAGCAATGGGAGCAGATGCTACATGATACACTGCAGGAGAACATATATGTTTGGCAGAGGCTCTGTGAATGACCTGCATGGGCACAAACATTTCAGGAAGAAGAATAAATCACCAACTGCACAGAAATATTGGCTCTTAAATGAGGTGACACAAATGATCCACTGAATTATACATGTCCATATTATCATATGCTCTATTTTGTATGTTTCCATACACCTTCAATGCACTAAAATATACTCAATAGAGAATGTTGCAGTGCTTGTGCATGTATCACATCAATGATGTGACCTATAAGTTACCCTTGCAAATCCACTTTTCTTGTACATACTGCTGTATTAATCCAGTCCCAAACAAAAATATAATGAATTATAGTCCTAACACCAAGTTGTCCATAATTGCAGCATCATTATTGATACACAGGAATTTTTTTTTTTAAGTAGACTACAAATAAATCTAGAAGAAATTCTACTTATCAATATAGTACATTAGCACTAGCCATACATTGTTGTTAGTATACTTTCTGGACATAATCTGCTGCTGCACAGTGTACTGGCAGATGAATGAATAGTACAGAAACTTCAGAAGTATCAAATTTATGGGTGGCTGTGAAGGGGCTTCATGCAGAAATTCTAGAATATTTTATAGGCCAATGGAGTCTTCTCTATTACTACAATGTATTTATATCTTAGAATAATGAAAATTACTGTCTCTTAGCATTTTTTCCCTAAAATAACAGGAATATTAATATACCACTGAGTATCACATTCCATACTGATACAGATATGAGGTTTCGAATTTATTTCAAGTTTAACATATGGCTTCTTCTGCAACCATTAATGGTTCTTACAAATGTTATTAATTCCATTTGAGCAAAAGGGAAAGATAATTAGAATTCGACATATTAGAAAAGATAATTAGAATTCGACATATTAGAAAGGACTAGGCCTAATAATATTCTTTAACAGCAGTGGGACCATTACCATCACCAAAGTCAAAATGTTATGAATTTACACCCTGATAAATTATAACTAAAAAATAAATAATCAAATAAAACTAGTTCACAATGATAAAAATTTACAATTATTTATAAAGGACATCTTTTGAAACAGGGCAAATGTCTACTGGGCTTTTTTTGGTTCAAATGACAACTAGAACTTCACAGCACATATGCCTTACAATTGTAATACATATTTTTATCGATCTCACAGTTACCTCTATACAGTATAAAAGTAGGCTAATCAGAATTATGATATGAAAAACACTGAATTTTAAAATTATGTAGATTTCCCAAATCCATGCTAGTAAAAATTAAATTAATGAATATTAAAATCCCTTAATTCTTTGTCTTGCTGTGACCATTGCTATCTAGACATGGGAGACGAATATTCCAAAACCTTTTCCATGAAATACGAGTAACTTCACCTATGACTTCCAGACATTCAAATTACATTAAGGACAGAATATAAAGTAAAAATGACAGCTGAAATACTATTTTTTCTTAATTTTCTGTTCTTTTCCAATATAACTGATTTTATACCTAGTCTCTGTTATCACTGACTCAAAATCTTATGTTCAGTAACACAAAAGAAACAGTTTTCAAAACTTTTGGATACATACAATACAGTAAACACTCAATCTCCTTCTAGCAGATGTGTTATCCTTAGCTCCTAAGTTTACACAATTAGAAAAAATATACAAATTTAAATTTGATTATTTCTATTATTATTGAATAGATCATAACAGCACGAACAAATGTCATAAATGTACTAGGCAACTTACTAATTAGTACCTGAGCTGCATCCAAAATGTTGCAGTAGAGGACACACCAGTATTTGCATGATTACACCGCAGGAAATTGCCTAGACCTTACTTCAAGTTTGCTGAACTGCAGTCGCAAACTGAGTCTTGCAAATCACAAATTCACAGTAAACTACATTTCACCCCATCTGCACAAAATATTGTAAATTTGGGGGCCGAGACAAACACGTATTGTGCTTTATTCAAAGCTTTGCAGTTGTAGCAAACTTGGAGGCTCCAAAGGCGGTCTTCTGTAAGTACATTTACAACATTCCGTCTTACCACTGCTAATACGGAATGGGCCAAATATACAAATTAGAAATTGTGATGACATCTTTTTAAATACCTGTCGGAGAACTGAGGTGCATTTCTCTGTATTATGGTCAGATTTTGCACGATCCACATAACGTGAGTAAATCCCGAACGTAATCAACTGTGAGCACATCACTACGTTTGCTTATATTATTTTACAGAAAAAAATACTTACTGAAGAACAATGACAAAGTTTATCAGCATCATTATATTTAACTATAATTAAAATGTGTTGGCTTACGTGTAACAAATATTGGTTTTGAGTAGTGCACAACTATATCTAAAAAATTGAATAATTAAAGCCAACTGGTCTCATAATTGAACAATAATGTTGGCCGCTTACCACAGGGAAATATGGATGCATGTGTGTGGAGCCGGTGAGTCTCCCTGTGAAATTATTAAACTGGAAGAACATTTCGCTTCCCTTTTCGTCCACACAATATCGTCTGCTTGCAATACCCCTACACAGCTCGACCTCTGGATCTCTGCCACGAGCGTGCTGCTGGTGGGAGGTGCTGCTCCTCGCGGCAGGTAACGTTACTACGAACAACGCGCCTCAGTTCGAAGCGCGTCGCCTATCATTGCACATGGGATCCATATGAGAACCGTGGTACTCCGATGTAGCGTATTTCTTACACCAATTTTAAGCAAAATATTCTCGCTGCTGCAGATTAAAACTGGAAAGTTGTATCTTGGTGGGAAATTACTGAAACTGCTTGCAAATTTTTTTCTTATATCTATGAAAGTGGCGTATTACCCATGCGTCTCCTCTTCCAGCGTGTTTGGAGTACCTACATTTTTTTGTTGGACAAAACTATAGAACCATCTGAAGAAATGCATGTTATAACATAAATGTAGATGCTAGCCACGCCTGCAAGTTGCACTGTTGCATCTGACTGCGAACAGAACCTGTACGATGCACTCAATACCTTGCAGGTGTCAGACGAGATCAGAAAAGTGTTCCGTGTAGTTGTGAGTGCATTATGTTTGAGCACAGTGCTTTCGAACAAAGTGGAATTATTGGTGCTCGGATGGCGGATGCTTCCCTAACCAAGGTACCTGAGGAGTTTGGTGTTTCAAGAGGCACCGTACCGAAGATATAGAGCGCAAGGAGGGAAAGCGGAAGAACGTCATCCACTATATCGGACACGCCAAGAAGCGTTGTAAACACGGGGCGTTGTCCACCTATTTGGGCTACACCTCAATGAAACAATTTGACCATTCAACTGAGAGACAAAAAAGATGCACCTTGTGGTGGTCGCCTCCCATCAACAACACCAGCTGATGACGAATGAGTACTGTACATATCAAAACTAGTAGGTACTCCAGATACAATGCAACAGAGTTGCATGCTATCTTTTTGGATGCTACCAGGAAGGCTGTGTCGAGCCGGTCAGTACACAACTATCCTTCCTCGACCAGTTTGGCCTCTTGGCAAGACAGAAACACAATCTCGCTCTCCCACAAGGACCGAGGTGCCCAGAGAAGGCGACCAAAGACACATCTAAAATGCGGTTTCGATCAGTGGCTTCAGTTCTCTTCCTTGACAAATGCAAGATAGGTCTGGAGCCTGATGATCATATTAAGACTCATTTACACCTGAGCAAATGGAGGCGAACACAATTGAACGAACGTTTGCAGACAATTCGCCACCGTTCGGTAACATTCGCTTGTACCCGTGAACATGCGTTTCTATTGGAGAGAACAGACGGAAACATACGAGGTGCATTCAAGTTCTAAGGCCTCCGATTTTTTTTCTCCGGACTGGAGAGAGATAGAAACATGTGCATTGTTTTAAAATGACGCCGCGTTCATTGTCAATACGTCCCAGAGATGGCAGCACCGTACGGCAGATGGAATTTTACCGCCAGCGGCGAGAATGACAACTGTTTTAAATACTTAAAATGGCGACGTTTTCCTCACTTGAACAGCGTGCAATCATTCCTTTTCTGAATTTGCGTGGTGTGAAACCAATTGAAATTCATCGACAGTTGAAGGAGACATGTGGTGATGGAGTTATGGATGTGTCAAAAGTGCGTTTGTGTGTGCGACAGTTTAATGAAGGCAGAACATCGTGTGACAACAAACCGAAACAACCTCGGGCTTGCACAAGCCAGTCTGATGACATGATCGAGAAAGTGGAGAGAATTGTTTTGGGGGATTGCCGAATGACTATTGAACAGATCGCCTCCAGAGATGACATTTCTGTGGGTTCTGTGCACACAATCCTGCATGACGACCTGAAAATGCGAAAAGTGTCATTCAGGTGGGTGCTACGAATGCTGACGGACGACCACACGGCTGCCCGTGTGGCATATTGCCAAGCAATGTTGACGCACAACGACAGCATGAATGGGACTTTCTTTTCGCCGGTTGTGACAATGGATGAGACGTGGATGCCATTTTTCAATCCAGAAACAAAGCGCCAGTCAGCTCAATGGAAGCACACAGATTCACCGCCACCAAAAAAATTTCGGGTAACCGCCAGTGCTGAAAAAATGATGGTGTCCATGTTCTGGGACAGCGAGGGCGTAATCCTTACCCATTGCGTTCCAAAGGGCACTACGGTAACAGGTGCATCCTACGAAAATGTTTTGAAGAACAAATTCCTTCCTGCACTGCAACAAAAACGTCCGGGAAGGGCTGCATGTGTGCTGTTTCACCAAGACAACGCACCCGCACATCGAGCTAACATTACGCAACAGTTTCTTCGTGATAACAACTTTGAAGTGATTCCTCATGCTCCCTACTCACCTGACCTGGCTCCTAGTGACTTTTGGCTTTTTCCAACAATGAAAGACACTCTCCGTGGCCGCACATTCACCAGCTGTGCTGCTATTGCCTCAGCGATTTTCCAGTGGTCAAAACAGACTCCTAAAGAAGCCTTCGCCGCTGCCATGGAATCATGGCGTCAGCGTTGTGAAAAATGTGTACGTCTGCAGGGCGATTACGTCGAGAAGTAACGCCAGTTTCATCGATTTCTGGTGTGTAGTTAAATAGAAAAAAAAATCGGAGGCCTTAGAACTTGAATGCACCTCGTAAGAACGACGTAGTGTATTGACCCCACGACGCTGCGTTACTGTTTTGCGGGTGTTGGTAACCAGCAAGTAGGTAACACTCGAAAGCAATGCTAGTTGTAGCCACAATGCAAGACTTTTATGTTCAAATTAAGTAAACACAATGGCGTAGAAAAAGACGAATGTAGGTGTCTGTATTTGTAGTAAGGGTGAAGAGTGTGGACACAATGCAGCTCCACACTGGAAGCAATAATCCAAAACTCTGCGTGTGTCAGCTGTCGCTTTTCGCTGGCTTCTCATTACAACTGAGGCGAAAATTTATAAGCTGAACAATAATTGCCAATGAACAACACAACTCAAAAAACAAAAATAAATGAAGCACAGTTTGACCAGGGGCGCCAACTTATAATAAATTTTGGTGGGGGGGAGGGGGGGGCATACTAGGGGTCTTGCCCCGGGAAATTTTCTAAGTTTTAGATGAAAGATAGTGAGTTTTAAAGTTTTTTTAAGCATTTTAGAGTCATATGATCAACATTACAACCCCGAAAACTGGACTCTCGATAACTCGACACCCCAGAAAACTCGACAAGTTTGACACATTTTTGGCTTTGAAAAAAGAAACAAAACATAAACACGCACGGTATTTTCGTAAAAAGCTTATTTAATTTACAGTAATAATCACGCCTATAAACTACTACAGAGCAGTGAATATATAGCCCTGAAAAGACTGAAATTATATTTAAATGAGTCCTAAACTATCATTAAAAGAATAAAACGTAAAATATTGCTATCGCACAGTAATAGTAACTTAAGCTTACTCTGAATAAGTCTCAGGGTTCATTAAATAAAAACAATATCTCAAAGTTAATGCTTTAATACAGTTAATAAAGTTAATACAGCATGCCTAATACTTTCACTAAAAAAGAATGTAAATAGAGGGTTTTAATTGGTTCTTACACCCTAAAAATATTGTAGTATTTGAAAATAACTAATACACTACTACAGTAGTATGGTAATACACTACTAAACTAGTACTAATACACTCCTGGAAATTGAAATAAGAACACCGTGAATTCATTGTCCCAGGAAGGGGAAACTTTATTGACACATTCCTGGGGTCAGATACATCACATGATCACACTGACAGAACCACAGGCACATAGACACAGGCAACAGAGCATGCACAATGTCGGCACTAGTACAGTGTATATCCACCTTTCGCAGCAATGCAGGCTGCTATTCTCCCATGGAGACGATCGTAGAGATGCTGGATGTAGTCCTGTGGAACGGCTTGCCATGCCATTTCCACCTGGCGCCTCAGTTGGACCAGCGTTCGTGCTGGACGTGCAGACCGCGTGAGACGACGCTTCATCCAGTCCCAAACATGCTCAATGGGGGACAGATCCGGAGATCTTGCTGGCCAGGGTAGTTGACTTACACCTTCTAGAGCACGTTGGGTGGCACAGGATACATGCGGACGTGCATTGTCCTGTTGGAACAGCAAGTTCCCTTGCCGATCTAGGAATGGCAGAACGATGGGTTCGATGACGGTTTGGATGTACCGTGCACTATTCAGTGTCCCCTCGACGATCAGCAGTGGTGTACGGCCAGTGTAGGAGATCGCTCCCCACACCATGATGCCGGGTGTTGGCCCTGTGTGCTTCGGTCGTATGCAGTCCTGATTGTGGCGCTCACCTGCACGGCGCCAAACACGCATACGAACATCAATGGCACCAAGGCAAAAGCGACTCTCATCGCTGAAGACGACACGTCTCCATTCGTCCCTCCATTCACGCCTGTCGCGACACCACTGGAGGCGGGCTGCACGATGTTGGGGCGTGAGCGGAAGACGGCCTAACGGTGTGCGGGACCGTAGCCCAGCTTCATGGAAACGGTTGCGAATGGTCCTCGCCGATACCCCAGGAACAACAGTGTCCCTAATTTGCTGGGAAGTGGCGGTGCGGTCCCCTACGGCACTGTGTAGGATCCTACGGTCTTGGCGTGCATCCGTGCGTCGCTGCGGTCCGGTCCCAGGTCGACGGGCACGTGCACCTTCCGCCGACCACTGGCGACGACATCGATGTACTGTGGAGACCTCACGCCCCACGTGCTGAGCAATTCGGTGGTACGTCCACCCGGCCTCCCGCATGCCCACTATACGCCCTCGCTCAATGTCCGTCAACTGCACATACGGTTCACGTCCACGCTGTCGCGGCATGCTACCAGTGTTAAAGACTGCGATGGAGCTCCGTATGCCACGGCAAACTGGCTGACACTGACGGCGGCGGTGCACAAATGCTGCGCAGCTAGCGCCATTCGACGGCCAACACCGCGGTTCCTGGTGTGTCCGCTGTGCCGTGCGTGTGATCATTGCTTGTACAGCCCTCTCGCAGTGTCCGGAGCAAGTATGGTGGGTCTGACACACCGGTGTCAATGTGTTCTTTTTTCCATTTCCAGGAGTGTATTTCGAAACTTAAAATTTAACATTATGTACGTATTTATTTCTCTATTTTATAAAGATTTTTAATATTGCTCTAAATGTCATTATTAGGGCTAGTGTGTCTTTAGAATGGTTAGCGCAAATGTCGACCGTCTGACTGGATTACTGAATATGAAGTCGTTGATGACTGGTCGGATATCCAATTCATCCAAAACATCTCGGGGGGCATGAAGAACAGCCAAGTTGTTCAATCGCTTCTGTCCCATTGTTGGCTTCAGAGGTCTAAGGGCGCTAAATGATCGTTCTGCTGAAGCTGTCGTGATTGGAACTACTTGGAGAAGTTCAATGCACTTCACTACTTCACATAACATTTCTCCAACTGCTGGCTCTTGTGTAATGTTCTTTCTTACATCACACATGTTTTTTAAGACCAATTGTTTTTTATTAGCGATATCGGCTAACATATTCAAGTGTATGCGCAGTCTCTCAATGTCTAGTTTATTTCTGAAAAATTCAGTTGATTTTTCCAAGTTTTTTTTACCTCTGTTTACTAAAAGCAAGCACCCTTGTTTAACTGCAATGACCTGTGTGAGTCCAGTTGAAGCAAACCGCTCAGTAATGCAAGATTGCACTGTTTCACAAACTTCAATGTAAATAACTTTGTAGTATTCCTTTGTGGTTTTGAAAGTGTGCGGTGAGCTGGCTTCGTTGTTTTCATACGTCTTTGGTATACTTCGATTCTGAGGAAGCGAAGGATCATCAACTTGTGAATGTTTTTATTTTAAACACAATTCCCAAAAGTGTTCAAAACTATCACGCCTTCCATTCAATATACAAATCAAGCAATCATAGATTTTTTTCAGGTCAGCAACATTTAGATGAGGGCATTGAGTTTTTTCATTGACATCCTCTACTGGGTTCCTGGCTTGCTAACATAGACGTAAAAAGAAATAAGTCTTGAATTGTAACAGTGACTCAAGGTAGCCTGTATATTTGTAACCTGCCTCTGTTTTGTCCTCTGCAGAAAATGTTTCAAAGTTTTTCAATATTCTCAAGGTAATAGAAGATCGCATAGTCCATCGAGTTGGGCAAAGGGGTCGTAGACCAGCTTGGTCGTCGGTGCTCTCACAGCGTATGCTTCTGAAAAGTCCCATCCTTTTGCTGGATTCCCTTCCAGTGTTTATTAAGTCCTTGGCTAAATCCATAATATCCTTCATAGACGTAAGATGGCTGAGACTGTCTACATCTGCCAAGTCTGAACTGTGAGCAGTGCAGTACAAATAACATGATTTTGGTTGTATATCCAAAACTTACGTTCTTACAAGGGAACCTCCCCATCGCACCCCCGTCAGATTTAGTCATAAGTTTGCACAGTGGATAGGCCTTGATAAACTGAACACAGATCAATTGAGAAAACAGGAAGAAGTTGTGTGGAACTGTGAAAAAATAAGCAAAGTATACAAACTGAGTAGTCCACGGGTCGCATAGGCAATATTATGGACAAATTGAGCTCAGGAGCGTCGTGGTCCCGTGGTAGCGTGAGCAGCTTCTAAACGAGAGGTCCTTGGGTCAAGTCTTCCCTCGATTGAAAATTTTGTTTTCTTTATTTTTGCATAGTTACTATCTGTCCGTTCGTTCATTGACGTCTTTGTTCACTGTAATAAGTTTAGTGTCTGTGTTTTGCGACCGCATCGCAAAACCGTGCGAGTAGCAGACGAAAGGACGTGCCTCTCCAATGGGAACCGAAAACATTTGATCGCAAGGTCATAGGTCAACCGATTCCTCCACAGGAAAACACATCTGATATATTCTATACGACACTGGTGACGGCATGTGCGTCACATGAAAGGAATATGTTGTCGACCTACCTAACTTGTACACTTGGCGAAGGGGTAAAAAGATTCTTCTACCTTGCCCGATTTAGGTTTTCTTGTGGATGTGATAATCACTCTCAAAAAAGTGATGAAAACATAAGAGTTTGTCACATAAACTGAAAATAAAAAATTAGACTTTTCACTCGATGGAAGAATTGAACCAAGGACCTTTCGTTCCGCAGCTGCTCACGTTACCACGATACCACGGCGCTCCTACGTTCGTAGTGTCCTTGACGTTGCTTATCTTGCCATGAACTACTCAGTTTGTATATTTTGCTTATTTTTTCACAGTTCCACACAACTTATTCCTGTCTTCTCAATTAATCTGTTTTCAGTTTTTCAAGGCCTATCCACTGTGCCAACTTATAACTAAATCTAGGGGGGTGCGATGGGGAGGTTCCCTCGTTAGTCCTTTGAACTTACCTCTCATATTCGAGGCACGATCATAGCACTGTTAAGTTGTCCTTTGACAAATGAAGACGAGCCAAAACGTCTTTTAAAATACTAAACAGACTTTGTGATTCAGTGTTGATGATTAAAGGAACCATTGACAGTATGAATACAAAATGGGGCACTTTTTCATGAATCGAAGAATCACTTGTTTTGTCACCCATAATAGAAGAATGTCCAGTCTTCTTGACTGAAGCCAATACCTTTCTCAACACAGACTTTCCTAGTAGATCAATGATCTCGTTTTGAATATTGTGGGACATCCCCTTATACCCCGAACGCACTAACCAATCTTTAAACTCAGGTATGTCATTCTTTCGGAGTTCAAACAGTTGAAAAAAAATTGAGTTTACATCTTCATGCCCTCTAATTGCTAGTCCTTGTCGGCATAGAAATTGCACGGTAGTCAAAATTGTATCAAAAGCTAATCGGCCTTTCTTCATATCGCTACCCAACTGTTCATTCAATTGGGAGGCCACACTTCGGTTAGTGATAGAATTTAGTTTCAGAACACGTTCTTTATGCGTAAACGTATTTTCATGAAGACGGATTTTTTCCAAAGCCTTTTTCCAGTTAGAAAACCCTATGAAAGTAAATGCATCTTCTTTTTTTTTTTTAGATGAAAATTGTAGTAGATTTCTAGCATCTGCCTCTTTGCAGGTTTTGCAAAAAAAATTTTCGGTAGACGCTTCATATTCTAGCCATGTATATGTTGATCAACCAGGACTTCTGAAATGATCTTCCCTTACCGGATTGTGCAGGTTTCGGCTGTGAATGGTTCTCGCCTGAAGACAACCAAGCAGCTGAGGACCCAATAATTGTTGGAGGTTGACTTGCACTATCATCAACTTCCAAGCCCGCCTTTTTGGTAACAAATTTATTCATTGCAAACTTAATTCACAATACACTAAGAGATAAAGTAAACGAATAAAATACAGTCATATAAAATAGTCCACTAGACACTAAAGTCGGAACACTAAACACGTCTGCAGCATGCACTGACCGAAACTATCCACACTGAATGACTGCGACATCAGGGTGGGCTTTATACAGCCGCGGCGACGTAATGCCTAGAAGCGTGAAGGCGACGCTTGGCGGAGGGTTCCAGGCGCTTCTGCTCCAGTCCTTTTGATGTCGCCCAAAGGTTAACGCACCGGGACAAATTCTAAGTGTGCCCGCAGCACAGTAACACTATCATGATTCACACTATTCATTTTCAGTTAACCTACTTACTACCGTAACAAGTATTTGTTTTAACTCATTACTGAATGTATTTTAAAGGATAACTTATCATCAAACAAGGAAAATAAAAAATTCCAACATAATTTTGTGATCTTACAAAGCATAATATAACTGATAATTTTCTTAAATTTTTGAGTGGGCTCAGGCCCCCTAAGGCCCCATGGAGTAGGCGCCTGTCAGCCTGAGTATTAGCTACTGCTGATATTTACGTTAGTAATTGTTTCACATTTCAGTAGCTGCTATATCTCAAATGGTTTTCGACGCTTGCAACGACACATGCGAAGCACTTCAATAATTTTATTAAATTACGTTTTAGGAAGATAATAGCAATGAAGCGTGATTAATGAAATGTGATATACAGGGTGTTACAAAAAGGTACGGGCAAACTTTCAGGAAACATTCCTCATACACAAATAAAGAAAAGATATTATGTGGATATGTGTCCGGAAACGCTTAATTTCCATGTTAGAGCTCATTTTAGTTTCGTCAGTATGTTCTTCCGCCTACGCTCAATGGAGCACGTTATCGTGATTTCATACGGCTGTGCTGCTAGAACATGTGCCTTTACAAGTACGACACAACATGTGGTTCATGCACGATGGAGCTCCTGCACATTTCAGTCGAAGTGTCCGTACACTTCTCAATAACAGATTCGGTGACCGATGGATTGGTAGAGGCGGAGCAATTCTGGCCTCCACGCTCTCCTGAACTCAACCCTCTTGACTTTCATTTATGGGGGCATTTGAAAGCTCTTGTCTACGCAACCCCGGTACCAAATGTAGAGACTCTTCGTGCTCGTATTGTGGACGGCTGTGATACAATACGCCATTCTCCAGGGCTGCATCAGCGCATCAGGGATTCCATGCGACTGAGGGTGATCCTCGCTAACGGAGGACATTTTTGACATTTCCTGTAACAAAGTGTTTGAAGTCACGCTGGTACGTTCTGTTGCTGTGTGTTTCCATTCCATGATTAATGTGATTTGAAGAGAAGTAATAAAATGAGCTGTAACATGGAAAGTAAGCGCGTTTCCGGACACATGTCCACCACATATTTTCTTTCTTTGTGTGTGAGGAATGTTTCCTGAAAGTTTGGCCGTACCTTTTTGTAACACCCTGTATACCTACAGGATGTTGCGGAAAGACGTCTTAAAATTTGTGGGCCTGTACAGCACGAAGTATGGAGCATTTTGCGATAACGAACCAATAGCTGGAAGTGTGAATTAACACACATTCTGTAGGCTAAGTGAAGCAACAGAATGCTGTAGTCTGGAAAACGTTTACTGGCAAAATTGTAGAGTACTCTCAAACACTGTAGACTGGATCTGTGTCTTCACTACTTTAGTATAAATGTTCAATGCGACGGCCACCAACTTCGTTACATAATGTGCAATGACGAATCATGTTCTGTCTGATCTTCTGTAAGATTGCACGCTCCCCACCGCTGGTATCAAACGCGCTCAGTGAGCTGAGGCGTTGGTACTACTGGTGATGAGTACAGTACGCAAGGGGCCTCATGTAACCGCAGAGGAAAAAGCAAAGAGGGGTGCGGTCAGGAGGGCACACAGGCCAAAGGACTGGGAATCAATCCCCTTCCAATTGCATGCCTGGCGCACGTTGGGATGCAGCCGACGAAGGGCAGGACAGTGCAGCGAAGGAAATATTACAAGGGAACTTCCTCATCGCACCCCCCTCAGATTTAGTTACAAGTTGGCAGAGTGGATAGGCCTTGAAAAACGGAACACCAAGGAAATACTTACAAGGGAACTTCCCCATCGCACCCCCCTCAGATTTAGTTACAAGTTGGCACAGTGGATAGGGCTTGAAAAACGGAACACAGACCAATCGATAAAACAAGAAGTTGTGTGGAACTATGAAAAAAATAAGCAAAACACGAGGTGCATTCAAGTTCTAAGGCCTCCGATTTTTTTTCTAATTAACTACACACCAGAAATCGATGAAACTGGCGTTACTTCTCGACGTAATCGCCCTGCACACGTACACATTTTACACAACGCTGACGCCATGATTCCATGGCAGCGGCGAAGGCTTCTTTAGGAGTCTGTTTTGACCACTGGAAAATCGCTGAGGCAATAGCAGCACGGCTGGTGAATGTGCGGCCACGGAGGAGTGTCTTTC
This sequence comes from Schistocerca americana, assembly GCF_021461395.2. NCBI lineage: Eukaryota > Metazoa > Arthropoda > Insecta > Orthoptera > Acrididae > Schistocerca > Schistocerca americana. The sequence continues at coordinate 525,037,017 of NC_060124.1, forward strand.
ATTGTTGGAAAAAGCCAAAAGTCACTAGGAGCCAGGTCAGGTGGGTAGGGAGCATGAGGAATCACTTCAAAGTTGTTATCACGAAGAAACTGTTGCGTAACGTTAGCTCGATGTGCGGGTGCGTTGATTGGTGAAACAGCACACGCGCAGCCCTTCCCAGAAGTTTTTGTTGCAGTGCAGGAAGGAATTTGTTCTTCAAAACATTTTCGTAGGATGCACCTGTTACCGTAGTGCCCTTTGGAATGCAATGGGTAAGGATTACGCCCTCGTTGTCCCAGAACATGGACACCATCATTTTTTCAGCACTGGCGGTTACCCGAAATTTTTTTGGTGGCGGTGAATCTGTGTGCTTCCATTGAGCTGACTGGCGCTTTGTTTCTGGATTGTCACAACCGACGAAAAGAAAGTCCCATTCATGCTGTCGTTGTGCGTCAACATTGCTTGGCAACATGCCACACGGGCAGCCGTGTGGTCGTCCGTCAGCATTCGTGGCACCCACCTGGATGACACTTTTCGCATTTTCAGGTCGTCATGCAGGATTGTGTGCACAGAACCCACAGAAATGCCAACTCTGGAGGCGATCTGTTCAACAGTCATTCGGCGATCCCCCAAAACAATTCTGTCCACTTTCTCGATCATGTCGTCAGACCGGCTTTTGCGAGCCCGACGTTGTTTCGGTTTGTTGTCACACGATGTTCTGCCTTCATTAAACTGTCGCACCCACGAACGCACTTTCGATACATCCATAACTCCATCACCACATGTCTCCTTCAACTTTCGATGAATTTCAATTGGTTTCACACCACGCAAATTCAGAAAACGAATGGTTGCACGCTGTTCAAGTAAGGAAAACGTCGCCAATTTAAGTATTTAAAACAGTTCTCATTCTCGCTGCTGGCGGTAAAATTCCATCTGCCGTACGATGCTGCCATCTCTATGATGTATTGACAATGGACGCGGCCTCATTTTAAAACAATGCCCATATTTCTATCTCTTTCCAGTCCGGAGAAAAAAAATCGGAGGCCTTAGAACTTGAATGCACTTCGTATACTGACTGAGTAGTACATGCGCAAGGGTAAGCAACAATAAGAAGAAAGCGAGGTCAGGAGCACCGTGGTCCTGTGGTTAGCGTGAGCAGCTGCAAAACGACAGGTCCTTGGTACAGGTCTTCCCTCGAGTGAAAAGTTTAATTTTTTATTTTCGGACAATTATTATCCGTCCGTCCGTCCGTCCGATGCGACGTAACTGCGCCGTAGTATGGGGACGCTATACCTAAACAAACATCGAAACACACGACCTCAGACGACTACAGCGCACGGAAGAGAGAGTTTTCCTGTGGAGGAATCGGTTCACCTATGACCTTGCGATCAAATGTTTTCAGTTCCCATTGGAGAGGCACGTCCTTTCGTCTACTAATCGCACGGTTTTGCGGTGCGGTCGCAAAACACAGACACTAAACTTATTACAGTGAACAGAGACGTCAATGAACGAACGGATAGATCATAACTTGGCGAAAATAAAGAAAGTAGACTTTTTACTCGAGGGAAGACTTGAACCCAGAACCTCTCGTTCCGCAGCTGCTCACGGTAACCACGGGACCACGGCGCTCCTAAGCTCGCACTATCCTTGATGTTGCCTGTCTTGCGCTTGGACTACTCAGTTTGTATATTTTGCTTATTTTTTTTCATAGTTCCACACAACTTCTTCCTGTTTTCTCGATTCATCTGTGTTCCGTTTTTCAAGGCCTATCCACTGTGCCAACTTATAACTAAATCTGAGGGGGAGGTTCCCTTGTTAGTGGCGCAGTGTGTGTGCATATTGAGAGGCAGTTGAGTCACTGACGCACAGTCTTTCCTTGTTGATTCAGTGCGCATTTTTTCCTTGTGAGGGTGTGGGTGAACTCATGAATTTTAGTTCAGGGTCGGATTATGATGAGGAAATGGACTTGCCGTTGTTCTTGTATAACACTTCGAAATGGAACAAATCAGAATCGAAAAGCTGATACATGAACAATAGAAATACTCATGGTGAATTCGCTTTAATCAGGGTTTTCTGATAGATAGTTCACCAACTAATTCCGCTTAGACCAAAAACATATCTGCGAGGTTCACAGGCTTGAGCGGAAATCTACAGCAGATTCAGGAGGAATGTCACATAATTTGTGAGGTGCTTCTACAAATGAAAACAAATCGAAAAAGTCCTATGAACATGTGTCCGATTTTCGATCGTTATGGGACTGGAGCGGGTTGTAGACTGCATTCATTCGTGAATGGATATGAAGACAAGTGTGAATATTACTTTCCGAAATGCTGTGTAAGCGCTGTGGTGGACGGAATAATGGTGGGACACGTGACTGATCCATGCTTAAGAGGAGTGGGGGTTTTCCAACAGATGTTGACACTGTGACTTCACACCGAGGCAACAGTTGCAAGTATACCCAATTTGTAATTGGGGTTGGATGGGTGGGTAATCATGACGCCACGTGCGTGTCGTGCGTGCTTGAGTGTTGTTTAAGTGAGCGATTCCATTGTGTCTGAGAATACCAACATGCCGCATACGTTCATCCATACAGAATATGCAGACATGTTGTTTGTGTTCGGGTACTGTAATGGCAGCGCCCGTGCGGCTGTGACAGAATACCAGAGAGGTTTCCCTGGTCGATGAACCCACTGTGCATGGATGTTTCCCAGAGTTTTCAAACATTACGAAACATCAAAACAGGATGCTGTCCAGTCAGTTGAAGAAAGGGACAATACTACTGCAGTGGTACAACAGAGCCCCATCGCCAATAGACGGTGTATTAACCAGCAGCTCTAAATTCCACAAGTACGAGTGTGGCATATATTTCATTCCAAGGGCCTGTACCCATTCCATGTGCAGCCTGTGCAACATGTGCATCCAGGAGACTCGGCAAGCACACAAAAATTTTGTGAATGGTCGGCTGTACACAGAGACGTCATGCAATACACTTTTTTACAGATGAGGTTACATTTACACGCAATAAAACGATGAACAGCCACAGTTCCCATACATGGGCGGTGGAGAACCCACATAGCACTACAGAAACAATATTCCAAGTTAGGACCTCAGTGAATGTCTGGTGTGGTGTAGTTGATGACTTGGTGATAGGGTCTTTGTTCCAGCGAAACTGCATGACAGCCACAGCAAATGCACATTTCCTTATAGAAGACTTACCTGCACTTTTGGAAGGCTTGACATTAGAGTAACGACGGCAAATACAGTATACCTGCGACATGAAGGATCACTGATTCACTGTACCAGACAAGTATCCTAGAACCTGAATAACAGATTTCCTGAATGATGGATTGGCGATGGTGGGCCGCCAAATCACCCGACCCATTAGACTTCTGTTTATGGAACTGGTTAATGCAGTATGTGCACACTATGAAGATGTAATGCCCGAAAACCAACTGCACGTGAAGAAAAACATGCTGTGTTCTTGGAAGATTTCCTGAAATTTATTACAAATTAAACACATAAGCAAGAGTTGCATAGGTTACTTTGGAAATTAATTAAAGAAATTGTGGTCACTATTTATGAGTTGAGTGTAAGGTCCAGCTCAGTTCTGACGAAGTGTCAAAGATACACTGCTGACTTCTGACGAGCATAATGGTAATGAAACACTCGCTGCGCCGTAATTACGAGTTGGTTCGAGTTCTCGTGGTGGAGACCGTGAATTCCTAGGGGAGATGTCTCAGCTTTCGAAATCACTTTAAATATTTTACTGCAGATGAAATGTTGACTTGTTGTATTTTTAATTGCTTGTGCTACGGTGTAAAGTCAAGCGCCGGCACGCTAGTCGGGAACGACAATGAAGAGAAGGCTGTGAGAAGACGTCAGCCAATCGTACACTGACCAGACCTCCCTCCAGGACAACAACGCAACAGCAGCAGCCCCTATGTGGAGAGGCGCCATGACGGCTGGTGGCGGCCCCAGTTCAATAGCAGCTTCAAGACGAGCCACTTGGATAACAGCGTCAACGGTAGGCACATCAATAGCAGTTCAGGAAAGACTTTTGTCAGTCAGAGATCACCAGTCACTGCAAAGACATTATTTCGTATGTCATCCTTTGCTGTGTAGTTGCCAAAGTTAAGTATTTTATTTGATTAATTGTAATAAAACTCATTGTATTAGATTAGATTATTTTTTCGTTCCATAGATCCGTGCTGAGGAGATCCTTGTGGATGTGGAACATGTATTTTTTTTTAAGCTGAAATAACAATACCAATAGTATGAGTATATACAATACATCATTTCTTTCTATTAAAAAATTAGTCAATGGAGTAGAACGAGTTGGCCACTAGTAAGTCTTTCAGGCTCCTTTTAAACTGATCTTTATTTGTAACTAAATTTTTTATGTTTGCTAGCAAATTATTGAAGATGAGTGTTCCTGAGTAGTGGACCCCTTTTTGAACTAAAGTAAGTGCTTTTAAGTCCTTGTGCAGATCATTTTTGTTCCTGGTATTGTATGTATGAACTGAGCTGTTTGTTGGAAAAAGAGATATATTATTTAGGACAAATTTCATTAAGGAGTAAATGTACTGAGAGGCAGTAGTTAGTATACCTAGTTCTTTGAAGAGGTTTCTACAGGGCGTCCGTGAATTTACTCCACAAATAATACATATTACACACTTTTGGACTCTGAAAACTTTTGTTTGACTTGAAGAGTTCCCTCAAAATATTATACCATATGACATTATGGAATGAAAGTAGGCAAAGTATGCAATCTTTTTCATTTTTATGTCGCCTATGTCTGCTAACACTCGAATTGCTAATACAGATTTGTTAAGGCGTTTCTGCAGTTCTGTGGTGTGCTCCTCCCAACTGAATTTATTGTCAAGTTGTAATCCCAGGAATTGAAGACTGTCAACCTCTTCTATCTGCTCTTCTTCATACTTTATGTATATGCTGGGTGGAAACCTCTTACAGGTTCTGAATTGCATATAGTGAGTCTTTTCGAAGTTTAATGTGAGTGAGTTGGCTTTAAACCATTTATTAATATCCATGAAAGTATCATTAGCTGATTTTTCTAGAACTACACTCAACATACTATTTATTGCAATACGTGTGTTATCTGCAAACAAAACGAACTCAGCTTCTGTCTGATTGTTTGTCTAGCAAACCAAGTATGGAGGCTTTCTGGACATAATAGCTTGGTACATTGACATGAAGAAATGGTACAGTGGGTCACTGACAGATATGAGTCTTCAGTCTTTTTACATTCAGTAGCTTTTTCTTTTGACCTTCGTTCACACTGCACAATGGAATGTTGTATAAGCTTGGAAACATCAACTTTCTTCATTTTCTTTGGTTGATCTTTACTACATCGGGTCTAGATTAATCAGGAACTGTCCAGTTCTGATGGCTGTGAAATTATTACTGAAATTCTTATAGTTTTGTAGGGTGTACTCATCCAACTGTTTTTCTCTTCTGCTGCCGCAAGCTCTGTGTTCCTTCACGTCCACTGTAACTTGGTTTTTACACCAAGAATGACCAGTACTAACATAATGTTTCAGAACCTTTATTCTACATCACGTCATAATTATTATGTTACATTGACAAAACTCAAAAATACTGACATGCTTACAACACTAATGTACATCTTACTTAAGCAATTACATGCTTCTTACACAAAATCTCATAAGACACTGATGTAAAATGCCAACATGGCTGTCCCTTCATATATAATTCCTAACAATTCTCGGTATTGTTATAAAGGGTTTTTTAATAAAATTACATTTAAAACTGTTGCCTCAAAATTAATGACATATTTCAACAGTTGCACTGACTCTTATAGAGCAAATACATATATGGATTTCCAAGCAGTTAAAATTTTAGGGGTGTGCAAATACTCAAAATATGAAATATCAACAATACTTTCACTGTTTTTATAAAATGCAAAAGATACTTGGTTCGGAAAATGTTCCTACCAATTACAGAACCTATACACTTCAATACAGTTATAATTTAGTAACTAGTTTCATTGCAATAATTCTACAAGCACAGATCCACCTTTTGTTTACATGAGTGATTCCTGTTTATTTCAAAAATTGGATCGAAAAATACGTGTTTTAAATGGGTTTCAATGGACTGTTACGTCTCATGGCCCTCTGTTTGATACGTAACTTCCTCAAAACTATCAATATTTAAATACCCTAATCTGCGCTGTCGTCATTCTGAGACACTACCCTGCAGCAGCACGGGTGGCGCTCTCGCAGTGAACTGTGTCCGTGACACTACGCGGCGAAAATGGAAGCAGGCACTTTGCTGCCCTGCCCTTCCTGCGCCTCAACTTACGCTGCTGTATTTATGCATGTGAGTCACAAAAAACTGTGCTGCTGCGCCTGCCTGCCCTGCCCTTCGTCATCTGAGTCCCAATATGTGCCTGCCTGAAGTCGTCTGTGGGATACACCCTGGCCCGACAATCAAAGTGCGCTGTAGCATTGTCGCACTGAAACAGCAAACTAGCGCGCAGTTGCAAGGGAACGTCGCCCAGAAGTTCAGGCAAGGCATTCTCCAGAAAGGTCAAATACCGTCCCCGATTTAAACTATCTGGTAACTGGTAACGTGAAGTCCAGCCCAAATGTTTACTGAGAATGTCATCTGATAACTTCTATTTGGGTATGTGTGCATTTTCAACAGCCCATTGGTGGCTGTTGCTGGAATTAAAAAATATCCTTCCATGTAAAAGCTGAGTTATCACTAAAGAGCACGAGATCAACACAACTGGGGTTAGCACCACGCCGACGAAAGAACCATTGTGAGAATTGTTGCTGTGGTTCAAAATCAGGCTGTCTGATATTCTGAACAGATTGCCCACGAAATGGATGTAGATGCTCACTCGACACTAGCATGATCTACGTGCATAGCACGTGTAATTTTTCTAGGACCGGCGATTACATGTTCCATAAACATCTTCAGATTCAGGGGTTTGTGTCCTTTTCCTTGCACCTGTACTCGACGTGTATCGGTCAGCTAGGTTCCTTTGGCTGGCTCTGAGCACTATGGGACTTAACATCTGACGTCATCAGTCCCTTAGAACTACTTAAACCCAACTAACCTAAGGACATCACACACATCCATGCCCGAGGCAGGATTCGAACCTGCGACCCTAGCGGTCATGCGGTTCCGGACTGAAGCGCCTAGAACCGCTCGGTCACAGCGGCCGGCTTGGTTCCTTTCTCCGTCAGTCGACGATCAACAACGGTGAATAATGAGATGCTATTCTAAGTCGTCTGTTCCGGTATCTTGCTGTATACAACCGAGTAGCTGCACTGGTATCCCGGTGAGCTTCATCACAACGCAAGTACATATCAGCAAATTTTCCTAAGTACGCACATCACGATAAGCGTACGACTGTACTCTCACGGCCGGCCGGAGTTGCTGAGCGGTTCTAGGCGCTACAATCTGGAACCGCGTGACCGCTACGGTCGCAGCTTCGAATCCTACCTCGGGCATGGATGTGTGTGGTGTCCTTAGTTCAGTCAGGTTTAAGTAGTTCTAAGTTCTAGGGGACTGATGATGATCTCAGAAGTTAAGACAATTTTTTTTTATTTTTTTACACTACTGTAGTTGTGTGTGTTTACAGTCTTCCATGCGCATCAATAACGTAACGTCAGTGAATGGATGGGCAGTTACCCAAGTGGCAGGTCAAACGTCTGCTGCTGCTACAGAAGCTTCGTTTCACATTTTTGTCTGTATGTTTATTCATGCAAAACGTTCCGAATTTCATCCTCTACAATCTCCCAAATTTTTAATACGTCATTGTGTGACAACCCATCGCTTGGGCTAATTGATTACATCTGCTGTACAGTGTGATTCCGTAATATTGTTACAAACTTTCTAGGATGATGGAGAAAGGTAAATGTACCAATTTGACGTAAGAAATGACCGAGTCGACAGCTATAAGCGAAAACTGTTCTCATACCTCTAACAGTGGAATACATGCAACGATACTCTAGCGATATACTTTTAGAGATGCTAGTATGGACGAAAACAATAAAAAATGTTCAATAGATATGGGCTCTAAAAGGCATACCTTAAGCAGTGGGCTCTTGTTGAGTAGAAGATAAGCGAAGGTGACCAAGCACTCACAGTTCTTAAGGGGAGGTTTACAAGGTACATTCAAGTTCTAAGGCCTCCGATTTTTTTTCTCCGGACTGGAAAGAGAGAGAAACATGCGCATTGTTTTAAAATCAGGCCGAGTTCATTGTCAATACATCCCAGAGATGGCAGCACCGTACGGCAGATGGAATTTCACCGCCAGCGGCGAGAATGAGAACTGTTTTAAATACTTAAAATGGCGACGTTTCCTTACTTGAACAGCGTGCAGTCATTCGTTTTCTGAATTTGCTTGGTGTGAAACCAATTGAAATTCATCGACAGTTGAAGCAGACATATGGTGATGGAGTTATGGATGTGTCGAAAGTGCGTTCGTGGGTGCGACAGTTTAATGAAGGCAGAACATCGTGTGACAACAAACCGAAACAACCTCGGACTCGCACAAGCCGGTCTGATGACATGCTACGCACCTGACCTGGCTCCTAGTGACTTTTGGCTTTTTCCAACAATGAAAGACACTCTCTGTGGCCGCACATTCACCAGCTGTGCTGCTATTGCCTCAGCGATTTTCCAGTGGTCAAAACAGACTCCTAAAGAAGCCTTCGCCGCTGCCATGGAATCATGGCGTCAGCGTTGTGAAAAATGTGTACGTCTACAGGGCGATTACGTCGAGAAGTAACGCCAGTTTCATCGATTTCGGGTGAGTAGTTAATTAGAAAAAAATTCGGAGGCCTTAGAACTTGAATGCACCTCGTACTATCTTTGGCCCGAAGAAAGCATGTTCTTTTAGAATTATTTTCTCGGATTGTGTTATAGATATCAATGTCAAATTTCGTTAAAATGTTTATTGATATTTCCTCTACAAACTGGAATTTTTTAGACCGGAAACGGCGAAGAGCAGAGGCGGAAGTGCCGTCGGAACGAAACAAAATTTCGATGTAGACCTCCACGCGCGGTATGTCACAGGTCAGCCGGCTCGTCTGAAATCAAAATTGAGTTGACGTTAGCGAAGTATATGAGATTCTTTAGGAATTGTACCTGGCTTAAGTTATTTGGACCATAGGAAACAAAATGGAGGCCATTTGAAAAAAAACAGGTTTTTTTTTCATCGATTTTTCGACTTCGTCGGAATAAATGTGGAACAACTCCTAGACAATTTAGTTAGCTTCGTTATAAATTTAAAAAAAATGGTTCAAATGGCTCTGAGCACTATGGGACTTAACTGCTGAGGTCATCAGTCCCCCAGAACCTAGAACTACTCAAATCTAACGACATCACACACATCCATGAGCGAGGCTGGATTCGAACATGCGACCGTAGCAGTGGCGCAGTTCCAGACTGTAGCGCCTACAACCGCTCGGCCACCCCGACCGGCTCGGAAACAAAGAATCATGCCAATCGGTTCAGTAGATTGGAAGTTATCATACCGCGCAAAAAAAAATAAGAGAAAAAGAAAAGAAAAGAAAAAGAAAAAAAAACTTCATTTCCAGAAAAACGCGTTTGAAGTTTTGACTACATATAAATGCAATATTATGCAACGTACGTTCAATCTGCTATTCCGGGTCTATAAAGTAGTTCTTCCTCTTCCTCAAAGAGGGCGTTCTGCTCGATCTGGACCATCCAGCGCTGCTCCAGAGCCGCTCGTACGGCCGATGACAAGCGGTTTTCGGCCGCTTGAATCCGGTGGTTGTCAGAATTCTTGGCGAACCGAACTGCGTCGAACACAGTCCCAGGGTGACGTCCATCGTTGTCATGGTCTTCAGAATTGCTGAATATCCTTCGTTGAAGCTGCTCACTGCTAGGAAAGTAGCAATCTCCACAGTCTTCACTCCAGAATGCAAATGCTTGATGGCTAACTTCCAAACACACGCATTCAAACTTTCATTTGAATTTTGTGTGTTTCCTCCCAAGCACCGGTACAATAACTCGTCCCCGAAAGAAAAGTGGTGCGCGGAAAAGGCCGATTTCAGGCAGGTGAATTTTTTTGCTCAACCGCGAATAACAAACATTACCGTACCGTATTCGGAAAAACCGGTTCAGGGATGGATTCTAAACACTTTTATGATCCAAAAATGAAGTTTTTTAAAAAGTCGATTTTTTGAACCAAAAGGTAGTAAACCTCCCCCTTAAGGTATGCATTTTAGAGCCCACATTTACTAGTCTGTTTTTTTCTTGTTTTCGTCTATACTACCTCCTCGAAAAATGCGGTCACCATAGAGCTATCAATAGAGCAGATCTGAAACTTCTTGGCAGAGTAAAACTGTGTGCTGTACCGAGACTCGAACTCGTGACCTTCGCCTTTCGCGGGCAGGTGCTCTACCGACTGGACCATCCAGGACTGCTCCGCGCTGCTTTACTTCCGCCAGTATCTCATATCCTACCTTACAAACTTCACAGCAGTTCTGCAAAGAGATGAGGTAGTGGCGAAAGTAAAGTTCTGAAGATGGGTTCTGAGTCGTGCTTGGGTTGCTCAGTCGGTAGGGCTCTTGCGGGCGAAAGGCAAAAGTCTCGAGTTCGAGTCTCGGTCCAACACACAGTTTTAATCTGCCAGGAAGTTTCATATCAGCGCACACTGAGTTCCAGATTGAAAGCTTGATTCTAGAAGAGATGTGCTTCACGGTATCGAAAATGACCAAGTGTTCATAGCTCTTAAGGTATGCATTTTAGAGCCCATGTTTACTACACTTTTTTTTCCTTGTGCTGGTCCATACTACCATCTCTGAAAGTTGCCTACTCTACAATCTTAGCAACAACAGTACCATTACATGTACCCCACTTCCAGAGGAATCAGAAAGATTTTCGCTTGTAAATCCCTATTTGGTGGTTTCTGTGCCAACATCCATTGCCCAAGATCGATATATTTATCCTTCTCCATCATCCCTGAACGTTTGTGACGTTATAACGGAATCACCCCGTACAGTTAGTTAGAGGGTAGACAACAGCGTGATCGCTGGAAAGCGGTTTTTGTTCATTCACTTATTGCAGCAAAAACCTCTAAAACAACAGTGAGCATCAAGCAGCTGCCACGAAGGTAAGCAATGTGACTGATCAGGTCTCTCTCATACCTTTTTTTTAAATTTTGATGTTCATAAGGGAAATATGTTCATTATGCTGTTCCTTTTCAATAAAAATTAAATACAAAGCTTGCGCATATTCACTCTGTTCCCGTCTCATCGAAGCAGATAATGAATTTATTGTCTTTCCCTTTCCGGACATTTGAGGGCTTCGACAATTTTCTGCAAACCATATTTCTTTTACTTCAGCATTTGTGCTGTGGATATCTTCGACCCACAAGCACCTGTGATATCTAAATTCTTTTATCAGTAAGATTACATATTCTTCAGATTAACCCAACGCTCACTTAGCTCATGCCACAAAAAAAGTGGTTTGCACAGAATAGCGGACGAATGTTCTCTGCGCTGCTATAACGCGAGAAAAACAGAGAAAACGCGAACATCCTTTGATGGTTCGTTAAAACAACAACAACCGGCAGAACAAGTGCGAGCAAAGCGAACAGAACATGACCCGATGCTCTTCGTTTGCCGTCGCTTGCAGTTTACACCAGAGAGAAATATAGCTAGTTCGCTGTTTGCTCTTTCCCTTTTGCTCTAAAGCGGGCTTTACGAGAGTGTGGAGGCAACACACCTCTCAGTGAATTACGTAGATAATAGGGTTGGCCGATTCTGAGTAAGAGTCGATGAATTGGTCTTCCCGGTTATTTAAATGAATCGATTAATCGTATCGATGAACGGTATCGAAGCAATCGATTATTCGATTAAACTATATGTTACCCCTTTATTTTTAGGCCTACAAAGCATTTTCCTATGACTATTTTTATGATAAAATGTTTTTTTCTACCAAAAAGGAAGCGATGTTATCACACTTTTGTTATTTTTAAGTTAACGGAAGGTGCTCAGTTTCATGATATACATATTACAATTTTTTTATCACACCAAAAATACTGTCTATTTAATATTTATTAGTAAAGCCAAATAATATCGTAGTTTTCGCCATAGATATTGTAGTGAAAACTCTTACAAGCAGCACAATTTTTCAGGCAGTGAATTGAGGAACTCTAATTCTTGTAATGTTTTAAGAATGTTGCTATGTCCTCTGCCTTAGAAAATAGTCTTTTAGAAGAAACCGAGGAAGCTTTTATACCTACATATTTACGAACCACACTACGTGGAACAGGATAAAATGCCTCACTGTTTTCCCCGAGTTGCAGAGGAGATAACTTTTGGCTGTTGTAATCAGACTCAAACTTCAGAGACTAAACTCTGGCTATTTGTTGTTACTCTGGTAGAGCTCTGCTCCTGCTGTATTGAAACTAACGTCTCATGAGTGTCCCAAAAATCATCTTGTGCAGTGGCCGGTAACTGCACTTGTGATACTTTGGCTACTTACTGTATCTGCTTATTTTGAACAGTGTCATTTAACAGAAGTACGAGGGTAGTTTGGAAAGTTCTCGAACTGGAACAGAAAGAAACCACTTGCGGCGATCACCGAGCGCGCTGACGCAGTTGTTAGCACACTGGACTCGCGTTGGGGAGGACGACGTTTCGAATCCGCTTCCGGCCATCCTGATTTAGGTTTTCCGTGATTTCCATAAATCGCTTCAGGAAAATATCTGGATGCTTCCTTTGAAGGCCGACTTCCTTCCCCATTTTTCCCGCATCCGATGGCTTCGATGATCTTGCTGTTTGGTCTCTGAGCCGTGCTCCCTCCCAACTTTGCGTTTTCGTGAACTTCGCTGTCTATCTGTGTTTGGTTTCCCGGCCTTGTCGCGGTTAAGTTGTGGTTCTTCTCCCTTCTACGTATCGATATTTGCGCTGTGTACCATCTTTGGTGTGGGGCAGATAGTTTCCGGCAAGGGGGTCTGGAGTGAGTCGGTTGATTGTTGAGGACGAGAGAAGTTATCTCTGCGCAGTGCAGTCGGCTGGGGCCGCTGGCAGCCCCTGCGCAGTGTTGGAGCGTGTGTGGAGCTGTCCGATCGCTACGAGCTTCGTGGTTTGCCGACTCAGGACGTCGAAGTTGAGTAGTGGTTTCAGTTACCCAAGCCACGTCTATTCATGTTGTGGTGGTTCGCTTCGATGGTTTGCTGTTGGGGAGGTTTTCCGGTGAGCAACACCGAGTGGATCTACTACTGAGATTTCGCCGCCATGCGGTGCAATTGACTATTTTGGTCGACTACGATTTGAGTGTACCAGTGGAATTTTCTGTCTTGCAGCCGTTAGTGTTCTGGTTACCTCCCCTGGGCACTGACGTAAATTCAGGCAGTGTTCTTTTGAGCGAAATTAACTATTACCGTGTTGTAACCTCCCCAAGTAAAATAGTAAAATGAATAATTATTGGGTTAATGTGATTCTTATTTAGTGTAACCTCTCTACAGAAATTAGTAAAATGTTTATTATGGATAATGATTCTGAGCCAAGTGTAACCTCAGAGCGAAATTCTTTCTCATTTAACCTCCACACAAAATTTGTTTCCCATTTAATGTAAGCTCGAAACAGAAAAATTCCTAAACCTCGTAATAAAAAATAAATTCAGTAACCTGGTAAAATTTGGACGACAGCAGTGCTGCGTCATGGCCCTGTAAGATCATTCTGAATAAAAAAGGCAAAAATTCTTACCTCAATAAAGACAGCGAATATATCTGCTCTTACAATAGCTGTTTTCCGGCACAGCTCTGTGCAATGCTGGCCTATACATTTGTTATTTATGAAATGAAGCAAATGATTTTTCTTTTGCAACAATTGGAATGATCATGCATTAAAAAAATTAAATTCTTTAAATTGAAATGAATGCTTGTTCGAAATTAGCCAAAGATTATTATTGAGACATTTTTTAAAAGATTTACATGTGAGTTTACATAATATTACTAGATATGCGCGAGGCTGCTTTTTTTTTACCTTATACAATAATACTCAGGCTCCGGCATCGCTGCACCGCGACCGGCCCAGCCAACACGATACACCAGACAGGACTGACAAGCGCACATAGGTTCAAATGGTTCAAATGGCTCTGAGCACTATGGGACTTAACATCTATGGTCATCAGTCCCCTAGAACTTAGAACTACTTAAACCTAACTAACCTAAGGACATCACACACATCCATGCCCGAGGCAGGATTCGCCCATAGGCGACTGCTCGCTAGCGACAACATACTGCTACTACTACACAGTTCGTACTGCAGTCAACACTGCACTTTGGTCTCAGATTCTCTTATAGCTTACATATCGCAGGTAGCGCATACCTCTTACAGTGTTTCAAATTAAAGTGCACCAGCGGAATTTTCTGCCTAGTGGCTGTTAGTGTTCTGGTTACCTGCCCTGGCCACTAACGTAATTTCAGGCAGTGTCCTTTCCTCACCTGTTGTCGCTGTCCAACATGGTGTGTAATTTCGACAGCTAATACATACTCCATTGTGGATTTTTCACGTTTGTAACATTGCAGTTTGAGTTCTCATGTACTGATTGACGGGCAGCAACTCGTTGTGTCAGTCGGTGCGTGGCTGTCCCCTGGTTGGGTTCCGATGGATCAAGTATAGTTGGGCCCACCACCTGTCTCACCTCAGTGAACGAGGGCAGACCGACCTCCCTGGAGGCTTTCTGAGTGCCACCGGTGTTTAATAATCTGTTGTCAGCTATTTTAAATTTTAGGCTTATAGTTGTTTGTTTTGTTTTCTTAAAATTTTGCAAAATTAATTTTTAAATTTATCTTTCAAACTTAAACACTGCGGCCTTCTGCCTTTAAAGATTGTGGTAATATATTTTAAAAAATGTGAAGTGTAATTGTGGCCCTCAGCCATTGGTATCGCACCTTGCATATGTTGCTTCTTTAAATTATTGTATTGCTATCTTAATTGCATTTTAAGATTTCTTGTTGTTAAACATGCTGGCCTTCTGCCTTTAAGGGTCTATGGCAGGGGTCTCCAAACTACGGCCCGCGGGCCGAAACCGGCCCGCGAGGGCCGGAAAACCGGCCCGCGTTAGCTGGCCGGACTTCCCCGGTATCCGGCCCGCCAAATATTTGAGGCATTCATTACCTGTACTGCCAACAATTGAGTTTCGAGGCCTATCGCGACCAATACACCGCGACATTGTCGGAGCTCTATCTTTACAAAGCGGGAGGCCATGATTAAACTTGTGGCTATCCAAGTAATACACATTGGTTTGTTGCTTCACTCCACCACGAAATATTGACATCCCCACTGCTCTTTAAAAATTCTACATTCACTGTCAACCTTTCCTTTCTTTTCCCTATTTGTACAGAACTTCACAAAAGATTGTAACCTGAAAATAAAATTGTGCTATTTAATACTAATAAAACTAGGGAGTAGTCTGCCTAAACAAACTGCAATGAATTTACTTTTAAGGTACTTTAATTACTAAACTAAATACTCACAATTACACTGTAGTTCCACTAAAAAATACAGTGAAAAAAATACTATGCTATACGTATTTCGATTTTCAGATTTTCCTTGTCTCTTCGAATTCAAACTTTGAATTGTCCCACACTTCGTCGCCTCACCTACTAGTACAGCGCATAAAACACTAAAAAACTCGTGAGACACTCGCAACATAGACACCATCACGCAACAGAACTATCAAATGTATGCTCTGGCTCTGCTACTTGCTACAAGACTACATAACAAAACTTATTGTTGCGCCGCTTGAAATAACAATGCGTTGACATACACTACCTCTGTTACGTCCTGCAGTAATAGTGTTGCTAACAATGATTTTGAGATTTCGTTAACTTTGCATGACGCTTTCGTGAAGAATGTGCCAGAATAAAATACGCCAGAATTTCGGTCAGGTACGTCCACCAATCAAAATTATGTAATGAAATAAAAATCGTAGTTCGTTTCAGTGTTAGGTATTCCCAAAACCTTAGATTTTTTGCGGTTTCATCTTTCCTTTAGCCTTACATTACGATGATCATGGAGTGCTAGGCTGCTTTAATCGCACTAGGTAGATCTTGGCCCTTATGACTTTGTTGACGAGTCAATGTGGCCCGCGGACTAAAAAGTTTGGAGACCCCTGGTCTATGGTAATCTGAAGTTTTGAAATTCAATTGTGGCCCTCAGTCATTTGTGTTGCACCTTGCATATGTTGCTTTTGGGGTTTTAAATTAATTTATTGCTATCTTAATTGAATTTTCGATTTTTTTAAATTTCTTGTTGAAGAATGTGCAGTGACATACTTTTTTGTCAGTGAACTTCGCCAGAATAAAATACGCCAGAATTTCGGTCAGGTACGTCCACCAATCAAAATTATGTAATGAAATAAAAATCGTAGTTCGTTTCAATGTTAGGTATTCCCACAACCTTAGATTTTTGCGATTCCATCTTTCCTTTAGCCTTACATCACGATGATCATGGAGTGCTAGGGTGCTTTAATCGCACTAGGTAGATCTTGGCACTTATGACTTTGTGGACGAGTCAATGTGGCCCGCGGACTAAAAAGTTTGGAGACCCCTGGTCTATGGTAATATATTCTGAAGTTTTGAAATTCAATTGTGGCCCTCAGTCATTTGTGTTGCACCTTGCATATGTTGCTTTTGGGGTTTTAAATTAATTTATTGCTATCTTCACTGAATTTTTGATTTTTTTTTTTAATTTCTTGTTGGCTGTCTGCCTTTAAAGGTCTATGGTAATATATTCTAAAATTTTGGAATATCATTGTGGCTCTCAGCCATTTGTATTCCACCGTACGTACGTTGTTTTTGAATTATTTTATTGCTATCTGAATTGGACTTTTATCTTGTTAAGATTTCTTGTTGGAAGCCTTCACACGTGAAAGAGTTGCATTCGGTAAAGATTCGACTATGTGCCGCTTTGGTTGTAAAGGTCATTAAATTACAATAAACGACAGAAGCAGAAACTGCCCTCAACCCTTGGCCCTTTCCACAATCCTATTATCTGTTCTGCCCAGCGGGTTTAGCGGGCGTTTCAGTCCCATCCCCCGAATCAACCAACCGACCGCGGAGATCAGTCGTGTGAAGTTAGCACCCCTTTTTCGAGAAATATACATTTTTTTCAAAGTTCTTGTTAGATGTGCCATAGTTCTAGAGTTCTTTCCACAAAATTTCAATAGTTCTGCAAAATGTAACGAAGAAAACAACAATACTCGAAAAAATTTTCGTATCGAAAACATTCTCTGACAATTTCCGCAAAATTTAAATAAGTACAAGAGTTCTGAGCACAGTTCTGAATAGAGCTCCAAGAGTTCTTTCGAAAATCCAAGTAACATTTTTTTGTGCAGCTAATAGCTTACGAGATAATTGCAATTTAAGAGAAAATCTTTTCACTTACTGTGAAGTTGGCACCCTTTTTTTCACAAATGTATACTTTTTTCAGATTTCATGATAGATATGGCATAGTTCTAGAGTTCTTTGTACAAAATTTCAATAGTTCTGCAGAATTTAGCGACGAAAACAATGTTCGAAAAAATTTTCGTATCGAAAACATTCTTCGTCAATTTTCGCAAATTGTAAATAAGTACAACAGTTCTGAGCACAGTTCTGAACAGAACTCCAAGAGTTCTATCGAAAACCCAAGTAACATTTTTTTGTGCAGCTAATAGCTTACGAGATAATTGCAATTTAAAGAGAAAATCTTTTCAATTACTGTGAAGTTGGCACCCTTTTTTTCAGAAATGTATACTTTTTTCAGATTTCTTGACAGATATGGCATAGTTCTAGAGTTCTTTGTACAAAATTTCAATAGTTCTGCAGAATTTAGCGACGAAAAAAATGTTCGAAAAAATTTTCGTATCGAAAACATTCTTCGTCAATTTTCGCAAATTGTAGATAAGTACAACAGTTCTGAGCACAGTTCTGAACAGAACTCCAAGAGTTCTATCGAAAATCCTAATAACATTTTTCTATGGCGATAACAGTTTGTGATAAATTGATTGAATGTGGGAGACACTTTCTCTACAGAAAATATAAATATATTCGTACAACAGTTCTGATGACAGTTCTGGACACCACGTGAAGAGTTCTATCGACATTCCTAGTAGAATTTTTTAGTGCAGGTAATAGTTTAAGAGGTAATTGCAACTTAATTAAGAACCCCATAAGAGCTCCTACTGTGAAGCTGGTACCCTTTTTTTCAGAAATATATATATTTTTCAGAGTTCTTGATAGATAAGTCATAGTTATAGAGTTCTCTGTACAAAATTTCAGCAGTTATGCAGAATTTAGCGAAGAAAACAACATTGTATAACAAAGCAGATTCAGGAACCCTTTCCTTCTGATACAGTTCTTACTGTTGCCACAATAAAACACTTGTGCATAGATTCCAACTGTACTGATCATTACAAAAATACAACCATTGACCAGCGGCGCACATTTCTTGCAGCGTTGTACAAAGCATTCGGCTTATCCGCTGTGAAAATACCACACTTAACGCTATTTTAAAATTTACGGTGGATGGCTTCCGTTTATCTACAATGTCAGCATCTATCGAATTATCTTCATGCAAACGTGATGCCTGGATCACTCACTTCCCCTTTTTAGGTACGGAGGAAACTAGAGTTCAGTGTTGTGGAAGCCAAAAAAGGAAATGTGGGCAGCCCTTCTTTTACTGATAGCAAACTCTAGAGAAATCTCCACGCTTGTCTTTCTTCATCATGCCAACAAAAGAAAAATTCTCCCTTCATAGCTCTATTATCATTCCTGTACTAGTAAACTAGTTGTCCGCTTTCACATTTCGACCTGACTGATATATAGGTTTACACAGTCACAGAACAACATCAAAATGTTTGTTGCTCAGTTGGTAAATCCTTCTGGTTGCAACACAGCGTATATTTCCAAATTGTACAGGTAAAATACTTAAGAATCCACACTTAAGAATCCATACTCGTTTGTTTTGATTGATACATATTGGCAAAAACTGTACCTTCCACAGAATCCTTCCAGCTTCTTGTGTACTGTAACATTTTCTCGAAGGATGTAAGATTTGTGGTAGTTGCGTACAAACACAGTAAATATTTCCCGAATAGCTGTTAGCTTGTCTAATTGTCTCCTTTCATCACGAATAGCGCGACTGTAAAATCTAAGGCTCTCCAGAATAAATTTGAAACGTTTTATGTTCATTTGGAAGGTGAAATTTTTCAATGCCATCACCATCAGTTCCACACAGATCTTCCAGGCTTTATCTGTTACTTTTGTTAACAACAATTAAAAACAAGAGACTGATGAAGGCTTTCAATTCAATATCATCTATTGATTTTACCCCTCTCTCACGCTGAAATGAGGCTTTGATGCTCTCAAAATTCTGATTGGAATACAAAACTACAATAGACAAATATCGTTATCTATGAGGTAATTACAGCATCACAAATGCTGCTTTGGCTGCACCTATTGGTACAGGTAAATTTCGAATAATATTATGCTCTTCGAACAATATGCTTTGGATTTCTTCAACATTATCTAGTACTTCCCACTTACAATAATAAAATTCCTATAAAATAACGCAACCAGGCGCAGTGTATTAATCTGAAATTTGACGTTCAGACAGCGGACACTGACTATTAAACAGTTCAAACAGAATTTAAGTGCAGTTTACATTCTGGATTAGCTTTGTACTACTTACTACGTTGATAAACAAATAAATTAATCGCTGAAATGAAATTCGAAAGGGCACAGTGGATAAAAACGAGCAATCGGCTCATATCTCATCAAGAGAGCATTAGCGTCGATACTGAATCATACAATATTGAAAGGCACACATGAAGTGTATATTTTTAGAATCAGGAAGAACCAGATGAATTTTATTACGTAAAACAGTAATTGTTTTGAGCTATCATGACATCCAGGACCCACTAACAGCTAAAAATATGCCCAGGACCCTCATGGATGAAAGTTATGTGGCAACATCACCAGCCGCTAGGATACATAAAAACATGTGCTGTGTGTAACGAATAAATTTGAAATTGCTGTCGTTAATATTGTTGCAAACATTTGTTCTAGTTAGAAAGGAAGTGTGGAAGTTTGATGAGTTACACTACAGCGAGAGTTAAAAGTCTTTACAATGTATGGAAATGTAAGTATATTTACTTAATATATCGTACTAACGAACTAAGTAGTATGTTTAAATCCTAATTCAATGCATGACTGATAGAGGTGTTATAATGTTGAGGGGAAACAGTATTAAAGTTAATAAGAAGTTCGAAATTTGTAAATAAGAACCTCGTTTATTTGGTCCTCAGTAATCCGGATTTCCGGTTTATCCGGATTCATATTTTGTTTCCCTTGGTGTTTTTCTCTTTTTTTCTTATAACACGAAGATGTGTAGTCGGTGAGGTACATAGGCTGCTTATCACTAGGCCGGTAATTTAGTCTAGTACTGAGTGATAAGGAACTCGGAGTGTGTGAATGACATTGTTTCTCAAGTATTGTACATTAATATAACGGTGTATTGATGCCCATCAAGTAAGTTGCATAGTAACCACGCCAACAGCACTCCACCACAGCTCATTGTACCTCTGGTGCGATTCTCGACAGGTGTGACACCATCTGGTTAGTGGCGCCTGTGAATGTATCTGCTCGCTCAGCCATCTGTTTGTTTTGCACTGACGAGCCTTCTCTCCTTGAATCATCTAAGCGTGCACATCCCACGCTTCCACCTACAGTTACTACAGTCAGTCTTAAGAAGGTGTACTGGCATTTGTATAGTGCTGAACATTTAGACTTTTTGTATTTAGTAGAATATACATCCGGGTTTTCGATTTTCGGTTTTCCAAAATAAAAGTGAGAATTTACGATCGTCCTCATAGCTGTACTTCCAGCAATACCTCATCTCTTGCGTTCCCAATTTCGTAGAAGTTGTCCTACGAAAATTGCAGAAGCACTCTTGGACGAAAGGATATTGTGACGATATTCTTTCGTCACAGCCTGGGGTTAGAGACCCGGTCCGGCACACAGTTTTTATCTGCCAGTAACTTTCACATCGGCGCATACCCACTGCAGAGTGAACACACAATCTATTTCATAATCTACTGGCACCATAAAAATGTTATGAGGGTTTTTAAAAGAACTCTTTCGGTGCTATCCAGAACTGTCGGCAAAAGGGTTGTGCCAATTTATTATAATGTAGACCAAGTGGGTCTCTCGAAAATGCTATTATCTCATTAACTGTTATCCCCACAAAAAATGTTATTACAGTTGTCGGTAGAACTCTTAGGGTCGTATTAAGAAATGCGAATTTGTTACTTTTACATGACAAAAGTGAGTCCCACATTATTTATCTCATATAATGTCATCGTCACAAATAATGTTATTATAGTTTTTGGTAGAACTCTGTGGGTGATATTCAGAACTGTCATCAGAACTATTCTACGAATTTTGCTATATTAGATAAAGTGAGTATCAGATTAAAACAAATATTGTATAAACTATTATCGCCACAAAAATGTTCTTATCATTTTCAATGCAACTCTTCCGGTGCTATCCAGAACTGCCAACAGAACTGTTATACAAGTTTATTTTTTCCAAACTGACAAATAATTTTTTACCATACCAAAATTTTGCCGAGTTATTGTTTTCTTCCCGAAATTCTGTAGAACATTCGTGTTTTGAGCAGGGAAATCTAGAAGTATTGCATATATATCAAGAACTGTGAAAAAAATTTATATTTATCGTAAAAGGGGTTCAAACTGCATGGGAAATGCTCATAAGCATTCCATAATAAAGGCAGTTACTACGTAAACAATTACCTGCACGGAATATGTTACTAGTATTTTCGATAGAACTCTTACAATGCTATCCAGAGCTGGCATCAGAGCATACGAACAGACTTAATTTTTTTTTTTTTGAGTAAGTGTGCCCCACAATTAATCAATTACCATACAAACTATTATAACCACAAAAAATGTTATTATGATTATCGATAGAAGTCTTGAGGTGTTAACCAGAACTGTTCATCAAAACTGTTGGACGAATTTACTTTTTCTGTGGAGAAAGTGGGTCTAACATCAAAGGAGTTACCGTATAAACTATCATCGCCACAAGAAGATATTATTAGGATATTCGATAGAGCTCTTGGTGTTCTGTTCAGAACTGTTGTACGAATTTACTTTTTGCGAAAATTGACAAAGAATGTATTCGACACGAAAAATTTTTCGAGTATTGTTGTTTTTTTCGCTAAATTCTGCAGGACTATTCAAATTTTGTACAAATAACTATAGAACTATGACATTTCTATCAAGAACTCTGAAAAAATATATATTTCTGAAGAAAAGGATTCCCACTTCACAGTAAGTGAAGAGGTTCCTTCCTTAAATTGCAATTATCTCGTAACGTGTTAGCTGCACAAAAAATTGTAATTAGGATATTCGATAGAACTATTGGGGTTCTCTTCAGAACTGCCCTCAGAACTGTTGTCCAAATTTACTTTTTGCGAAAATTAATAACCAATGTTTGCTATACGAAATTTTTTTCGAGTATTGTTGTTTTCTTCGTTAAATTCTGCAGAACTATTCAAATTTTGTACAAAGAACTCTAGAACTATGGCATACCTGTCAAGAACTGTGAAAGAAATAAACATTTCTGAAAAAAAGGGTGCCAACTTCACAGTAAGTGAAAAGATTTTCTTCTTAAATTGCAATTATCTCGTAAGCTGTTAGCTGCACAAAAAAATGTTACTTGGGTTTTCGATAGAACTCTTGGAGTTCTGTTCAGAACTGTGCTCAGAAGTGTTGTACTTATTTACAATTTGCGAAAATTGACGAAGTATGTTTTCGATACGAAAATTTTTTCGAATATTGTTATCCTCGCCAAATTCTGCAGAACTATTGAAATTTTGTACAAAGAACTCTAGAACTATGGCATATCTATCAAAAAAATCTGAAAAAAGTATACATTTGTGAAAAAAGGGTGCCAACTTCACAGTAAGTGAAAAGATTTTCTCCTTAAATTGCAATTATCTAGTAAGCTATTGGCTGCACAGAAAAATATTACTTGGGTTTTCGATAAAACTCTTGGAGTTCTGTTCAGAACTGTGCTCAGAACTGTTGTACTCATTTACAATTTCCGAAAATTGACGAAGAATGTTTTCGATACGAAAATTTTTTCGAATATTGTTTTCGTCGCTAAATTTTGCAGAACTATTGAAATTTTGTACAAAGAACTCTAGAACTATGCCATATATATCAAGAACTCTGAAAAAAATATATATTTCTGAAAAAAAGGGTGCCAACTTCACAGTAAGTGAAAAGATTTTCTCATTAAAATGCAATTATCTCGTAAACCATTAGCTGCACAAAAAAATGTTAATTGGATTTTCGAAAGAACTCTTGGAGCTCTGTTCAGAACTGTGCTCAGAACTCTTTTACTTATTTACATTTTGCAGAAACCGCCAAAGAACATTTTCGATACGAAAATTATGTCGAGTATTGTTGTTTTCGTCACTAAATTCTGCTGAACTATTGAAATTTTATACAGAGAACTCTAGAACTATGACTTATCTATCAAGAGCTCTGAAAAAAATATATATCTCTGAAAAAAAGGGTGCCAGGTTCACAGGAGGAGCTCTTATGGAATTCTTAATTAACTTGCAATTACCTCTTAAACTATTACCTGCACAAAAAAATTTCACTAGGATTTTCGGTAGAACTCTTCACGTGGTGTCCAGAACTGTCATCAGAACTGTTGTACGAATATATTTATATTTTCCGTAAAGAAAGTGTGTCCCATATTAAATCAATTTATCTCAAACCATTATCGCCATAGAAAAATGTTGTTGGGATTTTCGATAGAGCTCTTGGGGTTCTGTTCAGAACTGTTGTACAAGTTTAATTTTTGCGAAAATTGACAAATAATGTTATCGATACGAAAAAATTTTCGAATATTGTTGTTTTCTTCGCTAAATTCTGCAGAACTATTGAAATTTTGTACAAAGAACTCTAGAACTACGCCATATCTATCAAGAACTCTGAAAAAAATATATATTTCTGAAAAAAAGGGTGCCAACTTCACAGTAAGTGAAAAGATTTTCTCATTAAAATGCAATTATCTCGTAAACCATTAGCTGCACAAAAAAATGTTACTCGGATTTTCGAAAGAACTCTTGGAGCTCTGTTCAGAACTGTGCTCAGAACTCTTGTACTTATTTACATTTTGCGGAAACTGCCAAAGAAAATTTTGGATACGAAAATTTTTTCGAGTATTGTTGTTTTGGTCGCTAAATTCTGCAGAACTATTGAAATTTTGTACAAAGAACTCTAGAACTATGCTACATCTATCAAGAACTGTGAAAAAAATGTATATTTCTCGAAAAAGGGGTGCTAACTTCACACGACCGCGGAGATCCTATCAGGGCTCGCCGCAAAGCCGCGATTGCTGATGAGCGCAGCCGATTCGTGCCGCACAGCTCCGAGGCGATGCGCCATACCGACGCAGCGCCTGCCGCCGGCAGCAGTTCACGGCGAATGATAACGAATAATGGTGAGACGATTAGTGCCCCGCTCCCACCCCTTAATAACCGAGTCGTGTCCACGCCCAGTCAAACCAGCGCTGAGATTTGTAATTTTATGTGCAAAAAGCACTGTAATAAAAGCTACTATTTCATGTTTCAATCATCTAAAAAATATCTTCCTCTCGCTTATCAATCCAAGCTTATAAAATTTTGTTTTCTAAGTACACGTAATTGTTGATGTCACGTAATTACGAACTTCCGAAGTGGGCTGATCTCATAAGTAAATTGCGTACCGTGTCACATCACAGAGTTTGAAGGATTCACTACATTCTTGACGCACAGCGTGGAGCTAAGTAATTAATAATCTCCGTATCATTTTATGCAAGAGACCAAAGAACTATCAGTTCATTGCATTTTTGGCGATCAGTATGGGGCTTCGACTTGACTGCATTCTCACGTTTTCGCTAGTGTGACAAATACTAAATTTTGAGACACGACTCAGGAATAATTACCATTCCCTTATTAGAATATACTAACCTCTCTGAGATAATAGTAGGTATCAGATACATTATATAATGGTAAGACAGAGATTTAGGAACCAGGTTTTAAATTGTAAGACACTTCCAGGGGCACATATGGACTCTGACCACAATCTATTGGTTATGAACTGTAGATTTAAACTGAAGAAACTGCAAAAAGGTGTGAATTTAAGGAGATGGGACCTAGATAAACTGACTAAACCAGAGGTTCTAGAGAGTTTCAGGGAGAGCATAAGGGAACAATTGACAGGAATGGGGAAAAGAAATACAGTAGAAGAAGAATGGGTAGCTCTGAGGGATGAAGTAGTGTAGGCAGCAGATGATCAAGTAGGTAAAAACACGAGGGCTAGTAGAAATCCTTGGGTAACAGAAGAGATACTGAATTTAATTGATGAAAGGAGAAAATACAAAAATGCAGTAAGTGAAGCAGGCAAAAAGAAATACAAACGTCTCAAAAATGAGATCGACAGGAAGTGCAAAATGGGTAAGCAGGGATGGCTAGAGGACGAATGTAAGGATGTAGAGGCTTATCTCACTTGGGGTAAGATAGATACTGCCTACAGGAAAATTAAAGAGTCCTTTGGAGAAAAGAGAACCACTTGCATGAATATCAAGAGCTCAGATGGAAACCCAGTGGTAAGCAAAGAAGGGAAAGCGAAAAGGTGGGAGGAGTATATAGAGGGTCTATAAAGGGGCGATGTTCTTGAGGAGAATATTGTGGAAATGGAAGGGGATGTAGATGAAGATGTAATGGGAGATATGATACTGCGTGAAGAGTTTGACAGAGCACTGAAAGACCTGAGTCGAAACAAGGAAAGTCACGGCTGCAAAATACTAACGCGAATTCTTTACAGACGAATGGGAAAACTGGTAGAAGCCAACCTCGGGGAAGATCAGTTTCGATTCCGTAGAAATGTTGGAACACGTGGGGCAATACTGACCTTACGACTTATCTTAGAACAAAGATTAAGGAAAGGCATCCTACGTTTCTAGCATTTGTAGACTTGGAGAAAGCTTTTGACAATGTTGACTGGAATACTCTCATTCAAATTCTAAGGGTGGCAGAGGTAAAATACAGGGAGCGAAAGGCTATTTACAATTTGTGCAGAAACCAGATGGCAGTTATAAGAGTCGAGGGGCATGAAAGGGAAGCAGTGGTTGGGAAGGGTGTGAGGCAGGGTTGTACCCTCTTCCCGATGTTATTCAATCTGTATATTGAGCAAGCAGTAAAGGAAACAAAAGAAGAATTCGGAGTAGGTATTAAAATCCAAGGAGAAGAAATAAAAACTTTGAGGTTCGCCGATGACATTGTAATTCTGTCAGAGACAGCAAAGGACTTGGAAGAGCAGTTGAACGGAATGGACAGTGTCTTGAAAGGAGGATATAAGATGAACATCAACAAAAGCAAAACAAGTATAATGGAATGTAGTCGAATTAAGTCGGGTGATGCTGAGGGAATTAGATTAGGAAATGAGACACTTAAAGTAGTAAAGGAGTTTTGCTATTTGGGGAGCAAAATAACTGATGATCGTCGAAGTAGAGAGGATATAAAATGTAGGCTGGCAATGGCAAGGAAAGCTTTTCCGAAGAAGAGAAATTTGTTAACATCGAGTATAGATTTAAGTGACAGGAAGTCGTTTCTGAAAGTACGAGTATTTGTATGGAGTGTAGTCATCTATGGAAGTGAAACATGGACGATAAATAGTTCGGACAAGAAGAGAATAGAAGCTTTCGAAATGTAGTGTTACAGAAGAATGCTGAAGATTAGATGGGTAGATCACATAACTAATGAGGAGGTATTGAATAGAATTGGGGAAAAGAGGAGTTTGTGGCACAACTTGACAAGAAGAAGGGACCGGTTGGTAGGACATGTTCTGGGCATCAGGGGATCACAAATTTAGCATTGGAGGGCAGTGTGGAGGATAAAAATCGTAGAGGGAGACCAAGAGATGAATACACTAAGCAGATTCAGAAGGACGTAGGTTGCAGTAAGTACTGGGAGCTGAAGAAGCTTGCACAGGATAGAGTAGCATGGAGAGCTGCATCAAGCCAGTCTCAGGACTGAAGACCACAACAACAACAACTCTGAGTATGATGTCAGGCGCACAGATGATGTGTTTGTGTGTGCTGAATGCGTCGCAAATGTGCTGTATGAAGTGGACATAGCGGTAGCTAGTGGATTGTTGCGTTTCCCACAGCCTCCTCCGTATTTTGTGAAGCAGTTTTTGAGCGGGTAGTTCATTGTTGTGAACTATGTGTTCCATGTTTTCATTGTTCTCTTTATGGTTACCAACGTTGTCGTCAGCGTCATTCCATCTGTGTCAGTTTGTTCTGTGCAGTACTTTTGGTTTGTTTCTTCTATGCAACTGAGTCGTGGGAAGTTGATAGATATGAAAGTCGACAGGAGACTGGAGGAGAATTCGGGTGTAACTGAGGAAACGCCAGGTACGTCAGTGGGTAGTATACAAATTCAGAGCACGCTAGAAGCCAACAGGCCAATTTAGGAAAGTTCGAGAGTGAGCGAGGAAACACAAGGCACGTCTGTGGGGAACACGCAAAGTCAGACCCCACTGGATCGAATACACATGGTTTTAGAAAACTCCACATGGCGGTTAACCGCTAAGAGGGAGGAGAATAAAACACGATTTGGAAGACTTGACGCCGAGCTAAAATTTTGCAGTCGAGAGATTGATGAACAGATCGATGAAGTTAGGCGTCAACAGGCGACCGAAACCAAAAAGATACGGACAGAGGTCACCAACAGCCTGGACGAGGTGGGACAAACGTGCCAAATGAAGGATGACAACCTAGAAACGCGGGTAAATACGAACATTCAAATGGTTCAAATGGCTCTGAGCACTATGGGACTCAACTGCTGCGGTCAGTAGTCCCCTAGAACTTAGAACTAGTTAAACCTAACTAACCTAAGGACATCACAAACATCCATGCCCGCGGCAGGATTCGAACCTGCGACCGTAGCGGTCTTGCGGTTCCAGACTGCAGCGTCTTTAACCGCACGGCCACTTCGGCCGGCAAATACGAACATTACTGACATCTCAGCGCGCCTAGACGAGGAAAATAAATCTACCAAGGAAACACAAACTAGAGTTTCAGTTCTAGAGCAAGAAGTGTCTGCAACACGACAATGCAATGTCCCTGTAACGCAAGTGACGACAATGAATTTTCAGGCTGCATTCTCGACGCACGGGGTAGACATACCACTGCATTAAGTTCGGTCGAACGCGCAGTACTCACTCGAAGACGTACCTGAACAATTTAGATGCGTAGTTGCGTGCGAAAGGAGTGGCGAAATGTAATGCTTTACATGTTGCACGGCAGATGTTCGACTAGGAGGAGGCTGCCTGATTTGATGAAACAGTTTGCGAGAACAGTAATTACTAGGATTTCTGCACTATGTTTCAAGTAACATACTGGAACCTGGCCGCACAGGCAAGTGCGAAGATGAGCATATATCGGGGACAGTATGCCCCCCAGTTATGCCAATCCATGACTACATATGCTGTTCGGTTTGTCGTTCTGGCGGGATACTTGGATGACACAATGACAGATGAGGAATGGTGCAGCGCGATGCGCTCGCATTTTCCTTCTCATGTACAATGTGCACTTATCGGAGCACTGACGAGAGAACAATTCCTCGATGCTTTGAGGTCTTTAGACGACCCTGAAGAACAGGAGAAGCAAAGGACCGTACTCGCTAGCACAATGAGGACATAGAACAGGACGCAACTAGGGTTTGTTCAGCGCGATGACAGGCAGAATTGTCACAATAACGGACTGAGGAGAGAAGAAGAGAAGAGGCGAAAGCGAGGTGGACGCCATGGTCCACAACAGGCAGAGCAGGGCAGGGATGAAATGCCAGACCACTGACGCCAAGTGAAGTGCGTGCAAGTGTCGCATCATGAGAGACGGCGTGAGAGTGATGGTGGTTCACCACCTCTGGCAGATGCGCCTGAGGTCGCACAAGTGAATGACCAAAGACAATGAGACATCGCAAGGAACGCCTCATTACAGAAGGGATATCACACAATAATTCGCGGTACTGGCAACTGCAAGCGCAATGCGACACTGACCATTACTGTGACAACCCAGAGTTGCAGGAAAAAGCGGACTGTCGGTGACCCCTCACTAAGCCAGCCGTGGAAAGAATTAAGATGAGAGTATATATGGATTCTGAGTCGGAAGTGACGGCACATTCGATGTCTTTTACGCAAAACTGTTGGAAAGTGGCAGTAAATTAACTGAGGCACCAGTTAAAGGACTCTCACCAATTGCGACTATTGGGGCGAAATGGAAGAAGGTAGAAAAACAGGTCTTCGTGTCTCTAAGCGTCGGAAGAAGTCGTTTCCAGGTGAATGCAACTGTCATCTGTGGGTTGTGGCTCGATTTTATGACATGCTTTCGAGTAGAGCGATGATCATGGACTGGACCACTAAAACCGTGGTCAGTGTGTTCAAAGACCCGGGCACATGAGGTGCAGACAGCACTAAACTCCTCTCCGTCCGAATAGGCCTTGGAAGGCCCAGCGGTACCGACCGTCCGCCGTGTCATCCCCAGCCCACAGGCGTCACCGGAGGCGGATATTGAGGGGCATGTGGTCAGCACACCGTCAGATATGTCAGTTTACGAGACCGAAGCCGGTACTTCTCTGTCAAGTAGCTCCTCAGTTTGCCTCACAAGGGCCGAGTTCTCCCCGCTTGCCAACAGCACTCGGCAGACCGGATGGTCACTCATCCAAGTGCTAGCCCAGCCCGACAGCGCTTAACTTCTGTGATTTGACGGGAAACTGCGAAAGCAAAGAGAGGTTCACTGCAAGGTTAAACGCAGCCAAAACCTCTCGAACGAAGCTAAACGATGTCAAAGTTAGCGTAAGGAGGGCTATGCGTGAAGCGTTCAGTTAATTCGAAAGTAAAATTCTATGTACCGACTTGACAGAAAATCCTAGAAAGTTCTGGTCTTACGTCAAATCAGTAAGTGGCTCGAAACAGCATATCCAGACACTCCGGGGTGATGATGGCATTGAAACATAGGATGACACGCGTAAAGCTGAAATACTAAACACCTTTTTCCAAAGTTGTTTCACAGAGGAAGACCGTTATGCAATTCCTTCTCTAAATCCTCACACAAACGAAAAAATGGCTGACATCGAAATAAGTGTCCAAGGAATAGAAAAGCAACTGAAATCACTCAACAGAGGAATGTCCACTGGACCTGAGGGGATACCAATTCGATTCTACACAGAGTACGCGAAAGAACTTTCCCCCTTTCTGACAGCCGTGTACCGCAAGTATCTAGAGGAACAGAAGGCTCCAAACGATTGGAAAAGAGCACAGGTAGTCCCAGTCTTCAAGAAGGGTCGTCGAGCAGATGCGCAGAACTATAGGCCTATATCTCTGACATATCATGTCATTTCTGGAAATTCAGAATCTACTCTGTAGGAATCAACGTGGATTCCGGAAACAGCGATCGTGTGAGACCCAACTCGCTTTATTTGTTCATGAGACCCAGAAAATATTAGATTCAGGCTCCCAGGTAGATGCCAGTTTCCGTGACTTCCGGAAGGCGTTCGATACAGTTCTGCACTGTCGCCTGATAAACAAAGTAAGAGTCTACGGAATATCAGACCAGCTGTGTGGCTGCTTTGAAGAGTTTTTAGCAAACAGAACACAGCATGTTGTTCTCAATGGAGAGACGTCTACAGACGTTAAAATAACCTCTGGCGTGCCACAGGGGAATGTTATGGGACCATTGCATTTCACAATATGTATATATATATGACCTAGTAGACAGTGTCGGAAGTTCCATGTGGCTTTTCACGGGTGATGCTGTAGTATACAGAGAAGTTTCAGCATTAGAAAATTGCAGCGAAATAAAGGAAGATCTGCAGCGGATAGGCACTTGGTGCAGGGAGTGGCAACTGATCCTTAACATAGACAAATGTAATGTATTGCGAATACATAGAAAGAAGAATCCTTTATTGTATGATTACATGATAGCAGAACAAACACTGGTAGCAGTTACTTCTGTAAAATATCTGAGAGTATGCGTACGAAACGTTTTGAAGTGGAATGATCATATAAAGTTAGTTGTCGGTAAGGCGAGTGCCAGGTTGAGATTCATTGGGAGAGTGCTTAGAAAATGTATTCCATCAACAAAGAAGGTGGCTTACAAAACAATCGTTCGACCTGTACTTGAGTATTGCTCGTCAGTGTGCGATCCGTACCAGGTCGGGTTGACAGAGAACAGCGTTATTTGGTAAGCGTGATAGCGTTACGGAGATGTTTAGCAAACTCAAGTGGCAGACTCTGCAAGAGAGGCGCTCTGCATCGCGGTGTAGCTTGCAGTCCAGGTCTTGAGAGGGTGCTTTTCTGGATGAGGTATCGAATATATTGCTTCCCCCTACTTATACCTCCCGAGGAGATCACGAATGTAAAATTAGAGGGGTTCGAGCGCGTACGGAGGCTTTCCGGCAGTCGTTCTTCCCGCGAACTATACGCGACTGGAACAGGAAAGGGAGGTAACGACAGTGGCACGTAAAGTGCCCTCCGCCACACATCGTTGGGTGGCTTGCCGAGTATAAATGTAAAATTAGATGTAGATGTAGATGAATCGGTGTTGCCGCTGTGGCAAGGCCATTGGCAAACAGGCCACAGGTGGACCACAGGAGCTAAAAGATGATTTTCTAGGGGGGACATGGGTTCCAGACCGAGTCAGTTTGCCGTCCACAAGTCGTGATGAGAATTCCACAATCACATCCAAAGAAAGAGAATCTCATGGACATGATGCGGTTGATCGTCGATTAGAGACTCTCGTAGATGTGCTTTTGAGATTTAGAGGGCCAAACGCCGTTAATGAGTACGCTCCCATGACACCTCAAGCCACCCATGCGAGTACGGAAGATACACTCCGAAAGTAATATAATAATACGCAGAGAGAGACTGCAGGCAGATGCCGCGACGACAAGTGCGCGGAGACAATGGCGAAGGTTGAATGTGAAGCCCCCACAGCAACTGAGAAGCTCGTGTGGAGCGGAGAATGCGAAAGACATTGCAGTGTGGCTAAGGAGCACTGTGAGTTGCGCTACGAAAGTACGAGTACAGTATGCACCCACTCTCCGGCAGTAGCACGTAACGTTATCCCGTCCACGGTCGATAAATGTGCAAGTCACGATCGCAGGTGTTCCCATTCGTCGAAGTGGCGAGATAAATTGATCATATCTCACTCGGAAACACACAACATAGCAGACGTCATTCTACGGACAGCTGATCGGCCAGAAGTGGATATAGGGAACGCAGAGGCTGATCCGACCGGAATACTTACAAGGGAACCTCCCCATCGCACCCCCCTCAGATTTAGTTATAAGTTGGCACAGTGGATAGGCCTTGAAAAACTGACCACAGATCAATCGAGAAAACAGGAAGAATCTGTGTGGAACTATGAAAAAAATAAGCAAAATATACAAACTGAGTAGTCCACGCGCGTTAGCGTGAGCAGCTGCGGAACGAGAACTCCTTGGTTCAAGTCTTCCCTTGAGTGAAAAGTTTATCTTATTTATTTTCGCAAAGTTATGTACTGTCCGTTCGTTCATTGACGTCTCTGTTCACTGTAATAAGTTTAGTGTCTGTCTTTTGCGACCGCACCGCAAAACCGTGCGACTAGTAGACGAAAGGACGTGCCTCTCCAATGGGAACCGAAAACATTTGATCGCAAGGTCATAGGTCAACCGATTCCTCCACAGGAATACACGTCTGAAATATTCTATATGACACTGGTGACGGCATGTGCGTCACATGAAAGGAATATGTTGTCGACCCACCTAACTTGTAAACTTGGCGAATGGGTAAAAAGATACTTCTACCTTGCCCGATTAAGGTTTTCTTGTGGATGTGATAATCACTCCCAAGAAAGTGATGAAAACATAAACTGCAACAAATGAATGCAACAGTTTTACAGTCGCACAGTTTTCCCTGTACTCTGTCAAAACATATGTTTTGTTTCGACGTTTGTTTAGGTGTAGCGTCCCCATACTACGGCGCAGTTACCTCGCATCGGACGGACAGATCATAATTGTCTGAAAATAAAAAATTAAACTTCTCACCCGAGGGAAGACTGGAACCAAGGACCTCCCGTTCCGCAGCTGTTCACGCTAACCACGGGACCACGGCGCTCCTGAGTTCATATTATCCTTGATGTGCATATCTTGCCCATGGACTACTCAGTTTGTATATTTTGCTTATTTATTTCATACTTCCACACAACTTCCTCCTGTTTTCTCGATTGATCTGTGTTCAGTTTTTCAAGGCCTTTCCACTGTGCCAACTTATAACTAAATATGAGGGGGGTGCGATGGGGAGGTTCCCTTGTTAGAAAGAGTGTTCAGTATAACCCACGGTTGAACTGAGAACAGAGACATGAGGTGTAGAAAACGATCAAGGAATTCTGGGATACGTTTTCGTTCCTACTGAGAAGATTTCGGGGAGCGGTTCACAAGTTTACAGTAACGTGTGATCGACCGCCGACAAGGAAAGCGTGCTCACTCGACTGGCAGCGCCGAGAAGCTGACAGTGAAGCAATACAGGCGATGGTAGCAGACGGATTCATATCGCGGGTTCGTCGGCATATGTGAATCTTCCCGCGACTGTGCCTGAGGGAGCGAATAGGTCCGTTGTTGCCTCGATGCGAGAGTACTAAATGATCACATTGAGACAGACGGAACAAGGTTGGAACCTACCCAGGACATACTGCGCCACTTCTCGGGAAAAAATTTGCTATCAACCTTTGACAATACAGCCGGTTTTAATCAAGTTGAAGCTCGATCCATCCTGCCGAAAGTACACTACTGGCCATTAAAATTGCTACACCACGAAGATGACGTGCTACAGACGCGAAATTTAACCGACAGGAAGAAGATGCTGTGATATGCAAATGATTAGCTTTTCAGAGCATTCACACAAGGTTGGCGCCGGTGGCGACACCTACAACGTGCTTACATAAGGAACGTTTCCAACCGATTTCTCATACACAAACAGCATTTGACCGCCGTTGCCTGGTAAAACGTTGTTGTGATGCCTCGTGTAAGGAGAAGAAATGCGTACCATCACGTTTCCGTCTCTGATAAAGGTCGGATTGTAGCCTATCGCGATTGCGGTTTATCGTATGGCGACATTGCTGCTCGCGTTCGTCGAGATCCAATGACTGTTAGCCGAATATGGAATCAGTGAGTTCAGGAGGGTAATACGGAACGCCGTGCTGGATCCCAACGGCCTCGTATCACTAGCAGTCGAGATGACAGGCATCTTATTTGCATGGCTGTAACGGATCGTGCAGCCACGTCTCGATCCCTGAGTCAACAGATGGGGACGTTTGCAAGACAACAACCACCTGCACGAACAGTTTGACGATGTTTGCAGCAGCATGGACTATCAGCTCGGAGACCATGGCTGCGGCTACCCTTAACGCTGCATCACAGACAGGAGCGCCTGCGATGGTGTACTCAACGACGAACCTGGGTGCACGAATGGCAAAACGTCATTTTTTCGGATGAATCCAGGTTCTGTTTACAGCATCATGATGGTCGCGTCCGTGTTTGGCGGCATCGTAGTGAAAGCACATTGGAAGCGTGTATTCGTCATCGCCATACTGGCGTATCACCCGGCGTGATGGTATGGGGTGCCATTGGTTACACGTCTCTGTCACCTCTTGTTCGCATTGACGGCACTTTGAACAGTGGACGGTACATTTCAGATGTGTTAAGACCAGTGGCTCTACCCTTCATTCGATCCCTGTGAAACCCTACATTTCAGCAGGATAATGCACGACCGCATGTTGCAGGTCCTGTACGGGCCTTTCTGGATACAGAAAATGTTCGACTGCAGCCCTGGCCAGCGCATTCTCCAGATCTCTCACCAACTGAAAACGTCTGGTCAATGGTGGGCAAGCAACTGGCTCGTCACAATACGCCAGTCACTACTCTTGATGAACTTTGGTATTGTGTTGAAGCTGCATGGGCAGCTGTACCTATACACGTCATCCAAGCTCTGTTTGACTCAATGCCCAGACTATCAAGGCCGTTATTACGGCCAAAGGTGGTTGTTCTGGGTACTTAATTTCTCAGGATCTATGCACCCAAATTGGGTGAAAATGTAATCACATGTCGGTTCTAGTATAATATATTTGTCCAATGAATACCCGTTTATCATCTGCATTGCTTCTTGGTGTAGCAATTTTAATGGCCAGGAGTGTACATGAGCTTCCTGTTCGAAGCGGAGCAGTATATGTACAACGGAGAACCATTCGGGCCCAAGGACGCAAGAGCTCTGACCGGTATAGTCACACCAGAGATGAGAGAATTTTGTGTTGCCTACATCGACGACATAATTGTACCGTTTGCAGCATTTGAAGAACACATGCGCTTGCATAACTCAGAGAAACGGCATGACACTCAAGCTTTACAAAGCGAAACTGTGCCCAAACAGGATGGTATATCTCGGATTAGAGACCTCACCGGAAGGTCTCCGTCCGGAAAAGTACAATTTGACGGAAATCACGAAAATGAAATGTCCATCCCGCGTATGAGAATTAAGACAGTTCTTGGAGCTGATTTCATTTTATGGGGGGCGCATTGTGAACCTCGTGAAGATGTTGAGTCCTCTATACACGCTGTTGAAAAAGGCCAAGAAGTGGAGCCGGGGAAACAAAGAGGAAAAGTGCGTTAGAGAAGGTAAAGATAGCGTTCCGTGACAGTATTTGTTTGGCGCATCCTGACTTCTCAGTACCTTTCCAACTATTCACAGACAAAAGTGCGCAAGCACTGGGGTATGTCTGAAACAGGAAGGCAAGGATGAGAATGTGCACATTGTGACTACATGTAGGTGAAAGCTACTGGACGCAGAGAGAATGTACTTCACTGCCAAACCAGAAGTGCTGGACATTTCCAATGCGACAAAACAATTTAGCAGTTACCTTTTCGGTCGCACCAACGCACTCTTACTTCCTAAGAACTATCAGGTACACGAGTAATAGAGAGATGTGGTGGGCCCTCGCATTTCAAGAATACTATTTGTAAATCGCTTGTTGCTGAGGTAAACGTAAGAAACTTGCCTACTGGTTGAGCTGAAACCCTTTGCAGGAGGAAGGCAATGAGCCGGCCGCTGTGGCCGGGCGGTTCTAGGCGCTTCAGTCCGGAACCGCGCTGCTGCTACGGTCGCAGGTTCGAATCCTGCCTCGGGCATGGATGTGTGTGATGTCCTTAGGTTAGTTAGGTTTAAGTAGTTCTAAGTCTAGGGGACGGATGACCTCAGATGTTAAGTCCCATAGTGCTCAGAGCCATTTTTATTGTGCATGGATGAGTGGAGAGTGTGTTTTCGGTGGCATGCGAAAGAACAAAGGCCTAAAATTTGGCTCCCTGACGCGCTTTTGGAGGATTCAACCGAACGCTGTCTTCAACACTTTGGTCACTGCGGAGCGACGAAGTTGCATGTGACAATCGCCAAAAAGTGGGAACATGCTGTAGTTAGACGGAATGCTGCACAGACAGAAATTGTGACATGTGCCAGCTCTAAAACAACCAAATGCTATTGCACGAGATGAAATGCATGCCATCACACTAGAAGCACCAGTTGACATGGTCTGTGTTGATCATTACGGCCATCTGCAAAAGGAACAGTTCAGGCAGCAGTCCGCTTTCCTTGTCGTGGTCACATTTACTAAGCATGTCAAGCTTTACACCACAAACTGCACGACGAAAACCCGTGTTAAATTTTTGACGGAGGATTATGTGCGCACTCGTGATAAGTCCAGGAGTGGCCTTTCAAACCATACTACGATTTTCACATCCCCGAGAAGGGAGACAGGATTAGAAAAGGAAGGGATCAAAGCGACATTTTCCTCAATTAGTAACGCTCAATTCAGTCCTATAGAACGGTACATACGCCAACTGGGAGTGTTCTTTAGGATATTGGCTCCTGACGGAAACAATGCCTGGTTGCAGTATCCACCGAAGATAGAGAGATACTTCAGTGAGGTCGTGCATTGCAGTAAGGGATATAGAACAATAGACGTACAGTTCCAGAATTGTCAAACCTCTGACAGGGGAGAGGCAGAGACACTCCTGCAACGCGTGAATTGGGGTCGCAAGTTCATGATGGAGAAGGAAACGAAAAGAATCGAAAGGGAGCAGGGAAAAAGGACGAAGATTTAGTAGATCAGGGACGGAGTCCTCATGAAAATTCATAGGCCTTCAGATGCCAAGAAGAAAACGATAGCGATGTTCTTCCACCTATTCGAGGGCCCATGCTCAGTGCGACAGGTAGTAGTGCCAAATTCCAATGCAGTTTATGAAGATGAGCGCGAGTTTGGGATATATCATGCCCACAACGTGAGAGCATATGTGCTTCAATAGTGTAGTATATAGCAGCAGTGGTATTGCAGCTGACTGTTAGCAACACATTGTACTGAAGAGCCAAAGAAACTGGTACACCTGCCTAATACCGGGCAGGCCCCCGCGAGCACGCAGAAGTGCCGCAACACGACGTTCATGGACTCGACTAATGTCCGAAATAGTGCTGGAGAGAATTGATTCCATGAATCCTGCAGGGATGTCCATAAATTCGTAAGAGTGCGAGGGGGTGAAGATCTCTTCTGAACAGCACGTTGCAAGGCATTTCAAATATCTTCTATAATGTTCATGTCTTAGGCGTTTGGTGGCCAGGGGAAGTGCTTAAACTCAGAAGACTGTTCCTGGAGCCACTCTGTAGCAATTCTGGACGTGTGGGATGTCGCATTGTCCTGCTGGAATTGCCCAAGTCCGTCGGAATGCACAATCGACATGAATGGATACACGTGATCAGACAGGATGCTTACATATGTGTTACCTGTCAGAATCTTGTCTATATCTACATCTACATTTACACTCCGCAAGCCACGCAACGGTGAGTGGCGGAGGGCACTTTACGTGCCTCTGTCATTACCTCCCTTTCCTGTTCCAGTCGCGTATGGTCGCGAAGAACGACTGCCGGAAAGCCTCCGTGCGCGCTCGAATCTCTCTAATTTTACATTCGTGATGTCCTCGGTAGGTATAGGTAGGCGGAAGTAATATATTCGATACCTCATCCAGAAACGCAACCTCTTGAAACCTGGACTGCAAGCTTCACCGCGATGCAGAGCGTTTCTCTTGCAGAGTCTGCCACCTGAGTTTGCTAAACATCTCCGTAACGCTATCACGCTTACCAAATAACTCAGTGACGACACGCGTAGCTCTTCTTTGGACCTTCTCTATCTCCTCTGTCAACCCAACCTGGTACGGGTCCCACACTGATGAGCAATACTCAAGTATAGGTCGAACGAGTGTTTTGTAAGCCACCTCCTTTGTTGATGGACAACATTTTCTAAGGACTCTCCCAATGAATCTCAACCTGGCACCCGCCTTACCAACAATTAATTTTATGTGATCATTCCACTTCAAATCGTTCCGTACGCATACTCCCAGATATTTTACAGAA
The DNA here is from genome assembly GCF_021461395.2 of Schistocerca americana. Classification (NCBI taxonomy): domain Eukaryota; kingdom Metazoa; phylum Arthropoda; class Insecta; order Orthoptera; family Acrididae; genus Schistocerca; species Schistocerca americana. Next base: position 525,075,582 of record NC_060124.1, read on the forward strand.
GTAACTGCTACCAGTGTTTGTTCCGCTATCATATAATCATACAACAAAGGATCCTTCTTTCTATGTATTTGCAGTACATTACTTTTGTCTATGTTAAAGGTCAGTTGCTACTCCCTGCACCAAGTGCCTGTCCGCTGCAGATCTTCCTCCATTTCGCTGCAATTTTCTAATGCTGCAACTTCTGTGTATACTACAGCATCATCCGCGAAAAGCTCCACGGAACTTCCGACACTACCTACTAGGTCATTTATACATATAGTGAAAAGCAATGGTCCCATATCACTCCCCTGTGGCACGCCAGAGGTTACTTTAACGTCTGTAGACGTCTCTCCATTGAGAACGACATGCTATGTTCTGTTTGCTAAAAACTCTTCAATCCAGCCACACAGCTAGTCTGATATTCCGTAGACTCTTACTTTGTTTATCAGGCGACAGTGCTGAACTGTATCGAACGCCTTCCGGAAGTCATGGAAAATGGCATCTACCTGGGAAACTGTATCTAATATTTTCTGGGTCTCATGAACAAGGTTCCCTTATCACTCCAACTGCACGCACCCCACGTCATTACAGAGCCTCCACCAGCTTGAACAGTTCCTTGCTGAAATGCAGGGTCCATGGATTCATGAGGCTCTCTCCATACCCACACCCGCTGATCCGCTCGATACAATTTGAAACGGGACTCGTTCGATCAGGCAAAATGTTTCCAGTCATCAACATTCCAATGTTGGTGTTGACCGGCCCAGGTGAGGCGTATTGCTTCGTGTCGTGCAGTCATCAAGGGTACACGAGTGGGTCTTCGGCTGTTGAGACCCCATAGTGCTGCAGCAATTTGCGGAAGGGTTTCACTTCCGTCATGTTGAACGATTATCTTCATTCGTCGTTGGTCCAGTTTTTGCAGGATCTTTTTCCGGCTGCAGCGATGTCGGAAATTTGATGTTTTACCGGATTCCTAACATTCACGTCACACTCGTGAAATGGTCGTACTGGAAAATCCCCACTTCATCGTTACCTCGGAGATGCTGCATCCCATCGGTTGTGCGCCGACTATAACACCACGTTGAAACTCACTTAAATCTTGAAATCTGCCATGGTAGCAGCAGTAACCGACATATTCATCTTTGTGTGTGTCTGGACTGTGGGACACTTGCTGTGAATGTGGAGTCATGAGATGGCTGTGTATGAGCATGGGTTCCATGTGCTGTCACAGTGCGCAGCGGGAGGTTGAGAGCAGCAACCACTATTTGACAATGGTTCCAATGGCTCTGAGCACTATGGGACTTAACTACTGTGGTCACCAGTCCCCTAGAACTTAGAACTACTTAAACCTAACTAACCTAAGGACATCACACACAGCCATGCCCGAGGCAGGATTCGAACCTGCGACCGTAGCAGTCGCGCGGTTCCGGACTGCGCGCCTAGAACCGCTAGACCACCGCGGCCGGCACCATTTGACAACATGAGACTTCCTGTGGGATTGCAATGCGGCTCATGCAAGCCCACTGCCATATCCATGTACATTATTTTTGTTGTTGTTGTTGTGCATACTTATGGCCGAGCAGTTCTAGGCGCTACAGTCTGGAACCGCACGACCGCTATGGTCGCAGCTTCGAGTCCTAGGTCGGGCATGGATGTGTGTGATGTCCTTAGGTTAGTTAGGTTTAAGTAGTTCTAAGTTCTAGGAGACTGATGACGTCAGAAGTTAAGTCCCATAGTGCTCAGAGCCATTGGAACCATTGTGCATACTTAATTGTCATACAGTATGTTGTGTCCTTGTTTTTTAATATTACTATATGAAGTCGTTATCAGGAGAAAGAAAAATGGTGTTCTACGGATCGGAGCGTGGAATGTCAGATCCCTTAATGGGGCAGGTAGGTTATAAAATTTAAAAAGGGAAATGGATAGGTTAAAGTTAGATATAGTGGGAATTAGTGAGGTTCGGTGGCAGGAGGAACTAGACTTTTGGTCAGGCGAATACAGGGTTATAAACACGAAGTCAAATAGGGGTAATGCAGGAGTAGGTTTAATAATGAATAAAAAAAATAGGAATGCGGGTAAGCTACTACAAACAGCATAGTGAACGCATTATTGTGGCCAAGATAGACACGAACCCCACGCCTACTACAGTATTACAAGTTTATATGCCAACTAGTTCTGCAGATGACGAAGAAATTGAAGAAATGTAAGACGAAATAAAAGAAATTATTCAGATACTGAAGTGAGACGAAAATTTAATAGTCATGGGTGACTGCAATTCGTCAGTAGGAAAAGGGAGAGAAGGAAACGTAGTAGGTGAATATGGATTGCGGGTAAGAAATGAAAGAGGAAGCCGCCTGGTAGAATTTTGCACAGAGCACAACTTAATCATAGCTAACACTTGGTACAAGAATCATAAAAGAAGGTTGTATACATGGAAGAAGCCTGGAGATACTGACAGATTTCAGATATATTATATAATGGTAAGACAGAGATTTAGGAACCAGGTTTTAAATTGTAAGACATTTCCAGGGGCAGATGTGGACTCTGACCACAATCTATTGGTTATGAACTGTGGATTAAAACTGAAGAAACTGCAAAAAGGTGGGAATTTAAGGAGATGGGATCTGGATAAACTGACTAAACAACAGGTTGTATAGAGTTTCAGGGAGAGCGTAAGGGAACAAATGGCAGGAATGGGGGAAAGAAATACAGTAGAAGAAAAATGGGAAGCTATGAGGGATGAAGTAGTGAAGGCAGCAGAGGATCAAATAGGTAAAAACACGAGGGCTAGTAGAAATCCTTGGGTAACAGAAGAAATATTGAATTTAATTGATGAAAGGAGAAAATATAAAAATACAGTAAATGAAGCAGGCAAAAAGGAATACAAACGTCTCAAAAATGAGATCGACAGGAAGTGCAAAATGGCTAAGCAGGGATGGCTAGAGGATAAATGTAAGGATGTAGAGGCTTATCTCACTAGGGGTAAGATAGATACTGCCTACAGGAAAATTAGAGAGACCTTTGGAGAAAGGAGAACCACTTGTATGAATATTAAGAGCTCAGATGGAAAACCAGTTCTAAACAAAGAAGGGAAAGCAGAAAGGTGGAAGGAGTATATAGAGGGTCTATACAAAGGCGATGTTGTTGAGGACAATATTATGGAAATGGAAGAGGATGTAGATGAAGATGAAATGGGAGATACGACACTGCGTGAAGAGTTTGACAGAACACTGAAAGACCTGAGTCGAAACAAGGCCCCCGGAGTAGACAACATTCCATTAGAACTACTGACGGCCTTGGGAGAGCCAGTCCTGACGAAACTCTACCATCTGGTGAGCAAGTTGTATAAGACAGGCGAAATACCCTCAGACTTCAAGAAGAATATAATAATTCCAATCCCAAAGAAAGCAGGTGTTGACAGATGTGAAAATTACCGAACTAGCTGTTTAATAAGTCACAGCTGCAAAATACTAACGCGAATTCTTTACAGACGAATGGGAAAACTAGTAGAAGCCGACCTAGGGGAAGATCAGTTTGGATTCCGTAGAAATATTGGAACACGTGAGGCAATACTGACCTTACGACTTATCTTACAAGCTAGATTAAGGAAAGGCAAACCTATGTTTCTAGCATTTGTAGACTTAGAGAAAGCTTTTGACAATGTTGACTGGAATACTCTCTTTCAAATTCTGAAAGTAGCAGGGGTAAATACTGGGAGCGAAATGCTATTTTAAACTTGCATAGAAACCAGACAGCAGTTATAAATGTCGAGGGGCGTGAAAGGGAAGCAGTGGTTGAGAAAGAAGTGAGATGGGGTTGTAGCCTATCGATGATATTATTCAGTCTGTACATTGAGCAAGCCGTAAAGATGACCAAAAATTTGGATTAGGAATTAAAGTCCAGAAAGAAGAAATAATAACTCTGAGGTTAGCCAATGACGTTGTAATTCTGCCAGACAGCAAAAGACTTGGAAGAGCAGCTGAACGGAATGGACAGCGACTTGATAGGAGGATATAAGATGAACATCAACAAATGCAAAACAAAGACAATGGAATGTAGTCAAATTCAATCAGGTGATGCTGAGGGAATTAGCTTAGGAAACGAGACACTTAAGATAGTAGACAAGTTTTGATATTTGGGCAGCAAGATAACTGATTATGGCCGAAGTAGAGAGGACATAAAATGTAGATTGGAAATGACAAAAAAAAGGTTTCTAAAGAAGAGAAATTTGTTAACATGGAATACAGGCGTAAGTGCTAGGATGTCTTTTCTGAAGGTATTTATCTGGAACGTAGCGATGTATGGAAACGAAATACGGACGATAAAAAGTTCAGACAAGAAGGTAATAGAAGCTTTTGAAATGTGGTGCTGCAGAAGAATGCTGAAGATCAGATCATGTAACTAATGATGAGGTACTGAAAAGAACTGTGAAGACGAGAAGTTTGTACTACAACTTGACTAAATGAAGGTCTCGATTGATAGGACATATTCTGAGACATCAAGGGATCACGAATTTAGTATTGGAGGGAAGTGTGGTAGGTAAAAACCGTAGACAGAGACCAAAAAATGAATACAGTAACCAGATCTAAAAGGATGTCGGTTACAGTAGTTATTCAGAGATGAAGAGGCTTGCACAGGATAGAGTAGCATGGAAAGGTGCATCAAATCAGTCTTTGGACTGAAGACAAAAACAACAATATGTTTTATGTACATCTGTGATGTCATCACCAACTGAATGTGATTTATTTCTCATTTACTGTTTACTTGTTTTACCCGCCAGGGTAGCCGAGAGCGCTAACGCGCTGCTTCCTGGACTTGGGTAGGCGCGCCGGACCCGGATCGAATCAGCCCGACGGATTAACGGCGATGGCCGGTGTGTCGGCCAGCCTGGATATGTTTTTAGGCGGTTTTCCACATCCTACTAGGTGAATACCGTGCTGGTCCCCACGTCCCACCTCAGTTACACGACTCGCAGACATTTGAAACACATTCACACTATTTCACGATTTCCACTAGACACAGACAGTTGGGGTACATTAATTCCGTCCTCGGGGTGTATGGGGTGGCGACAGGAAGGGCATCCAGCCACCCCTTAAAATTAAACACGCCAAATCAGTACTTAACCCTGCCGACCCTGCGCACAATGCTGGATAACGGCAGCAGCGAAAGAAAGGAAGAAAGAAAGAAAGATTTACTGTTTACTTGGTTTGATATTTGTACATGACTTATTTCTATTTATCAAGGGCAACCATTTATGTAAAAAAAAAAAAAACACATTAGTGAGTGAAGTATTTGTGTTACTAATAGTGAGTGAAGATATTTGTTTTCTTTTTGAAGTGCGTGTGCGAGAGGCCAGCTGAACATCGATGGGCCACTTTGCCAAGACTCTCAATCTTCCATTTCAAAAGCTTAATAGTCACGACAACGAGCTGTATTATACCTCCGCCAGGGCCACTTTCGCTAACTCACAATACCAGTGGCCCAGGACGAGGAGGGAGCTGGATTCCATGCGGCGAGCGCCCATTACACGGATCTGGAGTCATTCTGCAGCCGCACAGGGGGTGGAGGGAGGATGGCCTCGCCTCGCTTAAGAATGTACATCTTGCGAAGAACCTCGCGGACAATGACAAGTGTGCTCAAAACTGATGGACCGTTGCAGCCACTCGATTGGAGCAACAAGGACGTACACATAAAGGCTGACAGGAGCCATTTTTACCTGCCTTTAAAAGCGAGAACGTGTCGAGAATTCAAGAACCCCACAGGCCTTGGGAAAGAGTGGACTCACAAAGCGCCAAGAATTCGCACAGGGAGGCATGCGAGACTAAAGATTTGCATAAGGAATCAGCCTGCTTAAAAGATGTTTTCTGGACAGGAAGGACACAGATTATAAATCATAAACACATCGAAACAATGAGTAACCAGTGCTGGAAGCAGCCTTGACAGTGAAATCGTGAGAAAGACGCCAATTCCTGAGTCACACACCAGCCCACACACGACAGAGAATTCCACGCTGTACAGGGAGGCATGGTCCTGAAACAGCGATCAGTCATTGGGGAGCATTGCAAATTTAATTCGCCAATGGCGTCGTCGGGAGGAGGAAAATTTCGAGGCGTCGCCAAGCTTAGAGACGGATGAGGAGTGAAGAGGACAGTCAATGAGATACTGCGGAAGCAGGAGGGCATGAAGCTCTTCCATCCATCCCTTACATCCACCTCCCGACACCGTGAAATCGCAGCTTCGGCTACGCAACACACGGCGAGCAGTGAATGCGGAATCCATACCTGGGCGTCGCTGTAAATCCACGAGTCACCGATGAGAGCAGCCGACTCGCTGTGTGTCGTAACATACCGTACCTTACCGTACAAAAAGTACTGTTATAAAAGCTAATGTTTCACGTTTTAACTATCCAAACAACCTGTTCCATTCGCTTAAGCACTCCTTAATCTCATGACCTTTTGCTTTTTGATTCCACTTAATTATTGATGTCACTTAACTATTGGCTCTCAAACTGGGGCAATGTAATTAGTAATCTGCATGCCAATTTATGCAAGAGATCACAAGGAATTCTCAGTTCATAACAGTTTTGATGCTCAACTTGGGGCGATCTCTTTGGTAATTTGCTGTATGATATAAAAGATTCTCGATTCACTGCATTATGGCGCCCAGAGTGGGGCAATCTCTTTAGTCATCTACATGTCATTTCATGCCAGAGGGGAGAATGTTTCGATTCACTACAATACAAAAACTTGAATGGCGCAATTTAAAGACAGTTCACGGAGCTCTTGGCCAATCCAGAGGAAATTAAAATTTATTAGTACCCTCGCGAGTGGCGAAGAAGTTGCAAAAGTGTTCCCAGTGATAAGAAACAGCGTAACTTTCGACGAATTTGAATCAGAAATAATGGAACTGTGTTGGTCTGCTGCAGACCAAAGCAGGGTACACTTGAGCAGCTTAAGGACCCCGCCTCTTACTGCAACAAGATTCAAATCACATCGAACATACTTCGACGAAATTTTAAAATGAATCTTGATCATCCATAAAATAGCGCTGAGCTGATCCAATTGTTTATAAACACAATGCCAACAAAGCATAAGAGATTCCTCATCGGCAATCAGAAGGACGATCTAGAGGCACTGAAATTGATATTCATTGATATTAATGAATGTGTGTGAGAAGAGAAGAGTTAAAGTGTTGCAACGGAAAGACGACTATGTGGAAGTTCATGGGAATGTGAGTGTACAAACTGAAATGCAGGAGAGAGCATCAATGGAAGTCAGTTTGAATCAACGAGAAAACTGGCGTAATCAGAGACCCAGATATTCTGAGGAAGTAGGAGGATCGGGGACGGAGTACCAGAACAACCAAGAGAGAGGGAAAATAGAACTGCTGAATCCAGCTCTAGATCGCAATCAACAAGGAGACAAAAATGAGTCGTTTTGTGCAGCAGGATTTTCTTTACTTTTCAGTTGTATTTAGATTTAAGTTTCTAAGTGAATTCTTGCCGTGTATATCTAGCGTGTTGTGGTCATTCGGGTTTTGTAGATGACTTATTCCTTTTGGGGGCGGGGAAGAGGGGGTTGATAGTGTTAATTTTAATAAGATATGCAGCTTCACATTAGTTTGACACGTGTGTCTAAGAACACACATTATTTCAGTTTTCAATCACATGGAGTAAGAGTTCTTATATACATGAGTGTAATACACGTTTTACGAATGTCCTAGATAAAGATGGGTGTGGCCGTGCGGTTCTAGGCGCTTCAGTCTGGAACGGCGTGACCGCTACGGTCGCAGGTTCGAATCATGCCTCGGGCATGGCTGTGTGTGATGTCCTTAGGTTAGTTAGGTTTAAGTAGTTCTAAGTTCTAGGGGACTGATGACCACAGATGTTAAGACCCATAGTGCTCAGAGCCATTTGAACCATTAGATAAAGATGCGCAGTTGCAACCACTGAGAACTGTTGGCGAGCCATGTCGAAATGTGTCGAAATGTATTCGAGTGTCAAGAAGTCTAGGTAAGGTAATTTTGAATGTTTTTCTTCTGGTACTACCGATTATTTTACAACTTAACATCATAAACGTTTTATACTTTCTATTTCGCAAATAGTGCTGTATATCACAAGATCCACATTAATGAACTTCAGCTGTAAATGTTGGATTTTACTTTTATGTAACAGAAATGTAGTACATAATAGCTACAGTTAAGCTTGTACAACTCTATGCCATCACTGTAATTAACTTGTCATTCCTAGATGACTAAAAAGATGTATAATCTGACGTCAATTGCAGTCCTGATCAGGTAGTTTTATAAAGTTCTTTACCTGTCTTAAAAACATTCATGGGTTGTACATGTTACACTATGCCAGCCATATATGTATTTTCAAAATTCAGTTTGCATATGGGCCATTAGTTCTCTGACTTCAGTTCTGTTAATTATTTTAGTATCTCAAATGTTTTTCTCTCATAACAATGTGTACATTACATACATAGAATATTTAGCAGATATTACTATTTTTTGTAATTACCCCTTTTCCTTTCAGTCTGTAATAACTGACATACATTTTACGTTACGCAGAACCACTTTTACTATACCAATTCATCATTGTAATTAATTTGATTGTTCTCTGCAGTTACGACTTATCGGCGATCTAAAGTCATTCGGATTCTTGGTATATGCATGTATTTTACATTTGGGTAATTTACAAGAATGATTGCCTATCGAAGTCTCGAGGTCCAAACGACACATATCGAACGTGCGATTCTAAATCGATCATGCGAGTCTCGTGGCGGGCGTTATGATCAATTATTTGTGATCGTCATTTTTATCTGTTTTCCGTCGTTCCTTTAGTTGCTCTAAGTTACATTCCTCCGCGCTTGGGAAACCCAGACGATTTCTGTCGATAGTGAGTGTGATGTCTGGTGTTCCTGACGTTTCTCCGGCGGATTCTCTCACATGGAAAAATCTTATTCCATGCTTATCCAGCGTAGAAAATTGTTTGAGTTTTTAACGCAAATATGTCCAGATCAGCGTAATTATTCTATCCTGCTGGATTCGAGACTACACGTTGCAAGCAACAGTATCGGAAACTGAGTTATCTGCAAATACCGTGTGTTACTACTTCGGGTTTTGCAGTGAAGTCTGTTATGGGGCAGTGACAAACGACAGTGTACCAATTGGTGGAGCGGGTAAAGTTGTGGAAGTGGGCGAATCTCATATGGCTAGAAGGAAGAACCAGAGAGAGCGACCTTCAAAGAGTGAAATAGATCATATTTGGGTATTCTGTGGAATAGAAAGAGTGTCTCGGAAGTGCTTCGTTGTGAGAATATTGTCCCGAGACAAGGTCACATTAGTGGGTCTGATAAAGCACTTCATGCTGCCTGGTACTAAAGTCATCACAGATGGGTTTCAGTCCTACAAGACTCTGAAAGCTGAAGGATTCGACCACGAGTTCGTGCCTTTGGATGATGCTAGTGTGCACACGCAGAATATCGAGCGCCTATGGAAATTGGTGAAGTCTTCCATTAAAAGAGAAGGGCGTCCAGGACAAAGAGACGAACTGTACTTGTTTCAGTATCTATTTCCACAACTTGCGTTTGCAGGGAAAAGTTGGATAAATTCTAGTGTCCGATACCACCCGTCGGCATTGACCAATGACGTCATACGTAAGGCAAAGATGCTGCAATGAGCAATCTATGAATGGAACGGATCATACTCTTAAACAAACGAATGTAGCATGCCGTAAAATAATACATTTAATGTGACTATTATTTACGCGCTTATTTCATTAAAACGAGTTGAAGATGACGGAAATAAATAAGAACACGAGAGCAATTACGAGCGCATATATTATATTTTACACACGTACTGCAAAAAATATCTAAATAATGAACCGTCGAATAGTTGGAATCGGTAACTAGAAGCAACCTATGTAGGAGGTCGTTTCTAGTTACCGATTCCAATATTATTGTTTGTTGCGCAAAAATCTTATAACGTATCAGAAACGTGCTTAAAAATGATGTTGTTAGTGAACTACAGAATACGACTAGAATTTCAAAAAATGAAAATCTTTACATACAGTACTGCACACGCAAAGATATAAAACTCAAAAATCATCAAACCTTGCAACCGATAACTATACTACACGAAATTCACACCACGTACAGTAGCTCCAAATAACACTCAGTAAAATCGATACACCAGAAGCGACAGCAAAAATAAGAGAAGTGTAGCAGAAACATCGAAAAGGAAAACGTAAAAGTGGCTACATAAAAAGAAACTTACCGCATATGAACTTCCAAAGGAGTCAAAGATCGAGGCAGACAAGAACGAAAGAAGGACATAACAAGAAATAATAATGTTAGAAGATCAAACTGTAACGAAAGAAGCAAAATCCAGAATAACTAATGAAAAAAATAATAAGAAACTCAAACTGCCAGGAACGAATGAGGTACCATCCAAATCAGTTCTTCCCTACCACCCGTCCTCAATCAGACGCAAAACTGTAAAATAGTACAAAAAAAATAAATGAAACCACGAGTCAATAACATAAACCCTACAACCCTACGGCAAAGACACAGAAATACCCCTCGGACCACCATTGTAATCAGAAAATATTTAAACTACAGAAAAACCTCTCTCCAGAGAAACCAAAAAAGTAGCACTGGCACAATACAGTAACATAAAAAAACGCAATGTAAAACAATAAAAAGTATCAGACCCACTAACACCTAACTAACAAAACGAGGCTTGTACATTTTGCTGACTACTCTCATAAATGCAAGAAATAAACAATAACCTTTAGGAACACTCTTCCTCCAATAGTATTCGTCTAAATGGCCTTGCAACACTGAAATCCTTTTTTCCCTGCCCGACAACAGATTTTACAGGCCCCAAATACCCCTCGATAGTACTGGTACGTGCCCCCGTCTTATAATCTTTAAACTGAATATTGTGATTCACGACCAAATGATGATAACCCCTTCCACCCAACCCCTTGTATGATGGAAACCTATCCGACATGACTACAGAACCTTCTCCCACATATTCTTCTACTAAAAATGTCACGAATTGTCCAATTTGGTACAATCCTAAATACATCAGCACAATCTCGTCCAGAACTACTACTCCAAAACCTTTAGCCCAACAACCTCTTGCCCCCTTTTGTACTTTCTCTTTCCAAAATGTGACTCATCTACCTGAACTACAACCCCTGCCCCCTCTCCCCCACCCCGCCCCCGGTGACTCACTATACTTTATAAATTCCCCGCAGACTCTTCTACGAAACGAGAACCAGTCGACTAGAGTGCCACACGAAACCCCTGCTTCGTGCATGACAGATTTACAAGAATATTCATAGCAAAAATAGAAGGTTAGCATGACAATCACTTCTAAATTCAGTCTCGATCTTTCGAACCACGTCACCCTGCGTATGCATCTCCATATGTTATTTTTTCTGCTCCTCCAAATGAATTCGTCGGAAGTTCGTGATGACGCAACCTTCGTCAAAACCGTAAAATTTCCACAGACACCGCCCTTGCAAAATTCAGAAATGACGCCCAATGATTGCAAAAATTTTATAGTTGATTTACGGTCACTCATTTTCTGAAGCAGAATTTTTGCAGTAAAAATAACTGACTCATCCATAACGAACAGCCTCAGAAATAAAGACCTTATAAATCACGACTGCTTATAAATCACTACTTTCATTAACAAATGATATCGAAAACAAATTACGAGATGAAAACAAAACAATCTACAGCGAATTTTTGATATACGCGCATAACGAGGAAATCCAGAGAAATAATTTAACGTTCATCGACAGCTATCTGCGGCACAAACAAAATAACATCACACATTACGTCATTGGTCAAAGCCGACGGGTGGTATCGGACACTAGAATTGACCCAGTTAACGCATGTGACACTGCCGATATTCTTGCGTGATATTGGCAGAGTTTAGCCAGGCTACGGCAAAAAGAGAATTGTCCCTGTAACGTACACATTACATTGACTTTCACATGACGACGACACCGACGACGAGTAAGGTAAGTCGTCTCCTTTGTAATTACAAGTATTTTTTAACGCTCTTCTTTTGTCGTTGCTGTAATGACCACCGTAAGCATACTCATAACACCCGCAACGAGAGTCGGATGATCGATTTACAATCGCACGTTCGATATGTGCCGTTTGGTCCTCGCGACTTCGATATGCAATCGTTCTTGGAAGTTACCTACATTTGTATAAAAGTTACATGTATATTTTGTCATCCATACTGTACGATTGTATTGTTGTAGTTTTTAACAGTGACGCGTCTGTGCAAATGTAATACTATTATACGCGCATATTTATCGAGTGACCACACAGGATGGCTGTTGTCATATTACCTTGTCACTGTTGTTGATTTTACCCCTCTTTGTGACTAAAACTTAATTTGGTCCTGCCGACCGGAGTGGCTACAGTCTGGAACCGCGAGACCGCTACGGTCGCAGGTTCGAATCCTGACTCGGGCATGGACGTGTGTGATGTCCTTAGCTTAGTTAGGTTTAAGTAGTTCTAAGTTCTAGGGGACTGATGACCTCAGTAGTTAAGTCCCATACTGCTCAGAGCCATTTGAACCATTTTTTGATTTGGTCCTAAATCTGGTACTCTCTTGATACATAAATGTGCCTTGCATTACTACAAGGTGACTGCATGTCTTGTAATCCATGCTTTATGTCTGTATCTTCCTCGTAAGCAGTAACTCGGCCATTTAAACAAAGACCAATTATATCGGGTAAACGTAATATGTTACACTAGCTGCGGATGCTTACACACAAATCTTAGAGAATGATGATTCTGATCGATTACACACAGTTTTTATGGTTTCTACGTAGCTCCCATCTTGCCAATCGGAATCCGTCATATCTTTGATTAATGACGGAACGTATATCATCCCATTGGTTATTAAGCTGGCGTCCTACCGACCATTTTTGTTACGTTTATGCTTACCAGAAAGCCTTGCAGGGGGCAGCCTGAGTTAAAATGAACCCTGTCATTGGGTATCGAGTGTTTTCCTACGCTACTGGCCATTAAAATTGCTACAACAAGAAGAAATGCACATGATAAACGAGTATTCATCGGACAAATATATTATACTAGAACTGAAATGAGATTACATTTTCACCCAATTTGGGTGCATAGATCCTGAGAAATCTGTACCGAGAACAACCACCTATGGCCGTAATAACGGCCTTGATACGCCTGGGCATTGAGTCAAACAGAACTTGGATGACGTGTACAGGTACAGCTGCCCATGCACCTTCAAAACGATACCACAGTTCATCAAGAGTAGTGACTGGCGTATTGTGACGAGCCAGTTGCTCGGCCACCATTGACCAGACGTTTTCAATTGGTGAGAGATGTGGAGAATGTGCTGGCCAGGGCAGCAGCCCAACATTTTCTGTATCCAGAAAGGCCCGTACAGGTCCAGCAACATGTGGTCGTGCATTATCCTGCTGAAATGTAGGGTTTCGCAGGGATCGAATGAAGGGTAGAGCCACGGGTCGTAACACATCTGAAATGTAACGTCCACTGTTCAAAGTGCCGTCAATGGGAACAAGAGGTGACAGAGACGTGTAACCAATGGCACACCATACCATCACGACGGGTGATACGCCAGTATGGCGATGACGAATACATGCATCCAATGTGCGTTCACCGTGATGTCGCCAAACGCGGATGCGACCATCATGATGCTGTAAACAGCCAGTTTCGTCGTTGGGTACACCATCGCAGGCGCTCCTGTCTGTGATGCATCGTCAAGGGTAACAGCATCCATGATCTCCGAGCTCATAGTCCATGCTGCTGCAAACGTCGTCGAACTGTTCGTGCAGATGGTTGTTGTTTTGCAAACGTCGCCATCTGTTGCCTCAGGGATCGAGACGTGGCTGCACGATCCGTTACAGCCATGCGGATAAGATGCCTGTCGTCTCGACTGCTAGTGATACGTGGCCGTTGGGATCCAGCACGGCGTTCCGTATTACCCTCCTGAACCCACTGATTCCATATTCTGCTAACAGTCATTGGATCTCGACGAACGCGAGCAACAATGTCGCGAAACGATAAACTGCAATCGCTATAGGCTACAATCCGACCTTTGTAAGAGACGGAAACGTGATGGTACGCATTTCTCCTCCTTACACGAGGCATCACAACAACGTTTCACCAGGCAACGCCGGTCAACTGCTGTTTGTGTATGAGGCTCTGAGCACTATGGGACTCAACTGCTGAGGTCATTAGTCCACTAGAACTTAGAACTAGTTAAACCTAACTAACCTAAGGACATCGCAAATATCCATGCCCAAGGCAGGATTCGAACCTGCGACTGTAGCGGTCTTGCGGTTCCAGACTGCAGCGCCTTTAACCGCACGGCCACTTCGGCCGGCTGTGTATGAGAAATCGGTTGGAATCTTTCCTCATGTCAGCACGTTGTAGGTGTCGTCACCGGCGCCAACCTTGTGTGAATGCTGTGAAAAGCTAATCATTTGCATATCACAGCATCTTCTTCCTGTCGGTAAATTTCGCGTCTGTAGCACGTCATCTTCGTGGTGTAGCATTTTTAATGGCCAGTAGTGTATTTCCTCTCTTTTATCATGTACAATATTCTTGATAAAATCAAAACATCCTTTGTTGTTTCTCAAAAACCGAACTCCTAACAATTATACATCTAATGTATGTTCTCCACTCATGTACTCAAGTCTCACGGCCATTGACTACCAATGACATTATACCAGACACAATGATGGGGCTTCCGCTATTTAACTACCGACAACCGAGCCGTATTCAGCAGTGTTCTCTACGCCAGCAAAGACAGGCCCGCTCCACACCTGCCCCTTTTTAGTACATTGTTGTATATTAACGTCCATTTCGAATGTAATTAAAAGCAACATGTCTTCACAGAATGTAGATCTAATGATGATCTCTGTAGTAGATTGAAACCGGTCATCCCAAAAATGTAACAACCTACACGTGACCATAACTGTGTTTACTAAATAAATTGTAATATTATTAGAGCGCCCTTTCCTGGAACATTGTCCCAAAAAAATTTTATGCGCATTTGCTACGTTTGAGTAGCTTTCGATTAGCGCTCTCTACTTTCTGAGCAGCTCATAATTTGCGAATTTGCTACGCAACTTGTGTTGCCTGATTAATTATATTATTTCGTGGCTCCAGTATTCATGTCAAAAACGACGAGATGTTTGTGTATGGCCAAGCAGCTGGAAACGGTCGAGAGGCAGCACGGTTACACCAAACAAAGAACCCTCACAGACACCAACCACATCACGCAACATTTCAAGCCCTATTCGGCCGTTTGTGTGATCATGGTGCGACAGATTTTTTACGTGCGTGCGTGCGATGCGCCAATTGCGACGGATTACACGTTGCTGCTGCAATGCAATTTCTTTTATAATTTTTGTTCACCTACCTCTTTACAGCGGTAGATCTTCGCACGTAAACTCCTGACTGCAGCTACTTACGAGATCACAGAAAAGCAGTGTTGAGGAAACTGTAACCTCGTAGCTACACGCCGGAGGCCGCTATAAGTAAAATTTGCTGAAAATTTTCTATGTACTTTAAAGAAAGGATTCAGAAAGGGGATGTCACTCGTACTTTAAATATGAAGTTCAAATTTAAACCTTCAATAGATCTTTATTGCCGTTAAGCAAGATCATCAGCCCATATTTACGAAAATTACTGAAGTTTTCTGCTCACAGTTATCACCATACCTAAAACAGCCAGAACTTTTACCTTCCCAAATTCCGAAACCAATTACTTGCAACACAGTCAATGATCGGCCAATTACTTCTGCACACGATATTCAGTGGTTGTCTAACTAAAGTTTATGCTCGCCATAAAATACTCAGTAAGTATATACTCAGTACCGCCACGCTATATAATTCAAAGTTCACTCGCGATTTTCGTCGGAACGAATTATCACAACACTCTAAAGTTTTCATAAACAGTTTCTGGTCACAACCAGATACCATTAACACTGGACCATAACGCGGAAGTCATCCCAAGACTTCGTCTTACACATAATGCGGAAAGTCACATCCAGCATAACTGCCTCCAATCAAAGCTAGCTCGCGACTCCCTCCTCACTCTCCCACACTCAAAACTGTATTTCCTCGCTAGGCCGCCAACCGTCTCGCTTCTCATTGGCTGTCAGCACTTACGACCAATGAGAACTCACTTCTAGGGCGCGGCTCGCGCCAAAATCTAGCAAGCACCAACCACTTCTCTAGGCTCATTGACGTCATCAAATTAAGTAACACAAAACTCTCTAATTAAATAAACAAAACAAAATGAACTATAAGCTTTACTCTACATCTGGAAATTTATTATGTAGTCGCGAATGTTCTGGCTGTCTTATACGTAAGCATACATACTTGGACATCCGACATTCACTAGTAGGGGAACCACTAGTGGATTCGTTCCCACGTTACAGAGTTGGAACACTTGCCAGTTTCTGTAGAGAATTACATGAATGATTTTTAATAATGCCGAACGTCCCACATACTCTCACACACGCATTCTCATTCACACGAACCCTAACACACAATACACATATTTACTTAGAATTCTTGAAATTATTATTATAGAAAAGTCACAGAGGTTTTCTGAAACTAAAAACTTTCCAAATTTATATATGAACACTGAAAGTGTTATCAGATCATCGTACATAGTCACTGTATTTATTTAAATTCTTGACTGTCGGAAAATTACGTTTTTTTTATGGAATTTCACTAACTTCCAAAATACAACTATTTTTGATCTGAAACTTTGACATATTGTTTGTTTTCACAATAGAAGGTTGTACATCAAATATGACGTTCCTCAGGTTATTCCTTTATTAGTTATTAATATTTTTAATTTCGTATAATGTAAGTGGCCTGCCAGCGCTACTCCACTGCTTTCACACGCGCAGCTGCAACAGATGGTCGTGGCGTCAGTCTGCAGGACACAACTCGTCCGTTACTGACCGTATAATACTCTACCGGCTTACATTGCAGCCCACATACATTCTGAAGTAAAGCTTTTAATAGACAAATGGGCGATCGCGCACTAGTTGCGACGCCACAATGGGTCCTTTCAGAGACATGAACATACAGGGAGGTGGTGGACTATGCGCATACCAGCGTTGGAGGGCTGGGTTTCACAGGATATTGACACAAAGCCAGGTACGAGATCCAGGCACACGGCCCGCCAACGTGGTGTAACCCACGATCACATAAACACCCAAAAAGGGGAAAGGTTGTTACCAAAATCTCGAAATGCTATCACCTGGCTTACTTCAGATTTTTACACAGTACTCTAATGAACATTTGGGCGAACATAGGTTACACATATGTTGAATTGTATATGATGTATGAGTGTACAGATTGGGAGAGAAGTCACTCCCTAGTTTTAAATGTCCATAAATTTTCTATTAATGAATATTTGCACACAGAACAAGTTGAAGTCAGTTCTCAGGACCATGAGAACATGTATACTGCACTACAACTCCACATATGTTCCTGCACTGTCGACCAAACGACGTAAATGTATAGGCATATCATCAGTTGATTTCTCTAGGAAAGTCGCGGGTACATTTTACAGGACAACTGTGACCCTCTCCTCTAATTCGTCTAGAGCACGTGCATTTCTTTGGAACACCTCTTCTTTCCCCAATCCCACAAGAAAAAGTCAAAAGGGGTGCGCTCAGAACTTCTCAGAGGCCATAATGGGGTCCTCGCCAGCATCCTGGAAAGGGTTCGCCCAGCCAGTCATGAACGATGCAGGCAAAATGAGGTGGTGCTTCGTCTTGCTTAAAAAGGATATCCGCAACATTGTCTCATAACGATTTCAGTGGCCACACATATTCTTTCAGCATCTGGCGATGCTGGTCGGTGTTCATGGTGTGAGTTAACGAGCATTTCGCTCTCATTTAAGGGTATGGCCGAGACAGTCAGCCTTCAGGAATTGTGAAACGAACCCTGTCGTCGAGGACTGTGTACCACAAAGAGCGCAGATTCACCACGAGATGGTGAAATTCACAGGCGTCTATTGTGCTGTAGTGTGCGAGTGAGACAGACGAGAACCTACGTCATACGGAAACCCAGCAGAAGGCGTTTGTGGCCATGGATACGTAGCAGTTTTAAATATGGTGAACCTAATATCGGCCATAAAGGGAAACAACTATTTAATCCTGTGGTAATGCAGGGAATGAAACCACTGTAATTTTATTTTGCCATCCTCCATAAATTTTCATGGTGATCCCAATAACACTTGAATATTGATCATATCTATAGTAGTTTAGGATTTACTGTTAAAATGAAATTTACAAGTCTTGTAACAAAGACCTGAATGCTAAAATCTGAACGCTTCAGTCGATCTTAACTATCGAAATTTCATATAGGAGCGAATCATGAAAATGACAAATGTTGTAAATATCAACTCTGTAACTTCATTTGTTTAAAAGATATAGTAAATTTAAATTATCAGTATTTTCAGTTATGCACCAGATCATCATATCCTCCACAAACACACTGAACGATGACAGCATGACACCTTATTGAATCATTAGGTAATAGAATATTTGTTTTGAAGTTCAGTGTGTAATAGTTACTTTCGTTCTTTATTTATTTATCAGAGAGCACATTGGTGCAAGGCTACTGGCCGTGACATTCAAAGCTAAGAAGGAAATTGTATTGGTCTTACGTGAAACAATTTAACAACGGATATTATTGTTACTTTATTTAGAACGTGAAAGTGGTCAAGCTTTGATTATTTAAATATGTTGAAATGTAAAATAATGTAGAATAAGCTGTAGCCAATCAGATGGACGGTTTCAGGAACTGCGCTAGTCAGTTGAGCGAGTATGTTCGGCGCGCGCGAAGTGCGGAGAGGACGGGCAGAGGACAGTTCGGCTGAAGACATCAATGTGAATAGTTCGGATTGAGACGCGAAAGCGGACAGTCAGTCTTTAGGCATCTAGGAGGTGAAACGACGTAGAAAATTTCGGGTTGTGTGGTATCGCGGGACTTAGTGTCTGAGCGGTGAGCAGCCGCGCGCCTGGTGTGAACTCTTAACTTTTCGTGTAAACGACGAGGTGGAGTATCGGACTTGTGTTTCGCGACGAGATTTTGAATGATCGAACTCTGTCAAATGGATATCCTCTCAACAGTAATTCTAAATACGACCACTTTTGCTATTAGTTTGTTTTCTGAATAAACATTATTCTAACCAAATTGCAATTGTGTGCCCTACATCATTTATGGGTCGTTAATTTAGTTCCTGATAATTATTACTGTTATTATATGTTACATTAACTTCGCATTTCGCAAACTTGCCATCAGCCAGACAATTTAACCAAAGGGTCACAAGTGTCTAATTTAGGGCGTGTAATGCGACACGTGCAGTTCAACCCATAGACGAGTCTGTGCCAAGACATTTCAATGAAGGGGAACCGCATATGAGCCCGAAAATCTTTGGGATGTCAGCTCGCAATGGTGTCTTGCAATATTAATGGACCAGTGAGACGATGTGTGTTCACACTGCACCAGACTTTCAATTCTGGTGGATTTTGAGGTTTTTCATTTGTCATTCCTGGATTTGTTTCTGGCCAATAATGGTAGTTGCGTCAACTGACGAATCCCTGAAAGTGAAACTCATCTCATTGGTCCAAATAATGTTCTTGACAAATCTGCTGGCATGACAGCATAATATCCACTTATTCCATCCGCCTGTCATAATCCTCCAATGGTAGCTCCTGAACATAGTGGGATTTCCAGGGTTTCTAGATCAGGACCTTCTTTAACACAACATGCATAGCGTGCCTGGTGATTCCACTCTCATGAGTTGCCGGCATATTGATTTACCAGGACTGCACGTGAGTATGTACTTCATAGCCGCTACATTTTCTGGAGATCACGCCACCAAATGTCTTACTTCTCATTGTTTATCCAGCTTTATTAGCCTGGTGTGACAATTCCTGGTTGTTTTTGCATCAGGTGTGGCATGAGGGCCATGAACACCCCACCACAATCGCTGAATAAGTGCTACAGATTGCCCCCCTTCAAAACACAAAGACAACTGTCCTGCGATCTCATCGTTCACTGTAAGAAGATGCTTCAGATGGTCAAGGTGTTCTCAAGGAACCTGTAACAAAACAGAACAACATTCACTAATAAATTTCAACAACCAGAAAACTTATGGACATTTAAAGCTAGGGAGCGACTTCTCACCCACCATTCTGTACATAAACTATATAAATGGGAAAGGTTGTTAGCAAAATCCTTGAAATGTTCTTGACTGAGTCAATTAAGGTTTTTACTCAATACTCTTGTAAATGCACAGATGGATGTATGCTACACATATTTTAATTTACATGGTACACCGGTATACATACTATATAAATGAGCAAGGTTGCAAAAACCTCGAAAAGTTCTTCACCAATTTATTTCAAATTTTCACAATACTCCAATAAATGTTCAGACGGACAATGCTACATATTTTTAATATATGTGGTGTGTGTATACGAGAAATTGTTGTCAAAAATCTCGAACAGTTCTTCATCGAGTATCTTCAGATTTTTACTCAATTCTCTAACAAATGGTGAGGCTACATATTTTTAACATAAATGGTGTATAAATTTATACTACTATATGAAACAAATTGTTGTTTACTTCATTAACTAAAATCTCGAAAAGTTCTGAACTGATTTACTTCAAATTTTTACACAATATTTCAATAAATGTTTTTCTATGTACAATATATAAAGATATATATGATATTTAGTGGCGTAAAACTGTTCGTAAAACCCTCTAAAAATCCTTGACTGATTTACTTCAGACTTTTACATGATATTCTAATAAGTGTTTGGAAAGGCACAGGTTACATATTTTTATAATATATGTGGTACATATATAATAGGGAAAAGTTCATGACCGATTTACTTCAAATTTTTATAGGATATTCTGATAAACGTTTTGACGGACAGAGGTTACAAACTCTGTTAATACAGACATGATATGTAAATAGTTATATAGTACCTTAAGGGAAACTTTGTTAGTAAGTGCATCCACAAGTTTTTGACTGATTTAGTTAAAATTTTTACATGATACAGTACTCTAATAAACATTCGGATGGACTTAGTTAAAAAATTTTCAAACAGCAATGTACAGATTTTCTGTTAAATCAACTGGGAGAAAGAAAATGTATGCTGTGCTGCGAAAATGTGTAGTTATATCTTCTTTCTTGCAGTGAGTTTTAACTATTACAGCAGGATATTTAAACCGTTACACAAATCGCTTCTCTCATAAATATTCTTTCTCCTTATATATAATGTTACACAAAAATTGTATAGACATCAATGCGCAGTTTTGTTTGCTCCCTGGTAGTAAGGTGTAACAGAAAACAGAAAAGTTGCATTTATGGCTAATTGAGTACTCCTACCTATTTGCAGATTAAAACTATGCGAATACCATCATTGAAGCTATCATCTTCACAGAGCCAGCAGTTGGAGGGGTATCTCTCAAAGCCCATTACCAATGATCCCAACCGATTTAGCCATCCATTTTGAGCGACTTCAATTCCCAATCGATGGTTCTCTTGCAGTAACAATAAACAAGCCTCAAGATCAGAGAGAGTGGAAGAGGAGGCAGACATTTATTGCAATGTTATTTTCCACATACACTCCTGGTCGTCAGATTACTTCCTAAAACTTGATTACCAACTCTGAGGTAAGTACACCAGTAGTGTTTCCATGCCAAACCAGACACAAACAGTTGATACTAGAAGTCAGGCCTAATGGATCGATATTGTAAAACTATTCTGACCAGGCCTATAATCGCAGGAAATACATGTTAGCTAAAACACTATGCTAAGCAGGTGAGCACACAAACAAATGAACAGACTGATCTATTGAAGAAAGTAATTAGTAAGGCCTGCTGTTGATATAAGTCACAGTAAACCCCCCAAATTAAATATTTACACATTTAACTTGTCTCAAGCATGATAAATATAATACATCATGTTATACAATAGAAAAATATAACCCACTGTACTGATTGACAGTTATTGCTTTTATATTAACTGCTTCAGGCATACTAGAGGTCATGAACAGCAACAACTTTCAGCAAAGTTTGCAATACTTATAGACCAGAAATATGCCGTGAAGATTCTCAAAACCCTTATAGACTGTAATTCCTATAATCAACTGTTAAATAACAGCATCATCTAACAAAAGTATATTATGTGAAAACACATACAGCATGGCTGAAAGACAAAGAAAGACAATATTAATGAGGAAGACAGTGTTTTTTACCACTATGATTTTAGGAAAGAAGAAGGTGTTCTATTATGATACATCACTTAAACTACAGAATGATATGATTTGTTTATATACACTCATGAGACGACCAAACACGGTCAAAGAGTGATATGACATCTCCAAAGACGATGACAGAGTCGATATCTCGAAAATAAATAAAATTAATCAACATTTATTGTATTATATGTAATATTTCATGCACTTTATAAGTATAATGAAGCTTCAACTTAACTATTCCAGTATCTAAAATGTCTGTATCACTTATTAAAATGCATGCATTATTGCATATTGGCACTATTGATGATAAAACTCGCATTCACTAAAGTTCAGTAGGTGTGTCATACTTGCAAGTTCTATGGACATTAAAACTAGTTTTTCCGCTTCTAAACTGTTTCTACAACTTATTAAAACGCGCACACCTTGCATGCTTATCATAATATGCAAGACACCTACGAGAATTCGAGAAAAATAAAATTGTATTATGTGTAAGACTTCACGCATTCTACAAGCACAGTGGATTTTGAAATTATATAATTGTGCGCCTAAATCATCTGTATAGCTTACTAACGTACGGGCTACATTCAGTTCATCCAGAGCACAACTGCATAACTGAGCTACAGCCGGGCTGTACAAGTGCATAAAGGTTTGGCTAATAGGATGTTAAGTCAGCTGGCTGAGAGGAGACAGAGGGAATTTCACTCGTTAAGCTACGCAGCTCGCTCCCGGGGGTCACGTGACCGCTTCCGTTTCCTGTGATTGGCCGGCACAGTTCGTCGCGTCATTTAATGACGCTTGGTCGTGGCGTCACCTCGTCAACGCAAGTTCACGCTTCCATCACGTGAATAGAGCGTTGAGTGGCTGCCATCCGGCCAATACCGCGTGTCAGCTAGCCCAGTCCCTGCTGTAACTTAAGAAAAACTTCACGTGCTACCTACGGTCGAAAATGTAAATAAATGAATCAATTTTTCGCCTATTATACCTGCCCACGTTGTTCAGAGCTGAAAATTCTTGGGAATAAGCTCATATTGTTACCCACAAACTACATTAAAGAAAATAAATATTGAGAGGCCACTGTCAAAATTCCCAGACTCCTGAACAGGGATCGACATGGTCTTCGCTAACTTATACCGCATAAAGGGCGAACTGTTCATTTCTGAACCAAAATTACCCTTTGTGAATGGGATTACCTCATGGTATAATACCATATGTCACAAGCGAACGAAAATATGTAAAGTGAACTAAATTTTGCAGACACTGTTCTAATGGTAAATATAGCAGCATTCACTTCTTTAACATCCTGAATAGGGGCTTTCCGTGACAGCTTACTAGCTATCTGAAGGTTCAGAAATTTGAATTTTGCAGACTTGTTAATCATATGCCCATTCTGTATAATCAAAATCTCTGCTTTAGTTGAATTGTGTGTTAGGAACTGTAATAACAGAGTATTACTGTAATTTAGCTTAAATTTATTTTCTATAAGCCATCGACTTAACTCTTGGGACTGCACCACTTCGCAAACTGTCTATGCTGCAATCGACATCCTTGACATCTAAACTAGCATCATCAGCGAACAGAAATGTTATAGAATCTCTTGTCGCATTAGAAGTCATATTATATAATATATATAATATATATATATATATATATATATATATATATATATATATCATATTAGTCCAACTTCTGTAGTAACGTATTGTGATCAACACACTCAAACACCTAAATTAAATCAAAGAAGGCACCTAGAGTTCGCAACTTTTTGTTTAATCCACCAAGTGAATAGAGAATATAGTGTTTTCAGTTGTTAAAACTCTTCCAAAACCAAACTATAGGTTTGGCAACAAATTATGTGAACTGAAATGATGAATTACCCTTATACATACAGCTTTTCAATAGCTTTTTTCAAATACTAGTGCAATAGAAATAGATCAAAAATTGTCTACATTATCCCTTTCTCCTATTTTATATAATGGTTTGGCTACTGAGTACTTTAATCGTCCAGGAAACTGACGAATCCTAAAGAAAAAAATACAAATATACCCCGTCACATCCATGGCACCCCTAACTCTTCAGTTCGAATCGACAGTCAGTTGGGTATTGCAACCACACCGTATTCTTAAATGTGCGCAAAACCTGTTTGGGAACAGGGAGCTGCCAAGATCATAGATAACCCGCACCATCCCACCATTAAATGCAAAGTAATATTCTGCTGTAAGTTCACAATTTCTAAACTTCATCGTATTATTGAGACATCAGTGATACATATATGGAGCAAAACTGATGTGACGTCTAAGGTATGAGAAGCACAGCTAAAAACGTTTACACCCTGGGTTATTGAGTGAGTGGAGACACCTAAGGGCTGAGGATGACACGGCGGCCGGTCGGTCCTTTTGGACCTCCTTTTTTTTATCTGGGATCTGAAGACAGAGATTCGGGACAAGCTCTAAGTAGAGCGCTGTATTTGGACGTCTAGACATATGTCTATGATCAAGGTAATGGAGGGTCTTTGTGTATTTGTCATCCAATGTATATAGCTTTTACAAGAGGCTGCTAGTAATTTTGAAAATGATGATGATGGACTTTGCTTCATATGGTCCCGTCTGGCCTGTGAGAATAATTTCGAGATACATCCCGAGCATATTTGCAAATGTGGGATGTATGGTGTTTCCACATATTATAAACGTGATGGAATAGAACTCTCCACGAAACTCCTGGACATCGGTAATTTTGAGGGGCAGAATCCATATATACGTCTATTCACTTATGTGGCATGGATGAATAGAACAGTAGTATCTAGTAATAATTAGACTGCACATAAAATTTAGGTGCCCTCCACTTTTCCAATCTCGTGGGCCAGCAACAGAAACAGAGATTTATTGTTCATCGCTGATGACGACGAGTAACATTACTGCTGGACAGAGAACATGTTGTGCCTTATTTCCTCCCAGTTAAATAAATAAGGTCATGCATGGAATATTCGTCGTAGACACTTTAATTCAATGAATACGAATGACAAATTGACAGGGCATCAAAGGGATTGCTCTACGCAAATGAATACACATGCCTAGAAATGCTATTAAATTAATAAAGCTTAAGAATTTTCTGCGCATGGAGAGAGTACTGTTTATTGTATATGCAGACCCGCTTCTGTGGCGTGCTCCGGCGGTGACGCCACTACCTTGTATACTGCCATCAGTCAAATTACGTCTGCATTTGATTCAACTCTTTATCATTCAGAATTGTACATTCAGAAACATTATGTAAGATGCTGTCTGACCTTGAAGATTTTGGAAAGAAAGTTGATGTCATTTATCTCACCACCATCCCTATTACAACCACATATTAGTAATTTTCTCTTTCATTCCTCTTTTTAACAAAACTATTTTTTACAGCAAGTGTTGTGGACTGACTATAAATATGTTACTTCTAATGAAGGGAAACACATGTATATGAAACATACAGTCATAATGCGCAACGCCTGGAGTAATCAGTTAACAAAATATGTTATCGTTGTGAAGCAATATTCGTCTTTTGACTAACATACTGCACTTGTTAGTTTCCTCTTCTTTTCTCCTTCTAGACGCAAACTGTCAAGATGCATGTATCATTGTAAGTTTCTTTAAGTCAGAGTAATCACACTATTTTGTTTAAAAACTGTGTTATATACTTTTATTTTGCACCACCAAACCCATTGTATGTCATAGACAGGTCTACAGCGGAGTGCGGGTGAATCTGATTGTATAAAGGGGAATAACAGGCTGCGTGATGTCTGTTTAGCCACCATTATGGCTATCTCACTGAGATCACAACGAACTGTAGTAATTATTCAAGATGTGATTGCTATTTAATTGTACGAAGCCTGATTTGCGTACGAACATCATTAACGCACTTGCGATATTCGAAGCTCAGACGGTCTCGAAAATAAGAAATCAATCAATCCAATTTGTGACTTCTTCATGAGATCGGAAGTGTTGGCCAGACAGGCCATGCGCCATTGATCTAAACAGGTGATAGTCAGAGGAAGCAATGTCTGGAGAATACGGCGGTTGGGGTAGGACTTGCCATTTTAACGTTTCCAAGTACGTTTTGACCTCTTATGCAACGTGGGGTCGAGCGTTGTCGTGCTGCAAAATCACTTTGTCGTGTCTCTCGCTGTATTGCGGCAGTTTGTCTTTTACTGCTCTCCTCAAACGCATTAACCGCGTTCGATAACGAGCAACTGTGATTGTTTCACTTGGTTTAAACACCTCATAGTACACGACGCCGAGCTGGTCCCACCAAATGCAGAGCATGATCTCGGAGCCGTGAATATTCGGTTTGGCCGTCGACGTGGAGGCATGGCCGGGATATCCCAATGATTTTTTGCGTTTAGGGTTATTGTAATGTACCCTTTTTTCGTCCCCTCTACAATGCCATGCAGAAATCCCTTCCGTTTTTTCCTCTCAAGCAACTGTTCACAAACACACAAACGTCATTCAAACTCTCTTGGTTTCAGCTCACACGGGTCCGAAGTTCCTTCTTTCTGAATCATGCCCATAGCCTTGAAATGGCTTGCTGTGTCACTCCCACTAATCGTGCCAATTCTTCTTGAGTTTGACGCGAGTCTTCACTCAGCAATGTCTCCAATTGTGCATCTCCGAAATCATTCTCTCTTCCACCACTATGCCGGTCTACGACTTTAAAATCACCGTTCTTGAAGCGTTGAAACCAGTGACGACATGTTCTTTCACCAATGGCGTCTTTAACATACGTACTTGGGAGCATTCGATGAGACTCAGCCACTTTTTTCTTCATATTGAAACAAAACAGTAACATCTCCCGCAAAATGACGAGAATTAGGCTCGTAAACTGACATTTTCAATCAAGAACAACTTTATGATGCAGACACAAATCGACTAATGTTTGCATGAGGTTATGTTGACCGAGGTCCACGCTAACTGCCTGACGTCAGCGATCTGTTTCATTCGACCGCTACATACCGTTGTCGCCACCTATCGGCAAACGGCGGAAGCAAAGTTGTACACCTTGTAATATGTATGCCAGATATTACTGCCAGAGACTAATGGGCCTCCGTGATCCCCCACTGGTTGAATGAGGCAGATCATCAACATCGATGGACCATCAGGCGCTGAGGTGGTGTTACCGTTGATCCCCATTGCTTTCAAGCCAGGTTGAACGAGAGGATGTACATCAGTTTCCTTCGTAACGAACTGCCTGTTCTGCTCGGCGACACTGATTTGGAACAAGGTAAGTGATGTGGATGCAACAGGGTGGTGCACGTAGCCACTGCACTGCATCTGCGCTCTGATCTCCATGCGGATCTTTCTCCAAATACAACAGGCAGACCTATGGATGTTGAATGGCCAGCTAGGTCGCTCGATCTGTCTGTTCTCGACTTCTGTTTCTCGGGTACAATAAAGGATATGGTGTACACAGAACAATGTGAAAACAGGGACCAGTTGAAAAATCGCAGCAGACAGGTCTTCTCTGCACTTGGTGAGCAATATAGGGTACTGGTGCTACAGTTATTATCAGTTACAGTCTGTAACGGCAACGAGAACAAAACGACGGTTTGTCGGAACAGCTACAGTATGGGATTGACCTAATGAAATAATGATTAGTTTTGGTTTCATTCTTTTCTATTTCCGATTTATTTACTTTGTTTTAGTCTAAGCGTTTGTTGGGTAAAGTACTTTGAGAATATTTTAGGATTTTTTTATGTTACTTGGGCTGTTAACGGATCAATAATAAAATGGCAAATTAAGATCATTGTTGATTATAAAATGCAAATTAGTTACAGAAAATTGCTTTGGTAGCAACTAAATAATTTACTGATTAAACAGTCCACTGGTATACTGCCGTGTCGCAGTGTCCAACGGACACAAATTTCGTAGGTCAGACATGCCATCGTCAGGTACGCTGACGAAAGTTTCTCAGCATACCTGACGATGGGGACATGTCTGATCACCGAAAGACTGTGCCCGTTGGACACTGCGAACCGCCAGTATCCGCGTGCACTGTTCAATCAACAAATACTCCGGGAGAAACTGAAGAACCAAAAAATAATTTATTGACTGTTCATTTGGTCAACACTTGCTTTGTGAATGTGAATTAACCGCAGTAACTAAGGTGAATGGAAGGTATTTCGTCTACTTCCTGCTGCGTCTTATTAATCTCAAACCTTCGTAAAATTCAATAGATATTATCCTGCTTGGGATACGGAAACAACTGGCCGTTCCGTGAAATCGTCTTGAACGTGTTTCTGTATAGGGGCTGTATTGTTACTATGGCTATGTGGATTGTCCTCGACCGGTCTCTAATGCACCTCATATCCACAAAAGAACATGTATTCACCATGTCTTCCTTGCCCGACTTGCCTCTTCTCATCTCATGTGCCACCACGCTATGTGCTGTCTACTACAGCCATGCAACAACGCTGCTCAGCCGCTGCTAGAGTACTAGTTATTCTTCTCGTTTTAATGTCCCAGTTAATACATATCGGTGAACCTAATGTCACACTAGACTAATTTCGGACCGGTCTGCGGAATGAGCCCGTTAAATTCCACTTCATAAATAATTTTGTTCGTAACGGGAAACAAATCGATGCTTTCCATTGACACTAGACGTCGCAAGTAAGTGGTAACGGGCAGCATTTGTCTGAGCTGACTACCGATACATACTGTAAAAACTAGACTGCAAATGTCTGCTGCAAAACCAGAGAAAATGCGCTTGGTGACTCGTAGGAGAGACATTCTGCACACATCAATCGGTTCACCTAAGAAATACGTCTGCGGATACGGGGCCAACAATAAATACCTTGGGTTCCTCAATAGTTAGACTTTACTAGCAGAACTTCGTGGAATATCCTGCTAAAAATTACCCGGGTCACATCTCTGAGAAAGATGTAACTTCCTTTACAAGACAAAGCTCAGTTCCTTGCAAATATTGATATGTAATGTGATCTGGTGCTTCACCCAACATGTTCGTAAAGCTTTATCACTTTCATATAAAGTTTTATTCAATGACTTCAGACAAACTAACGCCCTGGAAGTTACTGAATTACACTGAGGTGACGCAAGTCATGGGATATCGATAAGCATATGTGCAAATGGCAGTAGTATCGCATACACGAAATATGAAAGGGCACTGAATTGGTTCAGATGGTTCAAATGGCTCTGAGCACTAAGGGACTTAACATCTGAGGTCATCAGTCCGCTAGAACTTTGAACTACTTAAACGTATCTAACCTAAGGACATCACACACATCCATGCCCGAGGCAGGATTCAAACCTCCGACCGTAGCAGCAGCGCGGTTCCGGACTGAAGCGCCTAGAACCGCTCGGCCACCGCGGCCGCCGCACTGAATTGGCGGACTCTCATTTGTACTCAGGTGATTCATGTAAAAAGGTTTCCGACGTGATTATGGCCGCACGACGGGAATTAACATACTTTGAGCGAGAAATAGTACTTGGAGCTAGACACATAGGACATTCCAGTTCGGAAATCGTTAGGGAATTCAATATTCCGAGATCCACAGTGTTTCCAGGAGTACCAAGACTGTGCCGAGAATACCAAACTTCAGGCATTACTTCTCACCACGGACAACGCAGTGGCCGACGACCTTCACGAGCGAGAGCAGTGGCGTCTGCGACCGTTGTCAGTGCTAAAGGACAAGTAACACTGTGTGAAATAACCGCAGAAAGCAATGCGGGACGTAATACGAAGGCATCCGTTTAGGACAGTGGGGCGAAATTTGGCGATGGTGGACTATGGGAACAGACAACGGATGCGAGACCCTCTCATAACTGCACGACATCGCCTGCAGCGCCCCTCCTGGGCTCGTGACCCAAGACGACGGTGCCTCGTCAGATGAGTACCGATTTCAGTTGGTAAGAGCTAATGGTAGGGTTCGAGTGCGGCGAAGACCCCACGAAACCGTGGATCCAAACTGTCACCAAGGCACGGTGCAAACTAGTAATGCCTCCATAATGGTGTGGGCTGTATTTACAGGGAATGGAATGGGTTCTCTGATCCAACTGAACCGAGCGTTGACTGCAAGTGGTTGTTCTCGACTACTTGTAGATCATTTGCAGCCGTTAATGGACTTCATGTTCCCAACCAAAAAGGGAATTTTGATGGATGAAATGCGCGATGTCACCAGGCTACCGTTCACTATTGGTTTAAAGAACATTCTGGGCAATTCGAGCGAATGATTTGACCACAAATATCGCTCAACATGAATCACATCGAACATTTATGATACGTAACTGAAAGGGTAGTTCATGCACAAAATCCTGCATCAGCAACACTTTCGCAATTATGGACGACTATAGAGGCAGCGAGGCTCAGTATTCCTGCTGGGGATTTCCAACAACTTATTGAGTCCAATCCCCGTCGAGCTGCTGCACTACGCCCTGAAAAAGGAGATCTGACACTATATTAGGAGGTATCGCATGACTTTCGTCATCTCAGTGTATGAGTACTGATACGTCACCAAGACGATGGGCCAAACTTTAAGACAAAAAATATTTAATCAAAAAGAAAACACCTCAAATATGAGTGCTTTCAATTTAATTTGCTATTGCATGCATAAGTGCATAATATGTAGGCACCGGTATTATAAACCCGTATTAGTATTTGCTAGCATCATTGAAAGGCTAAAACAAGAGTGGAAGACGTACAGTGTTGGTCCCTCCTGATGTAAGTGGCAGAATAATTGGTCAGATTCGCACCTTTCATGAGACCTCTACAAATCGCAATGAGAAGGTGAAGATGACACCTAACGTAAATCGACAGTTATGAGAACATTTGCCTATCAATATGTAGTGCAAAAGGGGATGGCAGTCAATCGACGTTAACTAACACACCATTCCTATACAGTGCATGTCTTTGAGCGGAAGGTAGAACAGGGAACGCGAGTCGAATCGCCTTTAGTTTTGAAAAGCCAGCCAGCTCCACAACGGCGTAGCGAAGCTGCGCTGCGGGAGTTACGCTGGTGACCACTTAAAGGGGCGGCGGGAAAGAGGACAGCGACCCTGGGCCAGGTAATTCAAGCTGGAGGGCCGCCTGTAGCGAGGGCTTCGGTACAAGGGCAGAGAAGATGCTTTAGAAAACTGCGATTCGAAATTCCAACAGGAGCTGAACAAAAGCAAGTGACACATTTTCGTCCAGCGAGTGCGGCAACGGAAAGGTGAATGTACTTTAGGCGTCTAGAACGGGCACAAAACGTCCGATTGGCGGAAACTCACTAGGAAGGAGAAAACTACTGAAGTTTCGATGCAGTTTGATAGAAGGGACGTTGCGATTGGTAGAGGGTGTTTCTACAAAATGAGAGGAATGCTCCTATTGGTCAAAAAAGCCGTGGCATGAAAAAGGAACCCAAGTGGAGGGAGGCAGTTCTGCCATGAGTAGGACAAGAGAGAAATTTTGTAGGAGGACACTTCTCTGAACTGGCATCAAGTGCAGAACGGAGCGCTTAACGCTCCGTGCGACGCAGAGAAGAAATTTGTGTGGACACTGCGTTCACAGCAGCTGCACTCCAGCTAAAATTAGCTGTAGCAACGTTTAGCTCCAACTGTGGAGAAACGAACCAGCCAAATTAGTTAATTGTTCTTACGAGAACTGAGAGGGCACTATAATATGCACGCTGCTCCAACCATGCGCGTGTATATCGCCACAAAATAAGACTAGGGCTGAGTAAATGTTTTCTCGCATAACGAGAAACATAGGGAAAGTTTCTGCTGGAAAGTTCAGCAAAGGCCAGATTAGATTTATAGGAATTTGAGTGGGAGAGAGCGGCCTTGGAGATAGCAGCACGTCACAGCTTAAGGTAAATACCGTGAGCAGAGGCGTAAACTTTGTTGGTTCACCAGCTTGCGTCCACTGTAAACTCGAGCGGCCTTGGGTAATATTGCGCTCAAATTTGTCACTTGACTAACCATCCACCGTAGACTTGATTTTCATCCTAAACAGTACCGAACTTTGAACCGGAATCGGACGATTTCCGTAGTACTGACCAACATCATAACGTATGTAGAGGAGCAATTTTGTAAAGAAACATCAAATTAAACTTTCATATTATTGTGCTTAAGATTATTGTTCTATCAGAGAGTTAATATTTAATATTGTTATGTATAAACTTCTTTCACTTTTTGATGTTGGCAAAATGTGTTATCCATTGCACTGTTTTTATGATGCCGAGTTGAAAACTGTGTGAAAAGCTGTAATTTGGTGATAAATATTGCGACAATAAACTTGTCATTTCGCCTCACACAGTGTTCTCAATTCAAGAATAAGCAAAAAGCAAACAATAAAATCCCCGCAACCATACACTGAGGATGCCATTTTTCGAGCAAATACACTGACGGAAAAAATGACAGCTATTAGAAAGAGTTGTGTGACATAAACGAAAGTTGGTACGCGTTTTTCTTCATCTGAAATATAATGTCTATTCAAATTTAGCGCGAGACGTTTAAGAATGGCACTAAAGTGTGCGTCATTTACGACGGCGGCCGAGTTTTGGTTCGTTCTGCGCATCTGACGTCACGAAACACAGTCAGCCAATGAACAGAGAACGACGTTGCCAGAGCTCGACTGCAGTGCAGAGCACGGACGAGTGTCTTCAGTTTTAGAAACGTTCAGTCATAAATAAAGTAATTGAACAAAAGCAATGTCGTGATAGCAGAATTTCTTTTATAGAAAGTTTGGAAAAAACATTCTTTATACCAATTGCTTCATATTCTATTAATTAATTAAACTAAACAAGCAATAAGCCTCCTAATTCAGGCGATAGCAAGGAAAGGTGTTTGTATCATTCTCTCTAACCGTTTTTTCGCAATAAAGAATAGCGGTAATTGTTTATTTCCTATTGTACTTCGACGAAACGTGAGTAATTCATAATCATACCAACAGTGTTTGTCGGTTTTTTGCGTCATATTTTAAAATCCTCCAGGAAGGTTGTTTGATGACGAGTTGTGTTAGTGTAATGGTTAAAGTGTTTGTCTGTGAAGTGAAAAGTTCTGAGTTCAAACCTTGTATAGTGCTTAATAATTTTTTTATTTAAAAACAATATCAAAGTGTCTTACTTCATGAATTTTATTCGTTTGAATCTAATTTTTTTAAATTTCTAGTGGCAACTAAAATCGACCATACGGAAAGTATATGCTATGGACTTTTACCTCTGCAAACTCTTCAAAATTTCGTGCAATGGTTTACTACATTTAATGCTGCACAATAACTGCGTAGAACATCGAAACAAAATTAAGTCATTTATGGGGGGAAGGTATCAGTCAAGAAGATGTGTAAAAATCAAATTTTTGGACCAAATAGTTTTTGTGAAATCGAATGATAAGTTTGTCAAAGTAATCGGAACACCATGTGTCTGCACAGGCGAGCAGTGCAGTGATCACAAAATGAGGGGAGCACGTCTCTGTAGCAGCGAAAGGGTTAATGCGGCCATGGTGGCTTTACTTCATAAACTGCGCGCTCCCCCCTAAATGTTAAGTTTGCTTGGTGCATGCAACTGGCAACGCAGCAATCTCCTGCATCTGGGCGGGCATGGGCGAACCGCCAACATAAAAGAATTGAACTATAGTAGCGCTCCTATGAGGATGAAAATCAGGTTTGCTTTAAATGTACGCTGTAACGGTCGCGAGCATTAGTTACCTTTGAGACTGGAAGTGGTGAGTTGATGTTGGTCAAGAATGCATGACTGAGTTTGACCGAGGTAGTGTAATAGGGCTACATGAAGCTGAATTTTCCTTCTGCCATATTGCAGAAATATTTGGCAGGAATGTAGCCATCGTACATGGCTGCTGGCAGCGGTAGTCACGGGAATGTATGGTCGCAAGAATACCAGGCTCCAGACGACCACGTGGTACTACCGAGAAGGAAGACCATCGTTTTAGGCACATGTCTGCGGCGCACCGTACTGCATCTGCAGCAGCAACTTTTGACACCACAGTGACACAGCGAACTGTGACAAACGGTTACTT
This sequence comes from Schistocerca americana, assembly GCF_021461395.2. Classification (NCBI taxonomy): domain Eukaryota; kingdom Metazoa; phylum Arthropoda; class Insecta; order Orthoptera; family Acrididae; genus Schistocerca; species Schistocerca americana. The sequence continues at coordinate 525,109,898 of NC_060124.1, forward strand.
CCACGACAGCACCAAGTCAGACTTCCTGCAACGTGCATTCCACTAACCCCAGACCACTGCCATTTGCGACTTCAGTAGTGTCAACCGAGAATCATTGGAGGGCAGAGCGGAGATCTGTCGCATTTTCTGATGAAAGCTGGATGTGCCTCGGTGCCAGTGGTAGCACTGTATTGGTTAGGAGGAGGCCAATTGAGGCCCTGCAACCAACCAGCCTGTCTGCGTGCTGGACACACTGGACCTACACCTGGACTTATGGTCTGGGGTGTGATTTCGTATGATAGTAGGAGCACTCTCGTGGTCATCCCACGCACCGTAACTGCAAATTTGTACGTCAGTCTAATGATTAGATGTGTTGTGCTGCCCTTCATGAACACCATTCCAGGGGTATTTTCCAATATGATAACACTCTCCCAGACACAACTGCTGTAAGCAAACATGCTTTACAGCGTGTCGACGTTTTGCCTTGGCCTGCTCGATCAACAGAACTGTCTCCAATCAAGCACACATGGGACATCATTTGACGACAGCCCCAGCGTCCTCTAGAAGCAGCATTAACCATCTTTGTAGCAGCCAACTAAGTGCAACAGGTGTGGAATTCCATCGCACAAACTAACGTTCGGCACCTGTACGTTTGCGTGTTTGCAATCAACATTCTTGCGTGAGCCGTGCACACTCCCCACTATGCGTTTTCGAGAACTTGGCTGTCTATTTGTGTTTGGTTTCCCGCCCTTGTTGCGGTTACGCTGTGGTTCATCTTCCAGCGATGTGTATTGATGTTTGCACTGTGTACCATCTTTGGTTTCGTGCATATAGTTTCCAGCTAGGGGGTCTGCAGTTAGTCGGTCGGTTGCCGCGGACCAGGGAAGTTATCTCCACGCGGTGCAGTCGGCTGGGTCCGCTGACGGTCCCTGCTGCGCAGTGTCAGAGCGTGTGTGGAGCTGTCCAATCGCTACGAGCTTCGTGGTTCACCGACGCAGGATGTCAAAGTTGAGTAGTGATTTCAAGTACCCAAGCCACGTCCATTCATGTTGTGTGGTTTGTTTCAGTGGTTAGCTGTTGGGGAGGTTTTCCTGTGAGCAACACCGAGTGCTTGTATTGCTGAAATTTAGATACCATGCGGTGAAGCTAACTATATTGGTTGAGTACAATTCAAGTGCACCAGCGGAATTTTCTGCGTTGTGGCCGTTAGTGTTCGATTACCTGCCCTGGCCACTAACGTAATTTCAGGCAGGGTCCTTTTCTCACCTGTTGTCACTGTCCAACACAGTGTGTAGTTTTGACAGCTTAATACATATACATGTTTGATTGTGGATAATCACGCCCGTAACAGTTTGTGTTTGAATTCTCATATACACCGATTGGTGGCAAGCAAGTCGTTTGTCGGTCGGTCCGTGGCTGTCCCTTGGTTGGGTTCCGACGGGTCAAGTGTAGTTGGGTTCACCATCTGTCTCACCTAAGTGAACGAGGGCAGACCGACCCCCTGGAGGCTTCTGAGTGCTGTTGTCTTTACTGTCTTTCTTACCGGTGTTTAATTGTGTGTTTATAATGTATAATAGCCAATGATAAAAGAAAAATTATTTGTTTTACTGTGTTTATGTAAGTAAGTTTGAATTCCGCCAAGTGGATATTTGCTAAAAGGTTATTGCCGTTGTGTTATCTTTTCTTTTAGTCTGGTTTCAGCTACTTAAAATTTAAGGCTTATCGCTATTTTTTGGAAAATTAATTGTGGGCCTTCAGCCTTGGAACCTTATTCTTAAAATTACCTTTCAAGCTTAAACATTGCGGCCTTCTGCCTTTAAAAGATTATGGTAATATATTTTTAATTTTTTAAATTTAATTGTGGCCTTCAGCCGTTTGTATTGCATCTTGCATGTGTTTGTTCTATCTACTTTTGCCTTGAGGCTTTCCACGTAGCTGTGATACATATATTTTTAATTATTTTATTTGCTATTTTAACTGCATTTTTATCTTGTTGATTTTTAAGATTTCTTGTTTGGAGGCCATCAGCCGTGAAAGAGCAGCATTTTGAAATTCGTATTTGTAATGGTTCAGCTATGTGCCACTTTGGTTGTAAATGTGTTATTAAATTACAATTTTAAGGTGAAACTGACCGCGACCTTATTTGGTCCTTTCCACAATCCTAATCATCTGTTCTTCCCAGCGGGTTTACCGGGCGTATCGTGGCGGTTTCACCGGTTAGTCATGTAGCAGCATTTCATATCTGCAATGACTAACCTCGCGTTTACATTTTTGTGATGTCGCAATGTTTATCAGTTACATATTGACGAATGTATTCTCAAATTTTCATTACTCTACATTTTGAAGACCTATACAACAGGTTGGCAGATTTTTACATATTTTTCATACTCTACATTACTTATTTTTTGGTGTATCGAATTTTTTTCCCAGTGTATTTTGTCCCTTGCAACTTGATGCTCTCTGTAGAAGAAAGAATAACCATTGTTTCCTGGAAGCTTGGTTGTCAAACATTAGAGAAGGTACAGAGCTGAACCGTCGGAGAAATAGAAAAGAGCCACCAACAAGTACCAACATCAACTTGTCAACAAATTCAGACAAAGAGAACGACCATCAACATATGACAACACAGTCCGGAATATCGAGGAGGTCACTGAAAGGAACTTATGCACTTCCGTTCGTCGACTGGACTCTGGGGTTGCCTTCGTTTTGCGCTGGGAAGACCGCGTATCGCGTCTAGGTAATATATCGCATGGAATATGAAGATTATGGCACCCGCATTGAAACTTATGCTGTCCATTTGGAGGCTGTGGAAAATGTAAACCTGTCAGATAACCTCCTCTGTTCGGACGAGGTCACATTTCACTCTGTGCTTTTGTGTATCGCCACCGCTGCTGGATGTGGGCCGACAACAATCCTCATGAAGCGCAAGAATGGGAAACACCATGAAACGGAACGTTTGGCTAGGGATGACAAAGACTAACATTTATGAACTATTCTCTTTTTCAGAGCAATTGATAATAGATAGCAGTTACCTGGAACCGAAACTGGTGTTTGAGGGAATTCTGAATCCTGTTGTGTACCAGAAAGACTGGGCTTCAATTCATTTTGCTGTGATTGTTCGAGATTTAATCAAGGCGGCGGATTGGTAGAGGTTCACCACTGTGGGGTGAAGGATAAATTATCAAAATGGTCGGTATCGTTGTTATGTCGTTGTGAAAAGTCGCTCAAACTGTCTGTACATGTCTTATACCTACTTTCGCCGTTTACAGGAGCCTGAAAACGATTTTTGCGGTCATCCAGAAAGCGATGGAGAACATACTGACCATAGCTTCCGGTCTGCAAGTACTCACTGAAAGAAAATGTTCCTACTTGCTATTTACTCAGCGGACTATAAATAAAAGTTTGGAATTTCAACTGATAGAGATATTCAGTAAAAGTTCACAAGCGCAGAATATAAGTCTTAATTCTAAATAATATCCCTATCGGAAACAGCACTATTAACTGTTCAGAGGCAACCTCTAGGGGAAGCTCCAAGTAAAATAGTATACCTCCCTGACTTCTAATCAACAAAAGTTAATTGCTCGTCTCAAAAGTACAAAATAATCTCGCCAGCTGCCACACAGCTTTGTCATTATGGGCGGCACACAAACAGTTACTTCCGTGAAATCTAAGCGATACAGGACGGTGTACAGTCCTCGCGAATTCACTTCCTACTTTCCCCGAAAACACTTTTAGTAGCTGTCCAGCTGTGACGTCATCCGAGACAGCACACACAGGTGCTTCACTGATACAGACAGATTGATATCTCGGTGCGAAGTGTCTATTCCCACTGCCTCTCAGGTGGTATTTACATACTGACGCAGTGGACTACTATCAATCGCCTTAGGCAGAGGTAGCAGCATCTAAACAGACCCTTTCTCCGACACGTAGAAATTAATATCTCTGTCGTTTAGCAATTTATAATTTTTTTAATTTGTATTCGAGGTGCGACAATAATGTAATGAGACTGACGTGAAAAAAAAATGTTGCTTCCCGTTTTAGTCAAGTTTAGTGTTGTCTCCTTCAGAGTAGCTCCCTTCTGATTGCACACAGTTTTTCCACCGCTTCTGCCATTGATGGTAACATTTCTGGAACTCATCTTCTGTAATATCCTCCAAGACTCTCGTCACAGCTTTTTGGACACCTTGTGTTGTTTGAAAATCATGTCCGTTCACCGCCGTTTTGACTCTTGGAAATACAAAAAAGTCGCACGGAGTGATATCTGGTGAATAAGGTGGCTGTGGTAGTACTGAAATTTGTTTTGAGGTTAAAAATTGCTGTACTGACAGAGCAGTACGGGATGGCGCATTATCGTGATGCAGAATCCAATTATCAGCGATGTTGACACGGAAATGAAGAGCTCTTTTACGAAGTCTTTATAAAATTTCTTTGTAGTAATATTGGTTAACTGTTTGTCCAGGTGGCACCCACTCTTTATGGACAATTCCCTTGGAATCAAAGAAGCACACAAGCAAGCATTTCACTTTTTTTGGTCTGTGTGATCCCTTTGAGCACCATTGCTAACTTTGGCGTTTTGTCTCCGGATCGTACTGAAAAAACCAACTTTCTTCACCAGTGATAACATGGCTCAACAATTCTGGATTGATTTCCGTTTGCTTCAACAGATCGGCTGCCACTTTTTTCCGTGTTTCTTACTGTTGTGGTGGGAGATTTTTGGGGACCATTTTGCACAAATCTTTCTCATACCAAGATCTTCAGTTATTATTAGACGAACCGTTTCTCGATTGATGTTCAGTTCTTCTGCAATCATTTTCACGGATAATCTTCGATCAGATCGTACGAGTTCACACATCCTGGCCAAGTTGACATCCGTCTGTGAGGTTTATGGTCGTCCACTGCTGTCTTCATCTTCAACATTCGTTCTGCCTTCACTAAACATTTTATACCAACGAAAAACGTGAGCTCTTGACACAACCTCCTCTCCAAAAGCCTTCTGAAGCTTACCGTAAGTTGTCGTCGCGTTTTCACCCAATTTAAAGCAAAAAGAAATGGCATACCGGTGCGTAATATTATGCGGTTCCATTTCTATGACGAGAGGCACAAACACGTGTTAACTTATTACAGCACAACTCACGAATGAGCAGTTGCATCGATGTGCCGCTTGGACTAGAAGCAGCTTATAGGCCAAGGCCAAAGATATTGTGCCTATACAAGCCTGCAGGTTTGCCACAACTTGCAAAGAAAATCAGTATCATTACTTTATTGTCGAACTTCGTATAAATAGAGTCAAGTTTGCTTTAGTTGCTGAAAAAGGTTTAGCTAGACTGAATTTAAACTTAGCCGGTTAGAAGTTTTAGAATGGAACTGGCAGTAATGAATATGACTTCTGAACTGCCTCTTTAAGATTCCTCGTAACTGTAGTTATTTACAAGAAAGTCTTGACACTTGGTACAGATGTATTATTTCCTGTATGTAATTGAGCGCTTTTATTAGAACTTTCTGTTACAAATACAAATGTTACTTAATCTATTATGAATAAGGGCACTTTCGATCGAAATTTGGTTTTTAGTAAATAGCTTGAAAACTAATAGAGGTAAATTATTGGTGTCACAAGTATAAGGTTTTCATATGTAACTGTTGTTACACACGAATTTTCATCTTCCTAAATTTAATATTTAGCGCCTTCAATTTTTCGTAACGACGACGATTTTGACCAAATATTGCTCTGATCAAGCCGCGACTGTAATTTTTAATTGCGGCATAAATTTGCATATTCTGACCAATTTTTAGCTTACTAGTTTTATTATTTAGCGCCACTTTGTTGTCTTATGTTCGAATATTTTGCGTAACATATTCATTTGATCATTTCTAAGACCTTACAGTGTTAACATTAATACAGTGAAGCATACGCCGAAGATTTTTGGAAAAGTTATTTTAGTTTTTAATTTCATTCATAGATTATGGTGCAATCCTTTGTATGTTAAGCCCAGGTACGTTACGATGAAGTGGCACTGGTAGTACTGAACTGGGGTGAGCTCTGGGACACACGCTCCCTCTGTTCCTTTTACAAAGATACAGCGCTTGTTTCGCCTCACAGCGTCTATGGGTTCCGAGGTCACGTGACCTTAAGTGATCAGATTGTGGAGGCGGCTGGCAGCATCATACCTAATCAATTGCAGAACGTGTTCCGGGCTATGGCAGAAAGGTGGCATCTTTGTGTTGAAAAACAGGGTGGCCACGTTGAACTTTAACGCATACATGTTTTTTTTTTTTTTTTGTATTAAACGTTTGTTTCATGAAAAGGAACAGACAATTTTGGAGAACGCCGTATAGGAAATCAAAACGGAGTCTGACGTTTCTTTAAGACTCTTTCAATGATAAACCGTAGTACACAAATTTTTTTTTTTAATTTGGAGTTTGAAACAATGGCCGGCCAGTGTGGCCGAACAGTTCTAGGCTCTTCAGTCTGGAACCGCGCGACCGCTACAATCGCAGGTTCGAATCCTGCCTCGGGCATGGATGTGTGTGATGTTCTTAGGTTAGTTAGGGTTAAGTCGTTCTAAGGTCTAGGGGACTGATGACCTCAGATGTTAAGTCCGATAGTGCTCAGAGCCATATGAACCTTTTTTTTTCTTTTTTGAAACAATGAACGACGATATGTATTGTCATCCTTAGACGACAGGGCCATTTAGGGGCAGCACGGCTCGGCGTGGACAAATACTGAGAAGGATCGTCTTCTTTTCAAAGCAACTATCCCAGCACTCGATGCAAGCGGTTTGAGGAAACTATGGAAGAGTTTAGGATAGGTGACAGGATGGGAATTTGATCCAAACAGTCGAAGCTCCCAGACAGTTTGACAGACAGCGGTACTGGTTTAAAGAAAAAGGAATTGCCTATTTTCGATAGTTCGTATTGCAGAATTAAAAGATTCGGCTTTGAGTCTTCGACACTGGCCATCGCTTTTGAACCATAGTGTAGCTGAAAAGTAATACCTGTGAAACATTTTATTCTTTTCTCAATATCGTTTTACTCGGAAGCCTTTCCCGCTTCGCTTATGCGTGTCGCAATCCTCTGCCGCTAGAGGGCACCGAATTGTGGCGTCCAACACAGCGGTGTGTAACTTAACTATATCACTGCATAAGAAACAGCTTGCTGCAGTCCTTCAGAAAATTTAAAGCACGAATTAAACCACCCATGGAGCACCTCCTCCTGCAGCATGACAAGTCAGACCACGCACGAGAGCCGCGACTTCTGGAACAAACCGATGTTTTGGGTTCGCTGTCACTGATCATCCCCCGCACAGTCCTAACTCGGCCCCTACCGATTTTCATCTGTTCCCGGAACTTAAATAATACTTCCAAGGACCTCACTTGGATAGTGATGAAGTGGTGCGGTCAGAGGTGAGGTTGTGACTCGGTCAACAAAGTCAAACATTCTGCAGTGACGGTATTAACAAACTGGTCCGTCGTTGGAAGAAATCGCCAGGATGACTATGTCGAGAAATAAATATGTAGACATGAAGAATAAAGGTTGTTGTTGTTGTGGTCTTCAGTCCTGAGACTGGTCTGATGCAGCTCTTCATGCTACCCTATCCTGTGCAAGCTTCTTCATCTCCCAGTACTTACTGCAACCTACATCTTTCTGAATCTGCTTAGTGTATTCATCTCTTGGTCTCCCTCTACACCCTCCACGCTGCCCTCCAATGCTAAATTTGTGACCCCTTGATGCCTCAGAACATGACCTACTAACCGGTCCCTTCTTTTTGTCAAGTTGTGCCACAAACTCCTCTTCTCCCCAATTCTATTCAATACTTCATCATTAGTTATGTGATCTACCCATCTAAGCTTCAGCATTCTTCTGTAGCACCACATTTCTAAAGCTTCTATTCTCTTCTTGTCCAAACTATTTATCGTCCATATTTCACTTCCATACATGGCTACACTCCATACAAATACTTTCAGAAACGACTTCCTGACACTTAAATCTATACTGGATGTTAACAAACTTCTCTTCTTCAGAAACGCTACGTTTTATATCCTCTCTACTTCGACCATCATCAGTTATTTTGCTCCCCAAATAGCAAAACTCCTTTACTACTTTAAGTGTCTCATTTCCTAATCTAATTCCCTCAGCATCACCCGACTTAATTCGACTACATTCCATTATCCTCGTTTTGCTTTTGTTGCTGTTCATCTTATATCCTCCTTTCAAGACACTGTACATTCCGTTCAACTGCGCTGATACAATTACAATGTCATCGGCGAAACTCAAAGTTTTTATGTCTTGTCTATGGATTTTAATACCTACTCCGAATTTTTCTTTTGTTTCCTTTACTGCTTGCTCAATATACAGATTGAACAACATCGGAGAGAGGCTACAACCCTGTCTCACTCCCTTCCCAACCACTACTTTCATGCCCCTCGAATCTTATGACTGCCATCTTGTTTCCGTACAAATTGTAAATTGCCTTTCGCTCCCTGTATTTTACCCCTACCACCTTTAGAATTTGAAAAAGATTATTCCAGTCAACATTGTCAAAAGCTACTAACGTAGGTTTGCCTTTCCTTGATCTTTTTTCTAAGATAAGTCGTAAGGTCAGTATTCCCTCACGTGTTCCAATATTTCAACGGAATCCAAACTGATCTTCCCCGAGGTCGGCTTCTACCAGTTTTTCCATTCGTCTGTAAAGAATTCGCGTTAGTATTTTGCAGCTGTGACTTATTAAACTGATCGTTCGGTAATTTTCACATCTGTCAACACCTGCTTTCTTTGGGATTGGAATTATTATATTCTTCTTGAAGTCTGAGGGTATTTCGCCTGTCTCATACATCTTGCTCACCAGATGGTAGAGTTTTGACAGGACTGGCTCTCCCAAGGCCGTCAGTAGTTCTAATGGAATGTTGTCTACTCCCGGGGCCTTGTTTCGAGACAGGTCTTTCAGTGCTCTGTCAAACTCGTCACGCAGTATCGTATCTCCCATTTCATCTTCATCTACATCCTCTTCCATTTCCATTATATTGTCCTCAAGTACATCGCCCTTGTATAGACCCTCTATATACTCCTTCCACCTTTCTGCTTTCCCTTCTTTGCTTAGAACTGGGTTTCCATCTGAGCTCTTAATATTCATACAAGTGGTTCTCTTTTCTCCAAAGGTCTCTTTAATTTTCCTGTAGGCAGTATCTATCCTACCCCTAGTGACATAAGCCTCTACATCCTTACATATATCCTCTAGCCATCCCTGCTTAGCCATTTTGCACTTCCTGTCGATCTCATTTTTGAGACGTTTGTATTCCTTTTTGCCTGCTTCATTTACTGCGTTTTTATATTTTCTCCTTTCATCAATTAAATTCAATATTTCTTCTGTTACCCAAGGATTTCTACTAGCCCTCGTCTTTTTACCTACTTGATCCTCAGCTGCCCTCACTATTTCATCCCTCAGAGCTACCCATTCTTCTTCTACTGTATTTCTTTCCCCCATTCTTGTTAGTTGTTCCCTTATACTCTCTCTGTACACCTCTGGTTTAGTCATTTTATCCAGGTCCTATCTCCTTAAATTCCCACCTTTTTGCAGTTTCTTCAGTTTTAATCTACAGTTTATAACCAATAGATTGTGGTCAGAGTCTACATCTGCCCCTGGAAATGTCCTACAATTTAAAACATGGTTCCTAAACCTCTGTCTTACCATTATATAATCTATCTGATACCTTCTAGTATCTCCAGGTGTCTTCCTTGTATACAACCTTCTTTCATGAGTCTTGAACCAAGTGTTAAGTTATGCTCTGTGCAAAACTCTACCAGGTGGCTTCCTCTTTCATTTCTTAGCCCCAATCCATACTCACCTACCATGTTTCCTTCTCTCCCTTTTCATACTCTCGAATTCCAGTCACCCATGAAAGAATAACGTTTTAAACCAAAATGAGAATTCAGGTTATTAATGAGATGTGGAAAGTAAAGCATTTTTGTTCCATCGCTGTTGAAATTGATTCTATCGGTGTATACTTTCGAAAATAACATTCCCTTGGAAATTAAACGAGTGACACGTTAGGAACCTATTCAAGTGGCGATCTCTTTCTAGGACCTTTCATGTAACGTCATTGAATATTATGTATGTAAAAATTTTCGTGTTACATAATTCAAACTGTATTTTCTCTTTTTCAAGTTTTTTATCGACCACTGAGACAGACTGCACTGGAAAAATGAGAATGGGCAAATATTTCTAAACTACAGGCGAGAATACAGGAACGTTTTAATAAATTTTAATGCAACAATTTAAGAGTCGAAATATATCGCAATGCAGTTTGTGTCTCTGTCTTTCAGTGTTGCAATTTTATGTCAATCGGGTAGACCAAAGACGTATTTCAAATTTAGTGTTCAAATTATGTTAAATAATTGCATTGCAGATGAGTTTAGTGACAATAAGATGGCTGACTTTGTGTGTCGTGCTAGCAATTAACACGACACAAAGTCGACCATCTTATTGTCACTAATCTCATGTCCAGGGCAGTTATTTAACATAATTTGAACACTAAATTGGAAATATATCATTGATCATGAACCATATATACTCGTATAATTCAGATCGTGCATCCTTGGTTGTAAATTCCCTCATTAAGTTGATGGTGTTTACATATTGTCATTTTAAAGCAAATTTAGGAAATTATTAAAACAATCTTAATCGTCTGTGGTATGATAAAGATAAACAGCATCGCAAACATGGAATCCACATAAAATAGTGAAGCAGAATCTCATGTCAATGAAAGCGAGATGGCTGATCCAGCAATAGAGGATGCAGAAACTTCTACTATCGAAATGAAATCAGAATTTAAAGAGATCATTCCACAAACTAGTTATATATCACACCCGTTCGTGGAACGTTATAAAAATTAGAAATTATGATGAGGGCGAATTTTAAGTCGCATGCCCAGGATCAAGCTACAGACATGAATACTAATATTAATCGCATAGTACAAGAAGAAGCTACGCCGACTAAAGAAAGTTCTGAAAACGTAAAAACGGAAATTTGGGATTGAAGAATGCCTACAAAGGCATGACTGCAGCGAACACTAAATTAACCAATGGTGTCAGGCCTATTCAGTCGGCGCAGTCTGAGCTAGAAACAACTGTCCAGCAAATAAGAAGGCAGTAAAAATCTTAGTCGCTAAACGAGAGGCAAAACTAAAAGATTGATTTGATGTTCAAGAACCGAAATTTTTAAATGAGTTCTGCAAGGTGGATAAATGAAAAGGACACGCACATCAGTGAAAGGCTAGATTTCGAACTAAAATTGCAGTCCAATAAACCAACACTGGAGTATGAATGGAACGTGATGCTTCAGGTGAGTTAATCGAAAATGGAGTAAGTTACATTAAAACCACTCTGAGTAAGGACATTCCTCAGTGATGAAAATGTTGTTGAGCAGATGAATGACATAAGAAGGCAGTAGTCCGTCATTAAAGAATTGTACATGGCGTGCCGCCTCCTGTTGCTAGGGTGGGTGACACATGTAACGAAGGGCAGGTCAGTTTCAAATAATACACAGAGATGATGTAGGTCATATTAGCTTGTCAGCCAGCCATTCATGCTGCTAGAAGGGGGCGGCGCCCACTCTGTCATCAGGTCTTCTAGGAGAAAGTTTCTTAAAACTCATCCAATTCCTATCTTCTAGCATGACAAAAAGACAATACATCGTGTGGTTTTTATAAAATCCTTTAAGAGAGTACTACCTAAAACGTGGACTGAATTCAAAACGAAGGTAACGAAAATGACACACAAGCAAGGTGCAGTAGCTTACGCAGTAAGTAATTTGAGAAATTTATAAAAACAAAATGCAATAGCCATAGAATAAATTAAATGTAATTAAAATGTAGGTATATGTGCAAATATATTCACTGCCGCGTAAGTGAATCATAGTTTCACAACACCTGGTCTCACCTCTGAGTTTCCCACTCTTGATTTTGAGTAACACAAAAGGTTGATCAATAAACACCGACAAAAAACAAAACTTAGCTTACCGTACCCTGCTGCTTATGCTAATTTACATCTTGGACCAACTACGTATGATAATATGTGGTAAATCTTACCCTAAAAATGGTACGTATTGACTTGTCAAGATTTCTGTAGTCAGTTTATGCAGTAGACAGTGAAACGTCCCCTTAGAAAAATCAATGAATTACTGTGCTGATAAACCTCCACGTTATTTGATTTTCAAACAGCTGAGCAAAACTGAACGTACTCAGACATTACTCTCTTTACTTATTCTGATCAACACTAAACTGACACACAATATTTTTAGCGCAATGCAATCTGACTTTCAAAAATCCCTACAAAAGAATGGCCCTGACTAACAATAACCTATACCTTTCATGAATCACTTGCCTCACAAAAATCTTCGTTACTCAAACTAGTGCAATGCAGTGTGCACCAATACTGCAATCTAAATAAAAGATTCTAACTACTGAAGGCACTAACTACTGATAGGCATAGTTAGCAAATGAAAGATTTTGATAGAGAACAAACAATGTATTTACCTTAATAGTGTTCAAAAGTCATAATATATATATAATCAGTTCATGACATCCAGTCTTACAAATTTACTCTCTCTGATGGACACACGTCCAGATCACCCGCTCTCAAAACTCCGCCATCTCTCTCCCCACATCCACCACTGTTGGCGGCTCACCTCCAACTGCGCAATGCTATGTGCTGTTCACATCCAGCTGCCCAACACTACAATAGCGAGTATTTCAAAAATGCCAACCAGCCACACATTGCACACAGCACAGTCAGTAATTTTCATACAGAGCGCTACGTGGCGTTACCAACATAAAAACCTAAACAGCCTAAGTTCCTAATTTTTGTTGTTAAATACTACAGAGGCGTTGATGGTGTAGCACCGAAAAGCATGAGAAGGAGAAGAATGAAAAGAGAAGGAAAAGATATGTTCAAGAAGGCTCAGCATTTGTTAAACGGACATATTGTTTGAATGACTGCCGCTCCGAAACGTTGCTTGAAGACCAAAACAATTTTGGCAATTAATTTTTTAATGTGTAAAAATACATAAAATCACTTCTTCCGTGCAGTTCTGTGAAAACACCAGCGCTAGTGTTGATATTTTTCTAATAACTGATTTTTCACCTTTTTTTTGTTATTTAGAGAATGGAAACAGACATGGAGTTTCTCAGAAACAGGATGCTTTAGTTTCTTCCTGATGTAAAGGAAAAGCTTCAGTTAGCACGTTTTGAGCCAAGTAGGGGACTGTCCACTATCTTTGCGGACACAGATGGAATCGATAGGAGGACGACGACGACCAGCTGTGACAGTGGCGAAATCGGCACGCTAGATCATGTCTTGTCGGAACATTCCCTAGAACTGTTAGGCTCGATTTAAGAGGCGAAACTGTTTACAAGTTAATCAGAGTTGAAGAGGAATTTGAAACTCTAAATCTTCTAGCCGACGCTGGCTCAGAAAAAGTCGTAGCCTAATTATACTCAACAGACACCACACCCATCACTTTGTACACATTGCACCCAAATTTTAACTGTCCGACACTTCCTGCTGGAATGCCCTTATTTTAACCATTTACGTTCCGGCTTGGGTTTGCCGCCTGATTCATGAGCAGTTTTAGCGAATGACACGCGGACTATCGACCGCGTTTTACTTTTTATCCGCCGAAGCAGTATGGCGAAGGCCATTTAATTTTTAGTTTCGGACCTCCATTTAGCCATTTTTCCACGTGCCTGTGTCTAGCTGACTCCTATTCTGTCCACTGGGACTGACGTATAATCGTTTAACTCCTCTTTGTGTTCGTATTCTATAGTTTTGACTTGGGCGCGTATGACCCCAGTTGTTTTTTGCCCCTAAAGCAAACCAAACAAAAAAACCCACACCCAAGACCAATAACCCCAGTAGACGAGTCTATAGATCGAGAATGAAGGTGGACAGCTCTGCGATCACTAGGCCCAGTGACGGAACAGTGGAAGGTACAAGCGTATCTCAGAAAAAAGGAGGAGAATCAGACAAAACACACGTGATGCTCTCTGATCTGTCTCTAAGACGTCTGGAGGCGGCAAGATATTGCTAGACCTAATAGCATAGCCGATCTGGACTGGAGTGTAAAGAGATGCGTTCCAGCAATAGCAAAATGTGTATGTGTGTGTGCGCCTATCTGAGACATCAGATAAAAGAAATTAAGTGAAGTTACAAAAGGCAATATGCTACGTACTGTGCTTTGAGGGTCAGTGAGCCTAAAATTATCGTATCCGTCCAATTAGAAGTATTGGTATTAGTAACACAAGTTTTGGCAGGTTGGGGCGGAAAATTCGAGGTGGTGGTAGTGGAAATAATGGCTTCTTATACAGATATGCCCAAAAAATGTATACACTGTTTAACAGCTCATAGTCTCGGAATTAATCGACAGAAATGTCTCATTTTTGGTGAAAAGTAAATAAGTTCAAGTTGTTGAAATCAGTGTAGGAGTTCGGAGTGATCAACATTAACACGCACACACAGGCGATACCACTGAAATGCTGCACAAATCACCAACTGCAACGTGTTCAGTTGTATATCTGTACACGAATGCTCGATGATTTCTCGAGGTTTTTCAATGTGCGTGGTTTTTGTCGATAAACGACGTCCTGTAGTGTATAAAATAAATAAATAAATAAAAATATTAATTATTGTGTATGTATGATAGTGATTGGATGTAATTAATATTTGCTTATCTGGAACGTGGACGTTTAATTATTTGGTATCAGACGCTTGACAATGGCTTTTTCGTAAGTGCAATGTTATTCGTAGTTGACCGTGAAATAAGACTCAAATAATCGGACTTCGTATTTAAATCGTTTCCAAAGACTGCTGCGGTAGGTGCAGACTCAAATCTAAATCTCAATATTAGAATAATTTGCCAGCCATGTCAATATGTCGTACAGAGGTGACTGTCTACTAAACATAAAAAGTTTACACAGTTAGTTAAATCAGATATATTCAACGAATAAGCCTACAGTTAAATAATTCTACTTACTTTCATAAATATAAATTCTTTACAGAATCGAGTGCCTAGTAAGATTGCAACTCGCAGTGTTCTTATATAACATCAAATATGGCGGTGTGCCAGTTAATAAAATATACTTGCTTCCCGCACCAGTTGTTGTACATGACCTCCTTCTTCTTCTTAATGAAACATAAGAGTGTCCTAATTGTATTTTGTTTTATCAGCGACATAGCGCTGCAGTTCTGTACCATAGGCTTTATTTATTTGTCAGAGATTAATTATTTAATTAAGATTTCGCGTTTCCGAGGAAACTCACGCACGGCATGCAAATGTGCCTTTATAAGTGTTCCCCATAGGTGAAAGACAGAGGCTTGAAGTCTGGAGAACGTGGTGGGTATTCGACAGCACCTCTTTGGCCTACCCATAATGTCGACAGATTTTCGTCCAGGTACTCCCTGACACGATTATACTGGCGGCATGAGGCACCATCTCTTTGGAAGTAAAACCTTTCGCCCCCATATAATTCACAGGGGCGGGTAAAATGGATGTCTGAAGCTTCTCTAGGTACACCTCACCGGTAATTCCGTCGTCAACGAAGAACAGCCCAATCAAGCCCTGATGAGGTAACCCACACCACACATTCACTCCCGGTAAGTTCACGGTTTTGTCCACAAATGCAGATTTGTTTCGGCCGAGTAGACGAAACTGTGACGCTTTACTGTACGACTGAATTTAAACTGCACCTCATCAAAGCACACAATCATCTCTGCAATCACTTCTTTGTTGGGCACCATGCCTTTGAAGTGCTTGTAGTACCTCATTCTATGATCTGACACCATTCTACGATCTGGGTCGTCTTCGTTCATTGCGCATAGCAATCTTAGGATGTAGCACTTAAACTTCGTAGTCTTCAAAATGCCCTGAACACTTGAGCAACTCACGCTGCATTCAGGGACAACACTGTCTCACAAACGTCTGAGGTGAGCGAGCGAATTGTTGTAACATGAATATGGAAGCTCTTTGGACTATTTGCTGTTACACGTTGTCCAGACCGTTGTTTGCGCGTATATCTAACACAGCCTTCGACTTCGAATTCGTCTTGAACGCGCGCAAATGTTACACGAGTCGGTGGTTCTGTTTGACGTTCATTTCGTCTTCGGCGCTGAACATCATTAATGTTTGCCTACTTAATAAGCTACTTCAAAACGGTCTTTCTTTCACCGAAAGTCAAGCTTGCACCAGCCATGTTTACTCACGTAACTGAAAACATAATAAAACACTGCTTATGTGACGACATTGCGTAACAAAACAAAACAATGCTTCTGTGGCGACTGCACGTAAGAAAACAAAACAACGCCTACGTGACCACCACCAGGACAATAAACTACTGTATTAAACTACCGAATATGAGACGTTTTCGTAAATTAATTTGAAAGTTGTGAAGCATTAAACAATGTATACAGTTTTAGGGCCACTCTGTATTTGTAATAATTGTGTTGTAGTTCTTCTACTGGTACTAGTAATAGAAAGTAGTGTATAGAAATGTATAACTGTTAGCAGAAAGTGTTCAAGATAAATATAAAATTGTCAGACTGAAATATCGAAAATTTGTGACTCCTTCTCGGCCACAGTATACCAATATACCACTTAGAGTGGAAAAAGGAGGCCAACTGCTAACCAGCTGTAGAGAAGTGTATAGGTAGCCATCTACACGGAATGATGATGATGACGTTTGGTTTGTGGGGCGCTCAGCTGCTCGGTCATCACCGCCCGTACAAAAACCCCAATTTTTACACAGTCCAATTTTTCACGCAATCCAGTCGAGCCACTGTTACGAGTGATGATGATGATGAAATGATGAGGACAACACAAACAGCTGGTCCCCGGGCAGAGAAAATCCCCAACCCGACCAGGAATTGAACCCGGGACTCCGCGATCCAGAGGCAGCAACACTAGCCACTATACCACGAGCTGCAGACATCTACACTGAAGCTCCAAAGAAACTGGCATAGGCATGCATATTCAAATACAGACATATGTAAACAGCAAAATACGGCGCTGCGGTCGGCAACGCCTATATAAGACAACAAGTGTCTGGCGCAGTTGTTAGATCGACTACTGCTGCTACAATGGCAGGTTATCAAAAAATTTAAGTGAGTTTGAACGTGGTGTTATAGTCGGCACACGAGCGATGCGGCACAGAATCTGCGAGACAGCGATGAAGTGCGGATTTTTCCGTACGACCATTTCACGAGTGTAGTGTGAATATAAGGAATCCGGTAAAACATTAAATTTCCGACACCGCTGCGGCCGCAGAAACATCCAGCAAGAACGGGACCAACGACGACTGAAGACAATCGTTCAACGTGACAGAAGTGCAACCCGCTGGAGATTTCATTGCTGAGCCACCAACAAGCGTCGGCGCGCAAACCATTCAACAAAACATCATCGATATGAGCTTTCGGAGACGAAGGCCCAGTCGTGTACCCTAGATGACTGCACGACACAGGGATTTACGCCTCGCCTGAGCCCGTCGACACCGACGTTGGACTGGTGATGACTGGAAACATGTTACCTAGTCGGACGAGTCTCGTTTCAAATTGTATCGAGCGGATGGACATGTACGGGTACGGAGACAACCTTATGAATCCATGGACCCTACATGTCAGCAGGGGACTATTTAAACTGATGGAGGCTCTGTAATGGTGTGGGGCGTGTGCAGTTGGGGTGATATGGGACCCTTGATACGTGTAGATACGAGTCTGACCGGTGACACGTGCGTAAGCATCCTGTCTGATCACCTGCATCCAGTCATGTACACTGTGCATTCCGACAGACATAGGCAATTCCAGCAAGACAATGCGACACCCTACACGTCCAGAATTGCTACAGACTGGCTCCAGGAACACTCTTCCGAGTTTAAACACTCCGTTGGTCACCAAATCGCCAGACGTGAACGTTATTGAACATATCTGGGATGCCTTGCAACATGCTATTCAGAAGAGATCTCCACCCCCTCGTACAGACTTATGGACAGACTTCTAGGATTCATGGTGTGAATTCCCTCCAGCACTACCTCGGACATTAGTCGAGTCCATGCCACGTCGTGTTGTGGCACTTCTGCGTGCTCTCCGGGGCCTTACACGATATTAGGCAGGTGTACCAGTTTCTCTGACTCTTGAGTGTAAGTGTTAGAGCGATAGCAGCAGACACAGAGATTGAGAACTAGTAACAGATATTGCAAATTTTGTTCAACACTCAAAATTAAAATGCACAAAAACGATTATCGTAATGAGTCGTATACAACGTTTATGGAATATTCTATTTGTACTTGGAGGAACATAGACACATTAGAGACCGAAATAGACAATATTAATATTCCACAATAACATTCATTTTATGTTTCATTGCGAATCAGCTTCCACCTTTGGAGACCATCATCAGCCAACTTAAGATTGAACAGAGAGTCCGCACAACATCAACTAGAGATTGTAGCTATACAGAAATTTTTCTTTGCAAAGATGTGTGAGGGTTTTACGACTACGTAAAAGGAGACCAAAAGGCGGCCGTTTAAGGGTGTTGCTGCAGCGTATATCTAGCGTAGCGCGATCCCAGTGCGGGTGTATAAGCAGTGACATGTAGGCGATGGGTTAGTGTGGTAAAGACAGAAACATGAACTATGGTGACGTTATCACAAAATGCGTCCAATCAGGGCTTGGGTTCCGAAGGACAAACAGCGGTAAGCAACCACTAGAGAATGGAAAATATGTATGGTGAAGCACGTATGTTGAAAACCACCGTAGTGGAATGGTGCGCGGCAGTCGTTGGCGCTGCTTCATGAAAATGCACGTCCCCACGTCGCAAATGTAGTATCGCAGAAGTTACGGCAGAGCATGTGGGGGACACTCGAGCACCCGCCCTACAGTTCTGATCCCTCCCAGGCGATTATCAAGGCTTCGGTCCCTTAGAAAAGGGATTCCTCTAGGACGAGGATGTGCATCAGGCGGTTACGGACTTCACGCAGCACGACACGGTCTTTTACGAAATCTACATCTACATCCATACTACGCAAGCCACAACACGGTGTGTGGCGGAGGGTACTTTGAGTACCTCTATCGGTTCTCCCTTCTATTCCAGACTCGTATTGTTCGTGGAAAGAAAGATTGTCGGTATGCCTCTGTGTGGGCTCTAATCTCCCTAATTTTATCCTCATGGTCTCTTCGCGAGATATACGTAGGAGGGAGCAATATACTGCTTGACTCCTCGGTGAAGGTATGTTCTCGAAACTTCAACAAAAGCCCGTACCGAGCTACTGAGCGTCTCTCCTGCAGAGTCTTCCACTGGAGTTTATCTATCATCTCCGTAATGCTTTCGCGATTACTAAATGATCCTGTAACGAAGCGCGCTGCTCTCCGTTGGATCTCCTCTATCTCTTCTATCAACCCTATGTGGTACGGATCCCACACTGCTGAGCAGTATTCAAGCAGTGGGCGAAAAAGCGTACTGTAACCTACTTCCTTTGTTTTCGGATTGCATTTCCTTAGGATTCTTCGCCGGCCGAAGTGGCCGTGCGGTTAAAGGCGCTGCAGTCTGGAACAGCAAGACCGCTACGGTCGAAGGTTCGAATCCTGCCTCGGGCAGAGATGTTTGTGATGTCCTTAGGTTAGTTAGGTTTAACTAGTTCTAAGTTCTAGGGGACTAATGACCTCAGCAGTTGAGTCCCATAGTGCTCAGAGCCATTTGAACCATTTTTTTTAGGATTCTTCCAATGAATCTCAGTCTGGCATCTGCTTTACCGACGATCAACTTTATATGATCATTCCATTTTAAATCACTCCTAATGCATACTCCCAGATAATTTATGGAATTAACTGCTTCCAGTCGCTGACCTGCCATATTGTAGCTAAATGATATGGGATCTTTCTTTCTATGTATTCGCAGCACATTACACTTGTCTACATTGAGATTCAATTGCCATTCCCTGCACCATGCGTCAATTCGCTGCAGATCCTCCTGCATTTCAGTAAAATTTTCCATTGTTACAACCTCTCCATATACTACAGCATCATCCGCAAATTCCGATGTCATCCACAAGGTCATTTATGTACATTGTGAACAGCAACGGTCCCACAACACTCCCCTGCGGCACACCTGAAATCACTCTTACTTCGGAAGACTTCTCTCCATTGAGAATGACATGCTGCGTTCTGTTCACTAGGAACTCTTCAGTCCAATCACACAATTGGTCTGATAGGCCATATGCTCTTACTTTGTTCATTAAACGACTGTGGGGAACTGTATCGAACGCCTTGCGGCAGTCAAGAAACACGGCATCTACCTGGGAACCCATGTCTATGGCCCTTTGAGTCTCGTGGACGAATAGCGCGAGCTGGGTTTCACACGATCGTATTTTTCGAAACCCATGGTGATTCCTACAGAGTAGATTTCTAGTCTCCAGAAAAGTCATTATACTCAAACATAATACGTATTCCAAAATTCTACTACTGATCGACGTTAGAGATATAGATGCATATCTTCAGCCTGGTGCGTCGGCAGGATAGTTATCCCAATGCTCACGGTGATTTTGCCTGATTGGCAAACCGATGCTGGACCGTACGGTCTTCGAAAGAAAACTTTCTGATCGCCCCTTATCCATCCATACGAAAAATTCGAATTGCAGCACTTCAGTTGATTGGTATTTGTAAAAGTGAAGCACTGCAATGTGATAAGTGACGATTTTACGATTATATGGCCGTACGGAAAACACGCATTGTAATGCTTAAATTGTTTTCATTTGTCAAACTGAAGCCTTGCGATTTATGATTTTCGCAAGGATAACCGTAAAAACGTCATACATCATTGGAAATAACAGTTTTAGTACAGCCAGAAGCTTTCGCTTAAGTGTAGAGTGTCAGTTCAGTTTGACCTTGTGTTATGAACTATTAGAAAGCCGGATCGCAACCAAATACAAAATAAATGCTATCGTGGAACATTATTAATTTATATGTACGTAATTTAATACGTGACGATCCACTGTTGTATCTATTCTGTGCACTAGAACGAATTAATTAATAAATAAATACGCTTGGAGGCAACCTGCTCAATTTAAGCATTTAGTAGGGACAGAAAAATTTCGCGAAAACGATAACGGGAAAAATAGCGCGAAATTGGCGATTTTTAGTGAAATGCCACGAAATCGGTGATTTTTAGGAAATATCGTGGAGTCTGTCGTTTTCCCATATAAAAATGTTCAGAGTGTAACTCTGAGGGAGACATTACCAATACTCGCAACTGATAGTTATGGAACACTGAAATTGCATTATGCCTTCTTTTCCCTCAAGGCTGAGATTAACGTATAAACTGAAAATGACAGTTCATTTGATGTGACGTCAAAAGTAGCAGCGAAACTGGCAAATAATAACGAAATTGACAAAAGTTAACACAGAAATTCGCGAGAACCACTGAATTTGGAAATAAACGCTCCGAATTCGAAAAAAGGTAAGATTGAATTTGAAAAAAGTGAGACCGAATATAGCACAAACTAATGCTGAATTTGACACTAAGTGCCGGCGAGAGTGGCCGAGCGGTTCTAAGCGCTTCAGTCTCGAACCGCGCGACCGCTACGGTCGCAGGTTCGAATCCTGCCTGGGGCATGGATGTGTGAAATGTCCTTTGGTTAGGTATAAGTAGTTCTAAGTCTAGGGGACTGATGGCCTCAGATGTTAACTCCCATAGTGCTAAGAGCCATTTGAACCTTTTTTTTTTGACAATAAGTAACATTGAATTTAACAAAATGTAACACCACGTTTGACAAAAAAGAATTCCAGTTTCGGCAAATATAACTCCAAACTTGGCAAAAGATAACTCCAAACTTGGCAAAAGGTAACTCCAAACTTGGCGAAAGGTAACTCCAAACTTGGCGAAAGGTAACTCCAAACTTGGCGAAAGGTAACTCCAAACTTGGCGAAAGGTAACTCCAAACTTGGCGAAAGGTAACTCCAAACTTGGCAAAAAATAACTGCAAACTTAGCAAAAAATAACTGCAAACTTGGCAAAAAATAACACTAAATTTGGCAAAACTTATCTCCAAATTTGGCGAAAAATAAGACGGAAATCGGCAAAAGAAACACCAAAATTGAAAAAAACAGCACGGAAATTGAGAAAAAATAGGAGCAAAATTGGAGGAATATAACACCGAAATTGAAAAAAAAATTACACAGAAAAGGAAAAAATAACACCGAAATAGACAAAGTAAAGTTACAGAGAATATGGCAACAAAATAGCGCTAAATACTACAAAAAACAGCACCGAACACGGCAAGATAGAACACCGAGCTTGAAATAAAACGATTTTTCCGTATCCCCAGCTGTTACCCAAAGGTGTCTAGAGATTGTGGCGTTTTAGGTGAGCTGCCAGCTGAAACGGAAAAAGGACAAAGCTATCGAGCGGACGTGGCAGTGGCGAGCTCCTGGCAACCCGCCTAACAACAAGATGGAGCGCTCTGCGCGGGACTTCGGCCGCACCGACGTCACGGGTGAGTACACAGGCGGGCAGGTACCCATGTGGTAGAGGGTACCGCGCCACCGCTAACGCCTAGTGGGAACGGCGCCAGCCAAGTTCGTGTCCGCATGCTCCGTTGTATACCTCTCACACGCGCTGGAACCGTGCCCAAAACAAGGACCGCATGCTCTTTGCGAGAAAACACGTGCTAGAGTGCTTGGTGGTTCTTTTACAACCGGCACGCTTCGGCAGCGTCGCGTTTGTATCTATTTACGCTGTATTCAGCATTGTTTTTCTTTCTTTACTTCTGGTAGATAAGATCCACATGTATCTCCTTCGTTGTTTAGTTTACAAAAAGTGAGTCCCCATCAGAATGTTCTCAGATCCACATCTTCCTTCGATATACTTATCTTCTTGTCGTTCCCTCAGTTGCATGTCCACTCCTTTATCTTATGGTTTAGCCTTTGTTTTTTTGCTTCGTAGATAACAAATAAAAACTTTGAGTAATGTTTGTTGATTGTTGCTCACTATAAAAACAAAGAGAGTTTGCATCTGGCTTACTCACTTTTGCCAAATCTGTGTATACTATTGCTATATCTACACTAATAATAAAACTGTAAACCTGTTGTATCCGTACGTTGAAAATATTTGCCAGACATTAACTGCGAGTTATGTAGAAAGTATAACAGAATACAATAGACTATTTTTGAAAACTTCATTTGTCTGTTTGAACATGCTAATCGCCAAAACCACTGGGCGATTTTTCGTGCGGTTTTCACCGATGACTTGAGGGTAACTTGGGGGAAGATATAGGCTTTATTTCATGAAAATCGGATCATGAAAAAAAAAAGATATCTTAAAGTTTCAGGAGTCTGCTCAGTTTAGTAGTTCGGATGTTTACCTCAGTGACACGATCATCATGACGTAGTACACCAAAGAAGCAGTAGATAGCGCGGTTAATTTCGTAGTACACCAAAGAACCAATAGACGGCGCTGCTAGTTTCGTAGTGCATGAGATAATCAGTAGATGACCCTGTCAGTGTTTTTAGCTCAGTAACATTTCTATTTTCGGAAGTTTGCGTCAACGACAGAATTACGCACCGTAAGATTATGTTTACCGATACGAATTAACATTGAATTTACTTGGCTAGAAAACATGAATGTAATGATTTCGTTTTGAGTATTAAAACACGAAAATACCTTGCTCCTTTCGACAGGTTTTATTTGTATTAGACTACTTGGCTAGGAAAATCAAAATTGCTCCCTCCCGAGTCCTTTTACTTTCCCCTCCACTGCCTTCCCCACTCTTTCTCGCGTCCGCTCTGCCACCGCACCCCTTTTTCTATGTCCTCTTCCTGCATCCTCTTCCTCCATTCTATTCCACTCCTTCCCCCCCCTTTTTCCCCTCATCGGTTCGGATCCTCCCCCCCCCCTTTCCATCTGCCACCATGTCGCCTATAGTGCTGTTTTCAATGAATGTTCAGTGTTGTGCGCCCCTGTCAGTGTAGCAAACAGCCACCATACTGTCGCTAGTTGTGTCTTTTATCTCGTGCGAACAGACACAAGACTGTCGCCGTGTTTTTTAATCGTGCCTGTCTACTTACTGTGTGTCTTCATCCGCATCGTCACCGCCGTGTTTTTTATATAGCAAATTCCGCAACTTTCCGCCATTTTACTGTTATTAACAGTCGCCGTTTTATCGTCTTTTTTATTGTTTGTTGTCTTACCATTGTGTTGTTTAACTTTCTCTCGGCTGTAGAGCGTCGTATTAAGCTGGTGTCTGCCCGCCCCCCCTCTAGGAGGAGGGGGGGGGGAGATCGAAAATCAATGAAGGAAAAAAAAAAGAAAAATAAATTTATTGAATTTGGTTTGTAACTGTGGCGCCTACTTATAAGATTTTGATTTCGTTTTGTTTGCAAATGAAAATAGCAAGAAAACAGTTGAGTTTTTCTCAGTATTCTAGAACAGATAAAAGACTGCGGACTACGTGGCCTCACGAATTCAATCAAGGTTATGAGACAAAACTTGAGGCTTTAGCTTGCTGATTAGAAACTCCTTTCGAATGCAAGGCGCGATGCAACTCCGACCGAGACAGTCATGCATTACCACTAAATATACGTAAGTAGTCCTGCCATAGATACACAGTGCTACCCCAGGACGTTGGAGTGGGTCGCTAGTATTTTACAAAATCGAAAAATCACAATTATTGGCTTAACTAACCCAGCATTCTCCAAAGCTATCCCCATAAATACCCACCTTAAACTGAGGCTGCTTTTTTTGCATTATGGTCGCCTGTGACATGATTCCTATGCCGTCAAA
The DNA here is from genome assembly GCF_021461395.2 of Schistocerca americana. Lineage (NCBI taxonomy): Eukaryota > Metazoa > Arthropoda > Insecta > Orthoptera > Acrididae > Schistocerca > Schistocerca americana. The sequence goes on from NC_060124.1 coordinate 525,134,688, forward strand.
CAAGCTGTGTGTCAGCATTATAAACTGTTTTTTAAATCAGATGAATATTTCTGTAATTTTCAATAGCGCGGAAGTCCAATTCGCCGTATGGTTCAGTGGATCGAAACAGTATTCAGGGATCCCTCCCGACGACAGTTGGTTCTGTTTGAATGCAAATCATGTTTATAATACATTTAGCGGACATGACTGGCCTGGGAACAGAAGGGCTAAAACAAACGAAAACGACAATCACTACAAAAATGTCTGAATCAAAACTAAACAGAGTGTTGTTTATGTACTGTAGGCTCCAAAAATTGGATGTAGGAAGAAAGCTGATAAAGTAACACAAGTAAATATATGTATCAATTTAAAACGACTTTAAAATGCTGCAACTGTACGTATTTACTCACCCATATGCGTTTTGCCTGAATTAAAACGGCAACTAATGTTGTATTGTGCCCAAAAGTATCCGTTACGTAACATCAGAAACAATTTATATTAGATAAAATTTTAGGTTATTATGAACAAAGCCTCTTCATTCTGCGGCAGTTGGCTAGGAGTAGATACATTAGCCGCAATACATCCCCGATTCTGCAAAGAGCAAAGAATTCAATAAAATGATACTACAAAGTTTATTGATCATTATATAGAAATGCAGATAATCTGGGTTAGCGTGGACTCGAGACAACATTGACGCGGAAAATTCAAAATACATGCATTTATTACGAGAAACCGTTGTTTCATATCTTTCAAAAGCTTGCCACAGGCCATTTTATGAAGCTCGCTGTATTACTCACGCATTACTAATTGGAAAGAGCGGACAAATTATTGACAAAATTACACTTAAGACACACTGTTTTTCGTATCATTTGCTTACAGTTAGTTTTCGGAAAAGAATCGTAATTTTTTTCTATTTCGATTTTTTGGTCAATTTTTTGTTGTCTCTTCTCATCTTCCCGATATTAAAACAACGCTTTAAATAAACTGATACTGAATGAATGAAATTTTCTCTCTACAGCGGAGTGTGCGCTGGTATGAAACTTCCTGGCAGATTAAAACTGTGTGTCGGACCGAGACTCGAACTCGGGACCTTTGCCTTTCGCGGGCAAGTGATCGACTGAGCTACCCAAGCACGACTCACGCCCCGTCCTCATAACTTTACTTCTGCCAGTACCTCGTCTCCTACCTTCCAAACTTCACACTTGCCTGCGAAAGGCAAAGGTCCCGAGTTCGGGTCTCCGTCCGGCACACAGTTTTAATCTGCCAGGAAGTTTCAAACTGATTCTGTCTTGCAACTGTAATAACGGACAAAAGCAGTTCAATGGCTCGGGTGTGTGGCGACGGTTTCCTCGGGCAAACGTTTGTCACCTGCGTGATAGTGTACTGAAAAATGGTTCAAATGTCTCTGAGCACCATGGGACTTAACTTCTGAGGTCATCAGTCCCATAGAACTTAGAACTACTTAAACCTAACTAACTTACGGACATCACACACATCCATGCCCGATGCAGGATTCGGACCTGCGACCGTAGCGGTCGTGCGGTTCCAGACTGAAGCGCATAGAACCGCTCGGCCACTCGGGCCGGCTGTATTCTAAAGATAAAATATTCGTTCCAATTATAACAAAATAGTTCAGATTAGTTTTCTCTTCTTTTCCCTTCAAAAATCGCTAAAGTATGCACGGATAATCCGTAAACCGGATAATTGTCAACTTGTAGTACGACTGTTCACGCCAACGCTCCCAAAGTGGCCCATTCTGAGCTTCCTTATCAGCAAATAAAGCATTCTGATGCAGTGTGAAACTTTCATAACAACTGCCATTCTTCCAGCAACGCTACAGACGCTCAGAAAGGTTTTCATATCGTGAGAATGCGCAGAATTGCAATAAAAAATCTCAGTTAACGTGATGGATGCTGCGAATCACGTCTTCGTATGTTGGGCATTATGGCCTGCTTCTGTGCAGTGTAACTCTAAATCTAACGGAATCATCATCAATAATACGCCTAATGTAATATGAACTTTAGTTGCATTTGATATTACCGATGTTGTATTTGTCATTGATGCAGCCAATTTTAATTCAAGGTGTGTGTGTGTGTGTGGTTTGAGGTTTTCGGGCGCTAAACAGCGTGGTCATCAGCGCCCAAACGCATAGAAACAGGAACACATGCGGTGAAGGGACGAAGACGGACAGCAAACAAGGAGAACGGCTAAAAGACACAGACCTGACGCAGTTACAAATCCTCACATACAGAGGCAAAACAAGAGGAGAAGAAACGCACTAAAAAAGGAAAGGAAACACAAGGAAAAGAGAACAGAAATCGAAGTGAAACAAGTAGGTAATCGTGACTGGTGGACCTCTTACCTAAAGCCTGGGTGAGCCAGTCACCCAGCAGCACATTAAAACCCTCTCCCTAAAATCCGAGGCAACAAATTGGACAGGACACAAAACCGTAAGACCTTAACCACAGTCGTTGCGTCGTCTTGCAAAATAGAGGGCAAATCCGGTGGCAAGGAAACCACCGCCCTCTGGTCAGAGAATAAAGGACAGTCAAGTAAAATGTGGCGGACAGTAATCTGGACGCCACAAGCACTGCAGATTGGGGCGTCCTCCCGCCGGAGTAAAAAACCGTGCGTTAAGGGACTGTGCCCGATGCGGAGGCGAGTGAGGAGAACTTCATCCCACCTGCATGACTGGTAGGACGTACGCCATGGCCGCTTGGTGGCCTTGACCAGACGCAGCTTATTTTCACCGACTGCCAGCCACTCCTCTTCCCATTGACGCATAACACGAAAACGCAAAAGGGAGGTAACAGCATGGAGGGGGACGGAACATTCAACAACGTGAGGGAGGGAACATGCATCTTTGGCAGCCACATCCGCCAGTTCGTTTCCCCTAATACCCACGTGCCCCGGCACCCAGCAGAAAGAAACCTCCTTCCCCTGCCGTTGCAGGTGGAGTAGAGCATCATGGATGTTCTGGACGACTGTATCCGCTGGGTACAAGTGTTGCATGGTCTGAAGGGCACTCAGGGAGTCAGAACAGAACACATCTCATCTGCTACAATGCCCGCAAGATTAATTCAAAGCTTGGTGTACCTTTTTACTGCCAGACTGGTAGTAACGACAGCTTCTCATGGTAATGAAAACATCATCTTCATTCTGAAAAGAAACTGACTTCGTGTTTCACAGTGTCATATTAATGCATTTTACTCACACCTCTGCAAATACACTACTGGCCATTAAAATTGCTACACCAAGAAGAAATGCAGAAGATAAATGGGTATTCATTGGACAAATGTATTATACTAGAACTAACATGTGATTATATTTTCGCGCAATTTGGGTGCATAGATCCTGAGCAATCCGTATCCAGAACAACCACCCCTGACCGTAATAACGGCCTTGATACGCCTGGGCATTGAGTCAAACAGAGCTTGGATGACGTGTACAGGTACAGCTGCCCATGCAGTTTCAACACGATACCGCGATACCGCAGTTCACTGGCGTATTGTGACGAGCCAGTTGCTCGGCCACTATTGACCAAACGTTTTCAATTGGTGAGAGATATGGAGAGTGTGCTGGCCAGGGCAGCCCGTGCAGGACCTGCAACATGCGGTCGTGCCTTATCCTGCTGAAATGTAGGGTTTCGCAGGGATCGAATAAAGGGTAGAGCCACTGGTGGTAACACATCTGAAATGTAACGTCCACTGTTCAAAGTGCCGTCAATGCGAACAGAAGGTGACCGAGACGTGTAACCAATGGCACCCCATACCATCACGCCGGGTCGTACGCCAGTATGGCGATGACGAATACACGCTTCCAGTGTGCGTTCACCGCGATGTCGCCAAACACGGATGCGACCCTCATGATGCTGTAAACAGAACCTGGATTCATCCGCAAATATGACGTTTTGCCATTCGTGCACCCAGGTTCGTCGTTGAGTACTCCTTCGCAGGCGCTCCTGTCTGTGATGGAGGGTAACCGCAGCCATGGTCTCCGACCTGATAGTCCATGCTGCTGCAAACGACGTCGAACTGTTCGTGCAGACGGTTATTGTCTTGCAAACGTCCCCATCTGTTGACTCAGGGATCGAGACGTGGCTGCACGATCCGTTACAGCCATGCAGATAAGATGCATGTCATCTCGACTGCTAGTGATACGAGGCCGTTGGGATCCAGCACGGCGTCCCGCATTACCCTCCTGAACCCAACGATTCCATATTCTGCTAACAGTCATTGGATCTCGACCAACGCGAACAGCAATGTCACGATACAATAAACTGCAATCGCGATAGGCTACAAACCGACCTTTATCAAATTCGGAAACGTGATGGTACGCATTTCTCCTCCTTACACGAGGCATCACAACAACGTTTCACCAGGCAACGCCGTTCAACTGCTGAAATCATTTTGGAAACTTTCCTCATGTCAGCACGTTGTAGGTGCCAACCTTGTGTGAATGCTCTGAAAAGTTAATCATTTGCATATGACAGCATCTTTTTCCTGTCGGTTAAATTTCGCATCTGTAGCATGTCATCTTCGTGGTGTAGCAATTTTAATGGCCATTATTTTATTTTGAGCTGACAAAGGTCAAGGGACACCCCCTAATATCTTGTCGGACCTCCTTTTGCCGACTTAGTGCAGCACCTCGAAGTGGAATGGACTCAACAAGTTGTTGCAAATCCCCTGCAGAAATATTGAGTCATGCTGCCTCTATTGCGTCCATAATTACTGCGAAAGTGTTGCTGGTGCAGGATTTTGTGCACGAACTGACCTCTCGATTGTAGTCCATAAATGTTCGATGGGATTCATGTCGGGCAATCTGAGCGGCCAAATAATTCGCTCTGATTGTCCAGAATGTTCTACAAACCTGTTCGAACTGCTGTGGCCCGGTGACATCGCGCACTGTCATCCATAAAAATTCCATCTTTGTTCGGGAACGTGAAGTCCATGAATGGGTGCAAATAGTCTCCAAGTAGCTGAACATAAACGTTTCCAGCCAGCGATGGGTTCAGGTGGACCAGAGGACCCAGTCCAACACAGCCCACACCATTATGGAGGCACCAGCAGCTTGAACATTCAGCCAGTGATGGGTTCAGGTGGACCAGAGGACCCAGTCCAACACAGCCCACACCATTATGGAGGCACCACCAGCTTGAACATTCAGCCAGTGATGGGTTCAGGTGGACCAGAGGACCCAGTCCAACACAGACCACACCATTATGGAGGCACCACCAGCTTGAACATTCAGCCAGTGATGGGTTCAGGTGGACCAGAGGACCCAGTCCAACACAGCCCACACCATTATGGAGGCACCACCAGCTTGAACATTCAGCCAGTGATGGGTTCAGGTGGACCAGAGGACCCAGTCCAACACAGCCCACACCATTATGGAGGCACCACGAGCTTGAACATTCAGCCAGTGATGGGTTCAGGTGGACCAGAGGACCCAGTCCAACACAGCCCACACCATTATGGAGGCACCACCAGCTTGAACATTGCTTTGTTGACAGCTTTGGGCCATGGATTGGTGGGGCCTGTGCACACTCGAACCCTACCATCCGCTCTTGCCAGCTGGAATCAGGACTCATCTGACCAGGCCACGGTTGTCCAGGCGTCTGGGATCTAATTGATATGATCACGAGCCCAGGGGAGGCGCTAAAGGCGTTACTGTTAGCAAAGACACTCGCGTCGGTCGTCTGCTGCCACAGACCATTAACTCCAAATTTCGCGCACTGTCCTAACTGATACGTTCGCTGTACGTTCCACATTGATTTTTGCAGTTATTTCTCCCAGCGTTGCTTCTCTGTTAGCTCTGGCAACTCTACCCAAATGCCGCTGCTCTCGATCGTTACGTGAAGCCCGGCGGCCGCTGGGTTGTCCATCGTGATATTTAGTATTCTCGGCACCCTCTTGACGCTGTGGATCTCAGAATAACGAATTCCCTAACGGTGTCTGAAATGAAATATCCCATGTGTCTAGCGCCAACAACCATTTCGTGTTGGAAGTGTGTTAATTCACGTCGTGCGGCTGTAATCACGTCGGAAACCTTTATACATGAATCAGCTGAGTACAAATGACAGATCTGCCAAAGCTTTGCCAGTTTATACCTTGTGCACGCGATACTGCCGTCATCTGTATATGTTCATATCGCTAACCAGTGACTTTTGTCAGCTCAGTGCATATTTTAAAATAAACCAGGTTTATTTCTCAATAATAATACATCCATATCTCATATATACTTCGCAAGGTACATCACAATCGATACTATAGCGTATTATGGGTCCAAATTGGCAACTTTGTTGCCCTATGGAACGAAGGAAAAATCATTTCCCATTATCTCTACGGGAGAAGCGCTATAGAGAAAGTAGAACTGTTCCACATTCTTCCTCCAATACCGGTTTTCTGACATCAAGTAGCAAAATTTCGTGAAAAAATGTAGCCTTCCATCTAAAGATTATCAGTTAATTTCTCTGAGCATCCTCTTCATACTTTCGAATGGACTGTCCTAACCGGCCGGCCGAGGTGGCCGAGCGGTTCTAGGCGCTTCAGTCTGGAACCGCGCGACCGCTACGGTCGCAGCTTCGAATCCTGCCTCGGGCATGTATGTGTGTGATGTCCTTAGGTTAGTTAGGTTTAAGTAGTTCTAAGTTCTAGGGGACTGATGACGTCAGAAGTTAAGTCCCATACTGCTCAGAGACATTTTTGAACTGTCCTAACCGATTATCATCCTTGTGACAATATTTGAGTTCGATCCATATCTGCCGTGATGCCTATTTCACAAGCATTCCAAACACGAGAACAGTATTCTAGAATGGATCGTTCTGGTCTCGTCCACAGCAGTGAATTTTCGTAGAACCCACCCAACAAGTACAACATTCGCCGTCTGTAGTACTGAGTTTATGTCTTCGGTCTACTTCATATCACGTCAGATCATAATTTCTAGACATTTAAGCAATGCGACAGGCTCTAGAAGTTTACCACTTGTATCGTAATCGCAGTGTCTTTGATTGCTCTCTCTTACGGGGATTATCTCTGAGTTAGCTAAATTTAAAGCAAGTTGCTTTCAGTGCACGATATGGAAACATAGTGTACATCGTTTTCCTCTTAGTCAGATATTTCTTACAACAGATGGGAGGTAAACGCCCTGAAATCTGGGAGAAGGTTTTTATGTTCCAACAGTTCACCAAAGCACCCTTCTGGCCACGTGAATTGACCTAATGAAATATGAACCTTTCTCTTTTGTAGTCCAGGTCTCCTGTCATTTTTTTCCATTAATTGCTCGAGAAGGTTTGGGTAGTTTTCGCCAGTTATTGTTAAAACCTTCGTAAAGTAATGAATAAAAATAATTTCTCTCACAGATAATACCGCTCGTAACTATTCCGGCAGAATAAACAGATTTCCATCTTTTTTCGTGCATGGTTACCAACTTCTACGTTGTTGTTGTGGTGGTCTTCAGTCATGAGACTGGTTTGATGCAGCTCTCCATGCTACTCTATTCTGTGCAAGTTTCATCTCCCAGTACGTACTGCAGCCTACATCCTTCTGAATCTGCTTAGTGTGTTCAACTCTTGGTCTCCCTCTACGATTTTTACCCTCCTCTCTGCCCTCCAATACTAAATTTGTGATCCCTTGATGCCTCAGAACATGTCCTACCAACCGATCCCTTCTTCTAGTCAAGTTGTGCCACAAACTCCTCTTCTCCCCAATTCTATTCAATACCTCCTCATTAGTTATGTGATCTATTCATCTAATCTTCAGCATTCTTCTGCAGCACCACATTTTGAAAGATTCTATTCTCTTCTTGTCCAAACCATTTATCGTCCATGTTTCACTTCCGTACATGGCTACACTCCATACAAATACTTTCAGAAACGACTTCCTGTCACTTAAATCTATACTCGATGTTAACAAATTTCTCTTCTTCAGAAATGCTTTCCTTGCCATTGCCAGTCTACATTTTATATCCTCTCTACTTCGACCCTCATCAGTTATTTTGCTCCCCAAATAGTAAAACTCCTTTACTACTTCAAGTGTCTCATTTCCTAATCTAATTCCCTCAGCGTCACCCGACAATTCGACTACATTCGACGATCCTCGTTTTGCTTTTGTTGATGTTCATCTTATGTCCTCCTTTCAAGACACTGTCCATTCCGTTCAGCTGCTCTTCCAAGTCCTTTGCTGTCTCTGACAGAATTACAATGTCATCGGCGAACCTCAAAGTTTTTATTTCTTCTCCATGGTTTTTAATACCTACTCCGAATTTTTCTTTTGTTTCTTTTACTGCTTGCTCAATATACAGATCGGACAACATTGGGGAGAGGCTACAACCCTGTCTCACTCCCTTCCCAACCACTGATTCCCTTTCATGTCCCTCGACTCTTATAACTGCCATCTGATTTCTGTACAAATTGTAAATAGCCTTTCGCTCCCTGTATTTTACACCTGCCACCTTCAGAATTTGAAAGAGAGTATTCCAGTCAACATTGTCAAAAGCTTTCTCCAAGTCTACAAATGCTAGAAACGTAGGTTTGCCTTTTCTTAATCTAGCTTCTAAAATAAGTCGTAGGGTCAGTATTGCCTCACGTGTTCCCATATTTCTACGGAATCCAAACTGATCTTCCCCGAGGTCGGCTTCTACCAGATTTTCCATTCGTCTGTAAAGAATTCGCGTTAGTATTTTGCAGCCGTGACTTATTAATCTGATAGTTCGGTAATTTTCACATCTGTCAACACCTGCTTTCTTTGGAATTGGAATTATTTTATTCTTCTTGAAGTCTGAGGGAATTTCGCCTTTCTCATACATCTTGCTCACCAGATGGTAGAGTTTTGTCAGGGCTGGCTCTCCCAAGGCTATCAGTAGTACTAGTGGAATGTTGTCTACTCCCGGGGCCTTGTTTCGACTCAGGTCTTTCAGTGCTTTGTCAAACTCTTCACGCAGCACCATATCTCCTATTTCATCTTCATCTACATCCTCTTCCATTTCCATAATATTGTCCTCAAGTACATCGCCCTTGTATAGACCCTCTATATACTCCTCCCACCTTTCTGCTTTCCCTTCATTGCGTAGAACTGGGTTTCCATCTGAGCTCTTGATATTCATACAAGTGGTTCTCCTTTGTCCAAAGGTCTCTTTAATTTTCCTGTAGGCAGTATCTATCTTACCCCTCGTGAGTTAAGCCTCTGTACTGGTTGTTATTTTATTTTTGACGTACTGTAGCCGCTCGGAGTGGCCACGCGGTTTAGGGCGCCATGTACGGATTACGCGGCCCCTCCCACCGGAGGTTCGAGTACTCCCTCGGGTGTGTGTGTGTGTGTGTATGTGTGTGTGTGTGTGTTCTTAGCATGAGTTGGTTTAAGTAGTATGTAAGTCTAGGGACCGATGACCTCAGCACTTTGGTCCGTTAGGAATTCACACACATTTGAACGTTTTTGACGTACTTTAATGGTACCATGTCAAATATAGAAATTTAACTCTCCTTAAAAAAGAACAAAGCATTATTGATGCCAGATCTCTAGTAGTGTGGCGCAGCTGTTTTCTAGAGAATCTTGCCTGTTGCCGTGCACTACAGTTATCAATCGCTGACGGCTGAGATTTAGCACCGTTGATAAAACATCGATACCTCGACATACATCTTACCAAAAAATCGATGTACAGGGTCGATTTTTTCTTCCAATATGCCGATACCGAAATAGCAATATCGAGTGCTGATATTTTTGTTGTACATTGTATTCTTTTCGCAACTGTCGGTAAATATTTGAAATTGTAGTGGAACAGTGAAGGAGTTTTACTGCTTTTTGAGCTTTCAAGACGAGTCTTTCTCTTTGACTGTGTGAAGGAAGGACAGATGGCATAAAGAAGAAGTCCGACTGCACTAGGAGGTGTCGGTATGACTGCAGTAACAAGACAACAGGTGTGAAGAAGTAGCACATCGCCATTCTTCAAAAACAGTTGCTGAAACTGATGAACAAAAGACTAAATGACAAGAGTGGTCCTTGCAGTGGGCGGAGACGTGTGAGGGAAATGCTGACGTAGTCGGCGCTGGCAGCTGCCAACAGAAACTGCAACGTTAGCGCCACCACGCAGTTTTGACACTACAGCTACTAGGTCGCAGGTGTTTGCAGAAACGAAAAAAAAACTACAACAAAACAGGGAAGTCGACATGAAGTGTTCCAGACAAATCCGATATGTAAAAAACAGAACGACGGACCTATCGGACACCTTTTGCGACACTTACCTGAAAGTACCATTGTTAACAAATATATAGATCTAAGTGTTAGGAAGTCATTTCTGAAACTATTTGTACTGAGTGTAGCTATGTTTGGAAGTGAACCATGGACGGCAAACATTTTAGACAAGAAGAGAATAGAAGCATTCGAAATGTGCTGCGACAGAAGAATGCTGAAGATCAGAAGGGTAGATCATGTAATTAAGGAGGAGGTACTGAACGTAACAGGAGAGAAAAGAAATTTGTCACACAATCTCACTAGAAGAAGGTAACAGTTGATTGGACACATTCTGAGACGTCAAGTGTTTACTAGTTTAATACTGGAGGGAAAAAATGGTTTAAATGGCTCTGAGCACTATGGGACTTAACAGCGGAGGTCATCAGTCCCCTAGAACGTAGAACTACTTAAACCTAACTAACCTAAGGGCATCACAGACATCCATGCCCGAGGCAGGATTCGAACCTGCGACCGTAGCGGTCGCGCGGTTCCAGACTGAAGCGCCCAGAAGCGTTCGGCCACTTCGGTCGGCTACTGGACGGAAATGTGTGTGTGTGTGTGTGTGTGTGTGTGTGTGTGTGTGTGTGAGTGTGATGGGGTGGAGGGACATGTGGTGGGTAAAAATTGTGGAGGGAGACCAAGAGATGAACACAGTAAGCCGATTCAGATGGATGTAAGTTGCAGTAGTTATCCAGAGATGAAGAGGATTGCACAGGATAGAGTTGCATGGAGAGTTGCATCAAACCAGTCTCTGCACTAGAGACCACAACAACAACGTATTACGCATATCAAAGAAACCTTGTCATTGTTGTTGAAATGCTGTCCCATATGGCATAGGCAATGTTGGGCGCCCATCTGCTCCCTCGCAGACGTGTGCAGCTACTAGGCAACCCACCAGATGACCCCATTAAACGTACAAAATATCTGATCTGGTGAACATCTCCAACTGACAAGGGAAATTCACCATTGAAACCCCTTGAGATTTAGAAGTAAGAGAGCCCAGTCGATAGCCTGCCAAAGAATAAACACAGAGCCGGCCGAGGTGGTCGAGCGGTTCTGGGCGCTACAGTCTGGAACCGCGCGACCGCAAAGGTCGCATGTTCGAATCCTGCCTCGGGCATGGACGTGTGTGTTGTCCTTAGGTTAGTTAGATTTAAGTAGTTCTACGTTCTAGGGGACTGATGACATCAGATGTTGAGTCTCATAGTGCTCTGAACCATTTGAACTAAACACAGCTCATGCATGAAAACAGGAGGTAGGTATACTAAGCTGTGAAAAAAGAACCAAAACAGAAACAGTGAACGGTCCAAGCACAAGATGTACAACATAGATGGAGTTTGTTAGGTCAGGGTCTCGTAGTTCTGTGGTCACGGTTTGGACTGCGAAGGGAAACATGCGTGTTCAAATCTCCCTCGTGGACCATAATTTTTCCCACAAGATTATGAACTGAACTGTCCGTACCGTGACTGATGTACACTATGTGATCAAAAGTATTCGGACATCTGGCTGAAAATGACTTAAAAGTTCGTGGCGCCCTCCATCGGTAATGCTGGAATTCAGTGTGGTGTTGGCCCACTCTTAGCCTTGATGACAGCTTCCACTCTCACAGACATACGTTCAGTCAGGTGCTGGAAGGTTTCTTGGGAAATGGCAGACCATTCTTCACGGAGTGCTGCACTGAGGAGAGCTATCGATGTCGGTCGGTAAGGCCTGGCACGAAGTCGGCGTTCCAAAACATCCCAAAGTATTCTATAGGATTCAGGTCAGGACTCTGTGCAGGCCAGTCCATTACAGGGATGTTATGGTCGCGTAACCACTCCATCACAGGCCATGCATTATGAACAGGCGTTCGATCGTGTTGAAAGGTGCAGTCACCATCCCCGACTTGCTCTTCGACAGTGGGAAGCAAGTAGGTGCTTAAAACATCAATGTAGGCATGTACTGTGATAGTGCGACGTAAAACAAGGGGTGCAAGCCCCCTCCACGAAAAACACGACCACACCATAACACCACAGCCTCTGAATTTTACTGTTAGCACTACACACGCTGGCAGATGACGCTCACCGGGCATTCGCTATACCTACACTGCCATCGGATCGCCACTTTTCAATCGTCCAATGTTTACGCTCCTTACACCAAGCGAGGCGTCGTTTGGCATTTACTGGCGTGATGTGTGGCATATGAGCAGCCACTCAACCACGAAATCCAAATTTTCTCACCTCCCGTGTAACTGCCATAGTACTTGCAGTGGATCCTGATGCAGTTTGGAATTTCTGTGTGATGGTCTGGATGTATATCTGCCTATTACACATTACGACCCTCTTCAACTGTCGTTGGTCTCTGTCAGTGAACAGATGAGGTCCGCCTGTACGCTTTTGTGCTGTACGTGTCCCTTCATGTTTCCACTTCACTATCACATCGGAAACAATGGACCTAGGGATATTTATGAGTGTGGAAATCTCACGTATAGACGTATGATAAAAGTGACACCCGGTCACCTGACCGCGTTCGAAGTCCGTGAGTTCCGCGGAGCGCCCCATTCTGCTCTCCCAGGATGTCTAATGACTACTGAGGTCGCTGGTATGGAGTACCTGGCAGTAGGTGAGAGGTCTATGCAGCATCTCACCTGCTCTCACTATTCACCACATTTACTTGCAACGGTAATACATTCTTAACATATGAGTAATTTTCTGGAACCAATGTATATAGTATGACAGCTGACAAGACTACAGAAGGAGAATAGACACGTTAGTGACCGGACGAAAAGTTCATCATTTTGTGAGAAAAGAGGCCACGAGCGAGGTTTCAACACGGATCTCCCTCTTTACAGTCGAATATGGTGACCACACAATTACGACGTCATGCTTCAGTATTTCAGCTGGAACCGTTCACTGTTTCTAATTTGTTTCTTTTTTTAACACTTCAGTACACCTTTTTCCCGTTTTCGTGCTTGATCTGTGTTCAGTTTTTGATGGCCCATTAAGTCTGGCAGGAGTACGATGGGGAGTTTCCCTTGTGAGGAACATATCAGTACCCTGAAGAGCCAAAGAAGCTGGTACACCTACCTAATATCGTGTAGGGCCCGCGCAGAGCACGCAGAATTGCCGCAACACGACGTGGCATGGGCTTGACTAATGTCTGCCGCTGTGCTGGAGGGAATTGACATCAAGAATCCTACAAGTCTGTCCATAAATTCGTAAGGATACGAGGGCATCGAGATCTCTTCCGAACAGCACGTTGCAAGGCATCCAAGATATGCTCAATAATGTTCATGTCTGGTGAGTCTGGTGGCCAGCGGAAGAGTTTAAGCTCAGAAGAATGTTCCTGGAGTCACTCTGTAGCAATTCTGAAAGTGCGGGGTGTCACACTGTCATTCTCAAATTTCCCAAGTAAGTCGGAATGCAGAATGCACATGAATGGACGCAGGTGATCAGACAGGATGCTTACTTACATGTGACCTGTCAGCGTCGTATCTACAAGTATCAGCGGTCTCATATCACTTCATCTGTACACGCCCTACACCATTACGGAGCCTCCAACCGCTTGAACAGTCCCCTGCCGACATGCACCGTCCATGGATTCATAAGGTTGTCTTCATACCCGTACACGTCCATCCGCCCTACACAATTTGAAATGAGACTCTTCCGACCAGGTAACATGTTTTCAGTCATCAACAGTCCAATGTCGATGTTGAAGAGCCCGGGCGAGGCGTAATGCTTTGTGTCGTGTAGTCATCAAGGGTACACGACTGGACCTTCGGCTCCGAAAGCCCATATTGATGATGTTTCGTTGAATGGTTCGCACGCTGACATTTGTTGATGGCCCAGCATTGAAATCTGCAGCAATTTGCGGAAAGGTTGCACTTCTGTCACGTTTAACGATTCTCTTCAGTCGTTGTTGGTCCCGTTCTTGCAGGTTCTTTTTCCGGCCGCGGCGATGTCGGAGATTTGATGTTATACCGGATTCTACATCTACATTTATACGCAGCAAGCCACCCAACGGTGTGTGGCGGAGGGCACTTTACGTGCCACTCTCATTACCCCCCTTTCCTGCTCCAGTCGCGTATGGTTCCCGGGAAGAACGACTGTCGGAAAGCCTCCGTGCGCGCTAGAATCTGTCTAATTTTACATTCGTGATCTCCCCGGGAGGTATAAGTAGGGGGAAGCAATATATTCGATACCTCATCCAGAAACGTACCCTCGCGAAACCTGGACAGAAATCTACACAGCGATGCAGAGCGCCTCTCTTGCAGAGTCTGCCACTTTGCTAAACATCTCCGTAATGCTATCACGGTTACCAAATAACCCTGTGACAAAACGCGCCGCTCTTCTTTGGACCTTCTCTATCTCCTCCGTCAACCCGAGCTGGTACGGATCGTACACTGATGAGCAATACTCAAGTATAGGTCGAACGAGTGTTTTTAAGCCACCTCCTTTGTTGATGGACCACATTTTCTAAGGCACCCACCTTACCAACAATTAATTTTCTATTATCATTCCACTTCAAAACGCTCCGTACGCATACTCCCAGATATTTTACAGAAGTAACTGCTACCAGTGTTTGTTCCCCTATCATATAATCATACAATAAAGGATCCTTCTTTCTATGTATTCGCAATACATTACATTTGTCTATGTTAAGGGTCAGTTGCCACTCACTGCACCAAGTGCCTATCCGCTGCAGATCTTCCCGCATTTCGCTGCAATTTTCTAATGCTGCAACTTCTCTGTATACTACAGCATCATCCGCGAAAAGCCGCATGGAACTTCCGACACTATCTACTAGGTCATTTATATATATTGTGAAAAACAATGGCATCATAACACTCCCCTGTGGGGCGCCAGACGTTACTTTAACGTCTCTAGACGTCTCTCCATTGAGAACATGATGCTGTGTTCTGTTTGCTAAAAACTCTTCAATCCAGCCACACAGCTGGTCTGATATTCCATAGGCTCTTACTTTGTTTATCAGGCGACAGTGCAGAACTGTATCGAACGCCTTCCGGAAGTCAAGGAAAATGGCATCTACCTGGGAGCCTGTATCTAATATTTTCTGGGTACACTCGCGAAATGGTCGTACGGAAAGATCCCCACTTCATCGCTACCTCAGAGATGCTGTGTCCCATCGCTTTTGCGATGACTGTAACGTTACGTTCAACTCAGTTACATCTTGCTAACGTGACAGTGTAGCAGCAGTAACTGATCTAACATTGCGCCAAACACTTGCTGCTGACCGCAGCGCCGTATTCTGCCTGTTTACATATCTCTGTATTTGAATAGGCATGCCTACACAAGTTTCTTTGGCGCTACAGTATAGAATGGATACAGATACGCGTGCGATACTAGCAGCTGAAGGGGATTCTTATTCTGTAAACCTTTTATACGCATTCGGTGCACGTGCGAACCAGATGGTCAGTTCTGGTCACGTGCCGAAGTACGAGGTTTGTCGGAAAATACGTATAAAAGTTGAATAATAACTTTATTTTACTATTATTCGGGTATTACAATATGGTCTCCTTCAAAGTACTCGCCCTGAGACGCGATGCACTTCTGCCAACGCCGTTTCCACTGTTGATAACATTGCTGAAAGTCTTCAGCTGTGATGTTGTTCAGTTGCCGTGTCGTATCCGCCTTGATGGCTTCCACATCTCCCAGGTGCCGCCCCCGAAGCACCATTTTGCATTTCGGGAACATGAAGTCACACAGGGCTAAATCGGGTGAACAATGCGGGTGGTCTGTCACGGTGATTGAGCTTCGGGCCAAAACCTCGCGCACAACGAGTGACGTGTGAGCCGGCGCATTGTTGTGATGAAGGATCCACCTGCCCCCCCTTTTGCCAACTCCGGTCGAACTCGGGCCACACGAGCTCTGAGGCGCGTCAGTACTTCAACGTATAAATTTCCGCTCACTCTCTGGCCGGGAGGGACAAATTCCTTGTGAACAATGTCCCTAGAATCAAAGAAAACAATCAACATTGTCTTCACATTGGACCTTGATTTTCGCGACTTTTTTTTTTCTCGGTTCTCCTGCTAGTTTCCATTCCTTGCTTTGAGATTTGAGCTCCACATCGAATTCGTAAAACCAGGACTCGTCTCCAGTGACGACTCGGTTGAGAAAGTCCCCTCGTTCCTCTGCTTCCAACCAATCCTCACAGCACTCAACCCTCTTTGCTTTCTGTTCTGGCGTCAAGCGCTTCGGTACGATTTTCGCACACAATTTCTTCATATCAAGTTTTTGTGTCAGGATTTCGTGAACGATTGTTTTGGGGATTGACAGCTCGTCACCAATCATTCTGACTGTCAATCTACGGTCTTTAAGAACACAAGCCCGAATTCGTTCAACATTTGCATCGGAACTCGATGTCGACGGGTGTCCTGGGCGAGGGTCATCGTTCACTTCTTCTCGGCCATCCCGGAAGCTTTTTAACCACTTGTTCACGGTTGGTTCCTTCAGAGAATTGTCTCCGTAAACCTGTTTCAAACACTCAAAAACCTCACGGCCATTCTTGCCTATCTTTGTAAGGAACTTGATGTTGACGCGCTGTTCCTCAATCAGAGAGAGCTCCATGCCGACGGCAGGTGAAAAAGGGTAACTGTCAACAAGATGCCGCACACTCCCACCTTCACGCAGAGTGCTCTGACTCGAACTGAGCGTTGATGGGATTGATTACAGCAGTAGTCCCACCTGGCGGTGACTGCAACTTGTAACATAAAGACATTATTCAACTTTTATAAATATTTTCCGGACAAACCTCGTAGAACAGTCGCCTAAGCTGCACCCCAGTCCACGTCCACGTCCACGTCCACGTCCACGTCCACGTCTACGTCCACTTGTGGGTGTCCGGCAGCCCGCTGGCGCGTGCGCGAGCTGGAAGAGCCTTAAGACGACGGACATCAGTCACAGTCGGTTAGGGACACCCAGGACTACAACGTCACAACGTTTTCATTTTAATTCCATGCAGCATTTTAACACAAATTTCACAATCTTTAGAAAGTAATATGTTATATCACAGTGACTATAATTACAAATACCGTGGCATCTGCCATTTAATTTTAAGACTACGTGACGATCGCAGAGGTACAAATCCATCTTACGAATGCAGAAGCGAGCTAGGCAATGCTTCCACAGCCTGAAAAGTGCAGAACACAACCGCATTTGTTGCGCGTGTTATTTTAAATTGCGAAACACCACAGGCAAATTTTCACATTTTGAATGAAATGATCCGAACTGAATGTAAAATGTAGTTTTCGTTAAAAGTCACGACCGGTTTCGCTTCACTTGACTACGCGTCCTCAGGTGATCGGTATATAATTAATAAAGAAATCATTTTTTACGAAGAATTCTTAACGATGGTCCGAAGATTACAGTCATACTAAAAAGTAGTATTATGTAGCAATACTTGAAGGATACTCACAGATCCTTTTTAACAAGTCACAGCGGAAAGATTGCTGCCTTCGAGCCACTCCCCACCATTCACGTAAGGTATAAACATGTAACTACTAAAATCTTTAGTGCATACTTAAAATTAAGGTGATAGCGCAACCTATAGAAATAAAAACTAACTGGCCAAATCAAACCGCAGACTAGTAACGCACTTAGACAATTTCAATGTTTGAACCCAATAAACGAGAATAACCTCACCGTGTCACGAGCAGGAAGAACTGCCTAAATAGACAGGCATTACTTCTACAGCCCACTCCTTTATTATCGCAGGTTTTTAGCCTATTGCGTTTGTCCACTAATATAGTATTGTTTTTGTGAACGAGGGATTTTGGATTACCACTCGGGCTTTATTAATATTTTCCGTTTTAACTATCTGTTTTCGATATTTTTACAGAATGTATTTGTGAAAGAGGTAATTTGCATTATCACTCAGACTTTTTAAAATTTACGTTTTAATTGTGCACTTTCAGTATTTTTATAAACGAGACTCAGTCTTTACTATACTGTGTTGCATTTTTAAAGTAGTTTAGCACATTTATAGCAGCTACACACCCTTCACGCCTTTTATACCGATGGTTTTGTTTCCACCGACGCAGGTGCCACATGTAAACACCTTCCCCATTGCCTTGCCTGCTGCCGCTCAAACACATTCGTGCTCGTGGCACGGTAAGGCTCTTCTTGTTTACTGGGTTCATACTCTGAAGCTGTCTCGGTGTATGACTAGTCTACACATTTGTTTGGCAGTTCGTCTTTATCCAGGTTTTATTTCTATAGGTTCTCCTATCCCCTACATTTTAACTATGGACTAACGCTTTTAGCGCGCCACTTGTTTCTAACCTGATGTGAATGACGGGGAGTGGCCCTAAGGGAGTTTCCTTTCCGCTATGACGTGTTAAAATGGATCTGTGAATACACTTCAAGTAGTGCTATACAGTATAGTATTACCTTTTAGTATGTCTCATTCTTTGGGCCATTGTTAAAAATTCTTTTTAAAAACGTTTTCCTCACTAGTTTGGTATAGGTCACCTGAGGATGCATCTTCAGTTGCCGCTAAACCGACCGTGACGTTTAACAAAAAGTATCTTGCAGCCAGTGCGGATCATTTCAGTCAAAACACAACAGTTAGGTGAAGTGGCTAAATGGTTCAAATGGCTCTGAGCACTATGGGACTTAACAGCCCGAGGCAGGACTCGAACCTGCGACAGTAGCGGTCGCGCGGTTCCAGACTGTAGCGCCTAGACCCCCTTGGCCACTCTGACCGGCTTGATAATTTTCTGATACACATTATATACAGTTACCCCAGCTAATTCTTGCTTGTTGGGTGTGATTATTATACTTGTGTCATCATCAAAAAGAACTGGGTTTGCAACTTCATGAATATAGAGTGACAAGTCATTAATATATATTAAGAACAGCAAGGGAGTCAAGGCTGAACCCTGTGGGACACCATTCTTGACACCTCCCAAGTTAGAGGAGGCTCCTGATTTTTGCAGACTATCTGTACTGTCGATTTCAACCTTCTGCATTCTGCCAGATAACTATGAGTTAAATTATTTGTGCACTGTCTCACTCATTCGACAATACTTAGTCTTATATAGAAGAACTTCATGAATCACACAGTCAAATCCTTTGAGATATCACAAAATGTCCCAGTGGGTGATGTTCAGTTACTCAGAGCATTTAATATTCGATCAGTGAAAGCGTCTGTAGCATTTTATTTTGAAAATACTTTCTGGAAACCAAACTGACATTTTGTTAATACTTCATTTTTACAAATATTTGAAGCTACTCTTGATACATTACTTTTTCAAGAATATTGAATGATGCTGTCAAAGTGAGATTGGGTGATAGTTCCGAGCATCAAACCAGTCTCTTTTTTATGCAATGGTTCAACAATACCAAATTTCAGTCTCTCTGGAAAAATGGCCTCTTTCAATGAGCTACTACATACG
This sequence comes from Schistocerca americana, assembly GCF_021461395.2. Lineage (NCBI taxonomy): Eukaryota > Metazoa > Arthropoda > Insecta > Orthoptera > Acrididae > Schistocerca > Schistocerca americana. The sequence continues at coordinate 525,154,287 of NC_060124.1, forward strand.
TGGCTGAGAAACGTACTTATCTGTTGGGAACAAGCTTTTAGTGCTCTGTCGGAAATGCGATCAATTCCATGTGAGCTTTTACTTTTGGGTGAATTTAGTATTTTTCTAATTTCAGCAGGAGAGGTGGGCTGAATTTCAGTTTTATCAAATTGCGTAGGTATTGCCTCTTCCATATACAGCATTGAATTTTCTAATGAATAGCTGGATCTTATTTTCTCTGCAAACTTAAAAAATGATTATTAAATCTTTTTTCTACTTCTGACCTTATTTTAATTAACTTTGCATTGAGTTTGGTAGAAATACAGTCTTCCTATTCCCTCGGTTGCCTTGTTTCCCTTTTAACAGTATTCCAAATTGGTTTAATTTTATTATCATGGGTGCTAATCTCAGACGAAATGCACATACTTCTGGACTTCTTAATAACTTATCTTAATACAGTGGATTAGTTTTTATAATGTTTGAATTTTTCTGGATCATTACTGCTTCTAGCTATAAGATAAATTTCCTTTTTCTGTTTACAAAATACTTTTATCCTTTTTAGTAAGCCATAGCTTTTTAGATTGTTTCTTACAATTACGTTTCACTGTTTTCTTAGGGAAATTGTTTTCAAATATACCCACTAATGTATCACGAAATAGGTTAAATTTTAAATTAGGCACGACGCGCTCGGTCCTCAGCCCGTTGGGTGGTGTCAGCATCAGCGCAGCCGGCGGTTTGCCGGGCGGCCGGTGTCACATTGCTGCTCGAAGGGGCGGCGGAAGAGTCGCCTAGCCGCGGACTCCTGCCCTTGGCCCTACGCAAGCTTAGCTCCGGCCCGACTGACGTACTCAGGGCGCTGGCGGGCTATACGCATGAACGCCTGACGCCTATATATTCCCGGTACAACGGGACGCGTACGAAATAACAACGCTGTCTTCGAACGCGAACGACAAATCAACGTCTACTCAGACACAACGACTACACAACGCTGAGCAACACTCGTGACCGTAACGAAAAACGCGCACGTGCTCGCAAGTAAACACCTGTAGCGGCGACTGTAACGCTCACAGATAAATAGGGGCGCCGCCTAGCTGCTGTCGTCTATGTCCATGCCCTCTGGCGGGCCGTCCAAATTGTCGGACAGCGATACTGGAGATGCTAATAGTATACAACATTACATTTTTTGTATTATTGAAATATATATTTTCAAATCTTTGCACCACTTTGAAAACCTTTGAAGATTCCACTCAATTTCAATGGAGCTTTGTTTTCAGGAAGTGCTTCATTATGTGCACTATGTCATCAAAAGTATCCGGATACATATTAGTGGACATTAGTATGGGATGCCCCCCCTCCCCCCCACCCCCCGCCTTTATGACGGTTTGAATCCTAATGGGGATACTTTGACAGAGACGTGTGAATGTCTGATGAGGAATGGCAGCTCATTGTTCCACGAGAGCCAAAACCAGACATGATAATTGAAATATGAAGTCGATGTTCTAACTCACTTCAGAAGTGTTCCATTGTTTTCAGGTCGGAACTAGGGATAGGCCAGCCCATTTCGGGAACGTTATTGACCACAAAACATCGTATGACAGATGCTGCCATATGATACGGTAACTGCAATGCTAATAGGGTCATCGTCGCAGAACCTCTGCTACACACTGTACACAATACCGTCAGATTTGTTCATACCCCTCCACATTTTGCGTTTCCTTAAGAGCAATAAGGGGACTACGCCCCAACCACAAGAAACATTCCCATCCCTTAACACACCTCCTCCGTACTTCTTTGCTGGTAGTGCACATGGTGTCAGGTAGTGTTCTCCAGGCATTCGCAAAACCCAAACGCTTCCCTTGGATTGACACAGGGTGTAACTTGATAAGCCATTCCAAATCATTCGTTTCCAGTCCTCCACTGTCCATTGGCGTCGCTCTTTAACCATATCAAGCTTCGCTTAGCACTGACTACTGTCTGATGAGAAGCTGCTCCATCACTGTACTGAAAAAAAAAAACAGAGAATCATTGATTACTTCATGGGGATGAATGACTGCAGCAAAGAAAAAGTCTATCTACAGCAGGTCACTTGCAGTACTGTCAAGAAAGCCATAATGCGGATTAGATCAGCATCTACTGGACATGATGGCATCACTATCCAGATGGTAAAACTTATTATTGATCAACTACTGCCCTCTATAACAGACATTTACAACGCTTCATTAATCACAAGTGTTTTCCCTGAGGCCTGGAAACTGGGACAAATTAAGACACTGCCTAAAAAGGACATCGCCACAGCACCCTCTGACAACCTCCCCATCTGCCTTCTTCCTGCACGATCAAAGGCCTTAGAATATATAGTCCACGACCAGCTCACCAACTACCTAACTACTAACAACCTACTAGAATACCAATCAGGTTTCCGTAAACATTGAAGCACAACATCCACCCTGATAAAGGTGACAGATGACCTGAAACTTGCCATGGACAGACAAGAATCGACTATCATTTGCTTCTTAGATTCCAGCAAAGCATTTGATACTGTCGACTTCGACATCTTACTAGCCAAACTTAGCGGTATAAATTTCTCACCAAGTGCAGTGCAATGGTTTCGCTCATATATGACGTCTCGTCAGCAACGCGTCCTGTCTGGGAATATAAAATGAAAATGGCGGCAGGTAGTGTCAGGCGTTCCCCAAGGCTCAGTAGTAGGTCCCATACTCTTCTCTCTGTATGTCAATGATTTGTCACCGGTTCTGACCTAATGCAAATATCATGTGTATGCTGATGACCTTCAGTTGTATCTAAGTGCGAAACCAAGCAATCTTAAGAAAGCTATTGAAAATTTCAATACTGATCTCGATGCACTATCAAAATGGGCACAGGACATAGGACTAAAACTAAACCCATCTCAAACCCAAGCGGTAATTGTTGGTCACTCTAAGCTCATTAGCCTAAAACATCGGGAATCCGTACCATCTCTTATCCTAAATGGAACAAATATTAATTTTTCTCCCTTAGCAAAGTGTTTGGGAGTAATAATATCTGAAAATCTAAATTGGACAGAGCATGTACCTGCAGTGTGCAAAAAAGCATGTCCTACAAAAATATAAAAAGCTCTTCCCTTTCGATCTGAAAAAGAAATTAGTACAAACGCTTATACTCCCAATCATTGACTACAGCGATATTATCCTACAAGGCTTCTCTCAGGAAAATTCGCGACGTCTGGAACTGGTCATGAATGCCTGCGTCCGATATATCTGTGACGGTTGACTTTTTGATCACATTTCACCATCGTATGCAAAATTGTCCTGGGTGCGTGCAGACAAGCGCAGAGATTTCCATACACTCTGTCTCATCTACTGCCTTACAAATGTACACTGTCCCTCATATCTCTCCTCATCCTTAACGCTTACGTCGGAACAACATGACAGAAACACAGTTCCCACCATAATAAAATCCTCTCTGTTCCACTGCATCGCTCTGTCACCTTCTCCAAGTCCTTTACAGTAGCGGGGACCCGACTCTGGAATACCCTCCCTCGTTATATTAGAGAACTTAAAAACATGTCCGGCCTCAAAAAACAGTTAATGACGTATCTACTTAAGCAACAGTAATGCCTTCCTCTGTACATAAATGCACTTCACCTCATTACTTCCCTCTTTCCCCCTCCTTAAATCTCCCTTCCCCAAAACTCGTTATACTAGTAAACATCTATTTTACACAGCAAGATATTAATGTACATCTGCACAAATCTTCATTACTATTGCCAAATTTTCTCATGTTTATCATTATTATTTGTTTTTTTTACTGTTATTGTTATTGCTTTTGTCATAATTTGTATGTATACCACCTGTTGTAAAAATACTGCCAGAAATTGCTTTATTAGGTCTTAGTCATTACTCTTTATTCATATTGTCACTAGAGTAATCTAATTTTCTTGTTTAAACTATTGTCATGATGTAACTCTGATGTGTGAAATGCTGCGTGTGTGAAACACTGGTCCTATGTAAGAGAGGACCTGATGGCCCTAATCTGATCAGGTTAAATAAATAAATATTATTTTTAACTCAATACCGACAGTTATTGTGCTAACTGGACCGCTGGTTTCTAACGACAAGTCACCAATAACCACTGAGAGTGATACCGATTCACGGAACCCTGTCCACAGCGTTGCGTGAGGGACCAATCCTCCTCTTCATCCTCTGACGATTCCCATGGCCGCCTGGTGATTGACCTCTCACCTAGTGACAGTCAAACCATGTCGGCCCCCAGCATTATTACAACCGACTGTCACATGGATGCCCCGTGGGGTGCTGCTTCATCTCCACCATCTCGTCGGCCCAAAGGGCCTTCTGGGGACTCCGACCCCCTGGGTCTCCCCCCCCCCCCCTCCCCGAGATTAAGATTCTGATGCATCTGCACCTGGAGCAACGACACCTGTTGCTGCCGTGGACCAGGACATAGGTCCCCCTCCCCCACTTCTCAGAATCCGCCGCCACCACCACCACCAAAGAAGGAGAAGATCCCTCTTATCGTTGCTTACAATCCCTCAAACTACATTAAACTGAACACCGAACTGAAACGCCTTATTGCAGGCCAACTATGGGCAGTATACCAGAAAGACACTTTGGATGGTTATCTCCAAGTCCTCGACTTTGTGAAGTCCAGGACTATGAACTACTACATTCACCAGGCTTCTGACGATGGAAGAACAAAAATCATCATCAAAGACCTTCCTTGCGAAGTTACAGAAACAGACATCAGGGATGAATTACTCCATCTCAAGTTCCTGGACCCTTTCGTCCAGCAATACAAGAGGGACCCTGAGACCCAGAAATTAATCCCTGTGCCCACTCATGTTGTCCCCTTATTATGAGAGAAGACGTCAAAAGCATTTACCATAACAGGTATCTCCTGTGCACCAAGGTGTGTATTGAATCATATGAAGCCCGCAATGCCCCTCCATCTGCCCTAGGTTTCAACGTTTGTGCCACACTGGCAATTACTGTTCACTGCCTTTTTGGTGTGTCAAGTGAGCTGGCTCGATCCATCAGAGGACTGCAAACTCCCGGCCTCAGAAAAACTCACGTGTGTCCGCTGTTTGGTCACTTCTTATGATTCCCACCACCTGGATTCCTGGAACAGTTGTCCTATATACCAGAAGGCTATGAAGTCTTCCCACCCTCCACGAAGAAAACCAAGGACGAACCAGCCACCCCCACCATCACGGGACTGCAGCCATTTTCCGGTCTCACAGGGTACATCTGACGACCATCCCACCACTGATGCTCAGGCGGCTGACGCATCTGTGATGCAGCAGCCCCCTCCAGTTCCATCCTCTACGACCACATTCGCTGCTGCAGCTCAGTCTCCTCCTGCTCAACTGTCTTCTGTGACACATACCAACGCCCACCAAGCTGACAGACTGACTGCAGCCTCTTCCCACCCACCTGCTGAAGTGTTACAACCCTCCATTGCGGCGCCTTCTCCACCAGCCACCACACAGCATGTCGCAGGATCAAGCAGCCCACGCAGGTTGTTCCTCCAGTGGTGGAGACAAATGCTTCTTTCCGGGATGACATGCAAGAGATCCTCCAGGTCACATCTCTGTTCACACAGCCTCACATCAGGGCTACCATTCTTGAAACGGCTGAGAAGATACGTCGGTCGGAGGATGGGCTCACTAAGGTCATCACTCTTGTTGACAGGCTCAGTTAGCCCCCTCAGGATCTAGTTGTCTGCACTTTTAATGCTAATGGCCTTAAAGGTATGAAAACTGTACTGAACACTTTCCTCCACGACCACCATGTGGACATTTTACTTGTCTCAGAAACCCACCTGACAGCCACCGACTATTTTCGTCTCCACAACATGGTTTGCTATCGCAATGACCGAATCCATCGCCAAGGTGGGGCATGGCAATGTTTCTGCATAGGTCACTCGTCCATAATCATGAGGTTCTCCAACCACTCGAACATCTAGAGGCTACGGCAGTCACTGTTTCTACTCGTCTTGGTGTAATAACTTTTGCTGCAGCGTAATTGAGCTCTAACCTACCACTTCTTGAAGCTGATCTCCATACCTTGACATCATTTGATGAATTCATTGTTCGGGTAGATCTCAACAACAAGCATCCAGCTTGCCATTCTCGCATTGTTAATTCCAAGAGTAGACTCCTCCTTGACCTAGAAGATCCTCTGGCACTGTCGGTCTATGGCCCCCACACTCCCACCCATACATCAGTCCATGCTGACTGCCAGCTGGACATTCTGGATGTGGTGATTTCAAGAAAATTGCGGTGCAGTTTTCGTTGGAAACACTCCACAAACTGGCCTCTGACCACGATCCCATGCTCCTGCACCTTACTGATGTCGCTCTGTCTTTCTACCTTGACCATCACAGATTGGGACAAATTTTCCAGGGTTCCTTAATAACACCACTCGGCAACGTCTCGACCTAACAATGCCTGCCAATCTGGTTAGTGCTGTTGGTTACCTCACCACAAAAATCCAAAAGGCGATGAAGGTGTCCACTTCCTTTGTCCCATGGGCTTGAACCCCACTCAATGACTTGCCTCCCTTCTTGTGTGAACTCAAAATCCAGAACAACTGCTACCGTAGACGGTGGAAGCAGTTTTGTGATCCTCAGGATAAGCATTTCATGAAGTGTCTCCAGTGTGAATACTGCCACTGGCTTGCCGATTGGAAAATGGAACAATGGGAGGGCAAGATGTCGACTTTCCTCCTCCAACATAAATCCGAATGGGCTTTTGTCCAAGCCCTGATATGCTCCGCAGTGATGCCCTCCACATGGTAGAGACTCTGGCCATTTCATTTGAGGCCCAAAACCAATTGCTCATCCAGGACCTCATGCCTGATGAACTACAAGATTAACACTATATTCTAGCGGCCATTGCCGCTTTCAGACAAAGACCACCTTTGTCTGCCCCTCAACTTAAGTCCACGGCGGAAATCCAGTGGATTATCTGGCGAAAGTGTGGACAGTCGGCTCCAAGTTTGGACGCTATTTTAAACGGACATCTCCTTTGGCTCCCACGCACGCCACTTGTGTTATATACCAGCATCCTCACAACTGGCGTTTTTACACCACAGTGGAAGCAGGCCAAAATAATTGCCATCCCCAAGCCCTTGAAGGATCCTACGGTCCCTATTAGCAACAGACCCATTAGCCTTCTGAATACCATGGCCAAGGTTCTAGAATCTCTGATTCTCCACCACATTTTCCAGCCTCTGGCGGCGACTGGGACCATCTGACCAGAACAGTTTGGATTCTTTTCCCACCTGTCAGCTGAAGTCCAAGTCCTCCAGATCACAGAACATGTACGCAAGGGCTTTAACTCCACCATGTCGATGCCAGCGGTTTTCCTGGATTTGCAAAACACGTATGACAAGACCGGGCAGGACCATCTTGTGTACAAAATCATGACACAGACGACCATCTCCGACATCTATGTGAAGATCGTGGATAGCTTCCTCCACGATAGGACTTTCTTGTTACTCAGCTCAAGCGTACGTCACATGTCGATGGGTACCCCTTAGGGCTTGGTGTTGTCTCTTATCCTTATTAACATTTATGTTAATGATATGCCGGTCCTCCCACACTGCCACCTGGCGCAATACACTGATGATATGGCGCTCTATACCACCAGCTACAACACAGACCATCCTGTTGCTCGCCGCCAGAGGCAGATGGACATGACACTGACCTGGTGTCATTCCAACAAGATTGCCCTCAATACCGCCAAAACTAAGGCAGTTTACTTTACTGAAAGGCGCCCCATCCCCCCCCCCCAACATTATTGCAGGTGTCCAGGTCCCATGGTCCACTGATACCAATACCTAGGTGTCCACACGGTAACAAACTCCTCTTCCACCGCCATGCAGAATATGTAACCCAAAATGCTCAAGCTGATAAAAGCATTGTACCCAATTTTCACCAGAGGGAACTGAACCTCGACACCAAGCTCTGACTGTACCAGATGGTTGTCCACTCTTCACTCACCTATCGCTCCAGAGTGTGGGCTATGATGAGTGCCTCCCAGATGCTGAAGCCCTATGCGACAAGAGTGCTAGTTTACAAAACATTGGCACCATGACACCCTGGCACTGGCACCAACACCCTGTTCCTCTCACCATACTTGAGGACCAATTCTGACCGCAGTTAATGCTAGCCTTCTTAAGGCCACTCATGCAATGTTAGTATTGACTTGACCACTCGTTGGGCGTCAACAATCATAAACCACTGATGTTGATACTTAATGTTTTTTGTCGTTATGTTACCTCTTGCCTGCAACCTGAACTTCCACTGTCGGAGGGTGGTATGGGACTTCAGTCCGGCCCTTCAAAATGCATTCCAGTGTTGTCTTTGGACTGGCATCATTGTCAAATGGAACAGTTTGATCATCCACGAACACAGTAAGACCGTGAGCAACCGTTGCAGCTGTATTTCAACCTCCCACAAAAAAAAGCTCGGAAGTCAATCATGTTCCGACTGTGCTCTTGTGTTCCATACCTGCTCTTGTGTTCTATATCATACGCATTGTTATTGATTCTTGAATCTTTGAATCTCGCTACGTCTCGGCCCTCCATCTGGTTTATTCTACGGACTTGTCTACTGCTTTATTTGTGGTGGTTGTTGTTGTTGTCGTCATCGTTGCCGCATCCGTTCGTGGTTGTTGTTGTCCTCGTTGTCGTCCATAGCTGTCTTTCTGTGGGTTTGGGCGACTCGCCGTCGACGTCCTCGGCCGGTCGGCCTGCGGCTCTCGATCTGATTCCAGTTACCAGAATTGGCGACGAGGTAAAAGGTTAATGATGCATTATGGACGCAAAACTTGAACAGCTCGTGGAACAGCAACAGGAACAGCTCTTCCTGCAGCAGCAATTCCCTCAGCAGTTCCAGCAGCAGACAGACCTTTTGCGTCAGGAAATTCAGCTGCTGTCCAACCGATTGCAGGTCCAAGGTTCACAACCTGTCCCGACTGCGGTCATTTCCCAGACGGAGTCCCGCCCACCCGCGTTTCCGCCGTTTAACGATGCCAAGGAGGATTGGCACACATATTTGCAGCGGCTGAAACAGCACTTAGCCACTTTTCAGGTTTTTGATGACGCTTTCCTTTCTTGGGCTTCTCCAGAGAGGTTTTTCTTACTTAAAAAGTTCGCTCCCCTCTCAAACCCGGTTGTACTTTCACAACGGTTTCACGTGGTCGTATCGCGCCTCGAGTTCCATCAGTATCACGAGCAAGTGGGCCAGTCTTATAGATTGTGCTTGACGGATTTGCAAGGTTGTGATTTTACCTATGCCAACGCGTCTTGCAGAACCTCATATGCCGATTTCCTGATCCGTGGCGTAGTGTTCCAATTGGCCCCAGATCCAGAAGTTCGCGCTGCAGCCCTCAAGCTCGACAGTCCTTCCTTGGGCGACATACTGAAAATCGCGCAGCGAATGAACATCTTGTGGCTCTCCCCCAGACTGCGGCTATTCAACCACCGCCGTGGGATCGAAATTCTCGCCAGCCTTCTTCCCCACGGCGTTTTTGTGATTCGTCACTTTCGGATGTGTCAATGACGTGTGAGCAGCCAGTCCTGACTGTTTCGTGGGGCACCAATGGGCAGGCTGCCTTGATTGTTGGAACTACTGCAGCCATTGTGGCAAAGATGGACATCATCGTACTGTCTACCATCGGCCGTCAGGTCAGCCTTCTCCTACTCCTACCTTGCATTATTTATTTATCTCGTCAGCACGTTCTTTTCCTAGTTCACTTGGGAGCGACAGTCTCCTTTGTCAACCTCCCGATATACGCTCGTCTGTGGTACCTGGCGTTGGCCCCAGCCTCTCGCAAGTTGCGTGCATATGGTGACAACTCTATTGCTCTGAGAGGTCAATTCACCACTATGGCCACATACAAGATGGCTACGCGGCCGTAAACGGTATACGCTGCCAACAGTCATGCCGCTGGCAATCTTTTTGGCCTGGATGCTTTCTCACTCTTTGGGTTCTCCATCATGGGTGAAGTTCAGGTCATCTCTGACACAGTTCCCTTCCAGCAACTTGGTGCCCTTTGTGCTTATTTCGAATCTCTGATTCTGGCTTGGGATGTGCCACTGATTTTGAGGCACATATTTCTTTACATCCAGAGGCGGCTGGATTTGTCGTGCACGTCCTCTTCCTCTCTCCTTATGGATAGCCGTTAAGTTAGAACTCTATCACCTTCAAGACGCTGGGCCCATCGAACCGGTCAAAACTAGTGCTTGGGCCACACCTCTGGTCATAGTCCAGAAGCCAAATGGTTACCTCCAGTTTTGCGGAGACTTTAAGTCGACGATCAATGCCAAAGCTCTGGTGGAATCCTATCCCATACCACGTCATGAGGACCTCCTTTCAAAACTTGTTGGAGGTGAATGTTATTCTAAAATAGACCTTGCTGATGGTTCTTTACAGAGTCCACTCGATGAAGAATCGCAACGCAATGTTGTCATTAATACGCCTTTTTGCTTATACAATTACAAGTGTTTGCCTTTTGTGGTCCAGCGATCTTCCAGAGATACCTGGAACAGTTAACCATGTCCATCCTAACTTGTACCAGTTACCTGGATGACTTAACTGTTGTGGGTACTACGCATCAAGAGCACCTGTGTAACCTATGTACCCTCTTTACTATGTTGTGTGATGCAGGACTCAAGTGCTGTCTACACAAATGCCAGTTTTTCCAGGACCAAGTGGACTACCTGGCCACTTGCTCACCAAAGACGGGATTCAGACCACTGATCGTAATGTTTCTGCTACTGGCTCTCTCCCATGTCCCCAAAAACACCAAGACTTGCAGGCTTTTTTGGGGAATGTGATTTATTATTCTAGTTCCTTCCGCTGGCAGCACACATAGTGCATCCCCTAAAACAGTTGCGGAAGAAAGGCGTTCCATTTCAGTGATCGGCGGCCCGTGAACAGGCCTTCACACAACTGAAGCGCATGTTACGAACTGCACCCTGTCTTACACCCTTTTCCACGTTGCGCCCCCTTGTTTTGGCTGTGGACGCTTCTCCCTACGGCACTGGTGCAGTGCTGGCACACCGTAATGATAACGGTACAGAGCATCTCATCGCCCGTGTATCCAAAAGACTAACGGCTGCCCAACGCAATTACTCCCAGATCGAGAAAGAGGCGTTTGCGATCATCATTGCCATGAGGGAATTCCGTGTGTACCTACTTGGTTCTCATTTTACAATCGTTACAGACCACAAATCGTTTCCAGAGTGGATGGCCCAAAGGCTCCAGTGTTGGGCTCTTTTCCTTAGCTCCTGCAATTACACCATCAAGTACAAGCCTTCTGCACAACATGCAAATGCGGATGTCCTCACACGTTTTCTCTCAGGACCAGACCTGGCGTCTGACCAACTAGAACTCTGCTGTTTTCACATCAACATGGAGCAACAACACATCTTGGATGGGTTTGCCATTACCGCTGCTCATATGGTGGCGGACACCCGCCATGACCTTATCTTGTGGCGTGTCACAGACTATGTCCTCCTTGGGCGGAGCACACATTTTTCAAGGTCAGCTGCTCCCGAGTTCTGGGCCTGGGCTCACCTCTCTCATCGTTTGTCCGTCATCTCTAATGTGCTCCTGTAGGATGCAGAGGTGGGTACCCACCGTGTTGTCATCCCACTCCTTGGAACTCTTCCATCATGGGAACTTAGGTGTGTCTCGGACGTGACGTCTACTGGTTACGTGACGTCTACTGGCCTAAAATGAACAAGGACTGGAGGCTGGTGTGTGCTGCTGTTCTGCCTGTGTTCAACACCAGGTTGCTCCACCCAATCTTTCGCCCCCCGCCTACTCTCCGTCGCCCTTGGTATCACATTCATCTAAATTTTGCTGGCCTCATCCTTGGCTCAATGTGGCTTTTCGTCGTGGATGCTTGTTCAAAGTACCCTTACGTGGCCAGCATGTCATCCACCACCACAGTGGCCACCCTCAATACCCTTCTGCAGATTTTCGAAATTGAAGGGCTTCCCCACACTGTCGACACTCACAATGGGCAGCAGTTCACTTCCAAGGCCTTCAAACAGTTCTGCACGGCTAATGGCATCAAACACCTGTACAGCCCTCCGTTTCATCCCTCCTCCAATGGCGAATTGGAGCGGATGGTGCACACATTTAAGCAACAAATGTTGAAGGCCATACGTGAGTACCACAACAGCGGCACTCATCATGTTCCTGAGCACCTACAGGTCCACACCTGTCTATGACCACAGCCCAGCAGAACTCCTTCTGGTAGACAGCCACGTACTTCTTCCATCTCCTGGCACCCCAAACCAACACACTGGTCAATACATCCCTGGTTCGGCTGTTTGGGCACATTCCTAGGGGGCAAAACCCTCGTGATTGCCAGCTACGGTGGTGGTCACTCATGGGCACTGATTCATACCCCGAGAGGTTTGGAGCATAGGCACATGAACCAACTACATGTCCGTCCCCAGTCTACCCCTCCAACAGTGGCTCCAAATCTGCTTCCGGTTACCACAGTATCTATGAGTGACAATGGGAACCGGTGAAGCACAAATATACTGTAAGTACAAAACGAAAAGAAAAGAGAAAAAAAGACGCACCATAAACGAATTCTCCAAATGGGACGGGAATCGGTAGATGTGATGCGGATAACAGACAAACAATTAATTACAATTTCAGAAAAATTATTTATTCAATATAAAGAGCTTCACAACTACCATCTTCAGACACGTCTTCGCTGGTCGGTGGGACCCAGTTCAAAGCGGGACTCTTCACAGAAGACAATTCTACTCCATTTGATGAGATTCCAGGCCAAAGACGCTCCAGGGAGTGGTGGATACTAGCCTGACTATCTCCCGCCATAGATCCGTCAGCCAGGAGTGTCGGTTTGGGATGTCATTTATTTTCGTAATAGGACCCCTTTGGTTGCCATCGGCGGCGCTCTTACTGCACAGCGGTACATCGACAATAACCTACATCCCGTTTTGATGTCCTTCATGCCGAGCCATCCTGGGCTTACAATTCAGAAAGGCGAGAGTTTCTGCTGCTTGCCTCCGCGCTTGCCAAACCCTACCTTGGCCAGCAAGGTCGCCGAAGCTCTTCCCAACCGAGAACGTTTGGAGTAGAGCTTTTCAACCAAGATTTCGACAGTCCAACGCGCCCATTGGACCGAATTTGGTTCGATGTACCTCAGGAGTACAACCAGCAACTGCGTCAATCGAAGCTAATCTAAATAACTGCTTGCACAAAGGCCAGATGTGGACCAACGCGTTACTGCCTATCTCAATTTGTGAAGCTATTTTTCTTGAATTAATCATCCAATATTTCTGAAATTGTAATCATTTGTTTGTCTACACATTTACATCACGTCTACCGATTTCCGTCCCATTCGGATAATTCCTTCGTAGTGCGCCGCTGTTTACTTTTGTTTTAGAGCGTACAAGAGTTCAGCACTATGCTAGGATATGAAACGGAATAATCACATAGGTTCAGTTTTAGATAAAGCAACTGGTAGACTTCGGTTTATTGGTAGAATACTAGGAACATAGGATCAGTCTACAAAGGAGATTGCTCACAAAAGACGTGCGATGCGTCCAGACCATTGCTCATGTGTGTGGCACTCGTACCAAATAGAAGTACTGGGGGATATTGAACTTATACAGCGAAGGACAGCACGAAAGGTCACAAGTCTGTTTGACCGTTTGGAGAGTGCCATGGAGACGTTGAAGAAACTGAATTGGCAAACAACCTGAAATTAGACGCAAAAATATTCCGTGGTAGCCTACTTAGTATCCATCAAGAACAAACTTTAAGTGATGAATGTGTCGATGTATAACGAATTTATACGTGTCGCTCCTGTAGGGATCGCGAAGATAAGATAGACTAATTGCAGCGGCACAGAGGCGTTTAAGCATTAATATTCTTCCGACAAACCAAACGCGAATGGAACGGAGAGAAACCCTAATAAGTGGTGCAATGGGCAGCCCTCTATAACTTCACAGTGGTTTGTAGAGTATAGATGTAGATTTTGTTGTGACTGTGCCGTCTTGTCATAGGCGCACTTATTTTAGCGCTTGCTATACAGGGTGGTCCATTGATAGTGACCGGGCCAAATATCTCACGAAATAAGCATCAAACGAAAAAACTACATAGAACGTAGCTCATCTAGCTTGAAGGGGGAAACCAGATGGCGCTATGGTTGGCCCGCTAGATAGCGCTGCCATAGGTCAAACGGATATCAACTGCGTTTTTTAAAATAGGAACCTCAATTTTTTATTACATATTCGTGTAGTAAGTAAAGAAATATGAATGTTTTAGTTGGACCACTTTTTTCGGTTTGTGATAGATGGCGCTGTAATAGTCACAAACGTATAAGTATGTGGTATCACGTAACATTCCGCCAGTGTGGACGGTATCTGCATTACCCGTGTTAAAATGGACCGTTTAACAATTGCGGATAAGGTCGATATCGTGTTGGTGTATGGCTATTGTCGTCAAAATGCCCAACGGGCGTGTGCTATGTATGCTGCTCGGTATCCTGGACGACATCATCCAAGTGTCCGGACCGTTGGCTGGATAGTTACGTTGTTTAAGGAAAGAGAAAGTGTTCAGCCACATGTGAAACGTCAACCACGACCTGTAACAAATGATGATACCCAAGTAGGTGTTTAAGCTGCTGTCGCGGCTAATCCGCACATCAGTAGCAGACAAACTGCGCGAAAATCGGGAATCCCAAAAACGTCGGTGTTGAGAATGCTACATCAACAACGATTGCACCCGTACCATATTTCTATGCACCAGGAATTGTGTGTCGACGACTTCGAACGTCGTGTACAGTTCTGCCACTGGGCACAAGAGTAATTACGGGACGATGACAGATTTTTTGCACGCGTTCTATTTAGCGACGAAGCGTCGTTCACCAACAGCGGTAACGAAAACCGGCATAATATGCACTATTGGGAAACGGAAAATCCACGATGGCTGCGCCAAGTAGAACTCAGCGACCTTGGCTGGTTAATGATGGTGCAGCATTATGGGAGGAAGGATAATTGGCCTCAATTTTATTGATGGCAATCTAAATGGTGCAATGTATGCTTATTTCCCACGTCATGTTCTACCGATGTTACTACAAGATGTTTCACTGCATGACAGAATGGCGATGTACTTCCAACATGATGGATGTCCGGCACATAGCTCGCGTGCGGTTGAAGCGGTACTGAATAGCATATTTCATGACAGGTGGATTGGTCGTCGAAGCACCGTACCATGGCCCGTACGTTCGCCGGATCTGACGTCCCCGGATTTCTTTCTGTGGGGAAAGCTGAAGGATATTTGCTTTAGTGATCCACCGACAACGCCTGACAACATGCGTCAGCGCATTGTCAATGCATGTGCGAACATTACGGAAGGCGAACTACTCGCTGTTGAGGGGAATGTCGTTATACATATTGCCAAATGCATTGAGGTTGACGGACATCATTTTGAGCATTTATTGCATTAATGTCGTATTTACAGGTAATCACGCTGTAACAGCATGCGTCCTCACAAAGGTACATGTATCACATTGGAACAACCGAAATGAAATGTTCAAACTTACCTACGTTCTGTATTTTAATTTAAAAAACCTACCTGTTCGTCTAAAATTGAGCCATATGTTTGTGACTATTACAGCGCCATCTATCACAAAGCGAAAAATGTGGTCCAACTAAGACATTCATATTACTTTACGTACTACACGAATATGTAATAAAAATGGGGCTTCCTATTTTAAAAAAAAAACGCAGTTGATATCCGTTTGACCTATGGCAGCGCCATCTAGCGGGCCAAACATAGCCCCATCTGGTTTCCCCCTTCAAGCTAGACAAGTTTGGTTCTTTGTACTTTTTTCGTTTGACGCTTATTTCGTGAGATATTTGGCCAGGTCACTATCAATGGACCACCCTGTGTAATGTTTCCTAGTGCCGACCGGTGTGCTGGCGAAGGCGTACGTCAGCACATTCCTCCCTCCCTCGCCCCATCCCCCCCCCTCCCCCCCCGCAACGCCGATGCGTTGTCGTGTACTGGAGATGCGGACGACAACGGTCGTCGTGGGGGGGGGGGGGGAGGGGGGAGGGAGGGAGAATGCAGCAGAAAGCTGGATTTAAAGGGGCTCTGAGCACAATGGGACTTAACTTCTGAGGTCATCAGTTCCTTAGAACTTAGAACTACTTAAACCTAACTAAACTAAGGACATCACACACATCCATGCCCGAGGCTGGATTCGAACCTGCGACCGTAGCGGTCGCGCGGTTCCAGACTGTACCCCCTAGAACAGCTCGGGCACCCCGGCAGACTGGATTTAAAGATGAGCCAGGAGCCGTAGCTGTGGAGGAGGCGTACTCCCAACCGTACCCTGCCATATGGCTTGCGAAAGCAGAGGAACGTTCTCCGATAAAACTGCTGAGGATACACGTCCAGTCCGGAGAGGGAGTCTCTTGGGGCGATGACGGCGACGGCGTCAGCGATGGCGGGTCCAGATCCATTGGGTCGCAGAGCAGCGATGGCGGAAGCGAGGGCCTGCTGGCTCGTCCTACACACCCGTGTGACCGTGAATCTGTAGCAGAATCACAGGGCAAACTACAAATGCGAATTTGATTCTGGTGACGGAGCTGCAAACCATCGGGACCTGATATTTGTAGAGTTACTAATAGTTTGTTGGGACGGTGCCGCACTGCACTGGGGCAAAATGTGGGCACAACCTTATATTACTGCTAGAACCTATAATTGGTTTTTTTCCTTCATTGTCATTTAAACACCTTTACATAAGGTGGGCTGGCAGCAGCATACTACGCTGCTCTTCAGCCACAGGTTTAACAATTGAAAAAACAATGGAGACACAGAATAGACAAAACAAAATTGCGGGGCAAAAAACAGTAGACACATAAACAAAGAACACGTAGCCGTTCACACGCGAAGACACCGAAAGAAAACTGTTGGCACTGCACATGGACACTGATGAATTAGACGGTACAGGTGAACGAAGGAGCGTGATGGCGAAAAACGCTAAAGCACAAACACGATGGCGCACACACACGATAAACTGATGGCGATGATCTCCGGCGCGCAAATGTCCACTGAGCGTGTGCGAGTCTAGGGACCTGGCAAGAGGGGATGAAGGTGGTGGCGGTGGGAGAGGGGATGGCAGGGATGCCAATGGCGGGGGGTGGATGGGGGGAGGAATGAAGGGCGGAGGGGAAGGCCGGGGGAGGAGGGGGGAGGAAGGGAGGATGGATGGAAGGAGAGGGAAGGGAGAGAGGGTGCCCTAAGGAAAAAACACAGGATGTGGGAGGGGGGGATCAAAGTTGATAGGAGGCGTAGATGGAGGAGAGGAGGGCATCATCAGGGAGGGAGAGCTGGCGGAAGCCACCTTGGGAGAGGGTTAGGAGGATGGAGAGATGGAGAGCAGGTGGGACATGGAAATACAGGCGCAGCAGCGGATGGGGGTGGGAGAGGATGTGAGAGACAAGTGGGTGAGGGGGATCTAGTTTACGGGAGGTGTATAGGATCCGTATCCGTTTGAGGAAGAGGAGGAGGTAGGGGAGCGGAATAAGATCATACAGGATCCACGTGAGGGAGGGGAGACGGATACGACAGGCGAGGCGGAGAGCATGGCGTTCAAGGATTTGAAGGGATGTGGTCGGTTCTGGAAACAATGCATTTACAGAATGTGTGTGAGGCCTGTTGTTGCGACAGCATGCCGAATTGGCGTTCTTTTGCCGTTGCAAGCAAACTGCCTGGACATATCCTGGAACTGGGTGAGATATTCGAGCGATTCCTCTTCTTTTTCATCGAAGTACCAAAACGGTGGAATGTTGTTTGGTAACACTGGTGGGATCGGTTGGTTGGTCAGTTGGGCAGCCTACGCAGCTTGTGCGGCAAAAAATTGCTATACAGTAGACAGCAATGTCATGGTTGTGATTGGCTGGTTTTGAAACTGAAAAATCTGATTTAGTCCCAGAGCATTAGCAGTCAGCAGCTGAGGGGCAGGGGCAGGGGGTGGAGGTTTCAGGGTAGTCATTCTAACGCTAACAAATTGCAGCAAAATATGAAAAGAGAAACAGGAAAGCAATGTGCAAAGCATCTGAAAAGAGAAATAGGTTAGTTCTGCTGCTCCCCTCCCGTAATACATGCAACAAAAAGAACAAATTAGCTAATAGAATCACTGTAACGACAGGTGTCCTTTAGCGACGTAGAACGCATGAAAAGCAAACAAAACTTGAGAATGAGATTTTCACTCTGAAGCGGAGTGTGCACTGATATGAAACTTCCTGGCAGATTAAAACTGTGTACCGGACCGAGACTCGAACTCGGGACCTTAGCCTTTCGCGGGTTAGTTCTCTACCAACTGAGCTACCCGAGCATGACTCACGCTCCGTCCTCACAGCTTTACTTCTGGCAGTACCTCGTCTCCTACCTTCCAAACTTTACAGAAGCTCTCCTGCGAACCTTGCAGATTGGTTCAAATGGTTCTGAGCACTATGGGACTTAACATCTATGGTCATCAGTCCCCTAGACATAGAACTACTTAAACCTAACTAACCTAAGGACATCGCATACATCCATGCCCGAGGCAGGATTGGAACCTGCGACCGTAACTGCAGCGCGGTTCCGGACGGAAGCGCCTAGAAGCGCTCGGTCACAGCGGCCGGCAAAGTGTATTTTAACCAGGTGTGAATTTTGTGTTGTAGTGAGGGGAAATCGACCACCCACCTATCATACCACCCTCTCCTCATCGAGTCAGGAACCACAAAATATTAAGAGAGGGCACACTCATAACAAATTTAGATGTTAATAAGAAATGAGGCACAGTTAAGTAGGAGCGTGGCTGCATCCGGGTAATCTACAGAACTGTGGATCAGCCAGTTGGTAATAACTCACATAAAGACAGCAATCGCTTCATTGAAAGCTACAGACTGAAGTCATAAGCACAGTAATTGTCTGTGGGTAACGTACATGCCATAAGATTTCTAAACCGGGAGGCGCTGTTGTGGAAGGTGAGCGCATTCTTCGCGCGACAGAGCTTTGGCGGGGAGCCAGCGAGGACGGCAACAGACGGCGTGGGCTGCAGCCCAGCTGGCTGGAAGAACAGTATTAACAGCTGGCACCGATGCAAGAGCAGCGCCGGAAACTGGTTAACAACTACTGCCCGCTGAAATCTGTAGGTAGCAAAAGCCTTTTCAAGCAACTGTAGAACAAATTTCATTCCAGAACAATACAGGTGTCAGTAACTGGACGTGGTCAAAAAAAAAAAAAATGGACATACTTATAATACCTTCTGATATCTCTTAAAAAAGATAATGTAACTATTTATTTTGAGGAAACACTCTCCTAGTAAATTTGTTTGTCCTCTGATTTATCGTGATCTGTTACTGATTTTTAGTGAAGTTAGTTTTTACGTTTGGCTTTCAAAAAAATACAAAAGAGATATAATAAGCAAAACAATTAATTTCGTAGGTTGCCAGTTACGTATTATATTTGGTTTTATCGAGCGCCAGGCTCCCTACAAATTACTGTAAATGCAATAGCGTAGTATTACTCAGCTCCAGTTCACTGATCTGAAATTATTACTATCACAGAAAATAGACAACCTTTAATAAAATTATTTCACTGGATTCCTTCAATTAATCTCACTGAATATTTTTACATAATTTCTTCCGCTATTGTGCTGTGAAAAAAATATATTTAAATGTACCGCGAAATGGCGGCTAATTGTTAAGTCAGAGATCACTGTTACTCGTTCCGCAGCAGCTGGAAACATGCTAAATAATTTTCATTAAATATTCTTTTCATAAGATAAATGTGGCGTAGGTTCTTGAAATAACACACGGAGATCACTCTATACTAATATATTTTTACTAGAACACAGTTTACACCATTAAATATTTGCAATTACGTTACGACAGAAACAAATGCTAGCGCAGCACAGTAGCTTGCGTACCTTATTCCAGCTAACACCAGAACGAACAGAACAGAACAGACTAAACAGAAGAATGAGCACTGCATTGCGTTTTATACTCTTACAAAGATAATAATACTTCTTTTAATTACTTACACATTATAATCTCATACAATAAAAATGTCTTTTCTGCACCTATCGATCTAAAAAATGGTTCAAATGGCTCTGAGCACTATGGGACTTAACAGCTGTGGTCATCAGTCCCCTAGAACTTAGAACTATTTAAACCTAATCAACCTCATGACATCACACAACACCCAGTCATCACGATGCAGAGAAAATCCCTGACCCCGCCGGGAATCGAACCCGGGAACCCGTGCGTGGGAAGCGAGAACGCTACCGCACTACCACGAGCTGCGGACTTTATCGATCTATGTTGCATATTTTTACAGTTAGTGTTATTACCTTTCGCAGATAAGTCGATGTTTGCAGTTCATTTTGAGTCACATACAGTCATTTTTAGCTATGTTTCCCCTCGATAATGGTGAATATTGCAAAAGGGGCACTACAAAGGGTCTGATCAGGATCTCATTTACGAGGTTCGAGGCTGACAACGCAAGAATCCAACGTAAAAATGATTTCAGTTTTATTGCTGGGGTGCGGGAAATGACGTAGACGTAACTGCTTTTTACGGGCTTGTTCGGCTTCGTTTTCTAGTGGACAACTGCTATGAATTGACTCAGAGTCCACTTGTCAAACCCCGTCCAGCTTCGCGTTAAATTTCCAGTGACACACGGTCAAAGGCGTGGCTTTTCAGTTCGCGAAAGCGTTAGTGCTTTTAAAAGAATCTTGTTTTTCTTGCTAGGTACCACAGCCGAGAATTTATTAAAAAAACAGTGTCATGGTTCCACTTCAGCTGTTCTTACTTACCAGTATTTACCTTATTACGTTTTGCACGACTGCCCAGTTTCGGCCTTGCAGGCAGCATTGCCAGATGTCTGGTTCTATTCGGACAATTTCGGCATCCTCTGGGGATTGATCGATGAGAGAATGCGGAACAAAAAAGGCCTAATGAACTTATGTCCCGAAAGGCATGATTTCCATGCTAGAGACCATTTATGCTATCATACTTTGTTACAGAGACAGCGGTCTAACGCGCTCTGTACCATACAGCCACAGCTGGTTTCCGTATGCTTCAGCGCATGCGTGTAGGTGCCGCAGCATGTTCAGTCTCACACGTTCACATCAGCCAGGCTGCATCCGAACAGTGTCAAAGGCAGCATGACTACACTTTTTCAGTGTCTCCACATCTGGAATGGGCTCTGCATACACGATACTTTTGAATTGGTTCCACAAATTGCATGCGTTGAGATCCGGTGAACGAGCAGGCCATGCAACTGGACCTCCTCGTCCAATCCATCGACATGGGAAGATTCGATTGAGATGCATGCGGACGTTAACGGCGAAGTAGGCTGGAGCACCATCATGTAGCAGCCACATAACTCTTTGAATCATCAATGGCACTTCTTCCAGCAGGGAAGGCAAAGCAAGAGCAAGAAACGCCGATAGTTTCGGCCTATTAGGCGACGTGGAAGGAAGACTGATCCCAAAATACAGTCGCCAATTATCCGATGCTGATGATTCCGTTACCAAACCATGGGGGTTCTGCACACTATCCCACACATCACTGTTCTATAAGTTGAAGACACCACTCCGGTAAAGGTGGCCTCATCATGTTGACCAATTTCCATGCACACGAAAATTTGGTAAAATGTCTTGCAAATACTGACAATTTTTACATCAATTTACAAAAGCTCGCCTTCTGTATTTCGCCTTTCTTCTTTTTTGCTAATAAATGCTCTTCTCCATACAGCAACTGTTGCTTATACTTTATAAAAAGCTACCTCTAATCATAAATAAGTTAAATCGTTTGAATAAGAAAAATATTATCCCACACAATCGATGCATATTTTAACATTTTATAGCGCAACGATTCTTGCTTGGCACGTTATCTTACATTATGTATTATTCAATATACAGAAAAACGCCAACTGTTCCACTTCAGTTTATCCAGTAACCACAAAGCATCAACAATCGCTTTTCAAATCCAAGTCTCTTGAATGGAATACGAGATAATAATTGTTGTGTACATAGTTCCACGTAGTCAGTGCATACAAAACTTTCCCACTAGAGCGCGCCCTGCTAAGCACAACAGCGCAGGCGCAGCGCTCGTCCGTCCCCGCACTACGAGATGGCGCTGCCTTAGAGACGGACCGAATTCTGCTTCCGCAAATCCGCGTATTAATATGTAACCGCAGCCAATGAGATTGCTGCTAACGTAGAACCTTTTCTCCTCACGGATCACACTCGCGCAGTGTTACCTGAATGCGCGAGGTATTATAACGAGTGTACAGACCTCTGATTAGTCAGTCTGCATTAGTCTGTGTGAGTCTGCATTAGTCTGTGTGAGTCTGCATTTATCTGCACCTGTCTGTACCAGTCTGCATTTATCTGCACCTGTCTGTACCAGTCTGCATTTATCTGCACCTGTCTGTACCAGTCTATAGTCAAGTTTCAGTCTGCGCCTAATAAGATTACCATATTCCTGTACATAGCCATGAAGTTAAATAAATAGACACTTTGTCAAGTATCAGAGATATGTGAGAATAACATTAACGTACCAAGACCTAAGGCACTTCAGATTGTCAATTGTAAACAGCATCCAGAATCAAGTTATGTAATGTCTATGCTTTTTATTATTTTAATAAATGTGTGTGAAAATTATTCAAGTTCTGTTTAAAGTTGGTCACCGTCAATCTGCTACTCTAAGCGTGCAAGTGGCATTTCTATCGTCTGACCTAATGGCAGAAGATAAACACGCCACGATAAGACCACGAGACATATTGCTGACACTCGCCTACTTCGTTAGAGCGACAAGTCAAATAACCTGATGGTGTGTGTACCGAAGGTCTTACAGTACGCACACCACAATAATATACACAAAGGTGACAAAAGTCAAGGAATAGCGATATCCACATATTAAGATGGCGCTAGCATCAAGTACACAAGATATAAGAGGGTAGTGCTTTGGCGGAGCAGTCATTTATACTCAGGTAATTCATCTGCATCAAGCCAGTCTCAGGACTGAAGCCAACAACAACAACAACAACAACTCACATGAAAAGTTCCCCGACGTGATTATGCCCGCTCGACGGCAACTAATAAACTTTGAACGGGGAATGGTAGTTGGCACTAGACGCATGTGACCTTCCGTTTCGGAAATTGTTAGGGAACTCAATATTCCGATATCCGCAGTGTCAAGATTGTGCCGAGAATACCAAATTTCACGCATTATTTCTCACCATGGACAACGCAGTGACCGACGGACTTCACTTAACAACTGAGAGCAGCGGTGTTTACATTGAGCTGTCAGCGCTAACATACAAGCAACACTACGTGAAATAACGGCAGACGTCAATGTGGGACGTACGACCAGAGTATCCGTTATTGCAGTGCGGCGAAATTTGGCGTTAATGGTCTCTATAGCAGCATACGACCGACGCGAGTGCCTTTGCTAACAGTAAGAGATCGCCTACAGCGCCTCTCTTGGACTCGCGACCATGTCGGTTGGACCTTAGACGATTGGAAATCGTTGCCTGGTCAGATGAGTCCCGATTTCAGTTGGTAAGAGCTGATGGTAGGGTTCTAGTGTGATGCATACCTCACGAAGCCATGGACACAATTTGTCAACAAGGCGCACTGTGCAAGCTGGTTTACATGGAATGAACCTCTGGTCCAACTGAACCGATCACTGACCGGAAGTCGGCCACCGTAGCTAAGTGTACAGCGCGCCGGGGGCCCGGGTTCGATTCCCGGCTGGGCTGGAGATTTTCTCCTTTCAGGAAATTTGTGTCTTCTTCATTATCATCATTTCATCCTCATCGACGCACAAGTCGCCGAAGTGGCGTCACCTCAAAATATTTGTACCAGGCTCTCGGGTCTACCCGCCGGGAGGCCCTCTCTATACGACATTTCATTTCATTGCCCGGAAATGTTTATGTAAGGTTACGTGGAGACCATTCGCAGCCATTCATAGACTTCATGTTCTCACCAACGGTGCTCCATGTCAGAGGGGCCACAGCTGTTCGCGATTGGTTTGAAGAGCGTTCTGGACAATTCGAGCAAATGGTTTGGCCACCCAGATCGCCCGACGTAAATACCATCGGATATTTATGGTACATAATCGAGAGGTCACTTCGTGCACAGAATCCTGCACCGGAGACTCTTTCGCAATTATGGACGGCGGCATGGCTCAGTTGCAGGGACTTCCAACTACTTGTTAAGTCCATGCCATGTCGAGCTCTTACACTACGCCAGGAAAAAGGAGATCCGACACGATATTGGGAGATGTCCTGTGACTTTGCCACGTCAGTGTAGATGTCTGTATTTACTTAATCGAGCTACCTTAAACGTTAACTATTTCATCACTTTTTAAGTATTCCGCGTATTTCTTCTGGTTTCACGAGTTTATAATTCATCAACATGAAATGAACCGCCAAATAAAATTATATTCAATTTATGAACTGCTGTAAAACCAGCTGTGGGCCAAAACTTCTATAACAGATGCCTTAATAACAAAATAGCCTACAGACAAACATATTAAACAGGAACTACGAGCCGGCTGAAGTGGCCGTGCGGCTCTAGGCGCTGCAGTCTGGAACCGCGAGACCGCTACGGTCGCAGGTTCGAACCCTGCCTCGGGCATGGATGTGTGTGATGTCCTTAGGTTAGTTAGGTTTAAGTAGTTCTAAGTTCTAGGGGACTGATGACCTCAGAAGTTGACTCCCATAGTGCTTAGAGCCATTTGAACCAGGAAGTACGTGAGTTCGAAAAATAACGTAACTGGATCGCTTACTGAGGCACATAAAATACGACGTTCTGCAATTAATACTGTCAAGAGAAACACAAGACAAGAGTGGATTCGGCCGGCTACGGTTATTTTTCTTTCAGAACAGAAAGAATAGACAGGCTTCCTGGAAGTTGGAAAACCCATCTGACTATCAGAAGAAAGAGAAACAGATCAGTCGCTGGCATACAGGAATCTGGGAATGGTATCTGTATACGAAAGCGAAGAAACTGGTGTAGAATCTTCGCAAACATCTCTCTGGATAAAAAATATCACATTCTTTGTGAATGACGTAACCATTTGCAGGATAAAAATATATTATCTATTTTCAGATTCTGAAAATTTGGAGAGCTATATTTTTTTAAAGATAGTTCCGAACTGGCTGGATTCGCTGTTCTTTTGGTAGCAGTGCAGTTGAAAATCCTCTAACAGTTCTCCACTGTTTCGTTTGATTGAAAGCTTTCTCTTTCTCAGTCACTCTAAGTCGCTAGCTGAAATATGATTTAGTGTATGTGGAAAAATGTAGTAATAATAGAAAACGGCCCATAACAGACCGCCAATAAAATTTTTTAAAATTCTGGCAGTGACGTTTCAGGGCAAACTACTCAGTTAAAAATATAATAGTAATAATCATAATGATCATTAATCTATACGCTATGAGCATACAGATTAATCAGCTGTCCGGGAATTAGTCTGTTATTTATGATACTGTGAAAGCCTAAATAGTTTTGTTATCCCCCCAAACTTATGAAAGTGTTTGCGTGTTATGCATTTACATCTTCCACAAAGCCTCAGCTTCACGTTGCCGAAGAAAATGGTGCGACAACGATTTCAGTAATGGTCCTCAGCGAACTGCAGTGCTGAAAAAAAACATTTTGGAGTCACACTTAGGTGCCGCGCCGGAGGGCCGCCCGGTTTAGAGCGCCTTGCACGGTTCGCGCGGCTTCCCCCCCATCGGAGGTTCCAGTCCTCTCTCGGCGTTGGGTGTGTGTGTGTTGTCCTTAGCGTAAGTTAGTTTAAGTTAGATTAAGCAGTGTGTAAGCTTAGGGACCGACGACCTCAGCAGTTTGGTCCCATAGGAGCTCACCACCACCACCTCACACTTAGGTAACAATTAATGACCTGAAATATTGACTGTAGTCTGTTCAGTTTACCAAACACTGTTCACTGCTTTCACTGTGATTCTGGGGATGAGGATGCAGACGGTCTGACTCTGCTACTGAAATCGTTCAGACTACATGGCAAAGCTGATGCTGCTAGAGATGTAACTTTGTCCTCAATATATTAAACATTCACAGACTGCAAAGAAAAAAAAAGGAATGTTCATTTGTGTTCGAAATGGATAAACCACAGAATTAATTAATTAAATAGTTGAAAATACAGAGGCATCTAAAAGTTGAATAGTCGGACGAAGCACAGCACTTTTTTCAGTATGGTAGATCACTTCATGTGTAATCTTCTTAATTAACGAAGAGGTGAAAAATATGAAGGGCTTACTTCAATAGTGGTACAAGTCCATTTTTGTTCATTGTGAGATACAGAGTCCCCAAGTTAAATGAGCGCTGAAATATCTGCAGTTGAGATACCAGAAATATTCAAGTATATATACTTGAGTATATCTGGTATCTCAACTGCAGCGCTCATTTAACTTTAGGACTCTGTATCTCAGAATGAACAAAAATGGTCTTGTACCACCATTGAAATAAGCCCTTCATATGAATGTTCTTTTCAGAATGCAACAGCAATGGAATAGAAGTCTACTGCATCCACTTATTGGTGCGTTTATCTGTAAGTGCATATGCTTACAAGATCCAGTACGTGTTTAACATATGGAACTGATATTTAGTGTGCACTAAACATCATACTCGTTAACGACGAAAAGCAACGAATGTCCGCCGTGGTTGCGCTATCGTTCTGAGCAGCTCAGCAATCTCTTAACGAAATTTGTAACAAAACATCGTAAAGGCCTTAAGCGGTCGGTATCTGTAGGGCAGAATACTCACACACTGAAGTCTCAACCGAGTTGAGTGTACCACAGCACCCGCAAACACATCCACCTAAGAATATCATTTAGATCCACATCGATTGTTGGCGTAACTGATCAAGGACCTATCTCGAATAAATTATGTCTGATAACAGTAAAGGGCCCAAATACGTCAGCGATATCCCCCTACAATTGGCCGCCCGCTTAAACCACATCACATACGAGCGATTTACCATGCACTTTCAACCAATATTGCGAACACCACTTCACAGTGAATTTCCTTTATGGAAAGTGAAATGTGTTTCCATGTACAGCCTAATACTTGCAATACAGTCAATAAGTACTAAAATAAAATTAAAAAAACAGGGCAATTACGAGTAAGTCACGCGTTCTGAGGATTCCCCAAAAACTCAATTATGTATATAGATAGTTCATCTACAGGTTTTGATGAAAGAGTTTGCGAGTATCAAAACATGCGAAATAAATGGACGTATCTTTTAGTGACACTGACTTAGAACTTTAAATTTTTTGCACCGCCAAGAGGCTGTAGGCCTTAGTATTTGACATTAATTTCAACTTGATACATCTACCCGTTTCTGAGAAAGGGGGATCTTAATAGACGGACACAAAGACGGACAGACGGACCACAAAAGTCAAAAAAATATTTTTACGTGATATAATTACAAATTAACAATTTTATGTTTTTTTTTTTCTTTGCTTGTACTGTGAAATCTTGCTTCTTGTCACATTTCAAGGTTCTAGGTTGCAGGTTTTTTGATGAGTGAGTTTTGGGTATCAGAATAAGTGAAATAAATCCCCGTAACTTTTGACAGCACTGACTTAGAAATTTAAATTTTTTACCCCGCAAAGGGATGGTACGACCTTAGTATTTGACATAAATTCCAGCTTGATACCTCTACCCCCTCCTGAAGAAGAGGTATCTAAACAGAGGTACATACAGACAGGAAACAAAGTGCTCCTATAAGGGATCCATTTTTACAGACTGAGGTATAGTACCCTAAAAAGGGACTGGAATTTATTAACACTTGTTTTGGAACGCTTCTGTTGAGAGCTGTAGACTTTGTTACAGAATACATTACTTTTTTTTTATTGATGCCTAGTGTGTTCTGCATGTCTTTCCAGTCTGCATTTCACAAATAGATTTTAAAGTCTGCAGACAGATCGAGCAATTAACAATGTGTGGGACCCCTAATGATACTTTCGGCTGACTTGCAATATACTAGACCTCATCTTCAGGAGCAACTGCTAACGACTCTTTGGCAAATTCCACAGGTTGCATACACAGCTGGGGCGCGGCGCAGGCTCACTAGCTGCGGCTGAGTATGGAGCGTCCTGGCAACGCGCCAGAAGACTGGGAAATTTTTGAGATTCTCTGCCGAGACCTGGAGACGGTGAGTGCAACTTGTAATTATTGGAGCTCATGTTCCACCACACGTAGAAAATGTACAACGTGTTCATTACTGCAAATGTGCATGATATTGCCACGAAAGAATACACACACGATGTATAAAACTTATCCTGGTCTGTTAAAATGGGGGATATCGAGCCAAACCTTTATTCCACTTCTGTGAATAATGTAGTATGCAAAATGTCTGCCAATACAGCTGTTTCAAAAAGGACTTTACAACTTTGAAAATTCATATAAATTAATTCATAGTACCTACAGAGGTGATTGTAGTGTCAATTTGTAGGCAAATACATCAAGTTTGTCTCTCATAGTTCGCTAGTGCCGAATGGCACCGCAAGGAGCGCTGGCGGTAGTTGCGTTAAAGATGGCTGCCTTCACTGGACCCAAGCGTGCTAGCTGTATGTTTTGGTTTGAAGAATCCAAGGCGGCGACAACAGCTCAGCGTAATTTCCGTGCCAAGTACGCTAACGATCCTCATGGTAGGCCTACAATTTAAGAGTGGCATAAATGTTGTGTAGAAACAGGGCGTTCGGTAAAACGTGGGAAATCATCAGGTCGTCCAAGTACATCTGACGACGTTGTTGTGCGAGGAAGACATCGTTTTGTCAATAGCCCTACGAAATCGACCCGACGTGCATCTCACGAACTGCAGATTCCACATACGACTGTTTAACGTATGTTGAGAAACCATTTACATTTAAAACCGTACAGATCGACGATTGTATAAGCAATAAGAGACACTGATAAAATTGCTCGCATGGACTTCTGTGGGGATATGTTAAATCGATTACATGAGTATGAACATTTCCTGGACAAAATCATCTTTTCTGACGAGTCGATTTTCACTTACGTGGCAAGGTTAACACACATAACCACATAACTGTAGGATTAGTGGCGGTGAAAATCCACATCAAACACTGAAACATGTTCGTAATAGCCCTAAACTGAACGTTTTTTGTGCACTGAGCAAGAACAAAGTGTACGGCCGTCTTTTTTCCGTGAGAGAGCCATCAGTGGGATGTGTACCTGGATATGTTACAATTTTTGATACCACAGATCGATGAGGATGACCAAGAAAGAAATCTTTACTTCATGCAAGATGGTGCACCACCCCACTACCTGGATGACGTCCGCGATTTTCTCAGTGACTGCTTTCCACGTCACTGACTGACCATGATGCGCCAATTGCATGGCCCCCACGTTCCCCAGGCCTGACACCACTCGATTTTTTTATGAAGATTCATCATGGATATCGTGTTTGCACCTCCTGTGCCGGTTTCCCTATCTGAAATTTGAGCAGGAATTTAGGCCACAACTGAGCATGTTACATCTGCAACGATACAGCGAGTTGGGCAAGAAATTGACTTCTGATGGGATGTGTGCAGGATAACCAACGGAAGCCACATACACCTTTAGTTTAAGGTAAAAAAAACTTAGTATTTCCCTACAATATAACACTACACCCAGCTCTATATCTTCTTTCAATAAATTTATATGAGTTTTTAAAATTGTAAAATCCTTCCTGAAACACCCTGTATATTCCAGTTTTGCTGATTTCTGTTGCTTTAAATTCTGCAAAAGTTATTTTGGCATTTTTCTATGCAGACTGTTCATCTAAGGGTCATTTCTTTTTATGGTTTTTTTCCAATTTTCCGGCAGCCATTTCTACCAAGGAATAAAACTGTACAATAAATTACCAAAAGAGATTAAAGAAATAGCAAAAATACACTAATTTAAAAAGGCAGCTAAAAGTAGCTGTTATGCAGTACATTTTATACACTTAAGCATTACTTATACAAAATAGAGTAGGGGTCTGGTTAAAAAAGTTATACAGATAAATAATAATGATTATAAAACATCCAACATTCCACATAATACCTTCACACTATTTTTTTTACTTTTCTAGAAAAACTTACCCATCAAGCTATGCATAGTACATTACTAACATCTCTTCCTCTTTCTGAGCTCATCATCTCACTTATTATAGAGGGATGATGACACAGGTTTCTCAGGATAGCACATGGGAAGTTGTGGTACAGAAAATGGCCCAGAGATCACGTGTGAGTGTGTGTGTGTGTGTGTGTGTGTGTGTGTGTGTGTGTGTGTGTGTGTGTGTGTGTGTGGGGTGAGTGAAGTGTTATGAAACAGTGTGTGAATAGTGTGTACAGTGACTGATAGTGAGATATGAGTGAACAGTGCGGCATTACATTATGTAATAAGTTATTTGTAAAAAAAAAAAAATATTGTATACCAGGAGTAAATCTAATAATTGTCTCCAACTAGAAGTCTGTAAGTGTATGTGTATACGAATTAGCTTATTTCAAATTGTACTAAACTTGTACATACTTTGGCATATCCTGTATCCTTATAAAAAGAGATCTACAGATGAATAAAGCTGCTATTGCTTCTACTACTACTACTACTACTTACACAGTTTCATACACTCAAGCCAGGATCGAATGTTTTACGTTTTTCTACTTCCGTCAATATCTGGTATTTAGATCAAAGTTTTTGCGCTTATACACTCCCCAGGATCATTTATTCCACATTTTAAACATCTGCTGCACCTTAGAGTGTGCCGTTAGTTTTAAATATACTGAGATTTAAAAGGTCTGCGTAATGGCGGATCAAATAGCGGTCAGCGATATTCCCTTTAGCCTCCGCAGAAGGTGTGCTAAATTGCTGGAAAATCTCAAATAAGTGGGAAATGGAGTTTATTATCAAATAAATGAATACATGTACGCTCAGTGATACTTTACGGTGTAGGCTATTAAGAAACGTAACCATGATACATTTATCAGAATACCGACCGGTAAGTCCAGATAAGAACAATTGCTCTTATAATAAATGTAACAAAGGTAGCTCGATACGACATACGAGCAACACGATCAAAACCAAACGAGCAATAACGATCGATAGACAGAGATTCTAATTGTGAGCTGCTATTTATACACTTTTTGCAATAGTAGCGATTCTTTGTCTGCTTGCGTCTATATCTCTTTGATTGTTTTTCATATAATTAAGATCTAACATAATTACACAAAATATCCCTACATAAGAGTTTGCTCATTTTTATTCGTTTGAAAATATTGTTTTTAATTTCTAATGTCAGTTTTTTCTATACATTTTGTACGATTTATTCAATTCACTACCCAAGAGAGGCACGCAAAAATGCAACGTTGTTGTGGACATACCACTTGCATGCCTATCACACAATGCATAAGTTTATTTATCACAGTTCGTAAACAGCACACGTACACTGTACGGTTCACTTTGTCATAGCTTTCACACATCAAGATTCTACAGTTCATTTACAGTTAATGGGATCACTGTACTTGTTTTTGCTGCTTAATTTTTGATTAAAGTTTTTGCTGCTTTGATTACCCTTCAGTTTATGGAGATAGGGTCCAATAACTTGAGCCATTAATCGATGGCGCGGTGCACGGGAAAAAGCAGGCTTTACCAGAAACCCTGCACAGACGGACCCCACCTCCCCTTCGCACTCCATATTCGTAATATTATAGATAAACACCAGACTCTTAATGTTCATGCAACTTGTGTAAAGGAAATTGCATTCTAGTGAAACGTCTTTGAATATGACGAAAATGTTACAAACTTCTTTGTTTGAAATTTCCTATCATTATACAATGCAAAATCAACTAAAGGCTTCTCCGACGGCTGCTGTGGGACGCTGTGGTCAACATGGTGCGTTGATTCTCGGCGTGTGTGGTCGAGGACACGTCCGGCAAGAGCGGTAGTCGAAGCCGCGATCCCGTCGGCTGCGGATGGCTGCCCTGCATACGCCGCCGACGTGTGCTGCCTCGTTCGGCTGGACTGAAACCACCAATTATGTATTAGACAATGTCTAAACTTTTTGTTGTTTGGTAGGGAGAGGACGCTAGTCGTTAGTCACGAATTTGATCCATGAAGGCCAGTTCTGGTCCCTTGACAATGCGTCTTCAAATTCAAATGGCTCTAGGCACTATGGGACTTAGCATCTGAGGTCATTAAAGTGCGCGTCATTTACGACGGCAGCCGAGTTTAGGTTCGTTCTGCGCATCTGACGTCACAAAGCACAGTCAGCCAATGAACAGAGAATGACGTTGCCAGAGCTCGACTGCAGTGCAGAGCATGGACGAGTGTCTTCAGTTTTAGAAACGTTCAGTCATAAATAAAGCAATTGAACAAAAGCAATGTCTTGGCAGCAGACTCTTTTATAGAAAGTTTGGAAAAAGCATTCTTTATACCAATTGCTTCATATTCTATTAAGTAATTAAACCAAACAAGCAATAAGCCTCCTAATTCAGGCGATAGCATGGAAAGGTGTTTGTAGCATTCTCACTAACCGCTTTTTCGCAATAAAGAACAGCGGTAATTGTTTATTTCCTACTGTACTTTGACGAAACGTGAGTAATTCATAGTCATACCAACAGTGTTTGTCGGTATTTTGTGAGATATATTAAAGTCCTCCGGAAGATGTATTGAATGACGAGCTGCGTTAGCGTAATGGTTAAAGTGAATGGCTAGCCGGCACGATAGCTCAGCGTGCTCGGTCAGAGGGTTAGCTACCCTCTGTAATAAAGAACTGAGTGAATGGATCGACAAAGAACATGAACGCGTGTCATCGGACGTCCGCCTCGAACAAATTCTCCGAACAATGTAGAACAAAATGAGATAAAAAGAAGAATTTTATTCGTTTGAATGTAATTTTTTGAAATTTCTAAAATCGACAATACGGAAAGATACGTTATGGACTTTTACCTCTGCAAACTCTTCAAAATTTCGTGCAGTGGTTTACTACATCTAATGCTGCACAATAACTGCGTTGAATATCGAAACAAAATTAAGTCTTTTTTGGGGGGAAGGTATCAGTCAAGAAGATACGTAAAAATCAAATTTTTGGGCCAAATAGTTTTTGTGAAATCGAATGATGAAGTGTGTCAAAGCAGTCGAAACACCATGTGTCTGCACAGGCGAGCAGTGCAGTGATGACAAAATCGCGCACAGCGCGGAATGCGGGGAGCACGTCTCTGTAGCAGCGAAAGGGTTAATGCGGCCGTGGTGGCTTTACTTCATAAACTGCGCGCTCCCCCCTAAACGTAAGTTTGCGAATTATACTATGGCGCTGGTTCTCTTGGCTCGTACAACTGGCAACGCAGCAATCTCCCGCGTCTGGGCGGGCATGCGCGAGCCGCCAAGATAAAAGAATTGAACTATAGTCCCTTAGAACTTACAACTACTTAAACCTAAATAACATAAGGACAACACACACACATCCATGCCCGAGGCACGATTCGAGTCTGTGACCGTAGTAGCAGCGCGGTTCCGGACTGAGGCGCCTAGAACCTCTCGGCCACAGCGGCCGGCGGATGCGTCTTCCTTGTCATGTTTACTTTTTACCAGTTCAATGCAGCAGGGATTACGAAGTTCATGTTCACACAGCTTACTCTCAGTCAAAAACTTTCTTGTTTGACGGCTGCACGCTGGTACTACGCGCTCCACAAAACTACGCGCTCCACAAATACTGATTTCGCGTCTGTATAGATTAGATTAGTACTTGTTCCATAGATCATGAATACGACACTTCGCAAAGATGTGGAACGTGTCAGGTTAATAAAAAGTGTTTATACAAGATATTACATGACACAGAATATTACATGACACAAAATATTACATGACACTTGATATTTTTAATTTTTTTTTTGTGGGAATTGGGGAAATTACCCACTTGCTATATACAAAAATTCATCTAATGAGTTGGAGGAGCTGCCATTAAGAAATTCTTTTAATTTGCTTTTAAATGCTATATGGCTGTCAGACTTTTGATGCTATTAGGTAAGTGACCAAAAACTTTTTTAGCAGCGTAATTTACCCCCTTCTGAGCCAAAGTTAGATTTAACCTTGAGTAGTGAAGATCATCCTTTCTCCTAGTGTTGTAGCCATGTACACTATTACTTTTGAATTCGTTCGGACTGTTAATAACAAATTTCATAAGTGATTATATGATATTCTGGGGTAACTCAGCACTGAGTAAAAGAGTGTTCATTGCACAAAAGCGTGTAATCAGAATAATTGCTGGTGCTAATCCAAGATATATATATATATATATATATATATATATATATATATATATATATATATATATATATTATATTTGTGAGGCTACAGTGAAGATCTCTAGCTCTTTAAATAAATGTCTGCAGGATAATCTTGGATTAGCACCAGCAATTATTCTGATTACACACTTTTGTGCAATGAACACTCTTTTACTCAGTGCATTCCATACGAAAGAAGAGAATGAAAATAGGTGTGGTAAGCTAATTTACTGAGATGTATTTCGCCAAAATTTGCAATGGCCCTAATAGCATAAATAGCTGAACTCAAACGTTTCAGCAGATCTTCAATGTGTTTTTTTTTCCAGTTCAACCCCTCATCAATGCATACAGCTAGAAATTTTGAATATTCTACCTTAGCTACCGATTTCTGATTGAAGTCTATATTTATTAATGGTGTCATTCCATTTACTGTGTGGAACTGTATGTACTGTGTTTTGTCAAAGTTTAATGAGAGCCCATTTGTAGAGAACCACTTAATGATTTTCTGAAAAACAGTTAATTGTTGTCTGTTGGGTGTGATAGCTATACTTGTATCATCGGCAAAAAGTACCAGCTTTGCACCTTCGTGAACATAGAATGGCAAGTCATTAATATATATTAAGGACAGCAGAGGACCCAAGACCGAACCTTGTGGCACAGTGTTCTTGACTTTCCCCCGTTTGAGAAATCACCAGTTTTTTGCATATTATGTGAACTGCTTATTTGAACTTTCTGCACTCCTCCAATTAGGTATGATTTAAACCATTTGAGCCCTGTCCCATTCATACCACAGTACTTGAGCTTATTTAGAAGTATTTCATACATTGTTTTTGACAGTATCGCAGACAGCGAATATGCTGGGTTTTTGTCCGCATATAACTACAGCAGTTCCACACACATTCGGTATACATTCGGGGTACATCACCTCTAGGCACATGACCCTCACACTTATTGAGCAAGAGGCTTGTAGACATGCAAATCACAACACCGTTGGGTTGTAAGAGTCTTCATATTGTATTGACATTTTAGAAAACGATCTCTGTTACATGAGATACTGTTCTAAAACATGACCTCTCGTCACTGTACAGTATTAAATTTTCACCAATTTGAACTATTTACATTGAAAACACATGTAGTACATTGATCACAGATCTTTACATTGCCTATTGCAAACCTGTATAGCATCTGCCTTCCATCTGCCAATTCCTTAAGTACAGATTTTCGAGATCTTGATTGCATATACTGGCTTGACTTTACAATTCGGAATACACGAATACACATTTTCATTTAAAAATTCTCATTGACCTTAAGAACTTCTGTACATGCTGTCTTAACACATAGCTATAAACTACGAAACTAAGCTTCAGTAAAACTCCAGACGTGTAAAGAAATTAAATAGCAAGATAAGTTTTTGTATGCTGAGGGTAAACACCAAGCCTATACAATTCCTGATAGCGCAATGCACAGTAGGCATCATTTACATACTTACACTAAACTAATCTTTAATTAATTTGCATACTTACACTAAACTAATCTTTAATTAATTTGCATCAATCTCAAATATTCATATCTCTTTGAAAAATTGGAAAATGCAATAAAACTGTAACGGAAACTTTACATAACAGCAACAGCTCTTTCCTGTTCATCTCACTGCTAATCGCAGGCACTTTAAACTTTATTTCGTTCTTTAAATATGACTTTGAAGTCTGTGAATATTTTGCAAACTTGCATACTAAATACACATAAAGTAATCAGGTGTTGACTTTACAATCACCAACTTGCATACTAAGTGCAAAACTAAGGAATGTTGTGCTTTACAAAAATAGATCTTATACACTAAGTAGAAAAAAGTAATGATCCTTGCTTTACATAATGATCTCACTACTATTTACAAATTTCTTTAAACATTTGTACGGGTACACCCTTTGACTTTGTTGGTCTTTTCATCGGCCAGTAAGAAGCTACATTCATGTTGTGTGGCTACAATCTTGTATGGGTCCTCATATAACAATTGTTATTTCTTGTTTCGTTTACTAAGTCCACAAGACTTAGGATGGGCCCTTACTAGCACCAGATCATTTATTCGTATATTGTATGACACAGTACTTTTAATACTTTTGTTATAATTAGCTTTCCTCTGCTTGGCAGACTCTATCAAGTTAGCCAAAACTTGCTTTACGATTTGTTTTCTGGTACATTTACCTTTGGGTAACTGTTATAACGGACTTCTCCACTCCTCTCTTTTGCCCAACAACACTTCGAATGATGCAAATCCAGTCGCAAAGTGTGGAACATTATTATGTAATTTCTCATATACGGATACTATTCCGCCCACAGCGTATGTTGATTATGTATGTAAATGCTCATGAATCTATTTACCTCCTTAAATATTCATTCCACGGGGCCTGCCTCCGAATGGAAACGGGGTATTAATATATGTTTTGTACCAAACTCTTTCATGGTTTGCCTCCACTTGTTACCGCTAAAGTATGAAGCATTGTCAGAAACTATTGCCCTCGGTTTGCCTACCTTGGGGATATAATCCTGTATTATCTTTCGTAATATAGATGGGGGTTGTTGAGTCCTTCAAGCAGTTCAGTTCCATTTATTTTGAAAACATATATACTGCTAGTATATATAATTGAGTGGGCTTCCGCGGCCAGAATCAGTCGACATAAAACTTTTTTGGGTGTGGAACCGCGTCATAATGTATAAAGCTAATGCTGCTGGAGGAAAAAACCAGCAGCAGTAGTTTTATACATTGTGACATGGTACCACACACAGAAAACTTTTTGTGTCGACTGCTAGTATGTACTTAATTTCACCCCTTGTGGTGGAATTACATGACCTAGAAACTTTGTTTCTATGTCAACTGACACGAGTTGTAGATACCACTGTGAGCAAGAGATCCTTACCCAACACGTTGTGTGGTTCTGCCTTCTGGCGTATCTTACACGTGCGGATTATCTTTTGCACCTTTCTTTATAGGTTAACAACGTAACCACATCTCTTTAATATTGCCACGCAGTTGTAACACTAACGTGCCCCCAAGTTAAATGTGTGTATCGACGAAGTCAGTAAAATTAGTCTCTGCTATACACACGCACCAATCTTGTGAGTCCATACTCTTTCGGTGATGCAAAATAGAATCTCCTCTATCTTCTAGACCTGGCTAAGGGAACACGTCAGATTGTGTTTCAAAATTGTCTTTATTTTGTTGCTGGTGTCGTCTGCATCCTGCAGAGCCACCATGTTTTTAACACATTTGTAGGAAATGTTTCCTCCTATGTACTCGGTCTTTAATCATGAACGCCTTAAGCTTAGTAGACTCCTATATGAGCTCGATTAGATCGTCCATTCCTTGAGATTAACACATTTGTAGGAAATGTTTCCTCCTATGTACTCGGTCTTTAATCATGAACGCCTTAAGCTTAGTAGACTCCTATATGAGCTCGATTAGATCGTCCATTCCTTGAGATAATCACGAAACCGCATTTGCAATGATATTGTCACTACCTTTCATGTACATGATTTTAATCTGATACGAGTGCTGTGTCAACTCCCATATATGTAAAAATAGACTTCTTGACCGCCCACACTAAAGACAGGACTTCTCTCTCCACAACCAAGTATGAACGCTCGCAGCTAGTCATTACTCTGCTAGCAAATCGTATTACTCTCAACTCTTTCTGCCCATCTACTTCTTCTATTTGGAACAAACAACATCCGAGTCCATATGATGAAGCATCTGTAGCAATACAGAACTCGTTGTTCACGTTGGGAAGGTGCAGAAGATTTGCATTTAACAATGCTTCCTTGATATCATTAAAAATATTATTACATTTCTCTGTCCATACCCATGGTACATCTTGTTGAGTAAGCTTAGCATCGTTTCACGATTCACTACTTGGCCTGATAGGGACATACGGCAGAATGACACCACGCCTACAAACGCTTTTAACTGTCTTTTTGTACAAGGTCGTGGGAGTTCCTCGATTGCAATAAGCTTTTTGGGGTCAGGTAAAATCCCTGCCGGTGAAATGATATGACATAGAAACTTTGTTTCTCAACGATATTTTGATTTTTCTAAGTTTGCCTTCACCCGGGTTGCGGCAAATCTTTGCAGTACTCTTTCAGGTATTTCTAAGTGTTCTTCCCATTTGGACATAGCAATTAGCAAGTCATCCACATAGACAATAAGTTTGTCTAATAAATCTGCCAAGAATGGTGTCAACAGTTGTAATGAACACTCCAGCATTTACGTTCATCCTTACATAAAACTATTACTCGGAACAGGGAACTGATGACTACGTCCGTGAAATATGAACGCTGTATATTTTCTACATTCGTCTGTTGAGATTATCTTCCAATATGAGGCTTTTAAATATATTGTTCTTATAAACTTTACACCAAAAAACGTTTGGATTTGCTCTTCCAAATTCTCAGGTCTGCTTCGTACTGGTATTATTAATTTATTTACTTCTGGAGGATCTAAGACTAGGCAAAAGTTGCCTCCAGCCTCAGCTGCTGCAACCAAGGGATTGCTATACTGTGAAAGTGAAGGCTGTATTACATCCTACTCAAACATTCTGCATATTTCCTTGGTTACTTCGTCCTTATTCCAAGGTACAGAATAATTAGCATGGCAATACACTTCATGAGGTATTACCTCAATGCTGTACTCATAGCCATTGACTATTCCAGGCTTGTCTGAAAACACTTTGACATAGTCACACAAGTGTTTCATCTCATCCTGCTGCTTGGTGGATAAGTATTCCGACTCCTGTCCCTTTAATTCTATTTCTTCCTCAATATGGGGAGCAATGCCTTCCCGATCGTCAGAGTAGTAAAGTTCCTTCTCAGAGGTATCACAAATATGCAAAACCTGAGACCTCCTAGATAAAACTTTTACATTCTGGCAAAATCTATCATGTGTTTCCTTGGTCCGCACTAATGCCAAAGCTACTCATTTGCCTTTATCGAACAATGTGGCTTCTCCACGAGAGAGGTCATGCGCCGGCCGAAGTGGCCGTGCGGTTAAAGGCGCTGCAGTCTGGAACCGCAAGACCGCTACGGTCGCAGGTTCGAATCCTGCCTCGGGCATGGATGTTTGTGATGTCCTTAGGTTAGTTAGGTTTAACTAGTTCTAAGTTCTAGGGGACTAATGACCTCAGCAGTTGAGTCCCATAGTGCTCAGAGCCATTTGAACCATTTTAGAGAGGTCAATTTGTCCCTCTCTCCCCGAGAAATCCACAACTCCAAATACAAGTGTCCGAAAATCCCTGGACGACAAGAAAGTTAATATAGATTCCTTTCCGATGTCGATTACAACTTGTATTTGATATTTAATCAATTGCGGCAGTGCTCCTATGACTCCAGTTACCAGACAATTTTTCACTGGCAAAGTGGATATTCTTTCCACTTGGGTTAGCCTCTGGAGAAGCTCTACATCTACATCTACGTGGATACTCTGCAAATCACATTTAAGTGCCTGGCAGAGGGTTCACCGAACCACCTTCACAATTCTCTATTATTCCAATCTCGTATTGTGCGCGGAAAGAACGAACACGTGTATCTTTCTGTACGAGCTCTGATTTCCCTTATTGCATCATGGT
Source organism: Schistocerca americana (assembly GCF_021461395.2). Classification (NCBI taxonomy): domain Eukaryota; kingdom Metazoa; phylum Arthropoda; class Insecta; order Orthoptera; family Acrididae; genus Schistocerca; species Schistocerca americana. The sequence goes on from NC_060124.1 coordinate 525,194,255, forward strand.
GATCGTTTCTCCCTATGTAGGTCGGCGTCAACAAAAAATTTTCGCATTCGGAGGAGAAAGTTGGCAATTGGAATTTCGTGAGAAGATTCCTCCGCAACGAAAAACGCCTTTGTTTTAATGATGTCGGTCCCAAATCCTGTATCATTTTAGCACACTCTGTCCCCTATTTCGCGATAACAGAAAACGTGCTACCCTTATTTGAACTTTTTTGATGTACTCCATCAATCTTATCCGGTAGGGATCCCATACGGTGCAGCAGTATTCTAAAAGAGAAGGGACACGCGTAGTGTAGGTTGTCTCCTTGGTAGATCTGTTACATTTTCTAAGTGTCTTGCCAATAATACGCAGTCTTTGGTTAGCCTTCCCCACAACATTTTCTGTGTGTTCCTTCCAACTTAAGTTGTTTGTAATTGTAATTCCTAGGTATTTAGTTGAATTTACGGCCTTTAGATTTGACTGATTTATCGTGTAACCGAAGTTTAACGGATCCCTTTTAGCACTCATGTGAATGACCTCACACATTTGGTTATTTAGTGTCAATTACCAATTTTCGCACCGTACAGATACCTTTTCTAAATCGTTTTGCAATTTGTTTTGATCTTCTGATGACTTTACCAGTCGATAAACGACAGCGTCATCTGCAAACAACCTAAGACGGCTGCTCAAATTGTCTCCCAAATCGTTTATATAGATAAGGAACAACAAAGGGGCTATAACACTGCTTTGGCGAACGCCAGGAATCACTTCTGTTTTACTCAATGACTGTCGTCGATTACTACGAACTGTGACCTCTCTCACAGGAAATCACGAACCCATATTCCATATGACCGCAATTGCACTATAAACTAGTTGTGTGGTACAATGTCAAAAGCCTTCTGGATATCCAGGAATGCGGAATCAATTTGAAATCCCTTGTCAATAGCACTCTACATTCATGCGAGTAAAGAGTTAGTTGTGTTTCACAAGAACGATGTTTTCTAAATCCGTGTTGACTGTGTGTGTTAACGCTCTACGCTCATCCCGTTTGTAGAAACTCCAGTAGCGAATACTACATTCACGTGTGTACCGTAAACACTTCCTCCCACTGTAGCCTCTATCTCTTTCTCTGCACTTAGACAAGATCTTGTTCTTCTAATAATTCCTCTTGCAAGTTACATCCGTTATTGAATCTCTGTAATTGTAATTCATAACTAAGAATTTGAGTAATTTGCTCTGCTTGTTCGCCACGGCCAACAACAGAGAGCGGATTATGACAGAATTTGGTTTTTCGACGCAGATATACCTGGCTGGTGTACCTCTGCTGCCAATTCGACTATTCTCACTGTCTGATGGTTATTACCGCTCCATTGCGGAGCCTGAGGATTCAACACTGTGACAGTGCTTCGGTTATTAAAATTATTATTCGGAGTATTATTCTGTCCTCGGCCTTGACTATTGCTTCATGGTGCAGAGTATCCCCGTTGTTTAGAACTTTCCAGGTTAGGATTTTTGCTAGGACTAGAGCTACCTCTGTTCTCATGACCTCTCTTTCAGATGAATGACTGGCTGTTGGTGATATTGTAACCGTTTTGTGAGTTATGGTTACTATTATTACCATAATCACCCTTTCTGCTGCCGTTGCCTTTGTATTGTGAAGAAGGGTTTCCCTTGTTCTGTTTTGATGGCGACATGCAGGCGTTGCTACAGTCGTTATTGTACTTCAAATCTTCTTGTATAAGATCGATTGAATCTAACAATGACATAAATTGTTCTGTGTCGTTTTCTGACACATTAATTAACATTTATTTTATGTGATGTGGCCATCTTGCCTTCAATACCCTGATAACATAGATATCTGTTAGATATTGGTTCGTCCCAATATTTAGTCTTGTTGATGTATTTTTCAAAATACTATCTTAACGTGCCCTGTTTTGTGTTGTAAGATTCAGGTGAATAAAACTGTTTCCTAAGTCTTTCTTGAACGCCAGTGGACGAAAATTTCGCAAGGAATGTTTTCTCAAACATTTCCTGCGTTTTGCAAGGTTCAGAGACCTGCGTAGCCCACAAGGCTGGTTCACCTTGGATGTGAGATTGTACAAAATGAATCTTCTGTCTCTCACTCCAAGTTTTAGGTAAAATGTTCCTAAAACTGCGTATGAAAACAACTGGGTGAACTGACTTTTTGTCGTCAGTAAAAAGTTGGAACTACGTTCTCTTTATCAAACACTCTTGCATGGCAAACTCCGACTTAGGAAATACTGCCCCCACAACTGAACTGTGTTCAAAAGGACAGTGATTACATCGACTTAAGTTGCTCACAATTTGTGACATAACCCCTTGCGAAATATCACGTGGGTTCTGTTGTCGCAAACCGCATGGATAACAGCCAACATGTGTGGGTCTACGCTCACACTGAAACATATTAGTATTGCTATACCTGTCTGCATTGGCTGTGTGAACATTATCACCCTGTCTGTTGCTGTTACGAGAACGGGGATCTGGTTTAACACACTCTGGTATGTGGCTTTGCCATAGTATAGTATTATGTTTGGTTTTTAATAGTGTCATCCGACGCAACAGTTGATAAATTGCTACTTACTATAGGTTTTCCAGGATTACCCCTACTAAATTCTGTATTACTCCATCTTTTACTCTACTTGATGACTGATTTCTCCATCCGTGGCTGCAACCATTGGTTGAATGTTTCATCACGCTTCTTAGTTTCTTCCTGATATTTGTGATCTACCTTCGTTGGCTTCGACCGCTAAAACGTCGAATCTTTCTGTCAATTCTGACACCTCCTCTTTCTCTCGTAACTGCTCTGTCTGCAAGGAAGTTATTTGCGTGGACAAGGTCTGTATCAATTCTAGTACATCCTTGTACACTTCTTTCAGCTGAGTAAACTCATTTTTTATTTCTTTTAAAATCTTGGTATCTCGTTATGGTTGTACACGTTCGTGTTCGGTGAACCCTTTGCTATGTTCGGTAAACTATCAGTTTTGGTTTGTTCAAACTGCCTTTTAGGCGTAGTTTGACTATTCGTCACTTCCGTTGTACTGCCAGTGGCAAAAGACGGAGCACCTAGTTCACTTATAGTGTCAGTTAATAATTTACTATCAGCATCAGTCACTTCCAACAGATTGTCGAGTTCGTGCACTGTAGGTGACGCGTTTCTACTTGCGACAGGTCTTGGCTATCTTGCTGTTCAGCTCATTTCCTCTGCCTAAACATATTTGTCACACGAGGAACAACAAGACTTTTGGGAGACAAACAAAATGAAATCACAATAAAACCCTACACTAGAACTGACACAGGGGGAAAAAATACACACACACGCATATGATTTAGTGCTAGAATACACATTACCATGCTTACCCTGGTTCCACTGTGCACTGACTATTCCTTCATGACAGTAAATCTAAGTTATTGCCGTTATTACCTGAATTATGCGCAGTTTATATATTGATTCTCTCTGGTAGCTTCTCAAGTACATCCTCTTTCTCTCAGTCGGATATGAAACAGATTTATAAATATACAATTACTGCTCGGTCTTAAAATGCTTCATACACATGGTTTTTCATCTCACCCACTTCACAGGGCACCACGTTTGCGGAGTATGAGTTATAAAAAGTTGTGTTAAGATGTTTCAGATGATAGAGTGCAGAGTCGGTGCTGTTTGCCATTGTTCGTATTAATGTCGCCTGAAAACGCTGAAAATTTACACTAATGTCAATCTGACCCTTTTGCAGACTAAATGGTTCATATTTGTTAGCATCTAACAAAAAAAATCACATAGGCTATACTGTTGCACTTGATGTACATGGGTTATCTAAAGGTGTACCAAAAAGAATCATCCGATTTGGCACGCCTATATTTCTGAAACTAATAAACGTAAACAATGAATTTTGTTTTTTGGTGGACGGGAAACGCAGTAAGTTTTTTTCATACCTTTTCATAGGTGATGAATATGCCCCTCTTGAGATGCACAGCATATGTTAGTGAAGTATTCAAATTATTCCCACACTGCAAAGAGCATATCTTGAGTTACAGCTTCCACAGCTGCTGTTATGCGATGTCTCATTTCATTCATTGTTCTTGGTAACGGAGGCACATAAACAGAGTCTTTTATAAACCCCCACAAGAAATAATCACATACAATTAGGTGCAGTGACCCTGGAGGCCATAACGTAAGGCTGAATCATTTGGTCCAGTGCGACCGATCCATCGTTCAGTAATCCTTTGTTTTAAAAATTCAGATGCCAGCGTGGCGTTGCTCCATCCGGTTGGTAAATGAAGTCGTTCGAATCAGTCTCCAACCGTGGGAAAAAAGTTCTCAAGCATATAGAGATATGTGCTTCCTGTAACAGTGTTCTCCGCAAAGAAAAATGGACCGTAAACCTTCTCCCGTGAAACTGCACAAAACACATTACATTTTGGGGAGCACCTCTCATGCTGTGCAACTCATATTATGACGGTTCACGTTTCCATTTAAATGGAATGTTGCCTCGTCACTAAACACTAAGCGTGGAAAAAAAACTGTCATCCTCCATCTTGCCAAGAACGGCATTAGCGAACTCCACTTATTGTTGATTGTCACCTTCACAAAGAGCTTGCAGAAGCTGGATTTTGTATGGTTTCATTTGTAAATGTAGACACAATACGCCCCAGACGGACATCGGGAGCATGTTGAGCCGTCGAGCTCCACGGCGAACGTATTTCTGCGGACTCCTTGTGAAACTATGGCGGATGCGTTCGACGTCTGTGTCAGACACTCGGGGGCAGCCCGGTGATTTGCCTTTACACGAACAACTTGTTTTTCGGAATCGTTCATGCCATCGTCTAATGCTCTGTGCTGTAGGAGCATCCACACCATACCTTGTACTAAAGTCACGCTGAATAGTTATTACTGACACGTACTGCGCAAAATGTAGAACACAAATTGCTTTCTGTAGCCCCACCACCATTTTTACTAGAACTGAAGTGGGCACACACTGCTGCCCCCTAGCGGGAACCATGTAAAACTCGAGAGTTTGCTCTTTCCAACAGTACGTTGTTCACGCACGTATCTCAAATAACATAATAGTTATGATTTCTTTAAAATCGGATGATTCTTTTTGATACACTCTGTATGCAGGGTGTTACAAAAAGGTACGGCCAAACTTTCAGGAAACATTCCTCACACACAAATAAAGAAAAGATGTTACGTGGACATGTGTCCGGAAACGCTTAATTTCCATGTTAGAGCTCATTTTAGCTTCGTCAGTATGTTCTTCCACCTACGCTCAATGGAGCACGTGATCATGATTTCATACGGGATGCTGTGCTGCTAGAACATGTGCTTTACAAGTACGACACAACATGTGGTTCATGCACCATGGAGCTCCTGCACATTTCAGTCGAAGTGTTCGTTCGCTTCTCAACAACAGATTCGGTGACCGATGGATTGGTAGAGGCGGACCAATTCCATGGCTTCCACGCTCTCCCGACCTCAACCCTCTTGACTTTCATTTATGGGGGCATTTGAAAGCTCTTGTCTACGCAACCCCGGTACCAAATGTAGAGACTCTTCGTGCTCGTATTGTGGACGGCTGTGATACAATACGCCATTCACCAGGGCTGCATCAGCGCATCAGGGATTCCGTACGACGGAGGGTGGATGCATGTATCTTCGCTAACGGAGGACATTTTTAACATTTCCTGTAACAAAGTGTTTGAAGTCACGCTGGTACGTTCTGCTGCTGTGTGTTTCCATTCCATGATTAATGTGAGTTGACCAGAAGTAATAAAATGAGCTCTAACATGGAAAGAGAGCGTTTCCGGACACATGTCCACATAACATATTTTCTTTCTTTGTGTGTGAGGAATGTTTCCTGAAAGTTTGGCCGTACCTTTTTGTAACACCCTGTATATTCCACCACAAACACATCTATTTGTGAGGCAAGAAATGTCGTGAAATAACACAGTATCAGCGCAAATGGAAATAAAATGTCTATTACTTACGCAGTTTCATATAGTCAAGCCAGGATCGTATGTTTGAAGTTTATCTACTTCACGTCGAGTTCTGGTATCCAGATCAAAGTTTTTGTCTTTGAATACTCGCCAGATGATTTATTCCACATTTTAAACATCTGTTGCGCCTTAGAGTGCACTGTTTTAAATATACTGAAATTTAAAAGGTCCGCGTAATGGCGGATCAAATAGCGGTCAGCGATAATCCTTTCCGCCTGCGCAGCAGGAGTGCTAAATTGCTGGAAAATCTCAAATAAGCGGCAAATTGAGGTTATTATCTAATAAATGAACACATGTACGCTCAACGTTGCTTTACAATGTATTAAGAAACATAACCATGCTACATTTACCACAATACCGACCTGTAAGTGCAGATAAGAATCATCGCTCTCATGACAAATGAAGCAAAAGTAGCTCGATACGACATACGAGAAACAATATCAAAACCAAACGAGCAACAACGATCAATAGAGAGAGATTATAATATTTGTACACTGTTTACAATGCAGCGATTGTTTATGTCTGCTTGCCTCTACATTTCTGTTGATTGTCTTCCATATAATTAATATCTGATGTAATTACACAAAATATCCGTACATAAGAGTTTGTTCATTTTTATATGTTTAATTTTTAATGTCACTTTTTCCATACGTTATGTACGATTTATTGAATTCACTACCCAAGGGACGCAACAGCGACTGCGGCGGGACGGAGCGAGTGACAAGTAACTGGTGCGCGCGATAGTTAAAAGGTTTACTTCTAGAATATCATAATTGCCTACTATCAGAAATATGGCAGAAATTTTCACGCGAGTTCGATTTATAGAAGTGAAATCTTGCAGATGTGCTTTGTTCTCCATGAAATATGAAGTCAAGTTGATGCGTCCTTGTGAGTCTATAGCTGCCCCTGGGTGTACTTTAAAATCAAATATCTGATTTCGAAATCTTTTTCCCACTAAGATGAAACTCACCTGGTATCTTCTAGTGTCTCCAAGCATTTTACAAGTGGACTTAGTCCTCTTGTGACTACTGACCCGTGTATTCTCTGTTAACAGATGAAATTTGTTGCAGAACTCAAGGAGGCTCTCTTCACATTCTTATTACCGAGCCCATAATCTCTCGTAATTATTTCCCTTACTACAGCGTTGAAATCCCGCATGATTATTACTGCTGGCCGCTGTGACCGAGCGGTTCTATGCGCAGGTTCGAATCCTGCCTCTGGCATGGTTGTGTGTGATGTCCTTAGGTTACTTGGGTTTAAGTAGTTCTAAGTTTTAGGGGACTGATGACCTCAGATGTTAAGTCCCATAGTGCTCAGAGCCATTTGAACAATTTTTGATTCTTACAAATCTCCACTTTCCTTTTCCTCACATACTTTCTGTCTCGTCTCCTTCTCCTTGTAACATCAGTATGTAACACCTCTACACCATATTATGGCAGATGTAAGACTTCCTGGCAGATTAAAACTGTGTGACGGACCGAGATTCGAACTCGGGACCTTTGCCTTTCGCGGGCAAGTGCTCTACCATCTGAGCTACCCAAGCACGACTCACGCCCCATCCTCCCGAGTTCGAGTCTCGGCCTGGCACACAGTTTTAATCTGTCAGGAAGTTTCATATCAGCGCACACTCCGCTGCAGAGTTAAAATCTCACTCTGGAAACATCCCCCAGGCTGTGAATAAGCCATGTCTCCGCAATATCCTTTCTTCCAGAAGTGCTAGTTCTACAAGGTTCGCAGGAGAGCTTCTGCGAAGTTTGGAAAATAGGAGACGAGGTACAGGCGGAAGTAAAGCTGTGAGGACGGGGCATGAGTCGTGCTTGGGTAGCTCAGATGGTAGAGCACTTGCCCGAGAAAGGCAACGGTCCCGCCTTCGAGTCTCGATCCGGCACGCAGTTTTAATCTGCCAGGAAATTTCATCTCAGCGCACACTCCGCTGCAGAGTGACAATCTCATTCTGGCTTATGACAGATTTATAAATCAATTTCTTTTAGAATTTTTAGGAAAACTTAACTGAAAATATGCGTATAGTAGCAGCTTAGACACACTTACAACTTAATAAATCCATCGGCTGAATTACATCTGCTGAAATAAAATGATTGGAATCAATGTGGATGAAACCTATGACACAACATGAACTCAGTGAAATCTGTTCAGAAATGATGAAACTGTAGTACAATGAATACGTCGTAAAATGTGAAAAGACGTGTGAGATTGAGGTTCTAACTAGATGTCCTGTTTATCTGTCTTACTTAGATCCTTCAGTCACGACCCTTATATCTACCAGAAACTCACTACTACTTACGATTTTCATTTCTTTCTGGATAAATAAGCAGAGATTCAAAACAAGCACCCTAGAAATAACGGAAATGACGGAGGACTGCGCTTTACCCTGTAATAGGAATATAAAGCAGATTAATTAAATTCACTGAAATAATGGAAAGTAGGAGATAAGCATCAGTGACATTGACTGTTTGGGACAATCCGAGAGACGTGCTCCGACAGACTGCACGATTAGGATGATGGTCTGTTTCTGCCTGATACAGTCCGGGGTTGAGAAACGTTTCACTGTACTACTGAGAATTTGTTCAGATGTAAGAACCAAAGAGTAAAGTTCGAATCAGCTTCTCTTTTTACCCAACGATGTTCGCGATAGCACTTCCTCGAATCGTCAATGTTCGTCCTGGAATTTCCGTCATCGATCATAAGTGAATATTTGTAGTGTGTTTCAAGCTGAAGATATATGAAACTTAAATGCACGTTTGCCAAATCGAATTGAGTGGCACATGCTGTATAGAGAGATGACATCTGTCTGGAAGACGCGATATTTCGGTAATACTGTCCGAATGCCTGAGTCCCCATTCCGGGAATATCGTGATCGTTGCCAGAAGCTGCTATTCATCACACGTGGAGTACGTCCGTTCCGTGGCATGCATGGCTCGGGGCAATCGATTCCGCACGTGCAGCCGAAGGAATGTGGCCCTACTGAAATAGCAGCCAAGCAGGGGGAGACCAGCTGACTTCCATTCAAAACTACCAGCGCTTGTTACCGCTACGCGCTGCATTTCATGTCGGTCGGTACGGACCACGATCGGTCTACTGCCTACAGAAAATTCGGATTTGCCAGCTGGTACTTACCACTGTTCAGGGAAGTCCGATTCTGGATCCGAGTCACTAGATTCCAATCACCCACTCTCATCGCCATAGTTTGGTTAGCAGTGAAATAATAGCCTGGAGCTCTACGTCATTCTTCTGTTTTAAAAAGAGGGCAAGTGCAAGTAGTACTCGCGCTCTGATGGCTCCATACTAAATTATGTATACAGAGATTTCATCTCTAGGTTCTGAAGAGTGAGTTTTGGAGTATCAAAATAGATGACATAAATGACCGTATCTTTTGAGTGCAGAGTTTTAGAAGCTTATATTTTTATACACCGCCAAGGGAACATATACCTTAATCATCATCATCATCATCATCATCATCATTTAAGACTGATTATGCCTTTCAGCGTTCAGTCTGGAGCATAGCCCCCCTTATAAAATACCTCCATGATCCCATATTCACTGCTAACATTCGTGCCTCTTCTGATGTTAAGCCTATTACTTCAAAATCATTCTTAACCGAATCCAGGTACCTTCTCTTTCGTCTGGGTTCCTGTAGTCATGTCCTAGTTCATGAACCACGGGCAACGTATGAATGGCCAAGTAAGTGGTCCCGACAGTCGGGATACCAGTTACTTTGGAATAAGGCTGGGCGTCTCTGACATATTCTGAGTCGTGGTCACCTTTGTGCTCATACGGCAAAGACTACCAAATCCACCGGTTAGTCCCTCAGCCGTTAGGGGTAAAACCCAATGGGACTCGGGGCAAGTAAGGCTAGCAACCTGCTTCCCTGGTACTTTAAATATGATGCTGGCAACAATCAGAGCAAAATGCCTCGGACCTTTGGAGGTGACGGAGTCCCACCTCTAACTGACATATACCTTAGTATTTAACATAAATTTCAACTTGATATTTCTACATGTTCCTGAGAAAAAGGGAACAGACGGATAGACAGACGGACGGATAATAAAGTGATCATAAACTGAAAAGCCAAAGTAACTGGTACACCTACCTAATATCATGTAGGGCCCCCGCGAGCACGCAGAAGAACCGCAACACGACGTGGAACGGACTCGACTAACGCTTGAAGTAGTGCTGAATGGAATTGACACCATGAATCCTGCAGGGCTGTCCATGAATCCCTAAGAGTACGAGGGGTTGGAGATCTCTTCGAAACAGTACGTTGCAAGGCAGCCCAGATATGCTCAGCAATGTTCACGTTTGGGGAGTTTGGTGGCCAGCGGAGGCGTTTAAGCTCAGAAGAGTGTTCCTGGATCCACTCTGTGGCAATTCTGGACGTGTGCGGTGTCGCATTGTCCTGCTGGAATTGCCCAAGTCCGTCGGAATTCACAATGGACACGAATCGATGTAAGTGATCAGAAAGGATGCTTTCGTACGTGTCACCTGTCAGAGTCGTATCTATTCGTATCACGTGTCTCATATCACTCCAGTTGCACACTGCCCACACCATGACCAGCTTGAACAGTCCCCTGCTGACATGGATGGTCCATGGGTTCAGGAGGTTGTCTCCATACCCATACGCGTCCATCCGCTCGATACAATTTGAAACGAGACTCGATCGACCAGGCAATATGTTTCCACTCATCAGTACTCGAATGTCGGTGTTGACGGGCCCAGGCGAGGAGTAAAGCTCTGTGTCGTGCAGTCATCAAGGGTGCACAAGTGGATCTTCGGCTCCGAAAGCCCATATCGATGATAATTCGTTGAATGGTTCGCGCGCTGACACTTGTTGATGGCCCAGCATTGAAATCCGCAGCAATTTGCGGAAGGGTTGTACTTGTGTCACGTTGAACGATTCTCTTCAGTCGTCGTTGTTCGCGTTCTTGCAGGATCTTTTTCCGGCCGCAGCGATGCCGGAGATTTGTTGTTTTACCTGGATCCTGATATTCACTGTACGCCCGTGAAATGGTCGTTCTGGAAAATCCCTACTTCGTCGCTACCTCAGAGACGCTGTGTCCCATCGCTCGTGTGCCGATTGTAATACCACGTTCAAACTCACTTATATCATGATAACCTGCCATTGTAGCAGCAGTAACCTATCTAACAACTGCGCCAGACACTTGTTTTCTTATATAAGCGTTGCCGACCGCAGCGCCGTATTCTGCCTGTTTACATATCTCTGTATTTGAACTTGCATACCTATACCAGTTTCTTCGGCGCTTCAGTGTATAAGATTTTCGTTTTTATCGGTTGAGGTAAGAACCCTAAAAGTTAGCACCCATCAGAAGATTCGCAAATTCACCACTTCTGTGGATACACTTGCCTTGTGGTCGTTACAAAGCTTAAGTCCACGGCGTACCTTTGTATGAGATGTTTTTAAATTTTTAAATAACAAACAAAACATTTGCGTGGTGTTTATTACCGTGCAGCACAAATCATAGAGAGCAATTCCTCTGCCTGAATATGGGGTCATTCCAGTGATGCCACCATACTACTTTTTAGTATCAAATCACTCTGCCAGTGACTGCCACAATTTACTAATACTCATCACAACTGCCCACCTTCAATTGAGGTGGTTGCTTTTGTTCTGGTGACTCGTGATATGATTCGCATTGCGTCAAACAAGCCATACCTCAGAATTACAAAGTGTCTTATGGAACAAATGAACATTTCTACAGTTAGTTTTTTTTCCAAATCAAAACATTGCCCATTACAGGCTGGACAGTTTTCACATTTATTTCCTATTGGCCAGTTTCGACTCTTTAGTCATTATCAGGCAGCATTCATATGCCTTCTATGCAACGTGTGCAACACATGTACCTTGGAAAGCAATCCAACAGAAAACGCGGAGTGGTACATAAACATTAGCGTGGTCTGTAATAAATAGACACAGTCTAACATTCTGCGTGGTGTCTGTTTGTTCTAAGTCGTGTCTCCCTACCACTTTCGCGCAACGATGCTCTGAGCGTGTTTCTTAGGGAACTGACTAGTTTGAACCTGGGACCTGTTGTTGGTAAGGAAACGCCAGACTACACATGACATGTAGAGTTCAGAAGAGTTCAGTGAGACTAGCGATGATATAATCAAATATTTAATGATGTCAGCGTCAGCTCTACTGCACTCCCTGTAAAAGAATCTTAATACTAACTAAATTTAGTGGAAGGGGTTCAAGGCTTTCTTATTTTTAGTTAGCTGATAAAATAACGTCGAAAAAGCAGTTAAGTTTACCACTGGAAACTTTATTCTACTCACAAAACATTGTTTATAAATTGCACTATTGATAAAAGAAAATATTTTAATACAGGATGATAAAAACCAACTGCGTTCAACAAAAATGTGAACCAATATTCCCTGAGTGGGTTTCCAAGTTCTACAATGGATCGAAGGATGACCTATGCCATATCACATCTATAATCTAGGTTTACGTTAAGTTTCATAAAATAGAAAACTATCCAAATGATCTACAGTGACCCTCAATTATGTTTAATTACTTATTTAACTTGTCGTAAGTTACAGTGGCTGATGTGGCTTCTCAATAATTATATAACAGAAAAATCATCGCGTTTCAGATTTTAACTTCAAGTAGCAAATGTGAATACCATGAGCTTTAATTGACGATCGACACTAGTATTACGCAAAACGGGGGTGTAACAGATGAGACTTCTGCAGTTCTGAGTGAAGGCTTATGCGCTCTCATGCGGCATCACGTGCGTTCATTACCTTGTCGTTGGTTAGGCAGCGTCAGGGGGCGGCGGGCGGCGCAGCTCCACACCTCGCCATCTCGGAAGCAACTCTCTCTAACGTCTCCTTACTAGAATCTACCGAAGTTGGTTTAAGAAAAGCTATCTGGCTGTGTTTTCAACTGACCAATCAGCGTCTCAATGTTAAGCTCTGCCTACAAAAATTCTGTCTATCCAATGAGAAACGTTATACTTTCCGTGGTGGGGCAATGTTTTTAATGTTTGCTACATAACAGAGATGCGTATAGTCTCATGCTAAAAGTTGCAGCTGGTGTGGCCCTTTTAGTGTTATTGTAAGATCTATACTGTTCTTCTGGAGGGCTCTATCTTTTAACATGGGCTGGGGGGTGGTCATGGCGTTCGCCTGGCGACGTAGGTGTCCATCCGTTATCGTAGGGCCTCCTAGCCTACACGGATCTGCTCTCGGCTTCCGTTCTCGTTTCTCCCCTCGGAACTGCGTCTGTTTCACGGTGGGAAGGTATGACATGCATTTAGGCGTTCTTGTGTTAGTCTGTGGTATTCCATTTGCTCACTCACTGATCGTATTACTTTGGTTAATTTAATGTCAGGATTTATTCGGAGCTATGTGACATACTGCCGGATTTGCTTATCATGTCAGGGTTTTCATGGAAGGTGTTGGATTTGCCTGACACCTTACAACAGAATGTTTACAGTGCATCTAGGTTGCCACGTAAGCTGTAAGGTGTGCATTCTTCAGTTTCATTGTACGTGGTTCTGACATAAGCTTTGTAAAAATTCTTTCCCTATTTGATACAGCAAAGGTCGAAAACTATTACAAAAAAATGTGAATACAACAAGCTTCCGGACGTATCTGAACGTTCCCTGCCCGACTACAAAATAAAATGTACAAATCTCTCGGCAGCTGTAGCCTCTCAATGAACTACACGGTACACAGTAGGTCCTTACTATGAAGTGTCGTCATTAATATGTTGGGCACACTCGTCATCGTCGTCATTCGCATCTCTGCAACTGGCGCGACTTACAGTCTGTGTCTCCTAAGAGTCGTCAGGCGCAATTTCTCTGATGCTTCAGCAGATATTTCGTTTTCTCATTGTGTAGGTAGAGTCAGCCAAACGAACAGTTCTCGTTACGTCTTTCATACGACGCCCACTGTCGGACGGAAAACGCATTTGTTTCGAGTTACAAACAATGTGATTTTTAAATCGGAATTTTAAGTGCCGATTCGATAGTGCGCTCCCAAATTAGTGTAGTCCGATATTGCTCTTGTCGATATTTACTAACAGGGACAGTAAAACTCGATGGACAACCAGTATTAAAGCAGCGGCGGCACTGCCCTGGCTCGCGCCGACTGCTACTGCAGCGATACTGACACCTGGGTTGCTGTTTATTCTTTGTGTTTTACTGTCCCTGTTATTACATATCGATAAAACGAATACCGGACTAGACTAATTCGGGACCGCTCCAATCGAACCGGCACGAAAAACTCCAGTTTAAAAATAATTTTGCTTGTAATGGGAAACAAACCGATGTTTTCTATTGACAGTGGACGGCGCATGAAAGAATTGATGAGCAGTAATTGTTTGGGTTGGCACCAGATGCGCAATGCAAAATCGAAACTGCAAATATCTGCCGAAACACCTGAGAAAACGCGCCTGATGGCTCTTAGGAGTCACACCAGGTAGGTACACCGGGCGTGTCGAACAAGTTACACTACTGGTCATTAAAATTGCTACACCAAGAAGAAATGCACATGATAAACGGGTATTCATTGGACAAACATACTAGAACTGATATATTTTGACTAAAGTTCAGTCTTGATCACGTCATGTATGTTTTAATGATACAGGTAACCGGTTTTGGTTCTTTCTACAAAACCATCATCAGACTTGTGGATAAATTTTAAGAAATACTAGATACCAATCTTTAAATAAGATGAAAGTGTCTAATGATGTCAAAATTTAACAAGATAAAATAAAATTAATTATACCCATGGCTCCCTTAGGATGGTAGGCGGAGCTCTCCTCGCTGCTAAGCAGTCAACTGATGGTTATGAGTGCCGAGCACGGGCTTAAATATGCAGAGGCTCCGCCTACTTCCTGTCACACTACTTCACAACTGCCAATCAGCGTTCATAATATGACGCTATCGTCAAAGTATAAACGTAGGAAATACACTAATAACATAAAATTGATTCATTAAAATGTCTGATTAACAGATAGTATGTCTACAACTTATTTATATTTTGGATAAAAACAGTGAACTACGTTGTGTAACAGTTGTGCCCTCTATGGGCAACCTGAATACTATTACATTGCCAGTTACATCAAAGATGTGAAAGTCCTTGGCGTTGTGGTATATATCGATTATACCGAGTCGCCTACATCACAATTGCATCTTTGTTGGATGCTGCAGAATCGTCTTATTTTAACTGTAGTTTTTATAGCAATTATTCTTTATAGCAGTAGGGTAGCAGCTAGGAGTACGTTCCACATTATGTATATCTGAATAACTGATGAGACTACTGATTAAATTTTTTTTTATGTTGTGCAGCATATTTTACATACATTGCTTTTGCCACGGGTATAACTAGTCTTATATTTTTAAAAAACAAAAGAGTAGATGCTTTTATTATAAAATTCCGTCAAAAAGGTCGTAATAATATTTTTCGCGAAAATCTAATTGTTCATTGAGCAGCATTGATGATTTGGTTTTCAAATGAGCATATATCTCGATTTCTTCTAGGATATTCATAAGTAAGCCTTTATTTGCATAATGAAGAACTTGTAAATTCTGTTGTACTGTCCCCTCAGCATGATTATTGAATGCTATATGATGACCAAATACCGACTTTGTTCGTGAGGTACCCGACGTATGTTCTTTGTACCTTACTGCAAAATTTCGACCTGTTTGGCCGATATATATTTTCTCACAGTCTCTACATTGGATCTTGTACACTCCTGATCTGATAGATTTTCCATTATCTTTACTTACAGTATGTCTTAATTTTTGTTGTAAAGTATTATTAGTTGTAAATGCTATTGTTATTCCAGAATTTTTGAATAAATTAGTAATTCTATCTGATATGTTTCCCATATATGTCATCTTCATATATTTTGTATTACCTATTAGTGGAGTACTTTGTGATTGTTGTACTTTATTAAAAATGATATCTACCTGTCGTGTGCCGAAAGAGTTGGTTTTTGCAATTTGTTTTAAGATGGTCATTTCCTTTTTGATCTCATTAGCTTCTAATAGTAATTTTAGTATTCGGTGTATCATAGACTTAAAAAATGCTTTTTTATACTTCTCAGGATGACATGATGTGGCATTAATAATAACATCAGTGGTTGTAGGTTTCCTGTATATGGTGAATAAATGTTTCCCATTGTTATTAGTTATAGTGAGATCTAGGTAGTTAATAGATTTTCGATTTTCATGCTCAACTGTAAATTGTAACTTCGGATGCATAGAATTTAATTTTATAGCAAGTTTCTCAATTTCATGTTTGAACCATTATAAAGCAATAATGTATCGTCTACATATCGCTTGTAATATATGATTTTATTTGCGATATCAGGGTTATTTTTCAGGAATTGCGTCTCAATGTGGTTCACGAAAATGTCTGCAACTGTCCCAGCTAAAGAATTTCCCATTGCTAAGCCATCTTTCTGACAATAGATTTTAGTATTAAAAGAGAAATAATTGTAATCTAAAGTGCATTCAAGGAGTTCTATATATTCGATTATTTCGTCTTTAGTCATATTTTTGTATTGTATTAAGTTATCCCTAATTATATTAATCGTCTCATTAATGGGTATATTTGTATATAAATTTTTAATATCTAATGAGGCGAAACTTGCACTAGTTGGAATGTCTATATTGTGGATTTGTTGTGCTAGTTCATAACTGTTTTTGATACTGAAATTGCTGTCATATGTATAGAATGCTTTCAAAATTTTATTAAGTTTCATATTTAGTTTATATGAAGGATTACTTTTGTAGTTGACAATAGGTCGTATAGATCTCTCTTTTTTATGCAGTTTAATCTGTGATCTTAATTTAGGTATTTGGGGATTCATATTTTTCATCATATTCTTTTCTTCAGGGGTCAAGAGGTGATTATTTTCATCGACTAATTTCTTGATCTTTAACTGGAACTTTGGAGTGGGCTCTTTAGTTACTTCAACGATCCCATTTTCATTAAACATGTGTTTTAAATATATAATCGTCTTCTTTGATAATAACAAGGGTATTTCCTTTATCGGCCTTTACCACAATTGCTTTCTCTGCTAGTAGTTTATTATTGATATTTTTAAGTGTTTTATCTTCAGTTTTTCTATGCAGTTTATTTTTCTCTTTTAAAATTAAATCCTTCGTTTTTAGGGCTATCTTGCATGCTTCGGGTTTATTTATTTTCGATATTTTGCTTGTTGCTATAACATCAGCAATTACGTGTTTAACATTCCTATTATTTAGTGGGGGAGTTAAGTTATATTTTAAGCCTTTGTCAAGTAGCAACATTTCGGACTTTGTGAACTGAATATCTGTAAGATTCATTGTCCTTGGATAAAATTGATGTATATTGTTGACCTTTTCTAAAAGCTTATTTTGTTGTTTAGCTACGAGTAAATCAATTTTTCTCTTATGTCTTTGGGTAATTGCTTTACGTAAAAAGTCTATTTTTTCATCAGTGCTGCTTAGTAAAATAGAAAAAATCAAAGGTGAGAGTTCATTACTTAGCAATAAATGCAGACTATACATTGCGACATTTAAAAGATCTTTTATCTTAAAAGCTTCTCTAATTTCAGATTTAATCCATAAAATATTACTCTTTTGTTGTACATATGTTACCTGTATCATTAAAACATACATGACGTGATCAAGACTGAACTTTAGTCAAAATATAACAATTAAATGATCACTGCTTTCCAAAAATGTTTACCAAAATTATACTAGAACTGACATGTGATTACATTTTCACGCAATTTGGGTGGATAGATCCTGAGAAATCAGTACCCAGAACAACCACCTCTAACGGCCTTGATATGCCTGGGCATTGTGTCAAACAGAGCTTGGATGGCGTGCACAGGTACAGCTGCCCATGCAGCTTCAACACGATACCACAGTTCATCAAGAGTAGCGACTGGCGTATTGTGACGAGCCAGTTGCTCGGCCACCATTGACAACACATTTTCAGTTGGTGAGAGATCTGGATAATGTGCTGGCCAGGGCAGCAGTCGAACATTCTCTGTATCCAGAAAGGCCCGTACAGGACCTGCAACTTGCGGTCGTGCATTATCCTTCTGAAATGTAGGATTTCGAAAGGGATCGAATGAAGGGTAGAGCCACTGGTCATAAAACATCTGAAATGTAACGTCCACTGTTCAAAGTGCCGTCAATGCCACCAAGAGGTGACCGAGACGTGTAACCAATGGCACCCCATACCATCACGCCAGGTGATACGCCAGTATGGCGATGACGAATACGCACTTCCAATGAGCGTTCACCACGATGTCGCCAAACACGGATGCGACCATCATGATGCTGTAAACAGAGCCTGGATTCATCCGAAAAAATGACGTTTTGCCATTCGTGCTCCCAGGCTCGTCGTTGAGTACACGATCGCAGGTGCTCCTGTCTGTGATGCAGCGTCAGGGGTAACCGCAGCCATGGTCTCCGAGCTGATAGTCCATGCTGCTGCAAACTTCGTCGAAGTGTTCGTGCAGATGGTTGTAGTCTTGCAAACGTCCCCATCTGTTGACTCAGGGATCGAGACGTGGCTGCACGATCCGTTACAGCCATGCGGATAAGATGCCTGTCATCTTGACTTCTAGGGACACTAAGCCGTTGGGATCCAGCACGGCGTTCCGTATTACCCTCCTGAACCCACCGATTCCATATTCTGCTATCAGTCATTGGATCTCGACCAATGCGAGTACCAATGTCGCGATACGATAAACCGCAATCGCGATTGGCTACAATCCGACCTTTATCAAAGTCGGAAACGTGATGGTACGTATTTCTGCTCCTTACACGAAGCATCACAACAACGTTTCACCAGGCATCGCCGGTCAACTGCTGTTTTTGTATGAGAAATCGGATGGAAACTTTCCTGATGTCAGCACGTTTTAGGTGTCGCCACCGGCGCCAACCTTGTGTGATGCTCTGAAAAGCTTATCATTTACATATCACAGCATTTTCTTCCTGTCGGTTAAATTTCGCGTCTGTAGCACGTCATATTCGTGGTGTAGCAATTTTAATGGTCAGTAGTGTATCAACTTTACTCTTTATATGTACAAATAAATGCAAAAAAAAACATACTCTTTCGTGTTTCTAGTCTGGGACATATTGTCCTTGAATTAAGATTAAAAATAGTTCCCATGCGTCTATAGTAAGAGAGGTTTTTGGAAGGTTTCCCTAAGTTGAAAGGCAAACGTCAGAAATGTGAAAACCCTCGAAAAATATTTCCAATTGGTAGTTCCTCTGCTTCACTACCAGCTTTTCTAGTATTTGGCTGAAAAAACCTTGACACTACACCGGATCACAATTCGGAACATCCCACTATACCTCTAGGGGTAGGGAATTATAAACGTAATTTAAAAAAGTATATTTAGCGATTTTTTTGATTCGACATTTCGTCAATAATTTGGAGCTTTATTTTATAACAAACTCATTCACTTCACCGCTTCCACAGAATTAACATACATTACTCATCTACTGTAATTTTTTTAAAGTATGGAAGTAAGAAAGTCGATTTCAGTTATAGGCATTTCGCTGACGTCACTCTCCTGTAGAATAATGTTATATAGTTTAGTCCAAGAGCGTTCAGAGGACTTTCTAAACATCGACACGGGTTTTCAAACAGACATCTTACGAAACTCAACTCGCTTTGTTCGTTTATGCTACAATTGTACAGCACAGACTTGTTAGTACCGCGGGCTGAAAAGCCCTCAATGTGAATGAGTATGAGCAGCAATTTAAAAATTAATGGGCCGTGAGACAAGTTAATTGTTCCGAATTGCGACCCCCGCTGCCCCTTTGCCAGCTAGACTCAGCTCAAGTTAGCTAAGTACGACAAACGCCCGCTCTCTCCTTTTCGGGAGGAAGTAAAATTACAAGAATGAACGGAGAGGGGCGGGCCGCCATCGGATCAATGGCGCCGCATGGGGGCCGCGGTGTGTGCGTCCGCCATCTCTGCGAACCAGAGCGTCGTAGAGGAGGAGATTTGTGTTTAATATCCCATCGACAGCGAGGTCTTTAGAGACGGGGCACAAGCTCGGACTGGGGAAGGCTGGGAAGGTAAATCGGCAGTGCTCTTTCAAAGGAACCTTCCCTGGATTTGCCTGAAGCGATTTAGGGAAATCACGGAAAACTTAAATCAGCATGGCCGAAAGCGGGTTGGAACCTTCGACCTCCCAAATACGAGTCCAGTACGCTAACCTCATCGCTGCCCCACTCGGGGCGCCGTAGACAAAGCCCTCTCCCCCACCCTCCTCCGCCCTGTCGATGCCGCGCTGTTTTACTTCCGTTAACCAGTCGATACTCTATCGCACTGCTTTTTAGTCCTACTGGATATCGGACCTGATATGTGACTGGTTTATAGACTTCCTTATGGTTAGAACTCAACACGGAAGAATAATGGGACCGTTAGTGTTTACAATATATGCAGAATATTTCCGAAGTGATGGTCAATAATTCATACAACTTGGAAAGTAAAGGCCAAAAGTAGGTAAAAAGCTCCAAAAATCAACCATTATCCAGATAGAACACATTTTCCGTTACGGTTCGTTAACGTCTAGGAGCACATGACATGTCTAAACGTTAAAGTAGGCGTTCGAAACGTTGTTCACGCGTATGAATGCAACAATGAGCTCGCCTCTGAAGGCAGTCCTGGGGAATCCAGTAAACGCTGGAAGGCTGTTCCAGTCCGTGAGCGTAATTCTTCAAGAGAGTTGGCCTGGGTAGTGTAGACCAGACTTTTGACATGACCCCACACACAGAAATCTATAGCCGGCCACTGTGGCCGAGGGGTTCTAGGCACTACCGGGTGGCTGCTACGATCGCAGGTTCGAATCCTGCCTTGGGCATCGATGTGTGTGATGTCCTTAGGTTAGTTAGGTTTAAGTAGTTCTAAGTCTAGGGGACTGACGACCTCAGATGTTAAGTCCCATCCATGGTGCTTGGAGCCATTTGAACCATTTTTGAACAGAAATCAATGGGATGTAAATCCGGAGACTTTGGAAGCCATGACACAGACCATCCTCTACGTATCCAATGGTGACCATACGTCCGAGTTAGAAGCTGGCGCACTCATAAATGAATATGTGCTGGAGCACATGTATGCATGAACCACATGTTCAGGCGTTCGTTCAGTGGAGCATCATCATGTACATCTGAATGTACAGTCCGCTGAAACCGCATGTACGACTGTCCGGTTAGTCTCCCTGGTAAGAAGCTTAGTCCAATAATGTGGTCTCCATACCGAGACGTTCAACGAACAACGCTGCTGATGTCGTGATACGTGTGTTCATTAGGATTGACATCGGCCCAAATGTGACAGTTACGGTAGTTTTAACCTCCTAACAGAAAAAATTAATTATATTATTCACATTGAGTGTAACCTCCCAACAGAAAAAAATTTCGATTAAGATCCCAATAGAAATATTTCTTTCCAATAACAAAATTTCAAGTTTTAATGCGAACTTCCATTAAAGACTTACTGCATATCGTGATTAACAAGTTTGACGTCAGCAGCACTGCGTCATGGCCTTGTGAAGTCATCCTGAATAAACTGAAAAATTCTTACCTCACAATGATGTCGCCGGATAACGCTATCTATACAGGGTGTTACAAAAAGGTACGGCCAAACTTTCAGGAAAAATTCCTCACACACAAAGAAAGAAAATATGTTATGTGGACATGTGTCCGGAAACGCTTGCCGGCCAGTGTGGCCAAGCGGTTCTAGGCGCTTCAGCCTGGAACTGCGCGTCCGCTACGGTCGCAGGTTCGAATCCTGCCTCAGGCATGGATGTGTGATGTCCTTAGGTTAGTTAGGTTTAAGTAGTTCTAAGTTCTAGGGGACTGATGACCCCAGATGTTAAGTCCCATAGTGCTCAGAGCCATTTGAACCATTTTTTTGAAACGCTTACTTTCCATGTTAGAGCTCATTTTATTACTTCCCTTCAAATCACAATTATCATGGAATGGAAACACTCAGCAACAGAACGTACCAGCGTGACTTCAAACACTTTGTTACAGGAAATGTTCAAAATGTCCTCCGTTAGCGAGGATACATGCATCCACCCTCCGTCGCATGGAATCCCTGATGCAGCCCTGGAGAATGGCGTATTGTATCACAGCTGTCCACAATACGAGCACGAAGAGTCTCTACATTTGGTACCGGGGTTGCGTAGACAAGAGCTTTCAAATGCCCCCATAAATGAGTCAAGAGGGTTGAGGTCAGGAGAGCGTGGAGGCCATGGAATTGGTCCGCCTCTACCAATCCATCGGTCACCGAATCTGTTGTTGAGAAGCGTACGAACACTTCGACTGAAATGTGCAGGAGCTCCATCGTGCATGAACCACATGTTGTGTCGTACTTGTAAAGGCACACGTTCTAGCAGCACAGGTAGAGTATCCCGTATGAAATCATGATAACGTGCTCCATTGAGCGTAGGTGGAAGAACATGGGGCCCAATCAAGACATCACCAACAAAGCCTGCCCAAACGTTCACAGAAAATGTGTGTTGATGACGTGATTGCACAATTGCGTGCGGATTCTCGTCAGCCCACACATGTTGATTGTGAAAATTTACAATTTTATCACGTTGGAATGAAGCCTCATCCGTAAAGAGAACATTTGCACTGAAATGAGGATTGACACATTGTTGGATGAACCATTCGCAGAAGTGTACCCGTGGAGGCCAATCAGCTGCTGATAGTGCCTGCACACGATGTACATGGTACGGAAACAACTGGTTCTCCCGTAGCACTCTCCATAAAGTGACGTGGTCAACGTTACCTTGTACAGCAGCAACTTCTCTGACGCTGACATTAGGGTTATCGTCAACTGCACGAAGAGTTGCCTCGTCCATTGCAGGTGTCCTCGTCGTTCTAGGTCTTCCCCAGTCGCGAGTCATAGGCTGGAATGTTCCGTGCTCCCTAAGACGCCGATCAATTGCTTCGAACGTCTTCCTGTCGGGACACCTTCGTTCTGGAAGTCTGTCTCGATACAAACGTACCGCGCCACGGCTATTGCCCCGTGCTAATCCATACATCAAATGGGCATCTGCCAACTCCGCATTTGTAAACATTGCACTGACTGCAAAACCACGTTCGTGATGAACACTAACCTGTTGATGCTACGTACTGATGTGCTTGATGCTAGTACTGTAGAGCAATGAGTCGCATGTCAACACAAGCACCGAAGTCAACATTACCTTCCTTCAATTGGGCCAACTGGCGGTGAATCGAGTAAGTACAGTACATACTGACGAAAGTAAAATGAGCTCTAACATGGAAATTAAGCGTTTCCAGACATGTCCACATAACACCTTTTCTTTATTTGTGTGTGAGGAACGTTTCCTGATAGTTTGGCCGTACCTTTTCGTAACACCCTGTGTATCTGCTCCTATAAGAAATTTCTGGCACAGTCCAGTGCAATGCTGGCCACTAGATTTTCATTTGTAGGAAAACAACTGATTTTTCTTTTGCGTAAACAACAAGAGTATGCACAGGAAGAATTAGTAAAATCTTTAAACTCAGATAAATGACTGGCAAAAGTTTTCTTCAGAACAAAAGTTATTATTGAAACATTTCTGCAAGGAATTACATGGGACTCTAGCATTATAATTGTGGTTAAATCAGTAGCGGCAATTAACACATGTGCGCGGCAACAAAGAAGAATAATATTTTTTTTTTACCTTATACTACATCACTCAGGCACTGCCATCGTTCTGCACGACCGGCCCAACACAAGTCAATGGCTGCACTGCCCTGTCCGATCTCCAGAACTCAAGTGCTCTGTGCGAGCTACAAAACACGGCTTACTGCCAACACTGCTCTGACTGCGATTCTGTTGTAGCATAAATATTCCATATCGCAGGCAGCGCGTGAGCAATCCATCGAAATTACATCTGCTCAAGTGTACTAGCGAATAGTAATGAACCCCTAATGAACCCCTTACATAGTTAAAAATACCGTCACAGGTAACTCAAGCTCATCTGTGAACAGAATACTGCTTACAAACAGGGGATTCAGGGTACACTGTTGTTGCACCCACTAGTAGAAATTCTCCCTAGGCGAGAAATCTGCATTGTTGAGGGCTTGCACTCACTGGAGATGATATGGATAGAGTATTTGCAGATGTAAAATCAGTCACACACTGCTAAGACTCAGGACACGCTCATGGGTAGCAATCCTCCTTGTTGAAATTCTCTGACGTTCGTGTACAATGCGTGACATCCTTTCCCCAGCGTCGGGTGTTAAGGATCTGGGTCGACCTACTCGTACATGTAGTGCGACACTCCCGGTTTCTTTAAGGCGCTGATGTAACCGGCTAAATGTACGCCTGGCGGGCAGCCTGCGGAGAGGAAAAGCTTCTTCATACAATCGTGCAGCCTCAAGGGCACTGCCATTCGCTTTGCCATAACACTACTTGCCATTAAAATTGCTACACCAAGAAGAAATGCAGATGATAAACGGGTATTCATTGGACAAATATATTATACTAGAACTGACATGTCATTACATTTTCACGCAATTTGGGTGCATAGATCCTGAGAAATCACTACCCAGAACAACCACCTCTGCCGTAATAGCGACCTTGATATTCCCGGGCATTGTGTCAAACAGAGTATGGATGGCGTGTACAGGTACAGCTGTCCATGCAGCTTCAACACGATACCACAGTTCATCAAGAGTAGTAACTGGCGCATTGTGACGAGCCAGTTGCTCCGCCACCATTGACCAGACGTTTTCAATTAGTAAGAGATCTGGAGAATGTGCTGGCCAGGGCAGCAGTAAAACATTTTCTGTATCCAGAAAGGCCCGTACAGGACCTGCAACATGCGGTCGTGCATTATCCTGCTGAAATGTAGGGTTTCGCAGGGATCCAATGAATGGTAGAGCCACGGGTCGTAACACATCTGAAATGTAACGTCCACTGTTCAAAGTGCCGTCAATGCGAACAAGAGGTGACCGAGACGTGTAACCAATGGCACCCCATACCATCACGCCGGGTGATACACCAGAATGGCGATGACGAATACACGCTTCCAATGTGCGTTCACCGTGATGTCGCCAAACACGGATGCGACCAACATGATGCCGTAAACAAAACCTGGATTCATCCGAAAAATGACGTTTTGCCATTCGTGCACTCGGGTTCGTCGTTGAGTACACCATCACCGGCTCTCCTGTCTGTGATGCAGCGTCAGCGGCAACCGCAGCCATGGTCTCCGAGCTGATAGTCCACGCTGCTGCAAACGTCGTCGAACTGTTCGTGCAGATGGTTGTTGTCTTGCAAACGTCCCCATCTGTTGACTCAGGGATCGAGACGTAGCTGCACGTTCCGTTACAGCCATGCGGATAAGATGCCTGTCATCTCGACTGCTAGCGATACGAGGCCGTTGGGATCGAGCACGGCGTTCCGTATTACCCTCCTTAACCCACCGGTTCCATACTCTGCTAACAATTGATGTAACCTCTGTCAATGGCGCCTTCACGTTCGTAACTGATTGTGAGGCCGGTACGGCATAGTGCACGGAGGGGTAAAGGGAAGTAGGTGTGCATGCGTAAACAGACAGTCAGTCCATACCCGACCTTGAGATACCAACGTAAACACCGATGCATCCAGGGGCTTTTAGGGTTGGTTCCCCACTTGAATTCGGACGATGCTGCTTTCTATTGCAAAGTTGTAAAACCAGAAGACTGTAGAGAAATGCAGAACAACCCGTGAAGGTGAATGATTAGTACAGGACTGGCAGTCGACGTTGAACGTAAATATATACAACACATTGCGAATAAATAAGCGAAGAAATTCACTGCTGTCGAATTATACCACTAGAAAGAAAACAGTAAATGCCGTAAAATTCCTAGGTGTAACGTTTCGGGGCGAACTAAGTAGAATCATCCCATAAAACAATTAGGACAAGCAAATTCCAGGCTGAGATGTAATTGATCCGCGAAAGAAGTGGCTCGCAAAACACTCATTCGTGAAACTCTTCAGTTTTTTTTAATGTCTGGCGCCTTTACCAAGTAGGATTAACAGAAGAGATAGAGAAGATACAACCAAGAGCGGCACGTTTCTCCATGTGATCTTTCCCCCGTTCGAGCGCGTTTCGGATATGATCAACTGTCTCCAGTGACAGACGCTACAAGAAATGCATTGTGCGTCACGGAGAAGTATTTTGTCGAAATTTCCAGAGCTTACTTTACTTGGTCACTCGGACGTCTCCTGAAATGATCACTACGAGAAAATGAGAGGTGTTAAAGCACATACGGAGTTTTACCGAATATCATTCATCCCGCGCCCTAGTCGCACGTGAAATTAGAAAATGGACAAGACATACCCTCCGCCACACACAGTAAGGTAGCTCGCGGAGAATCGACGTTGATGTAGGTGTACATGTTTCAGTTAAGGGCGCGGAGAATACGTCCTACTCTTTTATTTTTCTTTATTGAATTTCGATTCCCCACCAGAGGGGGGGGGGGGGCGGCTGGTAGCAGCGTAATACGCCGCTCGGCAGCCTACAGAAGAGTTAAAAACATTATGAGGAGGTAACAAATCAATAAAAACAGGCCATAAAACGGTGACTGTTTAAAGCTGTAACATGGAGAAAAGTTGCGGAAGTGAAAATATAAAAATAAAGGGTTGGTCATGCTGATTAAAACACTTAGTAATTAGACAGGCACAATTAAAAACATAGCGACAGTCAGGTTTCTGCACGAAGGAGTTAAAAAAACACACCTAGCGACAATATGGTGTCTGTTCGCAACATTCAAAAGGGGACAGACAACACTGAACACTCACAACTGCATTGTAGAGTACACACGAAGGCAGATGGGGGAGGGGGGGGGGGAGGACCCGGACAGACGAGGGGGGGAAAAGGAGGAGGAGAGGAAAAGCAAAAAGGGAGAAAGCCAATGGAGGGAGAGGACACAGAAAGGGGGGGGGGGCAGGGCGGATGCGAGAAGGAGTGAGGAAGGCAGTCGAGGGGAAAGCAAAAGGACTCAGACGAGAGAATGGAGTCAAAGAGAGGGTAGGTGGGGAAAGCACCTACTCTGTCAGAAAGTAGTGAAAAAGGGTAACATAGGGCACTCGATTTCAGAGCGCAGTTTTGTTCCTTTGTGAGTAATTCTCCCTTCCATATTTTTAAGATCACTGCTGAACGGTGCAACAAAGGAAGATGGGAAAGAATCCGCTCTTTTATGCCACGCGGATTTCTGTTAGGATTTGATACTTGTACACTAACCTGTAACCACTATGTAATGGGGTATCGACCACTAGATGTCAGTATAAGAGGGTGGGATGTAGACATCTGATCAAAAGGAGACACCGAAACTCAGACGACATACAGCTGACTGAGACTTGAAATTCCGCCAGGTATCTTGGAACGTACCTAGATGAACACTTACACTGGAAGGCACACCTGCCGGCCGTGGTGGCTGAGCGGTTCTAGGCGCTTCAGTCCGGAACCACGCGACTGCTACGGTTGCAGGTTCGAATCCTGCCTCGGGCATGGATATATGTGATGTCCTTAGGTTAGATAGTAGTTCTAAGTTCTAGGGGACTGATGACCTCAAATATTAAGGCCCATAGTGCTCAGGGCCATTTGAATCATTTTTGAAGACACACCTTATGTACCTATTTAATAAAACGCGAAGAAGGTAAAACCTGATCAGACAAGTTCAAGGACGATTTCACGGATGCGACAACCAAACCACAATCTACACTTACAATACACGCATTAGACCTTTCATAGAATATGCTGCGGCTCCACTAGGAGGCATAATAGACCAATTGTGGAACGACTTTACTCGATTGAAAGACGACTTCTGCGCAGCATCTGCAGACTGCCAATACTTACACCAGTGACGAAGTATATAACGTCACTGGAGCGGATCTTCTACAATACCGACTCACCAAACTCAGAGCAAGATATGGATGGCACACACTGATGAAACGACCAGACATGCAAGAACCAGACGACCCTAGTTCAAATACGCCCAGACAGCGCGTACAGTACATCACAACGCCAGCAGAAAATTTCCGGACCTTGCCCCTATCATGGAACCCCTAGACCGAGAAATCCCACTCACCACCCCCCCCCCCTCTCCCCCCTCACCAGGACCGAAGACAGAACGTCTAGTCACAAGAAATACGCGCGCGCACACACACACACAGAGACATAATCACACATACAAACACACACTACAAAGAAGCCATCGTCACATTCAACCCCCCCCCCCCCACACACACACACACAAGCGCGCGCGCGCACGAGCGCATATGCGAGCGAGCACACACACACTCTAGCGTTAAGTTAGTTACAGGAAAATAATCTGTAAACACCACATGAAGATATAGGTGGCAAAACATGAAGAAGAGGGACCCTGTAAACAACAAATGCAAATGGCACCACTGCCAGACCAAATGTGAATAAATTACCCTCAAAAACCACAACAAAAATGGTATGTTCTGGCATGGTAAAAACCTGCAATATATGTCAACAATAGCCACCACTGTATTCATTTATGTATGTTATTATCATTTTATTTTATTATCGTACTACTATCAAATCAACTTATTAATATTTACAACTAATTGTTTAAGTTGAAATAAGGGACAATGTAAACCTAAGTCCCCAACAACGACACACATACCTCAAAGTTGCGAATAAATAACTGTTATTTCTAATATAGAACTTTTTTAAATAACAGTAGTTATAGTAAGTAATATGTTTTGTTTGTTGTTAATATTGTGTATTAAACCCCGCCGTAGCCCTCAGTGGTTCACAACCCCAACAGGTATTGTCCGGTCCGGTCCGGCCCCCTGTGGACACCCCCCCCCCCCCCCCCCCCCAGCCCCGCCAACCCGCCCCGGGAACGTCTCATACCAGACGAGTGTAACCCCAAATGGTTGCATGGGGTAGAGTAATTGTGGCGTACGCGTAGGTGGAGACAGTGTTTGCGCAGCCATCACCGACATAGTGTAACTGAAGCAGAATAAAGGGAACCAGCCCGCATTCGCAGAGGCAGATGGAAAACCGCCTTAAAAACCATCCACAGGCTGGCCGGCACACCGGACCTCGACACTAATCCGCCGGGCGGATTCGTGCCGGGGACCGGCACGCCTTCCCGCTCAGGAAGCAGCGAGTTAGACCGCGCGGCTATCCGGGCGGGCGTTGTTTTTAATATACTCTCTGAACCGTCAATTAGGACGGTTCACAAACAACTACTCAAGTACAAAATGGCTCTGAACACTATGGGACTTAACATCTATGGTCATCAGTCCCCAACTCAAGTACACATCTTGTTCCAAAAACGTTATCGTGGAAGTAGAGGCCAGGAGGTGCTGGTGAAATAACACACACTGCTAAGGTTATCTTTTTATTTTGAAAGGCTTTCTCATTAAGAAATTTTTAAGTCTGGCATTTAAAAAAAAAACAATTTCAGAACAATTTCGAATAGCTGACAAATTTTCTTTATGAAAAGGAGATTACCAGGTATGACGTTAACAACTTCCCAGTACTAAGATTTTAAACTTTTTATACATGTAAGAGAACAATTCCTTTAAAAAACACCTTTAAGTAGCTAGTTTCTACCAAAGCTAAAACAGTTGTCTCTCGCCAGTTAAATAACTTATATTACACCTGTCAGTTGTTACAAGATAAATGTGAATAAGCCAGCACACAAACCTGCACATTAATGGCAGTTCTTAAAAAAAAATTCCTTAGCTCGGTGAGGGAGTGACACGTGTAAAGGCGCTCAAATGACAATAGGTATTGGTGGTCTACAGGGCCACAGCAGATCAGCCCCAAAACTTCCATTACAAGCCACCACCTCCTCGAGTTACCCAAAACCTGAAGATGTAGCAAGGGCGGTGCCTGCACAGACTCCGAACAACAAAGAGACGCGATACCGACCCTAAATCACCCAATCGAGGTGTGAATGAAACGGCCCGACCAAGACGCAATTACCACATTCCCGCGGACAGGCAAACGAAAGCTGTGGTGGGAAGATCCCCCAACAAAAGCACTGATGAAGGAACTCATACACTTCACTAGAACTTGAAAAACCCCTTTATATAACTCTGTTACATAAAAACAGTACTCAACTTCTGACATTCCACCACAGCGCCGGGAACACGTTGCACTTCCAAATGCTCGTCAGAGCCAACCACTCCGAGTGGTTTCAACGGCCGTGAAAATGTAATCACATGTCAACTCTAGTATAATATATTTGTCCAATGAATACCCGTTTATCCTCTACATTTCTTCTTGGTGTATCAGTTTTAATGGCCAGTACAGCAGATGTTTGCTGACGCCCTCTCCCTCCGCCTCCCCCCCCCCCCCCCCCCCGGCCCGTAGAGGCGGCTGGGTGTTCACAAATTTTTAAATTCAGATAAATATGAGGGTGCGAAATTAATAGCATCTGCTGTATAACGGTTGTGCTCACCAACATATTTATGCAACTATTGCCACTGTAAATAATAATAATAATAATAATAATACGCATAACTTGACTGAGAAGAGGAAGAATTGTTTTTTTGGAATTTTGTTGTTTTGTCCACAATTAAGTACATTTTATGGCAAGAACGAAATAATGTTTAAACTTTCGCTATTCTCCGTTTCGCATTTTTGTATAAGATAAAGTTTTCGTGTTTTATTTTTTATTTTTTCGGACAAATGTAAAAGATCCCTAATTCATGTATTAGTTGACGATTTAACTTCTGAGCTGAAAATCAGGCACATTATTATACACTTCTTTTTTAAATGTTCGCTTGTAGTCACGCTTATTTGATTTCGTCACTTTCTCGAACGATGAATCTGATCTGGAATCACCTAGTTGCTTTGCGGCTAACTTTTCATGGTAATTTTCTTTTCTGTTAGCGCTTAATACAGATTCGATAGAGTTCATGTTGACACTCCACAGGAAAGCCGATTCCTGCACAGTAGACAACCAACTCCAAATACAAACTATCGTTTGCGGAAATTATTAAATTCAAGTAGACTATATACCGACAAGGTTACTTGACTAAAATACAAATGAGACGCTGAGAGCCTTAAGGGCCAAAAGCACACTGTCTTCGATCCCGTCTATTTAAATGAATATTAGAGAAACCAGTGAGACATCTTTTCATGAATGATCTAATACATGGTGTATATAAAGTCCGAGAACACTTTCAATTATTTATTGCACAAGAACCAAATATTGTAGAGATATCATACATACATCATTTTGAAGACAAACCCTGAAAAAAAAATTATTTTTTTTTGTGTATATCGGCACAGCGTAGTTTGGTAATTTATCGATAGTCAGCGCTAGTCGCAAACATGGCGAGCTGCTGTATCGATGGATTGGCCGTGCTACAGAAGGGGACAGCTGTTCAATGAAATGGCCTCCCCGATCACCGGATCTCACTCCGTGTGACTTTTTCCTGTAGGGACACATTAAAGATCTGGTGTATGTACCACCTCGACCACGTGATGTAGCAGAGCTCCGGGAGAGAATACGGGATGCGGCTGCCACAGTCGACGATGCCAAGCTTGCCTGGTCAATAATGGTTCGTATATCGAATGATTGTAAAAACAACTTTCAGACTTTCTCTTCAGAATGCCAAATGTATTACATCTGTACAATGTTTAGTTCTTGAGCAAAAAATAATTGAAAGTGTTCGCGGACTTTATGTACACCCTGCGTATACACAATGTGGGCCTACAGTACAGATAAACCATACGATCAACGGATGTCAAAAGGATGAATAAATGCTACAGTCTCACAATGGACTATGATGTGCTTTATGTTCTCAGCGCCTCAAATGGATTACACTATGATTAAATCCAAAACTTTATGTACCATATCTCATTCAGAATCCCACAAAATAGGTTTTTCTCTCAGTACAGTATAACATATACTGACGTACAATCCAATTTTAGTAATAGCGTGTGAATTCGCATATCTGTGGAGTGTGCTACCACCTAGCGGCAGTTATGGCGAACGTAGATAAGTCTGCTGCAGCGTGTTACCACCTGGTGGTAATCACGTAAACTTGTAGTTGTTGTTGTTGTGGTCTTAAGTCCTGAGACTGGTTTGATGCAGCTCACCATGCTACTCTATCCTTACAAACTTCTTCATCTCCCAGTACTTACTGCAACCTACATCCTTCTGAATCTGCTTAGTGTATCCATCTCTTGGCCTCCCTCTACGATTTTTACCCTCCGCACTGCCCTCCAATGCTAAATTTGTGATCCCTTGATGCCTCAGAACATGTCCTACCAACCGGTCCCTTCTTCTTGTCAAGTTGTACCACAAACTCCTCAATTTCATTCAATACCTCCTCATTAGTTATGTGATCTACCCATCTAACCTTCAGCAGTCTTCTGTAGCACCACATTTCGAAAGCTTCTATTCTCTTCTTGTCCAAACTATTTATCGTCCATGTTTCACTTCCATACATCGCTACACTCCATATAAATACTTTCAGAAACGACTTCCTGACACTTTAATCTATACTCGATGTTAACAAATTTCTCTTCTTCAGAAGCGCTTTCCTTGCCATTGCCAGTCTACATTTTATATCCTCTCTACTTTGACCATCATGAGTTATTTTGCTCCCCAAATAGCAAAACTCCTTTACTACTTTAAGTGTCTCATTATCTAATGTAATTCCCTCAGCATCACCTGACTTAATTCGACTACATTCCATTATCCTCGTTTTGCTTTTCTTGATGTTCATCTTATGTCCTCCTTTCAAGACACTGTCCATTCCGTTCAACTGCTCTTCCAAGTCCTTTGTTGTCTCTGACAGAATTACAATGTCATCGGCGAACCTTAAAGTTTTTATTTATTCTCCATGGGCTTTAATACCTACTCCGAATTTTTCTTTTGTTTTCTTTACTGCTTGCTCAATATACAGATTGAACAATATCGGGGACAGGCTACAACCCTGTCTCACTCCCTTCCCAACCACTGCTTCCCTTTCATGCCCCTCGACTCTTATAACTGCCATCTGGTTTCTGTACAAATTGTAAATAGCCTTTTGCTCCCTGTATTTTACCCCTGCCACCTTTAGAATTTGAAACAGAGTATTCCAGTCAACATTGTCAAAATCTTTCTCTAAGTCTACAAATGCTAGAAACGTAGGTTTGCCTTTCCTTAATCTAGCTTCTAAGAGAAGTCGTAGGGTCAGTATTCTACGGAATCCAAACTGATCTTCCCTGAGGTCGGCTTTTACTAGTTTTTCCATTCATCTGTAAGGAATTCGCGTTAGTATTTTGCAGCTGTGACTTATTAAACTGATAGTTCGGTAATTTTTACATCTGTCAACGCCTGCTTTCTTTGGGATTGGAATTATTATATTCTTCTTGAAGTATGTGGGTATTTCGCCTGTCTCATACATCTTGCTCACCAGATGATAGAGTTTTGTCAGGACTGGCTCTCCCACGATCGTCAGTAGTTCTAATGGAATGTTGTCTACTCCCAGGGCCTTGTTTCGACTCAGGTCTTTCAGTGCTGTGTAAAATTCTTCACGAAGTATCGTATCTCCCATTTCATCTTCATCTACATCCTCTTCCATTTCCATAATATTGTCCTCAAGTACATCGCCCTTGTATAGACCCTCTATATACTCCTTCCACCTTTCTGTTTTCCCTTCTTTGCTTAGAACTGGGTTTTCATCTGAGCTCTTGATATTCATACAAGTGGCTCTCTTTTCTCCAAAGGTCTCTTTAATTTTCCTGTAGGCAGTATCTATCTTACCCCTAGTGATATACACCTCTACATCCTAACATTTGTCCTCTAGCCATCCCTGCTTAGCCATTTTGCACTTCCTGTCGATCTAATTTTTGAGACGTTTGTATTCCTTTTTGCCTGCTTCATTTACTGCGTTTTTATATTTTCTCCTTTCATGAATTAATTTCAATATTTCTTCTGTTACCCAAAGATTTCATCTAGCCCTCGTCTTTTTACCTACTTGATCCTCTGCTGCCTTCACTACTTCATCCCTCAGAGCTGCCCATTCTTCTTCTACTGTATTTCTTTCCCCCATTCCTGTCAATTGTTCCCTTATGCTCTCCCTGAAACTCTGTACAACCTCTGGTTTAGTCAGTTTATCCACGTCCCATCTCCTTAAATTTCCACCTTATTGCAGTTTCTTCAGTTTTAATCTGCAGGTGATAACCAATAGATTGTGGTCAGAGTCCACATCTGCCCCTGGAAATGTCTTACAATTTAAAACCTGGTTCCTAAATCTCTGTCTTACCACTATATAATCTATCTGATACCTCGTAGTATCTCCAGGATTCTTCCATGTATACAACCTTCTTTTATGATTCTTGAACCAAGTGATAGCTATAATTAAGTTATGCTCTGTGCAAAATTGTACCAGGCGGCTTCCTATTTCATTTATTCCCCCCAATCCATATTCACCTACTATGTTTCCTTCTCTCCCTTTTACTACTCTCGAATTCCAGTCACCCATGACTATTAAATTTTCGTCTCCCTTCACTACCTGAATAATTTCTTTTATCTCATCATACATTTCATCAATTTCTTCGTCATCTTCAGAGGTAGTTGGCACATAAACTTGTACTACTGTAATAGGCATGAGCTTCATGACTATCGTGTCCATAATAATGCGTTCACTATGCTGTTTGTAGTAGCTTACCCGCACTCCTATTTTTTAATTCATTATTAAACCTACTCCTGCGTTACCCCTATTTGATTTTGTATTTATAACCCTGTATTCACCTGACCAAAAGTCTTGTTCCTCCAGCCACCTAACTTCACTAATTCCCATTATGTCTAACTTTAACATATCCATTTCCCTTTTTAAATTTCCTAACCTACCTGCCCGATTAAGGGATGTGACATTCCACGCTCCGATGTGTTTTCTTTCTCCTGATAACGATATCCTCTTGAGTAGTCGCCACCCGGAGATCCGAATGGGGGACTATTTAACCCCCGGAATATTTTACCCAAGAGGACGCCATCATCATTTAATCATAAAGTAAAGCTGCATGCCCGCGGGAAAAATTACGGCTTTAGTTTCCCATTGCTTTCAGCCGTTCGCAGTACGAGCACAGAAGGCCGTTTTGGTTAGCGTCACAAGGCCAGATCAGCCAATCATCCAGACTGTTGCCCCTGCAACCACTGAAAAGGCTGCTGCCCCTCTTCAGGAAGCACACGTTTGTCTGGCCTCTCAACAGATACCCCCCCTGTTGTGGTTGCACCTACGGTACGGCCCTCTGTATCGCTGAGGCACGCAAGCCTCCCCACCAACGGCAAGGTCCATGGTTCATGGAGGGTAAAAAACTTGTAGCTGGAAAATGGAAATGACCGTTTGGCATCATTGGCCGGGAGGCCCCTTACGGGGCAGGTCCGGCCGCCTTGGTGGAGGTTTTATTACATTCGACGCCACACTGGGCGACCTGTGCGCCGAATGGGAATGAGATGGTGATGAAGACAACATAACACCACGTCCCCGGGCGAAAATCCCCGACCCAGCCGTGAACCGAACCCAGGCCCGTAAAACGGCAATCTGCCACACTAATCACTCAGCTATCGAGCCGAACAACTTGTAGTTGAGTGTTCGAGACTAGCTGTGAGCGCTGTGAATCGTGGACATTGTTTATCAAATTTTTATGTATTTGGCCCATAAGGCAATTATGTCCCGCCAGTTGCACATGCGCAGGAACTCCTTAAAATGTGCACAAGTGAAGCTGTGCTCACAACCCTGATGCCAAGTTCACCGAGTCTAGTGGAGCAGTATGTTGCACAGCGTGGTGGATTTAGTGCCGTGTATTTCAGATTACCTCATCTAAAATTACTTTAACACCATTCAAAGAAAAATAACCAATCAACCCACAAGGTGTCAAAAGTAAGGATATTCACGTGATCCTGTGCTCTTACATAGCAGCCGGCACTGCTCCCCACCGCCCACTCCCTCCTACACCCTTGCGGACGACAGCAGCACAGTGGGCTCCTCGAGTGACGTCGGCGACACGCGACGGCACGGCGGCGGAGACGCACGCACCGTCCCAGTCGACTCGCCGGCGTGCGTGCGAGCGGTCGATAGCGGCGCCAGGCACGGCGAGAGCTCTCGCTGCCGCTCGATCGCCAGGGCCTGTCCGACGCGCTCCGACTCCCCAAAGGTTGGGCTGTACACGGCCAGACTGGAATAGCCGACCTAGTCATTAGCTGTGCAGCAGCAGATAACCATCTGCTGGGCCGCCAATTAGCTCTGCGCGAACTCAGCAGCAGCGGGCCCGTTCAACTTTCGCTGGCGACCTTCGTCGAGCGCCACATCCCGTTGCAATTACCGAGAAATCGTTCGTATTGTTCCACAGTGTTTTGCTGCCAGACCACTACTAGCCATGATGCATATCTAGATTTCTTTCTTTCTTAATGTCTTTTTGGATCACATTGACAGACTGTTACATCAGCTCTTCCAAGGGAACCTCCCCATCGCACCTCCCTCAGATTTAGTTATAAGTTGGCACAGTGGATAGGCCTTGAAAAACTGAACACAGATCAATCGAGAAAACAGGAAGAAGTTGTGTGGAACTATTAAAAAAAAGCAAAATATACAAACTGATTAGTCCATGCGCAGATATGCGACATCAAGGAGAGTGTGAGCTCAGGAGCGCCGTGGTCCCGTGCTTTGCCGCCACGGTAGCTCAGCGTGTTCGGGAAGAGGCCTGTGTGTTGTCTGTAATAAAAAAACTGAGTCAAGTAATCAACGATCAACTCGAACGGATGTCTTGTGACGTCCGCCCAGACCAAACACAACGAATTATATCGAACAAAATGAGAAAGAGCGTGAGCAGATGCGGAACGAGACGTCCTTCGTTCAAGTCTTCCCTCGAATGAAAAGTTTACATTCTTTATTTTCGCAAAGCTGTGATCTGTCCGTTCATTCACTGACGTCTCTGTTCACTGTAATAAGTTTAGTGTCTGTGTTTTGCGATCGCACCGCAAAACCGTGCGATTAGTAGACGAAAGGACGTGCATCTCCAATGAGAACCGAAAACATTTGATCGCAAGGTCATAGGTCAACCGATTCCTCCACGGGAAAACACGTCTGATATATTCTATACGACACTGGTGACGGCATGTGCGTCACATAACAGGAATATGTTGTCGACCCACCTAACTTGTACACTTGGCGGATGGGTGAAAAGATTCCTCTACCTTGCCCGATTTAGGTTTTCTTGTGGATGTGATAATCACTCGTAAAAAAGTGATGAAAACATAAGAGTGTGTCACATAAACTGCAACAAATGAATGCAACAGTTTCACAGTCGCACAGTTTTCCCTGTGCTCTGTCAGATAATAATTGTCTGAAAATAAAAAATAAACCTTTCCCTCGAAGGAAGACTTGAACTAAGGATCTCTGGTTCCGCAGCTGCTCACGCTAACCGCGGGACCACGGCGCTCCTCAGCTCAATTTATCTTTGATGTTGCCTATGTTGCGCGTGGACTACTCAATTTGTATGGTTCAAGATGGTTCAAATGGCTCTGAGCACTATGGGACTTCACATCTATGGTCATCAGTCCCCTAGAACTTAGAACTACTTAAACCTAACTAACCTAACGACATCACACAACACCCAGTCATCACGAGGCAGAGAAAATCCCTGACCCCGCCGGGAATCGAACCCGGGAACCCGGGCGCGGGAAGCGAGAACGCTACAGCACGACCACGAGCTGCGGACTCAGTTTGCATATTTTGCTTATTTTTTTCATAATTCTACATAACTTCTTCCTGTTTTCTCGATTGATCTGTGTTCAGTTTTTCAAGGCCTATCCACTGTGCCAACTTATAACTAAATCTGAGAGGGTTGCGATGGGGAGGCCCCCTTGTTAGTAGAATATTTTATACACTGAAGAGCCAAAGAAACTGGGCTCCCGCGAGCACGAAGAAGTGCCGCAACACGACGTGGCATGGACTCGACTAATGTCTGAAGTAGTGCTGGAGGGAACTGACACCATGAATCCTGCAGGGATGTCCATAAATCCGTAAGAGTACGAGTGGGTGGAGATCTCTTCAGAACAGTACGTTGCAAGGCAGCCTACATATGCTCAACAATGTTCGTGTCTCGGGAGTTAGGTGCCCAGCGAAAGTGTTTAATCTCAGAACAGGATCCCCGGAGCCACTCTGTAGCAATTCTGCACGTGTGGGGTGTCGCATTGTCCTGCTGGAATTGCTCGAGACCGTCGGAATGCACAATGGATATGAATGGATGCAGGTGATCAGCCAGGATGCTTACGTACGTGTAGCCTGTCAGAGTCGTATCTAGACGTATCAGGGGTGTCATATTACTTCAACTGTAGAAGCCCCACACAATTGCTGAGCCTCCACCAGCTTCAACAGTCCCCTGCTGACATGCAGGTCCATGGATTCGCTCGACACAGTTTGAAACGAGGCTCGTCCGATCTGGCAACATGTTTCGAGTCATCAACAGTCGAATGTCGGGGTCGACGGATCCAGACCAGGTGTAAAGCTTTGTGTCGTGCAGTCGTCAACGGTACACGAGTGAGCCGTCGGCTCCGAAAGCCCACACCGATAATGTTTTAGTGAATGGTTCGCACGCTGACACTTGTTGATGGTTCAGCATTGAAATCTGCAGAAATTTGCGAAAGGGTTGCACTTCTGTCACTATGGACGATTCTCTCCAGTCGTCGTTGATCTCGTTCTTGCATGATCTTTTTTACGGCCGCAGCGATGTCACAGATTTGATGTTTTACTGGATTACTGATATTCGCGGTACACCCGTGAAATGATCGTACGGGAAAATCCCCACTTCATCGCTGCCTCGGAGATGCTGTGTCCCGACTATAACACCATGTTCAAACTCATTTAAATCTTGCTAAACTGCCATTGTAGCAGCAGTAACCGATCTAACAACTGCGCCCTACACTTGTGTTATATAGGCGTTGCCGACGGCAGCGCCGTATTCTGCCTGTTTACATATCTCTGTATTTGAATATGTATGCCTGTACCACTTCTTTGGCGCTTCAGTGTATTTGCATCAGCTGTAGACTAATAATTATAGCTATTAGGAGTAGTATGTTTTAGGTTGCTTAGCACCTCTAGGCACATTTGACAAAAGCAAGCCATTAATGATTATTTTCCCCTGGGCAGCAGGTCAGGCTTTGAAATGTGGACACGTGGACACTAAACGGTTAGCCTATACAGACTGTTCTAGTTACTACCACGCAGGAAACACCAGGTAGTGACTTATATGACGTATCTGTGCAAAAAATGTTAGACGTAGAGAAAAAACAACTCACACACTGTAGTAGGTGCGTATTAATGTTCTCATGATCACAATATTTGCACTTATACCCCAGCTCCCTGTATATTAGTGACGGGAAGGAAAAGTAGGAATGTTGTTTGTTTGTTATGTGTGTGTGAGGTTTGTAGGAAGGATCTACGTACATTTATCTTAAAATATAAATAACTAATAATTAGATTTTTGTAAATTTGTGGTAAGATCTTATGGGACCAAACTGCTCAGGTCATCGGCCCCTAAACTTACACACTACTTGAACTACCTTACGCTGTGAACAACACACACACCCACGCCCGAGGGAGGACTCGAACCTCTGACTGGGGGAGCCGCGCGGACCGTGACAAGCGGCGATAATTAAAATAACAGTTTTTTTCTTAACAGTTGTTTACACAATATATAATGATATACTATAATGAGATCTCTGACAAGACGTAACACAACTTACCAACTTTCTTCGTAGGAATATCAGCAGTAAGAAGCCTGCACAGAAAATTATAAGCACTATCTACTGTGACAACATTTACGTAATTGTTTTGTTTTACATTGTTTGCAAAAATAGATGCAGGACAAATCCACATGTAGTCTCTTGTCTTTCAACTATGACCATGAAAGAACTTCTGGATGAAAATATGAAAAACACGAAGAAAATCAGGCACACAATCACAGATTTAAAAGTTAACGTATTACAAAAGCCATTAAATTAATGTAGCAAAATACTTTTAAAGTATATTGACATGCGAGGATGTACTTGTGAGGTGTCTTCTGTCTTTTCTGTTTAACAGTAATAAAAGCATCTTTTTGAGTGGCATTTATTTTATTGTATGTCAGGTCCACCACGCACGTCTTCTAAAATTGTGCGAGGCAGACAAGTACGATGGTTTACCCGAGTATATGGGTTGAACAGGATGTACTCTCTGAGCTCTCTTCTGTCGAGTAAAAAAACCAATGGCTGGTGCGTCTTTGTGCTTTCATTGTGTTGTATCTGCAGGGGTGCCGACTTATAAAAAAATATTGGGGGAGGCCATACTGGGGATCCTGCCCCGGGAAATTTTCTAAATTTTAAATGAAAAATAGTGAGCTTTAAAGTTTTTTTAAGCATTTTAGTCATATGATCAACATTAGAACCCTGAAAACTGGACTCTCGATAACTCAACACTCCGGGAAACTCGACAAACCCGACAAATTTTTTGGCTTTGAAAAAAGAAACAAAGCATAAACACGCACGGTATTTCCGTAAAAAGCCAATTTAACTTACAGTAATAATTATGCTTATAGACTAATACAGAGCAGTGAATAT
Source organism: Schistocerca americana (assembly GCF_021461395.2). NCBI lineage: Eukaryota > Metazoa > Arthropoda > Insecta > Orthoptera > Acrididae > Schistocerca > Schistocerca americana. The sequence continues at coordinate 525,234,838 of NC_060124.1, forward strand.
ATAGCTCTGAAAACACTGAAATTATATTTAAATAAATCCTAAACTATCATTAAAAGAATAAAACATAAAAGATTGTTGTCACATAGTAATAGCACTTTGATTAATAAGTGAAATAGCTAATTTAAGCTTACTTTGAATAAGGCTCAGGGTTCATTAAATAAATACAATATCTCAAAGTTAATGCTTTAATTCAGTTAACAAAGTTAATACAGTATTCCTAATACTTTAAGTCAAAAAGTATGTAAATAGCGGGTTTTAGTTGGGTCTTACAGCCCAAAAATATTTAAGTATTTGAAAATAACCAATACACTACTATAGTAGAATAGTAATACGGTACTAAACTAGTACTAATATTTCGAAACTATAAATTTAACATTATGTATGTATTTAATTTTTTATTTTATAAATATTTTTAATATTGCTCTAAGTGCCATTATTAGAGCTAGAGCGTCTTTAGAAAGTTGCAAATGTCGACCGCCTGACTGGATTACTGAATATAAAGTCTGGTCGGAGATCCAGTTAATCCAAAACATCTCGGTGGGCATGAAGAACAGCCAAGTTGTTCAATCGCTTCTGTCTCATTGTTGATCGGAGTTATGAGTTCAGACGTCTAAGGACGCTAAATGACCGTTCTGCTGTTGCTGTCGTGATTTGAACTGCTTGGAGCAGCTTAACTCACTTCATTACTTCACATTTCTCGAACTGAAGGCTCTTGTGTAATGTACTTTCTTACATCACGCATGTTTTTTTAAGACCAGTTTTTTTATTAGAGATATCGGCTAACATATTAAAGTGTAAGTGTAGTCTCTCAATGTCTAGGTCATTTTTGAAAAACTCAGTTGATTTTTCCAAATTTGTTTCACCTCTGTATACTTAAAGGAAGCGCCCTTGTTCAACTGCAATGACCTGTGTGGGTCCAGTTGAAGCAAAACGCTCTGTAAAGCAAGATCACACCGTTCCACAACCTTCAATGTAAATAGCTCTGTAGTATTCCTTTGGGGTTTTGAAAGTGTGCGCTGAGCTGTCTTCGTTGTTTCCATACTTCTTTGGTATACTTCGATTCAGAAGAAGCGAAGGATCATCAACTTGTGAAGGTTTATCTTTTAAACACAATTCCTAAAAGTGTTCAAAACTACCACGCCTTCCATTCAATATACAAATCAAGCCCGCATATATTTTTCCAGATCAGCAACGCATAGATGAGGGCATCGAAGTTTTTCATTGACATCCTCTACTGGGCTCATTGCATGGCAATAAAGACGTAAAAAGAAAAAAGTCTTGAATTGTGACATTGATTCAAGGTAGCCTGCACATTTGTAACCTGCATCTGTTTTGTCCTTTGCAGTAAATGTTTCAAAAACTCTAGAAGGTCTTCAAAGTTTTTCAATATTCTCAAGATACTAGAAGCTTGCATAGTGCATCGAGTCGGGCAAAGGGGTCGTAGACCAGCTTGGACGTTGACGCTCTCACTTCGTATGCTTTTGAAAAGTCTCATCCCTTTTGCTGGATTCCCTTATGGTGTTTATTAAGTCCTTGGCTAAAGCTATAATATCCGCCATAGACGTAAATGGCGGAGACTGTCTACAACTGCCAAGTCTAAACTGAGAGCAGTGCAGTGCACTTAACGTACTTCTGGCTGTATATCCAAAACCAACTTTTTTGTCCTACGAACTTACCTCTCATATTCGAGGCACCATCATAGCACTGTTCTCGTAAGTTATCCATTGACAAATCAAGATGAGCAAAAAAATAGAAAAATGAAGCCAATACCTTTTTCAACACAGACTTCCCTAGTAGATCAATGATCTCGTTTTGAATATCGTGGTACATCTACTTATACCCCGAACGCCCTTACAAATCTTTAAACTCAGGTATGTCATTCTTTCGGAGTTCCAACAACTGAAAAAAAAAAATGAGTTTGCATCTTCGTGCCATCTAATTGCTAGTCCTTGCCAGCATAGAAACTGAACGGTAATAAAAATTGTCTCAAGAGCTATACGGCCTTTCTTCATGTCGCTATCTAACTGTTCATTCAATTGGGAGGCCACACTTCGGTGAGTGCTATAATTTAGTTTCAGAACACCTTTATGCGTAAATGTATTTTCATGAAGAAGGAATTTTTCCAAATCCTTTTTCCAGCTAGAAAACCCTACAGAAGGAAATGCATCTTCTTTTTTGGAAGGAAGTTGTAACAGATTTTTAGCATCTGCCTCTTTGCAGGTTTTGCAAAAGACATTTTCGGTAGATGCTTCATACTCTAGCCATGTATATTTGATCAACCAAGACTTCTGAAATGATCTTCCCTTACCGGATTGGTCAGGTTTCGGGTGTGAGTGGTTCTCGCCTGAAGACAACGAAGCAATTGATGACACAATAATTGTTGGAGGTTGACTTGCAGTATCATCAACTTCCAAGCGCGCCTTTTCGGTAACAAATTCATCCATTGCAAACTTAATTCACGATGCACTAAGAGACTAGCGTAAACGAATAAAATATAGTCATATAAAATAGTCCACTAGACACTAAAGTCGGAACACTAAACACGTCTGCAGCATGCACTGACCGAAACTATCCACTCTGAATGACTGTGACAGCAGGGTGGGCTTTATATTGCCGCGGCGTCGTAATGCCTCGAAACGTCAAGGCGACTCGAGGCGCTTCTGCTACAGTCCTTTCGATCTCACCCAGAGGTTCGCGCACCGGGACAAATTCTAAGGGTGCGCGCAGCATAGTAACACTATCATGATTCACACTATTCGTTTTCAGTTAACCTGCTTACTACCGTAATAATTATTTGTTTTAACTCATTACTGAATGTATTTTAAAAGGTAACTATCATCGAACAAGGAAAATAAAAAATTCCAACATAATTTTGTGATTTTACAACGCATAATATAACTACTAATTTTCTTAAATTGTTGAGGGGGGGGGGGGGGGGGGGGCGGGGCCGGGGCGGAGCCATGCTGTCGATGCGAAGTTAAACTCTAAACCCTCCTTCCTTCTGCCATGTCTCGCGTTCCAGTAGTGCACAGAGGCCAGAGCTCTAGCTCTCTGCTGTGTGCGTACCGTGAAGCGAAAGAAGTGGTTTGATCTTCAAACTTTTTTTGCGTCCAGACTTTTGTTTTTCGGACATGAGTTCCTTATCAAAACTTTATGTACTAAATCACCTATACAGTAACTAGAAGCCTGTAATAGAAATTATGAAACACATTATTCTTCTTGTTTCACGTGATCTTTGAATTTAACATTAACTCCTTTCGTGACTTACAAACTTCCCTTTTTGTACCTACCAGTAAAGTCTGTTGAGTATCTCCGAAACTGCGTCGCACTTGCTATAAGAAGGCGAGATGAAACACACTGCTCGTCGTTGGGTATTCTCTATATCTTCAATTAATCAAACCTGGTAAAGGACCCAGAATAACGAGTGGATTGATGAGCAGAGTGGGAAGTACGAGCTGTTTGTAAGCCACGTCTACGATGGACGAAGTGCATTTGCTTAAGATTTTTCCAGTGACTCTCAGCCGGTTTTTCCTGTAACTGTATCCTATGACGCCGTAAGCTGAAGATGACAGCCTGCATCTTGTAGTCCTTTGGGGCGGATAGCTGAGTTTCGCAAGCTTTCGTTGTAGTGATAATGTCATCTATCGACTAGGACAGTCTAATGTTTGTTGATACCCCATATGAGCATACATTTGGTAATAAACGTTGGCGTGGTGGTGACACGTCAAATACTTTTCAGAAGTCGTCTACAATTTGTGACTGGGTAAAGGATTTCTTTGTACGCAGGACTCAACATGTCGCCTTGGATGAATAGTCATCGACAAATGTATTAGTAACTCCAGGCGAGCCCCAGGGAAGCGTCTTGGACACTTGTTTGTACTGTACATCAGGGGTGTACACACTTGCTGGCACCACGAGTCACAGACCACATACTGTGACTGCGGAAGAGCCGCAAGTTCAAAAATATCGTGCTGCGAAACAAGTTATTATTCCGAGTTTGGATTACCCTGCTAAAATGGCAACGAGATTTGGCTCAAAAGAACTAAGTTCTACAAGGGTCCGCTCTGTCCGTTTCAGGAGGAATGAAAGATGAGCAAAAAAACGAAAAATTAAAAGAACGAACGGCGAGGGGCGCACCGCCATCAGATCAATGGTGGGCCGCATGACAGTCCGCGGTTGTGCATCCCTGTTTTATATTAATGACACGGCTGACAATATTGATACCGGTCTCAGTTTTTTTTTCTTAGATGATCCTGTTTTGTATGATGAAGTACTGTCTAAAAAGGCTACACTGTTCTCAGTGAGATCTTGGTAAGATTTCAAAATGGTTTGAGGATTTCCTGTTTGCTTTAAATGCGCAGAAATGTAAAATTATGCTCTTCACGAAACGAAAACCGTAGTACCCTATGACTATAATATCGCTATTGATGATATCGACTGTAAACAAAGATAAGACACAAATTGGTTGTTTTGAGAATTTGCGCAGTTTCAATAAAACCTCATAGATAAGAAATTTCAAGTATGTCCGTTGTGACTTTTTATTCAGACAAGTCATTGTTTTCAAATATTGTTAGAGTAATGACATATTTTTTAAAATTGTAAGTTCTATCCAAATTTTGTTTTTTAAATTATATTCATGGTTGTTTAACATTGTTCATTTGCAAACTTAGTGCATTTAACATGGTTAGCATTGACTTACCACTGCTTACTTCCTGGGCAAGTTAACGAAACATTACTATGGAACCTCCCAAAAATACAAATTTAAACGTTCTAATTATTTCAGTTTATGGTACAAAGCTTTCCTTTACCAGTTTTTACAATAATAAAATATAACAGCATCAAAAATGAACCTATGGCTCAGCAGAAATTTATTGTCGCCTTATTACAGTACGTAAATAATTTTAAGTATAGGCCTTAACATTTTTGCCATCATACTATCGTGTAAATTCACGTAAACTGTTTACTTGCCTAAATAATTATTCGGATTTACCTGTTTAGCAACAGCTTCTGAAGCACATTTGCGTCCGGGAAGATATTCAGGTTCCTTACCTGAGGCGAGGCGTTCCATATCATCCTAAGATTTGCACAAATCGTCCGTGAACAGTATTTTCCTGACACGAACATCACACGCATTACTATTACTGGCAGCCATGTTTTTGGCTCACATCACTGTTTACATGCCCACATCCTGACGAGGTTACCATTATTGAGAACTGCGGTTTCTCCATTAATCGTGAGATTGTCAACATCGTACCATGCTTTACACACAATAACTCTGTTTCTCGCCAAGGACCCAGCCGCAGTGGTAAGACCAGTTAGATTCAGATCACCGAAGTTAAGCGCTGTCGGGCTGGGATAGCACTTGGATGGTTGACCATCCGGTCTGCCGAGCGCTGTTGGCAAGCAGGGTGCAATCAGCCCTTGGGAGGCAAACTGAGGAGCTACTTGACTGTGAAGTAAAGGCTCCGGTCTCATAAACTGGCATACGGCCGGGAGAGCGGTGTGCTGACCACGTGTCCTTCCATATCCGCATCCAGTGACGCCTGTGAGCTGCGGATGACACGGCAGCCGGTCGGTACCGTTGAGTCTCTATGGCATGTTCGGGTTGAGTTTAGTTTAGTTTCTCATCTTATGTCCCTTACCATTGTTTACAGCTGAGATATTCAGTTATAATCAGTCAACTCATACAAATACTTGGGTGCAACAGTTTGTAGGGATATGAATTGGGACGATCACATAGACTCAGGTGAAGATAAGGCAGGTGGCAGTCTTCGAATCATTGTCAAGATACTGGGAAAATGCAGTTAGAGTGTATGAGAGACTGACTACAAATCACTTGTGCGTCCCATCTTAAACTATATCTCAAGGGTATTGAATCCCATACTAATAAGGATTAATGGAGAATATTGAACGGATACAAATAAGGAGGGCAGAGGTTTGTGAAACGCCCGCTAAACCCGCTGGGCAGAAAATGTGATTAGGGCTGTGGAAAGGGCCGAACAAGGTGGCGGTCAGTTTCACTTCAAAATTGTAATTTAATAACACATTTAAACCAAAACGGCACACAGCCGAACCTTTACAATCAATTCTTTCACGGCTGAAGGCCTCCAAACAAGAAATCTTAAAAATCAACAAGATAAATTTCAAGTGACTGTTAAAATTGCAAATAAAATTAATTATAGAGAGAGAGAGAGAGAGAGAGAGAGAGAACTGTGATATATACATATATCACAGCTAGGCTGAAAACCTCGGGGCAAAAGTGGATGGACCAAACATATACAAGGTGTAATACAAACGGCTGAAGGCCACAATTAAATTTTAAAATATATTACCATAATCTTGTAAGGCAGAAGGCCGCAATGTTTTCGCTTAAGGAGAAATTTTGAGAATAAGGCTTTAAGCAGCTGAAGGCTCACAGTTGATTTTCCAATAATTCAAAAAATACCTTAACCTTTAAGTTTTAAGTGACTGAAAGCACACTAAATTAAAAAACAACGCAACAACAATAATTCAAGAGTAAGCTTTTAAGCAGTGAAGGCCCACAGTTGATTTTCCAAAAATTCAAAATATCTTGAAGCTTGAAGTTTTAAGTGGCCAACAGCTCACTAAATGAAAAGATAGCACAACAACAGTAACTTTCAGCAAAATATCCGCTTTCCAGAATTCAAACTTACTTATACGGGCTGTAGGCCCTTGATTTACACAAAATACAATAACAAAATTTTCTTTTGAAGTATTGACTATAGTAGATTACCAACAGACCATTAAACACCCATGAAAAGTACAGTATAGACAATGGCACTCAGACGCCTCCAGGGAGGAGGAGGGGGAGGGGGGGGGGGGCATGCCCTCGAAACATTAACGTTCACTCAGGTGAGACAGGTGGTGGGCCCAACTACACTTGATCCGTCGGTAACCCAACTAGGAGACAGTCACGGACCAACCGACCAAACGACTTGCTAGCTTACCATTAGGTACATGGAAACTCAAAACCAAACTGTTACAGACGTGATTATCCACAATGAAATATGTATTAAGCTCTCAAAACTACACACCATGTTGGACAGCAACCATAGGTGAGGAAAGTACACTGCCTGAAATTACATTAGTGGCCAGATCAGGTAATCGGAACACTAACGCCCAGAAGGCAGAAAATTCCGCTGGTGCATTTGAATTGTAGTGATACAATATAATTAAATCCACCGCACGGCTGCTCGATTTCACCACTACAAACATTCGGTGTTGGTCACAGGAAAAGCTCCCTAACAGCGACCACCGAAACGAACGACACAACATGAATGGAGGTGGCTTGGGTACTTAAGACACGACTCAACTTTGACGTCCTGGGTCGGTGAGCCACGAAGCTCGTAGCGATCGGACAGCTCCACACACGATACGACACTGCGCAGGGACTGCCAGCGGACCCAGCCGACTGACAAGGGGAGGCCGCCAATTGTGAAATTCAGATTCGATTCATACTGCGCATAATAAAAGCTCATGGCCAGAGGTGTAATGTGGCAAAGCACCAAGATGCACTTCTCAGGCGTTGTCGAGAAAATCGACAGTTAAAAGAAACCGTTGCGGTGAAATACTCTCTACGATTAATAGTTTTCTACAGCGTCGTGGCGCAGCGGTAAGCGCTGGGGTTTGTAATCCGAAGGTCACCGGATCGAATCACCCACCATGCAACTTTTTTTTTTTTTAGTATTTGTTTTTTGTAATTCAAATGTATATAATTCCCGGCAATCAGTTGCAACAATTATGCATATAATAAGTTGTTGAAAGTCGTTTGTCGTGGAAAAACTGGCGACTTCGAACATCATTATGTTTTCCGCAAACAAAGTTGTATTTCACAAATGTTATTAATTGTCTTCATAATGTTAACCACGTATAGTTAACGGAAGACGTAGAAACGATATTCCGAAACGAATACGTATAGCGTAAGTCAAACGCTCGAATTAGAATAGAGACCCCACGAACACAAATTCGCTGTGGCAGGTATGAAATATAAACTCCGTTACTCGCTCGTTACACTTGATGAACAGATGTTGAATGGGCCGAAACAAGCCGCCGCATAACAGCGTCGTTCCCTGCTAACTTCGAAAGAAGGTAGATGCGGTCCCTAGCGCAACTTATAACATAGTCGAAAATCTGTGCGGACGGGAGAACTTTGGTACACCCTGTTAAAAAAACGGAAAAATGGAGGCGGTACAATTGGAGAGCGATCAGCCTTCACCAACATGCATAAGCAATTCATTAATAGTATATATATATATATATATATATATATATATATATATATATATGAATTACAAGAAAACTAATAATAAAAAAAATTGCATGGCGCGAGATTCGATCCAGCGACCTTCGGATTACAAACCCGAGCGCTTACCGCTACGCCACGACGCTGTGGGAAACAGTTAATTGTAGAGGGTATTTCACCGCAACGGTTTCTTTTAACTGTCGATTTTCTCGACAACGACTGAGAAGTGCATCTTGGTGCTTTGCCACATTACACCTCTGGCCATGAGCTTTTATTATGCGCAGTATGAATCGAATCTGAATTTCACAATTGGCGGCCTCCCCTTGTGAGCCGCACGGAGATATCCTCCCTGGTCCGCACCAACCGACCGATTGCCCGCACACACCGTAGCCGGATACTATATGCACAAGAACAAAGATGGTACACGGTGCAAATATCGTTACACATCGCTGCTGCCACATGTAGAAGGAGAAAGAACTACGGCATAACCGCAACAACGGCGGGAAACCAAACGCAAATAGACAGCCAAGTTCAAGGAGACGCATAGTTCGGAGTGAGTACGGCGCAGTTTGCTTGACGTACGGAGCATAATCACGGAGATGTTGAAACGACTCAATTGGAAGGCGCATGAAGACAGACACAAAGTATCCTGTGAAAGCATAATTACAAAGTATCAAAACCGATATTCAAGTGAGGAATCTTACAATATACCGCAACCCCGTACATGTTGCTTTCCATCGGGATATCGAACACGAGATTGGATTGATTACAGCCCGCACAGAGGCGTTTAAGCAATCTTCCTTTCCGCGTTCCACTCACGGTTAGAAACCCTAACATTAGTCCCTTGCTAAGTATCCTCCGCCGTGTACTACACAGTGGTTTGCAATGTATGTATGTAGATGTAATTGTGTATGCACCGGGCATCAAATACTCTGACATTCTGTCACGCAGTACAAAGTACACACCCTCCACAACACTGCGTTTAGAGCGCTCGCCCGTCAGTAATGGTAAACTGGCGACGCGCCCGTAGTGCGCCGGTTGCCTATCTGGCAGTGAACAAGGTACACGCAGTTCGGCTGGGTGTGTGGCGAGGCCGGCTCGGTTTTCACGCCAAACAGCTTTGCGTGCCTCTCGGTGGGTGCTACAGCCGCAACTGCCGCCCATTCACGGCCAAATTGCCTAAATTTCCTCCACCTAATACCACTTTCTGCGAGCGCACACGAAGGCTATCAAGGGCTGTAGACGACTGTTCCGCGTGGACTCATCACAGCTGCGTCATCGTACTGTTACTCTCAGAACTTCATTGTAAATAACAAAAATCGCTACTCGAAAATACATGTTCTTTTATTACTCTCATCTGCATCTACATACATACTCCGCAATCCACCATACGGTACGTGGAAGAGGGTACCTCGTACCACAACTAGCATCTTCTCTCCCCGTTCCACTCCCAAACAGAACGAGGGAAAATGACTGCCTATATGCCTTTCTACGAGCCCTAATCTCTCTTATCTTATCTTTGTGGTCTTTCTGCGGAATATAAGTTGGCGGCAGTAAAATTGTACTGCAGTCAGCCTCAAATGCTGGTTCTCTAAGTTTCCTCAATAGCGATTCACGTAAAGAACGCTTCCTTTCCCCCAGAGACTCCCACCCGAGTTCCTGAAGCATTCCCGTAACACTCGCGTGATGATCAAACCTACCATTAACAAATCTAGCAGCCCGCCTCTGAATTGATTCTATGACCTCCCTCAATCCGACCTGATAGGGATCCCAAACGCTCGACCAGTACTCAAGAATAGGTCGTATTAGTGTTTTATAAGCGGTCTCCTTTACAGATGAACCACATCTTCCCAAAATTCTACCAATGAACCGAAGACGACTATCCGCCTTCCCCACAACTGCCATTACATGCTTGTCCCACTTCATATCGCTCTGCAATGTTACGCCCAAATATTTAATAGACGTGACTGTGTCATGCGCTACACTACTAATGGAGTATTCAAACATTACGGAATTCTTTTTCCTGTTCATCTGCATTAATTTACATTTGTCTATATTTAGAGTTAGCTGCCATTCTTTCCACCAATTACAAATCATCTTGTATCCTCCTACAGTCACTCAACGACGATACCTTCCCGTACACCACAGCATCATCAGCAAACAGCCGCACATTGCTATCGACTCTATCCAAAAGATCATTTATGTAGATAGAAAACAGCGGACCTACCACACTTCCTTGGGGCACTCCAGATGATACCCTCACCTCTGATGAACACTCACCATCGAGGGCAACGTACTGGGTTCTATTACTTAAGAAGTCTTCGAACCACTCCCATATTTGGGAACCAATCCCATATGCTCGTACCTTAGGAGTCTGCAGTGGGGCACCGAGTCAAACGCTTTCCGGAAGTCAAGGAATATGGCATCCGTACTCATACGTTATGGGTGTTTTCTCAGGATACTCTATTAAAAAAAATTGAGGTGGTGTGTGGGGGTGGGGAGAGGGGAAAGAACGTTGCCATCAAAATGATTTAACACTGATATAAGTTTGAGGTCAAGTAATACTTCCAAGAACAAGTAGAAAAGGTACGAGGAAAAACAACGTTAATCGCGAAATATGTTCTCTTTGATCATATCTGTGCTTTAGTAGCTTTCGAATATCATGCTGTCACACGGAATTTTAAATTTCAATAGCATCAAAACCTTCATGGACCCCTTCGGGGGAAACAGTGCACTTGTGGCATTTTTGTCGCATTAAAAACGTCTGTCTTTCAGTCTCTCTAAACACCCTAAAATTTTGTATACGTTGTATTTTACAGTCTATACAGGGTGGTCAGAAATTCCCGGTACAGGCTTCTAGGACTTGTGGAAGGGAGTGAGTACATCGTATTTTGAATAGGAACCCATGTCCGGAAACGTCACCCAACGAGACTACAGAGTTTCAAAGTTATAGCCGTGGGCGTCTGTAAATGTACGTATGCACGGGGTGATTGCGTGATGATGTTACAGACTTTCTAGGATGATGGAGAACGAGAAATGTATTAGTTTGAAGTAAGGATCCCTGTACCGGAAACGAACGATTCGAAAGTTATAAACGTAAACCGTTCTGATACCTCTGACAGTTGAATACATGTGCCGGTTCCTGTGTTGCGAAGAGTGTAGGGCTGGTAACTTTCAGTGGTGTAGTAGTGTGGACAAAAATGAGAAAAAATGTCCAATGAACGTGGGCTCTAAAGTGCGTACCTAACAGCTATGAATACTTGCTCAGTAGAGGAGATGTGTTTCACATTAGCGGAGATGAACGAATTGTCATAGCTCCTCAGGTATGCAATTTAGAGCCCACGTTTATTGGACATTTTTTCTCGTTTTTGTTCACATTACCACCACTGAAAGTTACCAGCCCTACACTCTTCGCAACACAAGAACCGGTACATGTATTCAACTGTCAGAGGTATTAGAACGGTTTTCGTTTATAAATTTCGACCCGTTCGTTTCCGGTACAGTGATCCTTACTTCAAACTAATACATTTATCGTTCTCCATCGTCCTAGAAAGTCTGTGACATCATCACGGAATCTCCCCGTGTATACGTACATTTACAGACGCCCGCGCCTATAGTTTTGACGCTCTGTAGTCTCGTTGGATGACGTTTCCGGACATGGGTTCCTTATTCAAAATACGATGTACTCACTACCCTCTACAAGTCCTAGAAGTTTGTAACGGGAATTTACGACCACCCTGTATACAGCCTAAGGCAATAAAAATAATTATGAAAACGACCACGAAGGAATTATCCGAATGGGACGGAAATCTGTAGATATGATGCGCATGTACAGACAAACAAATGATCACAATTTAAAAAAAGGATGATTTACTCAAGAGTAGGAGCTTTACAAACTGAGCGAGTCAGTAATGCGTTTGCCCATCTCTGGTCCTTATGCAAGCAGTTCAGATTGAGCTTGAGATTGAGTAGCAGAGTTGTTGGATATCCTGAGAGGTATCATGCCAAATTCTGCCCAACTGGCGTGTCAAATCGTCAAAATCCCGTGTTGAATGGAGGGCCCTGTCCATAATCCTCCAAACGTTTTCATTTGGGGAGAGATCCGGCGACCTCTCTGGCCAAGGTAAGGTTTGGCAAGCACGAAGCCAAGCTGTAGAAACTCTCCCCATTTGCAGGAGGGCATTATCTTGCTGAAATGTAAGCCCAGGATGCCTTCCACGAAGGGCAGTAAAACGGGGTGCAGAATATCGTTGTTGTACCGCTATGCTGTTAACCAAAAGGGTCCTGCTGTGAAAAGAAAAGGCATCTCAGACCGTCGTTCCTGGTTGTCAGACCGTATGGCAGATGAGAGTAAAGTTGATACCCCTCCGTAGAAGCATCTCCAGTTACGTCTTCATCCTGGAGTCTTATTGACTGAGCCCCAATGAGCAGCGAAGACAACGTGGGATTCCAACCTGTTTGTCGCCTGCCATACAGCTCGACAACCAGAAGTGATGGTCTAGGGTGCCGTTCCCCTTCATAGCAGGACCTATTTGTTTATGATCGGCTTCTGTCTTACAACACAGCAGTACGTCGACAATATGCTACGCCTCGTTTTGTTATCCTTGGTGGCAAGCCATCCTGTGCCCGCATTTCAGCAAGATAATGCCCTTCCGCATACGGTGAGAGTTTCTTCTACTTATCTTCGTGCTTGCCAAGCTCTACCTTGGCCGGAAACGTCGCCGGATCTGTCCCCAAATGAGAACGTGTGGGGCATTATTGGCAGGGCCCTCCAATGAACACGGTATGTTGACGACCTAACGCGCCAGTTGGACAGGCCTCCAACAGGTCTATCAATCAGTGCCAAGCCGAATGACTGCTTGGCATAAGGATCAGAGATGGGCCAACGCGTTCGTGCAGGAAAACATACGACAAACGAAATTAAGTTGCATATCTCTGGCATGAGGCTATAATACACGTACTGCCGCGATTGGCCCCGTGTCTCTCTAAACAACTCGTCCAAGTCTCACGAACTGTCTGACGGCGATATTGCATTAACTAAGTTACATGCTCAAGGGCATGTGGGGATATCACAAATGATGAAATGAATCAGTTCGGTCTCTAACTGAGACGTGATGGAAGTGTAAGGTTTCCGAGGCGCTGCAGGATTGTAGCACTTTCCGCTGCCCATTTAGGTCGGAGCTTCCATAGGTAAAAGTAAAAGAAGCAAGACCGTCACTCCCGATTGTGGGCGCGGCTGCGTCGCCACAACCGTGACGTCACAGGGTCACGTGGGCTGACACGGCGCGCCCCGTGGCTACCCTCTGGCAGTCTGGCGGCGTGGGTCTCGCCGGCTAGTTCCCGCAGCGGCCGCGCGCAGCGCCATGGGTGCGTACAGCTGCGGGGCATTAGAAATCTGACTCTCGTAGCTACACGTCCGTGGGAATATACATGTCGCTGCAGAAAAGAGTCCATGAGTCGTAGCTCACTCGCGACGGTTAACCTGTTTTATCAAGTGTATTTTTAGTTATCTGGTTTGCTTGTAAACAGGGGGGTTTCAATGAGATAATATATGCTTTTTTACAAAAAATCCGTTTTATGGGTGTCGTGTGTTGCTTCGTTTCCGTTCAAGTACTCTTTAATGATTGTGATGTGTGCGCTCAGCTACTACATTAAGTTTAACATCTTGTCTCAGGGCACAATAATAGATTAACTCTGCCGTTCCACCACCGTATAGGATTGTGCATTTTTTTTATTTAAATGATATTTCCGAAGTTGATGATTATTATTACTGTTCCCAGAATAGCGGAGATTACGCCGATTTAAACTTTCTGGCAGATTAGAACTGTGTGGTAGACTAGGACTCGGATCCGGGAACATTGTGCTTCGCAGACAAATGCTCTACTTACTGAGCTACCTGCATTTTATTTTAAGCCTTTTTATTGTTCTGAAACACACTTTACAAATATTGATGGAAGGCTTAACGATTATTAACACTTTCTTCAAACTGTATACATGAAGCACTGAATTATTTCATTATTAAAAAAGGGGAAACACCAGTGTCCATTGCACATCCACAAGTATATTTTTAACAACAAAACTTGGTATCACCTTTTGTGGGATATTTTCTCTGTGCTATATTGGTATATTGTTTAAACTGGTTTTAGCTGTTCAAGAGTGACTCACGACCCGATCTCACAGCTTTACTTCCATCAGTACATCTTCTCCTACCATCCAAACTTCTCCTACATACGTTGCGGCAGTAGCACTCCTTCAACAAATGTTTTAGGGCGTTAAACTGCTGCGTCATCTGAACCCTAAATGATCTTCCTTCTCTGTTTTTTTATATTTGTCAGTAGTAATGAGATCCTCTGACGCTCGACTATCCTGTTCCATCTCGTTTTATTAGTTTATTTACGCTTTTACATTTTGTCAGAAGCACGCCTGATTAAGTTTGACCCCTCCATTTTCGTTCGTAGGTCAGATGCTGTTTCGTAGGTCAACTCTCAGTATCCACCTAAAGAAATTTTTCACAGACCACGTTCTTCTTACCTTTCTAGTGGCTTTTTCCCATATATTTTCCACTCTGAAAACTTTTAAGCATGAGATACAGAAGAATTTATGGGGTAAAGGTTTCGTGAAACAGTCTTTGATTATTTTTTCTTATTACGGTTTAACGTCCTATCAGTAGATTGACCAATAATCACTTTGGAAATATAACGACATTCTAGCATCAAAATATACAATTATAGTTTCTCCAAGTTGTGGTTCTTGGAAGCGATTTCTTTTACTTTAGAATTTCTGCCGAGACTACAAATCTCAGTACTTTTTAAGAGACCTCGATCATGACGAGTGGTTTCTTTAGGAATTGTTTCCCACATTAACTCAGAGAAAAGATTTTGGTAAGTGTTTGTACACACCCGATGTAAATGGTGCAGCGCTTAATCCTTTCACTACCAGTGGAACGAGTCAGGTATCACGGACCCAGTGGCAACTTGCTGAATGTCCCACTGACAAAGGAAAGCGTACTAAAGCTCTGCAGAACTCTTACTATTAGCCGCGCGGTCTGAAGCGCCTTGTCACGGTTCGCGCAGCCTCCCCGTCGGAGGTTCGAGTCCTCCCTCGGGCGTGGGTGTGTGTGTTATCCGTAGCGTAAGTTAGTTTAAGTTAGGTCGAGTAGTGTGTAAGCTTCGGGACCGATGACCAAAGTAGTTTGGTCCCCTAAGATCTTACCACAAATTTACAAAAATTCTTACAATTACAGACTGCTCCCTTACGTTCTGCTGTCTTTCATTGTTAATCCTCTGCGCCGTATTGTCGCATCTATTTAGTTCGAGCCTGCCTGTAGGCAACCAAATGAACTGATTTGGAAAGTGAGTTGCTGTCGCGACATCCTGGACAACTCGTGCCAATGAAATGCACGCACATTTTGAGGTTTGCTGTGTCACAAACGGTGGCCGTGTTGAACGCCTGTAATGTGAGTGCACTTGGAGGGTTGCTCTAGTCACTGATGTGTGTCTGTTTTCTGTACGGCTTGCAACTTATGCACAGAAGTCTTCTGAAACCCCGGATGTAGTTGCGAATAATCTGTAATGTCCCATCCCCCCCCCCCCCCCCCCCCCGCCATAGTTAGAAAACGAACCAACGGGAAATACGTTATTTATATTTACTTCTGATTACGACAATAATTAAACTAACCATACACGAAAGTCTTTCACACCGAAAAAAGTAGTAGAAAAAGGGTTAACAGAGGACTTGCACACATGAAGTATGGAGTAAAAATCTCAATCTGGCCAACGAGTCTAGAGCGGAATGATTCCTTGAAGAGAGAAGGTCTTTTTTTCCTTCACTATACATGTCCTATGCGAGCTTGTTGCCAGTCGGTAATGATCTTTGAAATGAATTCGATGACTGAGAATTCCTTGACGTCAGCTGAATGAGCTACAGATATACTACCAGATGCAAATTTGTGCCGGACTGGGATTCGATTTTCAGCTTACTGCAATAGTAGTAGATCTACACCGAATGCAGCTCCTGCCAAGGAATCCACAGTTATCGGATTAATTTCGAATCTATTTCGTACAGCTGCTGAACGTCAATAGCTTATGTTCTTGCAGACATGTTGTTGTTGATGGGACGTCAAATTCTAGTGTTTCTCCGCTTTCCGCCCGTTCCTACACTAAGACTTTAGCGTGTACATATTATTCTGCCAGTCATACGTGTGACAAAATGTTCTTACTCGGAAGAATTATTGATAAAAAAAAACGCATAGCAGTAAAACAAAATAAAATGTTTTGGATTTACAAGTGTAAAATAGTATCTAAAACTATATACATACTCCGCAAGCCACTGTACAGAGTGTGGCGGAGGGTACTTCGAACCAGTGAAGCGATTTTATGTTCTATTTCATTTGTGTACTGACCAGGAGAAAATGTTTGTATGGCTGTGAACGCAGTCTAAGCGCTCGTATCTCATTCTCACGATTCCTACGCGAGTTGTACAATGGTGCGGTCGCTTTTACTCTTCTCTACATTTACCCAAGGAATTTTCCGGAAAATAACGTCGCCTTTATTCCAGAAATTCCCATTTACGTATCACGGGCATCTGTCTTTCTTTTCATACGGACTACACCGACGTCTTAGGATCCCACCTCCTCGTCTCTGAATTCTTTCGATGTCTTCTGGCATACCTACTTCACAACGACTCCAAACTCTCAAACATCTACTTCTACTAAACCCACACTACTGCTCTACAGTTCACAAGTAAGTGCCTGTCAGATGGTTCTTCGAATCACCTTCAGGCTATTTCTGGTCCGTTCCACTCCCGTACGGCGTGCTGGAAAACGAACACTTAAATCTTTCCGCGTGAGCTCTGATTTATTTTACTACAATGTTCATTTCTCCCTGTGTAGGTAGGTAGCAACAAAATATTTTCGCATTCGAAGATGAAAGTTGACTCAAATTTGACGAAATGATCCTGCCACAAAGAACAACGTCTTTGTCTTAATGATTGCTACCCCAATTTGCATATCATATCCGTGGCATTCTGTCCACTATTTCGTGATGATGCAAAACGAGATACCCTTCTTTGAAGTTTTTCGATATTCTCAGTGAATACTATATGATGCGGATCCCAGACCGCGCAGCAATACTTCAGAGGAAGGCGGGCAAACGTAGGGTAAGCAGTCTCTTTACTAGACCTGTTGCATCTTCGAAGTGTTCTGACAATAAATCGCAATCTTTGTTTCGCTTTACACCCCCCCTCCCAACCCCCCCCCCCCCCCAAAAAAAAAACAAATCTACAGGCTTTACATTTGTGTTATATAACGTGTACCCGAAATTTAGAGGGTTCCTTTTGGTACTCATGTGTAAGGCTACACCCTTTCCATTATTTAGAGTTAATTACTACTTTTCGTACCATACAGATATCTTGTCTAAATAATTTTTCAGTTGGTCTGATGACTATATGAGACGGTAAATGAAAGCATCATACGCAAACACTCGAAGAAGGCTGCTCAGATAGGCTCCTAAATCGTTTATGTAGATCAGGAACAGCAAAGACCTACAACACTTCCTTGGGGAACGCCAGATATTACTTCTGTTTTACTCGATGGCATTCCGTCAGTTACCATCAACTGTGACCTTCCTTACAGGAAATAATGAATCCAGTCGCACAAGTAAGATGATATCCTGTATGAAAGCAGTGTGATTAGTTGTCGCTTGTGAGGAAGGATGTCAAAAACGTTTTGGAAAAGTAAAATTGTTGAACCAAATTGAGGTCCACTGTGGATGACACTCAGTACTTCCAGAAAATAAAGAGCTAGTTGTGTTGCGCAAGAGCGACATTTTCTGAGTTCGTGTCGGCTGTTTGCCAATAAACTGTTTTCTTGCAGGTAGGTTATTCTGGTCGAACACACTATACATCCCAGACTCCTACTGAAAATCGGCGTTAGTGATATGGGTCTGTAATTCTTGGGACTACTGCTATTTCCCGTCTTGAGTATTGGTGTGACCTCTGCAACTTTCCAGTGTTTAGGTACGGATATTTCGTCGATTGAGCAATTGTATATGATTGCCAAGTATGGAGTTATTGTGTCAGCGTAAACAAAAGCATAAGCGTATGAATAAGCAAAACAAAATAATTGTCGCCGTTCTTTCTTGTAGGAGGTTTTCGTTTCCAGAACCTTTACGAAAAATCAAAGTATTCCACTTCACTACCAAAAATATTGAGTGTCTATCCGTATCATATCTTCTAGATTCCTTCCACTAAATCGGATACTAACCGGTTCTTTGTCTTCCCAGTGCACAAACGGTTCTGTGGTACCAGGTATCGATCTATGATGAAATACCCACATTAGTACGTGGTGTAGCTTCTACGGGCAGTAATGCAGGCGCTGAGTCTTGCATCCCATCCAGTTATCGTACAGATGGGGTATTCTGTCTAGGGATATGTTATGCCACGTCCGCTCGACGTAGTTCTGTAAGGGTTGTTGGTTGACGAGTCGCACGATTCACTTCTCGTCCCATCATATCCGGCACTTGGGCAACTGGAGACAAGTACGGAGGTCGTGCTGGCCAGGGAAGTTGCTGCACGTCCCGCAAGGCACGTTGAGTTTCACGGGCAGTGTGTGGGCGAAAATTATCCTGTCGGAATAACACATCACCTACCTGCTGCAAGAACGCCAGAAGAGCGGGTCTAACAACATTCTGTACGCACCGAGCGCGGTTAACGAGAGTTGTAGCTTATCGCACCGTAGTCCGTAATGCCTGGGAAGGGGCCAGTACGTCTTGGACGAGTATTCTATACGAGACAGCATCACCAGGTCTACGCTTGGACGCAAACGACCATCGCTGAAGACCAGAGCACATTCCAAGTGACCCTGTGACGGCACCGTCAACATCGGAGCTGTGGCCTGTATGGAAGACGAGACAGAAGTGTTCTTGCCCGTATTCTCACCGTTAATAATCAGATCGCAATCATTCCTGTTGACACGTCTGGGCTCGCAAGCCTTCTTATCTGTGCTGTTATACACTGTTGCTGTTGTGGTCTTCAGTCCTGAGACTGGTTTGATGCAGCTCTCCATGCTACTCTATCCTGTGCAAGCTTCTTCATCTCCCAGTACCTACTGCAACCTACATCCTTCTGAATCTGCTTAGTGTATTCATCTCTTGGTCTCCCTCTACGATTTTTACCCTCCACGCTGCCCTCCAATGCTAAATTTGTGATCCCTTGATGCCTCAGGACATGTCCTACCAACCGGTCCCTTCTTCTAGTCAAGTTGTGCCACAAACTCCTCTTCTCCCCAATTCTATTCAATACCTCCTCATTAGTTATGTGATCTACACATCTAATCTTCAGCATTCTTCTGTAGCACCACATTTCGAAAGCTTCTATTCTCCTCCTGCCCGAACTATTTATCGTCCATATTTCACTTCCATACATGGCTACACTCCATACAAATACTTTCAGAAACGACTTCCTGACACTTAAATCTATACTCGATGTTAACAAATTTTTCTTCTTCAGAAACGATATCCTTGCCATTACCAGTCTAGATTTTATATCCTCTCTACTTCGACCATCATCAGTTATTTTACTCCCTAAATAGCAAAACTCCTTTACTACTTTAAGTGCCTCATTTCCTAAACTAATTCCCTCAGCATCACCCGATTTAATTTGACTACATTCCATTATCCTCGTTTTGCTTTTGATGATGTTCATCTTATATCCTCCTTTCAAGACACTGTCCATTCCGTTCAACAGCTCTTCCAAGTCCTTTGCTGTCTCTGACAGAATTACAATTTCATCGGCGAACCTCAAAGTTTTTACTCTTTCTCCTTGAATTTTAATACCTACTCCGAATTTTTCTTTTGTTTTCTTTACTGCTTGCTCAATATACAGATTGAATAACATCGGGGAGAGGCTACAACCCTGTCTCACTCCTTTCCCAACCACTGCTTCCCTTTCATGCCCCTCGACTCTTATAACTGCAATCTGGTTCCTTTACAAATTGTAAATAGCCTTTCGCTCCCTGTATTTTACCCCTGCCACCTTCAGAATTTGAAAGAGAGTATTCCAGTTAACATTGTCAAAAGCTTTCTCTAAGTCTACAAATGCTAGAAACGTAGGTTTGCCTTTTCTTAATCTTTCTTCTAAGATAAGTCGTAAGATTAGTATTGCCTCACGTGTTCCAACATTTCTACGGAATCCAAACTGATCTTCCCCGAGGTCCGCTTCTACCAGTTTTTCCATTCGTCTGTAAAGAATGTTATACACTACTGGCCATTAAAATTGCTACACCAAGAAGAAATGTGCATGATAAACGGGTATTCATTGGACAAATATATTATACTAGAACTGACATGTCATTACATTTTCACGCAATTTGGGTGCATAGATCTTGAGGAATCAGTACCCAGAACAACCACCTCTGGCCGTAATAACGGCTTTGATACGCCTGGGCATTGAGTCAAACAGAGCTTGGATGGCGTGTACAGGTACAGCTGCTCATGCAGCTTCAACACGATACCACAGTTCATCAAGAGTAGTGACTGGCGTATTGTGACGAGCTAGTTGCTCGGCCACCATTGGCCAGACGTTTTCAATTGGTGAGAGATCTGGAGAATGTGCTGGCCAGGGCGGCAGTCAAACGTTTTCTGTATCCAGAAAGGCCCGTACAGGACCTGCAACATGCGGTCGTGCATTATCCTGTTGAAATGTAGGGTTTTGCAGAGATCGAATGAAGGGTAGAGCCAAGGGTCGTAACACATCTGAAATGTAACGTCCACTGTTCAAAGTGCCGCCAATGCGAACAAGAGGTGACCGAGACGTGTAACCAATGGCACCCCATACCATCGCACCGGGTGATACGCCAGTATGGTGATGACGAATACACGCTTCCAATGTGCTGTCACAGCAATGTCGCCAAACACTGACGCGACCATCATGATGCTGTAAACAGAACCTGGATTCATCCGAAGAAATGACGTTTTGCCATTCGTGCACCCAGGTTCGTCGCTCAGTACACCGTCGCAGGCGCTCCTGTCTATGATGCAGCGTCAAGGGTAACCGCACCCATGGTCTCCGAGCTGATAGTCCATGCTGCTGCAAACGTCGTCGAACTGTTCGTGCAGATGGTTGTTGTCTTGCAAACGTCCCCATCTGTTGACTCAGGGATCGAGACGTGGCTGCACGATCCGTTACAACCATGTGGATAAGATACCTGTCAGCTCGACTGCTAGTGATACGAGGCCGTTGTGATCCAGCACGGCGTTCCGTATTACCCTCATGAACCCACCGATTCCATATTCTGCTAACAGTCATTGGATCTCGACCGACGCGAGTAGCAATGTCGCGATACGATAAACCGCAATCGCGATAGGCTACAATCCGACCTTTATCAAAGTCGGAAACGTGATGCTACGCATTCCTCCTCCTTACACGAGGCATCACAACAACGTTTCACCAGGCAACGCCGGTCAACTGCTGTTTGTGTATGAGAAATCGGTTGGAAACTTTCCTCATGTCAGGTCGTTGTAGGTGTCGCAACCGGCGCCAACCTTGTGTGAATGCTCTGAAAAGCTAATCATTTGCATATCACAGCATCTTCTTCCTGTCGGTCAAATTTCGCGTCTCTAGCACGTCATCTTCGTGGTGTAGCAATTTTAATGGCCAGTAGTGTAGTTGTTCCCACCCTACCCTACACCGATCCTGACGGGCGTCTGTTTTT
The DNA here is from genome assembly GCF_021461395.2 of Schistocerca americana. Classification (NCBI taxonomy): domain Eukaryota; kingdom Metazoa; phylum Arthropoda; class Insecta; order Orthoptera; family Acrididae; genus Schistocerca; species Schistocerca americana. The sequence goes on from NC_060124.1 coordinate 525,256,809, forward strand.
CGTGGACGTCTAGAACCTCGTTTACGGGCGTGAGAATGTTCACGTGACCATTGATACAGCATCTTTGCACAGCTGGCGCAGCACGTCTCACTTGTGTGACAGTTCTCAAAAAGGGCGATCCCGCCACTCGGAAGGCCAGAATTTGACCCCTTTCAAACCCGCTCATTTGGCTGCAGGAAGCACGAGTGCGTCATCGTGGCGTGGCTGCGAGCTTTCTCCACACGTTTGCACCACACTGAACCTTTTGGCTGTTAGCATTCCCTATTAAAGGGCAGATACAGACGGCACTCTGGCAGCGATGCCACTATACTATCTGGTGGAGGACAACGTTTAAAGCATTATCGGTGCATCTATTATTCCACAGGTGGTATATGCCTTCATCCGATCAAAATCGACGTAAAGTTATAGACCCATATTCTTATAATCGGTATGGTGCAGAATTCCTGAACATATTCTAAATTCGAATATGTGTCGAAGTCGTCCGTTCGAGGAAGTACACGAAGTTTTAATTATCACCTGGAAAAAGAAGTGTTGCGCATTTTTCTTTTTCTTTTTTTTGCAGGTACATTTGCTCGGGTGCATTGGTGTCGCTGTGCCACAGTAGAGAAGCACGCCGCTTACACCATTGTGAAGTAGGGACAGGTATCGCCATTTTGTACTAGTACCTCTGGCGGCGTCCTATGCTATTGTGACGGTGCAACACAAATGTGACCGCAGACGTCCATCTGCAAACAAACAAAAACTTAATTACGCTACTCTGTTTCTTTGCGGTGGTAACTAAGTATTTTCGACTGCTTCCTATATTACCCTACCATGACAGGAATGATGCTTCCATGTATACCACAGCGTCGTTAGCGAACTATCTGATAACTCTGCTGGCCATCACCATCAGTAGCAACAGCAGCATCTCGTACATCACAGGTCAGGTTATGACTACGAGGCTGTAACCCTCCATATCACTAGTCGTTCTAAATATCAAAGCATGTTGAGAGATATTTGTCAGTTTTCTAGTAGTGAACAGACCTCTTTTGACTACCAACACCCCACCCAGATTCATCAATTCATCAAAGAGACGATATCCATTGTGGAAAAAAAAATCAAAAATGGATCAAACATCTGATTACTTTACAAAGGAGTTAACGTTTTAATTATTTTACGTTAACATGTAAAACCTTTAAAGGGAGACAAAGTTTAGGGAAGGTTTGAAATTATGTGTAAAATTTGCTGGAAGTCGCTAAGTATCTTTATTGTCAAATACGGGAAGCGCATACCCTAGGTAACTTGCGCTCCGTCTTAAGGTAAAGCTAGTTTTTCACGCATCTAAATGTTTATGAAGTCATATCTCCTGAACTAGATTGGTGTCCAAAATTAAAGCAACAAACCACTGTTTCCCCCTCCTGTGTGTAATTCATGATATAATAATACAAACTGTTAACAGATGTCCGTACGATCGTGTTCTGCACGGAAGACGGCATTCTGGTCAACGGGCAACCACGCCAACGATGACGTCAGGGCACCTAGCAAACGGGATAATGTTTACCGGTTAGTCCCACATTCACAATCGCTGCGTATACGGCCACAGACGGAGCAGTATGGTACAGAGAACTGATGTGGCCCGGTGGTTTAATGTGAATCGTTCAGTTGTTTTTCAGATGTCGCGACAGCTTATAGAGATCTAAACTGTATCCCGAAGATCAAGGCGGGGCCGATCACATGTAACACAAAGAAGAGAGAACCCTTATTTGGCTGTAAGGGCACGGCGGATCGCCTTAGTAATGCACGGCAACTGGCATCTGATCTCGCAGCAACGACTGGACGTGTTGTAGCTAGGCAAACGGTGTACAATAGGCTTCGGCAGAGTGGCCTTTACTGTCGGAGGCCTGCTGTATGTGTACCTCAGACGCGTCTTCACAGGAGGGAACGTCTAGAGTGGAGCCGTCAACACGCCACGTGGACGACCGAACGGTGGGTCAATGCTCTTTTCGCGGGTGAATCTGGACAGTGATTCTCGACGGTTTCGCATCTGGAGGGAACGTGGAACACGATTCCGGGACCCAACCGTTGTAGAGAGCGACTGATATCGACAATGATCCGTAATGGTGTGGATGGGGATTAGGTTGACCACTCGAGCACCTCTTCACGAAGTTGTACGGTTAAAGTGACAAGGTTTAGCTGCTGTCAGGCATCCTGACGAGATCTTGGGACCTAATGCGTCGTTGTATCGAGGTGCTGTGGTCCCAGACTTCATATTGCTGGACGATAACGCTCGACCTCATAGCGCACAGGTTGTTGATGTTTTCTTGGAAACGGAAGACATTCCACGCATGACGCGGCTTGCTCGCTCTCCCGATTTGAATCCCATAGAGCATGTTGGATGCACTAGGGACACAGGTTGCATCACGCCAGCATCCACCAACCACTCTCCAAGAGTTGCAAGCAGCGCTGCAGGAAGAATGGGCGTTATTGCCTGAACATGAGATTGATGACATCATTCTCAGCATGCCCCGTCGTTTGGCTGGCCTGTATTACTGCCACACCCCATACTGAGCGCATTAACCAGTTGTCGGAATGTGTGTGCAAACCCGTTAAGTTGGAAAAAAACGAAGAATATTTTATTCTACCGTTATGCATGTTGCAGTTCTCAACGTTCTGTATTCTTTATATTGTTTCACCGGATTATAGAGTTTTGTGGCAAAATGAAGGCAACTGAAAAATTTCGATTTGTTGCTTTAATTTTGGTCACCAGTATGCGTGTTGGACAATGATATAATTTTGCAGGTATTATCAGTGGTTCAAATGGCTCTGAGCACTATGGGACTTAACTGCTGAAGTCATCAGTCCCTTAGAACTACTGAAACCTAACTAACGTAAGGACATCACACACATCCATGCCCGAGGCAGGATTCGAACCTGCGACCGCAGCGGTCGCGCGGTTCCAGACTGTAGCGCCTAGAACCGCTCGGCCACTCCGGACGGCTTATCAGTGGTATATATGGATACTGTTGCCAATATTTTTTGCGAATAGAGCTCGTAGTAAAGAAGTAATACATTGAATCGTCATGCCTGGTGATCAAGGTTTACTGCATGAACAGCGAAAATGTAGTAAACAATTAGCGCTTTCCCTTTCATTAATTTGTGAAAGGTGTTGGGGAGAAAAGTTTCTAAAAGGTTTGAAATTATGTGTGAAGTTTGTGTGAAGTTTAATCGAAGTCGATAACTGTTCTATTGAATGAATAAAGTCTGTATAAATTGCATGCTGTGAGTTTCACTGCCTCAACACTTCCACGTTGTTACTAATTTTAACAGCTGACTTATGTTAAATCTTTCAAAATGGTTCAAATGGCTCTGAGCACTATGGGATTTAACATCTGAGGTCATCAGTCCCCTAGACTTAGAATTACTTAAATCTAACTAACCTGAGGAGATCACACACATCCATGCCCGAGGCAGGATTCAGACCTGGGACTGTAGCAACATCGCGGTTCCACACTGAAGCGCCTAGAATCGCTCGGCCAGTTAAATCTGTAATGTAAGATTATACCTCTTACTGAGTAGATTGGGACAGCACTTCAAATTCTTGAATTCGCTCAATAATCATACGAAGCTCAAAGTTTAGTTGCCCCTGGATGCCATCCGACACGAAATCTGCAACTGGGACTGTGTGACCTTAGCCTTTAAGTATAGTAAAGGCGTGTTTTTCCTGGCCTTTACCCGCTTTCTTCACGAATCGGCTTGTTGATTACTGGATTTGTTAATGTTAGTGGTAGAGGAGTGCCGAATGCTTTTCCTGTTGCCGCATCTTCCCCGCGGGAACAAATATGTGTACCACATGTCAATGTTTGCAAACTTATTTACTCTTCACATTTGCAACCTGTTACCTTAGAAGCTAAACCAGGCCATACAATTCACATTGTCGTGGCTAATACTAAAGGTGTAAACTATTTATTTATATCTGTTATTTAACAATTCACATTATCGTGGCTAATACTAAAGGTCTATACTATTTATTTATATCTGTTATTTAAAAAAATGACATGTTATAAAAATGCTAATGCTGGAACTACTTTCTACCACTACAAAATTACAATAAAACCCTTTAATCAATTACCCAACTAATAATAGACGATGTTATGTTATGTTAACGTGGGACCTAGAAACGATGGAAAGGCCCCGTCCCCGCCGCAGCCGCAGTGGTCCACAACCCCACGACGTCTACCGCAGTCCACTTCACCACTCCGCCGCCCCATACCGAACCCAGTGTTATTGTGCGGTTCGGACCCCAGTGGACTTCTCAGGGAACGTCTCACACCAGACGAGTGTAACCCCTATGTTTGCGTGGTAGAGTACGTGGAGAACTTGTTTGCATAGCAATCGCCGACATGGTGTAGCTGAGGCGGAATAAGAGGAACCAGCCCGCATTTGCCGAGGCAGATGGAAAACCGCCTAGAAACCATCCACAGACTGGCCGGCTCACCAGACCTCGACACAAATCCGCCGTGCGGATTCGTGCCGTGGACCGGCGCTCCTTCCCGCCCCGAATAACAGACGATACAGTCACATAAGCCTGAATAACCAGCGTTTATTGCACGGACCGCTGGAAGGCACCGACATTGATGTGGAGACTTGCCCACTGCAGTGCAATGGGCAGCCGATCTACGTATCTCAGCTATCCATGGTGTAAACAGCCCAAACGAGGTGGTCCCACGGATTCTCGACTGGGTTTGAATCCGGTGAGTTTGGTGGCCAGAGGAGCACGGTAAACTCATCCTGGTGCTCTTCCAACCAAGCATCTACACTGTGAGTTGTGTGACACAATGCACTCTCTTTCTGGCAGATGCCATCGCACCGAGAAAAAAACAAACTGCATGTAGGGGGGGGGGGGGGGGGGGAGATATGGTCCCCATGAATAGATGCATACTAATGTTGATCCATTGCGCCTTCCAGAATGACGAGATCACTTAGGGAATGACCTCCGCACTGGACCTTTCCAACGATTGTTGCAGGGTGTTTGCTTTCGGACGTTTCAAGCCGTAAACGCCAACGGGCATCTGTCCGATGGAGCGTAAAACTTAATTCTCCGAAAAGGTCTTCTATCGCCAGTCAGTTGCGGTACTGACGTACAAATCCCAGCCTTCTCGTCGATGATGAACAGCAATCAGCAAGAGTGCATGATCAAGGTGGCTACTACGAAGGCCCACACAGAGTAACGTAGGTTGAACTTTCATTGAGGACACACTTGGGGTAGCCATTGGTTCATCTGTGCGATCAATTGCTCAACGGTCCCACTTATTCTGTTCTCCCGTACACATCATCTCTGCAGTTTTTTTTAGTCATGAGTCTTCTGAATGGTTTGAAGCGGCACGCCACGATATCCTCTTTCCTCTCCTGTGCCAACCTTTTTTTTAACACTTGAAGCATACGTCCTCAATTATTTCCCAGGTGCATTCCGATCACTGTCTTCCTCTACATTTTTTGCCCTCTACGGCTCCCTCTAGTACCATCGAAGTCATCCCCTGATGTCTTAACAAATGTCCTACCATCCTGTCCCTTCTCCTTGTCAGTGTTTTCCACATATTCAAATGGCTCTGAGCACTATGGGACTTAATATCTGTGGTCATCAGTCCCCTAGAACTTAGAACTACTTAAACCTAACTAACCTAAGGACATCACGCACATCCATGCCCGAGGCAGGATTCGAACCTGCGACCGGAACGGTCACGCGGTTCCAGACTGAAGCACCTAGACCGCACGGCCACACCGGCCGGCTTTTCCACATATTCCTTTCCTCTCCGATTCTGCGCAAAATCACCTCATTTCTTACCTTATCAGTTCACCTAATTTTCAACATTCGTCCGAAGCACGACATCTCAAATGCTTCGATTCTCTTCTGTGCCGATTTTCCCACAGTCCGATTTCACTACCATACAAATCTGTTCTCCAAACGTACATCCTCAGAAATTTCTTCCTCAAATTAAGGCCTATGTTTGATACTAGAAGACTTCTCTTGGCCACGAATGCCCTTTTTGACGTGTGTAGTTTGTTTTTAATGTCCTCCTTGCCCCATTGGTTATTTTGCTGACTAGGTAGCAGAATTCCTTAACTTCATCTACTTCGTGACCATCAATCCTGATGTTACGTTTCTCGCTGCTACTTCTCATTATTTTCTTCTTTCTTCGATTTACTCTCAATCCATGTTCTGTACTCATTAGAATGTCCATTCCATTCAGCAGATCATGTAATTCTTCTTCACTTTCACTCACGGTAGCAATGTCATCAGCGAATCGTATCACTGATTTCCTTTAACCTTGAATTTTTGTCCCACTCCTGAACCTTTCTTTCTACTGATATTTATGGCCCGTGGTGTATCACATTTGCCTCGGCGGCGGTTTTGTATAGCGCCATTTTTCCATACATGGTATACTTCAACCACGCCGGGCACGCAAACAGTTTACAAACATAGCCGTTCCGGAAATGCTTCCACCTATGGCCCGCCTTTAGGACCACATTACAACGACTGCACTGTTCTTTGTGTCCTCCTCGACACGCTTTAGATAGTTGCTGTTGCTAGTGCTGCCATCTGCCGTCTGTGAGTGGTTATGACAGGTTGACGTCGAACGTTGACGGTGATCACATTGATGTGCCTGGACCGTTTATTACTGGTGCGGCACATGGTTACCAGGCCTATATTCACTTAGACGGATGTGGGACACCGCCTAAAACAACTGTGCCGAGTGGACTGAATCTGGAGCCAGGCGCGTACCCGAATGCCGGAAGCGCCGTGCTAACGCGTGCGGCTATCCGGTGGATCTCAAGTAACATACACATTGAAGCGCCAAAGAACTGGTACAGGCATACCTATTCAAATACAGAGATGTAAACTGGCAGCATGCGGCGCTACGGTCAGCAACGTCTATACACAAGTATCTGGCGCAGTTGTTAGATCTGTTACTGTTGCTACAATGGTAGGTTATCAAGATTTAAGTGAGTTTGAACGTGATGTTATACTCGGCGCACTTGCGATTGTATCTCCGAGGTAGCGATGAAGTGGGATTTTAACATACAAACATTTCACGAGTGTACTGTGAATACGGCCGAAGTGGCCGTGTGGTTCTAGGCGCTACAGTCTGGAACCGCGAGACCGCTACGGTCGCAGGTTCGAATCCTGCCTCGGGCATGGATGTGTGTGATGTCCTTAGGTTAGTTAGGTTTAATTGATTCTAAGTTCTAGGGGACTAATGACCTCAGAAGTTGAGTCCCATAGTGCTCAGAGCCATTTGAACCATTTTGTACCGTGAATATGAGGAATACGGTGAAACATCGCTGCGGCCGGAAAAAGACCCTGCAAGAATGGGACCAACGACGACTGAAAAAAATCGTTCAACGTGACAAAAGTGCAAAACTTCCGCAAATTGCTGCAGATATCAATGCTGGGTGATCAACTAGTGTCAGCGCGCGAACCATTCGACGAAACATCGTCGAAATGAGCTTTCGGAGCCGAAGGCCCACTCGTGTACCCTTGATGACTGTACGACACAAAAAAGCTTTATGCCTCTCCTGGGTCCATCAACACCGACACTGGACTCTTGATGACTGGAAACTTGTTGCTAGGTCGGACGAGTCTCGTTTCAAATTGTATCGAGCGGATGTATGTGTACAGTTACGGACACAACGTCATGAATCCATGGACCCTGCATGTCAGTACGGGACTGTTCAAGCTGTTGGAGGATCTGTAACGGTATGGGACGAGTGCAGGTGGAGAGATAGTGGACCTCTGATACTAACAGATACGCCTCTGACAGGTGACACGTACGTAAGCATTCTGTCTGATCACCTGCATCCATTCATGTCCATTGTGCATTCCGACGGACTTGGGCAATTCCAGCAGGACAATGCGACAACCCACACGTCCAGAATTGCTACAGAGTGACTCCAGGAACACTCTTCTGAGTTTAAACACTTCGGCTGGCTACCAATATCTCCCGGCTTGAACGTTAGTGAGCATATGTGCGATTTTGCAACGTGCTGTTCAGAAGAGATCTCCACCCCCTCGTACTCTTACGGATTTATGGACAGCCCTGCAGGATTCATGGCGTCAGTTCCCTCCAGCACTACTTCAGACATTAGTCGAGTCCATGGCACGTCGTGTGTCTGCACTGGTGCGTGCTCGCGGGGAGCCTACACGCGCCTTGCCACCATTCGCGCGGCTCCCCCCTCGTCGGAGGTTCGAGTCCTCCCTCGCGCATGGGTGTGTGTGTTGTCCTTAGCGTAAATTGGTTTAAGTTAGATTATGTAGTGTGTAAGCCTAGGGACCTCAGCAGTTTGGTCCCATAGGAACTTACTGCTACACGATATTAAGTAGGTGTACTACACTCCTGGGAATTGAAATAAGAACACCGTGAATTCATTGTCCCAGGAAGGGGAAACTTTATTGACACATTCCTGGGGTCAGATACATCACATGATCACACTGACAGAACCACAGGCACATAGACACAGGCAACAGAGCATGCACAATGTCGGCACTAGCACAGTGTATATCCACCTTTCGCAGCAATGCAGGCTGCTATTCTCCCATGGAGACGATCGTAGAGATGCTGGATGTAGTCCTGTGAAACGGCTTGCCATGCCATTTCCACCTGGCGCCTCAGTTGGACCAGCGTTCGTGCTGGACGTGCAGACCGCGTGAGACGACGCTTCATCCAGTCCCAAACATGCTCAATGGGGGACAGATCCGGAGATCTTGCTGGCCAGGGTAGTTGACTTACACCTTCTAGAGCACGTTGGGTGGCACGGGATACGCGCGGACGTGCATTGTCCTGTTGGAACAGCAAGTTCCCTTGCCGGTCTAGGAATGGTAGAACGATGGGTTCGATGACGGTTTGGATGTACCGTGCACTATTCAGTGTCCCCTCGACGATCACCAGTGGTGTACGGCCAGTGTAGGAGATCGCTCCCCACACCATGATGCCGGGTGTTGGCCCTGTGTGCCTCGGTCGTATGCAGTCCTGATTGTGGCGCTCACCTGCACGGCGCCAAACACGCATACGACCATCATTGGCACCAAGGCAGAAGCGACTCTCATCGCTGAAGACGACACTTCTCCATTCGTCCCTCCATTCACGCCTGTCGCGACACCACTGGAGGCGGGCTGCACGATGTTGGGGCGTGAGCGGAAGACGGCCTAACGGTGTGCGGGACCGTAGCCCAGCTTCATGGAGACGGTTGCGAATGGTCCTCGCCGATACCCCAGGAGAAACAGTGTCCCTAATTTGCTGGGAAGTGGCGGTGCGGTCCCCTACGGCACTGCGTAGGATCCTACGGTCTTGGCGTGCATCCGTGCGTCGCTGCGGTCCGGTCCCAGATCGACGGGCACGTGCACCTTCCGCCGACCACTGGCGACAACATCGATGTACTGTGGAGACCTCACGCCCCATGTGTTGAGCAATTCGGCGGTACGTCCACCCGGCCTCCCGCATGCCCACTATACGCCCTCGCTCAAAGTCCGTCAACTGCACATACGGTTCACGTCCACGATGTCGCGGCATGCTACCAGTGTTAAAGACTGCGATGGAGCTCCGTATGCCACGGCAAACTGGCTGACACTGACGGCGGCGGTGCACAAATGCTGCGCAGCTAGCGCCATTCGACGGCCAACACCGCGGTTCCTGGTGTGTCCGCTGTGCCGTGCGTGTGATCATTGCTTGTACAGCCCTCTCGCAGTGTCCGGAGCAAGTATGGTGGGTCTGACACACCGGTGTCAATGTGTTCTTTTTTCCATTTCCAGGAGTGTAGTTTCTTTGGCTCTTCAGTATGTAGATAAGTGTATTGCTGCTATGATGCAGTCTGCTATTTCTTTTTGATCCTCTCACATGTTTCATATCTACAGTCCCTGTCGTTGGCCTTTGGGATCCATGCTTTGCTTCCATACGGAAGAGATAGTCCTCTCATTGTCTTGTGGAACTTCACTTCGGTCTTCGTGTTTTACCTTTTCGAATATGTTGTTCTGGATGTGGCAACGCATCCGTGAGAAGCAATCTAATCTCCTCCGGATGTATCGGCCGTAATCGTTCGTGATGTTATAGCCTAGGCAGTTGTAGTTTGGAATCGTTAGACACTGGTAACACCTAAGCATATTTCTGATCTTGTAATTTATTTTTCCTTAGAGACGGCAATTTTGGTATTAACTTCCAAGATTTTACAGGTTCAAGTATTGGCTACGTTGTACAAAAGATGGAGTGTTTTTATTATTATTATTATTATTATTTTGCTCTTGAGAGGAGCCGGCCGGAGTGGCCCAGCGGTTCTGGGCGGTACAGTCTGGAACCGCGCGACCGCTACGGTCGCAGGTTCGAATCCTGCCTCGGGCATGGATGTGTGTGATGTCCTTAGGTTATACTAAAATGTAGACTTTCACGGCCGGAAATGTCATGTCCATTATAATTATCCGGGCTGTTATGCCGTGGTCGGTTGATGAATTCAGTGTCAATTCCCAACGTTTCGTCTCCGTCTGCGGGAGACGTCTTCAAGGGGGTCTGTAAATGGATGGAAGGTCCAACACACCCACTGGCTCGCTACTGACTGCCGCTAAATTCCGAGTCCGCGCGCTCCCACGCCGCGACGTGACGTCACGTGTTTTGAAATCGTCAGTGCAATTGGCCGCTGTGCGCTGCCGCCGATCGCCGTTGCCATCACCCAGTAGTGGGCGGGTGGTACACATCTTCTTTAACACCTGCATCCATATACCGTTTAATTTCAGGCCCTCCTCCTTTCGATTGAAATTATTGGGGTGTTTAGCGATTTCGATTGCCTCCCTCTAGAGCCTTGACACTGAATTCATCAACCGACCACGGCATAACAGCCCGGATAATTATAGTGGACATGTCCATAGGTTAGTTAGGTTTTAGTAGTTCTAAGTTCCAGGGGACTGATGACCTCAGAAGTTAAGTCCCATAGTGCTCAGAGCCATTTGAACCATTTTTTTTATTTTTATTATTATTTTTTTTTCGAGAGGAGATTCTGTCTCATGTGCTTTAAAACCAATGTTGACTGTTTTTTTCTTGATTTGGTCCATACCGCCACCTCTCAAAATGTGGAAAACAAAGATCTTGCAGTAGAATAAACGTGCTTCACAGTAGCGAAGAGAAGCAAGCGCTCATAGCTCTTTAGGCATGAATTTATGAGTCCATGTTTACTAGACTTTCTGGCTTCGAATGACCGTCGTGTCATATCCCCGAATATTGACCATTCCTCTCTGGAGGTCCTATTACACTTTTTTAACGCACAACCGATTTTAGTTCCATGTCTGTTGAGCACTCGTCGACCATTATAGTGTGCTGGTACCCTTTAGTCAAAAATTTATCGAGCCTGCTGGAAATCTGTGGAGATACTCTGTATAAATCTCGGTTGTTAGACGTTCTGTAGTACCCCCCGGCGGCCCCCTGTCGGAGATTAATCAATGAGACGTAGCACCAGCTGTCTCACTATGGCTAGCTGAAATAACTGAAATGTGTGTGAACTCTTATGGGACTTAACTGCTAAGGTCATCAGTCCCTAAGCTTACACACTACTTAACCTAAATTATCCTAAGGACAAACACACACACCCATGCCCGAGGGAGGACTCGAACCTCCGCCGGGACCAGCCGCAAGTCAATGACTGTAGCGCCCTAGACCGCTCGGCTAACCCCGCGCGGCTAGCTGAAATAACTGAATAAAACATGGTTGCCAGATTAATATTACTCTACGATTCCTCTGAAGGAGTAATAGAAATAAAAATGCTGAGGGTGAAAGGGAATAGCTTCGGTCCTATTTGCAGGGCTGGACAGTAATGCTGTGACCGTGGATCGAGTGTGGGAAGGAAAACACAACCTATTGTTTGGGCTAGACATCTGAGACAATTTATGAACACAGGAATCCTGGCGAAACTTGCACGTATTCTTAATGAATTTTTACAGTAATCCTTTGTGCGTGCGAGAAATCAGAGGACCACTATTGTGCCAATGTTTTGCTACAGATGGAGAGTTTTTGCGTACTGCGACGTGGCAATTAGTTCATTAACTTTTTTCCTTTATTTTTGTCTTGAACTATAATCTTATTTTGGGTATTAATTATTTAATAATGGATTATAGAGTTTTTGTTGAATGGGAGTTTTTTTAATTTAAAAAAGTGGAGGTTGGGTTATTAAGGGAAGGAGACCAGATAGCGAGGTCATTGGTCTCATCGGATTAGGGAAGGACGGGGAAGGAAGTCGGCCGCGCCCTTTCAAAGGAACCATCCCGGCAATTGCCTGGAGCGATTTAGGGAAATCATGGAAAACCTAAATCAGGATGGCCGGACGCGGGATTGAACCGTCGTCCTCCCGAATGCGATTCCCGTGTCTAACCAATGCGCCACTTCGCTCGGTCAAAAAAAAAAAGAAAGAAAGAAAGAAAGTGATCTCAATAGCGCACGGAACCAGTGTCGGAAGTGATGGCTTGTCTTTCAGGGAGACGGCCTCTCTAACACTGCCCGTCGACGCGTGAGCTCTTATTCTACCCAGAATTCCGTTGGCCTTTCTTGGGCGGTTGGCATCAGTGTTCTGCATTAGCTCCTCCCAAGTTGCCAACCCGTTTGGTGTCGTAATTATGCTCCTCCAAGAATAACGACAGAAGAATTTGTCTACTTTAAAAATTTTGGTACGGTCGGTTTTTCTCTTGACCTCGTGCTGTCATTATCTTCGTCGTTTTCGTCGAGTTTGAAGTTAACGACCTAGCTCTCGCTTCCTACTCCTTTGTACGACAGTCTTGCTGAACACGTTACCATGACCTATTTGTCGCCAAATGAGTGCTGTGCTGTCCTCTGGCAACACTCTCGCTCACGTCATTGACAGTTTTAAAAAATATGTCTCTAAATACCCACCACTGCCTCAGTATCACACGTCCAGCTGTAGGGTGACAAATCAAAATATTCGTATCACTACACTCCACACTGGGGTACCGTGCGGAACGCTCTTGGCAAATGTAGTACAGCGCAATCACCCTATTTCTATTTCCTTAACTGATCCTTCACGAACCGGCCGCTATGGCCGAGCAGTTGTAAGCGCTTCAGTCCGGAACCGCGCTGCTGCTACGGTCGCAGGATCGAATCCTGCCTCGGGCATGGGTGTGTGTGATGTCCTTAAGGTAGTTAGGTTTAAGTAGTTCTAAGTTCTAGGGGACTGATGACCTCAGATGTTAAGTCTCATAGTGCTTCACGGCACGGGTCCAAAACTGAAGAGAAATATTCAAGTATCAGTCTAACGATGGTTTTGTAAGCTACCACCTTCACGGTTGGACAACACTTCCGGAAGATTCTTCCAGCGAATCTCAATCTAGAATCTGTCTTACACATGCTTAGTTTTATGTGGTCGTTCCACTTGAAATCGTCCCAAACATTTCACTGAAGTGACTGCATCCATTACTTGTTCGACAATCGTGTAGTCATTCAATAACTAGCCTTTACGCCTATTTTTGAGCAATACATTACATCTGTTTATGCATAGAGTCAATATCAGTCCTAGCAATAAGCGTCGATCCCTTGCAGGTTTTCCATCATTTCGCTAGAATTTCCTAGCGTTGCAACTTCTCTGTATAAAGAACACCATCGGCGGACAACCTCGTGAAGCTTTTGGCATTATGCACTGGGACTAATGTGAATATTAGTGTTCCTGTAGCACTTCCTTCTGGTACGCTCGAAGATATTCTTCCGTATGAACATTTCTTTCCGGTAAGAACGACGTTTTCTGTTTGCCTGGAGCTCTTCAATCTATTCGAAAACCTCGTCTGATAATCTGTAGGCTCGTATTTTGTTACATTGTGGAACTGTATCGACTCCCTTCTGAAAGTCAAGGAACACAGCATCATCCTTTACGATGGCTGATGACCCAGTAGTTTAGGCCCCTTACATACATAAACATCATCATCAACCTTTACGCTAGTATATATATCTTTATGGATCTCGTGGACGAACAGAGCGGGCTTTCACACGAGCGTTGTTTGCGGAATCCATGCTGACTCCTGCGGTGGAGATTTTCAGCTCTCCAGGAAGGCCGCCATCGTAAGAGAGCGTAAAACGTGCTTTGAAATTCTACAACAGACTGACATCGGCGATATCGGCCTATAGTTTTGTGCATCCTGTCGACGTCTCGTCTTGAAATTGAGAATTATCTAAGGATTTTTCCAATCATTAGGTACGTTTCCTTCCTCCAGCGACCTATGGTGTACTACTGTAAGCAGAGGAGCAAGTTCTTCGGCATACTATATGTAGAATCGTGTAGCTGGAGTCGCCTTTCCTCTGTTGATCGATTTTCTATCCCAGCTGTCATTTACCTCGTTACCCGTTATTTAGTCTTTCGCAGGACGCTTGAAAAGGGGGACAGCAGTACAATACTCACCAGTGAAATAATTTTAGAAAAAGGAATTTAGTATTGCGACCTTCTCTCTGTCGTCCTACGCTTCATTGTCGTTGTGGTCACTTAAGAGTCTGGACATATGACTCTGATCTAACTTCAAGTAATACAAACTTTTTAGGTTCAAATGGCTCTGAGCGCTATGGGACTTAACTGCTGAGGTCATCAGTCCCTTAGAACTTAGAACTACTGAAACTAACTAACGTAAGGACATCACACACATCCATGCCCGAGGCAGGACTCGAACCTGCGACCGTAGCGGTCGCGCGGCTCCAGACTGTAGCGCTTAGAACCGCTCGGCCACTCCGGCCGGCAAACTTTTTAGGATTTTCAGCTAGAATGGTAGGTAGAATTTCACGTTTGGTTTCTCTGATGACTTCGCATATGGCTGTCCTTACATTAATTATAGCTGCGTTCAGTTTTCGTTTGACTACTCTGTGCTTTAGGACCCTTTCTAACACGACTGTCGAATCACGCCGAGTCCCTCACAATTTCCCTCAGCACGTAAGTGTATAAGGCGTATTTTGTACTACTCTTGAAATTTGACCATTTATAATCAACATCTTCAGTCTCAAAGATGACTATTTCATGTCGATGGCGTTCAATCTACCTTTGTGATTTATAGCTCAGTCGGAGTATGGAATTTCATTGCTAAATAACGTCTGCTTTCAGGCAGCTTTCTGTCGCTAGTACTATGTGGGCATTATTACCTTTCACAAACGTGACTAGTTCGGGAAGCTTTCCATGGACGCTCCTGCAATAGACTAATACTTTTGTAACGTACCTACAATAAATAAAGCCCATGTTTGTGTGTGAAAATGGTCTCGATAAGCAACCTGAGCTGTCAGTCATCGGAATGTAACCCGCATAAGACTGTGTGCGTGTTGTATGAGTGTTAGTTACTCTGTCATTTAAGCCCTCAACAGATCGTTACATGAAAAACTTAACAACTAACATATGGATAAGCTATCTGACTGCGTATTTGAGTATGTATTTACAGGTGATACAGAATCTGTCTTGTGCAACGGAATTTACTAGATTAGAGTACATGACATATTGTGGTGTGTCGGTGTCTCTGTTTTGGCCCTAAGTTTTGCTCTTACCTCTTTAGATGATTGCATTTTTCCAGGTGGTTTACAGCAATTCGCAGCAGCATGCAGCAGCAGCGGCTAAAGTTTATTATTACTAAGAATGAATTTAATAAAACGGAGTTGCTTGGGTCATGTTTACTACTAAATAACTTGCAACAAGGGATTTCATAAATTAAGTCTATTTAAAAATTTCATAAATCATCATGACCATAATAGTTTGACAACTATTAATAATGGCGAAATGCCTGACAATGACCTTATAAGTATCAGTAATGGCTGAGTGCCAGATTAACAAATTATTTCAGTTTCAAAATTACACTAACATTTAATAACCGCAGCATATTTATGAATTAGATGTGGAGAATAATTTTTTATTATTTGGAGGATATGGAGGCTTCTTTAACTGACAAGCAAAACATGGGATTATTGCAAACTCGGATTAACAATCGCGAGCCTAACCCTACAACTGCGCTTTACGCTATGCTTGCGAATTTTACCTTGAATTCCATTTTCAAGAGTAGTTAAGCCATCTAAATTTCTCCTGGCCATATAGATGAAATCAGTCCTTAAGTGTGATAAGATCTGCCATCACAGACGTCTCCGGGTTCTCTACCAACACTACTGAAATTTTACTCTCGCAGAACGACCTCGTCTCACAACAATGCTTAGAGTCGCGCTCCCATGTTTCGCCCTCAGATTGTTACTATCGATATCTGAGTGCTTATTTATTTCCATAGAGAATCGCAGACTCTTACACAATGCAAAGAATAGCCTTAAGTTGGCTATATTGTTTTCGTTACTCAATGTAATATTTAATCAGTGTAATGGAGAGTTCTGGCAAACTCCTTACGACTTTATTAACAGCGTCTTGCTCTGATCGGCCATGACGATTGTTATCTTTGCGATTAATGGAGCTGATATATTCTTCCATCCCTGAAGTCCGTAACTTAATACAGCCTGTGAAAGGACTTATCTACCCAAAAAACTGCTTGTGCACGCCACACTTATTCTGCTACTCGAGTACCGACTTGTCGTGTCCCGATAGGGAGAAGGACACTTTCTGGTTGACAGGGGTCTTACATCGATCGATACAGTCAATGAGATCGATATCGTGGGGAGCTTGCTGAACTCCAACTGCGACTCACCTACAAACTGTAAAGCTCAGGGATATAGAACTCGGTGTAATACTCAAGGAAGGATACCGCTAAGCACTAGCTTTGCTCCCACCCCAATCTTGAGGCCAGCTACCTTCACCGACGCGGCTTACCGCTCGTGTGAACCGAGGATAGCCTCAGAACTCAGGCAGCAGGCGTCATTCGCGCCGACTTGAGCCACGATTTGCAGTTGGCTGCGCCCAGTGGGCTCAACAGCCTATCTGACATCTCAAACCTGACCTCCGGCAAGCAAACACGACAGCAACAGAGCGGTCACCGCCCTTCTTTGCTGACCTACCCACTATTTTCCTAAGGGACTCCATCACCCGCCTAATCTTGGAGGTCCCGATGAAAAGCAATCACACCCTCTACACTTCCAGAATGAGATTTTACTTTGCAGCGGAGTGTGCGCTGATATGGAACTTCCTGGCAGATTAAAACTGTGGGCCGGACCGAGACTCGAACTCGGGACCTTTGCCTTTCGCGGGCAAGTGCTCTACCATCTGAACTACCCAAGCAGGACTCACACCCCGTCCTCACAGCTTTACTTCCGCCAGTACTTCGTCTCGTACCTTTCAAACTTTGCAGAAGCTCTCCTGCAAACCTTGCAGGACTAGCACTCCTGAAAGAAAGGATATTTCGGAGACATGGCTTAGCCACAGCCTGGGGGATGTTTCCAGAATGAGATTTTCACTCTGCAGCGGAGCGTGCGCTGATATGAAACTTCCTGGCAGATTAAAACTGTGTGCCGGACGCAGACTCGAACTCGGGACCTTTGCCTTTCGCAGAAGAGCTTCTGTGAAATTTGGAAGGAAGGAGACGAGGTACTGGCAGAACCGAAACTGTGAGGACGGATCGTGAGTAGTGCTTGGGTAGCTCAGATGGTAGAGCACTTGCTCGAGAAAGGCAAATGTCCCGAGTTCGAGTCTCGGTCCGGCACACAGTTTTAATCTGCCAGGAAGTTTCAACCTCTATACTTGTTCGGGGCTTTCAGGAATATCGGTCCCAGTCTCAAAAGGCGAGACGTTCTGTTCGGATTCAGATGTACTTCCATCATTGAGAAATACCTAAAATCCGTTTTTAGTGCGTGAGAGGACAGCTGTGCGGCACGGTTCCCACTTTCGCCTTCCGCTCAGAAATTTGCGACCCTGCCACTGTTTGCTATACTCCATCAGGTGAGTGTTGAATGGCCAGGTTGTGCAAATCGAAAGGCGCTGCGACATCAGGAATCCCAGGCGATACTGTACTCTGTAGCAGTAGCAAAGCATTCGTCACAGGAGCCCCAATACCACCGCAGCCCATCAGGAATACGGTAAAACATCAAATCTCCGACATCGCTGCGGCCGGAAAAAAGATCCTGCAAGAACGGGACCAACAACGACTGAAGAGAATCGTTCAACGTGACAGAAGTGCAACACTTCCACAAATTGATGCAGATTTCAATGTTGGGCGATCAACAAGTGTCAGCGTGCGAACCATTCGACGAAACATCGTCGAAATGAGCTTTCGGAGCCGAAGGCCCACTCGTGTGCCCTTGATGACTGCACGACGCTAAGCTTTACGCCACGCCTGAGCCCGTCAACACCGACATTGGACTGTTGATGACTGCAAACTTGTTGCCTGGTCAGACTAGTTTCGTTTCAAATTCTATCGAGCGGATAGCCGTGCACTGGTATGGAGACAACGTCATGAATCCATGGACCCTCCGTATCAGCAGAGGGCCGTTCAAGTTGGTGGAGGCTCTGTAATGGTGTGGGGCATGTGCAGTTGGAGTGATATGCGACCCCTGATACGTTTAGATACGACTCTGACAGGTGACACGTCTGATCACGTGCATCCATTCATATCCATTGTGCATTCCGACGGACTTGCGAAATTACAGCAGGACAATGCGGCGCCCCACACGTCCAGAATTACTACAGAGTGGCTCCAGGAACACTCTTCTGAGTTTAAACACTTCTGCTGCCGACCAAACTCCCCAGACATGAACATTATTGAGCATATCTGGGATGCCTTGCAACGTGCTGTTCAGAAGAGATCTTCATTCTCTACTCTAATGGATTTATGGACAGCCCTGCGGGATTTGTGGTGTCAGTTCCCTCCAGCAGTACTTCAGACATTAGTCGACTCCATGCCAGGTCGTGTTGCAGCGCTTCTGTGCGCCCGCTGGTGCCCTAGACGATATTATGCAGGTGCACCATTTTTTTTTTTTTGGCTCTTCAGTGTAATATACACTTCCTGACAGAACCGCATGAGCGACGACTTAATTAAACGCAATGGGAAACACGTTACTGCTGCTAGTGCTTGTGCTCGACTCCACGCCTGGAGCTTGCAACACAAGGGCCTGCTGGAGTATTAGAAAGGACGGGTGAGCAAAGCTGTTCTGACCTTTAATGTTCACTACAAGAAGAGGAATTGTGTGGCTAGCGCTTACGCAGTTTCAATGGCCATGTGAATATTAAAGGCAACGAAACTAGCCTTCTAACGATCGATAATCTTTACAGAGTAGTTTCAGAGCTGCCAAGGGTCATTCAGAAGTGACGTGGAGGAACAATGAGCTTTTTTCCTTTGTGTTTGGCACACACATACACGTAAACACACACACACACACACACACACACACACACACACACACACACACACTTAGGACTTGCTACACAATCGAGACGATTCAGTAACCCAACTGGAAATCCTTATTCTCTATTCTTCATATACGTGACATCATTTCGAGCACCTGCACTTCAACAAATGATTAATTCAAGTAAGATGAGGAATTCTGAAGTTTGAAACAAAGTTAACTGGCCTTAGGGTGTATAATTTTAAAAAATCAAGGTATCTATATATTTATATCGAAACAGTTGCTACGTAGAGAGGAAACATGACCTTTCATTTGTTTTTTTAAATTATTTTTTGACCACTAATATATGTTGCAGTTCCTGACTTATTGTTTCTCTATAGTTTATCAAATTTTGTTTTTGCGTAAAAGATGGATGAATTTTCCTTTAAGTTTCCCATTTCTTGTGCTGTTACAGTCTGGCGGAGATGAAATGGCCCACGATATGGCGACTTCGCTGCGAAGTGAGTTGGCAGCTCTGCAGTACAAACGCGATCGCCTACAGCTCGAGGTAAGTCACAGATAACCGCGATATTTTAAAGTGCATTATACTGCGGACTGGCATACGTACATGATAAATGCGTACATGATAAATACGTCCCTAAAAAAGTCTCTTTACTAATGACACTTTTTTACAAAGAGTGAACTTGTAAGTAGGCTGTTTAGGTTTTTTTATTGGTAACGCCACCTCTGTATGAAAATCACTGGCTGTGCTGTGTGCAGTCTGTGACTGCTTTGCATTGTTGTAATACTCGCCATTGTAGTGTTAGGCAGCTGGCTGTGAACAGCGCGTAGCGTTGCGCAGTTGGAGGTGAGCCGCCAGCAGTGGTAGATGTGGGGAGAGAGATGGCGGAGTTTTGAAATTTGTCATGAACTGCTATATTTATATATGATGATATCAAGGTAAATACATTGTTTGTTCTCTATTAATATCTTTCATTTGCTAACTATCCCTACTTTCATTTGCTAACTATCCCTATCAGTAGTTAGTGCCTTCCATAGTTTGAATCTTTTATTTAGCTGGCAATAGTGGCGCTCGCTGTATTGCAGTAGCTTGAGCAGCGAAGATTTTTGTGAGGTAAGTGATTTGTGAAAGGTATAGTTTAATGTTAGTCAGGGCCATTCTTTTGTAGGGAATTTTGAAAGTCAGATTGCGTTGCGCTAACAAAATATTGTGTATCAGTTTAAGCACAGTCATGTATAATTGTTTAAAGGGGAAGTTTCATAAACTGTCTGTAAAATTTTTCGATACTATTTGAAACCTGATAATGAATGCTTGTCTTCCGAAACCGGTCGCCACTAAATGGTAAGTCCGCCTCCATAGCTTGAGTGGTCAGCGCGGCAGAATGCCATGAGCGGGTCCTGGGTCCTGTTCCCGGCTGGGTCGGAGTTTTTCTCCGCTCTGGGACTGGGTGTTGTGTTGTCCTCATCATCATGTCATCTTCATCGACACGCAAGTCGCCTAAGTGGCGTCAACTAAAATAAAGACTTACACCAGGCCACCGGTCTACCCGACTGGAGGCTCCCGCCACATGACATTTAGTTTCACTGAATATTATATTATATTATTATAGAAGGGTTTTGTGGGCACACGACAGCAAGGTCTTCAGCGCCCGTTCAGTATCATAGTGAGACGGGTGTCAAGAAAAAAACTCAGAACATTTACATATAACGGAACAGAAAACACGGGGAACAATCATTGAAAAATATGTGCTCACCCACACCGAAGCGTGGGATGAAGCAGGGCGTCAGCAGTAAATCATGGACAACACAGGAGGAAAAAGGGAGAGGGTGCCAGAACAATGTAGCAGATGGAAGTGGCTGGCTGACCGCAAAGAAAAAGAGGGAGGAGTCAGCCACTCTGCAATACACTAAAACCTCCAGCCTAAAAGTTTAGGCCAGAGTCCAGACACATCACAAAACTTAAAAACCATAGACACACACGTCTCATCGTCAGCTAAAACATAGGGCAGATCCCCATCAACTTGTGCTTCTGCCCTTGCATCACGGTATAAAATTCAGTCTGTTAAAATGTGCCGGACAGAGATGTGCACACCACAAGCATCACAAAACGGAGGATCCTCCCGCCGTAATAGAAAGATATGTGTGAGAGGACAGTGCCCGATCCGAAGACGTGTGAGGGCCACCTCTTCCCGCCTGAGCAACCGGCAGGAGGAACGCCACGGCCGAGTGGTTGACTTTACCGACCGCAGTTTATTGGCCGTCACCGCCAGCCATTCGTCCTCCCACAACTCCATGCACTTCCTGTGGAGTGCAGCGATGACTGACTGCAAGGGGATAGGACACTGGACCACATCCTGCTCTCTGCAGGCCTCCTTGGCAGCCCGATCGGCCTGTTCATTGCCCCATATGCCGACATGACCAGGCACCCAGCTGAAGGACACCTCCTTACCCCACCGTTGGAGCAAGTACAGTTGGTCATGTATCAGCTGGACCATCTCCTCAGTCGGGTATAGGTTGTGCAGTGATTGTAAGGCACTAAGAGAATCGGAGCAGAGAAGAAATCGATCGCCCCGAACACGATGCATCTGTTCCAGTGCCTTCAGGATCGCGTGGAGCTCCGCTGCGAAAACGGTATATTCAGCAGGGAGGCGAATCCGGGTAACACGATCAGGGAACACCACAGAACAGCCAAGGAAAGTCTCCGGTTGGAGCCATCAGTATAAACGACAGTGAAACCGTGATGCACATCTAAAATGTGAAAAAACAGAGATTGAAACGTAAAATCTGGTGTGCCATCTTTTTTAAAATTAGTCAAATCTAAAATAAGTTTGGGTCTCCGGAGGAGCCAAGGTGGAGATCTGCTCCAACCGCGACGTAAAACACTAAGACCAGCCATAGACATCGCACCGAGGCAATCCTGTGCGCGAATCCCATAGGGCTGCGTGGCACGTTGCTGGTTATGAAACAATCGTGCCAGAGGAGGCTGAGCAACGGTATGGTATGCAGGGGTGTATCGTGTGGACAAAGTTTTATACGCCTGGCGCACTGTAAGTAGCCGTCGCCGGATATGAAGTGGCGGTTCACCAGCCTCTGCACAGAGGCTTGGTATGGGGCTAGTTCTGAATGCCCCAGTGGCCAACCGAAGCCCTTCATGGTGCACAACGTCCAACAACTTTAAGTAAGAAGGCCGCGCAGACCCATACACCGTGCACCCATAATCGAGCCGAGATCGCACAAACGCCCTGTAAAACTGGAGCAGACAAGTCCTGTCAGCTCCCCATGTACTGTGGCTAAGACATTTTAAAATACTTAAAGCCTTAAGTGACCGCCGTTTCAGGTCTTTAAGATGAGGTAACCACGTGAGCCTCGAATCAAAAATGAGCCCCAGAAATCTCACCGTGTCTTTAAAAGTAAAGACAGTGTCTCTCATCCTCAGGAATCGTTAAAATCAAATGAGAACGATGAAAAAGAACACATATGGACTTCTTGGTGGAAAACTTAAAACCACTCTTCTGCGCCCAGTCATCCAAACGCCTAATCGTAAGTTGCATCTGACGAGTTGCCGTTGCAAGGCTTGAAGAAGAGCAAAACAAAGAGAAATCATCCACAAACAAAGAACACTGGACAGGACTTTTCACTATGGACGTAATGCTATTAATAGCGATGGCAAAGAGAGTCACACTTAAAACGCTACCCTGAGGCACACCGTTCTCCTGCGCAGGACATCACCAATTCGGTATCTGAAATATCGTGGCGAGAGGAAAGACTGAATAAAAAGAGGAAGACGACCACGAAAACCCCATTCGTGAAGCTGCTCCAGGATGAGATGCCTCCAAGTGGTATCGTAGGCCTTCTCGATGTCGAAAAATACACCTAGAAGGTGATGACGGCGTAAGAAAGCTTGTTGTATTGCCGCCTCCAGGAGGGCAAGGTTATCGAAGGTGGAACGAAACCTCCTGAACCCACACTGAAAGCGACTAAGGAGTTGCCGGGATTCTAACATCCAGACAAGCCAGCGGTTGACCATCCGCTCCAAGATCTTCCCTATGCAACTAGTGAGGGCAACACTACGGTAGCTACTTGGGCTCGTTCGGTCTTTCCCAGGTTTTAAAAAAGGGATTAAAACTGCCTCACGCCACGCGTCAGGAAAGTAACCCGTCGCCCAAATGGCATTAAAAAGTGCGAGGAGGACTTCTCTGTTGCGCATTGTTAGGTGCCATAGCATACTGTAATGGATCCTGTCGTGACCAGGGGATGTGTCACGAGCTCCAGACAATGCAGAATCCAGCTCCCACATAGAAAATGGGCAGTTGTAAATTTCATGAGAAGTGGACTGGAAATCCAGACTACATCTCTCAGCAACGGCTCTATGGCACTGGAAACCTGGATCCTGACTGGTTGTTGCAGTAACTGTGGCGAAATACGCTGCCATAGTCTGGGCAATGTCTCGCGGATCCGTGTGGAGAGTGCCGTTATTCATTACAGCAGCTATGGGGCAACTCTGCCAGAAATTCTCCTGATGGTCTCCCACACAATGGAACTGTTGGTGGAACGACTAATGGTGTTCTGGAACTGTTGCCACGACCTCTTCTTGCTCTCACGAATAATGCGGCGACATCTTGCCCTCGCCACCCGAAAGGCTGCAAGATTCTCAGCAGTCGGTCGACACTTGAACCGACGCAGAGCTGCACGCCTCGTCCTGATTGCAGAGCGGCATTCGGCACTCCACCAAGGCACAGGTGGCCTCTTCCGGTGGCCTGTGGACTGTGGAATGGAGGCTGCAGCGGCGTGGTGGACCGTTTTGGTAATATGATCCACCCACACCTCAACAGTCGCACAGTGTTCGAATTGGGCCAACTGGCTATAAAGTGTCCAGTCAATAGTAAACTGCAAATGAGACTGTGCACTACACACATCGTCGATGTTTACCTCGACTAGAGGTAAATAGCGCAATTTAGTGAGCACAGCGATGACAACTGAAATGCAGGGGATGGACAAAAATATGGACACACCAGACCTACACAACAATATCATGAGTAATACGTTGTAGCTAAACCGATGGTGTTCAAAACTGGCTTCAGTCGAGTTGCAATTGATAAATACAGGTCCTGTATGGTTTTCACTATCTTTCCGTCAAAGCAGCGGCAAGTTCAGAAGTTCAGGTAACGATAATAGACATGGATAGCGATAAAACATCCTCCTCCCAAAGTAGACCACAAAGGCTCATACTGAGGTCTGGTGACTGTGGCGGACTGAGAAGATGCGGCACTTTATCCTTGTGCTCACGAAACCAGTCGTCGACGATGCAAGCTGTGTGAACAGAGGTCCTGTCGTCTCGCAACACAGCATCTCCATTACAGAACAAACATCGTACAATGGAAAGGACCAGATCAGCCAAAATAGCCACATAATCCTTGGCACTAATGTGACCTTGCAGAGTAACCAGGGCACCCATGGAATACCATGAATGGCTCCAAAATCATCACCCAAATCCCGACACGTTTCACTATTCGGGCCGCGCGGGATCAGCCGAGCGGTCTGGGGCGCTGCGGTCTTGGACTGTGTGTGTGTCTGTCCTTAGGATGATTTAGGTTAAGTAGTGTGTAAGCTTAGGGACTGATGACCTTAGCAGTTAAGTCCCATAAGATTTCACACACATTTTAACATTTCCACTATTGAGACGTAAACTTGACCGACAGTTGCAAACAGTGCACTCACAACTATAGTGAACACAGATCTGACAACGACTCATACTGGCAAAGTATTCGGGCACTGCACAGGTGCCGTTCGGGGTCAAATACAACAGCTCAACCAGCAGGCTTGGCTAGGTCCTCATTTACACTACTGGCCATTAAAATTGCTACACCAAGAAGAAATGCAGACGATAAACGAGTATTCATTAGACAAATATATTATACTAGAAGTGACATGTGATTACATTTTCACGCAATTTGAATGCATATATCCTGAGAAATCAGTACCCAGAACAACCACCTCTGGTTGTAACAACGGCCTTGATACGCCTGGTCATTCAGTCAAACAGAGCTTGGATGGCATGTACAGGTGCAGCTGCCCATGCAGCTTCAAACGATACCACAGTTCATCAAGAGTAGTGACTCGCGTATTGTGACGAGCCAGTTGCTCGGCCACCATTGACCAGACGTTTTCAATTGGTGAGAGATCTGGAGAATGTGCTGGCCAGGGCAGCAGTCGAACATTTTCTGTATCCAGAAAGACCCGTACAGGACCTGCAACTTCCGGTCGTGCATTATCCTGCTGAAATGTAGGATTTCGAAAGGGATCGAATGAAGGGTAGAGCCACTGATCGTAACGCATCTGAAATGTAACGTCCACTGTTCAAAGTGCCGTCAATGCCACTAAGAGGTGACCGAGACGTGTAACCAATGGCACCCCATACCATCACGCCGGGTGATACGCCAGTATGGCGATGACGAATACACGCTTCTAATGTGCGTTCACCGCGATGTCGCCAAAAACGGATGCGACCACGATGATGCTGTAAACATAACCTGGATTAACCCGAAAAAATGACGTTTTGCCATTCGTACACCAAGGTTCGTCGTTGACTAAACCATCGAGGGCGCTCCTGTCTGTAATGTAACATCAAGGGTAACCGCAGCCATGGTCTCCGAGCTGACATTTCATGCTGCTGCAAACGTCGTCGAGCTGTTCGTACAGATGGTTGTCGCCTTGCAAAAGTCCCCATCTGTTGACTCATGGATCGAGACGTGGCTGCACGATCCGTTACAGCCAAGCAGATAAGATGCCTGTCATCTCGACTGCTAGTGATACGAGGCCGTTGGGACCCAGCACGGCGTTCCGTATTACCCTCCTGAACCCACCGATTCCATATTCTGCTAACAGTAATTGTATCTCGACCAACGCGAGCAGCAATGTCACGATACGATAAACCGCAATCGCGATAGGATACAATCCGACCTTTATCAAATTCGGAAACGTGATGGTACGCATTTCTCCTCCTTACACGAGGCATCACAACAACGTTTCATCAGGCAACGCCGGTCAACTGCTGTTTGTGTATGAGGAATCGGTTGGAAACTTTCCTCATGTCAGCTCGTTGTAGGTGTCGCCACCGGCGCCAACCTTGTGTAAATGCTCTGAAAAGCTAATCATTTGCATATCACAGCATCTTCTTCCTTTCGGTTAAATTTCGCGTCTGTAGCACGTCATCTTCGTGGTGTAGCAATTTTAATGGCCAGTAGTGTATGTTCAAGCATTTTTCGCGGTGTTTCCATCATTCCCACCAATCCTTGTATATGTTCCATAAACTTGTATCTCTCCCTTTTTTTGTTAAGAACCTGAAAACTTGCCACAGTGTTGCTAAGAATAGTTCTGATGGTATGGAGTCTTCTTGCTTACCCCCTCTTTCACTGCTGAATTTGCCACTAACTTGATGAACTATATTTTGTTCGCCATAAGTTTAAACACACTGTAAACGAACACCCGCTCAGCACGCTATTTGGAAATTTGTGATAAGATCTTATGGGAACAAACTGCTGAGGTCATCGGTCCCTATGCTTACAGACTACTTAATCTGACTTACACTAACTTACGCTAAGGACAACACACACACCCATGCCCGAGGGAGGACTCGAACCTCCGATGGAGGGAGCTGTGCGGAACGTGACAAGGCGCCCCAGACGGCGCGGCTACACCGTGTCGCATATTTCATCTATCCACGTGCCGTGACGTTACTGGAAATCGGCTGTAATGATGTTACTTCGTTGTTCTAACGCAAATGACACAGTGAGGCATGCTAAAGCATTCAAAGTGTCCAGTGCCCTTGCCAATCGCCATGTTAAATGTTTCACTCAAGGTCAGTTACGGTGTGCAAGATTTCACGTGTGCACAATGTGCTGACCGCGTGCAGGCCGAGATTCGGCTGGCCGGCAATACTCGGTACGTCACAGTTTCGGTCGGTCCCTCTCGCTATACTGCGACATTCCATTTACCGATGCGATGCGACAATTTATTCCAGCACTGAATGCGGCTCATTTTGGTCGCCACGACATTGTCTAGTTAAATTCTTGATTAGCTCTCTTCCCTTCTAATTGGTTTTAGTGCGTGTGTCAGTGCATGTGATACAAAGTGACTGTGTGGTATTTCGAGTCCATGCGTGTACAACGCTTTTAGTTCATCTCCACATTCGTTTGTTTTGGTAAGTGTAAGGGCTCGGTTCAAATGGCTCTGAGCACTATGGGACTCAACTGCTGAGGTCATTAGTCCCCTAGAACTTAGAACTAGTTAAACCTAACTAACCTAAGGATATCACAAACATCCATGCCCGAGGCAGGATGCGAACCTGCGACCGTAGCGGTCTTGCGGTTCCAGACTGCAGCGCCTTTAACCGCACGGCCACTTCGGCCGGCTAAGTGTAAGGGCGCCCATCAGATCCAAACTCACACAAGACCACAGACTCAATGGCTCTTTACACAAAAGGAAGCAGTCTAGACATCTATCCTCGGAAATATTTGAAAATGATGGGAGTCACAGAGGAGAAGTGATGTGTCGCTCACACCGGCACATGTGAAACAGAGATCAGAGTTTACAAAAGTATATTGACCAAGGTAAGAAACGTCTGCTTCAAGCAAAATTACAATAGCTCACAGGTATGAAGACAAGACAGTATGGTGATTGTAGATCCTGACAAAGTAACACAATTAGGATCTTCATAGACAAATATACTTGTATGGAAACTATTCTAAGTCCGATGAGGCCGTTCTGAATAACACCAGCATAGGAACAGAAAAGTCTATTCTGTATACAGCCTGATTGCACAAAGGGAAACAACAACGAATGCTAAATACAGAGGCGTCGGTCCCTACGATGGACTTCGAGATCACCCCGAGACGACGGTGTGAGTAACACCCGCTCTGAGAATAGGAGAGGCTCTCGATGCCGGAACAACTGACCTGTTCATGTTTTTTTTTTTTTTTTTTATTTATTTATGTATGTATTTATTTTTTTTTTTTTTTGGTGGGATGTTGAAATACAGCTTCACCGGTGGCTCAAGGTCTTACTGTCTTTGTGGATGGTAAAACTGTTCCATTCGACAATGGTGTCATTCCAAAGACATCACTGGAGTGCACATTGAAGGTGCGGTGGTGGGACTTGAAGTCCCACACCACCCTCGGCCGGTAGCAGTTTAGGCAAGAGGTAACATAACTACTGACTACATTAGGTATCAACATTGTTGGTTTACGATGGTCGACGACCATCGAGTGATCAAGTCAACACTAACGCTTCAAGAGTGGCCGTAACAAGGCTATCGTTAGCCGTGGTTGGAATCTGACTCCTCCAGGATGATGAGAGGAACAGGGTGTTGGTGCCAGTACCAGGGAGTCGTGGTGCGAATGGTATGTAAGCCAGCGACCGTGTCGCGCAGGGCTTCCACTTTGGCATAGAGACACCTTGCCTTCTCTTGCATGGACGCCTTGAGAGTGGCCATGTCCATTTTCTCGTAGAGGGTAATTACCCTCGTGAGCGGAGGGGCATGCAGGCTCCACCGAAGCACCTTATTCTGCAGGCGCTGGAGGATTTGTATGCGGGAGGCACTGACCTGTGCAGCTTTTTTTTTATATATGATGTTACGGTACAGCATCACCAGTAAATCGCGGTCTAACTGTGTTGGTGAGGCAGTAAATTCATTCACGGAGCTGTGGCGCTGTGTCACTGCAATACACTTTGGAAGCGTGGCAGTGGGACTTGGAGTCCCGTTCACCCTCCAACGGTGACAGTACAACATCAGTCAGGCAGGAAAGCTTAGCCCGACTTGGGCAGGTAGGATGGAAAGTAGTGGACATAGAATGGGGGGCTACTCCTGCCAAAGGATGAATCCGAGGTGGGCGTGCAAGGCCAATCGTTAGCCGTGGTCGGAATCTGATTCCTCTAGGACGGTTAGAGGAAGCAGATGTCGATGCCAGCGGCGTGGAAGTGTGGTCCCAACATTGCGTAACCCATGGACAGTGTCCCACAGGGCATCCACTTTCTCATAGAGAAGCCACGCATTGTTGCATATGGTCGTCTTGTGGGGGACGATATCCGCTTCCTCTTGGAGAGTCACAATTCTCGTGAGTGTCGGGCGTGCAGGCTCCACCTGAGAACCTTGTTCTGCAGGCGTTGCTACGTCCTCATCCTGGTGACACTAATCATGGCCCATGCAGCAGAGCCAGACGTGAGTGCACGCAGGAAAGTTGCTCGGTAGATGTGGAGCTTGGTATGCAGGGTAAGATCCCTACTGCAGAAGAGGGGATACACTCGGGGATGACGGCATATCATTCACATAGATATTAAAAAGTATGGGAGACAATACCAATCCTTGTGGAGTGCCCACCGACAATTGGCGGCCACAACGCAAACCTCATTGAGCCACTATGAAAGTCCTACTGTGGAGGAAGCCATCCACGATCTTGACATAAATATCCAGTATAGGGGTCCGTGTCAGCATCTTGTGCACTAGGTTGCCTTGCCAGATCTTGTCATAGACGTTCTGCAAATCCAGAAAAACGGCAACTGTCGACTTGATGGTGTTGAAGCCTTTGTGGTTGTTTTCAGTGATCTGTAGGACCTGAAGTTCGGCAGAGAGGTGCGAAGTGAATCCAAACTGTTCAGGTCGGATCGTCCCAGCCGCCACCAGAGGTTGGGAAAGTCGGTGGAGGATCACAGATTCAAGGACCTTAGCCATAGTATTTAGGAGGCTGATGGGCCTGTTGTTGGTGGGGACCGTAGGGTCCTTGAACCGCTTGGAGATCGCAATCAGCTTGGCTTGTTTCCACTGATGGGGTAAAGGCCAGACGTGAGACAACAGTTTAAAATCTTGGTGAACAAATTCCATCCAATCCACGGGCCGACCGGCCACGCTTCCGTCGTAGGATATACTGAATTTCTGCCATGGACGTAAGGAGGGGGCAGACTGGGGTGGGCGGTAGTAGAAAGCGACAACAGCTGTCAGGACATTGTGTTCGTCCTGTAGTTCGTCTGGAGTAAGGTTCTGGACAAGGGGGCGGTTTTGGGCCTCGAACGAATCCGCCGGCGTTTCCACAATTTGGAGGATATCATAGAATAAGCCTGCTGCCGTGTGAATAAGATGGACAGTCGCCGGCATAGAACGCCACAGGGCGTGAATGACAGCCCAGTCAGACCTATGGTGGAGGAGGAAACCAGACATCCTGTCCTCCATTGTTTGGGCCTCCAATCGGCGAGCCAGTAGCAGAATTCGCGCTGGAGGCGTCTCATTTGGTGTTTGTCCCGAAGATCGCAAAACGGCTTCCACCGCCGGCAGTAGCAGTTCTTTTGCACCTTCATCTCCCATAAAAGGGGAGGCAAATCGTTCAAGGGGGTTAAAGCCCAAGATACAATGGAGGTGGAGAGTTTAACTGATTTCTGTATTTTCACAGTAAGATAATCCACAACATGCACTATATTGGCTGGTGTCAAGCTGAGGTCGTGTCGAGTGGTGTTATTAAGTACCCTGGAAAACGTGAACCAATCGTTGAGGACCGCAGTGGAATGAACATCAAATGCAAGGGCAGCATCAGTGAGGTGCAGGAGGTCTGGGTCATGGTTGAAGGCCAGTTTGCGGAGAACTTCTAATGAAAACTGAGCAGCGATGTTTTTGAAGATGGTCACATCCAGAATATCTGGCTGGCAGTTAGAACGGACTGGGATATTGGTAGGT
Organism: Schistocerca americana; assembly: GCF_021461395.2. Classification (NCBI taxonomy): domain Eukaryota; kingdom Metazoa; phylum Arthropoda; class Insecta; order Orthoptera; family Acrididae; genus Schistocerca; species Schistocerca americana. The sequence continues at coordinate 525,287,775 of NC_060124.1, forward strand.
TCGTGGGGGCCATAGACTGATATTCTTAAAGTACCTTCCAGGTCAAGGAGGAGTTCGCTTTTGGGGTTATAGGCCAAAGAATGCCAAGCTGGGTGCTTGGCATTGAGACCCGCCCCAATGATTAGCCTGTCAAAGGATGTCAATGTGCGGAGGTCTGCTACCAACAGTGGCTTGTTTGGGCTCAAATACACTGTTTGCCCTAAAGGTAATGGCACCAAGGCATGTGGTAACCACAGTGGCATCTGTGTGTTCAATTGGCTGGAAAGTCTCTTGAGTATGGACAAGTGCTTTGTTGAGGAACACTGCCATGCCTCCATCACAGCTGTCGAGGCGGTCAGAGTGGTAACACACCATGTTGTGAAGGTGGAAATCGTCCGCTGGTTTGAGGTGTGTTTCTGTGACCAGTAAAACATCCACACAATGGTCATGGAGGAAGGCATTCAACTCCATCTTCATCTGTTTTATGCCATTGGCATTAGAAATACAGGTGACAAGATCCCGAGGGGGGGTGGTGGTGGTGTGGTGGTCGATTCGCCATTACAACAATATTTGATTAAGCCCGTCCTCCGACCGACGGATTTTGTGCGCAGTGTCACAAGTAACAGCCCAGATGTGGGGTGTCATGAAGGAGGAGATGACCTGGAAGATTTCAGGCATGTCCTCCCAAAAGGATGCATCACCCTGCTTTCCCCTGTGTCGGCAGGGGTGGGTGTAGTAGTATGCAGAGTGGAGGTAGGAGCAGAGGGCCAGGATCCAGCCACATTTGGACTGGAGAGGGCTGCTGCTGGCTCCTGTAGGTGGTGAGCAGTGGAAGCCATCATGAAAGATGGACAATGAGGAGGAGACTGGGCTGCAGCAGCAAAGGATGTCACAAGAGTCTGGACAGAAGGAGGCATAGGTGCCACAGAACAGTCCAGTGCCAGAGTGGCTGGTACCAGAGCAGCTGCTGAGGCCGACGCACCAGGCTGGCCCCACAAAACAGGAAAGTTGTTGGTGTCCCATTGTGGTTTCCTTTTGGGACAGAGTGAAGACTTCAGTGCCTGCTGGTAAACAGGGTACCTGCACCCCCTCCAGGATGCCATATGGTGGGGATCATGGGTTCTGCCCAAACACCTGGCTCAGGTAGGTTTGTCTGAGGCAGGGAGCATGCAGTTCTCCACGAAATGTGGTCCAGCACACTTAACACACTGCAACGGCAGTGAGCAGTAATTCCCAGTATTCCGAATGAGATTTTCACTCTGCAGCGGAGTGTGCGCTGATATGAAACTTCCTGGCAGATTAAAACTGTGTGCTGGACCGAGATTCGAACTCGGGACCTTTGTCTTTCGCGGGCAAGTGCTCTACCAACTGAGCTACCCAAGCACGACTCACAACCCGCCCTCACAGCTTCTGTTCTGCCAGTACCTCGTCTCCTACCTTCCAAACTTTACAGAAGCTCTCCTGCGAACCTTGCAGAACTAGCACTCCTGGAAGAAAGGATATTGCGGAGACATGGCTTAGCCACAGGCTGGGGGATATTTCCAGAATGAGATTTTCACTCCGCAGCGGAGTGTGCGCTGATATGAAACTTCCTGGCAGTTTAAAACTGTGTGCCGGACCGAGACTCGAACTCGGGACCTTTGCCTTTCGCGGGCAAGTGCTCTACCAACTGAGCTACCCAAGCACGACTCACGCCCCGTCCTCACAGCTTTACTTCTGCCAGTACCTCGTTTCCCACCTTCCAAACTTTACAGAAGCTGTCCTGCGCACCTTGCAGAACTAGCACTCCTGAAAGAAAGGATATTGCGGAGACATGGCTTAGTCACAGCCTGGAAGTTTCATATCAGCGCACACTCCACTGCAGAGTGAAAATCTCATTCTGGAAACATCCCCCAGGCTGTGGCTAAGCCATGTCTCCGCAATATCCTTCCTTTCAGGAGTGCTAGTTCTGCAAGGTTCGCAGGAGAGCTTCTGTAAAGTTTGGAAGGTGGGAGACGAGGTACTGGCAGAAGTAAAGCTGTGAGGACGGGGCGTGAGTCGTGCTTGGGTAGCTCAGTTGGTAGAGCACTTGCCCGCGAAAGGCAAAGGTCCCGAGTTCGAGTCTCGGTCCGGCACACAGTTTTAATCTGCCAGGAAGTTTCAATTCCCAGTATGTCGTAAACGTTGGTATTTGTGATAGATGACTGGCCCATTGCGGTCCTCATACGATTCAATCTAGACCTTCGTGTACAGGAGGTACCGACTTTGGTAAATCCACTCTATGTCCTCCCTCTGGGAAAGGGAGACGACGTGGGTAGGGCAGGGGATCAACGCCCATGTCTCGGGATCCCTCTTGCTATACTGGTGGACCGAAGGGTCTTCTAAATGGAGCTGAAGTAGTTTCGCCTGGACATCCTCTGCTGTAACTTCTTGTAGCAAGCCCTTGATGACGATTTTGATTTGGTGATTATCCGACGTCTGGTGAGTAATGTACGGCACCACCTTTGATTTTAAAAGGTCGGGAATGGTAAGATAGTTGAGCAGGTGTTTCACATGATCTTATGGGTAAACAGCTCGCAATTGGCCGAAAATGGGCCGTTGGAGCTCAATGTTCAGTTTTGCATAATTAGTGACATTATATACCATAATAGGGGGCATGTTCTCTTTCTTAAGAGGGATTCACAGAGGGTCTCTTGAGAAGGAGGGTTGGAGCATTAGCCATTTTCTCATTCACAGGACCATCTGGTGCAGTGTCCACTGGGAGGGAGGTATCAGAGCACAATCCACTGCCACCATGGCCCGCATGGGCGGAGGAACGTCTGGAGCGACGGCCAGAGGACTTTCCGACTGGGTCAGGGTGCCCAAAAGACTCGCCGCAGTGGCGGGACAACGTAGGAAGAGGTGCACTCATAGGTACAGCTGGGTGGTGGTCAGACACAGCCGTGGCGTTCACCGCCTCACTACGAGAAAGATCCCTAAGCGGTCAAGTGAGTCGTCGGACGACGACGACGACACCGAAGAACGGTCCCTGGCACGAGACGGTGGACAGTCGTCACGGTGATTACGTTGATCGGTTTCAGTGCCGGTGGTACCCACTGGTGATTTGTGGCGGTTGGTGCGATTCAAACGATCCTTCGCCCGCTGCGAGGTGGGCGGAACATCAGGCGCGACCGGAAGCCGGGGTGAGCGGCGTTTCCGACGCGATTCACCCCGTGCGGCGGCGATGGAAGAGTCGGAGCCGCTAAGGTCGCTCCGCGTACTCCTCCATGGACATGAGTCTACCTGACGTAGCCAGGGGCCGAGCACGAGAGGACTACGCACACCAAAAACATCCCAGCTAATCTGGGGCGAAAATTACGAAATACCAACGCCGAAAACGCAGATAAACATCGCCGATATACGGTGAAAAGTAGAACAATACGACACGGGAACACACTCGCACAAGAAATCACTTCTAGGGATCCAACCTGTAGCACGCTGTGCAGCTCTGGCGCCGACCTTTATAGCGGCGGCGGCGGAATACTATCGGCACTGTTTTCTAGTCAGGTGTGTGGCGGATGCGAATAGGTTCCTTGGAAGTGGCGGCCTCTGCTAGCGCTGGTACTGCCGCCTGGTGTCCGTCAGTTACTGCGACGGGCCGAGTTCGCGACACTGGGGCATGCAGGGGCCGTGTAGGCAGCACGCGTGTCCCGAGTGCCCGAAGAGTTGCCGATCGCTTTTACAAAAATCTCCGGTACAGCAAGAAGGATGATAAGCCTCAATATCTATTATCGACGGGTGCCGCAGATCTGCTGTGAAACAGCATTGCAACACTACGCAGTAAGAATTTAAAAATGTAGTTGACAAAGAAATCTAAACATTACGAGCGACAGATGAATTGTATGCATGGTTCTGCACATCGCGAAGCACTTTGTCTTAAAAATGAATATTATCACTCGATTTTACAGCGATTGCAGCAATTGTTCCAGCTTACAGATATTACAATTTTACAACTTATAGCTCGGGTATATTATATACTACTCTGCACGCACATTTCTACGGGCAAGTCGGAATTGCGTTGGCCAAATGTATACCACCCAAGTCTCCCAATATTTTACATAGGACATCCACTATGTGAGGAGCATAACGGGCAAACTGAGGACAAGATACGTTAACACAGGGGGTCAAATTTCCTAAATTAACGAGATCATTCATTTCCTTACACAATCCGAAGCTGGAAATAAAAGAATTAGTACAAATATTCAAATACCTGTCTTCCACGCGTGAACATCGAGACAGACACACTGAGGGTATATCTGCTCACTTACCCGTCTTCTGTAACACCCCTGAATATGAATATGGCAGGCATCCCCGGAGGTCTTCCTGGGCCCCAGTGGAGGGGGTGGTCGAACCACTTGGCCGTGACCAACCTCTCCACCCCAAATCTTGTGACACTGGAAAGCCTTTGACTTTTACCTGCCTGTGCTGTCTCTCTGATCCCCTACCCAGGAGTAAAGTTGGCACTACTATACTACAGAACTACTTCCCAACACTCTTTACGGAAAGGTGTGAGGAGGATTAGGAAAGTTCATGTGCAGATTCACATCCACGTACAAGAAATGCATAATACACGACACATATAAATACGTATTATGAAGCCTGACACATTTCTTTCCACCCGTCCACATGGGTTCTGTTGCACCCGCGGCCGGCCGCGTCATGTAATAAAATTGGCTGCGGAGCCGCCTCTGTTTCTATTTCCCGGTGCGAGCGTTCTGCTTATAGAGCGTTTCAACGTTACATGACGCTGCGAGATACGTTCCTTAGGTCGAAGGACATTTCGATTTAAGCGCCCCTATTGTTGAATTTCTCAAGAAAAAAGGGAAGCAAGAATGATAATTAAAATATCCGAGGTTATTTCTGATCTTGAATTTTAAATATAGTTGACTGGAGACGATCAGAAGCACCTCATTTCTGATTTCATGCCGCAAGTGGACGCATTTAAAGAGAAAATCGTGCTGTGGAAGGGATAACTTCTGACAACGAAAACTACCCATTTTCCTAAGCTGATTGGCGTCAAAGAAAACGCGAAAACCCGAAAATTCTGCTTTGAAAATGATTTTGTTTGTAACGGGAAACAAACCGACGCTGTCCGTCGACGCTGTGGTTGCATGAGAACGTGATGGGCAGTATTTGTTTGGGCTGACTCCAGCAACTGATTGCAAAAACGAAATTGCAGATTTCAGCGGAAATACCAGATAAAACGCGCCCGACGACAGTAAAGCGACCATAAATCTAAAATTTAGTATAAAGAGCTCAAATTTCATTCTAAACCCATTAATGTATAAATCAACGTAATCAGGACAAATTACATAATTTAATAAAGTTACAAAAATACGATTTTTTCATGATTAACAAATATAGTGCCATTAAGGGTGAGGTGCGAGATGCACTGCTGTAGCAAAAACGTACCGAACCACGCGAATGTATTTGACAGGACTCGGTTTATGCGAGATTCTAGTGACATACCGACAAACGCGGAGGAATGGGTACCCTAAAGTTTTACGATGAACAGAGAATAATGATAGTACCACTAGATGGCTCTACCCTAAATTGCCAGCTGAGGACTGTGTTTGTTTGATGAGACGTGTCTTTTAACCACGCCTCCTTGTACTGTGTTGTTCGCAGCTTGGAGATGCGCGAGCACAGCTGCGGTCGCGCGAGCAGCGGCTGTCGGAGCTGCAATCGGAGGCTGAGCAGCTGCGGGAGCAGAACGCCCGGCAGACATCCATCATCACGTCGCTGCGCAAGAGGGTTCAGGTATGCCTGCAGCTGCAGCTGCCGACACCAGAGCGCGGCGCATGCTACGTCACGCGCTGTCCGCGCGCACCTACTTGACACGTGTCGCAGTGGCTGATGGAAGCGACCGTAAGTGGGAAATACCCCCTCGACGGTCAATAATACTGTGCAATATTATCGACGTTTTCCATGGACTGCTCAGCTGTATTGCAGATAATATCTTGCACGAAATCAAATCAAATGGTTTGGAATGTTGGTTATAAATATGCTGCTGCAGTGATAATGGCTCTACTTCGTAGACGTGACTGGAAGCAGTTGTGGAACCATGCGACCGCTATAATCATAAGAATAGAAATAGCCTTAAAATGGCTCACTGGTCGTAAAATAATAGTCACAGGATATTTCTGGACCCTTTTTTTATTCATTAAGCGTTTCGCGGGCTCTCCCCATATTCAGATTTATATATATATATATATATATATATATATATATATGAGGGTGAGTCAAATGAAAACCTTAAATTTGTAATAACAAATCGAAATTTTGCGCCGTTACCCTGTAAGTTGGTAAGCGTGCTACAAACAGCGTGCAGAATGGCCTGTAGGTGGCAGCATAGTGCAGATGCACTCATACCGTCGCAGTATCAGTATAAAGACGGCCGCCCCACTTGCGACTTGCACCAGGGAAGAACAGCGTTCTGTTGTTCGGTTTTTTCGTAGCGAAGGTGTGAAACCTATTGAAATTCATCGACGAATGAAGGTTCAGTACGGTGATGCATGTCTATCAGAGCAGCAAGTCTACGAATGGTGTAGGAAGTTAGCAAATGGTGTGACTTCAGTGGAAGATGCTCCTCGTCCAGGTCGGAAACAATGAGTTGTGGCTCTACAGAACATTGCAGCAGTTGAAGCCATAGTGAAAGAAAACCGCCGAGTGACACTGAATGACATTGCAGCATGTTTACAGATTAGTCATGGGTTAGCACACCACATTGTGCATGATGTGCTCCAGTTTCACAAAGTGTCTGCAAGATGGGTGCCACTGCAGCTGATTCCTGAAATGAGAGAGCGACGTGTTGATGCTTGTGAAAAACTTCTTTGGCGCCTTGAACGAGAAGGTGATAACTTCCTTGTAAGAATCGTTACTGGGGACGAAACCTGGGTTCACTTCCACCAACCGGAAACGAAGAGAGCGAGCAAGATATGGCGCCATTCCCCATTACCAAAACCAAAGAAGTTTCGGACAGAACCATCAGCAGGGAAGGTTATGCTGACTCTCTTTTGGGACGAAAAAGGGGTCATTTTGGAGCATTGCATGCCTGGAGAGACCATTGTCACCAATGCATCATACACAGATCTCCTAAAATAATATCTGCGTCCTGCAGTCAAATCAAAGCGACGTGGACTGCTGTCAGCAGGTGTCCTTTTGCAACAGGACAATGCAAGGCCCCACACTGCCCGTACAACAGTTGCAACAATCACAGACCTGCATTTTGAGTGTCTTCCTCACACACCATACTCACCAGACCTTGCCCCAAGTGATTTCCATCTGTTTGGACCACTCAAAGACGCAATGGGAGGAAAGAAGTTCCGTTCTGATGAAAAGGTATGCCACGCGGTGCATGAGTGGTTGCGCTGACTACCAAAAGAATTTTTTTCTAAAGGAATTTATGCACTTTGTAACCGCTGGAGGACTTGCATTGAGCGTGGGGGAGATTATGTTGAAAAGTGATACAGCTTTGTACCACTTCTGCACAATAAATAATATTTTAAAAAATATTTGTTTTCATTTGACTCAGGGTGTTTGAAAAAGGACTCCCTAGTTTAAGTATAAATTTAATGGAGAAATTAATGAAAAATTATATCAATGAGTACATACCATGAAAGACAATTCATTCAAGTTTTGCTTAATGTTAACAGACTTCAACGTGGGATCAACTTGTTGCTCTGCACACGTCGAGACGATATTCCACTTCTCGCCACCTATTCACCAACATTTCCGTGTAACTGTCGCAACCGCCTCGACGATTCTTGCCCAAAAGTGATTGATGTCTCTGATCTTTTCACTGGACACGACATTTTTTAAGTATCCCCAAAAGAAAATGTGCAGTGGGGTTGAGTCTGGGCTTCGTGGTGGCCAAGGTATTGGGCCAGCGCTGCCTATCCACCTTCCTGGAAGCGTCAAGAGCCGCACTCACCTGGTTACTGTAATGAGGTGGGGCGCCATCTTGGTGGAAAAACACATGAAACACGGATCTGTTCAACAACATCTTCAGAAGTTCTCGGCCTACCTCGTGATTTTGTTTTTAAAACACTACCGGTTTCCTTGAAAGACTTTAGCCAATGACGGATGGTTATTGCCGTAGGTGGTTCACCACCATACTGACGTCTTAAATTACGTTGCACTGTTATAACTGACTCAGTTTTCAGAAGTCAAATAACGCAATGCGCTTTCTGTTGCGGAGTACACATTCTTGCAGAGTTGCCCAGCACTGCACTGCACGCACGCCTGGAAAGACAATACTGGTGCCGCCTCGAGGTCAAGCAGACCTGCCAACTGCAGGGGAGCCAAACTTGGAGAGTTGATGAATCAAACACCACGAACTAGAATACTGTATGTCACTTTGTACAGATTCTACGACACATTAAAACTAGGGAGTTCTTTTTCAAACACACTATGTATCTTTGACAAAGTTGTCAAATGACGTCAGAAGCAACATAGATCTTATAACTAAAAAAATAAGAACACTTAAACGTGTGTGAAATCTTATTTTGCTGTGTGGAATTGTAAAACCTTTGTTGCTTTTGACCTTACTTGACAATTTTGTTAAAGTTGTATGTTCACTTTGTATCAAAGGGTATGTATTACGTTTTAAATGTCTTGTTACCATATGGTGGTTTAATACATGTGCTCCATTTACACACATGTGTAATTTTGCAAGAGTGTAAAAAATATATTTGTTATCAGGTCATATGAAGATTGGCAGAGCCCGAAACGCGTAATGAATTAAAAAACGGGTCCAGAAATATTCTGAGGCTATTATTTCGTGACCAACGAGCCAATTAAAGCTATTTCCATTCTTTCTCTACTTCGATGAAAGCAGAAAACAAGATGGATGAAAAACTGATTGAAGGAGCGTCATAGATCGCCCACGAAAACATATTGAGAGAATTGAGTTTCAACAAAAAAAAGAAAAAAGAAACAAAGATTATCATAAAGTTTTGTGTGTTGTGGTCCGATATTTGAGACATTACTGGAAATGACTCTCCCTGTACACTGGCGTTCCCGAACATGGGTACTTACCCGCCCTCGCCTCTTCCCCTCACCTTCCGATAAATTTCTGGGGACGTCCGTACCCCATCAGCAAAAACAGAAAGTAATGCAATGAGAGGCGCAGCTCCATCAAGTCGTCGCTTATCTATTACACTAAGAAACCTGCTACCGGCAATTCTTTCGAATGCTTGAAATTTACAAGTGCTGTTTCACCTCACAGTATTTTACATATAGTCACGGAAACGTGTCGTGCAATAATGCGAGCAGTAAAGGGTTACGTATGGGTAAGTCAAATTTATGTTATCGGCGTTGTGTGAAATCGTGGTATTCTATAGAACTCATAGGTAATATGTAGAATGGCGTATGATTTTAGGCAAAGAATGAAACACAGGTTTTTTGTAAAATTGTTGTATACTTTTCCCGGGCTTTCTATGTAATTCCTAGGCATTATACAGAATGATCAGTACCATTTATGCAAAATATTAAAAGGGCGCAATGTGAGAAGCCTTTATTAACCAATAAGCATTTTAAACTGAAAGAACAAAACTACGAAATAAAACACAGGATATTCTTACCGGAAAACTATGAAAGCAGAACTGCAGTTGAAGTATTTGTTACAGTAAGTACTTGCTTCTCTTCTTCACAAAAAAACACTTTACATTTTGCCAATTTGATCTTATACATATATTTGACAACTTAAAGAAGAATAGGGTCAGAATGTTGTTACCTGTAAAACACAAAGCAGGACTGGCATGATCTACTTGTTGCACCAATTGCACTTAACTTCTTTTTCACAACAAAGCCACCCTCATATTTCGGCATTATGTATTGCACATACACCTGACCAATCCTTGGCCGCCTCCGGTGGACTGAGAATTAGCTGCAATTCGGAGACGTATCTCGTGGTCAAGAACATCTTCAATTCTCATTGAGTTCTTTGGGCATACGGTAAATTCCGATCTTGCATAGAGCTGCTTCAAGAGTCCTTCTCCAGTTCTAATTCGGTAAAAGCCGTCTTCCGTCACGTTCATAACAACAGCCAAAAGATTGCTTGAGTCACCCCACCCTTTGTGGGCGTCGGGCGACGGAACACACACAATGTGGCATCAAAGGCACAGGAGCATTTCTTTTTTGTCAGAGTCTCTTTTTCACTGCTTTGGCCTGAATCTCAAGGTTCAGTTTCGATTCCGTTTCACTTTGGATGGCTTTCTTAATATCGAAACAAACACTGCACATAATGTTACTCCCATAACCCTCCACTTCCTCGTCGTCTTCGTCTATAGGAGATTGACCACAGATGGCATGAGCGTTTCGGCCACAGTTTTGGCATGTAAGAGCACAGCTGGTTTCTTTTAAAAATACGCAACAGATATAAGAAAAGAAGAATTTTCGGTAACCACAGGAATGGAAGGCTCTTCGTTAACCATGACTTCCTCACTGTTTTGGTTTCCCCATCATGGATTGCATTCTCATCTATGTCTTCTGCAGGGAGCTGTGCCTCTTGCATTGATTCATCTCGTCTTTCTTTCTACTGTTGTCTGTGAGCTCTTTGTTATTTTTTCCATCTCTTCAACAGTCTCTACGTCTTGCAAACCGTCGTCAGGCAGGGACGCTGTCGAGAGACCTACTCTAGCTTTGCAGCCCAACAGAGCTTCGTATAGTGACATGTTAATCTCAGAATGAAAAGCTCTGTTTTTCATAAGTTGCACGAACCGCAGTCCATCACTCCAGCAGCTACTTTCTTTCTTCTTACATCCAAGCACATCGCATATTTCCCATGTCCTGATTTCCTCTTTCGACGCTGCCCTGACTCTGTGAGTGGCGAGGCTTACCATGGATGTTCTTCACGGTGGGCCAGTATCGTTTTAGTCTGCTTACCACATTGCAAATTCCCTGCCGTTGTCGGACTGTAGAATCGTTGGAGCTTCAAGCAACGTAACTACGAGGGTGACTCAAATGAAAACTTTAAATTTGTAATAACAAATCCAAATTTCGCGCCGTTATCCTGTAAGTTGGTAAGCGTGCTACAAACAGCGTGCAGAATGGCCTGTAGGTGGCGGCATAGTGCAGATGCACTTATAACGTCGCAGTATCAGTATAAAGATGGCCGCCCCACTTGCGACTTGCACCAGGGTAGAACACCGTACTGTTATTCGGTTTTTTCGTACCGAAGGTGAGAAACCTATTGAAATTCATCGACGAATGAAGGTTCAGTACGGTGATGCATGTTTATCAGAGCAGCAAGTCTACGAATGGTGTAGGAAACTAGCAAATGGTGTGACTTCAGTGGAAGATGCTCCTCGTCCAGGTCAGGCACAACGAGTTGTGACTCCACAGAACATTGCAGCAGTTGAAGCCATAGTGAAGGAAAACCGCCGAGTGACACTGAATGACATTGCAGCGTGTTTACAGATTAGTCATGGGTCAGCACACCACATTGTGCATGATGTGCTCCAGTTTCACAAAGCGTCTGCAAGATGGGTGCCACTGCAACTGACTCCTGAAATGAGAGAACGACGTGTTGATGCTTGTGAAGAACTTCGTCGGCGGTTTGAACGAGAAGGCGATGGCTTCCTTGCAAGAATCGTTACTCGGGACGAAACCTAGGTTCACTTCCACCAACCGGAAACGAAGAGAGCGAGCAAGGAATGAAGTCATTCCTCATCACCAAAGTGATTTCCATATGTTTGAACCACTCAAAGACGCAATGACAGGAAAGAAGTTCCGTTCTGATGAAGAGGTACGCCACGTGGTGCATGAATGGATGCGCGGACTACCAAAAGAATTTTTTTATAAAGGAATTTATGCACTTTGTAAGCGCTGGAGGACTTGCATTGAGGATGGGGGAGATTATGTTGAAAAGTGATACAGCTTTGTACGACTTCTGCCCAATAAATAATATTTAAGGTTTTCATTTGACTCATCCTCGTATGTCGATAAGGTCGTAGGCTAATTCTTCCGCTATCTTTGATTTCAGAACCCTGAGAACAACAAACTTAGTGAGATGAATTTGCTAGACCATTATAAACTTGTACTCCCTATTAGGGAGTAGGAAAAAATGAATTCCGAAAAAACTGTTGGCTTGGCCACAACACCTTTTTTATCACCTTTTTGCTTTTTCTGGCAAGTCTCACAAAACTGAATGACAGCCCAATATCATGTTCTTGTACTTGGGTGAAAGTTCTTTCAACGTCCCGTCCCGCCCTCCATGACCAATAGCCAAATGTGCCTTATAGAATACGCCAAATAACTTGGAGTGCGCGAAGTAAAATTGAATATCACTCGTACCTTCTTTAACAGGATAGATCGACTTAGTCTTATTCTCGACCATCATTACGTCATAGTGTTTTTGCAGCTAATAGCGCCGTGGTTCCTTCTTCACGGTCGTCTTAGCCTTTTTCACGTAGTTGACTAACTTTGGTAACTGGTTTCGTTTAACAAAACTTGTGATAATTCATCGTAGAACCGTCGTTCCATGTCAGCATGGCGTGATTCCTGTCGTGGCACAACAATCGCTTCCGTCATAGCGATACAAGAACAACGGGAAAGGATGACGAGAGACCGTCTGTGGAACCTCAGCCGGATGGGCGGTGTCCGTGACGTGTTAGTTGAACGTCGAACAACAATGCGCGGTCTTTGCAACCATTAAGCAAAGACACGAACGCCACCGCAAACAGTGATAGTGGAAAAAATGGCGGGATTAGGCGTTATGCTTTGCCAGCAGGCAGTCTGTCGACGTATACAATGCCTAGGCAATGTACACTCGCCGCGCGGGATTAGCCGAGTGGTCTGGGGCGCTGCAGTTATGGACTGTGTGGCTGGTCCCGGCGGCGGTTCGAGTCTTCCCTCGGGCATGGGTGTGTGTGTTTGTCCTTAGGATAATTTGTATTAAGTAGTGTGTAAGCTTAGGGACTGATGACCTTAGCAGTTAAGTCCCATAGGATTTCACACACATTTGAACATTTTCGCAATGTACACTGAAGCGCCAAAGAAGCTGGTATAGGCATGCGCATTCAAATACAGAGATGTGTAAACAGGCAGAATACGGCGCTGTGGTCGGCAACGCCTATATAGGACAAGTGCCTGGCGCAGTTGTTAGATAGGTTACCGCTGCTACGATGGCATGGTATCAAGATTTAAGTAAGTTTGAACGTGGTGTTATACTCGGCGCAAGAGCAGTGGGGCACAGCACCTCCGAGGCAGCGATTAAGTTAGGTATTTCCAGTACAACCATTTACGAGTGTACCGTGAAAGTCAGGAATCCGGTAAAACATCAAATCTCCGACATCGCTGCGACCAGAAGAAGATTCTGCAAGAATGGGACCAACGACGACTGAAGAGAATCGTTCAAAGTGACAGAAGTGCCACCCTACCGCAAACTGCTGCAGATATCAATGCTGGGCCCTCAACAAGTGTCAGCGTGCGAACCATTCGACGAAACTTCATCGATGTGGGCTTTCGGGACCGAAGGCCCACTCGTGTATGCTTGATGACTGCACGGCACCAATCTTTGCGCCTGGTCTGGATCCGTCGACACCGGCATTCGACTGTTGATGACTCGAAACATGTTGCCAGATCGGACGAGTCTCGTTTCAAATTGTATCGAGCGAAAGGTCGTGTACGGATATGGAGAAAGCCCCATGGATCCATGGACCTTGCATGTCAGCAGGGAGACTGTTCAAGTTGGAGAAGGCTCTGTAATAGTGTGGGGCGTGTGCAGTTAGAGTGATATGGGAACCCCTATACGACTCTGACAGGTGTCACGGACGTAAACGTCCTGTCCGATCACCTGCATCTATTCATATCCATTGTGTATTCCGGCGGACTTGGGCCACTCCACCAGGACAATGAGACACCCCACACGTCCAGAATTCCTACAGAGTGGCTCTAGGAACACTCTTCTGAGTTTAAACACTTCCGCTGGCCACCAAACTCCCCAAACATTCAGCATATCTGGGACGTCTTGCAACATGCTGCTCAGAAGAGATCTCCACCCTCTCGTACTCTGATGGACTTATGGACAGTCTTGCGGAATTCATGATGTCAGTTCCCTCCAGCACTACGTCAGACGTTAGTCGAGTGCATGCCACGTCGTGGTGCGTAACTTCTGCGTGCACTGTGGGGGCCCTACACGATGTTAGGCAGGTATACCAGTTTCTTTGGCTCTTCAGTGTATATAATATCGATCTTTCCAAACTGTGACGTTCGGGTTTAGGTATTCTATACTTAACCAAGGTATCCAATAGAATACTGGATTTCACACAATGCCGGAAACATATACACAGAGATAAATAATATTAGATACTTTTATTCATAAGCAGCTGACAAACCTGATACTGCTCGGGCATTCATTTTGTCAGTTTCGCATTAGAAATGAAAACAAAAAATGAGCTGTGCTTTTAGAGAAGAATCCAAAAAATTCCATTCCTATGTATTCGTGAAAATACCTTTGTAATTATGAAACTGCCGTAAAGAGAAATATCCATAATGTACAAACTTGTAAGTACAGTATCCAAATTAAAAAAAAAAAAAAAAAAAAAAAAGGTGATCGCGTGCAGTTTCCGTTCGGTGGGCGCACCTGCTTCGGAGTGTCTACAACGCGATTTTGTGAAAGTTTTTATGGCAACGCCTCTTCATAACACCATAGACGGCTGCTGTTTTTGCCTACAGCCGTTTGCGAATCGCAACTGAAAGCTGTCAAAAGCACTGCCATGTCTCACGAATTTTCCAATTTGACTCGAGAGTATGAGTCTCTTAGCAGTAAAGAATAAATGTGTTAAAATTCATGCATGATATGGCAATTTTTCGCGGATCTCGGTGTTATCACGTCCTATCTCTTGAATAATGGTGTTGTACAATGATGTACTCGTGTAAGTACAATCAGCGGCATGTGCGGGTACTGTCTGCGAAATATGTTGCGAACAGGATTAACAGCAAAGAAGTAATAAATTTAAGCGTCAAGCATAAAGCGCAAGTTTTTCCCGCATCTCAGTTTAATGACGTCATATCTCCTATTCTGTTTCATATAATGATATAATTTTGTAGGTACATACAGCGGCGTATTTGGATGCTCTCTGGAAAATGTGTTCAGAATAGAGTTAGTAGCACAGAAGCAATACATTTAAACGTTATCCATGACGCGGCAGCTTTTCGTGACTCTCAGTATTTATGACGTCATACCTCCTGAACTAAATGTTGTACCATGATATACTTTTGTCGGTGTATTTAACGGCATAAGTGAATATAGTATGCGAAATTTATTGCGAACTGAGTTAGTAGCTCAGAATTAATACATTTAAACATCATGCATGATGCGGCAGTTTTTCACACATCTTATTGTTTATGACGTCATATCTCTTGGACTACGATAGGTACGCGATTCTTACCCCTACAGCGATTGTTGGCTGATTACCAAGTTTGGTTGAAATCGCTCTAGTGGTTTAGGAGGAGATGTGGAACTAACACATACACACTCATACATACATGCATACATACATTTTTATAATATATATGAATTTTGCATTAATTTAACTTTTTAGAAACCTCTAACTTCGTGTCCATTTCTTATATATTAAGCAACAAATTATACGATTCATCAATCTTAAAAAATCCTGCTTCTATCCTCATCTGCCCTAACATCTCACAATGCCAGCAATGATTTATACATTTCGATGTGCTTCAAGATCAATGGTCTTTCGTCTGGTTTTGAGCTCGTTTTCCGCACAACAGCAACAAACTTAACCTAATCTAACCATCTTGGGCCGTGCAGCACGCAAGAGACTGTCAAGTATACTCTCACAGATTACAGGATATTACCAGGCAGCGCAACACATTTCCAAAGTTTTTGATGTTCTCAATATTATTGCGCAACCCCTCAATCGCACTCCTAGACTGTCAATGTTACTACACGTCCGGGAACCGTCTACGGGGCGCCTTAAAGGTCGCTCCCATCAGCCACCGCGCCGAGTGTGAATTTCGTTTGCGCGGCTGTAAGAGTCATTAGCACGATGCTGCTTTCAGGCCGCCCAGCTCGCGTCTCACGGCCTGTCCCATCGACCACACCAGTGATAGGCAATCCGAGATCCGAGAACAGCCAAGTTGTCGATTTCAGCAAGTTATCGTTGTTCTCGACTACCGAACTCAGTTCACAATTTTCGGTTCTCACTTTTCCGTTATCGCTTCCAAGTTCTTGGTTTTCGGTAGTCGCTTTTCAGTTCTCGGTTCTGCGTTCTCGTTTCTTAGTTATTGTTTTGCAGTTGTTTAGCGTGTTCCCATTGACCAAAATGAGGCCAGAGTTCTCGGATTTACATTTGTTCCCATTTTTTCTGACGTCATTGATTTGTTCATTAGAACGTTGCATTTGAAAGATGTAATAAAACTATATTATAGTTATCATACACAGACGTGACAGCAGTCGTGCGATACCTCCTAATATCGTGTCGTACCTCCTTTTCGTGGTAGCGTTCTCGCTTCCCGCGCCCTGGTTCCCGGGTTCGATTCCCGGCGGGGTCAGGGATTTTCTCTGCCTCGTGATGACTGGGTGTTGTCTGATGTCCTTAGGTTAGTTAGGTTTAAGTAGTTCTAAGTTCTAGGGGACTGATAACCATAGATGTTAAGTCCCATAGTGCTCAGAGCCATTTGAACCTCCTTTTCTCCGACGTAGTGCGGCATCTCGACGTGGCACGGACTCAAAAATATTGAGCCACTCTACCTCTACAGCCGTCCATAATTCAAAAGTCTTGACAGTGCAACATTTTATGCATGAGCTGACCACTCGATAATGTCTCATAAATGGTCGATGAGACGCAAGTCGTGAGATCTGGGTGGCCAAACAATTGGTGCCCAGTGACATAGCGTATTGTCAACCGTAAAAATTCAGTCGTTATTTGGGAGCATGAAGTCCATGAATGAATGGCTGCAGATCGTCGCCAGGTAGTTGAACGTAAGTATTTCTTATCGATGATCGGTTCAGCTGCTTCTGAGGACCTAGCACATTCCATGTAGACGCGGTCCATACCATAATACATCCCCACCAACTTAATCCAGTGCCTGTTGACGACTTGGGTCCATGGCTTCGTGGGGTCTGTCACACACTCGAACCCTACAATCAGCTCCTACCAACTGAAATCGGGACTCCTCTGATCAGACCACGGTTGTCCAGTCGCCTAGGATCCAACCGACATGGGCACGAGCCGAGAGAGGCGCTGCAGGCGCTGTCGTGCTGTTAGCGAAAGCACCCCCGTCGCTCGTCTTCTGCCAGTGAGCAATGCCTACAGTAGAGGAACAATTCGGAGACAATGATTGTATCAGCATGACAATGCACCCTGTCGACTATTTGCGAACAGTAACATTCCTGAAATGGATTGACTTGCCGAGAGTGCCGACCTAAACCCAATGGAACACATCTGGGATGAGCCAGAACGTCGACTTCGCTCCACACCCACTACCTCCCCTGGTTGACGAATAATGGGCTGCCATTCCTCCACAGACGTTCAGACACCTCACTGAAAGTGTCCCCAGCAGAGTTCAAGCTGTCATAAAGGCGAAGGGTAGCCACACACCATATTAATGTTCACTAATAGGTGATCACGTAGTGTGTAATGTTCTTTAAAGATTTCTTTGGAATACATTGAATGATTGCCTGAACTGGAAATGCATACAAAACTGGAGTTATTGTGTAGCGTGTTATAACTGCAGATGGTGTGCTTACTCTGTGTTATTGTTAGCAAAAACCTTACATGACCCGATTTGGCAATGCAACTCTCAATACCAATAAAGAAATACAGTCACTGCAAAATACTTTCAGCCCCAGCCCTGTTCAAAATTGAGAAATTTGGTCCCTGTGCACATAACAAATAGATACTTATCTCTAAAGTACGAATGGTGGATGACGATATATTCTGGTCCCTCATGATGAAGAATAAAATATACTAGCTACAGGCTCAGCGGTATGCAATGCTGGCTGTAATACTCTGAAATGTACATGGAATTCTTTTGGCTGATAAATGAAAACATCTAAGAAAAATTCAATGTCTTTGAAAACACATGACCTGGGCAGGGAGGCGGTAGTGATTAGGGGAATTACTAACACTGACCTTTTCAATAGTGAAGTTGAGTTTGGCTTCCCAAAACATCTGACAACAAAAATTACGTTACTCAGAAATATTACATCATTTTTACTAATTGAGTCACAACAGCTAGTATTATCTGACCTCACTAAAAAAGCATGACGGCAAAACATCAAAATGCGCAGACCTAATCTTACAAACACTTCAAACGGGAAATATCTAACTAGCCTATACATCAAATCTGGTTACGTATATCCTGGGGTTACTCAACATAGAACTCACTGTTACCAATTATCAGTCAACTCATTTACACTAACGTGCTGGCAATTCTAAAGTCATAAAAATTTAATTTCTTTACATTACTTGCGAGAAGACTTCTGCTTCCACATTTATGTTTCCAATAACACATGTACTCGTGATTCCTACGTTGTAATCTAACACTTGGTGGCTTTACAGAGCACACCACTGACACTGCCTACTGCATCCTCTTTCGCTCACAGACAGATACCCACTGCGTGAGCCAAGCGTTCTCTTACTCCAGCACTAAGATCTCAGACCAAAAGCAATATCTTTGGTTCTGCGATCGTGCACAGTCAGCGATCCGCTTTATAGAGCCCATCAGAGATATACATCATTTATAATATAATAGTTTCATTTTAGTTTACATTAGTATCATTACAATACTCGGGTGACACATATAAGTGTACCCCAGTAGACTCCTTTCAAGTGCACGTTTTTTCTTACGACGTACAAACCAGAGATATGTTGTATACATTTCCATAGTATCAGTAATGTTGTAAGCTGGTCTCTGTATTTTTTTCTGTCTGAAATGTAGTCTAACTTTGCAGAACCTAATACGAACTGAACTGTAGCTGATCTGAATCCATATTGAATTTGTCTTAAATGCGCAACGGAAATAAAACAATTATCTGGTCCTAATCAAAATTACCACTTACCTCGCGTCCTGACAACATTGTTGCAGATTTCTCGAAAGCACAACAGCAAGCACACAGCGGCTAAGCTAGATGTTTGTTTCTAAATACGCATTCAAACTGCTGCATGTGGTAATACGTAATGACAAACTGTGAGATGGAGAGAGTAACTATTCCTATGAAATTATATTCCAAGACAACGATTTTAGAATGAAATATATATTCAAAAAGACAGAGTAAAACTTCGCGTGATCTCCACACATAACATTGGTCTGAACTATACTATGCTGAACAGCGTGAACCACGATTTAAAAAGGGTACAAAGTTGAAACTTCCTGGCAGATTAAAACTATATGTCGGACCGAGTCTCGAACTCGGACCTTTTCCTTTTGCGGGCAAGTGCTCTACCAACTGAGCTACCCAAGCACGACTCACTCCCCGTACTCACAGCTTTACTTCTGCCAGTACCTCGTCTCCTACCTTCCAAACTTTACAGAAGCTCTCCTGCGAACCTTGCAGAACTAGCACTCCTGAAAGAAAGGATATTGCGAAGATATGGCTTAGCCACAGCCTGGGGGATGTTTCCAGAATGAGATTTTCACTCTGCAGCGGAGTGCGCGCTGATATGAAGGATGGAAGGTAGGAGACGAGGTACTGGCAGAAGTAAAGCTGTGAGTACGGGGCGTGAGTCGTGCTTGGGTAGCTCAGTTGGTAGAGTACTTGCCCACGAAAGGCAAAGGTCCCGAGTTCGAGTCTCGGTCCGGCACACAGTTTTAATCTGCCAGGAAGTTTCATATCAGCGCACACTCGGCTGCAGAGTGAAAATCTAATTCAGGGTACAAAAGTTGAAAGAAAATTTCTATAAAAATCAAACAGCTTAATCAATTAATATGCAAATCCATGATTCTGGGAAATGGGTTGGTCGTTTTCTCAGCTCTGAGCAAGTTAACTAGCTGACAATAATCATTCCTATAGTCTGGGAGACGAATCTTTGGTATTGACAGCTCGGTAGCGTCTTTCCGTTGCCTAGCGACCGCAGGCAGGCAGCCAATGACGGCCTGACTTTGAGCGGGTAGCAAGGGCCACGTTGCCGCTCTGAAACCCGGTCGCGCGCGCTTATGAAACTTACCAGTGTCTCGCCTGCAGGCGGTGCGGTCGTTCGTCGTTTGTCTGAAGTTGAATTCGCAGTTTATTTCGTTTTTGTTGTTTTTAGTGTTTCTTTGTTTCTGTTTCGTTGTAAACAGTGTCTAGTGCGGCGGGTAGTACCAGCCCAACACAAGAAGTGAAACGGAGGAAGAAAAGTGTGCTACACACCCAGGCCCGTGAATTCGTGTGCTCTGTGAGGGATTACTTTGAGAAAGAAAAGGACAAAGGTGGGCCCTTAATTCCTGTTGTTCAGGTTGTGAAGAGAACTGCAGCAGCATTGAAAATAAGTAAGAACACTGTTGTAAAGACAGGGAAATAACAGTACAGTGTAGATTGTGACGAGAGTGGCACAACAAAGCACACACCAGGAAAGAAGCGACCGAGAAATAAGCAGGTGACAGCTTTGGACGATTTTCAGAAAGACGCTATTCGTCGTCATATGTACATCTATTATAAGAGAAGGGAATATCCCACTCTATCTAAATTACAGGTGTCGCTTCAGAAAGACGATCTTTTTAAAGGGAGCAAATTTTCATTGCGTACAGTGTTAAAAGACATAGGCTTCAGCTATTCACTGTTTAACGGACGCAAAATATTAATGGAAAGGACAGATGTAGTTGCATGGCGGTGCAGATTTCTGCGCAGGATCATGGGTGTGGAATTCGAAAGTATAGTGTGGTTAGATGAAACTTGGGTCAATGCCAGCCATTCTTTACGTAAAGGCTGGAATGATGGAACGCCCGAGGGGACAATGGCAGTGCCTGTTGGCAAAGGAGGGCGTATTATTGTCTTACATGCAGGAACATCGAAAGGTTTTGTGCCAAACTGCTTGAAAATGTTTCGGTTAAAAAAGACGGGAGATTACCATGAAGAAATGAACAGTGTAATATTTCAAGAATGGTTCGAGACATCGCTTATGACGAATCTGACAAGTCCATCAGTGATTGTTATGGACAATGTGCCTTATCATTCCGTTGTTCACGATAAGGCACCAACCTTGGCAACAAAAAAAGACGATATCATTCAGTGGTTGAAACGGCGAAAAGTAGATTTCAGAGAAGATTTAAAGAAGGCGGAACTGCTCGAAATTGTGGCACAAAAGAAACCCCAATTTCCAACATATGTAATTGACGAGATTGCTAAAAGGCACGGGCATGAAATCGTTCGGCTTCCTCCATACCACTGTCACTTCAATGCAATTGAAGGAGTGTGGGCGCAGATAATAAAATTACATTGCTGCAAACAATAAAAAATTCACGATCTCTGAAGTGGAAACTCTCCTTCCAGCAGCTATCAATAAAGTGACAAGCGAGACGTGGGCTCAAATTGTAAACAGCACTGCAAGTGCCATCAGAGAGGCGGCCAAAACCGAAGGGGTTGTGGAAGAATGCATCGAAAATTTAATTATACATCTGGGAGAGAGCAGTGATAGTTCGAGTAGTGCTGAGGAAGACAATGTCAAATCAGATTCTGACAGTGATGTGAGTGGTGTTTTTCCATTACAGTAACTACAACGTATTCAGGAATGTAAGGAGGGAGTTTGCTATCGATCTACAACCAGATCATCATATTGTGAGTACTTTCTTCAGATTATAACTCTTAATACACTGACCAATTATTCTGTAGCTTTTAGTAGAACAAATTAATAATGCTAATACTTAACAATGGAAACCAAAACTGCTAATGTTCAACAACTTGCGAAAATAGTTTTCATTTCAGTTGTGAAGTTTAACAAATAACTTTATTATGTTTCAGCATCTTAGATACTTGTACTAAATAGCTCTCATCAGTTTTCGAGTTAATATATTTCAAGCATCAACTTTAAATAAATTCACGCGTACCAATACGACTTGTATTTTGTCTCGCTTTTATTTCTGCTGCTAGAGAATGCTTGTAGCAGACAGGGCGCCGCGTGCTGTGAGCCACGTTCGGCAACAGCGCCGTCTGCCCGCCGGAACTGTCAGTACCAATCACTCGTCTCACGGACTATAGCTGCGCAATGCTGCAATCTTACCTCAAACTTCTTCTCTTCAGAAAAAAGCTACTCGTGGTGTATATTCTTTTCCCCTTTCATAGTGTACATGATATTCATCCTTGCTGTCCTTTCTTAATCTAACAGACACAATCACAAATCCACACGGCACTACTAAATACGTCCATCACCCACCACATTTCAACTAAGAATCTGCCAGATTGCGCAGAAGCAAAGCCTAAGACGCGGCAAGACCAAAGATTGTTTACCAGTATAACGTAACTTTCTCTCTCTATGACGTGCACATCGATGACATACAGAAACAGAATGTCGTGACCAGCTTACAATGTGTTGAAGAAGAATTTTCCTCTCTCAGCTGCGGCTCAGTCTCTGTCAACGGACAGTAGTGTACTCACCGTCCGTTCATCGGTGAAGGTACGACAGACAAATATGATCATAGGATCCAGAATGAGATTTTCACTCTGCAGCGGAGTGTGCGCTGATATGAAACTTCCTGGCAGATTAAAACTGTGAGCCCGACCGAGACTCGAACTCGGGACCTTTGCCTTTCGCGGGCAAGTGCTCTACCAACTGAGCTACCGAAGCACGACTCACGCCCGGTACTCACAGCTGTACTTCTGCCAGTACCTCGTCTCCTACCTTCCAAACTTTACAGAAGCTCTCCTGCGAACATCCCCCAGGCTGTGGCTAAGCCATGTCTCCGCAATATCCTTTCTTTCAGGAGTGCTAGTTCTGCAAGTTTCGCAGGAGAGCTTCTGTAAAGTTTGGAAGGTAGGAGACGAGGTACTGGCAGAAGTACAGCTGTGAGTACCGGGCGTGAGTCGTGCTTCGGTAGCTCAGTTGGTAGAGCACTTGCCCGCGAAAGGCAAAGGTCCCGAGTTCGAGTCTCGGTCGGGCTCACAGTTTTAATCTGCCAGGAAGTTTCATGATCATAGGATATTTACAAAATATCAATGTTGTGATCTTAAACTTTGAAATTGCGATATCGACGCTAAAATTTCTCAGAAATCGTAGTATTCTATGTTAAAAACAAAATATCTACCTTCGATATAGGCAAATACGACAGACTTCTCGTACGGCGGTCAAGAATCTTTTTTCTAAACATGTCTGATAATGGTAGAAATAAGCGTACTACCTCGTGTGCTGAGTATCAAAACATCCACCATGCAACCAAAACAGGCAGTAGAAGGAAGTTTAAAGTTACACATCCTCACAGAAATTAAAAACATTTATTACCAACTGAAAATGTTAATCTTTTGCTATAGCGTCGTTCAGTATTAGATTGAAGAAAAGATGCTTTCAAGACGTGTTATAATATTCGAAGGTATTCGAAGCTATCGTTTGGGCGTGGAAAGGTAAAATATTTTCTTCTGAGTTCTAATGACATTTCATTCCTCGCCGGACTACGGCATGGCGGCCACGAAGTGTCAGTAGAGCGTATAAGAAAATACTTCCGCATTCTGTGTCCACATGAGCCTATTACGTAGCATATTCCAGAATTCTAGAAATGAACGAAATGAACTGTTTCAAAGCTAGCGATAAAACTGTGAAAGTTACGGTGTATTACTTCAAAACTTCAGTATCATCTGGACATTGACGAGCTGACCAGAAAATGCCTTCTGCTTTGTTTACACTTATGCCTTACATTGTCGTGCTTAACAACGGCATAAGATGCAGCAGAAATACGCAAATTAGATGTGATGCTTGTCAAAGCCTTAAGTATGTGTAATTTGTAAAATCGAATGACTCAAACAGTGCAGACACGTCTTTACAAAATTGTCTTTATTTGCTCAAAACAGGAATTAAAAATTAGGAATAAACTATGGAGTAATTCTTAAGCAGAAATTGCTGTTAACATATGTAAGGCAACCTGCTTTTCAGTCTGAAGCAAAATAAATATATACACACATGGTATTACCAGCCATGTATTTTCTACCAGCGTTCATATTACCAGTCAGTATGATGGAAATTCCACCTGCCAATGCGACAATGTATTTTTCTCAGCAGGATTTCGAGTTTTACAGAAAATAGTCAGTCCTGTCGGGTGCTATGTGTGTCTGTTTTTGACGACAACGATTCGCGTATAAAACGATATACAATCGGAAGTAATATAGCTAAAATACTTATCAGTTTCCTGTACCACGTACGCAGTGGAGATTTCTGGGTTACTGTATTTTCCGTTATTATTTGAAGTAACATAACAGCAATAAAGAATGTAACTTTTGTAGTCTTTGTCAAGGAAGGGGTTGTTTTGTTATGTGAGCGTCTCCTAATGAAATATTGGAATCCTCAGATTATCCGATAGTTTCCTACTTCAGGAACTGTCACAGTCAATAGAAAGAGGTTTTTAACAAGCAATAAGTAATATTTGATCAAATATAGGCAGATCGAAAACCTAATTACAGCATGGCAGATGCAACATTTTTAAAAAATACAGAAAATGAGATTTCTAGCCAACAAGTATCATGTATACCTTAATGGATATTTGATGCCATTTGTAAAGCGTGTCTGATGACCCCCTGATATTAGTAACAAGATTATTTTCGTTGTTGTTACAAAACTGGGAGCTTCATTCTTCGGTATTATTGACGGAGGCAGCAGAAGGAGACACCTGTCGAAAAACAAACTCACTGGTTCAAAACTCATATGAGCCTGGCAGTTGCAGTAGTGTCTCAATAACACCATAATAAAATCACTAGGCAAGGAAAACTTCAACAAAAAATACCTCCCATTCGACAACGCGCTACAGATAAAGACAAAACGCACACTCGCATGTTTGGGGAGTCAGAACCAGTTTAATAACTGTGACACACATATGACGAACATTGTATGCACAATGGAATCGTTTGAAATGTAACGTTACATAAGGATGCAGAGCGGATGACTTGTAGGTTTTTCATAGAATAGCCGAGGAAAGTAGAATGAGGAAAACGTTAACAAGATACAGCTATAGGATGGGAGGACGTGTTTTAAGAAATCTGGTTCAAATGGCTCTGAGCACTATGGGACTTAACATCTATGGTCATCACTCCCTTAGAACTTAGAACTACTTAAACCTAACTAACCTAAGGACATCACACAACACCCAGCCATCACGAGGCAGAGAAGATCCCTGACCCCGCCGGGAATCGAACCCGGGAAACCGGGCGTGGAAGAAATCTGGGCTTCCATGGTATTAGAGCGATCGGTAGACACCAAAAATCGTTGGATGAAGACAGATATTAGAAGGTGAAGGGATTCGCAGAGGATAGGAAACAGTGGGATGCCGCATCAAAACAACAGAATACCTACGATGTTTTTGTTTAAGACATTTTATTGTTCCATGGCATTACCGGCTTCTAACTTTTCGTTATCATCAAATGACTGCATTGCAAGATGAACTGTTAGTCAGGTGTTGGTTGTTTTGCTCGCCATGGTGCCATTGTTGTGTGATAGTTCTGAAGGCTTGCGTTTTTGTTATTTCCGTGTAACACAAAATAGGATGGTGTTAAACGTGTTAACGGTGTTACAAACACAACCACGAAACCAAAGAGTAAAAGGTGGGTCGGCATTGGCGCTTTTACAACGAACAATCTCATTTCACATATCAGATTTTCACTCTGTGTTTCCGTGATTTCTATTATAACACTGGAACACGTTTACCATGATACTGCTGCTTGATTCACGGAAAATAATAGAAACACAAGCCTTCAAAACTATCAAAACATGTACACTGGTGCCATGGAAAGCAAAACAGCCAACATCTGATTAGAAATTTATCCTATTATGCAGCCGTCTGATGACGAACAAAAGTTAGAAACCGGTAACTGCATGGAATAATAAAATGTACTGAACCACAGATCATCTTTAAACTAGTGGTTGGTAGCTTTTTTATAACTTACCTTCAATACAAAAATAGAGGCCTGACAGTGTCACTTACAGACAACACAATGTCAATCCTAATTTTGCTTACCCGAGTTGGAAGCCATACAAAACTCAACATCACATGACTTTTTGCAGTGCACGCGAAGAGCAGTTATCCTATTTACACAATGACGTGACAAAAGTCGTGAGGTGCCTTTTGCCTGACTTAGTGCAAACAAGAGTAGACTGAACAAGCCGTCGGAACTCCCGTGCAGAAATACTGCGCTACGCCACCTCTACAGCCGTCCATAATTACAAAAGTGTTGCCTCTGCAAGATTTTATGCACCAACTGACCTATCGTTTACTCCCCACAAGTGTTCGGTGGGGTTCATGTCAGGTGATCTGCATGGCCAGATCACTCGCTCTAATTGTCCAGAATGTTCTTCACACCAATCACGAAAAACTGTGACCCTGTGACATGGCACATCGGTGTTTGGGAACATGAAGTCCATGGATGACTGCAATTGATCTCTAAGTAGCCGAACATGACCGGTCCAGAGGACCCAGTCCACTCCATCATTCCATGTAAACACAGCCCACACCATTATGGGGCCACCACCAGCTTGCACAGTGCCTTAAGGGATACTAGGAGTATTAGGAGTATTAAACAACAATTTACATAACTTTCAATTTACGTAATTTACGTAATGAACTACTTGATGTTCGCCCAGAATGCAAAGTCCATCTTAGGAAAAGTTCATTTAGAGTGATCGCTTTAGGCATTTAAAAGATTAGCCGCCAGTAAACGTTCAGTCATATGTGACCTTGATCAGGGTATACTTTCGGTGGGGCTCCATTCAGGTACCCCACAAGAGATAGTGAACGAAAGTCGTCTGTATTTTGCTCTGTTGTGATACTCCTGAATTATTGTGCCAAGAACCTGTAACAACGACACTGATGAGCCAGCACATTATAACCACCGCGTGACTGGTGACGTCGTGGACACGTGACGCGGTAAGCAAAGCATGCAATAGGAACAAGGACGAATGAGGAATCATTCTAGCAACGATGTGGGTCACAAATGAGGAAATACAGATATAAGTGACTTTGACAAAGGCTATGCCGCAGCGTCTAGTAACGAGCATCTACGAGGCTGGTCGGCTGCTCAAGTGCTACTGCTGTGAGCATCTATGAAAATATAATGTAAATTGAAGGTGAGGGGGGGGGGGGGGGAGGGGGGGATTGAAGGAAAAGAAAGAGAAGGAACGATTGATGTGCTTCGGGAATCCATACGGCGACGAGTGAAAATTCGTGCCAGACTGAGGCATGAACCCTTGATCTCCTACTTCATACAGTCCGATTAAAATTACTTGGTAGGTGGCGTCTGTCACTTGCCGCTACAGTGTTGCGACATTTAGCTGCCGGCTACCACTTCACCAATGCTGTTACTGCATAACGCTGAGCAATGTTGGATGTGGCCGCCCGTGAAGTATGTCGAGAACGCGAGATGCTGTGTCGACTGCTAATTTTAAGTGACCAATGACTGACTTGTGACGACACGTTTCGTAGCCCTGCATCTAAACTCATGTGCTAAGCTAACCACAATATCGTGATGGGTGCTACATCCGAGAAAACGGCGGTCACCAATCTCAGGCAGAACTGAAGTCACGATTGCTTTGCTCACGGCGATTGAAGCTAATCTTTGCGAACAAACCCGAGAGAGAAAAAGTTCAGTTTCAGCGCTAAAAGCAAACTGTAATTTCTCGCTATTATTGGCTACCTGAAACTACCCTCAACACTGGTTACACGAGTTGCCGCGTCATCAATCGATCAGCAGTCCAGGGTGGGACTCAGTTGCAGATTATAGGCGACACACGCAGATTCCAAACGAAAACAGAACGATAGCAAGAAAAATAAGAGCAAATAGAAAAGTCAATACGATGATGAAAAATGACGCGGCAAAGATTAGAAATAAAAAAAATTGTACTTAAATCAACCAACTGAATAAAAATAATAGTCAAACTCTTTTGGTTAGATTTTGAAATAAAGAACAATACTCTACATTTGACGATATTTGAACCTACGTACTTTACCTAGTGATGTGGCCTATCGCAATGGTTACCGCATTAGTGATATTTATGACTGCATTGAGTCAGTCGCAAAGATGAAAAAAATGTTCAAATGTGTGTGAAATCTTATGGGACTTAACTGCTAAGGTCATCAGTCCCTAAGCTTACACACTACTTAACCTAAATTATCTTAAGGACAAACACGTACACCCATGCCCGAGGGAGGACTCGAACGTCCGCAAAGATGAATTGCAGCGTTAAAAAAGTGGGCGTCACGCAGTGTGCGAAACTTATCTAATATAAGTCTAATATAAGTCGGTCTATGTGATAATGACAGCTGTATATGTGACGCTGAATCGTGGCTTGTGCAGAAGTATCCAATAGTGTTTGGTTAGTGTTGTGTATGAAACTTGTGTAATTCATTAGCACCGCTGTGTGTGTGTGTGTGTGTGTGTGTGTGTGTGTGTGAGTGAGTGTGGTTTCTGATGTGGTTGTCATTTGTTACCAAATATGTAACCCGGCTGGGGTGGCCGAGCGGTTCTAGGCGCTACAGCCTGGAACCGCGCGACCGCTACGGTCGCAGGTTCGAATCCTGCCTCGGGCGTGGATGCGTGTGATATCCTTAGGTTAGTTAGGTTTAAGTGGTTCTAAGTTCTAGGGGACTGATGACCTCACAAGTTAAGTTCCATAGCGCTCAGAGCCATTTGAACCAAATATGTAACAAAAGTGCCAGATCTATGATTTGGGATCCAAGCACATCAAGAAAGAATGCCGGAGAATGAATTAGAAGTGAACTGACCAGTTGTTGTGGCAGTTCGGCAGCGGCGAATGGTTCTGGCGTAACTTTGAGAGCTATGACTGGACGAAACCAGCTCCAACGAGTAAGTGTCAACTATCAAGTAATTTTAATCGGACTACATGCAGTCGCGTTAACCAATGCGTCATCCGGACACAAGAGTTCATAGCAGAAGCGCGGACTATCTAGGCGCGCTCCCCGGCCGATTCACATTCCCACCTAGCGCCGCTTATCCGCATTCCCCGTCTATGTCTTCATGCTCGCTAATCTTAGATTCCCGCCGGAGTTTGAACGAAATGTGCATCCGCACTGAAGACTGTGGATTCATTGATCATCGAGGTGAATCAGTTGTATGAATGCGTGGTGTCTATTCTTCGGACAAGTCCGAAAGGACAGACGCCATGCTCTCATACATCTATAAAAAGTTATTGAAGGGCAGTACAAGTATGGGTAGGCGACTAGGTGTTGAGTGTCAACGTCTCATGACAGAACGTGAAGGTCAGAGGGTGGCGATCTGCTGCAAAAGCCTGATGACAGTGTACAAATCTGGTGCAGCCGCAAGTGTTTCGAAGAATATCGTTCAACGCACATTATTGAACATGAGGCTCTCTAACATGTTCGCATGTTTCCATATCGACCCAGTGACATCGTCAACTGCTATCGAAATGAGCGCGATATCATCGAGACTGGATCACCGGTGAATGTAAACGTGTCTCCTGGTCAAACGATTCATGTTTCTTGTTCAACTAGGTCAATGGTCGTGTCCAGTCACGCTGTCATCTAAGAGAACTGCTGCCCGAAACATGCACTGACCTTCGAATATATGCCTGGGAGATGAGATAGGGCAGTATCAGTCTATGACGTACGAGGGTCATTCCAAAAGAAATGCACACTATTTTTGTAACAATACAGTTTTCATTCTGCTTGTGTGAAAGTTTTACAGTGCGTAGATACATCCTTCCCTCTTGTTTTCAAACTTAGTTCAACCTGTTCCCGTGAGTGGCGCCGTCACAGCATGTCTTCAAGATGGCTGCTACACTTGACGTTCGTCAGAAGCAACGTGCTGTCATAGAATTCCTGTGCTGTGAAAACGAGACAGTGGGAAACATCCACAAGAGGTTGAAAAAGGTGTATGGAGATGCCGCTACCGATCGCAGTACAGTTAGTCGGTGGGCAAGCAGGTTACGTGATGAAAGCGGGCACGGCAATATTGAGGATTATCCTCGCAGCGGCAGGCCTCGTACTGCACGCACTCCAGACAATGTGCAGAGAGTTAACGAAGTGGTGACTGTTGACAGACGCATCACAGTGTACGAATTGTCACGCTACGTTGGGATAGGGGAAGGAAGTGTTTGCAGAATACTGAAAGTGTTGGCGTTAAAAAAGGTTTGTGCCAGGTGGGTTCCCAGGACATTGACAGTGGCTCACAAAGAAACAAGAAAAACGGTATGCAGCGAACTTTTGGAACAGTATGAGAATGGTGGAAATGAATTTCTTGGAAGAAATGTGACACGTGATGAAACATGGCTCCATCATTTTTCACCAGAGACGAAGAGGCAATCAGTGGTGTGGCATCATGCAAATCACCCAAGAAAAAAAAACTTCAAAGCCACACCTTCTGCTGGAAAAGTTATGGCTACGGTGTTTTTCGATTCCGAAGGACTCTAGTTTGTGGACATCATGCCAAGTGGAACCACCATAAATGCTGATGCTATGTGACGACACTGAAGAAACTTCAAGCTCGACTCAGTCGTGCTCGACCACATCGGCAAAAGCAGGATGTTTTGCTGTTGCACGATAATGCACGACAACATGTCAGTCAAAAAACCATGGAAGCGATCACAAAACTCGGATGAACAACACTGAAACACCCGCCTTACAGTCCTGACCTGGCTCCATGTGACCATCATCTCTTTGGGAAACTGAGAGACTCTCTTCATGGAACAAGGTTTGAAGATGATGACTCCCTTGTGCACGCTGCCAAACAGTGGCTCCAGCAGGTTGGTCCAGAATTTTACCGTGCGGGTATACAGGCACTGGTTCCAAGATGGCGTAAGGCAGTTGAGAGGGATGGAAATTATGTGGAGAAATGAAAATATTGCTCCTAAAGGATGTATCTACACACTCTAAAACTTTCAAACATGTAGTATAAAAGATGGATTTTTAAAAAAAATAGTGTGCATTTCTTTTGAGTGATCCACGTACATTTACCTGGGCGTCCATGGGACCTGTGAAAGTAACTGAAGGCACTATCTCTGTGGACTACGTGAACATTATTGCAATATCGCATTTATCAGTTCCCAGCTATTTTCGCGAAAAGTTCGATTATATCGATCCACGCAGCAGTTAATAGTTTTTCAAGGCGGTGATTAGCTGTTATTAATGTTTTACAGCTATATTTGCGTTGAAATACACAGGTTAAGTCACACGTTCATAATAACAAAATGCCAAGGAGGTGTGGAGTAGGTGTCTTTCCCATCCCTTTATATGCTGACAACCTTCTAAAATTTTATAATGTCTTTAAAAAAACCTGTAAATATAGTAGCGTTTCAGATGATTTACAGATACACTACAGTCCTCTATAAGGCACGCTACTAATCAACATTAGTCCTCAAGCAACAACTGTTTGCCCAGAGGACTAAACAATGACGAGGTTTCCGTTACGGAACGTGTATTACAATCCATGAACAGATTTGATGAGTGGCTCATCTAAGGTGCATAGCGGAAATAGCTACATCTCTGTCAACAAACTGAGGAAAAAAG
The DNA here is from genome assembly GCF_021461395.2 of Schistocerca americana. Taxonomy (NCBI): domain Eukaryota; kingdom Metazoa; phylum Arthropoda; class Insecta; order Orthoptera; family Acrididae; genus Schistocerca; species Schistocerca americana. The sequence continues at coordinate 525,319,392 of NC_060124.1, forward strand.
CATTTGTAACATGTGTAGTCAGCTTCACTGTCGAACTAGCAGCGACTAACCAGTTCTGTTTCAGACTGTCGAAGATTCTATTTCCACTACAGATTGTATCAACATCTGTAAAGAAACACTCGAAAAGTTTATCCGTTAAATCCACAGGTGTCCCATTCACATAAAAAGTCGAGTGGGGACACGACGAATGAGCGAAACGTGCCGGCCATCTCGTACATCGTTTTCCAGTCACGTGCTACTGGAATCAATCAGATGTCTTCGTGGTTAAGGATTTCAGAGTGTGTATCTAATTAACAGCGACTGCTGTAATACAAAAAATCGAGCGAGGCGGTGAGGTGATCGAGACGTCAGACTCGTCTTTGAGAGGGACCTGAATCAGAACCCCCTTCAGCCATCCTGTTCTACGTTTCCAACTGCTACCTAACTTAACACTTACGAATCCCGGTACGGTTCCTTAAACAGACGACGGCGGCTTCCTTCCGCCATACTTGTCCAACTGACCAAATGCTCTATCTCCAATTACCAAGATATCGACAAGTCTTTGAGTGCTAATCTAACTTCATTTGACGACAGCATAAGGTTCGAAGTGGAAAGCTATGATGATATGCCGCAACGCTGCCCTGATGCGTCACACAATTGATGAGACAAGCAAAATGGCGAGGTTCTGTGCTCCAATATCGCATGTGCAGTCTGATGGTATCGACCTATAGATGTACTGAGACTCCCTCCGATAATATGTGACATGCTTTTCACAGAAAATCTCATACTTTCGTTGATGTTACTAAGTTTTCGGCTTCGTATTCGATAGTACATATAACGTATTGTATATAATACATCCGTACAACATTGCGTCAAGGGAACGTAATTTGTCTCGGCTCTAATTAATTAATTCATTCTTGAGAAGAAAGGACCTGAGAGTATAATTTAGGTCAGCAAAAGCTACGGCTACACTTTGAGTACTGTAACGAGGTGAGGTACGTACTGGGTTGTCTATTGTCCGGCTAGCCACGCGGTCTAACGCGCTGCTTCCCGCCGGATTAGTGTCGAGGTCCGGTGTGCCGGCCAGCCTGTGGATGGTTTTTAGGTGGTTTTCCATCTGCCTCGGCGAATGCGGGGTTGTTCCCCTTATTCCGCCTCAGTTGTCGGCGATGGCTACGCAAACACTGTCTCCACGTACGCGTACACCATAACTATTCTACCACGCAAACATTTGGGGCTACACTCGTCTGGTATGAGACGTTCCGAGAGGGGGGGAGGGAGGGTCCACTGGGGGCCGAACAGCACAGTAACCATGAGTTCGGTGTAGGGCGGCGGTGACGCGGTTGGACTACTGTGGCCTTTTGTGGGGTTGTAAACCACTGAGGGCTACGGCGTGAGAAGCCTCTCCGTCGTTTCTACGTCTCCGGTTCAACACACACACACACACACACACACACACACACACACACACACACACACACACTGAGATGTCGCCACTTTCGTTACCGATCGCCTGGCAAGCACCTGCCGATGAACAGTGAGTGCGCACTTTTGTTTACAGACAAAGGCATAACGTAGTAAATACAGAATGAGGTACTAAAGGTACACTCCATTTCAAAACATGGAAAACAGAGGACGAATTATAACTGCACAAATCCTCGGCTTGTAAGTCGTTAGAACAAAAAAAAAAAAAAAAAAGCGCTCCGTCTTCAGACCACAACCGGTCCATCGGGACTATCCGCCCGCCGTGTCATCCTCAGCTGAGGATGCGGATAGGAGGGGCGTGTGGTCAGCACACTCCTCTCCCAGTCATTATGATGGTTTTCTGTGACCGGAGCCGCTACTAGTCGCTCGAGTAGCTCTTCAATTGGCGCGTGGCGGCCCAGATCAGATGGTCACCCATCCAAACGCCATCCACGCCCGACAGAGCTTAACTTCGGTGATCTGACGGGAACCGGTGCATCCACTGCGGCAAGGCCGTTGTTAGAACAAAAGCAAGCCTGTTATCAATAATTCTTTCAAATGAATGTTACACACACATCTTAAATTGTACAATAAATTGCAAACCCGTTTAAATCATAATTTTAATAATCTCCAATACTGTATGCCATTTGTTACGTACGGTATTCTTATTACCGTGGCTATAACCAGCTATTTATGTAGAGCTGCATATAGCAAATCACAGCATTCTTACCTCTGTAGGAATACGTTTCCCTGGCGTAAAGATAATAGTATTGAAACGTATGGATCACGATTCGTTATGTTGTATATGGAATTAACCGCCATTGCCATGTAGTAATATACTGAATAATTCTGTTGACAGTTGGTTTGTAGTTTTACAGAAATAACTAATGCCTGACGATTTGACACTTCTCATTTCAGTTTTCCGAATGATTACTGCCGACATGAACAAAACTGCCAGCCATCTAACGACTTAGATTTAAGTACTGTACTAGAGCCAGATTAGTCTTTATAGCTGTCAGTAAACTTTAAATGCATTCTTTAATGCTGTCAGCCAACTTTAAACTGCATATTCTGATGATGCTCTTGTTCATTCGAAGATAAAAAAATACAAAATGCCACTTGTGGCTGTTTTCGAAAACTTAGTTTTAACATTCGCTCCCCCTGCAGACAATGCCTGCTCTTGGTGTATCTAACGACTTGTTTCACAATCTTTATTTTTTTCAGAATATATTGTTTCCTTCCCTAATTGGTGTGGGCTCTAAATTTTATCTCTACTGGCAGCTTACTAATATTTTTTGTGTTAGAACACCTTCCGCCATTCGAGCCTCTGCAAAAACTTCACAATTAACTTGAGTTGCAGGTCTAAAGACTGTTTTGTTTAGCAACAGATGTTAATAAAAAGATCCTGCTCTGGGGCCTAACTTAACGAAGACTTTGTAATATGTTCGATTGTTTCTTAAACAGGGTAGTTTTATTCGTATTATAAATATCCGATAAGCTTTCGGAATGATTCATAAGAAGATTGTGTGACAAGACGGGACGAGTTCCCTTTTTATATACTGGCTTGTCGTTAACCTTCATTTTTGTTCGATTTCTTAGAATATAGAGGAAGCGTTTTTGATACATCTTTAACATTCCGGCAAATAGAAATAACATTCTTTGTTTTTCATTCCACTCAACTTATAGAATAGAAACATTCAAATGCGTTACATAAGGACGTTGAAATCAAATACGCTACTGGCCTTTCTTTTAATGATTTCCAGTCCAAATCCTGTATCATTTTTGTGACCCTCTCTCCCATATTTCGCGATGATACAAAAGTGCTGCCTTTTCTTTGAACTTTCTCGATGTAATCCGTCAGTCCTATCTGGTGAGGACCCCACACCGCGCAGCAGTATTCTTAAAGAGGACGGATAAGCATAGTGTAGGCGGAAGTACACTGCTGGCTATTAAAATTGCTACACCACGAAGATGACGTGCTACAGACGCGAAATTTAACCGACAGGAAGAAGATGCTGTGATATGCAAATGATTAGCTTTTCAGAACATTCACACAAGGTGGGCGCCGGTGGCGACACCTACAACGGGCTGACATGAGGAAAGTTTCTAACCGATTTCTCATACACAAACAGCAGTTGACCGGCGTTGCCTGGTGAAACGTTGTTGTGATCCCTCGTGTAAGGAGGAGAAATACCTACCATCACGTTTCCGACGTTGATAAAGGTCAGATTGTAGCCTATCGCGATTGCGGTTCATCGTATCGCGACATTGCTGCTCGCGTTGGTCGAGATCCACGACTGTTAGCAGAATATGGAATCGGTGCGTTCAGGAGGGTAATACGGAACGCCGTGCTGGATCCCAACGGCCTCGTATCACTAGCAGTCGAGGTGACATGCATCTTATCCCCATGGCTGTAACGGATCGTGCAGCCACGTCTCGATCCCTGAGTCAACAGATGGGGACGTTTGCAAAACAACAACCATCTGCACGAACAGTTCGACGACGTTTGCAGCAGCAGGCACTATGAGCTCGGAGAACATAGGTGCGGTTACCCTTGACGCTGCATCACAGACAGGAGCGCCTGCGATGGTGTACTCAGCAACGAACCTGGGTGCACGAATGACAAAAAGTCATTTTTTCGGATGAATCCAGGTTCTGTTTATAGCGTCATGATGGTCGCATCCGTGTTTGGCGACATCGCGGTGAACGCACATTGGAAGCGTGTATTTGTCATCGCCATACTGATATATCAACCGGGGTGATGGTATGGGGTGCCATTGGTGACACGTCTCGGTCACCTCTTGTTCGCATTGACGGCACTTTGAACAGTGGACGTTACATTTCAGATGTGTTACAACCCGTGTCTCTACCCTTCATTCGATCCCTGCGAAACCCTACATTTCAGCAGGATAATGCTCGACGGCATATTGTAGGTCCTGTACGGGCCTTCCTGGATACAAAATATGTTCGACTACTGCCCTGGCCAGCACATTCTCCAGATCTCTCACCAATTGAAAACGTCTGGTCTATGGTGGCCGAGCAACTGGCTCGTCAGAATATGCCAGTCACTACTCTTGATGAACTGTGGTATCGTGTTGAAGCTTCATGGGCAGCTATACCTGTACACACCATCCAAGCTCTGTTTGACTCAATGCCTAAGCGTATCAGGGCTGTTATTACGGCCAGAGGTGGTTGTTCTGGGTACTGATTTCTCAGGATCTATGCACCCAAATTGCGTGAAAATGTAATCACATGTCAGTTCTGGTATAATATATTTGTCCAATGAATACCCATTTATCATCTGCATTTCTTCTTGGTGTAGCAATTTTAATGCCCAGTAGTGTATAACGTTTGGTCGACCTGTTCACAATTAACCGATCACGAAAAGTATCTGACTGGTGTTAATAACCTTCAGAAGACTGATACCGGCAAATAACTGATATTTCGAAACAACCATTAGCTCACCTGTAGTACATTTCGCTACTGGCATGTGCTCTCCTCTTGAGCAATTCCTGCTCTTAGTTTCTACCACTGCCACTGGTAAATTCCACCCTAGCATTATAGAGATGTTTCATCCCGTCGCCTATTATTGTTTACGTTAAATGATATAAGTAAAATATGAAAGCGTACGCAGCAGAAATGGTTGTGCTAGAGGGAGGGGGTAACATGCTAATTTGCTGGAACGGCAAGGGGTTAAGGAAACGGAACATAATTTCTCACAAAATAAAACTCGTAACGTAAATAGAAGGACTGGCCAGTAGCTATCGACAGGTGCTAAATGGCCATAATATAACGATAATAATTACATATTTCAGTTTGCCTAGAAAATCCCCAAAAATCAGTTGATGTATTGCGTATGTGGTTAAACATTACATTGCCACTGACAATATTTTAGCGTATTGTTAGAAACGTTATCAATCTCACACGAACTCTTACTTCGTGATACTTGATAAAGTACTTCCTTTCCATTTGTAGAGGAAATTTTCATTTCATTACGTTTTCTACATGTTCGTGTACGATGTATTGTTTTATTTTCCCTTCTCAGCAGTTTGAACTTTTCGTTACTGTATCAAGCAACTAAAGTGTAAATATTTCAAATGGAGGAAACTTGTATTCTACCGTTATTAGAGGAACAAATATTCCAATTTCACTTCTATAAATAGGCTCTTGTGATGCGATTGCTGTTTACTTCGGCACCTTAATCAGCCAATATTAATGTTGTTAGTTTCACCTGTCCTGATACGAAACGACTTTAAGCTATCGGGTGGCCGAGCGGTTCTAGGCGCTACAGTCTGGAGCCGCGTGACCACTACGGTCGCAGGTTCGAATCCTGCCTCGGGCATGGATGTGTGTGACGTCCTTAGGTTAGTTAGGTTTAAGTAGTTCCAAGTTCTAGGGGACTGATGACCTTAGAAGTTAAGTCCCATAGTGCTCAGAGCCATTTTTTTTTTGTAGGGTATCTGAAAATTATACTCAACAGGTCTGCTGCATGCGTATGTTGCAGTACCAGAATAAAGTATTTCCGTGTTAAAATATACTTTGATACCTTGGTCTTTCTCATATTCTTCGTTGCTGGGGGCTCTGCCTTCCGCGTCTGTGTTAAAACAGTCGAACTTCGGTGGAAATTAGTTAAATTTTTACCTGTAGTCTCGTTTTCGTCGCTTTCTTCTTGGCAGGAAACATCCCGTCAGGCTCTGATCTTTAGAACTAATTTAATCTAGTCCATGATTCGTCGCATCTTAGTTCTAAATAAACCAATTTTATGCAATCACGTGGTTTATTTGGAACGCTGCAGGTGCTCCTTCACAATAATAGTAAGTTGTTTAGCGCCAGATACTGCAACGACCATAACAAAAAGAGAGAGCTAGATTAGTCTACAAGAATTTTCATTTGTTTAAAATAAAAGATAATCGAGAAGTCGTAAAATATTAATATCGCAGCAGATGCTCCACTCATGTCTTTGCATCTCTGTATAACTAAAAAAATTTATTGCCTGGCGACGTTACATCTCCTCTTGCATGTTTCAAAGCGTGCGGGGCAAAGTTGTGCTGACATTCATTACGTAGCCCTGACTTTCGTACTTGAAACTTGTGTCTTGGTGAAAGAAAGTTGTAGTCCATTACGTGCCGCTCGTACATTAAACTCGCCACTGTCTGCGGTTGTGCCTCATTATACGAAACTTTGAAATCGTATTTTTGTGGTAGTCATACACTCTAATGTTATTTCAAAGTAATTAGGCAAGAACTTTCAGGAACATTAGTTTGATTCGCTGCCACACGGAATCCAGTCAATGCATACATTACGCACGAGAGCAAATACGAGGGTTGTCCAGAAAGTAAATGCCGATCGGTCGCGAAATGGAAACCACTGGGAAAATCCGGTAAAGTTTTGCGTACATGTGTTGGACAGTGTCTCTAGTATGCCCGTCAATCGTGTCGCTTCGCTCTTTTCAGTTTTGAGTGAACAGTGAGCACGTAAAGATACGTAGGGAATAGCGCCTCCCGCCAAGTATGAGGGCCTGGTTAGAGATTTCGCCTGTGTCATGCAGCCCACATAACACAATTGTCGAGCAGTTCCTTCTTCATGCCTATTCTCGGCCGCACACTGCAGGGGCAATGAAGACGCTCTTGCAGCGTTTCCGATGAGAAGTGTTTGATCACCTACAATACAGTCCGTAATTGGCTCTCCCTGAGTCTCATCTCTACTCACAAGAACTCCTGGCTGTGAAGACAAAATGTTTCCACAGACTACGAGCTGCAGACCAGTGTAGATAACTGTCCGAAAGCGGCTGCTTTCTATGACGAAGATATTGGAAAGTTGATACAACACTACGACAAAACTCGAAGTTGGAGCGGCGACTACGTAGAGAAGTAGGTGGAAGGTGTACCTAACTGTTGCAAATAAAACGTTTATGGTTTTCACTGTGGTTTCGATTTCGCGACCGATCGGAACTTACTTTCTGGACAACCCTCGGACGTATAGAACAACAGCGCTCTCAGAAGGGTGAAAATAATTTAAATTTGTGAAAACTTGCCATTCCATAGCTCCACGATGGGAACGAAATTTTCGTATTCAACATTTGGCCCAAAATGGGAGAAGAGTTGTGATCATCAGAAGTACACCAACGTCTTCTATTAAACGCCAAACTTCTAGATCAAGGATGGCCAAAAATTTGGCACTCCAGCAGAGCTCTGGCTTGCTTGTCATAGCTCTCTCGTCAGGCAGCACACTTCCCCCCAACGCCACGCCATGCTGTCTGAGTATGAGGACAGGGAAGAACGACAAACTGCAAACGGCGGAAAAAGCCTTTCACACACACTTGCCACGTTTGCAACCTCATTATGCAGATGTGGAATGTCTTTCCGAGGAAGACTACGTAGACCTCTTGGACAGTTTTAATGCCCAGTTAACGTTTTGTTTCTTAAACGGGATTTACATTGCAGATCACTTAGTTCCATTTGCACATGCACAGGAGCGTTTCAGCTCAACAGGAAACTGTCTCAAAAACAGCTCGAAACCAGATGTAAGATAGGCAGTGTCCTCAAAACGTTTACAAAACTATCCTTGCACTTCTTTCAAGGCAACAAGGAATTCTTTAAACCTTATTATTTACCGCCAGTGATTGTAAAGAAATGAACAGTTTTTTTCTCAGAATCTGTCCCTTCTACAATGCGATTTTCTTTTTAAATGCGTTCCCATCAAATTTGTCTTACTGTGGGCTGCGCGCAGTCAAGTACACTTAAAATGGGAGGTCTACAATCCATTCTAATGTTCTAATTTTCGTTCATGCTCTCCTTTTTCTTCGGAAAACCATTAAACCGAAAAATCGTTCCAGGCATGCCCCTTGAGTGAACGAACATACTCTGCGCTAATACACACTGCCGGAAAAAAAATTAGTACATGTGGAAAGACGACGCCGATTTTGATGCGATGATAGCACATGCCATCTGGGGCATAGTAGATGTACTGATAATGGTTTCAACGTCATCCGCCAACAGATGGCGTAGTGGCATAGCTAGCAGAGCGCCATCTGTGCCTACCCTTTAATAGAGAATACTCACAGCCAGAAAGCTCACAAGGGGAAGGCCTCAGACACGGCCAACCGATTCGGCTCAAATTTGGCAGGTCGCTTGTGTACAACCTAAAACGAAGGACTCTAAGATATTTTGGGTCAACACCCCCGCAATTTTGAAAAAATCACCCCTAAAGGTTATGACGATCAATCGACTCAAAATTGGAGGGATCAATAGATAATTGTGAGTAGAGAATTTTTCATCAGGTATGGGGGCCGCAAACGCAAAATTTTCCAGAAATCGAGGGAATAAACTTTTACAACTGCCGCTTCTGTACCCACACGGTAAACGCCTTTCGTCGACAGCGCCGATAGCCAAATGGCCAAGGTAATTGGTTGGGAATCGGAAAACCCGGGATCGAATCTCGAAGGAACGTAGCGGATGTTATTCTATTCGTTTGTATTTTCCCATATCTCAATTTATAGGAATAGGAAGGTTAATAAGTTTAAATCAATAAGGGATGATAATAATACTTACCTTATTAACCCTCCTATCCATATTAATTGAGATATGGAAAAATACAAACGAAAAGAACAACATCCGCTAGATTTCTTCGAGATTCGAACCCGCGTTCTCCGAGTCCCAGCCAGTTACCTTGGCCGTTGCGCTGTCGGTGCTGTCGGCGAAAAGCGTTTCCCATGTGGGTGCAGAAGCGGCAGCTGTAAAAGTTTCTTTCTTCGATTTCTGAATAAGTATGCATTTTCGGACCCTATACCTGATTATGAAAAATGCTCTATTTACAGTTATCTATCGATCCCGCCAATTTTGAGTCGATTGCTAGCCATAACTTTTAGGGGCGATTTTCTCAAAATTGAGGGGGTGTTGACCCAAAATATCTTAGATTCCTTCGTTTTAGGTTGTACACAAGCGACCTGCCAAATTTGAGCTGAATCGTTTGGCCGTGTCTGAGGCCTTCCCCTAGTCAGTGTGCCACAAACGTGTGAACCAAGCAGGTAACCATGCCACAGAGACGCACTCGTGTGCATCCTACAGCCAACGGAGCGAGTTTGAAACGGGTCAAATTGTGGCCTTCGGAGCGGCAGGATGGCCTTTTCGTAGAATTCCCACACAAGTTGAAAGCACTGCGTCAGTTGTGCAACGACTTTGGTATAAGTGGTCACGTGAACATTCTCACACCCGTAGACGAGATTCTGGACGTTCACACAGTACGGACGCCTGCCAGGACCGTGGTATTGTAAGAGCAGCAGTGGCAGATTGTACAACTACAGATAAGAGGGCTTGTGAGTCCAGATGTGTCAACCATAGGGACTATGGGTACGCACGCCTCTAGCGCGACTTCCACTGACTCCATGTACTGGTCCGTGGTTGGCGTCGCCACTGAATGTACTGGTCCGTGACTGGCAGTACCCAAGATCGATTGACAACGACAAGGGATCGTACTGTACCAACGTCTCTCTGCCGTTATTGCAGAGTATCCTGTTGCGCAAAGTACTTAGGCCACCAATCGACCACCACACCTTTAATTAGGTACAGTTTCTTATTTTTAAATAGACGTTAAGACTGCAGAACGCTATCTACACTCCTGGAAATTGAAATAAGAACACCGTGAATTCATTGTCCCAGGAAGGGGAAACTTTATTGACACATTCCTGGGGTCAGATACATCACATGATCACACTGACAGAACCACAGGCACATAGACACAGGTAACAGAGCATGCACAATGTCGGCACTAGTACAGTGTATATCCACCTTTCGCAGCAATGCAGGCTGCTATTCTCCCATGGAGACGATCGTAGAGATGCTGGATGTAGTCCTGTGGAACGGCTTGCCATGCCATTTCCACCTGGCGCCTCAGTTGGACCAGCGTTCGTGCTGGACGTGCAGACCGCGTGAGACGACGCTTCATCCAGTCCCAAACATGCTCAATGGGGGACAGATCCGGAGATCTTGCTGGCCAGGGTAGTTGACTTACACCTTCTAGAGCACGTTGGGTGGCACGCGATACATGCGGACGTGCATTGTCCTGTTGGAACAGCAACTTCCCTTGCCGGTCTAGGAATGGTAGAACGATGGGTTCGATGACGGTTTGGATGTACCGTGCACTATTCAGTGTCCCCTCGACGATCACCAGTGGTGTACGGCCAGTGTAGGAGATCGCTCCCCACACCATGATGCCGGGTGTTGGCCCTGTGTGCCTCGGTCGTATGCAGTCCTGATTGTGGCGCTCACCTGCACGGCGCCAAACACGCATACGACCATCATTGGCACCAAGGCAGAAGCGACTCTCATCGCTGAAGACGACACGTCTCCATTCGTCGCTCCATTCACGCCTGTCGCGACACCACTGGAGGCGGGCTGCACGATGTTGGGGCGTGAGCGGAAGACGGCCTAACGGTGTGCGGGACCGTAGCCCAGCTTCATGGAGACGGTTGCGAATGGTCCTCGCCGATACCCCAGGAGCAACAGTGTCCCTAATTTGCTGGGAAGTGGCGGTGCGGTCCCCTACGGCACTGCGTAGGATCCTACGGTCTTGGCGTGCATCCGTGCGTCGCTGCGGTCCGGTCCCAGGTCGACGGGCACGTGCACCTTCCGCCGACCACTGGCGACAACATCGATGTACTGTGGAGACCTCACGCTCCACGTGTTGAGCAATTCGGCGGTACGTCCACCCGGCCTCCCGCATGCCCACTATACGCCCTCGCTCAAAGTCCGTCAACTGCACATACGGTTCACGTCCACACTGTCGCGGCATGCTACCAGTGTTAAAGACTGCGATGGAGCTCCGTATGCCACGGCGAACTGGCTGACACTGACGGCGGCGGTGCACAAATGCTGCGCAGCTAGCGCCATTCGACGGCCAACACCGCGGTTCCTGGTGTGTCCGCTGTGCCGTGCGTGTGATCATTGCTTGTACAGCCCTCTCGCAGTGTCCGGAGCAAGTATGGTGGGTCTGACACACCGGTGTCAATGTGTTCTTTTTTCCATTTTCAGGAATGTAATTGCAGGAGATTCCAGTTGGTGAGGAGCCTCTGATGACGACAAGAATCTAGCCCGCGCCTCAATCACACTGGCAATGAACTAATCGGACACGAAATCAGCCTTAGTACATTTAATATTGCAGCCACGTCAACCGCTGACCATGCAAACAGCCTGTCTGCCAAATAAGGGAAACAACACCCTGCCTAGACACGACGCCGAAATCGTACCAAGCCAGGATAGAACTACGAATAATCACTTAACAATATTCACACACCAATGATTACTGAAGTTAAGCAGTAGCGAATAAATGGGCCTATTTAATGAACCACTCTCGTTGTCTACGATACTGATCTCGTCAGAGCAACAAATTACTTTAATTTCAGTACCTGATTATCTTGCGATTACTAAATGCGACATCCAACTAGCAATTGTTATCTTTCGCAACGAGCTCACAACGGAGTACGTACTCTCTCACATCAACTCGGAAATATATTATTACTTGTACTAAAATACCAATCTGTCTACCGTCTTGTAATGATTATTCTGTTTATGGACACTTCCATCACTACTGTTGGGAATTAAGTAATGATTATTCTGTTTATGGACACTTCCATCACTACTGTTGGGAATTAAAACATTTTTAATTCTCCCTTAAATATTTTTCCAACTCGACGCAGCGATAATATGTAAGTGATGAGACTTCGCATGCGTCACAGAATAACGAATCTTTGTTAGTAGCAAAATGTTTGGCCTTTCCGTAAATAGTTCAATTACTTCAATTAAACTTATTCATCATTTAGAAAACTTTTTTCCTTAGTTGAAATCTTTTCTTTAATATTGAGAAAATCTACTTTCAGTAGCTTATTTATAATTTCATTCGTTCAAGAACATTTTACCAAACACTTTTAAAAACACCACATTATACGTGATATCGACTCCACTGTATCAATATCTCTGAATTACACTCTTTTATAATTCCTAAAATGATATAGATATATTCACACTAGATACCAATTAAATGGACTGGGAAGTTTCCTTTAACCCCAATAAAATTGGACTTATTTTCCTTCTAGGTATCTCAATACACGTTGGTTATCACCAGTGAACGAGTGCCAGCAAATATATTAGGCATATCAGTCCCCACAATACGGAAACAAGTAATTAAAAAAATCAAACAAAAATCTTAATGTCACCGCCACTTCTCAACTAACCTTAAGTTACAATTTAAAAGCAAATCTTGACCTCTTCAGGCGTTGCCCACACGCGACCCGCTAAGTTCCCTAACATTTAAATCGGCCACTCGTCACCTCGATGAATCAAGTTTTGGTTTAGCTACGTGTAGCTCGTTAAATGATTCCTTCAATTTACTATCGCTTGTCTACTCAGTGATACGTGCACACCATCACTGTATAGTGAAACAGTTCGTCGTTCTATGAGCCAATTCGCTGTCTGCTGCAAGCTAGTGGTCTTGAAAATACAACTACCAACACGTGTTCGAGGCTTTCCCTTCTCGATACACACACGCACAATACCCAAACCACCTCAATAAAAACGACAAGCAACCCAATTACCTCTGGGCGCGTCGCGACCACTCAACATACAATGCAGACGGGATATCGGTCACACCGATTTCACAAAACTCAGCACTTAACAAATCAATCTCTAGATTAAATCAGACTCACGCGGGACTCACCCCAGCAAATTTTACGAACGAAACTGTTCCCGCAACTATAACCGACAAAATTCCGTGCACTCTCCCAAGACTTAGGTGTCAACTGAGTAGCCTCACTACAGCACGCAGTGAAACGCTATAAGATCAGACCTGATATACACCACTACCACCACCTGGTCGGTGAGAAGTCTATCCGGGAACTAACTAACCCTTTTCGTTGTACAATAGGAACCATTTAAAACGAACAAACACGCAACGCCACGCCAACTTTTAACAATTAATGTGATAAGCATCGATGCTGTCGATTCTTCGCAATAGCGGCCGGCTGCTGCGCGTCGCTCAGGCATCATCTCTGGACGCAGCGAGGGCGATATTCCGTAGACGCTCTCATATCATCTAGAGCACAGTTTTATTTTGGTTTTACCATGTCATACACGTATATTATCGTGACCACCAGGTGTTATCATTGATTTATCACGCAGGACGCTCAGCACCAGTAAGGGCGAACGTACCCCGCGCGTTTTGACACAGCACATCCTTAGCACTGCCTTACACAGCTCGACTGGTACCATCACAGGATCAATTTTGGAAGATGGAATGGCGCGCGGTGGTCTTCAACTATGAAAGTAGATATTTGGCTGCACTAAAGTGATGGTCTTTTGCGCGTACAACGTAGACTTAGTGAGCGGTGCCTTGTAGAGTGCATTCGTCCAAGACACTAGCCCTATCTCCTGCCTTATGCTCAGGCGTGTAATAAGCTACAACTTTCCTTCGCCGTTCTTGCAACAGGAAGGTGATGTGTTGTTCCAACAGGATAATGCTCGCCCACACACTGCCCGTGAAACTAAACTTGCTCTGGAAGACGTGCAGCAACTTCCTTGGCCAGCAGGATCTCCAAATTTGTCTTCAACCGAGCACATGTGGGATATGATGGGACAAGAAGTGTCCCGTGCGACTTGTACGCCAACAGCTCTTACAGAACTACGTGAGCAGGTCGAGCAGGCATGGAATATCGTATCCCAGGACAATATCTGCCAACTGTACGATCGACTGGATGCCAGTCAGCGCCTGCATCGCTGCCCGTAGAGGCTACACTACGTACTAACATGGGTCGATACCCAGTACTTTAGAACCGCATGCGCTATTGATCTGTAAATATTGTAACACCCCACACGTTTCCAGAATGAGATTTTCACTCTGCAGCGGAGTGTGCGCTGATATTCACCCCATCCGTTGCTTATCCGATTTTTGCGTGTGTTCGCCCCTGACAAACAACTTACAGAGAAATTGGGAGTGGAACTGTACGGAAAAATGGATAACGGTAGATTTAGATGTGGCCCTGACACCCCTAATTAATCTGCGGTGGTAGTGTTTGTTGTGTCTAGACAAGACAGCCTAGACACAATGAGAGGAAGCCGAAAGACACGCGCTTAAACTCACGCAGGCTGGCGTGAGGTCTGAAACAGGATACGTAATGAATGCTATAAAGAAAAGTACATAGCTTCTGGAATACTTAACTTTAATCCATAATTGTAGAACATCGCTCTTGATGATACATGCTTCATATAATAAATATCAATTGAATACCGCGCCTTGCTAGGTCGTAGCAAAGGTAGCTGAAGGCTATGCTAACTATCGTCTCGGCAAATGAGAGCGTATTTGTCAGTGAACCATTCCTTGCAAAGTCGGCTGTACAACTGGGGCGAGTGGCAGTACGTCTCTCTAGACCTGCCGTGTGGTGGCGCTCGGTCTGATATCACTGACAGTGGCGACACGCGGGTCCGCCGTATACTAACGGACCGCGGCCGATTTAAAGGCTACCACCTAGCAAGTGTGCTGTCTGGCGGTGACACCACAGTGTTGACGACAAATCACAAATTTTTACTTCCAAACATGAACGATGACGAACACTTCGGGTGTTCAATGACATCAAACACATACACAAAAATAAAATAAAGCAAAAGGGTGAATTCAGGATCAACTACTGAAAGTAAAGGCTCTACTGAATCACAATAATTTTATTATAACTTTCAGATCAATGCGGAATAGAACACAATGAACAATTTACAAATTATCCCCCTAACTGGCATTTGTAGTAACTGTGTTAAAACTGGTCCAAAACGCTGTCTCTTATAACATATATACGAAGAACCACTACACTCCAAAGTACCGTGAAACCTCTGTGGAAACAGCAATTGCAATTGATCCAACTGTGTAACATTACTCCTAACACAGGCCAAAGCAGGAGTGATATTCCTGTTGTAGCGGCGGTCTCCGACGGTGACGGTGCGGCCGTGCGGTCGGCGTGTGGCGCCTCCGAAAGTACAATCCTACAGTATTCGAACACCAGACTGCTATCTGTAAACTTCTCTAAGTGCGACAATGTTTCCGTCAGCAATGAGCTGGCGCGGCTAACGTCCTCTCAGAACGAAAGACCAAGAGGGGAGACGATTTGGCTAACGTCCTCTCAGTACGAGAGCTCAGAACGGAAGACCTCTACCGAGAGTCCAGCAAGATCACTCTTCACCTTTGTTTTCTCACCTCAACTTTTACCGAGCGAATCACATCACTAGGAGCTCTCAAAATACCGAGTTTCCCAGTGCCGACCAATGTACGGCCTGGAAATAGAACTCTTTTCCACAAATCTTTTCTACAAAATTTCACAAGTAAACTCCGCCCTCGCCAGCTGGGAAGAACCACAGCTGTGGGCAATAACATGTTTGCTGGAAGTTTTCTCCCAAGAGACCACTCAAGATTTTCCCGGCAAGGTTCCCCGTCGTAGCGAACACAGATTCTTGCATTGAAAGTTTGTTATTCGGAACTCCTGGCCTGCCCGGAGTTGAGTTACTTGAAGGCGTAAAATTAGTGGGGCATAGGCGAGAGCACGCACAGGAAAGCCCGTCCAGCTATCCACTGCTCTGTTTTGGTAAACACTTGAACACCTGCAGCCAGCATCCCTCAGAGGTTCGCGGCCGCTGTGGCCCCTCTAAACGGATTGCAGAAATCCCCCAGTTCACCATTATTACAATTTGGCTGTGGCCTTCAGCGGCTAGGCGGGGACGTAGCCGAGCTCTGTCTCACGTACTGCCTTCCCGCAAAATCTTATAATTACAAAATCGCGGAATTCTCGCGGTCCGATGCGTTTCCACATAGATTTCCTACACCGTAATTTAGAGTATTACTCCTACAAAACCTAAAGTGTCACGTTAAATGGACTCATGTAAGGCGCAAGGCCGTTGCCACCTTACAATATAATCCTCATTTACTCCATATGTAGTGTTGCAACAATTATCTTGAGTGAACTGGACGTCTCTATAAAGGTGTACTAACTTTTTTTTCGCCAGTGAGTTAAGTGTCCATACTCCTCGTTCAATTCCATCGAAAACTATTGCAACTGACAGTGGAATAATGCGCGCGTCTTTAGAAAATTTACTGTTCGTACCAATAATTTCATCACGTGCTCCATGCCTGCAGATCTGGTACAAACTGCTTCGGTGTAGAGAACAATCAATCCCGTCTGTCGATCGTTTTAACGTTTTGCTCCTTCGTCGTCATCTAAATCTTTAAATTCTTTCTGCATAATGTAATGTTATTCCATAGAAAATCTGCGGTACTCATCGATTATGTGACTGTATATCGCATCTGTAGATATTCAGAGTGCTTATCCTTCTTGTTGTGACTTGGCAAGGCAGCCAAGTCACTATGTGAGGAGGCCGAAAGGCACGCGCTAAGCTCACGCAGACTGGCGTGAGGTCTGGAACAGTTAAGGGAAATTATAGTAGCAAATAAAGTACGTAGTTGATGTAATACTTAACTTTAATCCATAATTGGTGAACATCGGTCTGACTGTACAGGCTTCACAAGATAAATGACAATTTATATTGGCGCCTTGCTAGGTCGTAGCAAATGACGTAGTTGAAGGCTATGCTAACTATCGTCTCGGCAAATGAGAGCGTAATTTGTCAGTGTAGCTTCGCTAGCAAAGGCGGCTGTACAACTGGGGCGAGTGCTAGGACGTCTCTCTAGACCTGCCGTGTGGCGGCGCTCGGTCTGTAATCACTGACAGTGGCGACACGCGGGTCCGATGTATACTACCGGACCGCGGCCGATTTAAAGGCTACCACCTAGCAAGTGTGGTGTCTGGCGGTGACACCACACTTCTCTTCTGCCATTTCCATTCATTTTTGGAAGCTTGTAGAAATAGATCGCTGGACTGATTCTTTCTGTGCAGTCACTGAACCCTGGACCTGTGAACTTCTTTTATACCATGAACTAATAGCGAACTGTAAACAGCGCGCTGACGCCATGATTCTGTCGAACTGAAGAAAGTGATGCTGACCGAAAATTGCCGCACGCATTGCTAAATGAAACGTCGCGCTGTACCGAGTACTTCCGAGAAGGGCCGATTTAAGCCGAGATAGACCGAGCCTCGGCCAGCACAGTGCGTTCGTATGCAGCAACGAGTACTTCCGAGAATGACCGAGCAAAGCCGAGATAGGCCGAGCCTCGGCCCGCATAGTGTACTCGTTGCAACTTGGCACGCCGTGGCCGACCTTGCTCTAGATGACGTACATCTGTGTGAGGGCGCGACCTACGTCAACATGTGCATGCTGCGCAAGCCTCGTCACGACGTGCGGTAGGCCAATAATTCAGGGGAATACTTCTGGAGTAATACTTCCGGTGCACTCACAATGATTTGTATTTGCAAGTGTCAAGTTGTCACGATCCATGGAAAACTATGAGCGTGCTTAAAAGACGCGTACACAGAGCTCACACTGTCTCAGATCTAGATAGTCTGTCTACAGAGCTCACCCACCTAAGGAAAGTGTTCAAAAAAATACACACTCCACCAAGCAGATTAACAGGCCACTGTCAGTTAAGATAAAAAATTAGGAAGTAGATAAAGAGAACACTCCAGCAAAATCTTTAGATTTCTTCCTCTTGCAGGATACATCTCGTTTAAAATAGCAAGAATCCTATGTAAATTTAAAGGGACATTGTACGTGAAATTCATTAAATTTTGACATTTTCTGTTTTCTACTCCATAATGTACTTTAGAATTTCCTGAACATTTTGGTATATAATACATTAAAATCAGACAATTGTGAGACCTTAAAATAATATTTTGAATGTTGACGTGTGACTGTCAAATATCGCGGCTACGCATATACTGCCGCAGTTGAGCAGTCATATTTTGGGAACTACACAGTCCAGAAGGATGTGAATTGCTTTGTTTTGTGCCTACTGCTACGTCTCAGAAGTTGGCATTACGAATAAACCTAAAAACCAAGCTGGGTAACAGAAAACTGTCTGATGGCAAGACAATAAAATAGGAAAGCTGAATTTTCTGGCACCCTGCATGAATTTACACATAAACATTCTCTTCCTCGGACATTGATGGAGGCAATCAAACCTGTTTAGAGATTTGGTAAATCCTCAGCTACTAAAGAAGTGTTTACATGCGAAGACGCAGAATGTGAATGAGTCCTTCAATAATGTTGTGTCGTGCCGTGTGCCTAAAAATGTATTTGTTGGCCTTATGACTCTAAAGTAACAGCGTTTGATGCTGTAATAACTTTTAATTGTGGGTGTTATGAAAGATTTAAGGTTCTGGAGAAGTTAGGGACAAGAGTTGGACAGAAGAGAGCTAAAGGACTGCGGGAACTGGATGAGCTTCGTGTACGTGAAGCAGAGTTAGTTGCTCAGCAAATGACAAAAGAAGCAAGAAAGAAAAGGAGAAGGCAAGCACTGGGCTGCTGTGACACTGAAGAAAACACAGATTTTGGACCAGGGCAATTCTAGTGCATAAAAGACGCAGAAATGTAAGTCTGTCTAACAATTTGTAATAAAAAAGTTTGAAACCTCAATATCTCTGAACTACATTTTTGCAATAAATGACCAGTTTTCTAAAAAGTGCTGATGGTAGAGACATGAAATTTTCACAGCATGCGAAGTAGAAGATTCAACACGCATGGAACTAGAATAATTAAAATATCCTGAATTGTTCTGTTTTTATGTTCATTTATGTATAAAATTCTGTCAAAAAATTGAGTGTTTGAAAGAAAAAGATAACATGCTCCACAATACGATTTTAGTAATAATTGTAGTTCAGTGTATCTAGAAAGGTGCATTCAATAATTATGGAAAATTGTAAGTTAGGGTCTTAAAAAGTTTCCAAGATAATGGGTCACAAAATTTGATAATATAACATTGGCGGCGTAGATCATACAATGTCCCCTTAAGGTAACAGTGAGTTTCTGTCCACCGTTTAAGATTTCAGATCTTTCTGAACCAACGAAGGAAAACTTGTTATTGCGGAATATACAAAATATCTTGTCGATGTGTGACAGAACGTTGCTCTGAACATTAACGTTGCACTCGCCTTTTGCAACCAAGCAAGTCCGCTATTACCTAACACTGTATTTCCGTTGGGTTTCAGAACAAAATCAGGCTCGGTTGCGAAATTATTTGATGTCACTGTCGCTTTTCAGACTTTTGGGACATCATCAGATTGTGTAAAGGTAGCTGGATACGTGACCCATCGGTAATAAAATCACACTTAATGTAAAATAGACAGCAACGTAACTGGGTATATAATCCATCCATCATGAAACAAGTAAACCATGCAGTGGACCTTGAGCGCACCAGTCGGCTCAGCCGGCCATCAGTCAATGCTAAGCCGGATAACTGCTCTGCTTACATGGCAGATGCTCTATCCATCTGAGCCACCGACGGCACAGAGGATAGTGCGACTGCAGGGATTTATCCCTTGCACGCTCCCCGTGAGACCCACATTCCCAAATTAATGTCCACACACTGCATTCGTAGTGCCCCTGCCCACTACACTCATTACTCGCGGCAGACAATCTAACCGAGCCCCGTAGGAGTTCGGGCAATGCATGTGCATCCGCACAGTAGAAGAAGGTCAATGGCCAGTTAGCCTGAACTATATGAAGATAGTATGGACATTAAGTTGGGAATGTGGGTCTCACGGGGAGCGTGCAAGGGATAAATCCCTCCAGTCGCACTATCCTCTGTGCCCTCAGTGACTCAGATAGATAGAGCCTCAGCCATGTAAACAGGAGATTTCGGGTTCAAGTCCCGGTCGAGGCACACATTTTCAACTGTTGATGTATATCAACGCCTGTCTGCAGCTTAGGGTCTTGATTTAATTATCATTTCATTCTCGAGAGCTGCATGGTCACCGATGGACATGTCCGAAAGAACAGATACCATCTTCATATAAGAGCTGGATTATTCCTTTTCCTACTCTACAGGCGACTATGTGTTGACAGACCCCGTATATTAGCTATCCAGGCCCAGCACGTGGTGTAACTATTCCTAACATATATGTGTGGGAAACACTGCTCTCGCTTCACTCAAAAAGACTGTAAAGGACAGGCGAAATAACGTACTGAATTTAAATGTAAATGTAAACAATAAAATAAACATGTGATAGAACCTATCATTCCATTACCACATTCAACAAAATATTGTTGTGAAAGTTTTAGACATGAGAAAGGTAGAAATATCCAAACAATACACAACCAACTTATCAATAAGTAATGAAAGTTAATACAGAACCACCTGACGCCTTCTTGAAAGACAATCTCCACTTCTTCCATACTACGAGGGCTATCCACAAAGTACATTATGTTTGCGTTTGTATCCGTTAGGGCCGGGGCTAGCCCGGCCATCTTGGTGTCATGGCATTCCGCCGCTCAGTCGGCATCCTGCCGTGCTAGTGAGAGGTTCGTGTTGTACTCCGTTGAGTTACTGTGACAATTTTAAATGTCAGCGTTAATTGAAAATGCCGCGAAGTGTGAAGTGCGTGCTGTAATAAGGTTTCTGACTGCAAAAAACTGTACACCGATAGAAATCTATCGGCAGCTTTGTGAAGTGTATGGGGACAACATAATCACTGAAAGTGGAGTGCGTCAATGGGTCATAAAATTTAAAAATGGCCGAACTAACGTTCACGACGAAGAGCGAAGTGGAAGACCCAGCACAGTGACTGCCGAACTTGTCGAAAAAGTCGATGCCGCGGTCCGTGAAAACCGTAACTTCACAATAACGGAACTCTCTATGAGTTTTCCACAAATTTCACGAAGTTTCTTGCACGAAATAATTACCGAAACGCTTGGTTACCACAAGTTTTTGAGCAAGATGGATACCAAAAATCTTGACAGAGATTCACAAAAATCAGCGAATGGCTGCAGCGTTCACGTTTTTGGACGCTTACGAGAAAGATGGCGACTCATATCTCGATCGCATCGTTACTGGTGACGAAACATGGGTTAAGCATGTGAACAGCGACACAAAATTGCAGTCAATGCAGTGGGGGCACACAAATTCCCCCCAAAAACCCAAGAAATGCATGCAGACAATGTCGGCAAGGAAGGTGATGGCGACTGTCTTTTGGGACAGAAAAGGTGTAATTTTTGTGGATTTCCTGGAAAGAGGCACTACAATAAACTCTCAAAGGTATTGCCAAACTCTGCACAACCTCAGAAGAGCAATACAAAACAAGCGCAGGGGAAAGTTGGGATCAAAGATCTTGCTGATTCACGACAACGCCCGGGCCCACACGGCAAATGCCACTCGTGAAGTTCTCGAATCTTTTAAGTGGGAGTTGTTTCCTCATCCGCCGCACAGTCCCGACCTGGCACCGAGCGACTTCCACTTATTCCCAGCAATGAAGAAGTGGTTGGCTATGCAGCGTTTTGATGACGACGCACAGCTTCAAGAAGAGGTAACCACGTGGTTGAAGGCGCAGGCGTCCGAATTTTACGACGAAGGAATTTCCAAGCTCGTCCATCGCTACGATAAGTGCCTTAATTTAAATGGCAACTATGTAGAAAAGTAGTATTTAAGAATGGCTTTCATCTGTATATAATAAAAAAAATTTCCAATACTTTATTTATTTTTAATTCCAAAACGTAATGTACTTTGTGGATAGCCCTCGTAATTATGTAATCGTCGATCATCATGCGCGCATCCACACTGTTGTTAGGGACACGTGGCACTTGTGGTACTTGCGGCCACTGGGATTGTATCGAGAGGAAACTATCATTAAAGCATGTGGAGATACAGTACTTCGGAGAGGATTTCATACATACATGAAATCACACTTCAGTAATATGGTGTAATGACAGGTCGGCTCATATTGCCAAGTTTGTAAATCTGTCTCGATTTTGTAATAACTTCAATACACCACATACTGTCTCAACCCGTGAAGTTTCCTTTAGTTGTGTCGAGAGAAATATGGGTGTCTTTCAGGGTGCTTCGGGCAACTTATGGCAGTTGTAGACGGATTCGCTAGTATCAAATGGCTCTGAGCACTATGGGACTTAACATCTGAAGTCATCAGTCCCCTAGAACTTAGAACTACTTAAACCTAACTAACCTAAGGACATCACGCACATCAATGCCCGAGGTCGCTAGTATCAAAGATTCCTTTGGGTTGAGGGCAAGGAAAAATATTAAAAAATAAACGATGATTGGAGTTTGAGAGTTTCAGCTCCCATCGGCAGCGTGTTTCCTCATGCCTTCCTAGGTGTTGCAGTTTCTTTTGAAATAGTGTAAATATATTGTTTCCTCGTCACAGGAACCATATCAGCGTTTGGATGAAGTGATTATTTAAGAAAATAAACAACAAAATACCTACGGCTTCGTTAATTGCTAACACAGTTCGCCTTTGATGATCCGCAGCTCTCGTTGTTCGCTTCTGCTGTACAGAAGGGCTGTTTTATAAAATAAACGATTGCTGAGCAGTCGTGGATGAGAATACTTGTGGTGTATTTTCGTATATCCATTATTTTGGTGAAAGTGAGCGCTACATGTTGTTAGGGAGCAATCACCAGTGTATTTTATTACGGAACTAGCTGAGTACTTGGCGTTGCCAAGATACTTCTTTATTCCAATCATCTAGTAGTCCATCTCCTCCTTACTCCTCTCTCTGTCCACCTCCTCCTTCACCCCCTCCCAATCCGTCTCTCCACACCCTCCCCCCTCCCCTAACTCTCTGTCCAACTTATCCTGCCCACTCTCTGTCCATCTCCCCCTCCCACTCTCTTTCTCTGTCTCCTTCTCCCTCTCTATCCATTTCCTGCATACCCTTTCTCCACATCCTTCAACCCCCCAACTCCCTGTCCATCTTCTCCTGCCGCTCTCTCTATCCATCTCCATCTCCTGCTCTCTTTGTCCAACTCCTCCTCTCCTCTCTCTCTCTGTCCACTTCCTCCTCTTTCCTTTCTCTGTCCGTTTTTCCCTGCTCCCATCTCTGTTCATCTCCTCCTCACTCCTCTTTCTGCCTATCTCTTCCATCCCCCTCGTCATCTGTCCATCCCACCCTCCTTCTCTCTGCCTCTTATCACACTCACTCCAATAGGAGGCTAGTGGTTCTTATCCCCACAATATTTCTTCCCAGATAGTAACTAATTTGTGTACCAAATTTGCTTGAAACCTTTCCAACAGTTTAAGTATGAGCTTTTTTACCCATGGCTTTACCTGTGTACGGACATGTCAAATATATTCCACATATGAAACTTCCTGGCAGACCAAAATTGTGAGCGGGACTGAGACTCAAACTCTGGACCTTTGCCTTTCGCGGGCAAGTGCTCTACCATCTGAGCTACCCAAGCACGACTCACGACCCGTCCTCACAGCTCTACTTCTGCCAGCACCTCGTCTCCTACCTTCCAAACTTAACAGAAGCTCTCCTGCTAACCTTGCAGAACTAGCACTTCTGAAAGAAAGGACATTGCGGAGACATGGCTTAGCCACAGCCTGGGGGATGTTTCCAGAATGAGATTTTCACTCTGCAGCGGAGTGTGCGCTGATATGAAACTTCCTGACAGATTAGAACTGTGTGCCGGACCGAGACTCGAACCCTGGACCTTTGCCTTTCGCGGGCAAGTGCTCTACTATCTGAGCTACCCTAGCACGACTCACGCCCCGTCCTCACAGCCGCACTCGCGGAAGGAAGGCTGTGAGGACGGGATGTGAATCGTGCTAGGGTAGCTCAGATGGTAGAGCAGTTGCCCGCGAAAGGCAAAGGTCCCAAGTTCGAGTCTCTGTCGGGCACACAGTTTTTATCTGCCAGGAAGTTTCTTATCAGCGCACACTCCGCTGCAAAGTGAAAATCTCATTCTGGATATGCCACATATATTTCACATATTTCACACGAATTGGTACACATACTTCAGCTGAATTTCTAGCGAATTTCTCAACGCACTTTCATTTTTGCGCAGCACAATGCTTATGACGCCATATCTCCTGAACTCTGTGTAGTGCAATGATGTAATTTTGTTGGTACATGCAGTGGCATATGTGTCTACTGTCCGCGAAATGTGTTCTGAATAGAGTTAGAAGTAAAGATGTTATAAATTAAATCGTCATACATGATGAGGCAGTTTTGCATGCATCTCTGTATTCGACGTCATATCTCCTGAACTGTGTGTCTTACAATGATGTCATTTGGAGGTACATTCAGCGGTGTATTAGAATACTGTCGTGACATGTGTTGCTAATTGAGTTAGTAGCAAATTTAAACGTCATGCATGACGCGGCAGTTTTTCGTGCACCTCAGTGTTTATAACGTCATATCTCCTGAACCATGTGTCGTACAATGATATAATTTTGCTAGTACCCGCAGTGGTACGTGAATACTGTTTGCAAAACGTGTCACAATTATAGTTACTAGTACAAAAATAATAAATTAAAACTTCACGCTTCATGCGGCACTTTTACTCCATGAACAGCGAAAATGTAGTAAGCGATAATCTTTCTTCCCTTTGTCGTTTTGTTCGGGTTGTCATCGAGAAAATGTTTCGCAAAAGTTTGAAATTATGTGTAGAGGTTGTTGCAAATCACTAAGTGGTCTCATTCTCAAATACTGGGATGACTAAGGATATTCGCATGCCGTGAGCTACACTACTTTTTCATCCACCCCCCCCCCCCCCCTTGCTTTGTAGGTAGTTGGTTCTTACCCCTTACGGTAGTTCTTTCCAGACAGGAAGTGATATGTGTACCGAGTTTGGTTCATACCGGTTCGGTGGTTCAAGGGGAAATGTGGGACGTACAGACACAAACAGGGTGTTTCCCTAAGAGAATGCAAAAATGTAACGGGACATAGAGAATGCTCCACTGAAGAGTCTGATGTACGGAACCTGGAATCGGAGAAACCAGCGTAAGGAGACATGGAAGTAAACTTGTCTACCGCTTTCTCTATCATTACTGTTTACCAGCTCATATACAACTAACATGCGCGCAAGTTTACACGTACTGTTCTGTTTATTTACATGTAGATTCTTTATTTCCTGCAAGGAAACAAGGAGAACGTGCCCGATTACTAGGAAGTTATGGTGCAAATTTTGTTTACTTTACTTGTCCATAAGGTGGCTCTGTTGTATCATATTTATAGTGTCCCGTGACAGAACGTGGTATGAGTCAACGACAGACCCATGCATTGTTCAGTGCTATGCAGAGAAGTACAGTACAGGACGATGGAGCAGTACCGGTGCAGTTCATCATAACTCACTGACATGCACCTTGTGTATGGGGAAGTACGTTCCAATGCTCTCGCTGCTGAAAGGCTGTACAGAAAACAATTTCCTAACACGCACCATCCGTCACGATGAGTGTTTATTTCTCTCGATCGACGAATGCGGGAGACTGGTTCACTGGAAAGAAGAAAGGAAGGATCTGACATGAGGACCACACCAGGGATATTTGTCAGGGTGCGTCAGAATCCTGTTCGCCGATGTCATGATTACATTGAGGTTGATGGCCGTCAGTTTCAGTACGTTTTGTGAGATACAATACAAATGGTACGTTCATTGTGTCAATGATGGTAGTTGCAGTTAACTGTAACTAATGTCAATAAAAAAGTACACAGTAATGTGATTTAATTCCTATTATCTTCTTAAGGGGGGTAGGACGTCAAACGGGCTGAGTTGGAGCAGGAGAGGCACCACAGGACATTTTATTTTCTACTGTCTATACTTTCACAAATAAATTCATAAAACTTTGTCAGCATGACCAGCAAGGATTCAGGATCCACACTCATAGCATTGGAAGTGCAAAACATAATAAAATAATATTTTTTTTAGATATGAAATTTCATCATTTTTTCATTACTGTTGGCTGCATTTGTTGCTATAGGTACATTTTTCTTCACAAGTAAGAGAGATTCTTTGATGAATTTTGCACACCATACAAACCATAGTTACAGGTGTATGAAACTCTAGAATTTTCCAAATCTATTAAAAACTGTGGTAAAAATTGAGATAATTAACTACAAAATTTGATTTTTTTCTAAACATAAAGTTTAAAACGTAACAGCTCAATCAATTTTTTCATAAATTAAATAGCTTCTAGAGTTTCAGACACCTGTAAGTATGGTTTGTATGCTGTGTAAAATTCATCGAACAGTCTCTCTTACATATGAAGAAATGTGTACCTATAGCAACAATTGCAGCCAATAGTAAGTGAAAAAATGATGAAATTTCACATCTAAAAAAATTATTTTCTTATGTTTTTGAACTTCCGCTGCTACGAGTGTCAATCCTGAATCCTTCCTGGTCATTCTGACGAAGTTTTATGAATTTACTTGTAAAAGTATAGACAGTGGAAATTAAAATGTCCTGTAGTGCCTCTCCTGCTCCAAGTCAGCCCGTTTGACGACCTACCCCCCTTAAGCTGGCTTCTCCGACGCCAGGTTTCCTACCTCAAATTGTTCATAGGAGCATCCTATGTGCCCTGTTAAATTTTTGCACGCTCTTACGTAAATAACATGAATACATACAAGCATTTATCGTATGTATGGATATTGTGATTACCTCCTCAAGTAATCTAGTTTCATGGATGTTTCTAATCAGTTTTATTCAGTCACTGAGTGTACATAAGTATTCTTGTTCAGCGGAGAGCCAAAGAAACTGGTACACCTGCCTAATATCGTATAGGGCCCCCCGCGAGCACGCAGAAGTTCCGCAATACGACGTGGCCATGGACTCGACTAAAGTCTAAAGTAGTGCTGGAGGGAACTGACACCATGAATCCTGAAGGGCTGTCCATAAATCCGTAGGAGCAGGAGGGGGTGGAGATCTCTTGTGAAAAGCATGTTGCAAGACATCCCAGATATGCTCAATAATCCTCGTGTCTGGGTACTACGGTGGCCAGCGGAAGTGTTGAAACTCAGAGGAGTGCTTCTGGAGCCACTCTGTAGCAGTTCTGGACGTGTGGGGTGTCGCATTGCCCTGCTGGAATTGCCAATCCATCGGAATGCACAATGGACGTGAATGGGTGCAGGCCATCAGACAGGACGCTTAATTACATGTCCATGTCACCCGTCAGAGTCGTATCTAGACGTATCAGGGCTCCCATATACACCTGCACACATCCCACACCATTACAGAGCCTCCACCAGCTTGAATAGTCTCTTACTGACATGCAGGGTCCATAGTTTCATAAGGTTGTCTCCGTACCAGTACAAGTCCATCCACTAGATACAATTTGAAACGAGACTCGTCCGACCAGGCAACATGTTTCCAGTCATCAACAGTCCAATGTCGGTGTTGACGGGCCCAGGTGAGGCGTAAAGCTTTGTGCCGCGCAGTCATCAAGGGTACACGAGTGGGCCTTTGGCTCCGAAAGCCCATATCGATGATTTTTCGTTGAATGGTTCGCACGCTGACACTTGTTAATGGCCCAGCACTGAAATCTGCAGCAATTTGCGGAAGAGTTGCACTTCTGTCAAGTTGAACGATTCTCTTCAGTCGTCGTTGGTCCCGTTCTTGCAGAATCTTCTTCTGGTCGCAGCGCTGTCGGAGATTTGATGTTTTACCGGATTCCTGACTCTCACGGTACACTCGTAAATGGTCGTGCTGGAAATACCCAACTTCATCGCACCGCCGATAACATTGAAATTCTATCAGAGACAGCAAAGGACCTGGAAGAGCAGTTGAGAGGAATGGACAGTGTCATGAAAGGAGTATATAAGATGAACATCAACAAAAGTAAAACGAGGATAATGGAATGTAGTCGAATTAAGTCGGGTGATGCTGAAGGAATTAGATTAGGAAATGAGACATTTATGGTAGTAGATAGGTTTTGCTATTTGGGGAGCAAAATAACTGATGATGGATGAAGTAGAGAGGATATAAAATGTAGACTGGCAATGGCAAGGAAATCGTTTCTGAAGAAGAGAAATTTGTTAACATCGAGTATAGATTTAAGTGTCAGGAAGTCGTTTCTGAAAGTATTTTTATGAACTGTGGCCATGATTGGAAGTGAAACGTAGACGATAAATATTTTGGACGTGAAGAGAATATAAGCTATCGAAATGTGGTGCTACAGAAGAATGCTGAAAATTAGATGGGTAGATTACATAACTAATGAGGAGGTACTGAACAGAATTAGGGAGAAGGAGAAATTTGTGGCACAACTTGACTAGAAGAATGGATCGGTTGGTAGTGCATGTTCTGAGGCATTAAGGGATCATCAATTTAGTACTGGTGGGCAGCGTGGAGGGTAAAAATCGTAGAGGGAGACCAAGAGATGAATACACTAAACAGATTCAGAAAAATGTAGGGTGCAGTAGGTACTGGGAGATAAAGACGCTTGCACAGGATAGAGTATCACGGAGAGCTGCATCAAACCAGTCTCTGGACTGAAGACCACAACAACACCAAAGGAATTAGTTAAATCACGTCGACTAAATGTATCTAAATATTCGATTGTTCGATTAATCGTTATGTTACTCTATGTTTTTAGGTCTATTTAGCATCCCTTAAAATTATTTTATTATGATAAAAAGGATTGTTCTACAATAAATAAAGCGATGCTACGAGTATCACATTTATATTTCTCTAATTATATGTTGAAATGAATGTGAAACCTTATGGGACTTAACTGCTAACGTCATCGGTCCCTAAGCTTACACACTACTTAACCTAAATTATCCTAAGGACAAACACACACACCCATGCCCGAGGGAGGACTCGAACCTCCGCCGGGACCAGCCGCACAGTCCATGACAGCAGCGCCCTAGACCGCTCGGCTAATCCCGCGCGGCTCTCTATTTATATCTAATGACAGTTGCTCGATATTTGTGAAATTCATAATTACCATTTCTTTTATTTTTAGCAAATCTAAACCTGCTTGACATTTACTAGTAAGTCAATTAACATAGCTGTTTTTACCACAGATACTGAAGTGAATATGGTCAAAAGCGGCAAAATTTATCAGGAAGTGTAATGTTTCGCTCCGCAAGCTGTGTTCCTGCCTTAGAAAACAGTCTTCCAAAAGGAACAGAACAAACCACTGTTCTCAGATATTTAAGAGCCACGCTGTACAGAACAGGACAAACTGCCTCACTGTCTTTCCAGAATTGCAAAGGAGATGGTTTTCGGTTGCTGCAAATAGAGTCGGACGCCAGAGAACCAACGTCTTCACGACTGTTCCACAAATGATCCCGTACAGCAGTCGGTAAACTGTATTTGTGACTCATCGACTGTGTCTGTGTCTGCTTCTTATGAACAGCCGCAACCAGATCACAGTCGACACGAAATGTTCCAGTATTGCCGAGGTTACACGATGAGCAGGAGGGACATTCGGACTCATTTCTGTAATCAAACTGAAAACAGCAAATCAACATTCAACATTAATTAAAAACTGAAATAATTAATCGTAAAGAGACTCTATTAAAAGAATGAGATTTTCACTCTGCAGCGGAGTGTGCGCTGATGTGAAACTTGCTGGCAGATTAAAACTGTGTGCCGGACCGAGACTCGAACTCTGCACCTTTGTCTTCCACGGGCAAGTGCTCTACCATCTGAGCATATCAGCGCGCACTCTGCTGCAGAGTGAAAATCTCATTCTGGAAACATTCCCCAGGCTGTGGCTGAGCCATGTCTACGCAATATCCTTTCTTCCAGGAGTCCTAGTTCTGCAAGGTTCACAGAAGAGGTTCTGTGAAGTTTGGAAAGTACGAGACGAAGTACTGGCAGAATTGCAGCTGTGAGGAGGGGTCGTAATTCGTGCTTGGGTAGCTCAGATGGTAGAGCACCTGCCCGCTAGAGGCGAAGATCCCGACTTCGAGCCTCGGTACGTCACACAGTTTTAATCTGTCAGGAAGTTTCAGAATCGATTAAGTTAATTTAAGTGCCGTGAAAATTATCTATATATCCCAATCATTTACCAGAATATTTACGATTAATCGATTAATTGCGTTCAATAGCTCATCCCAAATCCAGATCGCCACCGCCGTCCTTTTTACAGCACACCAGCGCCCACAACCACGTATACTTGTTACAAATAATGCAATTAATAAAATGATGCATTAAAAACGTATTATACAAACAGACCAGGGGATAAAAGTGGATGTTAAAAAGTGTTCTACTTACCTAAAAGATGAGCCTGGTCATTTGTGTGAATTCTGAACTGTAACGGTTCTATTACACCGCCCTGTGGTTCGCCTGAATCTACTTCTACGACAGAAGTGTTCTCCACTTTGAGAACGACATGTTGTGTCTTCTTTGCTACGAACTCTTCAGTCCAGACACGACTGTCTAATTTCCGTGCTCTGGTGCACTGTCCATCAGGTAACACCGCGCAACTCTATTGACTCTGCTGAACGCCTTCCGAAAGTCAAGGAACAAACCTGCAAGACGGGCGTTGTTGTTTGTCGCCTTCTGGGTCTTGGGGGCTAAGATAGCGAACTCGGTATCCATGTGGTTTCCCACAAAGAAGAGTTTCTTGATGCACAGAATTTACGAATGCACGAGGGGACTTCGAAAAGTAAGTCACACAATATTATGGCTGGCCAAAGTAACTTTCACTGAAGGCACTACACTTCAAAGTGACACAGATACCGGTACGTGACACTATTTTTCAACATAGTTACCATGTCTCTGTAAACAACGGTCAGAATGTTCTACCCATCATTCAATTCCTCACCGATAGACATCCTGTTCATTTGTCATGGAGACATTTGAGAACCACTCTGAACAGAACTGTTCATATGTTTAAAAATGTCGGGAGACAGATATCGATATTTAAAGAAGTATTATTATCTGCTCAAGTATGTCGAACAGGGATATCGATATATCGACGGGTTAAATATCGACGGACGCGCCTATAAAAATATCGGCTGCACGTTCTACACTCATGCTCATAAATTAAGGATAATGCTGATACATGGTGAAACAACACTCTGGTGGGTGGTTTGCGGGTTTAAATCACCTCGGGGTGTGACCATACGGTGCATTTGACCTGCTGTCGTCGCACGGTGGCGCTGACAGCAGTCCACATACGGAGAGGTGTGTTGGTACATATCAGAATACGGTGCAGCGAGTAACTGTGCAGACGTTTTTAGACGCGCTAATGGTGACTGTGTGTTGAAAATGGCTCAAAGAACACAGATTGATGTTATGGGGGGTAGAATACTGGGGCGACTGGAGGCTGGTCAAACACAGCAGGTCGTAGCACGGGCCCTCTGTGTGCCACAAAGTGTGATCTCAAGATTACGGCAACCATTCCAGCAGACAGGAAACGTGTCCAGGCGCTACAGTACGGGACGTACACAGTGTACAACACCACAAGAAGACCGATATCTCACCATCAGTGCCCGCAGACGGCCTCGGAGTACTGCAGGTAGCCTTGTTCGGGACCTTACTGCAGCCATGGGAACAGTTGTCTCCAGACACACAGTCTACAGACGACTGAACAGACATGGTTTACTCGCCCAGAGATCTGCAAGGTGCATTCCACCGACCCCTGGTCACAGGAGAGCCCGTAAAGCCGGGTGTCAAGAACACAGTAGATGATCATTGGGACAGTGGTCCCAGATTATGTTCATGGACGAGTCCAGGTATAGTCTGAAAAGTGATTCTCGCAGGGTTTTCATCTGTCGTGAACCAGGAACCAGATACCCACCCATTAATGTCCTTGAAAGGGACCTGTATGGAGGTAGTGATTTGATGGTGTGGGTTGGGGTTATGATTGGTGCACCTACAACCCTGCATGTCTTTGACAGAGGAACTGTAACAGGTCAGGTGTGCCGAGACGTCATTTTGCACCAGTATGTCCACCTTTTCAGGGGTGCAGTGGGTCCCACCTTCCTCCTGATGGATGATAACGCACGGCCCCACCGAGCTGCCATCGAGGAGGTGTACCTTGAAACACAAGATATCAGGCGAATGGAGTGGCCTGCCTGTTCTCCAGACCTAAACCCCAACGAGCACGTCTGGGATGCTCTCGGTCGACGTATCGCTGCACGTCTTCAAACCGCTAGGACACATCAGGAGCTCCGACAGGCGCTGGTGCAAGAATGGTAGGCTATACCCCAGCAGCTGTTCGACCACCTGATCCAGAGTATGCCATCCCGTTGTGCCACCTATGTACGTGTGCATGGCGATCATGTCCCATACTGATGTCGGGGTACATGCGCAGGAAACAGTGGCGTTTTGTAGCACATGTGATTCGGGGCGGATTTCTCAACATGCCACCAACACATTGGAGTTACAGATCTGTGTCGTGTGTGTTCCCTATGTGCCTGTGCTATTAGCACCAGTTTTGTGGTGCCACGTTGTGTAGCACCACATTCTGCAATTATTCTTAATTTATGAGCGTGAGTGTAGATAAACTGCCAGTTTTAGAGCTCTATATTTGAGTATTGATTCACTATTAGATATTTAGTGCCGGCCGCGGTGGCCGAGCGGTTCTGGGCGCTTCAGTCCGGAACCGCACGACTGCTACGGTCGCAGGTTCGAATCCTGCCTCGGGCTTGGATGTGTGTGATGTCCTTAGGTTAGTTAGGTTTAAGTAGTTCTAAGTTCTAGAGGACTGATGACCTCAGATGTTAAGTACCACAGTGCTCAGAGCCATTTGAAGATATTTAGTACATCAACTAGCTGGCAGCCTGCCTATCCAACTTAGAGCAAGAACTGAAAGAAAAACGATGCACTTTGCTAACAACGGTAACTGCAAGTAAGTGGCCTAATAAATGGCGTCCGATGGGTCTGCCTTTCGATTTCCTCACATATCAGATTTGTCCGGAACACTTCATATCGACTTACTGTTTTTTTTTTTTTTTTTTTTTTTTTTTTTTTTTTTTTTTTTTTTTCCTGCCAACGCTAGCGACCTAGCAGCTGTAGTGTCAAAACTGCCTGGTGAAGCTAAACGTTGCAGTTTGTGTTGGTAGGGCCGAGCGCCAATTACGTCAGCAGTTCCCTTCACACGTCTCCGCCAACCGCGAAAACCAGTCTTGTCATTTGGATTTTTGTTCATCATTTTCAGCAATTGTTTTTGAAGAATGCTGATGTGAAGACATAGCACAGCATTTGCGCTGTAAATTGTTGTTTCTTCACATCGGAAATCTTATTATTCCACCCCCCCCCCTCCCAAGTGTAATGGGACTTCTTCTTTTGTGCCACATATACTTGCTTCAGACTCAAAGAGAAAGATTTGACATGATGACAGCTCAAAAGGTACTAAGACTCCTTCCCAAAGTGAAAGTAAAATTTTGTTCTACTACACTTTCAAAAGAACAAATTCAAATATTTACCGAAAATTGTGAAAAAAATATAATATAAAATCAAAGTATCCGCACTCGATATTGCCTTTTCATATCGACATATCAGTCAAGGAAATATCGCCGGTGTGTATCGATGAGCCATTGAATAAAGTCGATATATCACATTTTGTTATCAGCCGTAGTATGAACATCCTCATTATTGGAAAATCTGCGACTGCTGCAGTGAATTTCTCGACTGCCTTGACATTGTCGCCTGAGATTGATTACAATGGACTTCTTTCCTCATCAGCATCACTCACTTGTGTGCATGCATATCACTGCTGCTGGATGCAACACTGCATTTGGTCTTTATAGAGCCCGAATTTCATGGTGAATCTGTGTGCAGTTAAATGTTTTGCGCACGTGAATCGAACTGACACGCGTAATTCATCTTTGAAGTACGTTTCCAGTTGCTGTGCCATTTCACTTCCACGCAGTGATGCAACTGATAGCCGTACCGCTGCAGACCTGTGTTTGCAGTAAACTCGAAATAAGTACTCTCTTCTCTCCCTTGTTGCACTGATGTCTTAGCGTGGGTCGAGATTTGTAGCTTACTTTTTGACGTTACCTCGTAATAAAACTGTTCAAATGGCTCTGAGCACTATGGTACTGAACATCTATCAGTCCGCTAGAACTTAGAACTACTTAAACCTAACTAACCTAAAGACATCACACACAGCCATAACTGAGGCAAGATTCGAACCTGCGACCGTAGCGGTCGCATGGTTCCAGACTGAAGCGCCTAGAACCGCTCGGCCACAACGGCCGGCACCTCGTAACAGGAAGGAGGAAAATGAATCTAGTACTACGGACTACAGATATAGATCAGGTGCTTACTGGCATAATGCTCCACGCTAATATGTGGTTCTAACGCAGGAAATATTACCGCATTGGGACACGAAACATGTTCCCCAATTATACAGCAAACGGATTCCAGTGGTAGAACTCGGTTTTCCTGAGGAACGGTTTTGGCGACTTTCTTTATAAATGGCACCCGCTCCGACTTCGTACCAATCAAGGTCAATCCTACTTACGTGCAGCGACTTGCAATAAATTTCAGCTAAAACAGTTCTGTGACGTAATCAATACAGAACGGGGAACCCATCCATCCTACGGCTTTCTGTTCTCTGGTGACTTAAATTGCTATTAGACTGGGCCAACGTTTATTTCTGCGCTCTACAGTCATTGTGGCTGCTTTACGACCGTGGCTGTTCATTAAATCTAATAAATACTTCTTGAATGATATCTTCATCACAAACAATGAATACGGCAGCATTCTGTTTATCGGCGTCTGGGCAAGTTTCTGAATAAACAATTGGTACCCAATCATAATGTTGATAATGGGACTATGTCAATACTTGTACATGTATTAACAAACAAAATACTGGTGGAGCTATGTACGTAGTTTGTGAAGATGGCATCATTCAAGAAGTATTTGTTGGATGCAACAGTGGGGCTCAGAAAGTTTTTCTAAGATTATGTTTGAATGATAGTGCTTAATACAAACGGCAAGTACTAATTGTTATATACTGTTGTTAATATTATTCATGAGGAATAAATTGATTACAGCTGTACTTGACAGATCCTATATTTGGATCGATCGTGTTTCAGGTTGTAAATCCCACCTTCAGGCGCTACAAAAGACAAGGAAAACTAACAGGAATTTATTCATATGATTAATTAACATTAAAAAGGCACTTAAAAATGTGAACGTCGGACTGTACCTCGATTGTGTAAAAGAAATTCGTACCAGTCATGCAAAACAAGCAGCAATTTGTCAAGTAGCAACATATTTGTGGTATGTCGATCTAACTCCTTTTATATCTTATACTTGGTTTTATTAATTTTATATTTTCTGCTATGGTTTTATTGATTTTATTTCTTGATATTTTCATTATAACTTTCTGTTATTTTCATTTCTCGACAATTGTACTATACACTGCATGTCATGCTTTTATTGTTTGCTTTGTACTAAGCCTATCTTAGTTACTGCCATTAGTCGCGGGTGGCGTTTGGGAGGAAATGAGGGGGTGCTGCTATGTTGTTAGCTACCATATCTTCGGTGGTCCCTCCTGCCCTCTATATTAGTTCCGGTGGTGGCCGCTCTTGGACGCCAAGAAAGTAAGAATGAATTGATTGTTGGAGTTAATAACGATTATCCTCCTTTAGCTCCTCTGCATTACTGCAGATGACGTGTCACTGAGCACGTGTGTTCTGTGCATGCAGTACACGTGAGGCGCCTAGTTGTTTCCACTGCACTGTGTGGAATACGAAGGTTCTGTTATAGTTCACTAACCTGCTGTCTTCAAGTTGATGTCCACATCGCAGAAAACAGCACGCAGGTCGTAGGTTCTGTATCTTGAGGCTAAAACTGACTTTTAGCGAGCTTCTGTTCTGAAATAATGTATCACTTCTTCGGGATGCCACCCGCGTATTTTAATATAGCCACACGAGAAGACTACATGATCTTAATGCAACACCTTCTGATACAGCAAAGTACATGATCAAACAGAATATTTACGAAAATGTATCTTTACACTATTTGTGGCACGTGTCTGTGCCTCATGACTACCGGAGTGAATCTTTTAATACTGAGTACTGGAAAACACATCCTGCCACCGACAACATGACTGTACATCTCAAATGCCTAATCCAGAGTTACGAACACGAACTCAAATAAAAATTGGAAACACATCCTACGACAGACAACATGTCTGTTCTTCTCGACTGCCTAATCCAGAGTGACGAACAGCCCGAAACACTTCGCGCGCCATACCAGAAAAGGCGTGACTCGAATGCTTCCGAAGTGCTTCGTCTGCAATTTCGTCAGTCTTTTGTTTTTGATTTAAATTGTTTTTAATAATTCTAAAATGACTGATTGATAGTCAGCTGTTGAGACATATTTATACTAAAAAGTGAAGTCATTGCAATGAGTAGTTTAACTAATAATAATAACTATACTTTAACGTTTTGGCGCCCTTGCTCCGAACACAGCAGCCAATCACAGAGCAGTAGCATTATGCAGGCGGTCATTCTCACGGGAATGGTACCGAATCTAACATGTCACAGGTACCTCACACCACATTCCGTCATCTATATACTTCTTGCATCTCCGCACTCTGGGAACAGCTTCTTGGAGCCTAATATGATGGCTGACTAAGCCAGAAATATTACAGTACACAAGAGTCTCATTGCGGTTCGTGCAGCAGTTTGTTGCACTGTCTTGCTGGGCTTCCACGATACGTGGCAGGCTGGCCACTTACACTGAGGTGACGTAAGTCGTGGGATAGCGATATGCGCATATACAGATGCCGGCAGCACCGTATACACAAGGTATAAACAGCAGGCATTGGCGGAGCTGTCATTTGAACTCAAGCTGTTAATGTGAAAAGATTTCCGACTTGATTATCGCCATACAGACTTCAACGCGGAAGTGTAGTTGGAACTAGACGCATGGGACATTCCATTACGGAAATATTCTGAGATCCACAGTGTCAAGAGTGTGCCGAGAACACCACATTTCAGTCATTACCTCTCACGACGGGCAACACCCTGGCCGACAACCTTCACTTAACGACCCAGAGCAACGCCAGTTGCGTTGAGTTTGTAGTACTAACAGACAAGCAACACTGCGTCATATAACCGCACAAAACAATGTAGGACGTGCGACAAATCTCATCCGTTAGGACAGTGCGGTGAAATTTGGCGTTAATGGGCTATGGCAGCAGTCGACTGACGCGAATACGTTTGCTGACAGCATGGCGTCACTCGCAGCGCCTCTTCTGTGGCCTCGTGACCGTATCGTTTGGACCCTAGACGGCTGAAAAATCGTGATCTGGATCAGATGAGTCCCGATTTCAGTTGGTACGAGCTGATGGTAGGGTTCGAGTGTAGCGCAGACCCCGTGTAGCCACGGAGCCAAGTTGTCACCAAGTCACTGTGCAAGCTGGTGGTGGCTCCCAAATGGTGTGGGCTGTGTTTACATGGAGTGGACTGGATCCTCCAGTCCAGTGGTTCCCAACAGGTGGTCCGCGCACCCCCAGGGGTCCGCGAGCTATGCCAGAGGAGTCCGCAAGATGCTATGAGAATAAAAAATATATTAAACATAATTCGTATGATAATAGATTTTTTCAGAATGAGATTTTCACTCTGCAGCGGAATGTGCGCTGATATGAAACTTCCTGGCAGATTAAAACTGTGTGCCACACCGAGACTCGAACTCGGACTTTTGCCTTTCGCGGGCAAGTGCTCTACGAACTACTTCTTTTTTTTTTCGTTGTGTTTGGTCGTTGCGGACGTCGCAAGACATCCTGTTCAAGTTCGATGGTTGATCCTTCCACTCAGTGTTTTATTACAGAGGCCAGCTGGCTCTCTGACCGAAGACGCTGAGCTACCGGGCCGGCACCAACTGAGCTACCCAAGCACGACTCACGCCCCGTCCTCACAGCTGTACTTCTGCCAGTACCTAGTCTCCTACCTTCCAAACTTTACAGAAGCTCTCCTGCGAACTTTGCAGAACTAGCACTCCTGAAAGAAAGGATATTGCGGAGACATGGCTTAGCCACAGCCTTGAGTGAAAGTCTGATTGTGGAAACATTTGCAAGGCTGTGGCTAAGCCATGTCTCCGCAATATCCTTTCTTTCAGGAGTGCTAGTTCTGCAAGGTTCGCAGGAGAGCTTCTGTAAAGTTTGGCAGGTAGGAGACGAGGTACTGGCAGAAGTAAAGCTATGAGGACGGGGCGTGAGTCGCGCTTGGGTAGCTCAGTTGGTAGAGCACTTGCCTGCGAAAAGCAAAGGTCCGAGTTCGACTCTCGGTCCGACACACAGTTTTAATCTGCCAGGAAGTTTAATAGAATTTTTTGTCTTGGCCGCTTCCTACATGAGCAGAAAATGGACTATAAGAAACTTTGAGATAAGGCAATGAAAAAGATCCTTCCATTTGCAACCGCATGTCGGTGTGAGCAAGCATTTTCTTTCATGTGTTTCATGAAAAACAAATATAGGAATCGGCTCGACATGCGCTAGGGTTTCAGAATGAAAGTTTCAAGTTTGGAACCTAATATTTCAGAAATAATGGACTCAAAGGTCAGATTGAACTCATCTCACTAAGAACTGAAAA
This sequence comes from Schistocerca americana, assembly GCF_021461395.2. NCBI lineage: Eukaryota > Metazoa > Arthropoda > Insecta > Orthoptera > Acrididae > Schistocerca > Schistocerca americana. The sequence continues at coordinate 525,358,216 of NC_060124.1, forward strand.
TTAAAACTAACTGTATACTGATAGAGTACTCTGTTGTACTTTTTCAAATAAATAATACCTTGTATGAAATTAGTGTTTTCTTATTTTTCACACATGTCTACTCATGCAATCTCAAGTGTAGTATACATGAAAGACCAGTACACTCAGTTTTAATTTTTTCCAGTCATTTTCAGTTCGTACTCAGTTGTTATTTTTTTTTAAGGAGTTTGTTATACTAAACACTCAGATTTGAAGACAAAGATTTTGAGCAATAATCAAAAATTTAACAATAACAATGATGGTTAATTTGAAATAGTTTTATGCTCAATATTTTTTCAATAATGAATGTGTCAATGTTTTTTCTAAGTACCAAAAATAGAAAACGTATGGTTGTGAGCACTATGCGACTTAACTTCTGAGGTCACCAGTCGCCTAGAACTTAGAACTAATTAAACCTAATTAACCTAAGGACATCACACACATCCATGCCCGAGGCAGGATTCGAACCTGCGATCGCAGCGGTCGCTCGGCTCGACTGTAGCGCCTAGAACCGCACGGCCACTCCTGCCGGCAGAAAACGTATAAAATGACTCTTAATATGGCTTTTTTGGGCACTTGATACTGTGATATGACAAGGTACCAATCATGCTCGATGAGGGGGTCCTCGAGAAACCCCTGCTGTAGGACAACTCAACTGATCCTTGACTCGAGATGGGTACGTTCGGCTATTTGGAGACCATTTGCAGCCATTCATGGACTTAATGTTCCCAAACAATGACGGAAATTTTTATGGATGACAATGTATGTGTCACCTGGTCACAACTGTTCGCGGTTTGTTTGAAGAACATTCTGGACACTACGAACTAATGATTTGGCTACCCAGATCGCCGAAAGAATCCCATGGAACTTTTATGGAACATAATCCAGAGGTCAGTTCGTTCACAAAATTTTGCACCGACAACTCTTTCGCAATTATAGACGGCTCAGTATTTCTGCAGCGTACTTCCATAATGACTTGTTGAGTCCATGCCACGTCGATTTGCTTCATTACGCCGGGAAAAAAGAGGTCCGCCACCATATACGGAGCTGTTGCACGACTTTCATCGCCTCAGTGTAAATAGCAAGCAACTCTTGAGGCTCACAAATTGGCATTCAACGGCTTTTATGCCTTCATTTAAATTTCTTAAACTCATGCCAGATGTCGTTCTAGTCGTTCGCTATTGGTTCATAGGTGTCATTAGGCTGGCAATGGGCCGGAGTGACCGTGCGGTTCTAGGCGCTACAGTCTGGAACCGAGCGACTGCTACGGTCGCAGGTTCGAATCCTGCCTCGGGCATAGATGTGTGTGATGTCCTTAGGTTAGTTAGGTTTAATTAGTTCTAAGTTCTAGGCGACTGGTGACCTCAGAAGTTAAGTCGCATAGTGCTCAGAGCCATTTGAAGGCTGGCAATGTGTGGTTATTTGTTCTTACATTCATGTTTTTTCGTTTAGGCCCCGTCTACCGGTGTGGTACTGGTTGACTAAGAGAACCTTTTCATGCCTCCCTGGCGCAGCACCTCGCATGCTGCTTGACAAATTTTCTAAATTTTTTGCATTACTAATACGACTTTCTCGTACGCAATCAAGGTATAACCTGATGTTCACATTTGTATGTGCCCTTGAAATGTTATTTAATTTTATGAAGAATCCCTCTTAGTTTTCCTTGTTTTTTGTAACGTCCGAAGATGAGATTTACATCCTGGATACCGGGTCGTGTGTACTATTTTATCCAAACAAAGGATTTGTCAAGTACAACTGTAGCGATGTAATCATCATGAAAAATACAAATTTTTGCAAAATGGTTGAAATGGCTCTGAGCATTTCAACATTGAGGTCATCAGTCCCCTAGAACTTAGAACTACTTAAACCTAACTAACGTAAGGAACATCACACACATCCATGCCCTAGGCAGGATTCAAACCTGCGACCGTAGCGGTCGCGTGGTTCCGGACTGTAGCGTCTAGAAGCGCTCGGCCACGGCGGCCGGCGAATTTTTGCGATAACAAATAAACTAACAGTAGAAGCGTTGTATATAAAGTACATGTTTAAAAGTTAAAAACATTGGTAGCGAGGGAAATCACCACATTTAAAACGACGGGGAACAAGGCTGCAGCATCAGAGAGTATGAGACGCTATAGACAAAACACTGACGGGCCAAAACATTCTGACCACCTGCTTAATAGCTTGCTTGTCTGTAGTTGGAATGAAATACGTCAGTACGTATCAGGGATCCGACAGTCCGTTGGTAGGTTTGTGCAGGCATGTGGCATTAAATGTTTACGTGCAGGTCATGTAGTTCGCGTAATTAATTGTCCGTTGATATGCGTACACGGTGATCGTGACCGATAGCGACCGAGGTGGGTGCCATAGAATTTACATGAGGCGAATTAGGTCGCCGAGACATCAACGTGAGTTCACCATAATGCTTTTCAAGCTACTGTAGCACGGTTGTGGCTGCGAGACACGAACAATTACACCACTGAAAGAGTCGGCCTCAGTGGCCGAGCGGTTCTAGGCGCTGCAGTCTGGAACCGCGCGACCGCTATGGTCGCAGGTTCGAATCCTACCTCGGGCATGGATGTGTGTGATGTCCTTAGGTTAGTTAGGTTTAAGTAGTTCTAAGTTCTAGGGGACTGATGACCTCAGAAGTTAAGTACCATAGTGCTCAGAGCCATTTGAACCATTTTGAACCACTGAAAGATGACATCACCGTCGGGGAAGACGTCAAGCATGAAGGGATGCAGATGTTTCGTAGATGCCAGCGTGTCCTCGATTACTATCACAGGTCCCTAGCAAGCGCAGAAGAATGTCTCACTTAGCATAATACTGCTCCCACCAGCCTAAGTCCGTGGCACGCTGAACGTTTCGAACCACCGTTCACCTAGTGAAAGCGTTTGTGATGACTACCATCGAACTAGTGTATCAAAAACGTGATTCACCCGAAGAGCCGACGCGTTTCCATTGATCAACGGTCGAATCCCGATGGTCCCTTGCCCACTGCAATAGTAACTGACGATGTCGTTGGGCCAGTATGCAAACACGTAGGGGTGGTCTGCCGCGCAGCTCCATGTTCAACAGTGTACCATGAACGGTGTGCTCCGAAACACTTGTGCGTGTGAACATTCGACCATACTCGTCGGGTTCGAGATACTCATTCACAGGCTCTGCGTAGTAATAATGTGCCCTTTGTCAAAGTTGCTTATTCCAATGGCTTTCTCCATTTGCAGCCCACATCTTCCATAGGATGATTCCCCGTCCGTTTCTGCTCCGCCTACATTCTTTTGTTACCGCGTCACGTGCCCACAGCGTCACCAAGACGCATTCAGCGTGTCGGTGGGCAGAGGTCATAATGTTTTGGCTTATCATTGTATAGCAGATATGAAAGCACATAATAACTCACAGTGTCATGGGAAACAGTAGCAGCCGGAATGTGGTAACAACACGCACTAAACCAAAAGCCCAGCTGCCGATGCTCTGTTTGCTTCAGAGTAGTAAAAAACACACAAGAAACTTACCCTAGGGCAATAATTATTATACAATGCTCACACAGTGTTATTGTTTCTATCTAATGTTAATCTCTGATGAAACCACAAGTTATTTACTAACTTTGTAAATAATAACAGTAATCAATTTAGCCACAGATGAAAGTAGATAAATTTTGTGGAAATAAAAACAGCTACCGTATATGTACTTTAATTACATTCTTCCAAATGGTTTACTTAATCCGTTTATTTTTATTCATTGAAAATTCCGCATTTAAGTTCATGATTTATAATTAATAAAGATAATTAGCGTAAATCGCCTAATGCAGCTGGACAGCGTGAAAGAGCATCGCCAGTTTCATAAGCTTGTGAGACTTACCTAACAAATGTACCACTACACAGTAATCGTGAAGACGATCACGAGGCACCTCAGACATAGTAATATGGTTCACATTATTTGTTCCCGCTACTGTGAGATATAGTCGTCTACTAATAAAACAGAGACTGTGAGTACAATCTAGTGTCGATATTTACACCAATGTCGAACACACAGGGTTATCTGTAACTACCTACAGGATTTCAGAAGACGACTGTGTGGAAACATCGAGACATAAGAAAATAGATACACGTCAGTGGATAGAGCATCTCTGCAAGTTTTCAACTCCCATTACATGCGCTCAAAATAGGCATCGTTAATGTCGTGGCAAAAAATGTCAATACGGCAGGAAGAAAACTTGCGTGCAAATCATTGAAATGACTGCTGCGGAAAGGCGCAATGGCAGCAGCCCGATATGGTACTCTACGAGGGCTATCCACAAAGTACATTAAGTTTTGGAATTAAAAATAAATGAAGTATTGGAAATTTTTTTTATTGTATACAGATGAAAGCCACACTTAAATACTACTTTTTCTGTCCGCCCCCGCTAGCTGAGTGGTCAGCGCGACAGACTGTCAATCCAAAGGGCCCGGGTTCGATTCCCGGCTGGGTCGGAGACTTTCTCCGCTCAGGGACTGGGTGTTGTGTTGTCCTAATCATCATCATTTCATCCCCATCGACGCGCAAGTCGCCGAAGTGGCGTCAAATCGAAAGACTTGCACCAGGCGAACGGTCTACCCGACGGGAGGCCCTCGTCACACGACATTTCATTTCATTTCACTACGTTTCTACATAGTTGCCATTTAAATTAAGGCACTTATCGTAGCGATGGACGAGCTTGGAAATTCCTTCGTCGTAAAATTCTGCCACCTGCGCCTTCAACCACGTAATGACTGTATTTTGGGACAGAAAAGGTGTGATTTTTGTGAATTTCCTGGAAAGAGGCACTACAATAAACTCTCAAAGGTTGATAATATTCTTCTCGGGTATGCAGCCGGATCATAACGTCTTCATGACACAATATTTCCGCGGTCCAACTGGCCGCCATCTTCAGGTGAGCGTGCTGGTGCACGATCTCGCCGGAACTGACTTCCCAGCTTTTTTTTTTTTTTCCTTTATTGTGATTTCATTCCCCTGCCCCATATGGGCAGGGGAGGGCTGTCAGCGGCACAATCCGCCGCTCTTCAGCCGAGTGACACGACAACTAAAACAAGAATAAAATAATACATACATAAGGAGATAAAAAAGGGGATCATAAAACAGAGTAAGGGGAGAAAATGGAGGTAAAAATACACTGACATGTAGACGTTCATTGGGGACAGTTAAAAAAGTCACCAGAAAGTTAAAAAACACAGTTGGCGATTCTTAAAACACAGAGAAGACACTGGATGCTCATGCACAGGTTAAAAGTGGCCACAGTACTAAAAACACTCCGAAACAACACATTTAAAACCCACTTGGAGCACACACGACGAAGAATAAAACTACCAGGTGGGACCTGCCGAGGGAAAGGTCAGAGAGGATGAAAAAGGAGGGGAGAGCATGGGGCAGCTGCGGAAGCGGCGGGGTGAAGAGAGGAGGGGCAACCGTGGGTTCACGAAGAGTCTTCCCAGCTCAAGCGGCAGCCCCTATATAGGCCGCAGAAGACCCACAACGCGTGCGCGAGAAGGTGCCGTAACTGCCCTCTAGCGCAGTAAACATACCGCGCCGCCAGTGGTGGAAAGAGGCGAAATCGAGATATCGCTGTCAAAAATTTTAAAAAAAAATTAAAAAATTTTTATTCCGACGATCGAAACACAGACCGTTGTTTTTTAATGTCAGATAACACTGGGTCCCAAGTCTTACTTAAAAGATAACCCTTGTCTCTATTAATAAGATTGTCAGATAAACGAATCTCTATGGATTCTTTGAAAATACAGTCCCAATAGCGAGATGCAGGGGCAACCATTTGTGTCGCGTCATATAGCATTCTGTGTCCCTCGGTGAGACAGTGCTCCGCCACTGCGGATTTCTCAGGTTGAAGCAGCCGTGTGTGCCGCTGATGCTCAACACATCGGTCCTGAATGGTCCGGATTGTCTGACCAATATAAGCCTTCCCACAGTGGCAAGGGATCTTGTACACACCGGGCTTCCTCAAACCCAAGTCATCCTTAACAGAGCCAAGAAGCGCTCTAATCTTGGCTGGCGGACGAAAAATACTTTTGATATGATATCTTTTCAGAATTCTTCCTATCTTCGAGGAAATGCTCCCAGCAAAGGGCAGAAAAGCCACCGATTTGCAGGTATCTTCTGGTGGTTCAGGCGATGGTCCAAATTGGAAAGCACGACGGATCTGTTTATTTGTATAGCCATTCTGCTTGAACACAACCTTAAGGTGGTCCAATTCATGTGTGAAGCTTTCTCCATCTGAAATGGCATAAGCTCTTCTCGCCAACGTCCGTAGGACCCCCGTACGCTGGAACGATGGATGACAGCTAGAAGCATGCAGGTAACGGTCCGTGTGCGTAGGCTTTCGATAAACACTGTGTCCCAGTGTCCCATCATCCTTTCCTTTAAAAGAATCCATAGAGATTCGTTTATCTGACAATCTTATTAATAGAGACAAGGGTTATCTTTTAAGTAAGACTTGGGACCCGGTGTTATCTGACATTAAAAAACAACGGTCTGTGTTTCGATCGTCGGAATAAAATTTTTTTAATTTTTTTTTTTTTTAAATTTTTGACAGCGATATCTCGATTTCGCCTCTTTCCACCACTGGCGGCGCGGTATGTTTACTGCGCTAGAGGGCAGTTACGGCACCTTCTCGCGCACGCGTTGTGGGTCTTCTGCGGCCTATATAGGGGCTGCCGCTTGAGCTGGGAAGTCAGTTCCGGCGAGATCGCGCACCAGCACGCTCACCTGAAGATGGCGGCCAGTTGGACCGCGGAAATATTGTGTCATGAAGACGTTATGATCCGGCTGCATACCCGAGAAGAATATTATCAATTATTACCCCGGGAAAGCCTTCGTAGTCACAATTCTCAAAGGTATTGCCAAACTCTGCACAACCTCAGAAGAGCAATACAAAACAAGCGCAGGGGAAAGTTGGGCTCTAAGATCTTGCTGATTCACGACAACGCCCGGACCCACACGGCAAATGCCACTCGTGAAGTTCTCGAATCTTTTAAGTGGGAGTTGTTTCCTCATCCGCCGTACAGCCCCGACTTGGCACCGAGCGACTTCCACTTATTCCCAGCAATGAAGAAGTGGTTGGCTATGCAGCGTTTTGATGACGACGCACAGCTTCAAGAAGAGGTAACCGCGTGGTTGAAGGCGCAGGCGGCCGAATTTTACGACGAAGGAATTTCCAAGCTCCTCCATCGCTACGATAAGTGCCTTAATTTAAATGGCAACTATGCAGAAAAGTTGTATTTAAGTGTGGCTTTCATCTGTATATAATTAAAAAAATCCAATACTTTATTTATTTTTAATTCCAAAACGTAATGTACTTTGTGGATAGCCCTCGTATTATTTGGTTCCATATCTACAGGCGTGAACTACGAGGTGCATTCAAGTTCTAAGGCCTCCAATTTATTTTCTGATTAACTACTCACCCGAAATCGATGAAACTGGCGTTACTTCTCGACGTAATCGCCCTGCAGACGTACACATTTTTCACAACGCTGACGCCATAATTCCATGGCAGCGGCGAAGGCTTCTTTAGGAGTCTGTTTTGACCACTGGAAAATCGCTGAGGCAATAGCAGCACGGCTGGTGAATGTGCAGCCACGGAGAGTGTCTTTCATTGTTGGAAAAAGCCAAAAGCCAAAAGTCAGGTCAGGTGAGTAGGGAGCATGAGGAATCACTTCAAAGTTGTTATCACGAAGAAACTGTTGCGTAACGTTAGCTCGATGTGCGGGTGCGTTGTCTTGGTGAAACAGGACACGCGCAGCCCTTCCCGGACGTTCTTGTTGCAGTGCAGGAAGGAATTTGTTCTTCAAAACATTTTCGTAGGATGCACCTATTACCGTAGTGCCCTTTGGAACGCAATGGGTAAGGATTACGCCCTCGCTGTCCCAGAACATGGACACCATCATTTTTTCAGCACTGGCGGTTACCCGAAATTTTTTTGGTGGCGGTGAATCTGTGTGCTTCCATTGACCTGACTGGCGCTTTGTTTCTGGATTGAAAAATGGCATCCACGTCTCATCCATTGCCACAACCGACGAAAAGAAAGTCCCATTCATGCTGTCGTTGCGCGTCAACATTGCTCGGCAACATGCCACACGGGCAGCCATGTGGTCGTCCCTCAGCATTCGTGGCACCCACCTGGATGACACTTTTCGCATTTTCAGGTCGTCATGCAGGACTGTGTGCACAGAACCCACAGAAATGCCAACTCTGGAGGCGATCTGTTCAACAGTGATTCGGCGATCCCCCAAAACAATTCTCTCCACTTTCTCGATCATGTCGTCAGACCGGCTTGTGCGAGCATGAGGTTGTTACGGTTTGTTGTCACACGATGTTCTGCCTTCATTAAACTGTTGCACCCCGAACGCACTTTCGACACATCCATAACTCCATCACCACACGTCTCCTTCAACTGTCGATGAATTTCAATTGGTTTCACACCACGCAAATTCAGAAAACGAATGATTGCACGCTGTTCAAGTAAGGAAAACGTCGCCATTTTAAGTATTTAAAACAGTTCTCATTCTCGCCGCTGGCGGTAAAATTCCATCTGCCATACGGTGCTGACATCTCTGGGACATATTGAGAATGAACGCGGCCTCATTTTAAAACAATGCACATGTTTCTATCTCTTTCCAGTCCGGAGAAAAAAAATCGGAGGCCTTAGAACTTGAATGCACCTCGTAATTTGATGTGACAAAATGGAGTGGACAACTTCTCTACATGTTCTGAGATGCTTTCCCCATGGCTGGCCGATGTGGTCGAGCAGTTCTAGGCGCTTCAGTCTGGAGCCGCGGGACCTCTACGGTCGCAGGATCGAATCCTGCCTCGGGCATGGATGTGTGTGATGTCCTTAGGTTAGTTAGGTTTAAGTAGTTCTGTGTTCTAGGGTACTGATGACCTTAGAGTATCTCTCGAAGTTTCGATTCGTAATAGGCGCCGTGGCCTAGTTACAGAGTATGCCTGAATGGGGAAAGCTCAAATGGCTCTGAGCACTATGGGACGTAACATCTATCTCTATTCTCTGATGTGTGTCTGTTTTCTGGGTGTCTTGTAGTTTTCACGTAGCCGTCTTCTGAAAGCCCGGACGTGTGTGTGTGTGTGTGTGTGTGTGTGTGTGTGTGTGTGTGTGTGTGTGTGTGTTATAACGATATGTTTACGTAATGTGTATACATAAACATACAGTTATAAATGTCCCCATTCATAGTCGCTAATTATAACAATATGTTACTTTTGTGCTGTAACATATAGCTATAATCAGCGGTGGAAACATATTTGCGAACGCCGACCGTGTGTGGCTGTTTCTTGTTGGATCGTCTGATCAGTCGGAAGTTGGATTGCAGAGGAGAGTAAATGCCTATTCAAAATATAATTATTTTTGATAGCTCAACATGAATTTCCTAAGGGACCGTAGTTTATCATGCATTTACCAGTAGAATATGGCGCGGAGAAATATTTCGCCGCATGCAACTTCCGTCCGAACTCGACGAAAGAATTCGTGACTGTGAACTCTCTATTTGGCAGAAACATATAGAAAATTAAATAATTTCATGAAGAAGTGAGACATAGATTCTATAGTAAATGAATAGTCCATTCACCAGTTCCATTTAACTCTGAATTTTTGGCAATTAATAGACGAACTTACACTGCAATGAAGGATTTAACATGGATGCCGTTTTGACTGGCACTTCTCGTAATGAAAACAATTCCTTTGAGGTTTTCACATACACGTCGCACAATAAATCTACTGCTAGGCACTTTTAGTATTACACATTTACTTTACACTAGAACAATATTATTTTTAACAATAATAATACGGCGGCAAGACATGCGCGTCCGACACAAGTTACAGGAGACAAGAGAAGAATGAGTAAGTGTTCATCGAGAATATCTCGTACATAAAAAAAAAGTGTAGAAGTGTTCTTCTTCTGTCCGTTTTTCGCGCCGCGGTTTTCAAAGTCAATAACTCACAGCATCTCTGACGGCGCTTCGACAGTAAACAAGTTACGTCACAGGTCGTTCACCTTTTACATTCTCGCAACATTATTTGCTAACTGTAGCTGTTACCGAGCGACTGCTCGATTAGTGAATGATTTGAAAATGATAAGGCAATCACATAATGTTACAGTGTGTTGGATTTAACCCACGTGTAATATGACAGACACTCAGTTCGTTGTCCCCTCACGTAGCTCTGTTGCGCTTTTCTCAACGTTTTTGTGTATACATGCCTTAGGGAAAATGCACATTACTGTTAAAATTGCACTGTTGAACGCCCCAAATGAAAGATTTTCTTTGTCGGTGCTCCACTATTTTCGCCATTTTAAGTGGAATAAGCTGCAGTATTCCCATTTTGCATGCTGACAAGGTGTCAAAAATTCGTCTAAGTAAAATATCCGCACAATTCACTTTTCCCAGGAATGTTGAAGGCCGGCGTCATTCTCTTGCAGGACAATGCCCACTCATGTGCTGACAATGTTGTTTTGGCTACGCGGCAGAAGTTTCGCTGTGAAGCCCTCACATCCTCAATACAGTCCCGATGTCTCCCCATGTTATTTCCATTGTTTTGGTGCCCGAAGAAAGACATTCGTAGTCACCAATTTGCTTCAGACGATGAGGTGTAAATCTGAGTTCATTCATGTTTCTATAGGCAACCGTAAACATTTTTCGATTAAGGTATTGACCACTTCGTCTCACAGTGGAATAAATGTATTGACAGTTACGATTCGAAATACTAAACAGTTTAACTGCTTTCTTCTAACTGCCTAGTATTCATCTGAGTGCCCTTACGAAGTGTCCATGGGGCACTGACTATTTTGTCTCACAATGCTATAAATAAACTGAAGCGCCAAAGAAACTGGTATAGGCATGAGTATTCAAATACTAAGATATGTAAATAGGCGTAATACGACTGCGGTCGCCAACTATATAAGACAACAAGTGTCTGGCGCAGTTGTTAGATCGGTTACTGATGCTACAATCGTAGGTTATCGGATTTAAGTGAGCTTGAACTTGCTGTTTTAGTCGGCGCCCGAGCGTTGGGACACAGCATCTCCGTGGTAGCGACAAGGAGGGGATTTTCCCGCACGATCATTTCACGAGTGTACTGTGAATATCAGGAATCCGGTGAAACATCAAACCTACGACATCGCTGTCTCAGACCAGAGACATACAGGTCATCACAACCGGTTCTTACCATCTAGTAAGTGCAATTAGTTCTCTGTTTCACCTAAGCTATCGTTTTATTTGGTAAAATACGAGGACGAAAATTTGCATTTAAGATATGTAGTACATGAAATACATACGGATAAAAACTGAGTTATCCTACCAATCCCTCTCCCACAGAAACTGCGTTAACTGTGTTCCAGGTGGAATTTTGTATGTATAACTATTTCTGGTTTAGTAATATTTACAATAAACTGGATTATTTAAAGACATTCCTAACTGTCTGGAAAAATTGTCTGGATAATTTTCGATATGTGATTAGAAGTGGGGATGTTCTGTATTCAAAGGGAGGACCCCTCTTCTTTGTCCTTACCAATAAACGTGTTTTTGTCGTGAAAACGAATTACTGTTACTGTCGGCACACGACGAAGATGCTATCGTTTTCTTTTCACGCCAATGCAAGTAAGCAAAGCCACACAACTTGCTACACTCTAACACGAAGGAATCATCCGAATTGGATTGAAATAGGTAGAGGTGATGTACATGTTCTGACAAATAAATGATTACAATTTATGAAGAACTGCATGATTTATTCAAGAGAAGGAGCTTCACAAACTGAGCTAGTCAATAATGCGTTGGTCTACCTCTGGCGCTTATGCAAGCAATTATTCGGCTTGGCATTGATTGACAGAGTTGTTGAATGTCCTCCTGAGGGATATCGTGCCAAATTCTATCGAACTGGTGCGTCAGATCAGCAAAATTTCGAGATGGTTGGAGGGCCATGCCCATAATGTTGCAAAAATTCTCGGCTGGGGAGAGTTCTGTCGATTAGAGATGGTGGATCCGCTCCTGAACTGATTCATAGAGTTGAATCTTTCAAAGGAGTGAACAATCAGTGATTCAGAAAAAAAGAAGGGTAGCTCCAAACGTTTCCCACAGCAGAGAGAGAGAGAGAGAGAGAGAGAGAGAGAGAGAGAGAGAGAGAGAGAGAGACAGAGCATATCAGCTCTGCTGGTCAGAGCACACTACACGCCACACAACAAAGCCAGAGCCGGCCTCTGCCCTGCTTCTACCTTGGCTGCCTGCATTGTGCAGTGCCCCATTGGATTTTGTGTTTCACATATGCCATGCCGTCTCTGTGCCTCCTCTGCCGCGTGCAGTGTCTGGCGCAGCTTAACTTAAGGCCGGTTCCCACTAGAGCGCGGCAGCGCGTCGTGCGGCAACGGCAGCGGCAAGCGTTTTCCGCTTTGACGCGGCGGCTCGCGGAAGTGGCGTTCCCATCTGGAAGCGGCAGACGCTAGCGGTAGCCAATGGACAGCCACTGAGGTGCGGGGTGGGAACCACTGAAACGCCCGGTGCGTTTGATTAACTGTATCTTTCACCTACATGGAGGAAAGACGAAGTTGGGTGAAGACATACCAATTTTTCATTTTCTGTACAATGTACTCTTTCACATATTTCATTATTCGTGTTTTCTCATTTCACCATAAACAGATTTCATGAGTACAGTTCATGATTGTTCACTATATCCTAACACATTGAAACAATGCACGACAAAAGAGATTATTCAGATAGTTAAGCGAGACAAAAATTAAAAATGTAATACGGTAGCAGCTACACGAAAACAGTAAGAACACAAAGGTTTGGGAGAAGGGATGAAAGTGGAAGCCACCAGATAGAATTTCGCACAGAGCATAATGTAATCATCGCCAGCACCTTCCTTAAGAATCATGAAAGAATAATACATATTTGGAACAAAGTTTTCGAAACCAGATTTTAAATTATAAGACATTTCCCAGTGCAGACGCTAACCTACAATAATTTATTGGTTACGAGTTGCAGTTTACAGCTAAAGAGACAGTAAACGGTAGCAAATTAAGGAAATGGAACTTGAATAAGTCAAGACCCACAGTTTTTCGATAATCTTAAAGTTACCGTAATGCAACTACTGACTGAAACAAAGGAAGGAATCCGCTAGAATACGAATGGATATTTCTGAGAGAAGAAGTGGTGAATGCAGCATAGTATGTGAACGGGTAGAATGTACAGTAGAAATCGTTAGATAAAACGTGATATATTAAATTTGACAAGAGGGAAAAATATAAAAATGCAGCAAATAAAGTAGGCCTTCGGAAATAGAAATGTCTAAACATGACGTTGACAGAAAGTCCAAAATTGCAACGCGATTTTGCACTTGGAAAACATAGGGGAATGAAAATGAGAAAGAACAAAGAAAACTTTGCTCAAAGGAGAAGCAACTGTCAAGAACTCATTTGGCAAGCCAGAACTGAGCAAATAAGAGAAGGCTAGAAAGTGGAAGGAATATGTAGAGAGGAGGGGTGGAGGGATTGTACAAACCAACATAAGCACAATGTTAGATTCCTGTGATATGTCTGAACACGCAAGGCAATACTGATCCTACCACTTACCTAAGTAGACAGACTGAAGAACTGCGAAACTGTGTTTATAGCATTTGCATGTTTAGAGAAAAGTTTTGACAATCTTAATTAAAACATTCTTTGAAGCTCTGGAGATGTCATCGATAAAACACAGGGCCACAAGGTTATCTACAATTTATACAGAAACCAAACTGCATTTCTAAAACTTCAATGACTTGAAAGGAAAGCAGTTATTGAGAAGGCACAAGTAGAGAGGATATAAGATGAAGACTGTGAATAACAAGAAAAACGTTCTGGAAAAGAAAATCTGTTCATATCGAATACAAATTCTAATGATTGGGTACTATTTTACAAAGGTATTTGTGTGGAGTGCGGTATTTGTGTGGAGTGCAGCCTTGTATGTAAGTGAAATGTGGGCGATGAACACTTCTGTCAAAAAGACAATGGACGCTTTCAAAACGTGGTGAGCAATAAGAATGCTGAAGATTAGATATGAGGATCGTGTAACTAAAGAAGAGGTACGGAATCAAATAGAGGAGGAAGAGGAAATTACGGCACAGCTTTGACTACAAGAGGGGTAAGTTGACAGGACATGTTATGAGGCGTCAAAGAGTGCGGACAAAGGGGTTGCGTGATAGTAACCTGATAATAATCATCTGTTGAAATGCTATTCTACTATTTTATCTATTAATGTAAGCAGTGAATTTACTCGTCCATGCACTCCTCCTCAAAACATTTAAACCAAAACTGAAATCAGCTTGCAACCACTGTCTGACAACTACTGCATTCATTTTCAACTTTCTATAACTATCACTGGCTAGCCCCACACACATACAGATATAAGGAGAACAGAAATAAACAAACATTAGTTTTCAGCATATAATTCTTCAGGTTGGTAACATGTACAGAAACAAACCAAACAGGAAGGGACATGAGGTGAACACACTGTAGTTACGACTTCAGATCAGTGTTTTCGGTAAAATGTCTACAGCTAGTGACAGAAGAAAAAACAGCGAACACGAAAATGTGGTTCAAATGGCTATGAGCACTATGCGACTTAACTTCTGAGGTCATCAGTCGCCTAGCACTTAGAACTAATTAAACCTAACTAACCTAAGGACATCACACACATCCATGCCCGAGGCAGGATTCGAACCTGCGACCGTAGCGGTCGCTCGGTTCCAGACTGTAGCGCCTAGAACCGCACGGCCACTTCGGCCGGTACGAAAATGTGCTTACGTTACATAATTTAAGTTTCAGTTCAACCTCCAGCATGTGACCAGGTGAGGGGAAACGTAGATGTCCGCCAAAAGCTCGATTCACTGTAAGTAATCAGTTATTCACGTAAAAAAAGATGTGAACTGTTTTATAATCTTCATGTATCACATATCAAAACAAAACTGAATCATTCTAGATTCCACCGAAGATGGCTTAAAGTAACAGGCGAAAAGCGTCTTGAACCAATAGAGTACACTGGATAAAGAAAAAAATGTTTGTTACTTACCAAAGGAAATAATCAATAGCTGTAGATACTTAACAAATTACATCTTATGACATTCCAGCAAATTAGTTTCGGTTTAACTTCTCATTCCATATTCTATTAAATGCCGTTAAAAAAATTCATCTATCCCTTCTGAAAAACTGTGGTTACTTTCACATCTCGGTAGATAAACAGATTTTGGATATTTATCATGCGACGAAATACATGACTTTTTACAAGTTATCGTTTGCAAAAAAACACGTTTCGATTTCTTGAACCGTTTACGAAATTTGCGGTTGATACAACCACATGGCTTACGACGAGCAGGACGATGTATCGCGCGCGGTCACCGCACAGCCCGTCCGCCGACATATCATTCAATATCTCAATATCGTCGCGGTTTGACCATGTCGAACCGCTTCCGCTGCTGCGTGCCGCGCTCCAGGTGCGCGCCGCCAATCACAGAACGCGCTGAGCGTGACGTCAGGTACGGAACCCCGGGCCACACGAACTTTCGCCGAACCCCTGGCGCGGCCGCGGCGGCAGCTATGAAATACTTATCATCCGATTCCAGGGAAACTATTCGGTAGAAAAATTTGATTCTTGGTCATGTTACAGCCTGATATCTTCTCTCGATAAAGGACCGAATTTCTTTTCGTTATTCGTCGTGGTTACTTGCTGTATCGCATTTACGTAAACCTTTACACGAAATTTGAATGAGTGTGCAGAGGTAAAAACGCATTGCGTGGACTTTGCGTACAGTTCATTTTAGGTAATACATTATTGCGTATGAAATTTAGTCAACATATCGAAATTGTTTTTAAAGGTGAGATCAGATCGATAGCTATCACCGTTCTCGAGATATTGAATGATATGTCGGCGGACGGGCTGTGCCGTGACCACGCGCAGGTTGCTCGCGGCGCGACCGGTACTTCGTCCTGCTCGTCGTAAACCGTGTGGTTGTATCAACCGCAAATTTCGCAAACGGTTCAAGAAATCGAAACGTGTTTTTTTTTTTTTTTTTTTTTTTTTTTTTTTGCAAGCGATAACTTGTGAAAAGTCATGTATTTCGTCGCATGATAAATATCCTAAATCTGTTTATTTACCGAGATATGAAAGTAACTACAACTTTTCAGAAGGGATAGATGAATTGTTTTAAACAGCATTTAATAGCATGTGGACTGAGAAGTTTCGCCTTTTACTTTAAGGCATCTTCGATGGAATCTAGAATGATTCAGTTTTGTTTTGGTATGTGATACTTGCAGATTATAAAACAGTTCACATCTTTTTTTACGTGAATGACTGATTACTTGCAGTGAATCGAGTTTTTGGCGGACATATACGTTTCGCCTCACCTGGTCACATGCTGGAGGTTGAACTAAAACTTAGATTATGGAACATAAGCACATTTTCATGTTCGCGCTTTTTTCTTCTATCACTAGCTGTAGACGTTTCACCGAAAACTCTGATTTGAAGTCGTAACTACAGTGTGTTCATCTCATGTCCCTTCCTGTCTGGTTTGTTTATGTACATGCTGCCAATCTGCAGAATTATATGCTGAAAACTAATGTTTGTTTATTTTTGTTCTCTTTATATCTGTATGTATGTGTGGCTAGCCAGTGATAATTATAGAAAGTTGAAAGTAAATACAGTAGTTGTCAGACAGTGGTTGAAAAATTTGGTGTTCAGCTGATTTCAGTTTTGGTTTAAATGTTTTGTGGAGGAGTGCATGGAAGAGTAAATTCACTGCTTACAGTAATAGATAAAATAGTACAATAGCATTTCAACAGATGATTATTATCAGAATACTATCACCCAACCCCTTTGTCCTCACTCTTTGACGCCCCATAATACGTCCTGTCAACTAACCTCTATTGTTGTCAAGGTTGTGCCGTAGTTTCCTCTTCCTCCTCTGTTTAATTCCGTACTTCTTCTTTAGTCACACGATCCTCGTATCTAATCTTCAGCATTCTTATTGATCACCACGTTTTGAAAGCGTCCATTGTCTTCTTGACAGAACTGTTTATCGTCTTCATTTCACTTACATACAAGGCTGCAGTCCACACAAATACCTTTGTAAAATAGTATCCAACCATTAGAATTTATATTCGATGTGAACAAATTTTCTTTTTCAGAACGCTTTTTTTGCTATTGACAGTCTTCAGTCAGGTTTGCGTCTGCACCAGGAAATACCTTACAATTTAAAATCTGGTTTCGAAAGCTCTGTTCCAAATTTATATTATTCTTTCGTGATCCTTAAGCAAGGTGCTGGCGATGATTACATTATGCTCTGTGGAAAATTCTATCAGGTGGCTTCCACTTTCATCCCTTCCACCTAGCCTTTGTGTTCTTACTGTTTTCGTGTACCTGCTGCCGTATCACATTTTAAATTTTTGTCTTGCTTAACTATCTGAATAATCTCTTTTATCGTACATTGTTTCAATGTGTTAGGGGATAGTGAACAATCATGAACGGTAGTCATGACATCTGTTTATGTTGAAATGAGAAAACATGAATAATGAAATATGTGAAAGAGTACATTGTACAGAAAATGAAAAATTGGTATGTCTTCACCCAACTTCGTCTTTCCTTCATGTAGGTGTCAGATATCGTTATTCAAACACACCGGTCGTTTCGGTGGGTCCCAGCCCGTACCTCAGTGGCTGTCCGTCATTGGCTACCGCTAGCGTCTGCCGCTTCCAGGTGGGAACGCCAATTCCGCGAGCCGCCGCGTCAACGCGGAAAACGCGTGCCGCTGCCGTTGCCGCACGCCGCGCTCTAGTGGGAACCGGCCTTTAGCATCGGACTCCGTCGGCGATCGTTTCAGTCGCACGTCCTGCCCTCTGGGCAGTTGATGCGAGTAACAGGACAGAGAGCCTCCTAGCGGAGAACATAAGAACTACTTGTAACAACCTGCTCGCAAGAGAACGGACGATTTGTCCCGGAGCGGGTGACTGGTGGCCGTTCACCGCTCCCCCCACCCTCGGAACTCGCCCGCTCAACGCTCATCCCACCGTTCTCGACTCCAGCCAGAGCGTTGAGCAAAGCAACTCAGGTGTCACTCTGGTCTCTGTGGTCTTAGCTCACGCAGTAATACAGCTCGCAGCTCGACCTGCTTGACTCAGCACCTCTGCATCGGAGTTCGTCTCTACTGGATATTGTTCTTCGTAGTAATACCTCTATGTATATTACATTATTATGTTATGTACACATCATTTGTTTTTATTTTATTTTTATTTGTTTAAACTGATCAGATTAGGTTCCTGACGACTCCTCTTACTATAGGATTTTTATTATGGACACTCGAATTTACGCTTTAATTATGAGCGAACCGATAAACGTATCGCAAAATGTGATACACCAATATTTTCCTTGTTTTATTCTGCGTAAGGCTATATGCAGCACTTTAGTCTTACAGTCAAATTTATATTTTTTTTTCTAATTCTGGTACGGATTTTGCGATTTTAGGCGTCTTCGGAAGGAAACATTCACTTTAAAAATATATGGCTTGCAATGTATTTGTACGAGGTTAATGAAATTTTAATACATTATAGCCAAATATATTGTTAATGTAAATCTCAAGTTACAACATTTACCAATCACCCAAAAAACCACGATAGTGCAAAATAAATCAATAATCAAAAACTTTGTCATATCGTGGAAATTTCAATAAACAATACAAAATTCTTACTCATTATCTGTGTTACTTCAAAATAGGATCAAATAAGATCAAAATACAGGTATAGTACTGGAATAAACCAAGTTTAAAGGGCAATGTGCCTTCCATTTATTTTCTATTGTGAATGAGTGGTGAGTAATGAAAAAGAGCTAGTTCATTTCAGAGAGTGAACAGTTCTGATCTGATCTCTGAAAAGAACAGTTTTGCCCATCTCTACAGTGTCGATCTTGCTGCCCAAGGTAAGGTTTTGCAAGCACAAAGACAAGCCATATGCGGAAGGGCATTGTCTTGCTGAAATCTAGCCCCAGAATGGCTTATTAAAAAGGGCAACAAAACTGGGTGCAGAATATCTGTGCTGTAACAGTGCCGTAGATGAAAACCAAAGGGTTGCTGCTATGAAAAGAAATGGCATGTCAGACCGCCATTCCTGGTTGTCGGGCCGTATAGCAGACAACAGTCAGATTGGTATTCCACTGCTGTCTGGTGGGTCTTCAGGCAGGTCTGCGCTGGTCGTCGGAGTTCAATGCAAAGCGGACGTGACAGCTGAAGACAATTCTACTCCATGCCAAGACGGGTCTGGAGAGGCTCCAGACAACGATGGGGTGTCTACCTCACTGTTGCTTCCCATGAGGCCTGACAATTATGAACGATGGTCTGCGGTATCACTTCTTTTCATAGCAGGACCCCTTTGGTTGTCATCTGCGGCGCTCTTACAGGACAGCGGTAGGTCGACAATATTCTGCGCCCCATTTTGTTGGCCTTTAAGCCAAGTTATCGTGGTCAAAATAATGCACAGCTGCACAGAATGAGAGTGTCTACTGCTTGTCTTCGCGCTTGCGATACTCTGCCTTAGAAAGGTCGCGAGACCTCTCCCTAATGGGGAACGTTTGGAGCATTATGAGCAGGACCCTCCAACCATCTCGGGATTTTGATGATCTAAAGCGCCATTCGGACAGAATTTGGCACGATATCCCTCTAGAGGATATCCAGAGACAGCATCAATCAAGCCGGCCGCTGAGGCCGAGCGGTTCTAGGCGCTTCAGTCCGGAACCGCCCGACTGCTACGGTCGCAGGTTCGAATCCTGCCTCGGGCATGGATGTGTGTGATGTCCTTAGGTTAGTTAGGTTTACGTAGTTCTAAGTTCTAGGGGACTAATGACCTCAGATGTTATGTCCCATAGTGCTCAGAGCCATTTGAACCATTTTTTTTTTTTTTTTGCACCAATCAAATCCAATCCGAATAACTGCTTCCATAAGGGCCAGAGGTAGACCAACACATCATTGACTTGCTAAATTTGTGAAGCTCTTTCTCTTGACTAAATCCCTATTTCTTTGAAATTGTAATCATATTTTTGTCTGTTGTTGTACAACACATTCTCAGATTTCGGTCCCATTAGGATAATCCCTTCGTGGTGCGCCTTTTTTTCCGTTTCAGAGTGTATAAGAGCAACTGCAGGGTAAAAGGCTTCCGGCCGTCAGTGATGTGCCAGCACTGAGAAGAGACATGCCATGAGAGACTCTGTCGTCATAAGGTTTATGCAGTCAACATGCTCATCGCCCGGCGATGACGAATCAAAGGCGCTGCTTCTTATCGGCCCGTTTAACTGCACCATCGGTGATAACCCTGTAGCTCGCTAGGACCCTCGCCACGCGATGATAGGCTGGCCTGTTTTCTCGACGCGACCATTCTTGCATGTCCTGAAACTATAGACCTATATCTCTAACGTCGATCAGTTGTAGAATTTTGGAAAACGTATTATGTTCGAGTATAATGACTTTTCTGGAGACTAGAAATCTACTCTGTAGGAATCAGCATGGGTTTCGAAAAAGACGATCGTGTGAAACCCAGCTCGCGCTATTCGTCCACGAGACTCAAAGGGCCATAGACACGGTTTCCCAGGTAGATGCCGTGTTTCTTGACTTCCGCAAGGCGTTCGATACAATTCCCCACAGTCGTTTAATGAACAAAGTAAGAGTATATGGACTACCAGACCAATTGTGTGACTGGATTGAAGAGTTCCTAGATAACAGAACGCAGCATGTCATTCTCAATGGAGAGAAGTCTTCCGAAGTAAGAGTGATTTCACGTATGCCGCAGGAGAGTGTCGTAGGGCCGTTGCTATACGCAATATAGTAACAATGGAAAATTGTACTGAAATGCAGGAGGATCTGCAACGAATTGACGCATGGTGCAGGGAATGGCAATTGAATCTCAAAGTAGGCAAGTGTAATGTGCTGCGAATACAAAGAAAGAAAGATCCTTTATCATTTAGGTACAATATAGCAGGTCAGCAACTGGAAGCAGTTAATGCCATAAATTATCTGGGAGTAGGCATTAGCAGTGATTTAAAATGGAATGATCATATAAAGTTGATCGTCAGTAAAGCGGATGCCAGACTTAGATTCATTGGAAGAATCCTAAGGAAATGCAATCCGAAAACAAAGGAAGTAGGTATTGTGTTAGTTCTATAACTACACCGAAAGGGAAAACAGCAAAATGTGGATGTACATGTTGAAACTTTCACATGTTCTGGACGGTCGTTGTTACGCGCGTGACTACAGTGTTCAAAGTTAACAATTCGAGATATCCTCTTACATTTCGGGAGATCATTGCCTGGGACAGCCGAGTGTAGAGTTATTGTGTGTTAGCACAACAAGAGGAAAAAATCCTATGCGACTCAGGGCGTCCGTAGCAGTTGCTCACCAGTGTGGGATCCGTACCAGATATTGTTGATAGAACAGATAGAGAAGATCCAACGGAGAGCAGCGCGCTTCGTTACAGGACCATTTAGTAATCGCGAAAGCGTTACGGAGATGATAGATAAACTCCAGTGGAAGACTCTGCAGGAGAGACGCTCAGTAGCTCGGTACAGGCTTTTGTTGAAGTTTGGAGAACACACTTTCACCGAGGGATCAAGCAGTATATTGCTCCCTCCTACGTATATCTCGCGAAGAGACCATGAGGATAAAATCAGAGACATTAGAGCCCACACAGAGGCATACCGACAATCTTTCTTTCCACAAACAATCCGAGACTGGAATAGACGGGAGAACCGTTAGAGGTAGTCAAAGAACCCTCCGCCACACACCGTCAGGTGGCTTGCGGAGTATGGATGTAGATGTAGAGAAATTTGAGCAACGATTGACTGCTTCAAGGTCACTCCAGCTGTGCCGTGTTTGTTTCTGTTGACTATCTAAACAGCTTGAGGGTATTTACTGCCAGCGACCGGGTGAGCAGTGAGAATCGATGTGCGAGCAGAAAGCTGCCAGTTATGATGATTAGATGTCGATGTATCGATATAGCGAAATACAGCTATATTCTCCCAAAAGTATATATATATATATATATATATATATATATATATATATATATATATATATATATATATATACTCCTGGAAATTGAAATAAGAACACCGTGAATTCATTGTCCCAGGAAGGGGAAACTTTATTGACACACTCCTGGGGTCAGATACATCACATGATCACACTGACAGAACCACAGGCACATAGACACAGGCAACAGAGCATGCACAATGTCGGCACTAGTACAGTGTATATCCACCTTTCGCAGCAATGCAGGCTGCTATTCTCCCATGGAGACGATCGTAGAGATGCTGGATGTAGTCCTGTGGAACGGCTTGCCATGCCATTTCCACCTGGCGCCTGAGTTGGACCAGCGTTCGTGCTGGACGTGCAGACCGCGTGAGACGACGCTTCATCCAGTCCCAAACATGCTCAATGGGGGACAGATCCGGAGATCTTGCTGGCCAGGGTAGTTGACTTACACCTTCTAGAGCACGTTGGGTGGCACGGGATACATGCGGACGTGCATTGTCCTGTTGGAACAGCAAGTTCCCTTGCCGGTCTAGGAATGGTAGAACGATGGGTTCGATGACGGTTTGGATGTACCGTGCACTATTCAGTGTCCCCTCGACGATCACCAGTGGTGTACGGCCAGTGTAGGAGATCGCTCCCCACACCATGATGCCGGGTGTTGGCCCTGTGTGCCTTGGTCGTATGCAGTCCTGATTGTGGCGCTCACCTGCACGGCGCCAAACACGCATACGACCATCATTGGCACAGGGGCAGAAGCGACTCTCATCGCTGAAGACGACACGTCTCCATTCGTCCCTCCATTCACGCCTGTCGCGACACCACTGGAGGCGGGCTGCACGATGTTGGGGCGTGAGCGGAAGACGGCCTAACGGTGTGCGGGACCGTAGCCCAGCTTCATGGAGACGGTTGCGAATGGTCCTCGCCGATACCCCAGGAGCAACAGTGTCCCTAATTTGCTGGGAAGTGGCGGTGCGGTCCCCTACGGCACTGCGTAGGATCCTACGGTCTTGGCGTGCATCCGTGCGTCGCTGCGGTCCGGTCCCAGGTCGACGGACACGTGCACCTTCCGCCGACCACTGGCGACAACATCGATGTACTGTGGAGACCTCACGCCCCACGTGTTGAGCAATTCGGCGGTACGTCCACCCGGCCTCCCGCATGCCCACTATACGCCCTCGCTCAAAGTCCGTCAACTGCACATACGGTTCACGTCCACGCTGTCGCGGCATGCTACCAGTGTTAAAGACTGCGATGGAGCTCCGTATGCCACGGCAAACTGGCTGACACTGACGGCGGCGGTGCACAAATGCTGCGCAGCTAGCGCCATTCGACGGCCAACACCGCGGTTCCTGGTGTGTCCGCTGTGCCGTGCGTGTGATCATTGCTTGTACAGCCCTCTCGCAGTGTCCGGAGCAAGTATGGTGGGTCTGACACACCGGTGTCAATGTGTTCTGTTTTCCATTTCCAGGAGTGTGTATATATATATATATATATATATATATATATATATATATATATATATATATATATATACACTCCTGGAAATTGAAATAAGAACACCGTGAATTCATTGTCCCAGGAAGGGGAAACTTTATTGACACATTCCTGGGGTCAGATACATCACATGATCACACTGACAGAACCACAAGCACATAGACACAGGCAACAGAGCATGCACAATGTCGGCACTAGTACAGTGTATATCCACCTTTCGCAGCAATGCAGGCTGCTATTCTCCCATGGAGACGATCGTAGAGATGCTGGATGTAGTCCTGTGGAACGGCTTGCCATGCCATTTCCACCTGGCGCCTCAGTTGGACCAGCGTTCGTGCTGGACGTGCAGACCGCGTGAGACGACGCTTCATCCAGTCCCAAACATGCTCAATGGGGGACAGATCCGGAGATCTTGCTGGCCAGGGTAGTTGACTTACACCTTCTAGAGCACGTTGGGTGGCACGGGATACACGCGGACGTGCATTGTCCTGTTGGAACAGCAAGTTCCCTTGCCGGTCTAGGAATGGTAGAACGATGGGTTCGATGACGGTTTGGATGTACCGTGCACTATTCAGTGTCCCCTCGACGATCACCAGTGGTGTACGGCCAGTGTAGGAGATCGCTCCCCACACCATGATGCCGGGTGTTGGCCCTGTGTGCCTCGGTCGTATGCAGTCCTGATAGTGGCGCTCACCTGCACGGCGCCAAACACGCATACGACCATCATTGGCACCAAGGCAGAAGCGACTCTCATCGCTGAAGACGACACGTCTCCATTCGTCCCTCCATTCACGCCTATCGCGACACCACTGGAGGCGGGCTGCACGATGTTGGGGCGTGAGCGGAAGACGGCCTAACGGTGTGCGGGACCGTGGCCCAGCTTCATGGAGACGGTTGCGAATGGTCCTCGCCGATACCCCAGGAGCAACAGTGTCCCTAATTTGCTGGGAAGTGGCGGTGCGGTCCCCTACGGCACTGCGTAGGATCCTACGGTCTTGGCGTGCATCCGTGCGTCGCTGCGGTCCGGTCCCAGGTCGACGGGCACGTGCACCTTCCGCCGACCACTGGCGACAACATCGATGTACTGTGGAGACCTCACGCCCCACGTGTTGAGCAATTCGGCGGTACGTCCACCCGGCCTCCCGCATGCCCACTATACGCCCTCGCTCAAAGTCCGTCAGCTGCACATACGGTTCACGTCCACGCTGTCGCGGCATGCTACCAGTGTTAAAGACTGCGATGGAGCTCCGTATGCCACGGCAAACTGGCTGACACTGACGGCGGCGGTGCACAAATGCTGCGCAGCTAGCGCCATTCGACGGCCAACACCGCGGTTCCTGGTGTGTACACTGTGCCGTGCGTGTGATCATTGCTTGTACAGCCCTCTCGCAGTGTCCGGAGCAAGTATGGTGGGTCTGACACACCGGTGTCAATGTGTTCTTTTTTCCACTTCCAGGAGTGTATATATATATATATATATATGGAGTCGTCGATAATTTTACTCCGATTATATCGTTAATAAAATGGCAATATCACTCATGAACAAAAATCTAAATGACAAGATTTCTCTTTGCCGTGGGCGGAGACGTGTAAGGGGAAATGCTGACGTAATCGGCGCTGCTACTACCAACAGAAACTGCGACGTTTAATTTCACAACAAAATTTTAACAGTAAAACTGTTAAGTAGCTAGCGTTTGCAGAAATGTAAAACAGGAAAATAGACATGAAGTGTTCCAGGTAAATCCGATATGTGATGAAACCGAACGACAGACCCATCGGAGACGTTTTATTTTGCCACTTACCTGCAGTTACCAAGTGTGAATGTGCACCTTTCCTTTCTAGTTCTTGCTCTAAGGGGGATTTCCGCTTATGTGTTGGCTGAAGACCCAACACCGTGTTATGAGTGGAGGCCGAAATGCACGCGTTTTAGCTCACGCAGGCTGGCGTGAGGAGGGAAGAACTATACTGACGTGAGGTCTGGAACATGACAAGGAATGAGAATTCAGAAGGCAGACGTAATTAGTTTGATACTTAACTTTAATCCATTAATGATGAACGTCGCTCTTGACGGTACATGATTCACAATATTATCTGTTCAGAATACATTCTTGAAGATATTTCTTATAGTAATTGAATATGGCGCCTTGCTAGGTCGTAGCAAATGACGTAGCTGAAGGCTATGCTAAACTGTCGTCTCTGCAACTGAGAGCGTATGTAGGCAGTGAATCATCGCTAGCAAAGTCGGCTGTACAACTGGGGGCGAGTGCTAGGGAGTCTCTCTAGACTAGACCTGCCGTGTGGCGGCGCTCGGTCTTCAATCACTGATAGTGGCGACACGCGGGTCCGACGTATACTACCGGACCGCGGCCGATTTAAAGGCTACTACCTAGCATGTGTGGTGTCTGGCGGTGACACCACGTCTGCAGCTCGTGGTCTTGCGGTAGGGATTTTCTCTGCCTCGTGATGACTGGGTGTTGTGTGTTCATCATCACTGACGCACGCAAGCCGCGAAGTGGCGTCAACTAAAAAGGACTTGCAATACGGCGGCCGAACTCCCCCGCATGGGGCCTCCCGGCCAACAGTGCCATACGATCATTTCATTTCTAAGGGGGATGAGAAGGCTGCTAGCTTGTTGATGTACGGAATGCAATATTAAATTAGTACTGAAATATGCTGCTATAAAACTGGCAGTATATTTACAATGTGCAGCAGATAGTTTTCTTTTGCCCGGTACGTAGACATTACTCCGTCTGTACATCGATAATTTTTCGAAATATTTCGATAAATTTTTCGATATATTTTTTAAATATCGATGTATCAGAATGAGATTTTCACTCTGCAGCGGAGTGTGCGCTGATATGAAACATCCTGGCAGATTAAAACTGTGTGCCGGACCGAGACTCGAACACGTGACCTTTGCCTTTCGTAGACAAGTGCTCTACCTTCTGAGCTACCCAAGCATGACTCACGCCCCGTCCTCACAGCTTTACTTCTGCCAGTACCTCGTCTCCTACCTTCCAAACTTTACAGAAGCTCTCCTGCGAACCTTGCAGAACTAGCACTCCTGAAAGAAAGGATATTGCGGAGACATGGCTTAGCCACAGCCTGGGGGATGTGTCCAGAATGAGATTTTCATTCTGCAGCGGAGTGTGCGCTGATATGAAACTTCCTGGCAGATTAAAACTGTGTGCCGGACCGAGACTCGAACTAGGGACCTTTGCCTTTCGCGGGCAAGTGCTCTACCAACTGAACTACCCGACCACGACTCACGCCCCGTCCTCACAGCTTTACTTTTGCCAGTACATCGTCTCCTACCTTCCAAACTTTACAGAAGCTCTCCTGCGAACGGGGCGCCCTTGTATAGACCCTCTATATACTTCTTCCACCTTTCTGCTTTCCCTTCTTTGCTTACAACTGGGTTTCCATCTGAGCGCTTGATCTTCATACAAGTTGCTCTCTTTTCTCCAAAGGCCTCTTGAATTTTCCTGTAGGGAGTATCTATCTTACCCCTAGTGAGATAAGCCTCTACATCCTTACATTTGTCCTCTAGCCATCCCTGCTTAGCCATTTAGCACTTCCTGTCGATCTCATTTTTGAGACGTTTGTATTCCTTTTTGCCTGCTTCATTTACTGCATTTTTATATTTTCTCCTTTTTTCAATTAAATTCAATATTCCTTCTGTCGCCCAAGGATTTCCACTAGCCCTCGTCTTTTTACCTACTTGATCCTCTGCTGCCTTCACTACTTCAGTAAAGTTTGGAAGGTAGGAGACGATGTACTGGCAAAAGTAAAGCTGTGAGGACGGGGCGTGAGTCGTGGTCGGGTAGCTCAGTTGGTAGAGCACTTGCCCGGGAAAGGCAAACGCCCTGAGTTCGAGTCTCTGTCTGGCACACAGTTTTAATCTGCTAGGAAGTTTCATCGATGTACCAGATTTCCAATATTTTTAAAAATATCAACAGTCCTAGTACAAGCGTATCTTGAAAGTACCCTGTATTTCTGATAAAAACCTATGGTCCTCCCAGTAAAGGGGACAGGAAAGTTAAAAAGCTGAACAATCTGTGACGGTGACGGAATACTGGCAGCTTTGCTTTTCCAGCTCCAGCTACCAGATGGCCTCTTGTGGAATGCTGACCGGCTGTTGTTTGTCGCCCGCAGGAACTGGAAGACCGCGAGAGGAGCCTGATAGCCACGCAGGGCCGCACCGACGCCTCCCTGCAGGCGCTGCAGCGGGAGAACCGCTACAGCGAAGACAAGGTCAAGGAACTCGAGAAGAAGGTACGTCGCCTGCACATACACATAAAATATGCTAAGTGTCTCTACTCTTGTACGATACATATATCTACTTAAAATTTTGCCATTTTTGTTACAAGCCACCAACTCGTTTACGACTACCGTTAACACAATTCCACGAGGTCCCTCCAACTTACCTTCAAAACTGTTGTTCCTCAGTTGCTCGAAGGATGTTCCAGATATCGCTCTGACATCTGAATTCGAACTCCAGCTTCCTAGTGGATCTACTATGCCTGCAGCAGAAGGAGAAGCGTTGTAGGTGTCATTCTGCTGCGTGATGGAAAATATTGCTTGAAATGCTAGCGAGTGATAGGGTGCTGGGTACATAAACCTTGCATAATTTTTATTTGCTTCAACAGCATCTTATCAGTGGCAAAAATTAGTCACAAGAGGCGTTACAACAAGTACTATAAAATTATCAATAACTCCAACCATGAAAATGAGAACATTTGCCAAAACTTTAATGCTTGTATACGTGACTTTCAGAGACGATAAACAGTGAGGTAATCAACGTTAAGCTTACAAGTTAAAAAAAAAGTTGCGCAAGCAAATGATGCATTAAAATAAGGCTACCAACTTGAGCTAGCTCTGACATCGCTCAGTTCTTTTAACAAACACACACACATACACACACACACACACACACACACACACACACACAACACACACACACACACAGAGAGAGAGAGAGAGAGAGAGAGAGAGAGAGAGAGAGAGAACGTAAATATTAAAATGTTGTTGTTGTTGTGGTCGTCAGTCCTGAGATTGGTTTGACGCAGCTCTCCATGCTACTCTATCCTGTGCAAGCTTCTTCTTCTCCCAGCACTTACTGCAACCTACATCCTTCTGAATCTACTTAGTGTATTCATCTCTTGGTCTCCCTCTACGATTTTCGCCCTCCACGCTGCCCTCCAATGCTAAATTTGTGATCCCTTGATGCCTCATAATATGTTCAAGCAACCGATCCCTTCTTCTTGTCAAGTTGTGCCACAAACTCCTCTTCTCCCCAATTCTATTCAGTATCTCCTCATTAGTTATGTGATCTACCCATCTAATCTTCAGCATTCTTCTGTAGCACCACATTTCGAAAGCTTCTATTCTCTTCTTATCCAAACTATTTATCGTCCTTGTTTCACTTCCATACATGGCTACACTCCATACAAATACTTTCAGAAACGAGTTCCTGACACTTAAATCTATACTCGATGTTAACAAATTCCTCTTCTTCAGAAACGCTTTCCTTGCCATTGACAGTCTACATTTTATATCCTCTCTACTTCGACCATCATCAGTTATTTTGCTCCTCAAATAGCAAAACTCCTTTACTACTTTAAGTGTCTCATTTCCTAATCTAATTCCCTCAGCATCACCCGACTTAACTCGACTACATTCCATTATCCTCGTTTTGCTTTTGTTGATGTTCATCTTATATCCTCCTTTCAAGACACTGTACATTCCGTTCAACTGCTCTTCCACGTCCTTTGCCGTCTCTGACAGAATTACAATGTCATCGGCGAACCTCAAACTTTTTATTTCTACTCCATGGATTTTAATACCTACTCCGAATTTTTCTTTTGTTTCCTTTACTGTTTGCTCAATATACAGATTGAATAACATCGGGGATAGGCTACAACCCTGTCTCACTCCCTTCTCAACCACGCTTCCCTTTCATGCCCCTCGAATCTTATGACTGCCATCTAGTATCTGTACAAATTGTAAATAGCCTTTCGCTCCTTGTGATTTACCCCTGCCACCTTTAGAATTTGAAAGAGAGTGTTACCGTCAACATTGTCAAAAGTTTTCTCCAAGTCTACAAATGCTAGGAACGTAGGTTTGACTTTCCTTAATCTTTCTTCTAAGATAAGTCGTAAGGTCAGTATTGCCTCACGTGTTCCAACATTTCAACGGAATCCAAACTGATCTTCCCCAAGGTCGGCTTCTACCAGTTTTTTCATTCGTCTGTAAAGAATTCGTGTCACTGTTTTGCAGCTGTGACTTATTAAACTGACAGTTCGGTAACTTTCACATCTGTCAACACCTCCTTTCCTTGGGATTGGAATTACTATATTCATCTTGCAGTTTGAGGGTATTTCGCCTGTCTCATACGTCTTGCTCACTAGATGGTAGAGTTTTGTGAGGACTGGCTCTCCCAAAGCCGTCAGTAGTTCTAATGGAATGTTGTCTACTCCCGGGGCCTTGTTTCGACTCAGGTCTTTCAGTGCTCTGTCAAACTCTTCACGCAGTATCGTATCTACCATCCCATTTCCTCTTCCATTTCCATCGCCCTTGTATAGACCCTCTGTATACTTGTTCCACCTTTCTGCTTTCCCTTCTTTGCTTAGAACTGGGTTTCCATCTGAGCTCTTGATCTTAATACAAGTTCCTCTCTTTTCTCCAAAGGCCTCTTCAATTTTCCTGTAAGCAGTATCTATCTTACCCCTAGTGAGATAAGCCTCTATATCCTTACATTTGTCCTCTAGCCAGCCCTGCTTAGCCATTTTGCACTTCCTGTCGATCTCATTTTTGAGACGTTTGTATTCCTTTTTGCCTGCTTCATTTACTGCATTTTTATATTTTCTCCTTTTTTCAATTAAATTCAATATTCCTTCTGTCACCCAAGGATTTCCACTAGCCCTCGTCTTTTTACTTCTTGATCCTCTGCTGCCTTCACTGCTTCATCCCTCAGAGCTACCCATTCTTCTTTTGCTGTATTTCTGCCCCCCATTCCTGTGAATTGTTCCCTTATGCTCTCCCTGAAAGTCTGTACAACCCCTCGTTTAGTCAGTTTACCCAGATCCCATTTCCTTAAATTCCCACCTTATTGCAGTTTCTTCAGTTTTAATCTACAGTTGACAACCAATAGATTATGGTCAGAGTCCACATCTGCCCCTGGAAATGTCTTACCATGTAGAACCTGGTTCCTAAATCTCTGTCTTAGCATTATATAATCTATCTGAAACCTTCTAGTATCTCCAGGCCTCTTCCATATATACAACTTTCTTTCATGGCTCTTGAACCAAGTGTTAGCTATGATTAAGTTATGCTCTGTGCAAAATTCTTCCAGGCGGCGTCCTATTTCATTTCTAACCCTCTTCTTCTTCTTCTTAAAGTGACGTAACATAAATCGGGGGCCAGAAGACCTTACAAGGCCCTTACAACCTTAACTAAACAATCAATACAAGTGTTTGTATACCATGGCACAGGAGTCTTGAATTTACAAAATTATTGTAGCAATTAAATAGAAATGCATTTAATTTTTTTTTAAATAATAATAATTACTTGTATGTGAATAAATACGGACAGGAGACTTGCACAAAACAATCACATACCGGCCGGGGTGGCCGAGTGGTTCTAGGGGCTACAGTCTGGAACCGCGCGGCCGCTGCGTTCGCAGGTTCGAATCCTGCCTCGAGCATGGATGTGTGTGTGGTGTCCTTAGGTTAGTTAGGTTTAAGTAGTTGTAATTCTAGGGGACTGATAACCTTAGAAGTGAAGTCCCATAGTGCTCAGAGCCATTTGAACCAAAACAATCAACATTAAAATGTAATTTCTGTTCGACCTTTGCCAGTAAGCATGAAATAACTTGAGATTTGCTATTAACACACAATGCTGACCCAGACGGAGGCCTAAGACAACTATGATTGTCACTGCCCAAAGCTAAGCAGCATTATACAAGATATCCCACAGTCAATTTCGGTGAACAGCAAGGCATTTCGCGAACGCCGGTGGTCCTTTTTGGCACTTTTGCCACACGTAACAGAAGTACTAACCATTTCCTTAGCACCCTTGTGTCTGGCTGTAAGTAAATACCAGCAGCCAACCTCCACGACCAATGTAGCAGAAGTAAGGAACTTGTTGATTCCGCAGACGCAAACCCATGGCCATGAAGGCAGAGTAAAACAATAATTCTTCAGCTGTCGTATGCACACCTTTCCCTTTTACAGCAATACTTGGCTGCAAATTAACACTGGTACGGCGGCATCCACAACCAAGGCAGTCAAAACTCCGTAGACGCACTCGCGCGACCAGGAGTCGGAAGGAAGCAATAATTCTTCAACGCGCACAGTTTCCACAGCTACCACAACACTACGAATCGGAGCACTGTCTTTGGGAGACACGCCTGTTACTCTATCGGAACAGCAGGCAAACATTTGTGCCAGGGAGCGCACATGTTGTTAAGTGGGCTTGGAGAATGAGTCCATGCTTTCTCGTGAGACGCCGACCAACAGGTCGCTTGGAAACGCCGAGCAAAGAAGTTTCATGGGCGGCAGAAATCAGTTCCAGTCCGCACGCAGCTCACTGGTATCCAGCTAGACATTTGAGCAGATAAGCAACCGAGGAGGCGTGCAGTTTTGTACTACTACTATAGTAGTAGTAGTAGTAGTAGTTTTAATTCAGTGATGGATCGCTTTTATACAGGTATCTAACATGACGTAGCATTACATTTTAAGAATGAAAAATGTGATACATATATAAAGGGACTTACATACTTCCAGGTATAGTTTGTCAAGAACGGGACACATAAGAGGCGGTGCCCTTATAGTAGGACCCACCCAGACATTTTTATGGAGTAATTTAGCAAGAAACTATGTAAATCCTAAATTAGGAACAGCTGACACCATCAACGGACTGTATAACGATATCCTCTAAATGGCTAAAACATTCCAGTAAAAATCTGATTGACAATGCACCCTTTGTTTCAAAATTAGTTACTAACACCCAGAAGAGCCGCCCTGAAATAAACGTTAATAAAATGAACATGTTACTCTATCTTTCTGGTCTTAATGCGTGATTAAAAGATGTTAACTGATTCACAGTAAGACATTCAGTAACTTTGAAAAACACAACGACAGTTGATTTAGCCGTAATTCAAAATGGAACACATTCTAGAAATAATAACAGTTACAATGTTCTTTAACTACATTCTTGCACATAATACACCTAATCTGTTTAGTTTGTTTATTTTTATTGACTGCAAATGCTGTATTTAAATTTATTGTTTATAGCTAATTAATGTGAGGGTTACATTCGCCCTGACCCACTATTTATCAGCTCCTAAGTGAAGTCCTTCCTGAAAAATAATCTACTTGCAGCCAGGGGCACAGTCAGGGTAATCCACCAGGAAACATACAGTACCTCCCACAAGTCCAGCGAAAATCAGAATCGCACGCAAGTCGTCCTAAATGTAATCAGACAGGTACACAGTAGAGAGTAGCAACATGGCCTGGGCTAGAGCTTACGAGGTTTGGCTATAAAATAACGGTGCTATTGCTGCAAAACATTTTATTTCAAAAAAATACATAGGGGAAAGTCGGTTAAAACAGGGTACTTAATAAACAAAGTGGCATATGTAATGAACTATGAGTACCAATCTGTTTAGTTTTTAATGACTAATTGTCCAATCTGTGAACTTACAATTGGGCATGAAAAACACATTTTAAAAAAAATGTCTCATCACAGAAAATAATTTTTACACTTGTGTCAGCTGCCCCGTTTTATCAGACTAGTTGGATAGAATAGGGTACTACATTATAAAGAAAATAAAAAAACTCCATTTACAAACCCTGACAATCACTTCATGTATAAAAATCATATTTATATGGTTCATCATCATCTTAATTAATGCCAGAGCACTGTTCATGAGCCCATTCACTACACTTGTAACACTTCACCCAGCCTTCTTGACTTAGAATTAGAGAAAAGTTCATTACAATAAATGCAAGCTGTATTATTATCTTCTCCTTCCTCTTCTGACGATGTGCTATACTCCCGTACTTTTCCAACTTTCTTTGCTTTCTTCTGTCCTACATTTCTGACTCGAGTAGGCCTACAACTGTTAGAATGTGGCTCCATTTGAAGTTTCATTTTGGGAGTCTTTCCCTTTTTCATAGAAGACTTTAATTCTTACTTATAAGGTGACCTTGTAAGAACAGCTGTCTTTCCTCTTCTTCTATGAGATTTTTGTTCCTTTCTTTCAGCTATCGGCACTGCTTTTATGTCTTTCGGAGAGACGTGGAAAGCTGAAGACCCTGGTGTGGTTGGAAAAGATGTTTCTCTGTTTAATGATTCTGAAGTAGGTTCCGAAGGCGGTACATCACCTTTCTCCAACAGTAGGTCAGTGTCTGTTGTTTCAGAAGGATGATACACCCAATCATGGAAAATATCTGCATGTAGTGGGAAGATTCCAGTTTTACCGAATGCATTTACAGCAGTCTCAAAAGAAGCACCCATCATGAATGCTGTCCCATACAGCCCTACAACTTGATTGATGGTTATCACTCGTCCAGGATGACACTGAAGCCACTTTCGAAGCTCTTGAGAGTAATAATTACTCAGTGGGGTCATGACTGCGACATCCAGAGGCTTCATTCGGTGGCTGCAGTGTGGGAGAAAGCATAAGAGATAAACATGGTTTTCTCTAGACATATCAATGAATTCAATACTCTTCGTGTGTGTTGAGTGACCATCCAAGAGCAGAAGAACAGGTTTCTCTGCAGTTGGTTTAGAAAATTCAACAAATCGTTGAAACCACTTCAGGAAAATTTCTTTCTGCATCCATCCGCTAGGCTGACACTCCGCAGTAGATCCTGGAGTAGCATTATCCAGCAGCTCAGGCTTGGCTCTTTGTCTAGGGAACACAAACATTGTGGGCATATAAATTCCAGAAGCGCTCATACGGGCTACAGCAGTCACTAAGTTGCATCCCTCCACAGAAACCAAACCGCCAACTTGACGTTTTCCCCTCAAAGCAAGTACCTTTGACTGCTCATTAGGGACCGTTGTTATTCCTGTCTCATCAACGCTATAGACTCTATCGGCTGTGAAGTTGTACCTATTATAAAGTTCTAACAGCAGACCAAAGAACTGCTTCACCACTGCACGGTTGAAGCCCATTGCTCTGGCAAGAGATGTTGGCTCGGCAGAACGCAGGCTTATTGAGGATTCCTCTTCAAAAACGAATAGAACCAGCATTTACCTGCCATCTTCTTAGTCTTGCTGAAGTTATGCGGCAAGTTATTTTTCTCTGCCAGTTCGAAACCAAGACTTTCGCACCTCATCGATGGTCAATCCAAACAATCTGCTTTCCATTAACAGGATATATTCAGCTAATTAATTTTCCTGCTCCTGATTAAATACAGGTTTGTAGCAGCCTAGACCTAAATCAAAAACAATAATAATAATAACTGCAACAGTTTAATTAATTTCTTCTAAAATAGTAAATAGGTAATAATTAATTGAATCCCTCAGCTGTCGACAGGTGGTGTTGACATACCTGGATGGGGACAGCTGAAAATGTGTGTCCCGACCGGGACTCGAACCCGGGATCTCCTGCTTATATGGTAGACGCTCTATCCATATTCTTTTAATTTATTTTTTTTTATTGTTGTGATTGGTCGTTGCGGACGTCGCAAGACATCCTGTTCAAGTTCGGTGGTTGATCCTTCCACTCAGTTTTTTATTACAGAGGCCAACCGGCTCTCTGACCGAACACGCTGAGCTACCGTGCCGGCGAGCCACTGAGGACACAGATGAATAGCGCGACTGCAGGGACCTATCCCTTGCACGCCCCCCCCCCCCCCTTCCGTGAAACCAACATTCCCAACTGCCCACAGCCTACATATGTAATGTTCCTAATAGATACTTTGCTCATCCACTCATTACTCGCGTCCACTAAAGTAACGATTCCCGTAAGAGTTCGGGCAACCTGTGCGCATTCGCACAGACGAAGGTCAATGGCCGGGTAGCCATTTAACTATAGATGAAGATAGTAACTGTTCTCGAAAGAACAGAGTGGATGAACAAAGTATCTATTAGGAACATTACATATGTAGATTGTGGACAGTTGGGAATGTGGGTCTCACAGGGGCGTGCAAGGGATAAGTCTCTGCAGTCGCGCTATTCATATATGTCCTCAGTGGCTCAGATCGCCGGCACGGTAGCTCAGCGCGTTCGGTCAGAGGGGTAGCAGCCCTCTGTAATAAAAAAAACTGGGTTAATCGATCATCAACGAACTTAAACGGATGTCTTGCGACGTCCGCCCCGAGCAGATGCAACGAACGAAAGCGAACAAAATAAGATTTAAAAAAATAAAAAATAAAAGATGGATAGAGCGTATTCCATGTAAGCAGGAAATTCCGGGTTCGAGTCCCGGTCGGGGCACTTATTTTCAGCTGTCACCATCGTGGTATGTGAACAACACCTGTCGGCAGCTGAGGGTTTCAATTAATTATCATTTTTTCTAGAGAAGCTGCACGGTCATCAATGGTATCTGTTCTTTCGAGAACGGTTACTATCTTCATCTGTAGTAAATAGACCTTTTTTTACACGTGCTTCCAGAGTACTCTGAAGAACCCCGAAGGACTTCGATGCTTTCAAATAGCCCATTGTTTGGGCCAAAACTGGCGCTACAGTTTCTTTCATACTCTCTTGACTCCATGACTGTCTGTCACTTTTCCTTTTATAAGGCACCTTAATTATGGAATAATTTAAGTTAGATCCTGTGAATAATAATAATAAATTTTCTAACTGAACAAACTAAATAAACAATTTGAAAATCGCAAATGGCGATTTTTAAACCAGTTCGATAAAACGGGGCACTACTCAGTTTTATCAAACTTAGTGGCACCCTGTTGTTTTATCCGACAACGCCATGTTAAGAACAAATTGATTTCAACAGCCCTTGAGCGGGACAAACATTTTGAAACACTCAACGATCTGTAGTGCAGACAACGTTTAACTTATATCATACTTACTTTACAGTCTTCAAAATAGTGTCTTCGAAATATAAACGTACAATTCACAGTCGAATATTACAACACAACACTGTAAAAATATATTTTTCCACCGAGAGAACTCGCGGTTGCTTTCAACGGACTGCAGCTATTCTAAGAATGAAGGTCATCGAGTGGGAAAGAGGTTACTATGTTTACCGGGAGATGACAACACATATCAGACGAGGAAAGTACGATACCCTGTTTCGTCAGACTACCCTGTTTTACCTGACCCTCCCCTATTTTAGTTACTGTCACTCTCAATGTACTTCCCTCCTCTATCCCTAGAACTCTCCATGCGAATTTCCTATTGACGGAAACAGATCTGGAAGTTTTAGTCTGTGAGCTCCTTGATGATGTGCGACGCTTTTTCTTCCACTGCGTAAACGAGCTGAAATCTTGTTCAAATGGTTCAAATGGCTCTGAGCACTATGGGACTCAACTGCTGAGGTCATTAGTCCCCTAGAACTTAGAACTAGTTAAACCTAACTAACCTAAGGACAGCACAAACATCCATGCCCGAGGCAGGATTCGAACCTGCGACCGTAGCGGTCTTGTGGTTCCAGACTGCAGCGCCTTTAACCGCACGGCCACTTCGGCCGGCTAAATCTTGTTCCTTTTATGACAGTCTGATATTGGGAAATGGATAAAAGTCACATAGTGTAAATCAGACGAATAAGGTGGATGATCTAACATTGGGATGCTGTATACTTCGCTAGAAACCTCTTAGCAGACAAAGCTGTATGAGATGGTGCTTCGTCTTGTTGCAGAATCCTGATTTGTTCTTCCAAAATTCGGGTCTTCACTCATTATTTTCTCACGGGGTTGAGCAAGAGCTTCAAGGTAGTAATACGTATTACATCTTCATCTACATATATACTCCGCTAGCCACCAAACGGTGTGTGGCGGAGGGCACTATTCGCGCCAATGTCATATCCCCCCCTCTGTTCCACTTGCGGATCGCGTGAGGGGAAAACGACAGTCTGAACGCCTCAGTACGAGCTCTAATTTCCCTTATCTTTGAATCTTGATCCTTGCGCGATATGAAAGTTTTTGGTAATAATATATGCTCTACATCCTCGGCGAAGATCGGATTTTGGAATTTAGTGAGTAGCCCCTTCCGTTTAGCGCGTCGTCTATCTGCAAGTGTGTCCCACTTCAAACTTTCTATGAGATTTGTAACGCTCTCGCGATGGCTAAATGTACAAGTCACGAATCTTGCCGCTCTTCTTTGGACCTTCTCAATCTCTTGACTCAGACCCAACTGATAAGGATCCCATACAGACGAACAATACTCTAAGACTGGACGAAATAAAGTATTGTAAGCAATTTCCTTTGTTGAAGGACTGCATCACTTCAGGATTATACCGATAAACCGCAATCTAGAGTTCGCCTTACCCGTTACTTGTGTAATCTAATCATTCCATTTGAGATCATTTCGAATACTCACACCCAGATACTTGACGGATGTTACAGCTTCCAAAGACTGGTCATTTATTTTGTACTCGTACAATAATGGGGATATTCGCTTTGTTATACGCAGTAGGTTACACTTACTAATAATGAGAGATAACTGCCAGTCATTACACCACGCATTTATTTTCTGCAAATCCTCATTGATTTGTTCACAGCTTTCGTGCGATACTACTTTCCTGTAGACTACAGCATCATCGGTAAACAGTCTAATGCCGCTGTCAATATCATCAACCAGATCGTTTATGTAAATCGTAAAAAGTAGCGGACCTATTACGCTGCCCTGGGGCACACTTAAAGTTAAGCTTATTTCTGTTGAAGTCACCCCACTGAGGACGACATACTGTTCTCTGTCTGTTAGAAAACTATCCAACTGCATGTGTCATCGGATAGACCGTAAGCGCGCCCTTTTTGGAGCAAGCGACAGTGCGGAACTGAGTCGAGCGCCTTTCGAAAGTCGAGAAATGTGGCATCAACCTGGCAGCCAGTATATCATGCACAAAGATGGCCAGCTGTGTCTCGCATGACCGCTGTTTCCTAAAACCGTGCTGGTTTCTGCAGATGAGCTTCTCAGAGTCTAGAAAGGTCATTATGTCTGAACACAAAATATGTTCCATGATTCTACAACAAATCGATGTCAGTGAAATTGGTCGGTAATTATGTGCATCCGATTTTCTACCCTTTTTGTTGACTGCTATGACTTGGGCTTTTTTCGAGTACCGTGGAACTTTCCGCTGTTCCGATGATCTCTGGTAGATGATGGCTAAGAATGGTGCTATATTTGTAGCATAGTCAACATAAAATCTTACGGGGATACTGTCTGGGCCAGATGCCTTCCTGACGTCTAAGGATCTTAACTGTTTTGTAATCCCTGATACACTAAATACAGTGTCAGCCATCCTTGCGTTTGTTCGATAATAGAAAGGGGGAATGGTGCTGCAGTCCTCACGTAAAGGAGCTTTTGAAAGATAGGTTTAGAATTTCGGCCTTCTGTTTATCATCATCCGTTACATTACCCGTACTGCCAGCAAGCAGCAAGAGAAGGTATTGAATTATGTGTAGCGTTCACAGATTTTACTTACGACCAAAATTTTTTGGGGTTATGTTTAGAATTTACTCATAAAGTATTGCTTTCAAATTCGTTAAATGAATCTCTCATTGACCTTTTGCCAGCTGCTTTCATTTCGCGTAATTTCTGTTTGTCAGCGGGGCAGTGACTAAATTTAAAACGACTGTGCCAAATTCTCT
Organism: Schistocerca americana; assembly: GCF_021461395.2. Taxonomy (NCBI): domain Eukaryota; kingdom Metazoa; phylum Arthropoda; class Insecta; order Orthoptera; family Acrididae; genus Schistocerca; species Schistocerca americana. Next base: position 525,397,597 of record NC_060124.1, read on the forward strand.
GCTTTCTCAGCAACTTCCTGATATGTTTGTTGCCGGCCGCGGTGGTCTCGCGGTTCTAGGCGCGCAGTCCGGAACCGCGCGACTGCTACGGTCGCAGGTTCGAATCCTGCCTCGGGCATGGATGTGTGTGATGGCCCTAGGTTAGTTAGGTTTAAGTAGTTCTAAGTTCTAGGGGACTGATGACCACAGCTGTTAAGTGCTCAGAGCCATTTGAACCATTTGATATGTTTGTTGAACCGAGGTGGATCCTTTCCCTCCCCTACATGTTTACTAGTCACATATTCCTCTAGCACGTGGTGGACAATACCTTTAAATTCCAACCTTTATTTGCTTTTACAAAGAAGAAAACTATACGCTTTTTTTGTTTTTTTGTTTTTTTTTTTTTTTTGCAACTTCCACTGACATAGAAGCCACACCGACATTATGGTCGCTAATACCTTTTTCCAGATTAAATTCCTCAAAAAGATCAGGTCTGTTTATCGCCAAGATATTTAATGTTTCCAATTTCGAGTTGGATTTCTAACCAGTTGCTCAAGGGTGTATGTTGAGAGCACTCCTAGAATAACTTCACACGAGTCTTTGCTTCTGCCCCCTGTGATAAACGTGCAATTTTCCCAGTCAATGGACGCCAGATTAAAGTCTCCACCTATAACTAATGGATAATTTGGATATTTATTTCCTATGTAATCAAGACTTTCCCTGAAACGTTCTGCGACGTGTGTTGCTGCGGATGCTGGTGGTCTATAAAAACATCCTAATACGATGGTCACTCCTTGTCTGATTGACAGCTTTATCCGGACTATTTCACAGTCCGACCCAGTATCGATCTCAACTGCGTTTAAACAGCTTTTAACTACAATGGACACACCACCTCCCACAGCATCGGTCCAATCCTTCCTAAACATTGTCCAATCCGAGTTCAAAATTTCTCTGCTATTTATGTCTGGTTTCAGCCAGCTTTCGGTACCTATTACGATATTGGCATTACTACTGTTTAATTCGGAGAGTAACTCGGGGATCTTGCTACAGACACTTCGACAATTTACTAACATGAGATTTAGATTAATTAATAGTTAGACCTTCAACAATCCAGTGAAAACACACATAGTTCCATGAATATCGCAAAAAATAATCCTGAATCCTCATCGCTTTGAATCTTGATTGGCTCGTTCAAGCTTTTTCAGTCTCGGTGAAGAAGAGCACTTCCAGTGCATGCACAGGCGGTTAGTTTCTGGATCATAAGTGAAAAACCAAGATTCGTCACATGTTATCGCTCTTTCCAAGAAATAATGATCATTTTCAGTGGTACTCAAAATGTCAGTTCAAACAAAAGTGTCAGTACAAACACTTTTAACGAGCTCGTTTTTGTTCGATCGCTGATAATTTTTGGCATCAGTTTCACACACACTTTCCTTTTATTAAACTGGTTATGTAACATTTGCCTTATGCATTCCTTTCAGTTCAGTTTCAGCAATCGATCGAATACTCAACCGACGGTCAGATCGAGTCAAATTATTTACTTTTTCGAAATTTTCATACATTTTTTTATGTTGAAGAGCGACCTGGGCGTGAGTCACCTACGTGTTCTATACCATTTCGAACCACTCAAAAACTCGAGTAGGCAATAAACAGTCTTCGCCATACACTTCTTTTACTAAAAGATTTCAATAGCAGGTTTTTTCAAGTTTCGTGTGAAATTTCACGGCAATTCATTACTCTGTTATTACACTTATCATTTTTCCGGCAAAGCAAAATAACAACTCTTACACAAATGAAGGTCGCGGCCACAGTGACACAATGATTTGTCTACTGACACCAGAGATGACGCATTCGACTGAGAAAGCTTCATGCTTCATAGCTATTCGTCAATCATCTTCGGCCATGAGTACTTAATCGGTAACGCATCAGCCCCGTTATTTTATAGCCACACCTCGTATTTGGGTCAGGGAACTAGGATACGGGGACGTATGTAATGTGTTGTGTCGCGGCAGTGGTAACTGCTCCGCCACTTAACATTGCACTCCTCTCTGGTCAGTGGATGGATGGTTCAGACGGCTCTGAGCACTATGGGACTTAACATCTGAGGTCATCGGTCCCCTAGAACTTAGAACTACTTAAACCTAACTAACCTAAGGACATCACACACATCCATGCCCGAGGCAGGATTCGAACCTGCGACCGTAGCAGTCGCGCGGTTCCAGACTGAAGCGTCTAGAACCGCTCGGCCACACTGGCCGGCTCTGGTCAGTGAATGCTTCCAGTTATAAATGCATTTCTGCCTGACCACTGTTATCTCTGCCTCACCACTATTATCATCTCTGTTGAACTCAAAGATACACTCCTGGAAATTGAAATAAGAACACCGTGAATTCATTGTCCCAGGAAGGGGAAACTTTATTGACACATTCCTGGGGTCAGATACATCACATGATCACACTGACAGAACCACAGGCACATAGACACAGGCAACAGAGCATGCACAATGTCGGCACTAGTACAGTGTATATCCACCTTTCGCAGCAAAGCAGGCTGCTATTCTCCCATGGAGACGATCGTAGAGATGCTGGATGTAGTCCTGTGGAACGGCTTGCCATGCCATTTCCACCTGGCGCCTCAGTTGGACCAGCGTTCGTGCTGGACGTACAGACCGCGTGAGACGACGCTTCATCCAGTCCCAAACATGCTCAATGGGGGACAGATCCGGAGATCTTGCTGGCCAGGGTAGTTGACTTACACCTTCTAGAGCACGTTGGGTGGCACGGGATACATGCGGACGTGCATTGTCCTGTTGGAACAGCAAGTTCCCTTGCCGGTCTAGGAATGGTAGAACGATGGGTTCGATGACGGTTTGGATGTACCGTGCACTATTCAGTGTCCCCTCGACGATCACCAGTGGTGTACGGCCAGTGTAGGAGATCGCTCCCCACACCATGATCCCGGGTGTTGGCCCTGTGTGCCTCGGTCGTATGCAGTCCTGATTGTGGCGCTCACCTGCACGGCGCCAAACACGCATACGACCATCATTGGCACCAAGGCAGAAGCGACTCTCATCGCTGAAGACGACACGTCTCCATTCGTCCCTCCATTCACGCCTGTCGCGACACCACTGGAGGCGGGCTGCACGATGTTGGGGCGTGAGCGGAAGACGGCCTAACGGTGTGCGGGACCGTAGCCCAGCTTCATGGAGACGGTTGCGAATGGTCCTCGCCGATACCCCAGGAGCAACAGTGTCCCTAATTTGCTGGGAAGTGGCTGTGCGGTCCCCTACGGCACTGCGTAGGATCCTACGGTCTTGGCGTCCATCCGTGCGTCGCTGCGGTCCGGTCCCAGGTCGACGGGCACGTGCACCTTCCGCCGACCACTGGCGACAACATCGATGTACTGTGGAGACCTCACGCCCCACGTGTTGAGTAATTCGGCGGTACGTCCACCCGGCCTCCCGCATGCCCACTATACGCCCTCGCTCAAAGTCCGTCAACTGCACATACGGTTCACGTCCACGCTGTCGCGGCATGCTACCAGTGTTAAAGACTGCGATGGAGCTCCGTATGCCACGGCAAACTGGCTGACACTGACGGCGGCGGTGCACAAATGCTGCGCAGCTAGCGCCATTCGACGGCCAACACCACGGTTCCTGGTGTGTCCGCTGTGCCGTGCGTGTGATCATTGCTTGTACAGCCCTCTCGCAGTGTCCGGAGCAAGTATGGTGGGTCTGACACACCGGTGTCAATGTGTTCTTTCTTCCATTTCCAGGAGTGTACATTCCACTGCAGATCCTCAAAGTGCGACTGTTAGTTGGTGTGGGAGGAGTAGAGGCTGAAAGTGAGCGACAATAAAGTGCGCTCAATAAAATTTACTTACATCTACATACATACACACTACGCAAATCACAATATGGCGCTTGGTGGAAGGTACTTTGTACCACTTGTAAACAGATCGGAGGTAAAAACGACTGCTATATGCCTCCATACACACCCTAGTTTCTATTATCTTCGTGTTCCTTGTGCCAAATGTGCGTTGGCGGCAGTAGAATCGTTCTGCAGTCAGCTTCAAATGCCAGTTCTCTAAATTTTCTCAGTAGTGTTCCACAAAAATAATGTTGTCTACCCTCCATGGATTCGCACTTGAGTTCACGAATAATCTCCGTACTATACGCATATTGATTGAATCTACCAGTAACAAATCTAGCAGCCCGCCTCTGAATTGCTTCGTTGTCTTTCTTTAATCCGACCTGGTGGGGGTCCCAAACGCTCAAACAGTACTAAAGAATGAGTAGCACTACTTTTCTGTGAGCAGACTCCTTTATAAGACCACACTCTCTTAAAATTCTCTTACTAAACTTAAGTCGAGCAATCGCCTTCCTCACTACCAGCCTTATATGCTCGTTCCCTTTTATACTGCTTAGCAGTGTTATTCCTGGACATTAAATCGGTGTGACTGTGTCAAGCAGTATTCTGCTTTTGCTGTATTCGAACATTATGGGTTTATTTTTCCTACTCATCTGCATTAACCACATCTAGGACAAGCTGCCATGCGTCACACTAACTAGAAATTTTGTCTGTCATCTTGTTTCCTCCTACATACCTTCTATACGCCACAGCGTCGTCAGCGAACAGCCACAGATTGCTCCTTACCCTGTCAGTCAGATCATTTATATTTGTAGAGAATAAGAGTGATCCTACTGCACGTCCCTGATGAACACTCGCTTTCGAGGACAACATACTGAGTTCCATTACGAGAGTCACTCCAAAAGAAATGAACACTATTTTTGTAATAATACAGTTTACATTCTGCACGTGTGAAAGTTTTACAGTGTGTATATACATCCTTCCCGCTTGTTTTCAAACTTAGTTCAACCTGTTCCCGTGAGTGGCACCATCACAGCATGTCTTCAAGATGGCTGCTACACTTGACGTTCGTTAGAAGCAACGTGCTGTCATAGAATTCCTGTGCTCTGAAAACGAGACAGTGGGAAACGTCCACAAGGGTTTGAAAAAAGTGTATGGAGATGCTGCTACCGATCGCAGTACAGTTAGTCGGTGGGCAAGCAGGTTACGTGATGAAAGCGGGCACGGCAATATTGAGGATTGTCCTCGCAGCAGCAGGCCTCGTACTGAACACACTCCAGACAATGTGCAGAGAGTTAACGAATTGGTGACTACTGACAGACGCATCACAGTGAACGAATTGTCACGCTACCTTGGGATAGTGGAAGGAAGTGTTTGCAGAATACTGAAAGTGTTGGCGTTAAAAAAGGTTTGTGCCAGGTGGGTTCCCAGGATGTTGACAGTGGCTCACAAAGAAACAAGAAAAACGGTATGCAGCGAACTTTTGGAACAGTACAAGAATGACAGAGATGAATTTCTTGGAAGAATTGTGACAGGTGATGAAACACGGCTCCATCATTTTTCACCAGAGACGAAGAGGCAGTCAATGGAGTGGGATCATGCAAATTCACCCAAGAAAAAAAAATTCAAAACCACACCTCCTGCTGGATAAGTTATGGCTACGGTGATTTTCGATTCCGAAGGACTCTTGCTTGTGGACATCATACCAAGTGGAACCACCATAAATTCTAATGCATATGTTTTTGTGACGGCTCCCAAACCCAAGGCCCTCGGCGGTACTTTTGGGGCAGCCACCACAAATTGTATAAAGCGTGGGTAGTGACCAGGATGTAGCTATCTATGTCTGTTGGCCGAAAAATAATTAATGACAAGAATTGCGCCAGCTAGAATGAAGAGATAACTTATCTTTATTTCTGACGAAACGTGCACCAGCAATACAAGTCTGAGTAATATCCAAGAGTAATCCGTGTACTGAGCCTAGTCGAATACAATAGCAAATATCACACTGCAATGGCTCCGCTATAAACTCCACGAAAGGCTAGCAATAGACAATCGACAATAGACTGTCCGTCTCGGGGCCAGCGCTCCTCATACGCAAAAGGCAGAGGGCACTGCGGACTCGAGCTCAGTCATGGCGCGACCTCTTCCGTCGGCGATAACGCCCTGAGACGCCGACGGCCGCGACAGGAACTGGGGCCAACGATGTCACGGTCAGGGCGCGCGTGCGCGAGTTGGTTGGTTGGTTGGGTCCGTGGATACAACATATGTGACGACACTGAAGAAACTTCAAGCTCGACTGAGTCGTATTCGACCACATTGGCAAAAGCAGGATGTTTTGCTGTTGCACGACAATGCACGGCCACATGTCAGTCAAAAAACCACGTAAGCGATCACAAAACTCGGATGGACAACACTGAAACACCCGCCTTACAGTCCTGACTTGGCTTCATGTGACTATCATCTCTTTGGGAAACTGAAAAACTCTCTAAATGCAACAAGGTTTGAAGATGATGACTCCCTTGTGCACGCTGCCTAACAGTGGCTCCAACAGGTTGGTCCAGAATTTTACCGTGCGGGTATACAGGGGCTGGTTCCAAGATCGCGTAAAGTAGTTGAGAGGGATGGAAATTATGTGGAGAAATGAAAATATTGTTCCTGAAGGATGTATCTACACACTGTAAAACTTTCAAACATGTAAAATAAAAGATGGATTTTTAAAAAAATAGTGTGCATTTCTTTTGGAGTGACCCTCGTATCTAAGAAGTCTTCAAGCCTCTCACACATCTGGGAACCTATTCCGCATGCTCATACCTTTCTTAACAGTCTGCGGTGGGACACAGTGTCAAACGCTTTCCAGAAATCTAGGAATATGGAATCTGCTTGCAGCCATTCACCCCTGGTTCGCAGGACATCATGTAAGGGATGGGCAAGCTGAGTTTCGCAAGCACAATCCTTTTTAAATCCGTGCTGACTTGTGCGTAAAGCTTTTCCGTCTCAAGGAAATTCATTATATTCCGACTGAGAACATGTTCCAGAATTCCGCAAAAAAAAAAAAAAAAATTGGTTCAAATGGCTCTGAGCACATCAGTCGCCTAGAACTTAGAACTAATTAAACCTAACTAACCTAAGGACATCACACACATCCATGCGCGAGGCAGGATTCGATCCTGCGACCGTAGCGGTCACGCGGTTCCAGACTGAAGCGCCTAGAACCGCACGGCCACAAAGTCCGGCCAATTCTGCAGCAGATCGATGTTAAAGATATTGGCCTACAATTTTGCGGGTCCGTTGTTTCACCCTTCTGTAAAGGAATCACCTCCATTTTTCCCAGTCGCTTGGGACTTTGCGCTGGGCGTGGGATTCGCGATAAATGCAAGCTAAGTAAGGAACCAATGCCGGAGAGTACTTTCGGTAAAATCGAACTGAGATTCCATCTGCACCTGGGTACTTACTTGTTTTCAACTTCTTCAGCTGCTTCTCTATGAGAGGGATGCCTATTACTATGTCCTCCGAATGGGACATTGCACGACTGCCAAACACGGGTTGTTTATATGATCCGTCTACATGAATGATTTCGTAAATGAGTAGTTTAAAATTCTGGATTTCCTTTTGCTGTCTTCTATTGCCACACCAGTCTGGTCAACGAGTGACGATATAGAAGCCTGGGACTCGTTTAGCGATTTTACACAGGTTCTCGGCTACATCTTTTGCTAAGGTATGACATTGGTAATTGCTATATGCTTCACGCATCGATCATCTACATCTACATCCATACTCCGCAAGCCACCTGATGGTGTGTGGCGGAGGGTAGCTTGAGTACCTCTATCGGTTCTCCCTTCTATTCCAGTCTCGGATTGTTTGTGGAAAGAAAGATTGTCGGTATGACTCTGTGTGGGCTCTAATGTCTCTGATTTTATCCTCATGGTCTCTTCGCGAGATATACGTAGGAGGGAGCAATATACTGCTTGATTCCTCGGTGAAGGTATGTTCTCGAAACTTCAACAAAATCCTGTACCGAGCTACTGAGCGTCTCTCTTGCAGAGTCTTCCACTGGAGTTTATCTATCATCTCCGTAACGCTTTCGCGATTACTAAATGATCCTGTAACGAAGCGCGCTGCTCTCCGTTGGATCTTCTCTATCTCTTCTATCATCTATGTATCTGGTGCGGATGCCACACCGGTGAGCAGTATTCCAGCAGTGGGCGAACAAGTGTACTGTAACCTACTTCCTTTGTTTTCGGACTGCATTTCCTAAGGATTTTTCCAATGAATCTCAGTCTGGCATCCGCTTTACCGACGATTAATTTTATATGGTCATTCCATTTTAAATCACTCCTAATGCCTACTCCCAGATAATTCATGGAATTAACTGCTTCCAGTTTCTGACCTGCTATATTGTAGCTAAATGATAAAGGATCTTTCTTTCTTTGTATTCACAGCACATTACACTTGTCTACATTGAGACTCAATTGCTATTCCCTGCATCATGCGCCAACTCGTTGCAGATCCTCCTGCATTTCAGTACAATTTTCCATTGTTACAACCTCTCTATATACTACAGCATCATCCGCAAAAAGCCTCAGTGAACTTCCTATGTTATCCACAAGGTCATTTATATATATTGTGAATAGCGAAGGTCCTACGACACTCCCCTGCGGCACACGTGAAATCACTCTTACTTCGGAAGACTTCCCTCCATTGAGAATGGCATTCTGCGTTCTGTTACCTAGGAACTCTTCAATCCGATCACACTATTGATCTGATTGTCCATATGCTCTTACTTTGTTCATTAAAAGACTGTGGGGAACTGTATCAAACGCCTTGCGGAAGTCAAGAAACACGGCATCTACCTGGGAAACCGTGTCTATGGCCCTTTGAGTCTCGTGGACGAATAGCGCGAGCTGGGTTTCACACGATCGTCTTTTTCGAAACTCATGCTGATTCCTACAGAGTAGATTTCTAGTCTCCAGAAAAGTCATTACACTCGAACATAATACGTGTTCTAAAATTCTACAACTGATCGACGTTAGAGATATAAGTCTATAGTTCTGCACATCTGTTCGACGTCCCTTCTTAAAAACTGGGATGACCTGTGCCCTTTTCCAATCCTTTGGAACGCTACGCTCTTCTAGAGACCTACGGTACACGGCTGCAAGAAGGGGGGCAAGTTCCTTCGCGAACTCTGGGTAAAATCGAACTGGTATCCCATCAGGTCCAGCGGCCTTTCCTCTTTTGAGCGATTTTAGTTGTTTTTCATTTTAGAGATGCAGTCAACGTCATCGGTCTTCGGTCTTCTGACTGGTTTGATGCGGCCCGCCACGAAAACCACTCTTGTTCTAACCTTTCAATCTCTGCAGTTGCAACCGACGTCCAAGGTAATTTTATCATATCTCCATGCTCGTCGTCAAATACGTAAATATATGGTGTCTAGGAAACCTGCGTACTCGGTTCGCTACTCAAACAATTCAAACAAATCTTATTAATGAGTTCTATTACTAACTTTGAGAGTTACACAGACGTGTCGCAAGCAAAGGGCGACATACGAAATAATCAAGCTTCTTCAGTATAAACAATTCCAAGTCTGTGTTACATAGAGTACATAAGCGGTGTGAACAGAGTTCACGCTGCTATACAAGTCGCAATTCCCGAAGCTACTATTCAATTGGGGCGTCGCCAGTCGGTCGCGACGGTTATGTCCCCTTCACATATGAGCCGCCGCTGTTGCGTTGTCGTCCTGCAGAGGGGTCGGTCAGCGTGCGATTGGCCGACGTCTTCTCACAGCCATCTCTTCTGTATCGCTCTCCACTGGCGTTCTGGCGCTTGAGTTTACGTCGTAACAAATTTGCTGGATGTATTCCAAGCTCTGGCTTCCTCTACAGTTTTTGCCCCCTACAACTCTCTCTACTACCACTGCGGTTACTCCCTGATGTATTAACATATGTCCTATCATCCTGTCCCTTCTTCTTGTCACTGTTTTCCATACATTTCTTGGCTCACCGATTCTGCGGAGAACCTCCTCATTCCGTACCTTATCAGTCCACCTAATTTTCAACATTCTTTCGCAGCATCGCATCTCAAAGGCTTCGATTGTCTTGTTCCGGTTTTCCCACAGTCCATGTTTCACTACGATACAATGTTCTCAGAAATTTCGTCCTCAAATTAAGAACTATGTTTGATACAAGCAGACTTCTCTTGGCCAGGAATGTCCATTTTGCCAGTGCTAGTCTGCTTTTTATATCCTCCTTGCTCCATTCGTCATGGTATATTTTGCTGCTTAGGTAGCAGAATTCCTTAACTGCATCTATAGTACTTTGTGATCACCAAAATTGACATTTTCTCGCTGTTCTCATTTCTGTTACTTCTCATTACTTTCATCTTTCTTCAATTTATTCTCAATCCACATTCTGTACTCATTAGACTGTTCATTCCATTCACACATCGTGCAATTCTTCTTCACTTTCGCTGAGGATAGCAATGTAATCAGCGAATCTTATCTTTTCATACTGGATTTTAATCTCATTCTTGAATCTTTCTTTTATCTCCGTCATTGCTTCTTCGATGTATAGGGACGAAAGACTATAGCCCTGCTTTAAACCCTTTTTAATCCAAGGACTTCATTCTGGGTCTTCCAGTCTTATTTTTCGCTCGTAATTCTTGTACATATTGTATAGTACTCGTTTTTTCCTATAGCTTACCCTTATTTTTCTCAGAATTTCCAACCTCCTTCCTTCTCTCCAGGATCGTAAATGGAATCACGCCATGCTGCCACGTGTCAAGGTCAAGGAAGAGAGGGAGGCGAGGGAGCGCAGGGAAGGCCATTGACACCCCCCCCCCCCGCCCTCATGTGGTTCAGCAAATTTTGCGTGAAGCACCCTCCACCCTGACTGCACCCTCCCCCCACTCGGCAGCCTACTCAAATATGACAACAAAAAATCTGCATTTTGAAAATATTTGTCAACTACATTAGAACTAATGACTTCCAAAATCCGTTTTACGTTGTCGAACGCTTTTTGCAGGTCGACAAATCCAATCATCGTGTTTTGATTTTTATTGACTCTTGGTTCCATTATCAACCCGCGAAGTCAGAACTGCCTCTCTGGTGCCTTTAATGGTTCAAATGGCTCTAAGTACTATGGGACTTAACATCTGAGGTCATCACTCCCCTAGACTTAAAACTACGTAAACCTAACTTAACCTAAGGACATCACACAAATCCATGCCCAAGGCAGGATTCGAACCTGCGACCGTAGCAGCAGCGCGGTTCCGGACTGAAGCGCCTAGAACCGCTCGGCCACAGCGGCCGGCCTGGTGCCTTTATCTTTCCTAAAGCCAAACTAAGTGTCATCTAATAGATCCTTAATTTTCTTTTCCATTCTTCTGTATATTATTCTTGTCAGCAACATGGATGCGATGAGCTATTAAACCGATTGTGCGATAATTCTCGCACTTGTCGCTCTTGCTATCTTCGGAATTGTGTGGATGATGTTTTACCCAACGTCGGCTGGCATGTCGCCATTTTACACACCAACGTGTGTGATTCCGATACTGGATCCCCTATCTCTTCCCTGTCGACTCCTGTTTCTTCTTCTGTCACGCCATCAGGCAAGCCTTCCCCCTCCTAGAAGCCTTCAACACTCTCTTTCCGCCTATTAGCTCTCTCTTCTGCATTTAAGTGGAATTCCCATTTCACTCGTAATGTTACCGCCCTTGCTTTTTATTTCACCAAAGTTTTTTTTGATTTTTCTATATACTGAATCTGCCCTTCTGACAATCATTCTTTTCCTATTTCTTCACATTTTTCATGCAGCCATTCTGCCATAGCTTCCCTGCACTTCCTATTTATTTCGTTCCTGAGTGTTTTCTATTTACGTATTCCTGAATTTTGACGAACATTTTTCTACTTCTTGCGCCGATCAACTGAAGTACGAGGGCAGTTCAATAAGTAATGCAACACTTTTTTTTCTCGGCCAATTTTGGTTGAAAAAACCGGAAATTTCTTGTGGAATATTTTCAAACATTCCCGCTTCATCTCGTATAGTTTCATTGACTTCCGACAGGTGGCAGCGCTGTACGGAGCTGTTAAAATGGCGTCTGTAACGGATGTGCGTTGCAAACAACGGGCAGTGATCGAGTTACTTTTGGCGGAAAACCAGGGCATCTCAGATATTCATAGGCGCTTGCAGAATGTCTACGGTGATCTGGCAGTGGACAAAAGCACGGTGAGTCGTTGGGCAAAGCGTGTGTCATCATCGCCGCAAGGTCAAGCAAGACTGTCTGATCTCCCGCGTGCGGGCCGGCCGTGCACAGCTGTGACTCCTGCAATGGCGGAGCGTGCGAACACACTCGTTCAAGATGATCGACGGATCACCATTAAACAACTCAGTGCTCAACTTGACATCTCTGTTGGTAGTGCTGTCACAATTGTTCACCAGTTGGGATATTCAAGGGTTTGTTCCCGCTGGGTCCCTCGTTGTCTAACTGAACACCATAAAGAGCAAAGGAGAACCATCTGTGCGGAATTGCTTGCTCGTCATGTGGCTGAGGGTGACAATTTCTTGTCAAAGATTGTTACAGGCGATGAAACATGGGTTCATCACTTCGAACCTGAAACAAAACGGCAATCAATGGAGTGGCGCCACACCCACTCCCCTACCAAGAAAAAGTTTAAAGCCATACCCTCAGCCGGTAAAGTAATGGTTACAGTCTTCTGGGACGCTGAAGGGGTTATTCTGTTCGATGTCCTTCCCCATGGTCAAACGATCAACTCTGAAGTGCATTGTGCTACTCTTCAGAAATTGAAGAAACGACTTCAGCGTGTTCGTAGGCACAAAAATCTGAACGAACTTCTCCTTCTTCATGACAACGCAAGACCTCACACAAGTCTTCGCACCCGAGTGGAGCTCACAAAACTTCAGTGGACTGTTCTTCCTCATGCACCCTACAGCCCCGATCTCGCACCGTCGGATTTCCGTATGTTTGGCCCAATGAAGGACGCAATCCGTGGGAGGCACTACGCGGATGATGAAGTTATTGATGCAGTATGACGTTGGCTACGACATCGACCAGTGGAATGGTACCGTGCCGGCATACAGGCCCTCATTTCAAGGTGGCGTAAGGCCGTAGCATTGAATGGAGATTACGTTGAAAAATAGTGTTGTGTAGCTAAAAGATTGGGGAAAAACCTGGTGTATTTCAATGCTGAATAAAACAACCCCTGTTTCAGAAAAAAAATGTGTTGCATTACTTATTGAACTGCCCTCGTATTTCTCCTGTTATCCACGGTATCTTCGCAGTTACCTATGTTTTTCTGTCCAATATCTCTGCCTCAGAGAATTTCAAGCACGTGTCTTCATTCCTTAGAACTCCCGCATCCACTTCCTTGCGCACTGATTCTTCCTGACTAGTCCCTTAAACTGTAGCCAACTCGTCATCATTAATAAACTGTGTAGAGATGGGCAAACTCGTTCATCCTTGGGACCTAGTGCACTGCTGATTGTCCTTTTTTGGGAACCGTTCATTTTTAGTCGTTCACCGTTCATTTGTGCTTGGTATATGGTTCTTATGAAAAACTGAAAACTAGTAGTGTAGGTGACTGAAGCATGGAGGACACCAAGAGGGGGCACTTGCCTGCCCCCCTGGAGTATAGAGTTTTTATTCGTTACAGAATTCTTACACACTTTTAGAAGTAATTTCTGTGATCCTGCAGAACCTCTCGTTTAGCCAACTGTAGCCTTGTGTGGCAGACCGCAGGGAAATAATATAGGGTGGCGCACGGAAAACCGGCCCCGAGTACAGACTGCTCGCCAATTACGGACGATGTGTTGCCCGTTACGAGCAGATTCAACAAACAGACAAACATGTAATAATTAGGCAGTGAAGAAATAAAAATCTAATGCAAGCAACAACTGCGAAACAATTGATGACGATGTGTAGAGAGCTGGAGAAGAGAACATGAAAATCTCGCATGGGCTATATATAGCTCATGTAGTCTTGTAAACCTGTTTGTGGCTGTTTCCCAACTCAAATGACCACAAGTGTCTTGTATAAAATTCTTCGTTTCGATTTCCACTACATAGCTATTCTACGTTGAAAACAATAATCGTTTACACCCTATTTATACTTCACGTTGTCTCTGAGTTCGTAGGCGAAGTAGAGACTTTATGGAAGCATAAAACGGAATGTGGTTTTCTCATACTTGCGTCACACGCTTAGCAAAAATTAGATTTTTATGTTGCATTATTGAAGCCAATGCAGCTATAATAATAATAATTAAGTTCGCAGTAATAAAGTTTTTGGTTTGAAAGCTCCTTCTGAACAAATGTTTTTGAGATAATGAGTAAATACGATTTTATGGCAATCTATGTCTTTTCAAATGGAGAGGCACCGCATTTTCTACTGAGCCAAAATGACCCACTACCCACTTTTTTTTTTCAAATAAACCAAACTAGCAGGTAATGCAAATTGGAAACAAACAAACTTAAAAATAATTAGAGCCTTCCAAAATGTAATGTTTTGTATATGAAAGATACACGAAAATCGGTTTATATGAATTTTCTTACACTAAAAATGAAGCAAATTATTGTAAGTTAGTTTCTAAATCAAGTCGATGAAACCAAAAAATATACGAATAACAAAAAAACTTGCCTTGTTATAAGTATGTCTTCTGCTGTTCATCGATATAATGAAGTGAGCTGATATGCCCTTTTGTTACCTGAAAAGACGTACCTATTACATACAATGTAATTTACGTAACTATAAAATACTTTTTGATTACCGGTCGTGGACGCTGAATAGCCACAACCAAGTGCAAGCACAGTTTGGAACACATATAAAATGGGCGAGCGCAGTGAACGAAACGAACAACTGGATACTGAACTAACTAGGAGCAGTCGGCAGTGGAACTGCAACATGTGGTCATGCGAAGAGCGACGAGTGCGGCCGAGGGAGACCGAGACTGAGGCGAGCACGCAGCCGAGGCTGGAACGAGAACTGCCGAAGTGACCGCCGCGACCGAAGTGAACAATGAACCGATCGTTCTTCGTTCCCGGGAACTATAAGTAGACCGCCGCGACCGAAGTGAACTATGAGTCGATCGTTCCTCCTTCCCGGGAACTATAAGTAGATCGCCGCGACCGAAGTGAACTATGGACCGATCGTTCCTTGGAATTCGTTCCTCGGTTCTTTCGTTCTTCTTGGTGAACCGTTCCTTTGCACTCGTTCGTTCGCGAACTACCCATCTCTAAAACTGTGATCTTAGTCTGTATCTGCCGCTGTGTACGCCTTACAGTCCAGTATCTGATTCTGGAAGCTCTGTCTGAGCATAATGTAATCCAACTGAAATCTTCCCGTATCTTCCGGGTTTCTCAAAGTGTGACTCCTCCTCTTGTGATTCTTGAACATAGTATTCGGTAACACTAACTGATATTTAGTGCAGAACTCAATTAGTCCTTCTACTATCTCGTTCCTACTACCAAGCCCATATTCACCCGTAACCCTTCCTTCTACTCCTTCCCCTACAACCGCATTCCAATCTTCCATGACTATTGGATTTTCATCTCCATTTACGTACTGAATTACCTGTTCAGTATTCTCATTTGCTTCCTCTGTCTCTTCATTCTCTGCTTGCGATGTCGGCATGTATACCTGAACTATTGTTGTCGGTCTTGGTTTGCTATCGATTCTGATAAGAACAACGCTATCACTGAACTGTTCACAGTGACACACTCTGTGGCCTACCTTCCTACTCATAACGAATCCTACACCTGTTATACCATTTTCTGCTGCTGTTGATATTACCCTATACTTGTCTCACCAGGAATCCTTTTCTTTTTTCCATTTCACTTCGCTGACCCCCACTATATGTAAATTGAGCCTCTGTATTTCCCTGTTCAGATTTTCTAGCTTCTCTACCACGTTCTAACTTCTGACGTTCCACGCCCCGACTCGTAGAACGCTGCCCTTTCGTTGGTTATTTAATCTTTTTCTCATTATCACCTCCCACTTAGCAGTCCACTCCTGGAGATCCTACTCATAACGAATCCTACACCTGTTATACCATTTTCTGCTGCTGTTGATATTACCCTATACTTGTCTCACCAGGAATCCTTTTCTTTTTTCCATTTCACTTCGCTGACCCCCACTATATGTAGATTGAGCCTCTGTATTTCCCTGTTCAGATTTTCTAGCTTCTCTACCACGTTCTAACTTCTGACGTTCCACGCCCCGACTCGTAGAACGCTGCCCTTTCGTTGGTTATTTAATCTTTTTCTCATTATCACCTCCCACTTAGCAGTCCACTCCTGGAGATCCGAATGGGCGACTGGTCCGGAATATTTTTGCCAATGAATAAATCATCATGACATTTTTTCAATTACAGGCCACATTTCCTGAGGATACACATTATGTGTCTTTAATGCATTGATTTCCATTGCCTTTTGCATCTCACGCCGTTGATGATTCTTCCGCATTTTATGGGCAGTTTCCCACTCTCACAGCTAAAGGGTGACCTGAATCTCTGTCCGCTCCTCCGCCCTCTTTGACAAGGCCGTTGGCAGAAGATGAGTGACTTCTTATGCCAGAAGCCATCGACTGCCATTGCTGTTTTTTTTTTTTTCAAAATTTTAGCATGGCGAGGTTCGAACTCTGGACTGAAGTTTTGATTATTAGGAAAAGACGCTACCCCTAGACTACCGTGTTGATAATCTACTTACTCGGCACATACTTCTACAGGACGCGATTTACAGTCTGACAAAATTTTGTCCGTAACTTCTCTACGCCGATTATACTGGACCCACCGAGCGAGGTGGCGCAGTGGTTAGCACACTGGACTCGCATTCGGGAGGACGACGGTTCAATCCCGCGTCCGGCCATCCTGATTTAGGTTTTCTGTGATTTCCCTAGATCACTTCAGGCAAACGCCGGGATGGTTCCTTCGAAAGGGCACGGCCGATTTCCTTCCCCATCCTTCCCTAATCCGAGCTTGTGCTCCGTCTCTAATGACCTCGTTGTCGACGGGACGTTAAACACTACTCTCCTCCTCCTCCTTATATTGGAACCACATGATGTTCTTCATTGTCTAAATGGAATGCTTACAACTGCTTATCTGCTCTTTCTAGCGAAAACTACTCTCCTAGCCTTCTTCATGCATTTATTAACCATTGTAACTACGATGACAGCACGATCTCTAATCCCTGTCTGTATACTGTCACAGTCGACAATGACAGACCTGTCTCTAGCTACGAGGTCTAAAATATTTTCATAGCGTATGGGCCGTCGAATTAGCTGCTTAAGACAGTTTCGGAAACCGTGTTCAAAAGTATTACCGCCTGCAATCAATCCGTAGACTTTCCAGTCTACAGGGTGGTCCATTTATCGTGACTCGCACGAAATAAGAGCCAAACGAAAAAACTACAAAGAACGAAACTTGTCTAGCTTGAAGGCGGAAACCAGATGGCGCTATGGTTGGCCCGCTAGATGGCGCTGCCATACGTCAAACGGATATCAACTGCGTTTTTTAAAATAGGAACCCCCATTTTTATGACATATTCGTGTAGTAGGTAAAGAAATATGAATGTTTTAGTTGGACCACTTTTTTCGCTTTGTTTTAGATGGCGCTGTAATAGTCACAAACATATGGCTCACAATTTTAGACGAAGAGTTGGTAACAGGTAGGTTTATAAATTAAAATACAGAACGTAGGTACGTTTGAACATTTTATACCGGTTGTTCCAATGTGATACATGTACCTTTGTGAGCTTATCATTTCTGAGGACGCATGCTGTTACAGCGTGCTTACCTGTAAATATCACGTCAATGCAATAAATGCTCAAAATGAAGTCCGTCAACTTCAGTGCATTTGGCAATACGTGTAACGACATTCCTCTCAACAGCGAGTAGTTCGCTTTCCGTAATGTTTGCACATGCATTGACAATGCGCTGAGCCGGCCGGTGTGGCCGAGCGCTTCTAGGCGCGTCAGTCTGGAACCGCGCGACCGTAACGGTGGCAGGTTCGAATCCTGCCTCGGGCATGGATGTGTGTGATGTCCTTAGGTTAGTTAGGTTTAAGTAGTTCTAAATTCTAGGGGACTGATGACCTCAGATGTTAAGTCCCATAGTGCTCAGAGCCATTTGAACCATTTGAACCAATGCGCTGACGGATGTTATCAGGCGTTGTCGGTGGATCATGATAGCAAATATCCTTCAAATTTCCCCACAGACAGAAATCCGGGGACCTCAGATCCGGTGAACGTGCGGGCCATGGTATGGTGCTTCGACAACCAATCCACCTGTCATGAAATATGCTATTCAGTACCGCTTCAACCGCACGCGAGCTATGTACCGGACATCCATCATGTTGGAAGTACATCGCCATTCGGTCTTGCAGTGAAACATCTTGCAGTAACATCTGTAGAACATCACGGAAGAAATCAGCATACATTGCATCATTTAGATTTCCATCGATAAAATGGGGGCCTATATCCTTCCTCCCATAATGTCGCACCATACATTAACCCGCCAAGGTCGCTTATGTTCCACTTGTCGCAGCCATCGTGGATTTTCCGTTGCCCAATAGTGCATATTATGCCGGTTTACGTTACCGCTGTTGGTGAATGACGCTTCGTCGCTAAATAGAACGCGTGAAAAAAATCTGTCATCGTCCCGTAATTTCTCTTGTGCCCAGTGGCAGAACTGTACACGTCGTTCAATGTCGTCGCCATGCAATTCCTGGTGCATAGAAATATAGTACGAGTGCAATCGATGTTGATGTAGCATTCTCAACACCGACGTTTTTGAGATTCACGATTCTCGCACAATTTGGGCATCATAATTTGTTGCAGGTCGTGGTTGACGTTTCACATGTGGCTGAACACTTCCTGTTCCTTAAATAACGTAACTACCCGGCGAACGGTCCGGACACTTGGATGATGTCGTCCAGGATACCGAGCAGCATACATAGCACACGCCCGCTGGGCATTTTGATCACAATAGTCATACGTCAACACGATATCGGCCTCTTCCGCAATTAGTAAACGTTCCATTTTAACACGGGTAATGTATCACGAAGCAAATACCGCCCACACTGGCGGAATGTTGCGAGATACCACATACTTATACGTTTGAAACTATTACAGCACCATCTATCACAAAGGGTAAAAAGTGTTCCAACTAAAACATTCATATTTCTTTACGTACTACACGTATATATGTAATAGAAAATGGGGGTTCCTATTTTTAAAAACGCAGTTGATATCTGTTTGACCTATGGCAGCGCCATCTTGCGGGCCAACCATAGCACCATCTGGTTTCCCCCTTCAAGCTAGACGAGTTTCGTTCTTTGTAGTTTTTTCGTTTGATGCTTATTTCGTGAGATATTTGGCCCGGTCACTATCAATAGACCACCGTGTATACTCGGTAGTTTAAAGTCGCCCCAACTATATTGCATAATCTGTATATTTCTGAGCTACTGAGTGTAGATTTTCTTTGAATGATTCTGGAACTGTTGTGGCAGAATCAAGTGGCTGGTAAAAACATCCGATAATTAACTTGAGTTCACCTAGAGCTGTTCCAAGCGTCCAAATAACTTCGTAGTCAGATTTAGCTTAGACATCGATAGACACAATATTTTTGTCGACTGCAATGACCTTCCCCCACCTATGGCGTCTATCTGTCTTTTCGCTATACGTTCCATGACGCACTAAATATTTCAGTTTTCCTATTTAGGGTTGTTCCAGGAACAATATTGTGCCTACTTTGTAAGTAGTATAATTTCGCTCTCTGTGCACTTTTTGGCAAGCGTTCATCAGAGGACTTCAAACTACTGCCAACCTTAAAAAGACCCCATGTGCACACCACAAGTACTCTGCTACCCGATTAGCTGCTTTCTTAGTGTAGTGCACCCATGATCTATCTACAAGAGTCCTATAATTATTTGAGCTGTAGCGCAGGTTCACGAATCTGCAGCCAAGGCTATCACAGAATCGACGGAGTCTTCGTTTGAGACCCTCCTCTCGTCTCCAGACCAATGGACCCTTTTCAGTTCTGGGAACGATGCCACGAATTGCAAGCTCTGCTCGCGTCCTGCGCGCGAGGCCAGCAGCCTTTGTCACCTCCGCCAGGCGCCTGTATGAACTGAGGATCGCTTCAGATCCCAAGCGACAGCCGTTGTTGGTGCTGACGTGGTCCACATCTTGCAGACGACTGCACCCTGCAAGCTCGATAGTCGCAGTCAAGGCCTCCTCCACATCTCAGATGAGGCCGCCTGGCAGATACACACATTACACATTCAAACTAGAGCTATCACTAAAATTACGATATATCGACATTTTCGCCAATAAGTATCGATACATACTGACGGGACTTGTTCACACAATATATACGATACCGGCCATTAAAATTGCTACACCATGAGGAAATGCAGATGATAAACGGGTATTCATTGTTGTTGTTGTTATGGTCTTCAGTCCTGAGACTGGTTTGATGCAGCTCTCCATGCTAATGTATCCTGTGCAAGCTTCTTCATCTTCCAGTATTCATTGGACAAATATATTATACTAGAACTGACATGTGATTACATTTACACGCAGTTTGGGTGCATAGATCCTGAGGAATCAGTACCCAGAACAACCACCTTTGGCCGTAATAATGGCCTTGAAACGCCTGGGCATTGAGTCAAACAGAGCTTGGATGACGTGTACAGGTACAGCTGCCCACGCACGATACCACAGTTCATCAAGAGTAGTGACTGGCGTATTGTGACGAGCCAGTTGCTCGGCCTCCATTGACCAGACGTTTTCAATTGGTGAGAGATCTGGAGAATGTGCTGGCCAGAGCAGCAGTCGAACATTTGCTGTATCCAGAAAGGCCCGTACGGGACCTGCAACATGCGGTCGTGCATTATCCTGCTGAAATGTAGGGTTTCGCAGGGATCGAATGAAGGGTAGAGCCACGGGTCGAAACACATCTAAAATGTAACGTCCACTGTTCAAAGTGCCGTCAGTGCGAACAAGAGGTGAGCGAGACGTGTAAGCAATGTCACTCCATACCATCACGCCAGATGATACGCCAGTATAGCGATGACGAATACACGCTTCCAATGTGCGTTCACCGCGATGTCGCCAAACACGGATGCGACCATCATGATGCTGTAAACAGAACCTGGATTCATCCGAAAAAATAACGTTTTGCCATTCGTGCACCCAGGTTCGTCGTTGAGTACACCATCGCTGGCGCTCCTGTCTGTGATGCAGCGTCAAGGGTAACCGCAGCCGTGGTCTCCGAGCTGATAGTCCATGCTGCTGCAAACGTCGTCGAAATGTTCGTGCAGATGGTTGTTGTCTTGCAAACGTCCCCATCTGCTGACTCAGGGATCGAGACGTGGCTGCACGATCCGTTACAGCCATGCGGATAAGATGCCTGTCATCTCGACTGCTCGTGATACGAGGCCGTTGGGATCCAGCGCGGCGTACCGTATTACCCTCCTGAACCTATATTCTGCTAACAGTCATTGGATCTCGACCAACGCGAGCAGCAATGTCGCGATACGATAAACCGCAATCGCGATAGGCTACAATCCGACCTTTATCAAAGTCGGAAACGTGATGGTACACATTTATCCTCCTTTACACGAGGCATCGCAACAACGTTACACCAGGCAACGCCGGTCAACTGCTGTTTGTGTATGAGAAATCTGTTGGAAACTTTTCTCATGTCAGCACGTTGTAGGAGTCGCCACCGGCGCCAACCTTGTGTGAATGCTCTGAAAAGCTAATCATTTGCATATCACAGCATCTTCTTGCTGTCGGTTAAATTTCGCGTCTGTAGCACTTCATCTTCATGGTGTATCAATTTTAATGACCATTAGTGTAGATGTCCAATCGGCAGTATCGAGTGCCGTTATTTTTACATTATATTATATTTTTTTGCAGTTTTCGGGCTGGCCGCTGTGGCCGAGCGTTTCTAGGCGCTTGAGCCCGGAACCGTGCGCAGCTGCTACGGTCACAGGTTCGAATCCTGCCTCGGGCATGGTTGTGTGTGATGTCCTTAGGTTAGTTAGGGGACTGATGACCTCAGAAGTTTAGTCCCATAGTGCTTAGAGCCATTCGAACCATTTTGAAATTTTCGGTAAATATATGAAATTGTCCTTTTGAAGCTGTTGCGGGACATTACTTTCACTGCGTGAAGGAGTCTTACTACTTTTTGGTCTCTCATGACATCCAATCTTTCTGTTTGACGGTGTGAAGCAAGTACAGGTGACACGAAGAAGTAGTCCGTTTGCACTGGAGATTGGAGGTGTGAATGGAATAATAAGATTTTCGATTTGAAGAAACAACACGCAAATTGGGTTAAACAACAATATTTAACCCAAGTATTGTGCTTTTCCTTCGCATCGGCATTCTTCAAAAACAGTTGCTGAAAACGATGACCATAATCAAAATGAAAGACTGGGTTTTTGCAGTGGGCGGAGATTTAAGAGGGGATGTGCTGGCGTAAGAGGTGCTGGGCGTTAACAACAGAAACCACACGTGTAGCTTCACCTCACAATTTTGACGTACAACTGCTAGGTCGCTGGCGTTTGCAAAAACGGAAAAAAAGAAAACAGCGAAAGCGGCATGAAGTGTTCCAGTTAAATCCGATATGTGACAATACTGAACGACGGATCCATCGGACACCTTTCATTGTGCCACTTACATGCAGCTACCATTGTTAGAAAAGTGGATATCGCCAAGTGTGACCATGCGACATTTTGCTTTCAAATCTTGCTCTAAGGTGGATAAGCAGGCAGTTGATGTTCAGAATATCTAATAATAACTCAATACTTAAATATACAGATCTAAAGTCGGAATATAGTTAAAATTTGCAGCCGATATTTTAGTAGGCCTGGACGTAGATACTATTGTTGTTTTTATATCGATCTTTCTCTCGATGTATCGAGGGCCGTTATGATACATTTTTAAAAATCGATATAACGGATTCCCACGTTTTTCAAATCATCAACAGTCCTAGTTCAAACACATCTTGCTATAAGGCGCTAGTGCTAGTGGTGTACAAGTCTCCTTACGCCACGTTTCAGCAGAGATCATATTAACTTCTTTCTGCCTACTTAGCTGGGTGGTAACGAGCTTTCCGCCCGTGCAGCGGACCCGGGTTCGATTCCTGGCCGGGTTGGAGATTTTCTCCGCTTGTGGACTAGGTATTGTATTGTCCTCGTCATCATTCCAGCCTCCTCATAATTCCATCATCATCATCGGCACGGCAAGTCATCCAATGCGGCTCCGACTGAAATAAGACTTGCTCTTGTCGGCCGAACTCGAATGGGATAATGATGATGATGATTTGGTTTGTGGGGCTCTCAAATGCACGGCTATCAGCGCCCGTACAAATTCCCAACTCAGTCCAATCTCGTCACTTTCATGAATGATAATGAAATGATGGGGACAACACAAACACCCAGTCATCTCGAGGCAGGTGAAAATCCCTGACGCCGCCGGGAATCGAACCCGAGACCCCGTAGCTCGGGAAGCGAGAACGCGACCGCGAGGTCACGAGCTACGGACCCCGAATGGGACCTCCCGGCCAACAATGCTATACGATCTTTCATTTTATCTTATATTCTGAAAAGAGCAGAGCTGTAAATCAGAACTGGGAAAAACCATGTACGTAAACTGGTGAGGGGACAAATAAAGTAAACGTTTTAAAACTTCTTATGCTGCCTGGACTGCAGGATAGCCTCGAATATTTTATTGTGCTGCAGGATGGCCCATTCAGTTATCAACTGACTACATTTATTCTCGTAAGTTACTAAATAAGAGATGGCTACTTCGTCGGCGAATGGAATATTTCGGCATGTTGCGTGACTGGTCTGTCACAACTTGTACTGACTGTTCGGATGTCAACTGAGTGCACGAAGCTCAGGTAGTGCTGTAACATTGCATCTGATTGCGACGAGGCCGTGTGTGCCTAAATTCTGAGACATTCCAGCTCTGACGTCATACTGACACTGGGCTTTGCTCACGCCACCGTTTCAAGCGCGCTCTGCAAGCGCTTCGATTTGAAGGAAGCAACCGCCGCCGGAACTAGCAACCAAGAACAACAGATTGACAAGATTATTTGTCGACTCTCGCGGACTTCAAAAACGGACGGACAGAACACGGTGCAAAATATCACTCTGGTAAACCACACCATATAACCATATACAGACAATAAACTGAAAAAATATATTTTAAGACCTGTGTCTACTGGGTACCCTAACGTTTTAATTTCGTATGGGCGCTCCAACTGCGAAGATTGGAGATGCAAAAATTAAAAGACCGATAACTTTAGTTAATAGAAAGATGATCAGAAATTTGTAGATATCGATGATTTCAGAAAAACAGTCGGGACTAGTGCAGCAGGGGATACAACCCGTCGGCTTTGAACAATGACGTCACAAGTCGCCAGAGAGCATGTATTACAGAGATGAAAGAGCTGAGGAGAATGTTGAGAAACAAAGGAATGCGAGAGAGATAAACATTGATCTTGTCAAAAGCATAAGTGTTTTTTGACTTTTTTAAAAAAAAAATCTCACGAGATAGAATAAACTGATCCTACTTTATTAAGCAATATCTTGTCAAAAGCCGAGAAGCGATTGTTCTTAATGTTCTAGCTCCCTTCAGTACGTAATAAGTGTTTTTTGACTTAAAAAAAAATCTCAGGAGATAGAATAAACTGATTCTACTTTATTAAGCAGCTCCCTTCAGTACCTAATAAGTGTTTTTTGGCTTTAAAAAAAAAATCTCACGAGATAGAATAAACTGATCCTACTTTATTAAGCAATAGTGTTTTTTTTTTGGCTTTTTAAAAAAAAATTTCACGAGATAGAATAAACTGATCCTACTTTATGAAGCAATAGTGTTTTTTTGGCTTTAAAAAAAAAATCTCACGAGATAGAATAAACTGATCCTACTTTATTAAGCAATATCTTGTCAAAAGCCGAGAAGCGATTCTTCTAGTGTTGTAGCTGCCTTCAGTAGCTGATAAGTGTTTTTTGGCTTTTTAAAAAAAAAATCTCACGAGATAGACTAAACTGATCCTACTTTATTAAGCAATCAGTAAAAAAAACGAAATTGAAACATAACAGCAAAAGCTTATTAGAACACAGAACTGCTTTATTATCTATGCCTCGAAGTGAAGACATTAAGATCTATGACTAAGGAATGACGTCATTGTTCAAAGCCGACGGGTTGTATCCCCTGCTGCACTAGACCCAAACAGTCGATGTCTGCTACATTATTTGGATTTTTCCAATTGCTTAAGAGATGTAGATGGAAAACGTATTCGAATTATTTGACCTGCGCATTCTGGCTCTGTGTTTTAAAAAATACTGCAAACACAATGTTCTTTCGTGTTAGATGGTCTGACTGAAGGTAATTATAAGTTCACGAATATTAATGTAACTAACGGAAGGCATCAGTTAGATTCTGACAAAGAATATTTCTATTCTAGTTATCACACTCACGAAGTACTGTTAAATTTGCTTTTGGAATGATGTATTCTAAATAGAGAAAATAGGTAGAAACAAAATTCTGTAGATATGACCGACGATACTGTGAAATGCATTGAATTGCAGCTCTATCTTTTCTCAACATTATTCCAAAACTTTGAACATATATCGACTGACGCTTGTCGTTGGTTTTTCATTAGAACTGAGAAAGAAATTTAGAATAAGAACACTAATTACTGACGAGCAACGCAACCTGAGAAAAGATTAGCATTTACACTCTGGTAATTATCAGCTGGAAACATTTACGTTAGTAATTGTTTTGCGTTTCAATAGGTGCTATGTCTGAGACCCTTTCTGATGTCTGAAACACTTTAAGGACTCTGTCAAAAGTACGGATACATATGGCAATGTCATTTTTATTCTTAATGAAATGTGAAGTACACCCACGACTTAACATAATCTTCGTCATAGTCTATAAAAGGGCAGAGAGCGTGGTTCTGAGTAAACTATTTTTCTAATTTATCATAAAAAAGGTCTCTTACCTAGCAATCATACATCAGCCGTGTAATTACAGCTACCAGGGAGAACGATCAAGTCTTTCGTAATAGATATACAGTGTGTATCAGAAAGAATCATCCGATTTGACACGTCTATACTTTTGAAAATGATAAACATATACAACGAATTTTGTTTTTTGATGAATGGGAAATTAAAAAAGTTTTTTCATACCTTTTCATAGGTGTTCAACATGCCCCTTTGAGATGCATGGCATATGTCAATGCGGTATTCAAATTGCTTCCACACTGCAGAGAGCATGTCTTGAGTTACAGCTTCCACAGCTACTGTTATGCGATCTCTCCGTTAATTCATTGTTGTTGGTAACGGAGGCACATAAACAGAGTGTTCTATAAACCACCACAAAAAATTATCACATACAGTCAGGTCCGCTGACCTTGGAGGCCAGTAATATAAGGCTGAAATATTTGGTCCAGTGCGACCGATCCATCGTTCAGTAATCCATTTATTTAAAAATTCCCACACTTCCAGACGCCAGTGTGGCTGTGCCCCAGCTGTTGGTAAATGAAATCGTTCGAATTAGTCTCCAACTGTGGGAAATGAAATTTCTCAAGCATATCGAGAAATACGCTTCCTGTAACAGTGTTCTCCGCAAAGAAAAATGGACCGTACACCTTTTCACATGAAACTCCACAAAACACAGTAAATTTTGGAGAGTCCCCCTCATGTTGTATATAACTCGGGGTCGGCCCGGCGATTTGCCTTTACACAAACAACCTGTTTCCCGGAATCGTTCATGCATCGTTTAATGCTCTGTGTTGTAGGAGGATTCACATCATACTTAGTACGAAAGTCACGCTGAGCAATTATTACTGACCCGCACTGCACAAAACGTAGAACACAAAACGGTTTCTGTTGTCCCGCCATCACTTTTTTACCAGAACTGAAGTCGGCACACACTGCTGCTACCTAGCGGGAATCATGTAAAACTCAAGAGTTTGTTCTTGCCAACAATACGTTGTTCACGCGCACATCTCAAAGAACATAATAGTTATGATTTTTTTTTTAAATCGGATGATTCTTTTTGATTCACCCTGCAGATTCGCACTTGATTACTTTAAAGGAAATCTAATCTGCTTTCCCTTTTCAATAAAAAGAAATACAAAGCTGGTGGTTATTTACTCTGTTCCCGCATGATACAAGCATCTATTATTATCGTCTTTCTCACGTCGCCAGTCTGGCCTTTGAACGCTTCCGACAGTTTTCTGTTAGCCATATTCTTTTTCCTTCAGCATTTGTCCTGTGTATCTTTTGGATCCCAGAGGTACTTATACCTAAAATCTTGCACCACTCCATCACTCACGCAGCTCATGTCAACAACAGAAGTAGACGAGGTAGCAGACTTAAGCTTTCTGTACTGCTAGCGTCGAAGTGGAGAGGACGCCAACTTCCTATGGTGGTTCGCCGAAAGACCGACAACCAGAGGAGCACGACCGAATGTTAACGGAACACGACCGACTGCAGTTCGCTGGCGCTCGCCTACCGTAACCAGAACGAATGGTCGTTCCCGATGTTCGTTCACTTGTACACTACTGGGCATTAAAATTGCGACACCAAGAAGGAATGCACATGATAAACGGGTATTCATTGCACAAATATATTATACTAGAACTGACATGTGATTACATTTTCACGCAATTTGGGTGCATAGACCCTAGGAAATCAGTACCCAGAACAACCACCTCTGGCCGTAATAATGGCCTTGATACGCCTGGGCATTGAGTCAAACAGAGCTTGGATGACGTGCACAGGTACAGCTACCCATGCAGGTTCAACACGATACCACAGTTCATCAAGAGTAGTGACTGGGCTATTGTGACCAGCCAGTTGCTCGGCCACCATTGACCAGACGTTTTCAATTGGTGAGAGATCTGGAGAATGTGCTGGCCAGGGCAGCAGTCGATCATTTTCTGTATCCAGAAAGGCCCGTACGGGACCCGCAACTTGCGGTCGTGCATTATCCTGCTGAAATGTAGGGTTTCACAGGGATCGAATAAAGGGTAGAGCCACGGGTCGTAACACATCTGAAATGTAGCGTCCACTGTTCAAATTGCCGTCAATGCGAACAAGAGGTGACCGAGACGTGTAACCAATGGCAACCCGTACCATCATGCCGGGTGATACGCCAGTATGGAGATGACGAATACACGCTTCCAATGTGCGTTCACCGCGATGTCGCCAAACACGGATGCGACCATCATGATGCTTTAAACAGAACCTGGATTCATTCGAAAAAATAACGTTTTGCGATTCGTGCACCCAGGTTCGTCGTTGAGTACACCATCGCAGGCGCTCCTGTCCGTGATGCAGTGTCAAAGGTAACCGCAGTCATGGTCTGCGAGCTGATAGTCCATGCTGCTGCAAACGCCGCCGAACTGTTCGTGCAAATGGTTGTTGTCTTGCAAACGGCCCCATCTGTTGACTGAGGGATCGAGACATGGCTGCACCATCCGTTATAGCCATGCGGATAAGATGCCTGTCATCTCGACTGCTAGTGATACGAGGCCGTTGGGATCCAGCACGGCGTTCCGTATTACTCTCCTGATCTCACCGATTTCATATTCTGCTAACTCATTGGATCTCGACCAATGCGAGCAGCAATGTCGCGATACGATAAACCGCTATCGCGATAGGCCACAATCCGACCTTTATCAAAGTCGGAAACGTGATGGTGCGCATTTCTCCTCCTTACACGAGGCATCACAAAAACGTTTCACCAGGCAACGCCGGTTAACTGCTGTTTGTGTATGAGAAATCTGTTGGAAACTTTTCTCATGTCAGCACGTTGTAGGAGTCGCCACCGGCGCCAACCGTGTGTGAATGCTCTGAAAAGCTAATCATTTGCATATCACAGAATCTTCTTCTTGCCGGTTAAATTTGGCGTCTGTAGCACGTCATCTTCGTGGTGTAGCAATTTTAATGGCCAGTAGTGTATTCCCTCCAGCGTAAGCCAAGTTCAAGAGACACACACTCCATGTCCAGTAGTAAAGGAATACGTAGGTGACGCCACAATTGAGCACTGTGTGCGCGTCCCATGTTGCAGGTGCGCATGCTGGAACTGGAGTGCCACTCGGAGGAGAGCATGAAGGAGTCGCACCGCAAGGCGATGCAGGACCTGTTGCGGAGGCTGTCGGCGGCGCTGGGCATCGACTACTCGGACACTGCGCCCTCCTCGCCAGACAGCCTCATCCACAAGGCAGCCGAGCTGGTGCAGGTACTGCTCTGACTCTGCTCACTGTATAGCAAGGTCGCCACCGCACGTATCCGCAAGAGGAGGGGTCCTGGACTCTGGCGTTCAGATCTTTTATTCCTCACAGAACTCACGAGCATTTTTGGAAATAACTGTCTGCGAAGCTGTTAAACCGCTCATTTAGCATTGCCGACTGCAATAGGGTACATTGATTTTTTCTTTACGTTCTTTCCTATTTTTATTTCATCCCCCTCGCCCCAAGGATTGGGGTTGGGGAGGGGGGAGAAAGGAGATTTAGAAGATAAGAGGCTGATTTATTGGTTCATTAAAACGTTTACACAGATGAATGAAGTGATTAGTTCATGTAGACAGGAAGGGGTAGAGGTACAATGAGATTTGTAGGATTTTGATTGGAGTATCCAATGGTTTTATTTGTATGTATGTTTGGTTGAGAGATTTTGGAGGGCGTTGAGGTAAGAAATTCCGATCCAAGCCTAAAGATGTGGGTAGAAGGTGTGGTGACGACGGGAGCACTGAAAAGGAGGAGGCTCTGTCAGATCGGTTACGATGGATGTATGTTGTTGTTGTGGTCTTCAGTCCTGAGACTGGTTTGATGCAGCTCTCCCTGCTGCTCTATCCTGTGCAAGCTTCTTCATGTCCCAGTACTTACTACAACCTACATCCTTCTCAATCTGCTTAATGTATTCATCTCTTGGTCTCCAATTTTTACTCTCCACGCTGCCCTCCAATGCTAAATTTGTGATCCCTTGACGCCTCAGAACATGTCCTACCAACCGATCCCTTCTTCTAGTCAAGTTGTGCCACAAACTCCTCTTCTCTCCAATTCTATTCAATACCTCCTCATTAGTTATGTGATCTACCCATCTAATCTTCAGCATCCTTCTGTAGCACCACATTTCGAAAGCTTCTATTCTCTTCTTGTCCAAAATATTTATCGTCCATGTTTCACTTCCATACATGGCTACACTCCACGCAAATACTTTCAGAAACGACTTCCTGACACTTAAAGCTATACTCGACGTTAACAAATTTCTCTTCAAACGCTTTCCTTGTCATTGCCAGTCTACATTTTATATCCTCTCTACTTCGACCATCATCAGTTATATTGCTCTCCAAATAGCTCATTTACTAATTTAAGTGTCTCATTTCCTAATCTAATTCCCTCAGCATCACCCGACTTAATTCGACTACATTCCATTATCCTCGTTTTGCTTTTGTTGATGTTCATCTTATACCCTTCTTTCAAGACACTGTCCATTCCATTCAACTGCTTTTCCAAGTCCTTTGCTGTCTCTGACAGAATTACAATGTCATCGACGAACCTCAAAGTTTTTATTCCTTCTCCCTGGATTTTAATACCTACTCCGAATTTTTCTTTTGTTTCCTTTACTGCTTGCTCAATATACAGATTGAATAACATCGGAGAGAGGCTACAACCCTGCCTCACTCCCTACCCAACCACTGCTTCCCTTTCATGCCCCTCGACTCTTATAACTGCCATCAGGTTTCTGTAAAAATTGTAAATAGCCTTTCGCTCCCTGTATTTTACCCCTGCCACCTTTAGAAATTGAAAGAGAGTATTCCAGTCAATATTGTCAAAAGCTTTCTCTAAATCAACAAATGCTAGTAACGTAGGTTTGACTTTCCTTAATCTTTCTTCTGAGATAAGTCGTAAGGTCAGTACTGCCTCACCTGGATATATATGAGGGCGGATTTAATGGTCGAGTAAGGGGAGATGATTAAAGTTCTGTTGGGAGGGGATATGGAGAAAATATAGATGAAGTGCTGAGGGAATGTGATGATATAGGCACGGCCGAGAACCAGGATCGGTGAGTAGGAGGGGGGGGGGGGGGGCGAAGCAGAAATCCACGAAACTACATTTGCATAGCAGAGGATTAGGAATTTATAGGTGTGAAAGAGTGTGGAAGGGTGTAAAGGGAGTAGCTCTACCTAACTTCTCTCTGTCTATATAGGTCTCGAAAGGCACAACAGTGCCGACCAACCGCCGTGCCTTAGCCGATAGGCGTCACTTGATGTGGTTACGGAGATGCAGGTGGTCAGCACACCGCTCTCCAGGCCGTCGTCAATTTTCGTGACGGGAACCGCTACTTCTCAGTCAAGTAGCTCCTCAGTTGTGGCCTCACAAGGGCTGAGTGTTCCCCGTTCGCAAAGATCGCTCGGGAGAAAGGAAGGTGACCCATCTAAGCGCTAGCCAATCCCGACAGCGCTGAACTTCGGTTATCTGATGGGAACCGCTGTTACCATTCCGGCAAGGCTGTTGGCACAGAATGACTTATGTTTGTTGAAATAACTCACTGGAAAACAGCCAGGTAACGTCCTCTGTAACTGCCGATATTTCGACACATGGAACTCCATCATTTTTCAAGGCACAAACGAAAGGAAAAATCGCCGTGTAGGGTAGCATAAACCCTAGGTCGCCAGGGTTACGTCAACCAGAAATCAACAGATGGCATAGGTAAGAAGACAATACATACCCTGAGCAACTAGCGCCATCACACAGCTGGCCTCTGTGGCCGAGCGGTTCTAGGCGCTTCAGTCCGGAACCGCGCTACTGCTACGGTCGCAGGTTCGAATCCTGACTCGGGCATGGATGTGTGTGATGTCCTTAAGGTTAGTTAGATTTAAGTAGTTCTAAGTTCTAGGTGACTGATGACCTCAGCTGTTAAGTTCCACAGTACTCAGAGCCATTTGAGCCATCACACAACCAAAGATGTCCAGTGTCAGACGTTGCAATGAATTCAAAGAAGAGGTTTGAGTGCTGCAAGGAGCAAAACTTCTGTGCTCTTGGGCAATGAACTGTACAGCAAACATTCTCACCCTGCCCTTTATGACAATTTTTAGACTACTCTACAACAAGCTGTATTTACGAGAGTGTGAAGAACACATGCGGGCACTTAACATAGGGACTGTACACTTCTGACTGTGAAGGATGGTGGAGGTTCTGTAATGCTTTGGATTATTATGTTATGGTTTTCAGTGGCTCTTATATTTTGGGTTCTCGTATTATTTTGAAGAAAATTCCGGACATTTTCAAAATATTGCCCAAAAAATTCAGGAGAGTGTCGGGATACAGTCCGCAATTATTTCTACGTCGCTTCCTCTTAAAGTCCTTATAGAGTTCCAGAAATAGGGTACTTCCAACACCCGGCACAAATTAAACATGGCTGTAGAATACTTTCCCAGCAGCTTTCCCCAATTTCAAAAAGGATGCCTTCATTCCCTCCCTGCTGCATAACTTAATCACAACAGTACCTTATCAAACATCTGACGGAAAATAGATTGAATACCTGTCAATGCTTACTGAGACTACATTCGCTTCTACAAGGCAAAGCAATTGTAGTAGAATTTGAAAAACGTGGCCTTCCAATATGGTAGGTGTGTTCCTTCATCTACGCTTATCTACGGACTCAAATGCATTGCTCACAGAGAATATGCAGAATTTTTTGCACTAGAACAGAGATAAAAAGGTTGTCAAGACACAATTTTTTTTTCAGTGGGTAACTATCAAACATTTGAGGCACAATAACTTTTGTGTTCTTCCATTCAAATTAAGTTCTGACAGCACGAAACAGGTATACAAAAATGGAAATTTTAGAATTTTGTCTCTCTTATGTAACGTTCTGAAGGTGTATTTATAACTATGGCGCACTATTCCAGGAGTGCTGAGGACATTTTACAGTATGCACTATGACTGTCCAAGGATTACAGAAGATAATGTGCGCACACAGTTAACATAGCGCACGGTCACCTCAGCCGTCCAAAACAACACACATGCTAATTTTGCAGCTAACTATTTTTTATGTACAGATATGAGAGATTTGCTACCAGATTTGATTAAGGGAAAATGTCATGGACACACAGTGCATAATCGTATGAGACATACTACAGTTTAATCGTATGAGACATACTACAGTTTTTTTATAGAAAGTAATTTTGAAAGTTTATGCTCATGAGACAGGCAAAATACCCTCAAACTTCAAAAAGAATACAATAATTCCAATTCCAAAGAAAGCAGGAATTATCAGTTTAATAAGCCACAGCTGCAAAATACTAACACGAATTCTTTACAGGCGAATGGAAATGCTGGT
Source organism: Schistocerca americana (assembly GCF_021461395.2). NCBI lineage: Eukaryota > Metazoa > Arthropoda > Insecta > Orthoptera > Acrididae > Schistocerca > Schistocerca americana. The sequence continues at coordinate 525,430,819 of NC_060124.1, forward strand.
AGAAGCCGACCTCGGGGAAGATCAGTTTCGATTCCGTAGAAATATTGGAACACGTGAGGCAATACTGACCTTACGACTTAACTTAGAAGAAATATTCAGGAAAGGCAAACCCACGTTTCTAGCATTTGTAGACTTATAGAAAGCTTTTGACAATATTGACTGGAATACTCTCTTTCGAATTCTGAAGGTGGCAGGGGTAAAATACAGGGAACGAATGGCTATTTATAATTTTTACACAAACCAGAAGGCAGTTATAGGAGTCGAAGTGCATGAAAGAGAAGCAATGGTTGAGAAGAGAGTGAGAGAGGGTTGTAGTCTATCCCCGGTGTTATTCAATCTGTACATAAACAGTATAGGAAACCAAAGAGAAATCTGGAGTAGGAATTAAAATCCAGGAAGAAGAAATAGAAAGTTTGAGGTTTGCCGATGACATTGTAATTCTGTCGGAGACAGCAAAGGACTTGGAAGAACAGTTGAACGGAATTGACACTGTCTTGAAAGGAGCTATAAGTTGAGCATCAACAAAAGCAAAACGAGCATAATGGAATATAGTCGAATTAAATCAGGTGATGCTGAGGGAATCAGATTAGGAAATGAGACACTTAAAGTAGTAGATGAGTTTTGCTATTTGGACAGCAAAATAACTACAGATGGTCGAAGTAGAGAGGATATAAAATGTAGACTGGCAATGGCAAGGAAAGCGTTTCTGAAGAAGAGAAATTTGCTAACATCGAGTATAGATGTGTCAGGAAACTTTTTCTGAAAGTATTTGTTTGCAGTGCAGCCATGTATTGTGAAACATGGACGATAAACAGTTTAGAGAAGAAGAGGAGCTTTCAAACTGTGATGCTACATAAGAATGCTGAAGATTAGATGGGTAGATCACATAACTAATGAGGAGGTGCCGGCTGCTGTGGGAGAGCGGTTCTAGGCGCTTCAGTCTGGAACCGCGCGACCGCTATGGTAGCAGGTTCGAATCCTGCCTCGGGCATGGATGTGTGTGATGTCCTTAGGTTAGTTAGGTTTAAGTAGTTCTAAGTTATAGGGGACTGATGACATGAGTTGTTAAGTCCCATGGTGCTCAGAGCCATCTGAACCATTTTTTAATGAGGAGGTGCTGAATAGAATTGGTGAGAAATGTAATCTGTGGCACAACTTGACTATAAGAAGGGATCGGTTGGTAGGACACGTCATGAGGCATCAAGGGATCACCAATTTAGTACTGGAATGAAGCTTGGAGGGTAAAATTCGTAGAGGGAGACCAAGAGATGAACACACGAAGCAGATTCAGAAGGATGTAGGTTGCAGTAGATACTCAGAGGTGAAGAGGCTTGCACAGGATAGAGTAGCTTGGAGAGCTGCATCAAATCAATCTTTGGACGGAAGACCACAGCAAGAACAGCAACATGTTCATTTTTCCCACTCGTCTGTAAAAAGAAAACCAATGAAAAAATTGTAGATTCACAGAATTGATATTTTCGTGTACTGAAATTCTATGTGGAAACAACGTGGCTCTCTCTTTTATCCTACATATTATTTTTAAACTGGAAAGCGACCTCCAGTTATTTTGTAAGCTTAGGAGAAGACTGTCCAATGATTTTGCAAAAGTTATCGATGCTTAACACTGACAATGACTTGATAAATTTCTTTTCACTTTTGTAGCCGTTTTTTTAAATATTTTTAATAAAACACTAAAATGCCTTACAGGCAACTGAACAACAATTTTTGATGCGTATTATATCATGGATAATCTTAAATATGGAGTGACAAAAAGAAAGCGTGTCTCTCTTCTTTGGATATGAATCTGGCAAAAATATTAAATTATTGTCTTCACCTCAGCTGACTAGCAAAATTGAAAGAAATTTTTCATCATCTATTGCAAGTCTTTGGAGTACCTAAGTAATGAGTTTGATTTTATTGATAATCGTTTCAGCGTCATCCGAGGAACAGATAGCGTAATGACACAGCTACCAGAGCGCCATTTGTGCCAACTTTTTAATAGGAAATGCTCACAGCCAGAAGGCTCAGTATGGTGCAAACGTGTGAAGCCATAGAGATGCACTTTTGCTTCCTACAACCATCTGAGAGACTCTGAATCGTGGCCTTCCGAGAGGCGGGGTGGTCCTTTCTGAGAATTGCCACACAAGTTGAACGTGCTGCGCCAGTTGTGTAACGATACTGGTATCAGAGGTCACGTGAACTTCTCACGTGAACATGCCCTCAGACGCAGCACAGACGCCCGCCAGGATCGACGTATTGTAGCGGCAACAGTGGCAGATCGCACAGCTATCACAGCACAGATAAGAGGTGCTGCGAACTGGTTATTAGCAGTGAGACTACGGTTACGGTCACCTGTTAGCCGGGAGTGTCTCCCGACAGTACGCACTTGGCTGTTTTGACGTTTGGCTGCCGGAAGTCACGTGACTGTCCCTTCAGTAAACACTTTGCTGCGAGGACGGTTTTCATGCAGTGCAGTTGCATCAGTATGGAGATCACTGAGTTGCACACGTGAATACTGAAGGAATTAGTTAAGCATGAAGTAATTTCCATCTTTTGATTTAGTCCTTCATGTTCAATAAACAGAATAGTGTAAAATTTCCGCAGTAGGCCCATACTGAAATTTACGTAATTGATATATGTGCGTACAGATTCGCCGAAATATTCTGCCGATTAGTGTCAGGTTTTTTTTCCCTTTTCTTTCTGTGGATCTTAGTTGTTATAACGAAATGTGCGTAAAATATGGAAAATAAATGTGGTTAAAAGGTTAACACAAGGCTATACTGCTCATAAGTCTGCTACCTCGGTTTATTTCGCATTCACATGTAGGGGGACGAAACCGGGGAATATGAAGTATTTTTAATATTTTGGACGACGAAAAGCGGCTTTTAAGTAGCCATAGTATAGTTCCAGCCCTGTTGAAAACCTGCATAAGGAATGCTGTACGGTGAAAAAAGATCATGGCTAGACTTGAACAGAGTCATAATTTGTACAACTCTAGAAAACGTCTTTAGCTTCCAGCAAAAAAAAAAGGGGTGAAAATCTTGAAAGTGTTTACCCTGATCTTAGATATAATGTAATGGATAATGCTACATGGCCCAAAAATATTATGATGTATCGTTTTTTTTATTCCATAGTGTCGCCAATATTCCTGTGAAATAATCTTTTCTGTGACAAACAGAAAGAAGAATTAAGTGTAAACGGGTCACATAGTGCTCAGAAAGTTACTCCCATAATGCCTGTATCTTAGAACTAAACTTAATGTGTTATCACTTTTTATAGAAGTGAAGCCAATTTTACTGTGTATGTAAACATTGGTTATCAGCACAAGAAGCAGGGTAGTATAACTGAATTGAATGCGTAAATTCAATAAGTGCATGGTGCAGAACACCTGCTTCCTTCGGTGATGTATCTAAATATACCAACAGAAAATCTAGTGTTAAAGAAATTGATTTAAAAAGCTACTGTGTGGACCTAGATTTTGAGTTGGCTGCTTCGGACTTATTAAATCTTATTATAATAATTGTTGTCTAGTATACCATTCTCCAGATGGCAACTTTGAAAATTTTCTCATCTAAATAGAATCTTGGCTGTGCTATTTTATGCACTTGAAATCAGAAATAGCACTGGGTGTTCATTTCAATGTAAGCTTTTGCAAGGAGAGTTCTAAGGAGGAAAATTTATGAATCTATTAACAATTTATGGACTATTTGTAGCATGTCATTTACCAACCAGAGGTGATGCCTGCCTTGACACTGTTATCCCAAATCTAAATACATGGGACTATGAGATGACTTTAGTTGACCCAATGACGTCTGCCAACAGAGCACTAGTCATGGGACTTTATACAAAGAGAACTAATAATCAACCAGCTGTTTCCTAGCATTCTAATTATGTATTCACAAGAAGGATCATTAACAAGGAAACATTAAACTCTTTTCAAACAGCGCTAACTGCAGTAGACTCACAGGTGGGATTACAAGAAATGGCTGTAATTAATGCATTTAAAGAGTTATTTCAGACCATCAAAACCAAATTTGATTATAGCTATCCACAGAAGACCAAAAAATGTCGCAACACAGGCAAACTCTGTGTGTGGTAAAGTATTTTGTCATAACAGACATGACATTTAAGCACTTTTGAGAATTTCAGCCAGTTTTCTTTTACATAGAAACTAAGACTTGCTGTAGCGTGACACTAAATCCTTGATTTTTGTGCTCAAACACAGTAGTAAAATCATGACAAATTCCATTACTTTCTTTGTTGTCTTTTGTTAACTCAAATCCTTTACCAAACACTGATACAGACCAATTATAATGTTTCATTGTGCAATTCAGTTTTATTTACACAATTAGATATCACTGAATTATAGAATACAGTTTGAATGAGCCAAGATGGTGGGACAGCATTATTTTAGTATACCATGATTAACAAAACTCAAAAAATGCACAAGTAAATTTAAATTTTTATTCACCTTCAACTACATGGAATCTCTCTCTCTTTCTCTCTCTCTCACACACACACAAATTGACATAATGTACAAGACCACCTTTATGTGCATTAACAATATTAGGAAAAGGATAGTTTGCTATTCGCTGTAAAGGTGACATGTTGAGTTGCAAACAGGCACAATGTAAAGACTGTTACACATTTAGCTTTTGGCCAAAGACTTCTTCAGAAAAGAAAACACAAAAAGATTTACACATGCAAGCACACTCCCTGCACACATCTTCACTATCTGCAGTGGGAGATATTGGTCATGTGTGCTTGCTAGTGTTAATCTGTTTGTGTTTTGTTTTCTGGAGAAGGCTTTGGCCAAAAACTAAATGTGTAACAGTCTTTACATTGTGCCTGTCTGCAACTCAACATGTCACCTTTACAGTGAGTGGCAAACTATTTTTTTCCTAATATTGTTGATATTCCAACCTGGAGTTTACTTTTTTTTAAAACACTTAATCACCTCTCACAAAATCCTTCTCTGCTTTGTGGAAAAAAATCTAGCCTGAGATTCAATCTTGGCATTCACATTTACTGTGTTTTCTTCTGAGAAAGAAAAATCTTTATTAATATTACCAATGATCTTCTTCAGATCCTTCAATACTTTGGCCTTAGTCTCCTGTCCACACTGTGTTCCTTTGCTGAGTGCAACTATAGTTTCACAGTGAGACATCACATCCTGTTCAAATGTGTCAGCAGATTTTTCTGAATTGCCAGAAAGCAATGCTGACACATATTCATTGTCTGCACTAGAGGGCAAGGAACACTGTTCACTCTCCTGGACAGCACCAGACAATGATTTGGCACATGCATGTATACGCTTACATATGTTAAAATTTAAAATGTTGTCTAAACAGCTGCATTTATACGAATGTACACATATGTTGCAGGTGTTGCACTTAAGTGAACATTTTCTTTCGCATATCAGTTCTGAATTTTTTACAACAACATACACTTCACAACCAGTGGAAGAAAGCACTTCCCACAACCCTTCACCCCTGCATAAAATCATCCCATTTGTTATAGCTGAGCTATCGTTGTGGCTTGCTTTCACTCTTGACGCCCTAGAGCACTGTTTACGTTTTGAGAGCTTCACTAAGCCCTCATATACTTTGTCTCTCACTAAACATAACAAAGCATTTAATGACTTATCCAGCCTCCTGCACTTTTTCCCTTCTAGATAACTGTATTTAATAACTTTATGTAGGGACTCCAAGTAATTGTTTGTATTAATGCCCAATCGGTCCCTAAAACAATACGCCCACTTTTCCACTCGCTGGCAGTACATCTTAAGAAAGTACCTGCCAAATTCTGCAGTATCCGGATCATTCAATAAGTCTTCCACCACTTTCTCCAGACTACAACTAAAAACATCTATATCCAGTTCAGTCTGAAGTCGCTTTAGTGAACTAAACACTGCTGATTTTTTCTCACTACCCCCAGAAATTCTCCTTAAATTCTGAGACCAGTTCCGTTGTATATGCCAAGAACACAGCAACTGGTTTGGCACAGGTCCCATTACTGCTGACCATGCATTATAAAATGCTGGTGCATCGTCAGATATAAACACATTGGTCTTTACAGTGCCCACCCTTTCTCTCACACATTTGAAATAAAAAGACAGTAAGCACATGTCTCCCCTATTTGAAAAACAAAATGCAACTGGCATTCCAGCACCATATCTATCAACAACGACAATAGCAAAAAGTTGAAAATCGTATGCAGTCATGCCATGAGTGCCATCCACACATATTTTATCTTCTCCATACTTTAGAAGTTGTTCGGCCTGAAAGTCTGTCATTATAATAAGAATGAAATCTTCATCTTGAAAATTAGGATCCACTTGTTTTTGCTGCTTGAAATACAGTACTGGGTTGTCACTTTGTCTCTTCATTTCTTCAACCCACAATTTCACACTCACTGCATCATTTTCATGCTTCTTCGTTGCATAACCAATATCAAAATCCCTTTTTATATTATGGAAATCTTTTTTCTCAAGTAGATGGATTCTCTCCACACTTGCAGCGATTGGTGCACTTCGGACATCTTGTAAGACTCGTCCAACAGGAACACCCTGTGACAGCCGTCCTGAAAAAAGAAAAAAAAAAACGGAAATAAAAATGAAGCACATTGATAGACCCCACGTCTGTTCACACAAATAAATTTGATAATTTCATGTTTCATGTACATAAGTGTAACATAATCCATTTTACCTGCCAACTCTGCCCTCTCGTTCCCATGCAGAAATGTTCTTCCAACATCTTGGGTGTGTCCCATATGTTTTGGAAAAAATTTTAAGCAGCATTTGTCCTCTGTTATTGTCACTTGCATGTTGGATGGACAAGTACTGCCTATTTTATTCGTGCCCGTACTTTTGACACACCTGGCACCTGTTCCTTTAGAACTGAAACTGAAAGAGCGATGGCAGTGGTAATATCGAACACGTTTTTCTAGTCGCTCCTGCTCCGAACAATTCATTACATAACGAACATGGTTTACTTTTTCGTAAGAAATTTTCCACTCTTCCACACATGGATATCAAGTTCATGAACTTTCCTCATATGGGCGTAGAGGTTCTTTCGCATTTTAAACTCTGAACTGCATTCCTCACACTTATAGAGCGTTTCTTGGGAATCACTCATGTTTGCTAAAACAAACTAAACAATAACGAGAAACAATAACAAAACGGAACAGCAGCAACGAAATAACAAGAAGCAGCAACAAACAGCGAAAGCAGTTAAATGGAGCACAAGGCACACATCAACATTCAACATGAATGGCGTCTTCGAACAGGATGCCTCGTCACGTGAAACCAACTTCCGGTCAGTAAACGTCAAAACAGCCAAGTGCGTACTGTCGGGAGACACTCCCCCTGTAGCCCGTCTTCCATTCACACCGCAGCATCGATGTGCATGGCTTGACTGGTGCTGTCACATCCTCACTTGGAATGGCGGTCCATGGTCTGCAGTGATGAAAGTAGACTCTTCCTGCACGCGAGTGGTGGTAGTTTGCGCGTGCAATGTAGACCTGGTGAGCGATGTCTTGTAGAGAATACTCGTCCAAGAGCTACTGGCCCCTTCCCAGGCATTATGGCCTAGGGTGCAATAAGCTTCAACTCTCGTTCACCTTTGGTGTTTCTGGAGGGGACACTGAACGGCGCTCAGTACCTGCATAATGGTGTTAGACCTGTCCTTTCGCCATTCTTACAACAGGAAGGTGATGTGTTGTTTCAGCAGGATAATGTACGCCCACACACTACCCGCAAAGCTCAACGTGTTCTGAAAGACATGCACCAACTTCCGTAGTCAGCACGATCTCTGGACTTGTCTCCAATTGAGTATGTGTGAGATGCGATGGGACAAGAAGTGACTTGTGCGACTCGTCAACCAACGATTCTCACAGAACTACGTGAACAGATCGAGCAGGAGTAGAATAACATATCTCAGTACAGTATTCTCCATCTGTACCATCGACTGTGTGGGGCGGCGGGTGGATTAATAGTTAATGTTCCTATTATTTATTTACTGCTGTTGTTTGCCGTTCTCAACACTGGCTCTCTAACTACAATATTGGCAACCAAAAAGTGATTAGCAAAACGTGAAGCCTGTAATTAGAATTCCTAGTGCCCACTTCACCTGAGAAATACATTTATAGCTACAGCTTATAGCTCTGAGGAATTAGGAGATTGTCTGGGATTCATAATCAAAAACCATTCTCTCTAAAATATTCACTATATTCTGAAAGTCACACACCAAAAAGAATCCACACAATCTAACTACCAGTGCAGTTCAGAGTCTAATGCGCTGATGCAACTATACCTTTTCAAATTAAATGTTTAAGTGAATGCTCGCCATAATTTGATGATAATGTTCATTAAACGCCACGCTAATAATGGCAGAAAGTCTGTCCTGCAGCGGCACGTGAAAATACGACATGCGCAAACTAAAGATAGATCAGTAACGTCATCTTAAAATTAACACTTCACTCGAAAACGATTTCATGGTTACGCATATCCCGAGTAACTTATTACTGCATCTGAGGCTGTTTATATCAACGATACCGACGCGACGCGACTCCCGGCACAGGTGGTGCGCTAATCAGTGTCTGGAGAGAACTGGGGCCTTCCTTCTTGCACAGCGTTCTTACATATAAAGCCGCGGTGCGGACGGCTAAGGGAACGCCTGATCAAATCTGGTCTCCCGACTAGCCGCTGGGCTAGTAATGCACCACTTTAAGTTATCGAATAAGTCATTGCTTCCTTTGCTGATGGCCGATGAAGCTCTCAATTTAAATGTGCAATCAGCACACAAGTAAGTAATCATAATAAAAGTCTGACGTGGTTAAGTCAAATATTTTTGGCGAGAGAATTAATTTAATTACACTACACGCAGTAGACGAACTCTGAACTTGCTCTTTGGAGATACGCTATCGCTATAGTTTTATAGTTATTCAGTAGAAACTTCTCACATCTTTATGATTATAGCGGATCTCCCTTATATTTAAATTTAAACATCCTAGCTTTATTTATTCGCCTGCTTAATCCATCTTGCTTCCTTAATTTCTAAGACAAAAACCAGAAAATCATGAATTTCAACTAAAATTTTAATTTGTGTGATCCAGAATACTGTTTCTCCTAAATTATTATGCAAAAGGAATCTAAATATAAATTTTTAAGTTTCTTGCTCTTTTTCGAAAATGGTTAGAGTTATTGAGCTGATATTCAACACATATTGATTTAGTATGACTCCTGACATGCTAGAAACATTTCAGGTTATTTACTTCATTTTTAAAGTATTGCGCAACATTTATGACTTATGACGTCAGAGGTAGTTACAGCGGACTGGCTAACACACAATGGAAAGACTGATGTGAATTTTATAAGGCGTGAGTAGGCTGCTTCCCTACAACTAGATGCCACAGCAGGCGCCTGCGTTGCTCCCATGGAGGCTACACTACATACTATTATGGGTGTTTCAGCATGGATCGATAACTGTTACCACAGAACCAGTGGCGATACTCGTCTGTACACGTAATCATTTCATGTACTCCATGTGCACTATTCCAACAATAAATCTTGAGTGAACTGGAATCCTCTAAAAGGGCGCACAAACTTTTTCTGTTTTGTTTTTGCATTGTATATATGCTTCTAAAGGTTTTGCAGAATTATCCACTGCTCAAGAAAGTCAGCAAATAATTCTTAAGGCAAATGCTGATTTCTCAAATTTGCATATTAATTTCATTTGTATTGGCGATAGCCTTGCCGCAGTGGATACACCGGTTCCAGTGAGATCACACGCTGTCGGGTGTGGTCGGCACTTGGATGGGTGACCATCCAGGCCGCCATGCACTGTTGCCATTTTTCGGGGTGCACTCAGCCTCGTGATGCCAATTGAGGAGCTACTCGACTAAATAGTAGCGGCTTTGGTCAAGAATACCATCTTACGACCGGGAGAGCGGTGTGCTGACCTCACACCCTTCCTATCGGCATCCTCCACCGAGGATGACACGGCGGTCGGATGGTCCCGGTTGGCCACTCGAGACCTGACGACAGAGTACTTTTGTTTCATTTCTATTGTCTGCCACCTCAGCATTCACAGAGAGATTTTTTTTTATGTGATGACTGGTGTGTGATGGGTCAAAAGAATAAAAATGAATTTGATAAAAAAATTAATTATTTAGCTTAACTTGAATATAGACTGCAAAGATGCTACAATTATTTCTTAAATATAACTGAAAGCAACAAATATGTTATTTAAACAAAATGCTTACGCAGAATAAATTCTATGGTCAAAACAGACGACTCATATCGAATATTCTTCTGCACCACCTTTTTTTTACGTAATCACTGTTCACAAGGACGGTGCTTGAGGAAGACTGAGGCTGTCCGAACAGTTTACATCACAGTTCATGAAATCTCGTGTTTTGTTCAATCTTTTGATCGGCCTGCGAGCCAATGACTGTTGTTGGTACTATGATAACACCTGGTTTTTAAAAATAAAAAGAACTATGAAATCTGGACTGAAATGTCTTCTAGGGTGTGGGTCAGGTGTAACAGTGGCAACTAATAAATAAATAAAAGATTGCAATCATGATTTTTGCCCAATTATCGAGTTTGCACTCGTTCTGGGATCCAGTGGCGTCTGATGGTACTATCTCCAAGATGTGCCTTGCCGCTATAATTAATGCTTGAGATAAAAATTACAGTCACTTCATTATGATGTATTTTGTTTATTTGGTATTTAATTCTTCATTAATTTTCCTGACTGTTTCATCTGAATATTTATTTTATTTATTTAGCTAGTCCCTCTATCCCACATGTATAAAATGTATACAAGGATATCGGACATGGTTAAGTCTTTACAGCATAAAATACAGTTTGTATTGCATTCCTAAGGCACAAGATATTTAAGTAATTTAGCAAAGAATCATATATACAATATACGTTAGACATAACATGCTAAGTCCAATATTCATAATGCATATTTATTTTTGTTGGATGGTTTCTAGGTACTCTCTCAGACTGTAAAAGCAATGATCAGTTAAATATGCCTTTCGTTCAGCCTTCAACTACTGAGTTTACTTACTGATTTAATATGGTTAGGCAGATTAGTGTAAATTTTTATCCCAATATGTAGAGTTGTTTTTGGCACAATGATGTTCTCTTCTTTATATGAAGATCAGACTTTTGTCTTGTATTGTATGCATGTATATCTTCATTTTTAATGAGATACCTGGGTATCTATGAATATACTGTTTTATGAAGACTGACGTTTCATAGATAAAAATGCCAGGAAGAGGAAGAATTGACTTTTTTTTTAATATGGGTCTGCATGATTTCCTATTTTTAAACCCTTCAATAATTCTTAATATTCTCTTTTGCATCCTGATAAGTTTAATATTTGTTACTGCATTGCCCCAGAAGATTGTGCCATATTTAATTACAGAATACACATTGGAGTAACATACATTTAACAGCCTGGCTTTGCTGCTACAACTTTTTAAGATCCTCATCTTGTAGCATGTTTTGCTTAGTTTTCTTTGTAGATATTCGATGTGTACCTCCCATTTTGTGTTGTTCTGGAGCCAGAGACCCAGAAATTTAATGCTGTCAACACTTTCAAGAACTTTGTTCCTTAGTTCTATTTGTATATCTGGGTGGTACCTTCCTTTTAGGTTGTAGAAGTTCACTGCTACTGTCTTTTCTTTGTTTATAATTAGCTTGTTACAGCTGAACCACTGTTCTATGCTGTTCATTGATTGGATAGCAGAGTCTTTTAGCTTTTCTTCTGTTTTCCCACTAATAAGGAAGCTTGTACCATCTGCAAATTGGAGGGTAATTTGGCAATACTTATATAAGGTCATTGACATAGAGGAGAAACAGAGTGGGTCCTGATCCTTGAGGGATGCTGTATTTCACATTTTCATATCCTGAATAGTAGTAGTTGATTTTGTTAAGGCCAGCATATTGTACTTCAACCACCTGTTTTCGTCCACATAGGTACGTCCTGAGCCATTTATTGGATATACCTCTAATTCCTAATTGGTCAAGCTTCTGCAGGAGGGCATTATGGTCAATGATGTCGAAAGCTTTCGATAAATCAAGATATATGCCTGTCACAAACTCATTCTCATCCAGTTTAGCATAAATTTCATTAAGAAAGTCAAATATTGCACTCTCAGTTGAATAGCCTTTCCTGAAATCATACTGTGAGGGAGAGAGAATTCTATGTTTGTTTAGGAAATCAGACAATCCCTTATTAAAAAAAATTCTAATTTTTTTGAAAATACAGACAGCAGGGCTATTGGCCTATAATTTCAAACGCCTTCTGGATTTCCTTTTTTGAATAGTGGTTCCAGTTTTGCTATTTTTAAGCATGAGGGGAAGGTTCCTGATGCCAGTAAGCTGTTGCACAAGTGTGTCAAGTGTTCAGCTAAGACAAGACAGCTATTTTTTATGATCACATCTGGTATTCCGTCAGTTCCACATGAGTACCCTGTTTTCAAGGTTTTTATAACTGATAAAATTTCTTCTCTATTTGTGGGTGAAAGGAACAATGATGTAGACACATTTCTTATCCTATTGGATTATGGAGGTGATATTTCGTTGTGTTCTTCCAGTTCACTAACTAACTGTTCACTTATGACTGCGAAATACTTGTTGAAAGTTTCCGTAACTTTTGTTGTCCAAGAAATCATTCATCCTTCATAACATAAGTTTATATTTTTATAGTATTTGGTTTCATTTGGTGTTTGATTTTTGATAACTTCCCATATATCTTTAGATTTGTTTTTTTGAATTTTCAATATATTTGTCATTTGCCATTGTTTTAGCTTTCCTTACGACATTTTTCAGGATCCTTTTGTAATGCTTCAGGTATAATTGAAATTCATAAGGCATGTTATCAGTCTTTGCTATATTGTGTAATCTTCTCTTCTCTGTGCAAGAGATTCTAATACCTGTTGTAATCCATTTGTTCTTTTTGAGGTTACGTTGGCATATTTTTTTTTAATGGAAATGCAGCTCCAAAGTAGGACATGACGATTTCCATGAACTTTTCGTTGGTATTTTCACAAGTATACATTTCATACCAGGTTTCTTCACTTAATCTCTGTATAAAAACGTTTGTTTGTTACTCAATCTTCTTGTTTCTTTTACAAGTTCCTCTTTCTCATTTGTTTTGCTTAGGGTGCGAAAAACAGTGAACTGTGCATATTGATCAGTGAATCCAGTATTAAGATTCCCAGCACAGAATTTGCGATTTATGTTGAGCTGGTTGTTGGTGTAACTCTTGTAGGAGAATCTATGAAGGCTTTATGTGATATGTCTCCAGTAGGGCCATTAAGCTTTGCTGGCCTTTTAAGATTCCCTGAAAATCAATATTAAAATCTCCACATATGATCAGTGTTTTGTTGAAGTTTTTTGTAGTATTTGAACCTGCTTCTAGTTTATGACAGAAACCAGTTAAGTTCCCACCAGGCTCCTATATACACAAATAACTATTAATTTTAATGTGGATAGTTCAATTACAGATACTTTAAAAACTTTCTCTTCAGCTAACAGTTGAATGGGTTTTATGTTACAGTAGTCAAAACAAGTTTTAATAAATATACAGGGCCCTCCATGGCTATATTTGGTTCTAAAGAATGATGATGACAGGTTGAAGTCTGCTGGTTTTGTGACTGGCATTGCATAGGCAGCCAGTGTCAGTTATACACATTACAGAAGCGTTTTTTAACTCATCAATAAATAAAATCTTATGTTGACTTAATTTGCTTAGCAATGATTGGACAGCTGGGTGAATCAGCATGAAATTACAAGATCTTTTAGACTTTATTTACTTGATCATTTACTTTTATTTTGTCAATAAAAATCGTTCAGGTGTACTGGAAGTACTGTTTTCCTTTTCCCTGCTGCGCTTATTCTTCTATTATCAGCTGCTGCAGAATTTTCCTCTATGTCTGGCTCCCCTCTTACTTATTTAGCTGCTCCAGTTGTTGATTCTGCTGTTGACACTATTGTTGATGATTTTGCAGCTGGTGTTAAGAGCTGGGTCTGCAATTGGTGGAGCTATTACTGCATTCGTTGCTATTGCTGTGACTGAATATTGGGGGTATCTTGTTTCTTCTTTTGTTGTTGTTGATGCTGGTGACTGTGGCCTTGTCACAGTTGTTTCCTTTGAATATTGGGGGGGGGGGGGGGGGGATGATTTTGCATTTGAGTGTTTGATGCCTCGTGTTGATAATTTCTTTTATTTTTGCGACAAGCAGTTTTCTTATGTGTGGAATCTTCACCCAATATTGTTAACATTTACGAGTTGTACATTTCTGAAATTTTGCAAAGGAAAGAAATTTGTCGGTTGGCGTTGATTATTTCTTTATTTACGCATGACCAAGATTGTAAGTCATGCCGATGTGGCATGCTCAACACTAAAATATTTGTGTGTTGACTGTCCTTGTTTTGCTTTGTGAATTTCGTTTTCGTACAAGTCATTTGACCCACCAAAAGCACAACAAAGTCTTCAGAGGATAAGTCAGCAATGTCTGTTTATCGCACATGTTTGCAAACTTCCGACGTAGAAGCACCACGCTTTAGCATAAGCGATTGTTTGTACAGTGGACTAACCGTTCAGAAGACGAGCAAATCCACCATGGCTGGCTGCCATAACAACTACTTTTTTCGTTCGGGTTTCTTTGCATGTTTGGAAGGACCGCCAGCGCTATAGCCAAAACATTCAACATCAGCACTAGACAGATACTTGATATTTAAGTAACGCAAGTGTTCAGGTCTTTCAGATTCTTTTTCTTTCATGACAGAAACTGAGTTGTTAAGCATTCTTTCGGATGTATCACTCCGCGTATTTGTAGTTGCACATTCAGCTCGCAAATGATTTTTATCACATGCACAATGTTTCTTATTTGCACAGTTGACTGCACACTAGTCTGCTTGTGAATACGATATTAAGCCCCTATTACACGATGCGCGTAAACCGTACACCTATGCACCAACGCCCCAAGAGTGCATATCTGTAACTACATGCTGGTTCACGTAGACCTATTATACCATTCACGCGGGGTACACCTGGCGCTCATGCGCAGTAGAGAGTAATAACGCTTGAAACGCAAATAGAACCGTCTGCTCTCTTGTAAAGTCGTTCGTTCTACAGCGCGAAACAAGGGGGACCGTGTGACATATTGAAACGTCATTACTTCAAATTATGTGAGCTCAAGGCTCCTATTTAATAAGAAACTCTTTTTTATCATTATTTATGAAGTAATTGTTATTCTATTATGTAGGTTACTATTGTTCTGAATTACAGACTCGGCAGTTAGTGTTGCATTACGATAGTTGGTTACACAGGTACACGCATATCTAAATTTACATTAGCACATGGAGGACCCACTTGTTTTTGGAGCTATAAGGAAGAACGAGGACGAAAACGAAAAGCCAGACGTTGTTGAGTTCGACCCTGGCTGAAAGCAAGGAACGAAGGCAGAGAATTGTATTGCTTGTGAAAAAGTGGGGCCGGAGATCCGCAAGAATTTCGGAACTTCGTGAGGATGGACATCGCCCGTTTCGGGAAGCTGCTGTCAATGATAGAAGATGGAAGTAGCAAGTATGACACAGTCACGAGGGAGACTTATCTCACCTTCTCTAATGTAAGAATTAAATCATATGTTTATATGTTTTGTGATAATACCCGCGTAGATCACTGATAAAATACCAGAACATACGGTACCCTGTTAAGTTGCGGGCTGGTTGTAACATTACGTTTCCTGGGAATCTTTTACGAGTCTGGCTTTTAGCCACAGAATAGCACAGCCCACCATTTCAAAAGTTGTTGTGGGTGTATGCACTGCAATTTGCAACACTTTAAAGGACCAAACCTTAAAAGTGCACTTGTGTTATTTTTCCAAGTTTGGAAAATGAAATGCACTCAATTTTGCAGTCCTCGTCTGTTGCACTGGGCGAAACTGCACGGACTTCCCCGCCATCACTGCCCGTTTCTCTTTTCTGGCATGCTGAAAGAACGCAAGAGATGCAATCAAATCAAACATGAACTTTCGTAAGCGAAGGCATTACGATACAAATCGAAAGTCACCGTGTAAAGTTATAAGCATATTACTCAGAAAGAAATGATTGCCAAGGTATCGCATTATGATACAGCGGGTACATGCATACACCTGTCCTCGCTGTATGCCTGAATTTAGATGATTAACGCCTCTTTGCTCCATTTAATTTCTATAATACAAAGTAATCAAAAGAAAAAATGCTGTCACAAATAGCTAGTATAAAAGGAAGTCTAGTGGCAAAAAAATGTTTTTTTTTCTTTTTTGCATTTATGAAAACCTACTTACTGAAAAAAACGCGGAAAATCCCCAACACGAAAATCTGAAACTAGTTACTAGCCAGTAGCCACCGAACAATAAGCAAACAACAAGCAGAAAGCACTAAGGTACCACCATCTGCGCATGCGCGAGTTGTCGGCCCCAGATACAGTTTCTGACCACACAAAAAAGGATCAATGAATATTGCTGTTCTTTGGTGCAAGTAGACAGTGGAGCAGTTATGATTAACAGCACGGCAGCAATAACGAAACTAACCTAGCAGCTTGAAAATTACAAAGATATAACAACAAATAAATAAAGCATGCATCATCAACGTAAAACGACAGTACTACCAAAATAAACAAAAATATAACTAAATTGCCGGTAATAATTGACATACCGTCGTATATCTTCAAGACTCTTTCAGTTCAGTTCCTTCAGTATCTCTGTGACATTTTACCTTGGATCAAACCAATCTGTGACCATTTGTGCTGCCCCTCTCTGTCTATGTTTAATATCTCCTGTAGTCCTATTTGGCACAGATTCCATGCACTTAAACAATATTCTAGAACCAGTAGCATGAGTAATTTGTAAGCAATCTCCTTTGTAGACTGATTGCACTTCCCCAGTATTCTACCAATAAACCAAGGCCTACCACCTGCTTTACCCACAAGTGAGACAATATGATAATTCCACTTCATATCCCTACAAAGTGTTGCACCCAAGTATTTGTATGAGTTGCCTCATTCCTACTGTAACTCATTGATGTTATAGTCATAGGATGCTACATTTTTTGCTTATTGGGAAGTGCATGGTTTTACATTTCTGAACATTTAAAGCAAGTTAACAATCTTTGCACCACTTTGAAATCTTATCAAGATTTGACTGAATGTTTATGCAGCTTCTCTCAGATGGTACTTCACTATAGATAACTGCATCATCTGCAAAAAAGTCTGTAGATACAATTAATGTTGCCTGCAATGTCATTAATATACAGCATGAACAACAAGGGTCCCATCACACTTCCCTGGGGCACTTCTGAAGCTACTTCTACATCTGACAATTATTCTCCATCCAAGATAACAAGCTGCACCCTGCATACCAAAAAGAGTTGCAGATTTTACTTGATACCCCATATGATCATACTTTTGACAATGAGTGTGTGTGTGTGTGTGTGTGTGTGTGTGTGTGTGTGTGTGTGTTTTACTGAGTCAAATGCTTTTCATATATCAAGAAATACTGCATGTACCTGACTGTCTTTATCCAAAGCTTTCGGTATGTCATGTGAGAAAAGTGCAAGTTTGGTTTCACATGATCGATGTTTCCAAAATCTGTACTGCTGGCTTTGAGTAGGTCATTCTGTTCAAGACACATTATGTTTGAGCCCAAAATATGTTATAAGATTCTACAACAAATCAGTTACAATATTGGATGGTAGTTTTGTGAATCACTTCTACTGCCCTTCTTGTAGACAGGGGTGTCCTGTGTCTTTTTACAAAAACTGCGATGGCCTTTTTGTTTGAGGGATCTATGATAGATAACACTTATAAGAGGAGCTAATTCAGCTGCAAATCCAGTACATAACCTGTCAGGGATTCTATTGGGCTCTGGAGCTTTGTTCAGTTTTAACAATTTCAGCTGTTTCTCAATGCTACTGACACTAGTACTTCATTTCATTGATCTTTCCAGTGGTGCAAGGAACATACAAAAATGGAGTTGTGCATTTCAGCATTTGCTTTGCTAACCTCAATTTCAGTTTCTGTCTCATGTGCTAGGGACTGGACGCTAACTTTGGTACCACTATCAGATTTTATATATGACCAGAATTTGTTTGGGTTTCATGAAATATTTGACAATATTATGCTACAGTAGTCATTGAAGGCATCATTCAGTTGTCCTCCTATCAGCCAAACATGTTTCATTCAGCATCTCTCTGTCCATAGCCCTACACTTTGTTTTACACCTGTTATGCAATAGTTTGTGTTGCTTTACAAGTTTCTTTACAGTGACTGTGTACCAAGGAGGTTCCCTCCCGTTATGAACTGTTCTGCTGGGTACATTTCTATCCAGAGCAAGGTCAACTATTCTATTAAACTTGGGCCACAGTTTCTCTACATGCTCCTGCCCTGTGCTGGAAGTTTCAAATTCGTTATTAAGATATGACCCTACTGATTTTTTTATGTACTGTACTGAACATATAAATCTTTCTGCATGTTTTGGTTGTCCTTTGTACTTTGGTAATCATTGATGCTACAACCACATCATGGTCACTGATACCAGTTTCGATGTGGACATCATCAAAGAGGACAGGCCTGTTTGTTGTCATTAGATCCAGTATATTTCCATCATGACTGGAGTTCCTAACTATCTGTTCTAGGTAGTTTTTCACAGACGGCATTTAGTAATGTTTCACATAATGTCTTATTGCACCCACCACTAACAAAACTGTAATTTTCCCAATGAGCTATTGAATGATGAAAGTCTTCACTGGTGATTACAGTGATTTGGGAACATACATACAAGTGAACTGCAGTTTTCTATAAAGTGTTCCATTACATAAGAAGATGAGTCTGGAGGATGGCAGATGGAGCCAGTTATCATTTTATGTCCATCTGTGATACTGAGTCTTGCCCAAACAGTCTCACATACAGTGTCAGTTTCTGTCTTGGTGGATTTGAGTTTCTTGTCTACTGCATCAAGTTCACCACCCCCCTTTCTCATTTGCTTATCTTTCAACATACACTTAAATTTTCCCCAAAAATCTCATTGCTATCAATTTCAGGTTTCAAATAGCTTTCTGCACCTAGTATTATGTGAGCTTCACTTCTTTTCACAGACACTTCGAACCCTGCTCGACAAGATATTAATACTTTCACATGTGGGAGGCATTTCTTGCAATCTTACACTGATACTTCTGGGTTTCCTACAGCTGTCATTTTCTGGATTAGAAGGAGGATCTTGCATTGATACTTCTGGGTTTCCTTCAGCTATCGTTTTCTGGATTGGGTGGAGGGTCACTTAATCTAAAAAACCTGTGTGTACACCCACACACAGTCAGCTATCTGAATATCAGCCTCTGATATGTAGTACATACCTGACCCATTTTGGGGCTTCTACAGTTGCAACCCTACGGCACAAGTCCAGGGAGTTTGCAGCCTAGCTCGTCACAGAACCCACAAAGTCTATGGTTCAGTCCTTCCACTCTACTAAGTACCAATGGACGATGATCATTTCTGGGGACAATCATGAGATTCATCGAAAATCTATGCACAAGGCTGGTCTTCTCAACCTTCCCTGCCAGTCTCTAGACTCACACAACAATGACCTCGGAGCCCATTTGACAGGCATCATTTGTTCCAGTGTGCACCTCAGTCTTCAGCTGGTTGCACCATGCCCCCTCAGTGGCTGCTGGAATAGTCTCTTCAGCATGTCGAATGAATCCCTCAAGCATACTCACTGAGTGCACTTTGTGTCTTTTCCTTACCGTTGCTGCCATTTCCCTAAGGGGTACCATCATTTTCCATACGTTTGAAAGCCAATGATTAGTAGACCTCTACCCTTTTGTGTTTACTCCTCTTAACACTGGACAAAAAAGGTTTCCCCAAAACAGGTGAAATGAGTCCCATTAGTTCAGTGTCAGTGAAAGACAGCACTTCAAACTTGTTGGTTAGGAAGATCAGTACAACACCATGAGTCCTCCCTGCTCCTGCCCATCTTGTATAGGACGCCTAGATGTATCGCTGACACATCACTCACAGTCAAATGGGTGAGTAATGACAGATCCTGTATTTCCTGCAGAGGAGACAGGAATGAGAATAGTACTTGTGGTACCTCTGGTACCAATATCACAGGTAGACAACTCTCGGGAGCACTTTCAATTCATCGATTCACAGGAGCTGCCAATCATGTGCCATTAGTCAGGACAGATTCCATTTACATACAAATGTCAACCAGCTCATTCCGTATTTGAGAACAACATTTACAGTGGGGCTGCAGGGTTGCTATAATTAAACATTAGTTCCCCACAATCATAGAACAATGAAACTAAGTAGAAACATTTGTAAGGCGGTGTGGAAGAGGAATAATAAATAAACCATTGAGAGAAGCACATAACAGTCTGGAAGTTTATATGGATACCATTTCAAAACTGTTTGCTGCACTTATTCAATGGTGGACCGTGGAATGTTCAGCCGTCATGACAGCTTGTGCCCTGCTAGAAGATTGCACATTGTGTCCAACATTCTCAACCATGGCAACAGAAACTTCTCCAGCAACTCATGGCACAGTTGGCTGTTGGACTGTCCGAGGATCAATTCACAAATTTCCAGTTAATTTGAACTTCCAAATTGTGTTCTTCAACCCTGGTGTGAAAAGAAGACCTCTCTGCATTCCTTTAATGCACTGATACTCATGAAGAGCAGTAGTGCTATTGCTGTTCTTTTTGGTGTTGGGTTGGTGCGTAAGCTCATAGTATTTTTTCATAAGTTCAGTAAACACAGCTGATACACATAACAAACTTTAGTCATCACTAATATTTTCTCCTTCACTATATACAACAGTCTGCCAATGCTGCGGTAACTTTTTGATATCATGACTATAGAAATCATGTGGTTTTGAGGCAAAGAATTTATCAAACAATGTTTGGAGCACATTTTCATCCGGAGAGGAAGTTCCTTATAAGTTGTTTGACAGAGATCAAAAAAGGTGAAAAGCTAAAGATGCAAGGTCAGGTGAATAAGGTGGGTCCAGAATGACTTTCCACCAACTCCTCATAGTGTTTTTTGTCAGTCTAGTAGAATGCGGGCAGGCATTATCATGGAGCAGCATCACTTTGCACAGTCTTCCTGGTTGTTGTTCTTGAATTGCATCTACAAGACATCTCAGTTGTTGACTATAAATGTCAGCGGTGATAGTTACATCGTGGAGAAGCAATTTGTACTACACCACACCATCGCTGTTCCACCGGATGCATAACATTATCTTTCGTGGATGTATGCAGGTCTTTGTTTGGGTTAAACCATTCCTTTATTTTCTGTGTGTTAGCGTAAAGACACCATTTCTGATCACCAGTAATGATACAGGATACAAATGGTGAATGCTGTTCATGAGCCAAATGATGCCGAGCAAGCAGAGATGCAAATATGGCCATCTGCTGATTTTTAGGATTTTGGCTTAGAGCATGTGGTACCCATACACTTGATTTTTGAACTTTTCCCTTTGCATGCAAATGTCACATGATGGTGGAATGAACACAGTTCATCACATTTGCCAGTTCACGAGTACAGTGATATGGATCATTGTAGATTAATGTATTTAAACAGTCCTCATTAAACCCCAAGATCTCCCTGAGTGTGGAGAGGCACTGATGTCAACACAGACCTCCTTAAAATGAGAAAACTATTTTCTTGCCATATCTGTCCAATATCATTATTCCCATACACAAACCAAATGTTTCTGGCTGCCTCTGCTGCTGTTACCTCTCTGTTGAACTCAAACAGAAGAATATGTCAAAAATGTTCAGATTTCTTCACTTGGCAGTCCGTTTTCTAGCATCCACTTCTCCACTTACTATCTTCAAATGACAAAATGAAAATAAAACTCAAATAGCAATAACGAACTACAAATAAAAAATAACAATTGATAAAAAAAAACCTATAGCAACCGGAATGCCAACATGCAAAACAAAAATTGTCTTTACTTATGCACCAGCCCAATAAAACAGCTTTAGAACTAAAGCCATGCTCAGTTTCTCCAGACTCATGTTGACTGTCAGCAACTCTATTGCACATTGGTGAGTTTGTTCAACCCTATGTCACCATACCAGTATGGGTGCCTAACGAAAAGTCATGACACTAACACCACTAACAACACAAAGCCTACAGCACACAGTCTGAATATCACTTCTATAAAGTTAGGCACCCATGTGGTAAATAGTTTTCCACCTACACTGGCTCAAATAGTAAAAGTTTAATTATAACCAGCCTGTGCATCTGACTGAGTACTGAAGTAAATTAATATTTGTGTTGTATGAAAATAATATTTCCCGGGGCAAATGTGGACTCTGACCATAATTTATTCATTATGAACTTCAGATAAAAAGCTGAAGAAACTGCAGAGATGTAATAAATCACGAACAGAAATGGCTGAGAGTTTCAGAGGCAACATAAGTCTATTATTGATTGAAATAGTGGAAAGGAACACAGTAGGAGACAAACAGGTAGATGGGGAAGGCAGCAGAGGAACAAATACACAAAGAGACAAGGCTCCATAGAAATCCTTGGATTAACAAACATACTGCTGAATTAAATTGACAATTAAGGAGAAAAACTAAAAACATGTTAACGGAAGCAGACAAGCCAGAATGTTGTTGTTGTTGTGGTCTTCAATCCTGAGACTGGTTTGATCCAGCTCTCCATGATACCCCATCCTGTACAAGCTTCTTCATGTCCCAGTACTTACTGCAACCTACATCCTTCTGAATCTGCTTAGTGTATTCATCTCTTGGGCTCCCTCTACGATTTTTACCCTCCACGCTGCCCTCCAATGCTAAATTTGTGATCCCTCGATGCCTCAGAACATGTCCTACCAACCGGTCCCTTCTTGTAGGCAAGTTGTGCCACAAGCTCCTCTTCTTCCCAATTCTATTCAATACCTCCTCATTAGTTATGTGATCTACCCATCTAATCTTCAGCATCCTTCTGTAGCACCACATTTCGAAAGCTTCTATTCTCTTCTCGTCCAAACTATTTATCATCCACGTTTCACTCCCACACATGGCTACACTCCACACAAATACTTTCAGAAACGATTTCCTGACACTTAAATCTATACTCGATGTTAACAAATTTCTCTTCTTCAGAAACGCGTTCCTTGCCAATGCCAGTCTCTACATTTTATATCTTCTCTACTTCGACCATCATCAGTTATTTTGCTCCCCAAATAGCAAAATTCCTTTACTACTTTAAGTGTGTCATTTCCTAATCTAATTCCCTCAGCATCACCCGACTTAATTCGACTACATTCCATTATCCTCATTTTGCTTTTGTTGATGTTCATCTTATATCCTCCTTTCAAGACACTGTCCCTTCCGTTTAACTGCTCTTCCAAATCCTTTGCTGTTTCTGACAGAATTACAATGTCATCGGCGAACCTCATGGTTTTTATTTCTTCTCCATGGATTTTAATACCCACTCCGAATTTTTCTTTTGTTTCCTTTACTGCATGGTCAATATACAGATTGAATAACATCAGGGAGAGGTTACAACCCTGTCTCACTCCCTTCCCAACCTCTGCTTCCCTTTCATGCCCCTCGACTCTTATAACTGCCATCTGGTTTCTGTAAAAATTGTAAATAGTTTTTTGCTCCCTGTATTTTACCCCTGCCACCTTTAGAATTTGAAAGAGAGTATTCCAATCAACATTGTCAAAAGCTTTCTCCAAGTCTACAATGCTAGAAATGTAGGTCTGCCTTTCCTTAATCTATTTTCTAAGATAAGTCGTAAGGTCAGTGTTCCAACATTTCTATGGAATCCAAACTGATCTTCCTTGAGGTCGGCTTCTACCAGTTTTTCCATTCGTCTGTAAAGAATTCGCGTTAGTATTTTGCAGCTGTGGCTTATTAAACTGATAGTTCGGTAATTTTCACGTCTGTCAACACCTGCTTTCTTTGGGATTGGAATTATAATATTCTTCTTGAAGTCCGAGGGTATTTCGCCTGTCTCATACATCTTGCTCACCAGATGGTAGAGTTTTGTCAGGACTGGCTCTCCCAAGGCCGTCAGTAGTTCTAATGGAATGTTGTCTTCTCCCGGGGCCTTGTTTCAACTCAGGTCTTTCAGTGCTCTGTCAAACTCTTCACACAGTATCGTATCTCCCATTTCATCTTCATCTACATCCTCTTCCATTTCCATAATATTGTCCTCAAATACATCGCCCTTGTATCGACCCTCTATATACTCCTTCCACCTTTCTGCATTTCCTTCTTTGCTTAGAACTGGGTTTCCATCTGAGCTCTTGATATTCATACAAGTGGTTCTCTTTTCTCCAAAGGTCTCTTTAATTTTCCTGTAGGCAGTATCTATCTTACCCCTAGTGAGATAAGCCTCTACATCCTTACATTTGCCCTCTAGCCATCCCTGCTTAGCCATTTAGCACTTCCTGTCGATCTCATTTTTGAGACGTTTCTATTCCTTTTTTCCTGCTTCATTTACTGCATTTTTATATTTTCTCCTTTCGTCAATTAAGTTCAATATTTCTTCTGTTACCCAAGGAGTTCTACTAGCCCTCATCTTTTTACCTACTTGATCCTCTGCTGCCTTCACTACTTCATCCCTCAGAACTACACATTCTTCCTCTACTGTATTTCTTTCCCCCATTCCTGTCAATTTTTGCCTTATGCTCTCCCTGGAACTCTGTACAACCTCTGGTTTAGTCAGTTTATCCAGGTCCCATCTCCTTAAATTCCCACCTTTTTGCAGTTTCTTCAGTTTTAATCTACAGTCCGTAACCAATAAATTGTGGTCAAGGTCCACATCTGCCCCTGGAAATGTCTTACAATTTAAAACCTGGTTCCTAAATCTCTGTCTTACCATTATATAATCTATCTGATACCTTCTAGTATCTCCAGGGTTCTTCCATGTATACAACCTTCTTTCATGATTCTTGAACCAAGTGTTAGCTATGATAAAGTTGTGCTCTGTGCAAAATTCTACCAGATGGCTTCCTCTTTCATTTCTTAGCCCCAATCCATATTCACGTACTATGTTTCCTTCTCTCCCTTTTCCTACTCTCTAATTCCAGTCATCAATGACCATTAAATTTTTGTCTCCCTTCACTACCTGAATAATTTCTTTTATCTCATCATACATTTAATCAATTTCTTCATCATCTGCAGAGCCAGTTGGCATATAAACTTGTACTACTGTAGTAGGCATGGGCTTTGTGTCTATCTTGGCCACAATAATGCATTCACTATGCTGTTTGTAGTAGCTTACCCTCACTCCTATTTTTTTTTATTCATTATTAAACCTACTGCTGCATTACCCATATTTGATTTTGTATTTATAACCGTATATTCACCTGACCAAAAGTCTTGTTCCTCCTGCCACTGAAGTTCACTAATTCCCACTATATCTAACTGTAACCTATCCATTTCCCTTTTTAAATTTTCTGACCTACCTGCCCGATTAAGGGATCTGACATTCCACGCTCCGATCCGTAGAACGCCAGTTTTCTTTCTCCTGATAACGACATCCTCTTGAGTAGTCCCCTTCTGGAGATCCGAATGGTCGACTATTTTACCTCCAGAATATTTTACCCAAGAGGACACCATCATCATCTAACCATACAGTAAAGGTGCATGCCCTCGGGAAAAATTATGGCTGTAGTTTCCCCTTGCTTTCAGCCGTTTGCAGTACCAGCACAGCAAGGCCGTTTTGGTTAGTGTTACAAGGCCAGATCAGTCAATCATCCAGACTGTTGCCCCTACAACTACTGAAAAGGCTGCTGCCCCTCTTCAGGAACCACACATTTGTCTGGCCTCTCAACAGATACCCCTCCATTGTGGTTGCACCTACGGTACAGCCGTCTGTATCGCTGAGGCACGCAAGCCTCCCCACCAATGGCAAGGTCTATGGTTCATGGGGGGCAAGCCAGAATACAGGTACCTAAAAGTTAGAGCAACAGAAAGTTTAAAATCACAGCATTCTCTTCAAGTTCATTTCCCTTGTATAACTCTAATAGATTCCTTCCACCTTTCGACTCCCCCTTTTTTGTTTCTTAATGGTTCAGCATGTAAGCTCTTGGTATTCATACAGCTGCTTCTCTTTTCTCCAGAAGTTTATTTACTTTCCATACAGGCAGCATGTCTACCCCCTAATTATGCATGCTTCTACATTCTTGCATTTCTTATCTAGTCATTGCTACTTTGTCATTTTGCAGTTCCTGTCAATCTCATTTTTTGGACACCTATATTCTCTTTTGCCTGCTTCATACACTGCATGTTTATATTTTATCCTTACGTCTTTGAGATTCAGTGTCTTGAGCATCATCCAAGAATTTCTTCTTGGTCTTGTCTTCCACATATTTTACCTTCTAATGTGTTCACTATTTCATCTCTCAAGACAACCTGTTCATCTTCCTTTGTGCTCTTTAACCTCACTTCACTTAATCATTGCCTAACAGCCCCAATCAAAATGACAACAGCATTTAGTTATTTCTACTCATGCAAGTCCCATGTCCTTAATTTCCCACCTTTCTACAGTTTCAGTTCGTGGAAAAAAGCACAGGTCACACTCATCTACAAGAAGGGTAGTAGAAATGATCCACAAAACTGCCATCCAGTGCCCCTGACATTGATTGGTTGTAGAAGCTTAGAACATTTTCTGAGCTCTAACATAATGGATATCTCGAACAGAATGACCTCTTCAATGCCAACCAGCTTGGATTTCGGAAACATCGATCATGTGGACCCCAACTCTCACTTTTCTCATATGACGTACTGAAAGCTTTGGATCGAGACAGTCAGACAGATGCATTATTTCTTGATTTCTGAAAAGCATTTCACTCAGTACCACACATACACTTATTGTCAAAAGTACGATCATATGGGGTATCATGTGAAATTTGTGACTGGATTAAGAACTTTTTGGTAGGGAGGATGCAGCATGTTGTCTTGGATGGAGAGTCATCGTCAGATGTAGAAGTAACTTTGGGTGTGCCCCAGGGAAGTGTGTTGGGACCCTTGCTGCTCATTTTGCATATTAATGACCTTGCAGACAACATTAAAAGTAACAGCAGCCGTTTTGCAAATGATGCAGTTATCTAAAATGAAGTACTATCTGAAATAAGCTGCATAAATATTCAATCAGATCTTGATAAGATTTCAAGAGTGATGCCAAGATTGGCAACTTGCTTTAAATGTTCAGAAATGTAAAACTGTGCACTTCACAAAATAAAAAAAAAAGACAAAGTATTCTATGACTATAACTTCAATGCATCACTGTTGGAATTGGCCAGCTCATTCAAATACTTGGATGTAACAGTTTGTAGGGATATGAAGTGGAATAATCATATTGGCTCAATTGTGGGTAAAGTAGGATGTAGTCTTTGGTTTATTGGTAAAGCACTGGGGAAGTGCAGTCAGCCTACAAAGGAGATTGCTTACAAGTCACTCATGCAACTGGTTCTAGAATACTGCTCAGGTGTGTGGGATTCATACCAAATAGGACTAAGAGGGGATAGTGAACATATACAGAGAAGGACAGCACAAGTGGTCATAGGTTTGTTTGATCCATGGAAGAGAGTCACAAAGATACTGAAGGAACTGATCTCTGCTTAACCATTACATAATCTACTTGAAATTTCCTGGTCTCTTCAGGTCCACTCCATGTATAAACTTTCTTTCCTGATTTATAAACCAAGTACTAGCAATGATTAAATTGTGAAAATTCTATCATATAGTTTCCCCCGGCCCATGGTCTCCTATAATTTTTCCCTCTTGTTGTTTTCCTACTATGAAATTCCATTCCCCCAACTCAATTAAATTTTTGGATCTCTTAACTATTTGAATAATTTATTTTATCTTGTCATACATTCTTTCAATCTCTTCATCATATGTTGAGTCAGCAGGCAATGAAGGTAAACTACTGTGGTGGGTGTTGATTTCTTGTCCATCTTGACTACTATAAAGTGTTCATTATGCCATTCATAGGAGTCTCTGTATTGATGTTTCTTATGTATTATTACACCTACTTCTGCATTACTTGATTCAGAGAAATAAATTTCCATTATTTCTTTCCATAGCTTTCAGTTCTACACAAGTTCTCCTGCTCAGGATACAAGACTATCAATCCCTGAGAGCTAGACATCCATATGTGTGTCATAGTGACGTAAACAGTTTTCATCAGTCTTGAAGAATCATTTCTTGGTTAATGTCATATGTATTTTACATTAAGGTCATTGAATAGTATGGAAGACTAATACGTATACATCCAGGGATTACTTCTGATACATAACCAAACTTATCATGTATTACACATAACAATGAAAATAATCAATTTTTGACAATGAAATGTAACTGGATTGATAAAATATCTACTCACCAAGTGGAGGCAAGACAACACACATATAAAAGAAAAGGACTGGTGCAGTCCCCAACAATCAAGCCTTCCTTCTCAGCCCGACCCGTAAGTCTCCATGACCTGGGGTTCTGGGTGACTTTGCCAAACTCTACCCCTTTCCCTAAGCCCCTCCAGTTCTTTTCCTTTCACTCCTATTCATTTCCCTTCAACTCTTGTGCCGGAAGATGGAGCCACTGGATCTGAAAGCGTGTGTAACTAAAACCTTTTTTATATGTGTGTTGTCCTGCTGCTGCTTGGTAAGTAGACTTTTTATCCATCCAATTATATCATCTTGTATCAGAGTATCATATAAGGCTATATAGGAAATTTAATAATTGTATCTATGCTGTTTAATAAGTTAACATCTATCACTAATCTCAGGAGATTTTCCATAGCTCATTGTCGCATTTCTTTCTGTGTAGCCATAAAATTTTATATGCTCTGATTTGTGTGCAGGAGACCACACGCCTGCGGGCAAAGTCAACTGATGCCACTGAGAACCTAGCTTCAGCAAGTACTGAACTGAGAAGCTGTCGAGATGCTTTGGAAAGAACTATGGTTGACAGAGACTCACTCCAAAGACAAGCTGCAAGCCAGCTGCTTGAAATAGACAGGCTCAGGCAGGTGTGACAAAATAAATATACACTCCTAAAGAGTAAATATTGTTCATAGTCATTATACATGTAGCCTAGCTAACTATTACAAAAACAGTACATCCGAAGTAAAAACAGCCCTTTATCAATAATGTGCACATTCCACCGTATATAAAAACCTCATTATGCTTAAAATCTGGAAATACTTTCAAAAATTACAATTTAAAAATTGTAACATTTGTTGATCGCTATGCATTTTTGTGCTCGTGGAATCACACACAGACTCAACTTCAAGCAGAACTACAATACTGAGTGTTTTAACACTAAAGTATATGTTTTCCTTCAATTGGTCTAACATTTCAGGGTTATTTTTGCATACTTTTGCTTTTAAATATCCCAATAGACATCAGTTACCAGCTGCCAAGTCCAGCTTCACAGACCATGACGACAAGATTTAGACTAATTACAGCATACGCAGAGGTGTTTAAGCAGTCATTCTTTCTGTGCTCCATATGAGACAAGAATGAGAAGACATCGTAACATAGTACTATCCTAAGTACCTTCTTCTATGCACTTCACAGTGATATGTGGAGTATGTATGTAGATGTATGGGTCCCACATACTTGAGCAATATTCTAGTATGTATCACATGAATGAATTGTAAGAAATCTCCTTTGTAGACTGATTGCAATTCCCTGGCATTCTACCAATAAACCCAAGTCTACCATTTGCTTTTCCCATGAATGAGCCTATGTGATCATTTCATTTCATATTCCTACAGAGTGTTATACACATGCATTTGTGTGAGTTGGCCGACTCCAGCAGTGACTCATTGATACTATAGTCACAGGATACTATGCTTTTTTGTTTTGTAAAGTGAATGGTTTTACATTTCTGAACATTCAAAGCAAATTATCATACGTGCATCATACTGAAATCTTGTGAAGATCTGGTTGAATTTTTAGGCAGCTCCTTTCAGACAGTACTTCATTATAGACAACTGCATCATCTGCAAAAAGTCTGATGTTATTATTAATATTGTCTGCAATGTCATTAATATACAACATGAACAGCTAGGGTCCCAACACGCATCTTTGGGACACACCCGAAGTTACTTCTACATCTGATGATGACTCTCCATCCAAGGTAACATGCTGTGTCCTCCCTACCAAAAAGTCCTCAACACAGTCACAAATTCACTTGATGCCCCATGTGTTCATACTCTTGAAAATAAGTGTAGATGTGATACTGAGTAAAATGCTTTTCAGAAAACAAGAAATATTGCATCTACCTGATTGCCCTGATCCAGAGCTTTTAGTATGTCATGTGAGAAAAGTACAAGTTGGGTTTCACATGATTGATGTTTTCAGAATGCATTATGGTTGGCATTTAGGAGGTCATTCTGTTCAAGAGACCCTCATTACGTTTGAGCTCTGAGTATGTCCTAAGATTCTATAACAGATTGATATAAAGGATATTGGATGGTAGTTTTGTGGATCACTTCTACTACTCTTCTTGTAGATGGGTGTGACCTGTGCTTTTTTCCAAGAACTGGGCATGGTTTTTGGTCAAGGAATCTGTGATAGATTATATTTATAAGAGGGGCGAACTCAGGCACAAAAGTCAGTATAGAATCTGACAGGGTTTTCATCAGATCCGGGAGCTTTGTTCAGTTTCAACGATTTCAGCTGTTTTTCAGCACCACTGACATACTTATTTCATTGATATTTTCAGTGGTACACAGATTAAATTTGGGCAACCCTCCTGGGTTTTCAATTGTAAAGGGACATTTGAAAATGGAGTTAAATGTTTTGACTTTTGCTTTGCTACCCTCAATTTCAGTTCCTGTCTCACTCACTAGGGACATATGATCAGAGTTGCTTTGGCTGTGAAATATCATTTGACAATATTCTGCTATAGTAGTCAGTGAAGGCATCGTTCATTTCTCTCTCTTGACAGCAAAATACTTCTCATTCAGCATCTATAGCCCTACGCTTTGGTTTACACCTATTATGCAGTATTCTCTGTTTCCTTAGAAGTTTCTTTACAGTGACTGTATACAACAGAGGTTCCTCCCATTATGGACTGTTTTACCACACCCACCACTAACAAAACTGTAATTTTCCCAATCAGTATTGGATGCTTTGTCTCTACTGATGATTACAGTATGATTGGGGAACTTACTTACAGATGAATTGAGGTTTTTGTTGTGTCTAGACAAGACAGCCTAGACACAATGAGAGGAAGCCGAAAGGCACGCGCTAAGTTACAGCAGGATGGCGTGAGGTCTGAAACAGGATACGTAATGAATGCTATAAAGAAAAGTACGTAGCTTCTGGAATACTTAACTTTAATCCTCTTTAGATACATGCAATGTTACTAATGGCACCTTGCTAGGTCGTAGCCATTGACTTAGCTGAAGGCTATTCTAACTATCGGCTCGGCAAAGGAGCGAGGCCTCGTCAGTATAGTCGCTAGCTACATCGTCCGTACAACTGGGGCGAGTGCTAGTCCGTATCTCGAGACCTGCCTTGTGGTGGCGCTCGGTCTGTGATCCCTGACAGTGGCGACACGTGGGTCCGACATGTACTAATGGACCGCGGCCGATTTAAAGCTACCACCTAGCAAGTGTGGTGTCTGGCGGTGACACCACATTCCTCCCCCGCAAATCGGCGAACGGTCGTGTTATAAGGCTTCCGCCCGCCGTGGGGAGGATCCCATGTTGACGTATGCGATGAGGTGGGGAGCCCAACAACAGGCGAGGCTGTGCCACCCGCACCCGGCCATTCGGTCCGAGGGGAGCTAGGAAACGCCTGAAAACCTAGTCCAGGGTGCACGTCAACATGCGGTGTATGCGCCCATAAAGAGACAGGGGGGGGGGCCGAAGGGTCGACCTCCATTGCGTTGGGGTATCCGACGTGCGATGACGTCATGTGGTCCGGAGCGGGCAAGAGTTCCATGGCGGAGGACAGCTGGTCACGGGAAGCGATCGGCGGCGCGTGACCCAGTGAGGCGCTTGGTGGCTGCAGCGAAGCGTCCACTGCGGGCGGCGCCGGCTGGAGGACAGGCGGCGGCGGCGGAGGCGGTAGCGGCGCGTCGCCATGGGGCAAAATGGAAGGCATCGTCGGTAACACCTGGGGATGAGGCGAGCCAGTAGATGGGTCCCCAGGGCGCTGACCGGACGGCACCGTCGCTGAAAGCAGACGGGGAGCGGCAGAACCCGTGCGACGACAGAGGCACAGCTGATTGAGATGCCGACGCACCTCACCAGAGGCCCCCAAAACCAAATACATCGCGCGGCCGAGGCAGCGAAGAGTGCGCCCTGCGAGCCAACGCCGTGAACCTCGATAGTTGCGATAGAATACAACGTCGCCTGGAGCAAAAGCAGAAGACTGCCGCTGCACAGGAACCTGATGCGGCGGGTGCAGCAAAGACATCAAGGTTCGATGAGGACGAGCGTGGAGCAACTCAGCCGGCGAGCGACCATCTCGGGGCTGAGAGCGATACGAAGACAGAAAGAGCAACAATGCGTCCTCCCGAGAATGCGACTCTTTCAACTTCAACATCTGTGACTTGAAAGTCCGGACCAATCGTTCAGCGACACCATTTGAC
This sequence comes from Schistocerca americana, assembly GCF_021461395.2. Classification (NCBI taxonomy): domain Eukaryota; kingdom Metazoa; phylum Arthropoda; class Insecta; order Orthoptera; family Acrididae; genus Schistocerca; species Schistocerca americana. Next base: position 525,463,463 of record NC_060124.1, read on the forward strand.
TGAGGCGAAAACGGCGCGGATGTTAGATGTTGAATACCATTGGCCTTGCAGAAAGACTGAAATTCTGCAGACATGAATTGTGGGCCATTGTCGGAAACAATAGTCTGCGGAAGACCTTCAATGCAAAAGATAGCAGACAACGCTTGGATGGTGGCAGTTGACGTCGTGGAAGACATCCGGACAACAAAAGGAAAATTACTGAAGGCATCTACCAGGACCAACCATCGAGCATTCCAGAATGGACCAGCAAAATCGATGTGCAAGCGTTGCCAAGGGGAAGTGGCTTTTGGCCATGCAAAGACTGTCCGCGGCGGTGCGGATTGTTGTTCGGCACACGCCATGCAAGAAGAACACATATTCGTAATCGCAGCATCGATTCCGAACCAAGTTGTTTCGTTCGCACTATACCCCAATGTCCTTGGTGAAGAAGCCGTAAAACAGAGTACCGTAACGAACGTGGGACCACGACTCTGGACTGATCATTATCAGAATGCAACAACAAAACACCACGTCGTACAAAAAGTCTCTCCTTATGAGCAAAAAATCGGCGAACCAACGGATCCTCGATCCGAGACTTTGACAAAGGCCATTGCGTAGCAACAAAACGCAAAACAGTAGCAAGGACAGGGGCAGCAGCTGTGGCTGTAGCTACACGACGAAAATCAATCGGAAACGATTCGACCACGTCATCAGTTTCCGCATCAATGAACATGCAAGCAAGTGTGGAAGAATCGAATGCTCTATCCTCAGCAACAGGCAAACGGGGCAACGCATCGGCGTTTCCGTGCTTAGCAGTGGACCGATACAAGATATCGTAGCAGTACTGCGAGAGGAAAATAGACCAGTGAATGAATTTCTGCGCTGTACGCGGATGTACAGGCTTGGTAGGATGAAAAAGCGATGTCGAAGGTTTGTGGTCTGTGATGATGGTAAAGTGACGACCATACAAGAAATCATGGAACTTATTAACACCAAACACGAGAGCCAAAGCTTCTTTCTCTATCTGTGAATAATTTATTTGCGCAGACGAGAGCAATTTGGACGCAAAGGCAATAGGGCGATCGTGCGATCCATCTCTGTGCGCAAGCACAGCACCGATCCCGAAATCCGATGCATCTACCATCAACAAAAGGGGTTTCTGGGGATCGAATGGCGTAAGGCAAGTATTTGAAAGCAACGCCGATTTCAACTGGCGAAAGGCGCGTTCGCATTCCGCCGTCCAGACGAACAGAACACCTGTACGGCGTAAGCGATGAAGCGGAGCTGAAAAGGAAGAAGCATTGTGTACATTCACTCACACCTTGTGATTCAAAATCGTGTAATGTTCTTACGACCTCATCACGCAATGCGTGGGGAACATTGCGCGCTCTGAAAAATTTCGGTTGCGTGGTTACTTTCAGTTCCAAATGTGCTTCATAGTTCTTAGCCCAACCAAGGCCCGGCGCAAAAATGTCTGCAAATTCTTCACATAGCCGAGAAACACTGGCGGAAGGCACAGTCTGATTCACTGATAGGACCTGATTTACTATAGACATGTTAAACAACTGAAATAAATCTAAACCAAACAAGTTCACTGCAGAAGAAGAACGAAGGACGTAAAGAGACACAAGTTTTGTTTGTCCCTTGTATGTTGCAAGAAGAGTACACTGTCCTAACACAGGGATATTCTGACCTGAATAACTATTTAACTGAACATTTGCGGCATGCAACGGAGGTTTGCCCAGTTGTTTGTACGTGTCGTGATTGATCAATGAAACTGCAGCTCCGGTATCGAGTTGGAATGGGATCACTTTGCCTTCAAAGTCCAAGTCTACAAAAAGTTTATTGTCCTGCTGATGACAAGAGCGACTGTCTCGTGCAATTTGAACTGATACAGGTACAGCATCACTTGCTAATTGACGTGATTTCCGGCGACGTCGACGCACAGTATTTGTGGGACGAACACAGTCACTGTTAGAGACAGTGGCACTGGACGAAGTGGAATTAACTACATGAATGTCCATGGGCGAAGGTTCACGAGCCTGAGTATTCTTGGTTCGATTCCGGCGTGAAACAAAGGGCCTGGAATGGTTGTGATTGTCTGATCTGAGCTTTTTCTGGCAAACACTTTGAACATGTCCTTTCTTATTACAGAAAAAGCAAATAGCTTGGCGTGATGGGCAATTTTCACGCGAATGTCTAGTAGCACACCGCGGGCATGATTTCACTGCATTTGGATGCTGGCGCGGCACACCTGGTTTAGAGCGTGGCGGCAGCTGCGCGGACATGTGCGAGGGCAGTTTACCGGGCCATGCAGTGCGCCCGGCGGGCCGGTTAATGTTACACACGGCTGGCGAAGTTGCAAATGATTCCCGAGCAAAGTCAAGTGTGTCTTGTCTATCCAATATGTCGATCACTTGTTGAAGGGAGGGATTAACTAGTTTCAAAATCTGTTCCCGTATGTGAACATCAGAAACGTTCTGTGCTATTGCATCACGTACCATAGTATCTGAATAAGGGAGTCCACATTCACACTCAAAAGCACAATCCCGAGTAAGGCCTTGCAATGTTGCAACCCACTCCCTATCAGTTTGACCGGCCGTACGTTTTGTATGAAAGAACGTATACCTTTTTGCAACGACATTGACTGTTTCTTTGAAATAGGCATCCAAAGCCGACAAAATTTCTTCGTAGGACAGAGTTGCTACGTCGCATCGGGGAAATAATTTCACTATCACACGGTAGGTGGACACACCTACACAGGCCAATAAAAAAGGCTGCCGCTCGTTACCTTGAATTCTGTAGGCGGCGAGATGCAATCCAAATTGGTGTGACCACTCCGTCCATGTTTCCTTAGCTGAGTCAAATTGCCGGAATGTGGGTGCCACAGCATGTTGTGGCTGTGGTAGCGGTGAAGCGGCGGCGGCCACATCGTTTTGCAGTGCACGTTGACCCTGGACGAGCTGTCCAAGGGCATCCAATAACGCCTGCGTCTGCTGATTCTGCAAGCGATAAAATTCGGACAGTACATCTGGCGAAGCCATGACACAAGTAAATGTAAGCAATTAGAAAGAACAAGACCCTTTCCGTTGACTCGTCGCCAAAAAATGTTGTGTCTAGACAAGACAGCCTAGACACAATGAGAGGAAGCCGAAAGGCACGCGCTAAGTTACAGCAGGATGGCGTGAGGTCTGAAACAGGATACGTAATGAATGCTATAAAGAAAAGTACATAGCTTCTGGAATACTTAACTTTAATCCATCCTTTTGGTACATCTGGAGATTGTGGCAATACAAGTGAGACTCTTTAGATACATGCAATGTTACTAATGGCGCCTTGCTAGGTCGTAGCCATTGACTTAGCTGAAGGCTATTCTAACTGTCGGCTCGGAAAAGGAGCGAGGCTTCATCAGTATAGTCGCTAGCTACGTCGTCCGTACAACTGGGGTGAGTGCTAGTCCGTATCTCGAGACCTGCCTTGTGGTGGCGCTCGGTCTGCGATCTCTGACAGTGGCGACACGCGGGTCCGACATGTACTAATGGACCGCGGCCGATTTAAAGCTACCACCTAGCAAGTGTGGTGTCTGGCGGTGACACCACAGTTTTCTCTAAAGTTTTCAGTTACATCAGGAGACGGGTTTAGTGGGTGGTAAAAGAATCCATTTATCATTTTATCCCCACACCTGATACTGAGTTGTGCTCAAACAGTCTCACATGCAGCTTCATTTTCTATCACAGTGGATTTGAGTTTTTTGTTTGCTGTGACGCATACACTGCCTCCATTTCCCATTTGTGAACCCTCTCAAAATACACTTAAATTTTCCCCAAGAATATCTCTGCTATCAATTTCAGGTTTCAACCAGCTTTCTGTACCTAGTATTACATGAACTTCACGGCATTGCATGAACGCTTCAAACTCGGGCACTTTGTTGCAATTAGTTTACCATTAGGATTGTAATTCTCTCACCAGTGGGGGGTATTTCTTTCGGTCTTATACTGGTGCTTCTGGGTTTCCTAGAGCTGTTGTTATCTAGATTCGATGGAGAGTTGCCTAAGCTAAAAAGCCCTTGTGTGCACCCACACAAACAGTCATCTGCCTGAGTAGCAGCCTCTGATGTGTAGTACACACCTGACTCATTTATGGGATCCAACAGTTTCAACCATTTGGCACAAGTTCAGGGAGTCGCGGGCTAGCTTGTCACACAACCCTCGAAGTCTCTGGTTCAGTCCTTCCTCTTGACTAAGAACCAAAGGACCATGATCAGTTCTGGGGCCAATGCTGTAAATAGTGAGCTTCATTGAAACTCCATGCACAAGGCTGGCCATCTCAACCTTCTCTGCCAGTTGCTGGAATGACCCAAGTATGACTTCAGAGCATAGACAACAGGCATCATTTGTTCCAATGTGTGCCACTATCTTCTGTTGGCTACACCCTGTTCCCTCAGTGGCTGCTGGAATAGTCTCTTCAACATGTTCAATGAGGCCCCCAGTCATACACACTGAGTGCACTTGGTGTCCTTTCCTGTCCCTTGCTGCCATTTCCCTAAGGCATACATCAGTCGCTGTATGTTTTAACTCCCCCTGGACAAAACAGGTTTCCCCAAAACAGGTGAAGTGAGTCCCACTGTCTAACTTCCAGTTTCTGTGAGAGAGAGAGCACCTCAAACTTGTTGGTTAAAGAGATCTGTACAACACCGTGAGTCCTCCCTGGTCTCCATCCACCCTGTGCGGGACTCCTAGGCCTCCATTGACACACCACTCACAGTCAAGTGGACAAGTAATGACAGATCCTATACTTTATGCAAAGGAGACAGGATCCAATAGTACTTCAGGTACCTCTGGCACCTGTGCCACAAGTGCACAATTCTCAGGAGCTCTTCCAGCACACCAGTTCACAGCAGCTGTCAATCATTTGACAGTAGTCAAAGTGATTTCCAGCTGCTTGCAAATGTTAACCAGTTCATCCCATGTCTGAGAAAAGCATTCACAGTGGGGTTGCATTTTGGCTGGTGCATCTGCCTGAGTAGCAGCCTCTGATGTGTAGTACACACCTGACTCTGGACTTTATTATTTTTTTATTTTATTTAAATTAAGGCCACTGATTAGCTTTCAATCTGTTGAGCTAAATAGTTTCTAATTCAATATAAGAATTGAAGTAAGTACACAAAATGAGATTTCTATCAAGGCAACACAAAAAACCTGTGGTAAAAATTGCTAGTTTCCTAAAACATTTTGGGGTTAAGTATAGTTGTTTGCAACCTCAAATACAGAGTTATTTACAATAGATGCAGATAATATGTAGGGCTATTCCTCTTTAAGGGAAAACTATATGTAACACAATATGTTAGTTAGAATATCTGCTACCATAACCAAATAACAAATGCCAATTTACCACAAATCACTTGTGAATTATGCAAAGGACAATGGTAGCTTCTAAAAATTCTCAAAAAAGGCACATTTATTTGCACTGATATACAATGAAATTCAGATGTGATGTATTCTTGGCAGAACTGTGAATCATGAATGCTGATATGCTACGAAATAAATTGTGTATTCAAAGCACTCACACTGATAACTCGCATAAATATAGTTTTGTAAGTGTCCAAAAATTCTCAAAAATAATGTATTTCTCTTGTAATTGTACAATGAAATTAGGAATGATTGTTTTGAATTAGCATATGCCTACTGTTCTCAAACATTTTGAAAGAGCAGAACTAAGTTTAAGCCTATAATTGACAATAATGTACGAGTTTATTGTGGCACTTGTGAATGTTCGAAATTTCACAGTGTATCACAATACAGACAAGTATTGGTACAATCAGTGAATGATTATACATAAGCAACGTGATCAGTAAAATAAGTGAATCTAGAACTTCAAATCAGCACATGGTTCTTGTAAACACAGTCTCACACTAAGGAGAATTCCATAGTTGACTTTTATATATAAATAAACATGCATATTGCACAGGTTTTTTACTTAGCTGATTCTGTGCACACTTATATGCTTGTGTGCTGAAGAAGCACACTGGAGCATGAGTTTATCTCAGTGAAAATTGCTAAAATAGTGTAGCACCCACAAAGCATGTCTTCTACCTGTTGCAGCTAACAACACAGTAACCAACTGTGAAACATTTCTTTATTCTGGATTCAAATTTTATTATAATCAGTTCTCCAAGAAGGCATCAATATGCCACAGAAATTTCAGTTTCTGTGTGTGTGTGGCATCTAACCATGCCTCAGAGTAGCTTGAATTCCCACTTTTGGTGCACTCGGCAGTGTTCAGTGTATCAAGTAAATGGCAGTCAGTACGGCTTCAGGCTGAAATAATTTTCCAGTTTTACGGTTCAGAAGCATACAGCATGCTTTGTTATTAAAGTTCCTATTCATGTGTTCAACGATTCTTTTTTTTTTTTTGTGGTGTATATTTGATGGTCAGTTCATACTGTATAAAAGGTTTCATTTCACTGCTCAAATATTCACCTCCATTATCTCAGAAAATGCTCATCCTCAAACTGAAATGTACGAGGGCTATCCACAAAGTACACTACGTTTTGGAATTAAAAATAAATAAAGTATTGGAAATTTTTTTATTATATACAGATGAAAGCCACACTTAAATACTACTTTTCTACATAGCTGCCATTTAAATTAAGGCACTTATCGTAGTGATGGACGAGCTTGGAAATTCCTTCATCGTACAATTCGGCCGCCAGGCCTTCAACCACGTGGTTAATCAGTAACCCGGTAGAAATACGATTTTTGTGGATTTCCTGGAAAGAGGCACTACAATAAACTCTGAAAGGTATTGCCAAACTCTGCACAACCTCAGAAGAGCAATACAAAACAACCGCAGGGGAAAGTTGGTCTCAAAGATCTTGCTGATTCACGACAACGCCCGGGCCCACACAGCAAATGCCACTCGTGAAGTTCTCGAATCTTTTAAGTGGGAATTGTTTCCTCATCCACCGTACAGTCCCGACCTGGCACCGAGCAACTTCCACTTATTCCCAGCAATGAAGAAGTGGTTGGCTATGCAGTGTTTTGATGATGATGCACAGGTTCAAGAAGATGTAACCACGTGGTTGAAGGCGCAGGCGGCCGAATTTTACGACGAAGGAATTTCCAAGCTCGTCCATCGCTAAGATAAGTGCCTTAATTTAAATGGAAACTATGTAGAAAAGTAGTATTGAAGTGTGGCTTTCATTTGTATATAATTTAAAAAATTTCCAATACTTTATTTATTTTTAATTCCAAAACGTAATTTACTTTGTGGATAGCCCTCGTACAATGGCCATGCCTTTGTGCTGTTTGAAATATTCCAGCACTTTGTATTAATTATGCATCATATAGGATGGCAGAGAGAAAATTAGACAGTGTAAGTATAAAGGAAATACAGTAAAATTACAGAAACGAGGAGCAGAAATAGACTCACCATTTATTTACAATCAATACATATATATAAGATGTTGAAGGTGATCCCCTGCGATATCAATATACACCTGTGCACATTTAAGCATATTCAGATACACCTGGCATAAAGTTCAGATATTGATGGCGGCATGGATGATGTTGTCTTTCAGTTCATGTACTGTATGTGGATTTATTTTATAGAGCCTGCTCTTCAAATGCCCCACAGAAAAAATCAAGTGTTGTTAGATCTGGCAAATGTGTTGGCCATAAATGTTCGCTGACAGTTCATTCCTCAGTGAAGACATCATTCCAGGAATAGCTGAGGCATGTGGCATGTTGCCACATCTTGCTGGAAGATGCAGTATTGTCTTTCACATTCAGTTAGCTGAGCACAAAATGTATAAAAAATTTCCATATATGCAACCATTTTGAGGATAGTGTCAAAAAATATTGGTCCAATGACGCGCATTTCCGCACCAAATGCTGATTTTTTTTCATCATGGATTGGTTGCTGATGTACAGTGTTAGGATCCTCCATTGCCCAGTACCTCACATTCTGTGAGTTCACATGACCGGAAAGGTGAAACCATGCTTCATTGTTCATGATGTAATGGAAAGGGTCTTACAAACCAAGCCATGTGCAGTAATCCACATGTATCTCATTGTCATCATCCCTTAATTGCTACACAATCATCACATGATATTCCAATTAAGACTTTTCAATATCCACAGGCATCTCCTCCTAGTTACATGTGCCTATAGGACCAGTTTACATGTAGACTTCTTTGGGCTCTGAATAATTCTTTGGCGAATGTCTGCAATAACTTCTGGTGTGTAAACTGAAGGAATTCTTTGTTGTTTTACATTTTTCACAGATGAATAAGTGCTCCAGTTTTTATACAGACTCTGTGTTGCTCTCTTTGCTGTTAGTCCCCTATCAGGATAACTGACCCTGAAAATTTTGCCTGTTTCTTTAACCGAACCTGTTCACTCTATTTCAGAAGTCAAAATATTTCATTCACATTCAAAGGGGATGTGGGCTACTTTTAACTGTTCACCCTGTACAAACAGCTTTAAAATCAGTAGAGTCATTTATAAATGTAATGACATACCTCCTTCTGTCATAAGGTGTGGGAATAATAGGACCCATAACATCACTATGAACTAACTCTAGTTGCTTTTCTGCTTTCATTCACTTCTCATCGTGCAGAAATCTTGTTTGTTTACATTCCATGTAGATGGTGCAGCATTCTGACGTCTTCCTGTTTTCAACATTTATTCCTTCCATGAAGCTCTGAAGCACTTTTAAGCTTTGTATAATTCTAATGACCTAACCTGTCATTCCAGATTTGTAGTATTTTGTTAGGGATCAGCCATTCAGGAGTTTCAGGCTAATATCAGAGCATACATTTTTGTCTAATTTTTTTTCTGCAATCACAGTATCCTTTCTTCTTTCTCCTTTTCCATGCCACTTTTGAGAAATGTCGCTTGTTCTACAATTTTTTCTGCAGTAAGATCCAACAAATCTAATACATGCAGCATATCTTTCATTTGAAATTTCCAGTTTCTGAAATTCCTTCTACTGAAATGTAGAACTCAGTATTTGATTTCACTTTCTTCTGACATCTGCAGTATTAGGCTGATAAACTAAAAGAAATACTTGCACCATGTTATTGGTTTAAACTTCTAACTATTAATTTCCCTTCTGTGGGCCCACAACACGATGCAGAAAACTCAGTGACAGAGTGTTACTACAAGCAGCAAATACGCAAAGCAAGGAAACTCGATTCTAATGAATCTATCTGCACTTGAAAGTATGTGTCAGACACACCCATAAACAGCCGGAGATGAACATTCTGCACAGTGTAAAAGCAGAGATTCACCACTAACAAAGTTGAATACAGAGTATAATATACAACTGCTATTCTTTCAGCTTCCATCTCGTTTGATGGCTTGTCACTTAATGGCATTGGCACATCTTGTAACACAAGAGAAGAAACTACTGGATCTGATATGTTTGACTTCGCTTTGTAATCTTAATCACCAAGCAAATTGGCACAATGATCAAGACCCTGAAATCATAGTCAAATGATGTAGACTGAAATACCCATACACCTGTATAGAATTTTCCACAGTTCCTTGGTTTTCTGTGGTTTTCTTTAAATTGCTTAAGGTGTGTTATTGATTTGCTCCTTTGGAAAGATTACATCTAACTTTCTGCCCCATCTTTGTCCAACCTGTGCCACTGATCCATCTATAAAGACTTTGTCATCAACAGGACATTAAACTGTAATCTTCCTTCATTCTTCATAATCTTCATGAACATTTGTGGTAATGTTAAACTAGGAGTAGATAATAATATATAGTAAATACTTGATATCATTAAGGAAACAATATTTTGTCTTAAAATAGTGGCTTTCTCACTAATTTTAATTTGTGGAAGTGTGTGGTCACTGTGACAATTTCTCTGCAGTTATGGATGATTAGCTATAGTAGTCCTCCAACTGTATTGGATTTAGTAGAATGGATTTAATAGAAATCTGTGAACTATGCATTACTCAGTTTAGATTAAAATGTACTCACCAAGAGGCAGGAGGAGAGAATGCACATACAAAGTTTAAGGAAATTTACAAGCTTTTGGAGCCAGTGGTTCCTTCTGGGAGAAGGGTTGAAGGGGAAGGAAGAGAGATGAAGAAGAGGACTGGTGAGGTTAAGGAAATGAAGTCAACCAGAACCCCAGATTGGGTAAGGCTTTCCAGATGGAATGAGAAGGAAAGACTGCCAGTTATGTTGCATTTTCAAAAATTGATTATTTTTGTGAAAACATTACTCATTTTGGGATGCTGGTAGTATTTTAGATTTACTACAAATGTACATATGCTGCACTAGTTTCTTGAATACCATGTTCATATGAAATAGAAAAACAGTGATGCGCATCTTGTATAAGTAAGATAATGATTTGTTTCTTACATGGTTTACAAAATTTTGAGGGTTTTTATCACCATATTCCTTTATTCCAGGAAAAGGACAATCTAGAATTGCAACAAAGGGCCTTAGAACGGGAAGTTGCAGATCTTCGGGATAAATTTTCTGCTACAAGTAGAAGCCTAGGTTCTGTCACAAACAGTCTTACTACTCAAGAGGGTCTAGTCATTCAGCTAAAAGGTAATGTAAGTGATTTATATCTTGCAAAAGCATTGTTTTAGGTCTAGTGTTTTAAAGTGAAAAATGTTTGGATCTCTCTCTCTCTCTCTCATTTTGTGTGTGTGTGTCTGTTTCTGGGGTGGGGAATGGGGGGGGGGGGGGGGGAATTGAAGAAAGTTTCACCTAATATGGGTGCAATATTGTTGTTTTAGAATATGTAGTTATCATTAACCTCTTGGATTCCACTGCTCTTATCCTGGCAAATAGTTCAAGCTACTTGTCCCAGTAAAAGAAAAACACATTATGAGATGCAGACTTTTTTGTTTAAAGTGTGATGAGCTACTGACGTGAAACATAAAATCATATCTCAGTAAGCACATATTTTTCATATGTAATAAGAAATAATCAAGTCACATGCAAAGTTTAAGAAAGTTTTATTTCCACTGATTATACACACATACAAGACAATGTCATCTTATGATATAAAAAAGTTAAAATTGTGGTTCTCTTCCTTAAATGATGAATTCCATGCACCTATTCTTCCTGGCAAATTGGTTAATTACATCGTCAATAGGACAATCAATGTCAGGGTGAGTGTTCAACAGAGCTAAGCCATTAAGTCAATCTTCCTTTACTGTTGACCTCAAAGATTCTCTGTACAAGAAAACAGTATAATATTCACAACTTTTCTCAAACAAATGCCAGACAGAATAATATATTGAGATCACTAAAATGGCCGCAACTTTTCTCATTGGTACGTGTTAATTATCTATGTGCCAGACAGAAACGTATAAAATACGATGACGCGGACATGCGTTCTACATAGGAAAGTACAACTACTCAATAACTCGATTCAGTCGAGTTGACTGATGAAAGAAACAAACGAATAGCATGCAGGCTGACTGGTGAGGGCGGCACAGGTAGCAGTTTGGGCGACCTGACAGGGTGGGGGTGGGGGTGGGGGTGGGGGTGGTGGTGGGGGGGGGGGGGGGGAGGGAAGAACAGAATAAATAGATAATCGTAAATGAGCTACAGAAAAATAAAGACTGCAAGATATGTTGCAGGAACTAAATGAGAGTTGAAAGAGGAAAATTAAGTATGAAGGGGCGAGAAAATAAGAAAATAGCATTAATGAGGGGTGATACAGGGAAAAGGGAACAGACAAAAAGTTGTACTTATAAGCTCAATTTGATGCCAGGTGTGAAATAAAGCACACATTCTATCATTAAGTTCACACCTATGGTGTTTGAAGGTATCATTGCTGAAAAGGACAATATGGAGCTGCAGATACATAGGTCTTGTTCACCTTGTTATATGTTCTGTAATAGCTCTCCTGCAACCACGTTATTGTGGACAGACTTCACTTGAATATAACTTCCTTCAGTTATCTCATTGTTGACTGCATCTTAAACCCTAATCTTCCTTTCTTCCTTCCTTGCTTCCTTCCCTCCTGCTTTCCTTCCAAAACATGACCAAGGGTAAATTCAAACATAGTTGCAATTTGCTGCAAAACAAAATATATTTCAGCAATTGCTTCAGACCTCATACAAAGCCGGGGTGGAATTCGTTTAAAGAAATAACTACCAATATCAACATCCTTTTTGCAGCAGATATTCCAAGTTTATTGAGCGTGCTGAAAGACCTCCTCTGGAACAACATATAGGGCTTTCATCAAAGCCTCTTTCACAATGTTTGCAGTGTCCTTTACATGCTCATTTGATTCAGAAAAATGAAGAATCTTGCAAGAGACAGGGTGGGAATGCACAGCATTGCCCCCTCTTTCATGGATAGATGCTAATGGATCAGCAGATAGCTGAAGCTGGACACACTGTTGTTATGCAACACCAATGTCTGTTCTGTTGTGGTTGGCCCTTTGTTTCAGGGTGCATTTACATCCTTGCTTTGATAACCACTGAGAAGTGTGTGGCATCAAGAACTCCCCATCATGCCATATATTATCGTTTCTTCCTGTTCCATTCTCATATGGAACATGGGAAGAATGATTGCATAAATGCCTTCATGGTTGCCGTAATTAGTCTAATCTTGTTTCCATGGCCCCAACAGGAGCAATATGTAAGGTGTTGTAATATATTCTTAAATTCCCAGCTTAATACATGTTCTTGAAACTTTGTAAGTAGATTTTGCAGAATAGTAGGTTTCTGTCCACAAACATCTGACAGGCCAGGCTTTTTACCATCTCTGTGATAATCTCCCATGGATCAAATGAACCTGTCACCATTTTTGCTGCCTCTATTTGTATATCTTCAGTATCATTGACCTATTTGATGAAGATCCCACACACTTGAGCAGTGTTATAGGGTGAGTCACATATGTGTTTTCTAAGCAGCATCCTTTGGTAAGTGACTGCATTATATTTGGAGTCTGACACGTGCTTTACATACAACTGAGCCAATGTGAGCATTCTATTTTGTATCCCCACAAATTGCTAAACTCAGGTATTTGTATGAGTTGGCTGATTCCAATTGTGACTCATCTATATTGTAGTCATATCTTATCAAGATCTAACTGGATGTTTGTGCAGTGCTTTTTTCCTGGTAGGACTTCACTGTAGATAACTGCATGATTTGCAACATTTCTGGGGTTACTGTTAATATAAAACAATAAAAATGTGACATGAGTTTTTCCTGCTGGGATATTGAAACTATCATGAATGAAATCAAACAATGGAAAATCCAGGATGGGTTGAAAGACAGAATGAAAGAATGAAGTGATAGTTATTCCACATACCAGAAGTTCAAACTGCATCTCTGTGTGGGTGTCATGGATGGAATCAAGAAATGGTTGACCATTCTTGAATCACATGGCACCAAAAGTAAAGCCATTTATATTCATAAAATTTATACGCATACAAAGTATTATATATCAGAGCTCTGTCTTCATCTCATTTACGAGCACTTAAGTCAATGTGGGAGCTTATTAACAGATAACACATGTATTATCCTCTATTATGTTATAAATAAATATTCCCATCCTATCCTACTGCCCATTACAATCATAGCACTATTTAGTAAGCTGTATGATGTCGACAGATGAAAAGACTTTACGATATAAAGCTTATAAGTTGTATCCTTGGTGTGCACTGTCTTTGCTATGTGCACAGGCAGTATCTTTAGTAAATGTATTTTTGCGCCAACTGACTTAGCTCCACATGTTGTCAGTGTACCTGAACTTGTATGTGTGATAGTTTATTAGAACAATGGTAACATCCACAGTTCAGTATATATTTAACAACATATTACGATGTAATAAGTGTCGTACTCATCGGATCTTGTGGGACTCTCACAGTCAAAAGGTTGCATTTTGACAATGACATGTACTCATGTCAGATAGCTTTATATTCTGACAGAATGTAAGTAATGTACATTTATCTCCAATTTTTATAATTGAGCTACTTTCTTAATGAAATGTTTGCATAGTTATGTATATACACCCTGTGCTTCTCTTTAGTATTTTTGTGTTTAGGTGACTTTGCAGTGTCTTGAAAATGGCCATAAGGCTGAAATTGCAATAGTAACAATAAATATTTTATACAGTCAACGGCGAATATGATGTCTTTTAAGAAATATTATATGACCGTGAATCCCAACCATGAGAAGTTAATGAAAAGTAAAGCCATTGAACAATATCATTGTGGCTACTGCTTTACTACACTGTTGGGAGTCTTCACTGTTTTTGCCCTCTCATGATCAAAGAATAACAGATTTATGCAATTTTAAGACTAGAGACCTGTGTAGCAAACAGAAAATATACTGATAATTGTAATTCTCTGTTATGGCCATCACATAAGCCTCACCATAGAGAGTACAAAATCTAGTGTAACCAATAGCTGCAACTTCAAGTTTTTGGCAAGACAGGGGTTGAGATTCCCTTTCAGTTATCCCAGTGTAGATTTTCCAAAGTTTCCCAAATTTGCTTACAATAACATTAAGCATTACACTGAGGTCGCAAAAGTCATGGGATACTTCCTAACATCTTGTCAGACCTGCTTTTGCACAGTGTAGTGCAGCAAGTCCTCTGCAGATATAATAAGCCATGCTGGTTCTATATCCATCCATAATTGCAGCCGGCCACTATGGCCGAGCGATTCTAAGCACTTCAGTCTGGAACTGCGCTGCTGCTATGGTCGCAGGTTTGAATTCTGCATCAGGCATGGATGTGTGTTATGTCTTTATGTTAATTAGGTTTAAGTAGTCTTAAGTCTAGGGGACTGATGACCTCAGATGTTAAGTCCCATAGTGCTTGGAGCCATTTGAACTATAATTGCAAAAGTATTGCTGGTGTAGGAGTTTCTGTAAGTAATGACCTTTTGATTATGTCCCACAAACATTGAATTGGATTCGTGTTGGGTGATTTGGGGTGCCAAACCATTTGCTCGAATTGTCTAGAATGTTCTTCAAACCAGTTACAAACAGTTGTGGCTTGGTGACATGACCCATTGTCATCAATAAAAATTCCATTGTTGTTCAGAAATATTAAGTCTGTGAAGCTGCCAGTGGTCTCCAAGCAGCCAAATATAACAATTTCGAGCCAATAATCGGTTAAGTTGGACCAGAGGGCCCCAGTCCATTCCATGTAAAGATAGGCCACGCCACCAGCTCGCACAGTTTCATGTTGACAACTTGAGTCCACAGCTTCGTAGGGTGTGCGCCACACTCAAACCCTATGATCAGCTGTTACCAATTGAAATCTGGACTCATCTGACTGGGCCACCATGTTCCAGCCATGTAGGTTCCAACCAATATGGTCATGAGCCCAGGAGAGGAACTGCAGGTGATGTTGTGCTGTAAGCCAAGGCACTTGTGTCAGTTGTCTTTTGCCATACCCCATTAATGCCAAATTTTGCTGCATTGTCCTAATGGATACAGCTGTTGTACATCCCACAATGGTTTTTGGGGTTATTTCATGCAGTGTTACTTGTCTGACAGCACTGACAAGTCTAAGCAAACGCTGATGGCCTCAGTCATTAAGTGAGGGCCAACAGACACTGCGTGTCTGTGGTGAGAGGTAAAGCCTGAAATTTGGTATTCTTGGCACACTCTTGACACTGTGGATCTTGGAATACTGAATTTCCTAACAATTTCCAAAATGGAATGTCCCAAGTGTCTAGCTCCAACTACCATTCGACTGCTCTGCCAATGCCGTGCCCTTTAATACCTTGTGAACATGATAATTACTGCCATCTGTGTTTGTACATATCACTATCCCATGACTTTTGTCTTCTCAGTGTATAGTATCTACCTTAAGCAATTAAGCCACATTATTTCATAAAACTTGCTATAATAGCAGAAGAATCCCATAAACACCGTGTCATAAGAGTCAAATTAGATATGAAACACAAGTAACCTTTATTCTCCACCTTGTTAATTTCAATTAAGCACTACATTATTCTGGTAGTTTCTCTTTGTTAATTCTTATCCGTATTGGTCACAAAATAACTGTGATGAAACTTAAACAGCAACCTAAGAAAAAACTGTCTGGAGTAATGGAATGCCTGGCGCCAGTGCAATGAGACATCGTCATGGGGAGAGGGGTGTCATCTTGTTGACGAATTGCTATGAAGTAAGAAGACATTCAGAGTGTAAGAGTATGTATTCAATACACCAATGCTGAAAAGTACACCGCCACTACTTCTGAAAGTAGAGACAGCTTTCAGTTACAACAGGATGCCCATATAAGCTGACTGCATGAGAAAGCTAGACTGGATAATGTCACAGTTTCTCAACAGTGTCTTCAAGCTGGCTGGTGACCTACTGAGTGACTTCCCCCTGAGGGTGTCCAGCCCTCTGCTGGGATGCATGTTTGAGTCTGGGCTGGTAGCTGCCTGGCTACCCCCTCACTGCCCTCCGATCCTGGTGGACTACCATGTTGTTGATCACTGCCGAGCACAGGCATATGTCTTTGACATCAATCATACTGGGGGCTACGGTTTGAGTACTGTCCTTCTTGGAGTTGTACCCCATAGTCCTGAGACAGGCAAGCAGCCTGGGCATAGCTGCCACTCCCCACCCACCGGTGCGCAGTCTCTGTCGGCTTCTGCAACCTTGCTGACATCAGCTGGCAGTGCTGCCTGTGTATGCTTCCTCCTTAGTGGCCCTGCTGGCATCAGCACACATAGCTTCCTCGGCCCTGTACATCACCCCAACAACCTCCACTCCAGTGGTGATCTCATATGTGTACCCAACGTAAATAAAGGGTTAATTCATTCATGGATGTCTGCATTAGTGGTCTGCTGCTTCATTCCAACAGCCATCATTCCCTCAACCCAAGTCCAAGTGAAGCAAGTGGTGCTTCATTCTGACCTTCAAACACCTGATACGTCCACCACTCTTGACATTCTAGTGTTAGAAGCACCTAACCGCTTCAGTAGGGGTTGCTGCTACCTCTACATCAGCAGCCCCAGCTCACAGTGTCAACATCATCCATTGTGGCTCTCTCTCTCTCTCTCTCTCTCTCTCTCTCTCTCTCTTTTCTACACTGCAAGCATCATGGCAAGTCAATGTATTTTTTGTTAGGTATTTTAATTGTATTTGTATGAGCAATACAAGGAAAGTAGACTCAGGTGAATTTAAAAAATGTATGTTAGCTTGAACCCTTTGGAACTGGTGGTGTGTTCATCATGAGCAAGGAGTATTACACATTGCATTGAAGGATGTAAAGTTATAGTCATGAGTATCCATTCAGGAGGAAAGGTTATGTTATAATAAGAACTGTTATATTAGTAGTATATTTAAGTGTCATCATTGTCATTCAGTTTTGTTCTCTATTGTATGTTGCATTTTATATGATTGTTAGAGGGTCAACCATGCCTTTTTTACTACCACAGGGGGTTACCTTAGAAGAAAAGTTATGAATTTTAGCAGCCAAAGTAACACTGTTGTGAGCAGAGTTTACAGATATAGCAAAGAAACTAAAAATTAAGAAGGAAAGGAACCTACCTTTGTGCAATTTGTCACTCCAGAGTATGCAAAGAAGAGGCAGCTGAAGTGTGGTGGTTGGTCAGTTAAAAACAACCAGTATCTTTCTCTGGCAACAAGGAATACTAGGCTTTACAAGGAGGCTTGAGAGATTAAGTAATAGTAGTAGTTGTGTGGAAACAAGAAATGAGGAGAGTGAAGTTGTTTGTGTGAGTTTCATTGGTACACAAAGTACTAATGCTGTGGAAGTTAAGGCGAGTATGTATCATTATCAGGTTCAGTATCTTGTGAAAATGTGGAGTCCGAATTAGCTGTAGTTTCAGATGAAGTGAGTGTGTGGTGTACTGAAGTAACTGAGTGTGGGAATAGCAATATGGATGATACTGGTTTAGGTGCAGTAGTATCTACCCCACTGGGTGCCAATGGATGGTGTTTAGAGGCCATAGAGTCTGTGCTAGTTATATGGGGAAGTGCATGTGCTTCTCATTATTGTTTTGTGCAGAGTGTAACTGCAGACAGTAATTTTACTGTAGGTATTGTGAAGGATCCATGAGAAGGTATTGATGATGTTAATATTTTTTATTTTTCTGTCTGGTGCATGCATGAGTAAGTCAGATTGTTCCTGATACAGAAGCAAGTCACATACAGGTGTCCATGTAAGAAGCACGGGTTTTCCAAATTTAGTCTACACACTTGTAGTGGTTGTCCCTACGCCTTGTTGATGGTCATTGCAAATGCGGATCACACTGGAAATTACAAGCATTTGAGCTTGAATGGTAAATCTGTTGGAATCATTTGGATGTGTGGTAGCACTACATCTTCTCCTTTAAAATATCCTTTTAATATTGTAGCTTTGATCATATAGTTCATATGCCAGATTGATATTTCTGAGAAAAATAATATGCATTCCAATTTTTAATACCAACACATGTGGTGGCATGCTTGGCAAATGTTACTAATTGCATATTTCACAAAAGTTTTGACTGATTGATTTGAAATTTTGACGCAACATTGCATTGGAATATGCCTATAGTTATTATATGGCTCCTTTTTAAATATGTTTGTGAAATGTTTGAAATGTTTTGCCAATAACTTTAGTAGTAAAGAAGTAATAAAACAAAATGTCATGCCTGACACAGCAGTTTCTCAGGCATCACGGTGTTACGACATCAGTCTCCTGAACTAAGTGTCATACGGTGACAAAAATTTGCTAGCACATTTAGTGATACATAAATGTTGCAAATGGAGTTTGTAGTAACAAAGTAATACATTAAAACGCCATGCCTAAAGCAGTAGTTATACTTCATGTACAGTGAAAGAGTAGTAAGCGATAACCTTTGTTCCTTTTGTCATTTTGTGGGGGATGTCAGCAAGAAAAATTTTCACAAAGATTTGAAATTATAAATTATCATCAGTTTGTTGCCAGTCACTAAGTGCTCTTATTCTCAAATACTAGATGCCTAAATCTGGGTATTTTGTACTTTGGTGTGGTGGCGCCTCATTGAACTATATGTCATACTTTTTCTAGGTACCTTCATGGGTGTTTGGAGAATAGTTCACCAAAGTTTCATCACAATCAGATGAATGGCTTAGGAATGCATGAATTACAAACATACAAAGAAATATTCATTTTTATATATTTAGATGAATGCAGATTCATCACCACCTATGATGGCGAGAAAGAAAAGAAAGATGAAAAATGCTTGTAAGGCAAGTGATCAGGCCAACAAGACTAAAAACTTCTAGGAAGGTGCACCTGAGGGTCAGGAGGTCCATAAAGTTGACAATATTTGCAATGTTATGGGTACTGAAGGTAGGAATAAACATTGTGCAATTGTTCAGTGGGTGGACACCATTGTATGCAGGGAGACACTGTTTCAGCCAAAGAAGACTGCTGCAAACAACACACAGTCACAAGATTCTATTGACATGAAGGTAGAATCACCTAAACTGTGTATGAAATCATTAAGATTCAGTTCACATGATACAGTGCTTGAAGGACACAGGAAAACTGGTTCAATGAGAAAAGGTACAGGAAAGCATGGCATATCAAGAAGTAGTCAATCTGTAATTAGCTTTAAAGTAAAGGGAATAAGTAGCACTACTGTTTAATATGTTGTATGCAGTAGTTCCATCTGTAGGTTTTATATGAACGTAATATTATGGATGTGTTTTCTGAAGGAATGTAGAGGTAACTTCTGTTTTATGGACAAAGTTCCGATGATGTATGAAAGCAGTGAGTTAACAAATCACTTTATAAATAGGGAGAAATGCCAAGCATGATAAATTAATTGAGTGGACCCATTATATGTTAAATAATTTGTTCCAGGAATTTTCTGAGAAGAAAGAACTTGTGTAATTTTATTCTGCTAACTCGTTAAGTGACAGTTCAATAGAGTGATGTCTATGTGTAAAAACAAGAGAAGCTTATCATATTGTCCACCACAGTATTCTCCTCTGGCAGTTCCTAGCTGCATCTTGCACATGAATCACACAGTTTTGTTACAAAATTGGACATGGGTAAGACAGCTGTATTAACTCTGCTAGTGATTGTTGAAGAAGAGCCGAGAAAGTCAAGAAGAAGATTCTGGACTCATTGATGGCCCGAACGGTGAAGTGCTGGCAGAGGAACACTACATAATGCTGTACAGTGATCTGAGATGTGTACTAGTAGAAGTTATTCATTAACTCAATTGAATCTCCACTTCATTTTCAATTTTCAATTGAAATTAGTTAAAGTATAGTATCTAATGTCAGTTTGCGCATGCACAGTATCCATTGTCTCAATGCTGTATTGACTACCATCACTCTGAAATAATATGCTTCATCACATAGATTTCAAGATCGGGACTCATTTTGTAATTTCATTTTAATGGAAGAGAAGATTTTTTTAGAAGCTTCTTATCATAATAGAAAAAGATATTTACCAAGACACAAACATGAGGCAGTCCATAAAGCCAAGAGATGGGTTTATACATTTTACACAAAGTTTCATAATAGCAAAAACTTCCAGTGTGTAACTTGTGTCCTACATAGAATTACAGTCATATTAAGATTTCTGGGGTAAAATTCCGATCATTGGCCTATGCACTGAGAATTGCAGCAAATACATTATTTATAATAAATAATATTGATTAGTGCAGATAATACTCATATTATAACAAATTGTACCTGAAATGATGCATTTTTGAAAGATCCCCAATTGGGTGATGCTTATGTTGATACCATGTATTCTATAATAAAAAAACTCCATAGAGTATGGCAGCTCTGAAGTTCTGCTTGTGGCATAAAAACAATGTTGCAACTCATTGGCCATGTTCGTCTCCAGGAGGAAAAATATGAGATGCCAGATTCTTCATTTCAGGCTTAACAATGTAGAGGAATGTGGAATTCTGTGCTGTGACGCCGCCAGCTATTCATCCACATTCATTTTCACATACTGTGAGAGGGTTGCTCAAAGCAACGAAAGGACAAGAGGACAAAATGGAATTTATTTTGTATTGTTATGCCTACATACACCGAAGAACCAAAGAAACTGGTACACCTGTCTAATATCATGTTGGGCCCCTGCAAGCATGCAGAAGTGCCGCAATATGACATGGCATGGACTCGACTAATGTCTGAAGTAGTGCTGGAGGGAACTGTCACCATGAATCCTGCAGCGCTGTCCATAAATCCATAAGAGTATGAGGGGATGGAGATCTCTTGTGAACAGCACGTTGCAAGGCATCCCAGATATGCTCAATAATGTTCATGTCTGGGAAGTTTGGTGACCAGTGGAAGTGTTTAAACTCAGAAAAGTGTTCCTGGAGCCACTCTGTAGCAATTATGGACGTGTGGGGTGTTGCATTGTCCTGCTAGAATTGCCCAAGTCCATCGAAATGCACAATGGACATGAATTGATACAGGTGATCAGACAGGATGTTTATGTATGTGTTACCTGTCAGAGTCCTATTTAGACATATGAAGGGTCCATATCTCTCCAACTGCACACACCCAGAGCATCCACCAGCTTGAACAATCCCCTGCTGATGTGCAGGGTCCAGGGATTCTTGAGGCTGTCTCCATACCTTTACACATCCATCCACTCGATACAATTTGAAACAAGACTCGTCTGACCAGGCAACATGTTTCCAGTTGCCAACAGTCCAGTGTCAGTGTTGATGGGCCCAGGAAATGTGTAAAGCTTTGTGTTGTGCAGTTGCCAAGGCTACATGAGTGGGCCTTCAGCTCCAAAAGCCCGTATCAATGATGTTTCATTTAATGGTTCACACACAGACACTTGTTGATGGTCCAGCATTGAAATCTGCAATAATTTGTGTAAGGGTTGCAATTCTATCACATTAAATGATTCTCTTCAGTCATTGTTGGTCCCATTCTTGCAGGATCTTTTTCCGGCTACAGCGATGTCAGGGATTTGATGTTTTACCGGATTCCTGATGATCACGGTACACTCGAGAAATGGTTGTATGGGAAAATCCCCACTTCTTCACTACCTTGGAGATGCTGTGTCCCAATGCTCATGCACTGACTATAACACCACATTCAAACTCTCTTAAATCTTGATAACCTGCCACTGTAGCAGCAGTAACTGATATAACAACTGCACCAGACACTTGTTGTCATATATATATATGTTGCTGGCCGCAGTGCCATATTCTGCCTGTTTACATATGTCTGTATTTGAATACGCATGCCTATATCAGTTTCTTTGGTGCTTCAATGTATAAAATGTGTCAACATACTCCAGAATGAGATTTTCACTCTGGAGCAGAGTGTGCACTGATATGAAACTTCCTGGCAGATTAAAACTGTGTGCCCGACCGAGACTCGAACTCGGGACCTTTGCCTTTCGCGGGCAAGTGCTCTACCATCTGAGCTACCGAAGCACGACTCATGCTCAGTACTCACAGCTTTACTTCTGCCAGTATCTCATCTCCTACCTTCCAAAGCTGTGAGTACCGGGCGTGAGTCGTGCTTCGGTAGCTCAGATGGTAGAGCACTTGCCCGCGAAAGGCAAAGGTCCCGAGTTCGAGTCTCGGTCGGGCACACAGTTTTAATCTGCCAGGAAGTTTCATATCAGTGCACACTCTGCTGCAGAGTGAAAATCTCATTTTGGAAACCTCCCCCAGGTTGTGGCTAAGCCATGTCTCCGCAATATCCTTTCTTTCAGGAGTGCTAGTTCTGCAAGGTCGCAGGAGAGCTTCTGTAACGTTTGGAAGGTAGGAGACGAGATACTGGCAGAAATAAAGCTGTGAGTACTGGGCGTGAGTCTTGCTTTGGTAGCTCAGATGGTAGAGCACTTGCCCGCAAAAGGCAAAGGTCCCGAGTTCGAGTCTCGGTCGGGCACACAGTTTTCATCTGCCAGGAAGTGTCAAGATACTGTTTGTCAAGAAATGTAAACCGGAAGAAATCGAGAGTCTGTCTTTGTTTCAAACCCGGAGGAATGGTGTACCATGACCTGGTCTGGAGGAATGAACTGCCTAGTGCCTTTGCAGCAACATGACATCAAAGGGAGAGAGGCACTATCATCATATCCAGAGTGCAAGAGTACTTACTCAGTATAGCGACACTGAAAAATACATTCACCATCACTTCTAAAAAGCAAACTTGAGTCAGGTACAACAGGGCATTCAGAAAAGCTGACTGGACAAAAAAGCCTGGTCATATAAAGTCACCATTGTTCAAAAGTGGTGACCAAGTACACCATCTTGTTTTGCCTTTCAGGCAAAAGTGCTGTCAAAAGGAAAGCAGTAGCCAGCTCAGCACACATAAATAAGACTTGAGGCTGGCCCTCATGCTCAGATGTGTTCAGTTGTGTGTAGATGTTTGCAGGCAGTATCCAGGCGTATACATGATACTGAGCAATGCCTTCAAGACTAAGACATCTGTAATTCACAGTGATGCAACCAGTCACCTGCTCTGGATTTTAGCTCAAGAAGATAGAGGCATCTGCCTGGCAGAAGAATGTATCCCAACCACTTGGCATATTTGTACCTTTGAGACACCTGCTGGGTGATTTCTCCCTGAGGTCACCCCCCCCCCCCCCCTCTTCAGTAGATCACATTTTCGAGTCCAGGCTAGTAGCTGCCTGGTCAGTCCTGGTGGATGATCCTGTTGCTGCCCAGTGCAACCATACACCTTCAATGTTGATCATGCTGGTGACTACAGTTTATAACAGAACGTAAGATCATGTATGTCAGTAATTTCTTTACGTGTAATGTTTTATGTAAATATAGCCTTTGACTGTGAGTTTAACAACTAAGAGACAGTTATCTTTGGTCATGCGGAAAGGAGGTCGATCTTGGGTAGAGGTGGTTAAAGGGCTTGGAAAAGGAAGCGTGGGCTGGAGGAGTTGATGATACAGATGTGGTGTAAAACAATGTTTTATTTTATATTTTTGTAGAAGTGTTAAATGTGAATAAATGAATTAAATAGTGATGTGCAAAACTAATGTACCGTTTGCCCTCTAAAAATCAAAATACCACGTCGCCCTACAAACCAGTTAGTCTCATCCAAACACAAAGAAAAACCGCGGGAACATCGCAGTGGAATCACCTCTAGACTTCATGAAGACAACAACGCAGCCATTGATATGAGTTAAGTACCAAACTGTTCGTACTTGTTAACGACCTCGGACTATAAATTTGAATCTCCTGTAGTGCCTGAAGTCACCATGTGGACAAAGGAGTAGGACAACTCAAAGAAATGTGGAAATCTTAGGAAGAGGTCTGTTAAACTTGGAGGCTCATCCGGGATATTACAGTTAAATGCGATGGGACTAATTGTGCTTCATTTTCGGGACATTACAAACTTTATAATTCGTAAAACGTGAATAACATTGTACACGTTTTTCCTGGACCAGAAAAAGTTGTGTGAGAACCAACAAAGTGCTGGCTTATCGGAGAGGTGGACCTGTGATCGACGTCGTGGTGTGAAAAGATAAGTACAGTTCTGCTTTGTTTTAAACTTTTCGTCAAAACTGTGTCCAAACACGTGGTGTCATCATGACGCTATCAGAAGAAATTAAAAAGGAAGTTGGAGAAATGTTAGACTCGAACGTGTGTGGTGTAAGTAACGATCCAGATGACTCACAAACCGAAAGAAAACCGGATCAACAGGGCTGGGTAAGTTTACTCTTTGCCAGAATGGGACAAATGCAGTCCGAATTAACAAGGGCAATGAACTCAAATAGTGACTTCCTAGAATCAAAAATAAATGCATCCAGTGAATCGCTGGAAGCAAAAATGAAAAGCAACGGGGATGTACTGAAAGAAGAGATCTGAAATTTAAAACTTCAATTAGGAGAAAGTTTGAAGGGCGTGAACTCCAAAATTGCAGCTATAGAAAATAAGTTTGTGACCTTAGAAAATAAGTTAGCCACAGTTAGCTCAAGTCAAGGGAAAGAGATTGAAAGGTTAACTGCAGCTCAAAGAACTGTGGAGGAGAGGGTAGACAAATTAAGTCTAGATACAGAATCAAAAGTTAACTCCTTAGATGCTGAATTAAATAAGATACAAGAGTCTGTAACATGTAATTTAAGTGTAATAGACAAGAGATTCACTGAAATGCAAGATAATTTTGTGTCTAGAAATTTATGTATGAATGGTGGAAGTGTGTGGCGTAATTCACCTGTAAAAAGTTTTCCTTGTGATAATTTACACCCTGTAGATTTTTTACAACACTGCTCTGACAACCTTGTTCCTGGCATGTCTAATAATCTAAAGATTAAATTTGTCAAAAAATTTCTTGAGGGAGAAGCTTTGTCTTGGGCAAACCAACATTTTGATGAGTGGAAAACATTTGATGATTTTAAGAAGAGTTTCTTAAATAAGTTTTGGTCTGAGACTGAACAGGGTAGAAAAAAAGTGAATTTTTAAATGGGCCTAGCTTCAGGGGCAGAAACCACTCAATGAAAGACTTTTGCAGGGATCAACTTAGGAAATTGGTGCATCTAGATAAACCCTTCGACGAAATGACACAAATTGATGCCCTTAAAAGGAGGTTATCTGAAAGAATACAGTGGGAATTAGTGCATGGACCTGACGACTGTTTAGACCAGTTTCTAAAATATATAGACAAATTAGACAGGGCAATGGAGAGAAATGTGCAACTGTTTAGTAACGGAAACCATTACAGTGGGAGGTGGAATTCTGATTACCGTGGGGAGAACCCTAGAAGGGACGATAGAGATTTTCAGAATGAACACCAATATGATAGAACAAGACAGTACAATGCTAATTGGAGAGGGAGTAACTGGGAAAGCAATGGTGTAACTAGGAACAACAGATGGGAAGGTAACAACAGAATGAATACAAATTGGAGGAGTGACAATAGAGGTAGACATCCGGAAAACTCCGGACCGCCTCAATGAGGGTCCACAGCTTTGGGGCGAACAGATTTAAACATAATAGGACCACTAACTTTCACACAAAACCCAATACTGTAAATAACTGTACCTTTAACAAACAGGTTAAAAACCAGGAATACCAAGTGAATTATATAAATTTTGATAAAAAATTTTGGGATGCTATGTGGCACAGTAGACCACCACAAAATAAACATAGGAGAGATCAAAGTTCTGACTCAGTTCTGGATGAGGAGATGTTAAATGATTTTTACAGCTGGGCAAGAAGGGGAGAGCAAGCTAATAATGAAGAGAGTAATAAATGTTTTAGTTCAGAATTGGGGGGGTTGTTCACACAAGAAGGTAATAGTGAATCAGCTGATGATAAACCTAAGCAATAGGAAAAAGAATCAACCATGGAAAGTGGAAAAACAGAGAGAAATAGATGAAACTGGCAGTAAAGTATACCATAGTAGTGATGATAGTATTTTTGATGTGAAAAGTATGGTAAGCAAACCAGTAAGTGAGTACAATGTTTTTATTGAAATAAATAATGAAGTGTTGGAACTTGATGATAGTTGTGGTGATGAAGCACAGGAATATGATAAGAATAGTGAAGTGACAGCTGAAAATCAATTGCTACATGTCTGCCCTGATGAGTTCATGGTTAATCAAAGTGGTGATAACAAAAGTGAAAATATTGTGAAAGAATTAGATTTGCGTGATATTATTGAAAGTAAAGGAAGCCAATTCTTAGAAATCATGTGGAACCAGTATAATGAGAGTTGTAGTAGCAAAGTGTTTTGGTATTGTCTAAGTATAATTAGTAGAGTTTTATGCCCATGCTGGTGGAGAGTAAAAGAAAGAGTCTGAGTGAAAGGTACATAAACAGTAGGGAGATATTTTGTGTGCAGCCAAAGTGTAAACTTGACACTAGTAACTTAGAATCTGAAAATCAGGTAAACCTGATGAAGACTGAAAGGGAGGAAGTAGATGGAAACTATAAAGAAATTGAAAAAGATTTATTATATGAAGTCCCCAAGGGGAAGGCAGATGAAAAGGAATTAGGCTGTCCATACATTAAAATAAGAGTAAATCAGTGGGAAGGGCACTGTCTTATTGATACAGGAAGCCCCATATGTGCAATATCAGAAAAATTTAGAGATAAAATTAGAGATGGTAAGAACTTTGTAGAAATGCCGGTTGTAGGGGTAAAAATCAGAGGTGCCACTGGTAGGCAAAGTAAGGTAGTTAAGAGTCAAGTATTGTTAACGTTTGAAATTGAAAATGTGGAGTTTGAGCAGGGTTGCCTTGTGGTCCCAAGGTTAGAAGAAAATATCATTTTTGACATGGATTGGGTCTTAAAAGTGGGTGTAAGCTTCTCTTGGGAAGATAAGACTGTTATAATTACTGAACCTGAGAAAAATAGTATTCTGAAAACAGAAATGTACATCCTTAACTGTAGTTATTCTTGCAACCATATCAAAGCTGTTGTAAGCAAGGTAGATAATCAAGCCATAAGTGATAACACATCCTCTGATCTTATAAATGAACAAAATTTCAAAGAATTAGTCAAAGTCAAATTGAAGAAAGCTGTAAATCTAAGTGAAAGTCAGAAAAATCAGTTAAGAGAAGTGTTATGGGAATTTCAGGATACATTCAGTGAGAGACCAGGGAAGGTAAAAGACTATCAGCGCAGACTTCAACTCAGAGATCATCATCCTTTCTTCCTAAAACCATATGGCATTCCATTCTCCAGGAAAAAAGATATAGAAAGGGAAATCCAAAAAATGGAAACTTGGGGGATTATAGAAAGAAGTAGAAGTGCGTACAACAACCCATTAGTAGTTGTGTCTAAGAGAAATGGTGGGGTTAGACTTGTACTTGACTCTAGGCACCGTAATAAGTTTTTGATTAGAGAAAATGACCATCCTGACAATATGGATGAACTCCTGCACAAATTTGATAATGTAAAATTTATGAGTAGCCTAGACTTGACATCTGGTTTTCACCAAATACCACTTGAACTTGATTCTAGGAAGTATACTGCCTTTTTGTATGGTGGCAAAAGTTACCAGTATTGTGTTGTCCCTTTTGGATTGAATGTATCTGTGGCTGAATTTATCAGAGCACTGGATTTTGTATTAGGTGATGAATTGTCTTCAAAATTAATAGTATATGTAGATGACATTCTTGTGCAACTGGAAAAACCTGGGAAGATCATCTAAACCTTCTGAGACAAGTCTGTTCAAAATTGAGGGAAGGGAGAACGACCGTAAAATTGGAAAAATTTTGTTTTGGAGTTAATGAACTGAAATTTTTGGGGCATAATATTTCAGAAAAGGGAATCTTACCTGATAAGGATAAACTTGAGGCCATTGTAAACTTCCCTACTCCCAAGAACAAAAAACAACTCAAGTCCTTTTTTGGTCTCACTGGAATCTATAGAAAATTTCTTAGTACCCAAACTTTAAATGCAAACTGCTTATGTAACTTACTAAAAAAGAATACTGTTTGGGATTGGACACAAGAATGTCAGGATGCATTCGTGGAAATAAAACAACAACTGTCCCAAAGTCAAATGTTGTATAGACCTGTTATGTCGTTACCATTCTGTATAATGACAGATAGTAGTGAGGCAGGTTTAGGGGCACACTTGTTTCAAAACATAGAAGTAGAAGGAAAATTAGAACACCATTCTATTGCTTTTGCTAGCCGGGTTTTACAAAAGTATGAAAAATCATATACAGTCACAGAGAAGGAACTACTTGCCATCCACTGGGTATTTAATAAGTTTAAGAGTTATCTTTTAGGGCATAAGGTAATTGTTTTCTCTGACCATAAAGCTCTATCGTATATTCAGAAGTGCAGACTCTATGATGACCGTATAACAAGGTGGGTTTTATTCCTTCAACAGTTTGACTATGAGATCAAATTTATTCAGGGTAAACATAATGTCATTGCAGATGCCCTTTCCAGACTACCAGTAGGTGCAGATGTTGAAAATACTTATGGAAAAGAGGAGAAAGAGTTCAAACTTATGTACTTAAAGGGTGTAAAAGATGAAGCTGAAATACTGAAAAATCTGTAATGATATTCGTAGAAACCAAAACCATGATGAAAATTGGAAGTTGGTTAAAAGTTATATAGGGAAAAAGGGAGGAGAAAAGGTAGATCAGTATCATAAAGTACAAAAAGGGATTTTGTTTAGGAGACCTAGACCTGACTTAGACAATTGGAAACTATGTTGGCCTGAGCAATGTATTGACACGTTAATCAGTTACATACATGAAAGCTTCGGACACTGTGGGGCAACAAAATGTACACAGAAGATACAGGAAAATGTATACTTCTATAATATCAGTTTTGTAGAAGTGTTAAATGTGAATAAATGAATTAAATAGTGATGTGCAAAACTAATGTAACGTTTGCCCTCTAAAAATCAAAATACCACGTCGCCCTACAAACCAGTTAGTCTCATCCAAACACAAAGAAAAACCACGGGAACATCGCAGTGGAATCACCTCTAGACTTCACGAAGACAACAACGCAGCCATCGATATGAGTTAAGTACCAAACTGTTCATACTTGTTAACGACCTCGGACTATAAATTTGAATCTCCTGTAGTGCCTGAAGTCACCATGTGGACAAAGGAGTAGGACAACTGAAAGAACTGTGGAAATCTTAGGAAGAGGTCTGTTAAAAGTTTGAGTACACTGAGCAATGAAGCAGCCTGGGTGTGGCTGTCACATGCCATCCAAGGCACACAGTCTGTATCTAAAATGAATAAAGGGTTAATTCGTTCAGGGATGTCTTTATTAGTGGTCCTCTGCTCAGATCCAGCCAACAACATTTGCTCAACTATGTCAGTGGCTCCCATCCAAGATAACATGTAATGTCCTCCCTACCAAGAACTCCTCAATCCAGTCAGAATTTTTGTAATACTCCTTATGATCGTACTTTCATTAATAAATGTTGGTGTGGTACTGAGCTAGTTTCTTTCAGAAATCAATAAATACTGCATTCATCTTGGTCCATGACTTCAAAATGTCACATGAAAGAATCACGAACTGGGTTCACATGACTGACATGAAAGATGTTTTTGAAATCAATGCTGGTTGGCATGTAGGAGATCATGCTGTTCAAGATGCTTTATTACCTTTGAGCTCAGAATATATTATATGACTCTATGGCAAATGGATGTCAAGGGTATTGGGCATTAATTTGTGTATAACTTCTGCTACCCTTCTTGTTGACAAATGTGACTTGTACTTTCCTTCAACTAACTGACACAGTTTTGTGTTTGAGGGATCTTTGTTTGAAAGAGAGGCTAACTCAGCCAAAATTTCTAATTTTGTTTAGCTATTCTCAATTTCAGTTCCTGAGTCATCCATGAGTGTCTGAATGCTACCTCTGATGCCACTGGCAGCATTTACATATGACAAAAATTTCTTTGGCTTTTGTGAGAGGTCTTTCAATAAGATTCTGCAACAGTAGTGACTGAAGGCTTCATATGTTGTCCTTTTGAGATTGAAATAAATTTCATTTAGAATTTCTCTATCTATAGCTTTATGTTTTTTTACATCTTTTGCACAGTAGTATCTGTTTCAGTAGAAGTTTACCAAGCAAAGTGGCATGGTGGTTAGAATGCTGGACTCACATTTGGGAGGACAACGGTTCAGACCCATATCTGGCCTTCCTTTGAATGGGTATGGCTGACTTCCTTCCCCATCCTTTCCTAACCTGGTAGGACCAATGACTTTGCTGTTTGGTCCCCCTCCCCCCAAATCAACCAACCAACCAATCAACGGAAGTTTCTTTACAGAGACTGTATACCATCAAGCATCCCTCCTATCACAAATTGTTCTACAAAGCAAGCATATCTTCTTTGCATGGTCCATTAGTTTTCTACATACCTGTACTAAGAACTAAGAGTTTAAGTTTTTCCTAGATTTATTACACAACTGGTTCTTTATCTACTTTACTGAACATGTAAAGCTTACTAATTTATTTTAAGAACTTCTGCACAAAAAATTCAGTTGTCAGTCTTAGCTGCAGATAGAAAGCATTGTGTATTATGCCACTGCTGTCATTCAATGACAGTAGCTTTTGCTTCAACATACTCAGATGGGCTATTTGGAGGTGAGGAAGGATTGGTGTGTGCCACTTCAAACTTTGGCACTTGTATCTAGGTCATACTCAAAATTCCAAGTCTTATCAATGATAATCTCACTTCAAAAATCAGCTTCTCTTTGAAACCTTTTCAAAAGTTCATGACAAACAGGCCAATAGGTCTCCTTCTGTTTGTCAGTTGGCACTTACGTAAACAGCTTGGTGCACACTTACCTCATTTACAGATCCTCAGTAGCAGTTTTATGCATATTGGCTCTGTTCACTCCTACAGCCTCTGTTATCCTATAAACACTTGATAAACAGCTGGTATTCAAAAGTGCATGACCCAATTCACATTGTCAGTGGTTTTGTTTATTCTCTGATGTCCAGAAATTGGCCCATTCTCCATCTCCGGATGACCCTCCTTGAACATATTTTGCCATCTCAGAAGTTGTGATTTTGATAGACACTCATCCCCAAAGGTCTGCTGCAATAGAGGGAGTGCCTCATTAGTGGATTTCCTGAGCCATGTGCAAAATTTGACAGCCTATCAATGCTCATCAGAATGCTGCATCTTGAGCTTATACTGTGCACCACCTGAGGGTTTCTGTTTTTTTGTCAGTCTTGACTGAATGAAAACCTGGGTCCAACTTACTATGGGCACACTGTGTGACTAAAACCTATCTTCAATCTTGGCCAGAGTGCACATGCTGAGACCAATGGAAGGTTCAGAAAAATTGGTCTCGGTGTTTTCCAAGTAGAGACTGTACCATATATACTGGGGTTGGACAAAATAACATAAACATCTCATTACTAGAGAGTTTTTCAGTCTTAGTTGTAAGGTGCTGGCCCTTTTTTACCATTGTACTACAATGACAGCATCTCTGAATGGGTTCTGAGTCAACACTGCATCTTTGATCATTATGGTGTCGTGTTCATCTGTCATAACAACAGGTCTTACAGAATTTTGGGGACGTGTTTTTGGTGTCCACTTAATTGATACAAGAATGACAATAATCATAAACCTACTATGCATAGCTAGAGCTACTGTATTTACTGTCATGACAGAATACAGAGTTCATAAGAAGACTACATCTGCAATCACTAAACCCAATGGTAGAGACAAGATATTAATGAGAACCATTACCTGTAAGAAGAAAGACATTACCACAAGAGTGATTGTTACATTAAATGTGCATCCAGAAGACACAGAGTCAATAGAAAGAGTGCAATAGGAACCACACACAAAAAACATACAGGCAGAGCTGCCATTGTCAGAGCTCTTGTAAATGAGTTGGACATGAAGGAGAGGCTTCACTATTGCAACAGCTACAAACCAGCTGAAACATGCAATGTATTGGTTTATTTATTTATTTATTTATTTAATGTTTCCATGAATCTGCTGCTATCACTAACACAGGGTGCTTGTGTATATGAGGGTTGGAAATGTAACAGTAGCAACTGTTTATTTACAACTTATACAAAATAAATGTTTATTTCAAATTTTATAGTCCTTCAAAGGAGTCACCAGCATTGTGTACAACCTGTTGCAAGTGACATGGAAGTAATAGGGCACCCTTAGCAGTGCCAGCTGTGTTGATAGTTTCAATGTGCCAGATGCACCTTAGCACTGTACTGCAAAATGATGGGCAGGTCCTACAGAAAGTGTCATCATTTCTTACTCAAAGCTGACCAGAGGGCTGTATTCCAAAAATGAATTGCTTAGGAAATGAAGTGTCAACTGTTTCTGCAGGACTTACCCATCATTTTACAGGAAATGCTGGGGCACCTGGTGTTCAAGTTGTGACTGATTTGCTCAAACAATGGGCCTAGAAAGTGCTGTACTAACAATAGGACTTAAGTCCGGCATTCACTTGAAAACTGTTGCAGAAATTTGCCAGGAAATAGACTGCTGTGCTCGAATTATCAATACAACAGGCACTGCCAAGGGCATCCTATTACTAAAATGCTGGTGACTACTTTGAAGGACAGTAAAACATTGACACATATATCTGTTTTGTATAAGTTGTAAATAAGTAGTCAGCACTATTATAGTTCCAACCCTTGTGTATATGAAGAGTACCAAGGGAAGCATACAATTCTGATTGTCTAATTGCAAAAGGGGAGCTTGACTGAAGTTCTGAATTGTATTAAGCAATTGTATTTTGATTTTCAGTGGAAACAAAGCTGGAAGGAATGCAAAGATGTAACATCCCATCCACGACAATGTCCTGCAGTAAAATGTTGGATTTGATAAGATTAGGAAATGAAATCAACCGTGTTGTTTTCAAAGGACACTAAGTCTGGTTGTCCAGACAAGGACTTGCTTCCCCCCCCCCCCCCCCTATTGTGACTCTTATGTATTAATCAGTGTTTCATCTTGCTTGGTGGCTTTTCAGTGGATCCTATGATCAAGCTGAAAGGGAAAGTAGTTGGTAAGATCTATGAAATCATCTCAGGCAACAATGTTCATTATGCCACAGGCATTGTTCCCAAAAAATAATTGCATCATCCAAGAAGAAAATGTCCCCATTCTCACAGCCAGAAATGTCCTAACTTGATTGGTAAACCTGAAGATGAAATATTATCTCCCTGGCCTCCACCCTGGGAAACAAGTAAGGGACCATCTCTCTATACTCATATATGCGTAACTGCATCATTGTCTATATCAGATCTTTGCATCTCCGAGAGAGTAATCTAAGATTGTTTGCTCATACTTTATACTGAATGAAAATGCATTTTGGCTGTTTTTGGTTCCTCTTCTTTCCTGTCTGTACCAATTACAACATACTGAATCTTGGAAAAAGATCTTGTTGTGTCTGGAAATGAAAATTTCTTCCACATCAAGATACTCAGATCAGTGCTTGAAATAATCCATGCTCCACTTGACTTCTTACTGATGCTGCTGACAACCAGTTACTTTCTCAGTATGAGGACTAAGTGTAGCAAAGTCAACTTTCATCCTCTAAATGCATGAGAACTTTCAATAAGAAGGATTAGGGTTGCTTTGGATTCCAACAGTGACAGTGCACCGTGTTAAGAAGGTTCTCGTGTTATTTTGCCAACCTGCTCTATCTTTCTCAACTATACTATCTCCTTTTAAATGCAAATATGGCTGATGTCTTTGCAGACACTCATAAAGACTGTGGCTTGAACTTCAACTTATCTCTCTCATCTTTGTCCTCTTCCCCCTCCCCCTTTACACAGTTTTTTTTCTCTTCTGTTTCTGTATAACTCCAGCTCCAGAACTTGAGATATTGTTAGCTTTTTCAGTCTGTCTGCCTGTTTTAATCTTCATATCTGCAAGCAAAGTGTTTGGTTAATTTTAAGAATGTTTGTGGTTTCTTTTTTGCATTGTCTATTCCTTTCAATTTGCAGAGGAAGTCAAACTGAAGGAAGAGAAACACCAGAGAGTACACAATGAACTCAGGCACCTGTTAGAATCTCTTGCAATCCAGCTGAGTTCACCTACAAGATTCGTTGAATCAGCAGAAGGTAACATCAAGGAACGGATCCGAGAAATTCTTCAGGACAATAAGGACAAAAGTGCCGTGAGTTCACATAGTTTATGTCACTTGTTGATTGCTGGATGCACAGTGAGACCATTATTTGTGCATGAAAGATTCCAATTTTCTTTAATTTCAGTTGATTTCTCATGATACTTGCTATTTATTTCGTCATATTTCATAGTCTAGTAACTAGTTTTGTTAGTCATTACGAAAAATGAAAGCTATTCCCTGATCTTTTTTGTAGGAAATTGCATTGCACATTTCACATAAAGACTAATGCATAATGTTGAAAGTATCTTTTTGTCTATTTTTATCAGTATTATCAGATTGTTTAAACTTAAGAGAAGACCCAAAATGTTTATTCCTATATCAGCATATCGTGCTTCATGGATCTAAATAAGTATAGATAGTAGGTGTTGATAATAGTACCATAGTAATGAAGATAGGCCTCCCAGGCTCATGGAATCTGCAAATAGTATTATAATTTGTTTACTTGAACTATTTTATCTGTACCATGTGACTCACGACTCTTACACATATGGGGTAATGTGAAGAGGTAGCTAAACCTTAGAATCTTTAATTCCAAAAACAACTGACCTATCACAGGTCTGACGAAGAGAGCAAAAGGAAACACCTTTGCCTACCAGAGAGATGACAATTATACCAGTGACATTTTGTTTTTGCCTTGGTAATTTAAGTCAATTATCAATTTGATTTGAATAATAGTTTATTTATATGACTTTATAAAGTACCTGTATTGTGCATATTTTGTTCAGATAGAGAACGTGAACTGCTCTGCTATCATAGAATTTTTAGCTTTGATCAGATTATCAGGAGTGTAAATCCATTGTGGCCCTATTTCTATTGAAAATGATCCTTGGGAAAGATCAGCAATACTGTAACCACATAAGAAAATTTTGAGAAAATGTAACTTTGGATTAGATGATTTGTAATAAGATAGCTGACCTAAAACATAAATGTACCATACATTTTAAATATGTCAAAGCTCAGTGCAAATTTGTTACTGATTTTGTACCATGGATGGGACTTTAGTTCACAGCTTCATCTCAGGAACACAACAGCAAAGTAGTGAGCCATACACCCAAAACAGTCAAAGCTAATTTTATCCACTGAGATGGCCAGTGTTCTCATGAAGTAAAAGGGACTCTTTGTATTGATTACCTTACCTATATAGCAAGAATAGTTTTTGCACTTTTAAATGTACTGAGATTTCACCACCTGGATCTAAATACTGACCAGCCATTCTGTCTCTTTGTAGTTTTATCTTATAAAGGGTAAATCAATAATACCAATAAGACTTGAATGCCACATAAGTGTCCTGGACCAAATGGAAGTGAAAATAAGGAATGAATGAAGCAAAAATGGATGCAAGAATAATAAATGACAGGCTTTCTGTGAATTCAAAAGTAAAATTTTGCTAACTGATCTGACCATAACTCCTAAGAAGTTTTGGTTCTACAAAAAGTCAACATGAGGACAAAACTATGTGTTTAGTTGCTCAGTTCTAACACCAGAATGTAAGATAACAGAGAGAATGACAAAATATTGATTTTGCTCTTCTTAAAATATTTCCATGCAGAGATTGTTATATGGTTCCTCCTTTCAGTCATTGCACAAATGCTAAAAAATCTGATACTTAGAAAAGTGATCATGGAACAGGAAATCAACTAAAATCACTCAACAGCAGAAAGGTATGTGGGCCTGATTCTACACCGATTATGTGAAAGAGCTTGCTTTCCTAGTGGCAGTTAAGTGTAGGTCTCTGCAACAACAAAGGATACCAAGTGAATGGAAAAAATTGCAGGTCTTTCCAATTTTCAAGAAGGATCACCAGACAGATGCACATAGCATAGACCTATATTGATGACGACAGTCTGTTGTAGAATTATAGAATACATTTTATGCTCATGCATTATGACCCTTATAGAGGAAAAAAAAACACCTCTAAAAATCAAAATGGATTTCAGAAACAGAGATCTTGTGAAACTCAGCTCAGTCTGCCCATTCATGAGATTTATAACACTGTAGACAATGTTGCTCAGGTCGAAGCTGTGTCCCTTGGCTTCCAGAAGACATTCAGTGCAGTTCTGCACTTTAGTTTAGTTCACAAAGTACTATCTTACTGAAAATCAGATTGAATTTTTGAAAAGATTCAGAACTTCCTAGCAGGTAGAGCTCAAATGTTGTTTCCAGAATGAATTTTCACTCTGCAGCAGAGTGGGCACTGATTTGAAACTTCCTGGAAAATTAAAACTGTGTGCTGGACCAGGACTCAAACCTGAGAACTTTTTCCTTCTACAAACAAGTGCCCTACCAACTGAGATATCCAATCATGACTCATGACTCGCCCTCACAGCCTTTACTTCTGCTAGTACCACAGTAGTCAAATGTTCCAGGTTCAGGTCACAGTCCAGCACACAGTTTCAGTCTGCCAAGAAGTTTCAAGTCAGCATACACTCCACTACAGAGTGAAAATTCATTCTGGAAGCAACCAGGAGATGAGATGATGGCCAAAGTAAAAGCTGTGAGGGCAGGTTGTGAGTCATGCTTGGGTAGTGCAATTTGTAGAGCACTTGCCCATGAAAGGAAAAGGTTCCCGGTTTGGCACCCAGTCCAGCACACAGCTATAAACTACCAGGAAGTTTCAGATGTTGTTGTCAATGTGACAAAATTGACAGATCTAAAATTAATTTTAGGAATATTCCAATGGAGTGTTATAGGACCAATACTGTTTGCAGTGTATATTAATAGTCTAGGAGATATGGTTGGAAACTCTGTGAGGCTGGTTCTGGACAATGTTGTGTACAGGAAGGTTGCAATACCAGAAGACAGTAGTGAAATGCAAGAACACCTTCAAAGGCTCAATGATTATTGCAGGGGCTGGCATTTGACCCTGAAATAAGGAAATGTAACATATTGCACATAAATGATAAGAAAGATCCTTTACTGTTTGATTACACTACCAGCAATAAATCCTACCTAACAGCTCATATGTCCACATTTGGCATGGATAACAGTGGCAGTGCATTGTGGCATGGAAGCAATGAGGCCTTGGTAGGTCACTGGAGAGAGGTGGTACCACATCGGCACACACAAGTCACCTAATTCTCATAAATTCTGGTGAGGGAACAATGAGCTCTGATGCACATTCAATCACATCCTAGATGTGTTGGGTTGGGTTCAGATCTGATGAGATGGGAGGCAGCACATCAATTGGAACATGTTGCTGTGTTCCTTGAACCATTCCATCACACTACTGACCTTGTGACTTGGTACATTACATTGTTGAAAAATGCCACTGCCATCAGGAAACATGATCATCATGAAGGGCTGTACGTGGTCTGCAACCAGTGTACGATACTCCTTGGCCACCATGATTCCTTACACAAGCTCAACTGGATCCTTGGATGTCCATGTGAATATTCCTCAGAGCATAATGGAGCCACCACTAGTTTGTCTCCATCCTGCAGTACAGGTGTCAAGGAGCTGTTCCCTTGGAAGATGACAAATTCGCACCCTCCCAGCAGCATGATAAAGAAGGCATTGGGATTCATGAGAACATGCAACACTCTGCCAGTTTGCCAATGTCCATTGTCTACCATCATGTGCCCATTTCAGTCATAATTGCTGATGTCATGGTGTTAACATTGGCACAAGTGTGGGTCATTGGCTTCGGAAGCTGATTGTTAGGAATGTTCGGTGCACTGTGTGTCCAGACACACTTGTACTCTACCCAGCGTTAAAGTCTGATGTTAGTTCCATTACAATTCTGTTTTACCAGTCTGCTCCTCGAACACCCAGTTTCTGAAATGCTCATCCGAGCATTTGGGCCATCACAGTCTGCCCTTGGTCAAAGTCAGATAGATCACACACCTTCCTCATCTACACATGGACAGCATGACCACTGATACTACATGCACCATGCATGTGTCTGACTAGTTGTCATCCCTCACCAGGTGCTGCTGCTATTGATCATTTATACTGATAGTAGGTTGGTGGTCATAATGTTCTGGCTGATCAGTAAAAACTAGCTGCTGGAAAAGCAGACACAAGGCTGAGATTCACTAGAAAACTGTAAAGGAAGTGTAAGTCACCCACAAAAGACTTTTAGGGATACAAAACAGTTGTTCAACTGATTCTTGAATATTACTTGTCAGTCTGGGCTTCCTACATGTTTGGGTAAATAGTAGAGATAGACAGGATCCAATGAATAATGGCCGGCCGAAGTGGCCATGCGGTTAAAGGCGCTGCAGTCTGGAACCGCAAGACCGCTACGGTCGCAGGTTCGAATCCTGCCTCGGGCATGGATGTTTGTAATGTCCTTAGGTTAGTTAGGTTTAACTAGTTCTAAGTTCTAGGGGACTAATGACCTCAGCAGTTGAGTCCCATAGTGCTCAGAGCCATTTGCACCAATGAATAATGGCACAGTTAGTCACAGGTTTGTTTAGTAAGCCTGAAAGCTTTACAGAGAAGCTCAGCAAACTCCAGTGAAGATGCTGCAAGAGAGGTATTGTACATTGTGGAAAGGTTTAATATTGTACTGTATTGTATTGCATTTCTATTTGTCCTAGACTCTACAAAAGCAGCTTATGCATAAGACATTGCATACGTCAATTTATATGAGTACAGGTGAATTGATTTCTATGCATACATATTAAAAATAAAAAATAAAGCACTTCATACGTATAATTATTTATATACTACACCTTATACATTTATAACAATAATGGTACTTATTACTACATATATTTAATATTTTTCCGTGGAGCAAACACAGTAATGCTGTAAAATGGCTCTAAATATTTTCCAAAGGTTTTGACCTCAGTATTTGCTTTTATGTTTTCAAGAAGGGTGTTACAAAGCTTAAAACTATTTTTGCACAGGGACATGCTGATTTGGGTCATATGTACGTTTTTGTTTTGTTTGGTAAAGTGATCGTCAGTATCAATATTATCAAAAGGAAAGATGCTACTCACCATATAGCGGAGACGCTGGGTCGCATATAGGCACAACACAATGACTCTCACAATTAAAGCTTTCGGCCCTTAAGGCCTTCGTCAACAATCACACGCACGCACTCATGCAAACACAACTCGCACATGAGACTGCAGTCTCAGGCAACTGAAACCTCACTGCAGGCAGCATCACCTGTGCATGATGGGAGTGGCTGTAGGGGTGGCGGCGAACAGTGAAGTGCTGCAGGTTAGATGGTGGGCAGGGGAGAGGTGGGGAGGGGGGACGATAGCAGAAAAGTAGAGAAATAAAAAGACTGGGTGTGCTGTTGGAATGACAGCTGTATAGTGCTGGAATGGGAGCAGGGAAGGGGCTAGGAGGGTTAAGGGCTACAAAGAAATCTGGGGCATAGATATGGGTACCCACATGGCACCATCCTATGCCAACCTATTCATGGGCCATCTAGAGGAATCCTTCCTAAAAACCCAGAATCCTAAACCCCTCACTTGGTTCAGATTCATTGATGACATCTTTGCTATCTGGACTGAAGGTGAGGACACCCTATCCGCATTCCTCCAGAACCTCAACAACTTCTCCTCCATTTGCTTCAGCTGGTCCTACTCAACCCAACAAGCCACCTTTCTAGATGTTGACCTCCACCTCAAAAATGGCTACATCAGCACCTCTGTCCATACCAAACCTACTAACCACCAGCAATATCTCCACTTGACAGCTGCCACCCATTCCATACCAAGTAGTCCCTTCCATACAGCCTAGCTCCCCGTGGTCGTTGCATCTGCAGTGACGAGCAGTCCCTCTCAAAATATACTGAGGGTCTCACTGAAGCCTTACGATCAACATTTCCATTTTCCCTGTATTTTTTCGGTAAACTTCAAAATCGTAGACTGATTAAATCCTTTCTTAGAGGCTATCTCTCTGGTGCTGAGACCAACAGATGAATAAGCGAATATAGCAGCTTTCTTTTCTGGTGTTAATTCAACTTCTCACTGCAAAGTCTCAACTCAAAATGGCAGTATAAACACTGGTTTCATTGTAAAACCAAACAACAACAACAAAGAGTTGTGTATTTTTGGAAAACATGTGAAGAAGTCAGATTATTAAGGCAAGAATATTTCAACAAAGTTTAGCAACAATGGGTCTGGTACAACCTGAAGCAAATGGATACAAAAGACAAAAAGACAAAGTAATTCATGGTGATGCAATAAATATTTCAACCACTGTAATTCTAAGGTTGAAATTAGTGTGGTTAATGTTCACAGCTTGCTTGTGATTACTCAGAAAGGAACTGATGCAACAAACTTCAAGTACCATACTTTTCAAGTTAAGACAGCAGAATCTTGTGATCCACCTCGTCATTATATTTTGACAGGTTAATACACACTCCTGTTGGTTCCTCTTTC
Organism: Schistocerca americana; assembly: GCF_021461395.2. Taxonomy (NCBI): domain Eukaryota; kingdom Metazoa; phylum Arthropoda; class Insecta; order Orthoptera; family Acrididae; genus Schistocerca; species Schistocerca americana. The sequence continues at coordinate 525,504,294 of NC_060124.1, forward strand.
TTGTCCATGAGGCTTAGTACATAATTTATCCTCTCATAAATGACAGTTGTTGTTGACCTCTATACTTATTAAGCTGTGTTGTTAATTACATAGAATTTTGTTTTTATTTACAAATTCCATAGATTTGTCATGCATATAGCTTTTTGCTAATATTTTTGAAATGCAAGAGGATACTTTGATGTGCATGGTCTAGATTTGAAGGTTTTAACATTGTAGAACCTAAAGGTGCTCAATCATACTTAAAGGCCTAAATGAGCTAAGTAGTGCTTTCATAGAAAAAGTAGGGCATAAAGGGGGCTTTTGCAGAAGAACATGATTTTTAAATAAACTCTCTCGATTGTGGAAACTCCTATTTCACAACTTGACAGCTGAGCAATTTTTTGCCAAGTCTGTCAAAAACAAGTAAGTAAACATAGGCTACTTTTAACATTCATTTTATCTGCCAGTCATGTTGCTAGGCATCTTCCCTGGATTTTCAAAGTGAACTTTAAAATTGGTTTACTGATATGCACATGTAATTCAATTGTAGTTAACATTTTACATGATCACATTCTTATTTTTTAGTTACCTTTTTTTCATCTTCTAAGTGTTCATTTACTTTAATTTTAGGCAAGCCATGATAAAAAGCCACATTTCCTTCAACACAAAGATTACACAGCTCACATTATGAGCCTCGCTAGGAAGATGAATAAATAACAGATTGAACCATTAGTTTCCTCTATGACTAGTAGTGCAGTGGACAGCTTTAATCTAGACTTGTATGAGGCTTTAGTGTCAGCTAATGTGCCATGGAACTTGCTAAATAACCCTACATTTTAGGTCTTTCTGCAGAGTATCAGCAGCAACTGTATGCCAGATGAGTCGACATTGCACAAAATTTATTTGAGACATGTGTATGAAAAGGCTATTGCTCATATTAAAACAGACATTGGTGACCAATTTCAGTTGACAAGATCACTGACAGTTGTGGCAGATTTATACCTAATGTCATGATGTTGAAATTAGATTCCACAGCAGCAGGAAAACCCCACCTACTCCTGTATAAAGAACTGGAGAAGATAACTCACACTGTCAGGGATGCCCTACACATTCCGTGGCGAGGAGAAAATGTGTATGGGAAATTTTTGCTGTTGTTGACAAGACTATGCTGTCTACATGTTAAAAGCTGGAGCAACACTGAAAGAAGTCTATCTCAATGGAAAATCCAGGATGGTATGTATCAGTATTGTAAAAAGAAAGTTGCTACTCACCATATAGGAGAGATGCTGAGTCACAGATCGGCACAACAAAAAGACTGTCACAAATATTGCTGTTGGCCAGTAAGGCCTTTGTCAAAATTAGACAACAAACACTCATTAAAACGCTACTCACATGCACATGACTGCAGTCTCAGGCATCAGAGGCCACAGCAGCAGATGCCTGAGACTGCAGTCATGTGTGTGAGTTGTGTTTGCATGATTGCGTATGTGTGTGTTTATCATCTAATTTTGACGAAAGCCATACTGCCTGAAAGCTATATTTGTGACAGACTTTTTGTTGTGCCTGTCTACGACTCAGCATCTCCACTCTATGGTGAGTAGCAAATTTCCTTTTCACAGAATTCCATCCCAGTATGATCCATTGCAGCTGCCTTGTCCATGGCCTAAATCATCCAGCAGAGGAAGTCAGAAATAATTTTCCTGAAATTAAAAGTGTCATATTCCTCTGTTAAGAAAGTGTTTCTCATAGTTTCTACCCAGATTCAGTCCTTTAAGGAAATAGCTTCAGACATTTCCCTCCCATTTGAACCCATACTTACACATTGGTTCACCTGGATTTCTGCAGCTTTATATTATGCCAAACTCCACAAAAAGTCAAAGAGATAGTAGATACATTCAACTCTAGTAAATCAGCTTTTATGAGAAAAGCCAATATGACCCTAAAGAACAACAAAATTGTGGCATCATTGGCATTTTTAAGAGCTCACTTCCAACATCTACCTTTTGCAATTAAATGCAGTCCACATCTCTGTCACTGAATGGGGCTGTAGACATGATCTCCAGGGTGCAGCTGCATCTGAAAGAAATATCTGGTTCAGTGGGCACAGCATGCATCACTAAACTGAGGAATATTCTTCTGCGGAACCCCGGATATGAAGATATGTGGAAAGTGTCCACCATTATGCAGGGCAGAACTTCAAAGATGGACTGTATTGGGGTCCATGTGCAATTCCGTCAATGAATTGGGCACCATTGACCTCTTGTGCCATAGAGAGATCTTTCTGAGCCTACTGAAATGTACTGAGAGTGAATAGAAAAAGTTTCACTCTACAAAATGTAGAAATATGGCTAATTGTGTACTGCAATAACAAAATATAAAAGTTTTTATTAGTTTTAGTATTAGACCACAAACTGTGATCATACATAGGTATTCATCTCAAACATGTGTTTTTATATAAGTGACAGAAAGAGTTTTTCAGTAAAAGACTTTTCATTAAAATATTATAAAAACAGAAAATAATTGCTGCACAAGTTAAATATCCCAATTTTTTCTGCATTTTTTTTAGTGCGAATATAAGGAAAGTTAATTGTAATAGACTTTTCTACATTAATATTAGTGTTCAATACATTTTTCTTTAAAAGACTCCAAAAAGGCCAAAATAGTTTGTTTAGACCTAAAGAGAGCTATACCAGGAAAATAAAGGACTAAAATCCATTCTATAAAAGCCTAAAAATCTTGGCCGTATTGATGAGCCTGTCATTATTTACATTATCTCTCTCACCTCTGTTTATGTGTTGGAATTACCCTAGATGTTTTCTATACTGCAGGAAAAGTGCCTGCTCAAAGAGAACAGTAGTTAAACTTGGTTTAGAGCACTCTTCTTTGAGAAGTTGTAGGTTTTCAGTCATTTTATCACTTTTGTTGCTTCATCTTGTGTGACAGTGCTGCTGTACATTGCTTATTTTATGTTTATTGAATTAAGTATTCACAACAATATGGAAATGGTAGATTGATACTCACCACATAAAGGAAGTGTTGAGTCACAGACAGGCACAGTGAAAAAGAATACTAGAAATATTTAAGCTTTCAGACAAAGTCCTTCCTCAGAAGTAAAAGTCCCACACATTCAGACAACAATATTTCACACACACATGGCTACTGTATCCATGTGCAAAGGCCCAACTGTGACTGTGTCTGACATGAGAGCAATCTGCTGGGCTTGGCGGTGGGGATAAGGAGGAGGCAAGCAATGAGAGGGGGATAGGGGGGGATGGGGTTGAGGGATAGGTGGGCTGTGCTGTAGTAGGAGCAGGGAAGGGGTTAGACAGGAGGAGGGCAGGTTGAGGATGTGTTTTAGGGAGAGTTCTCACCTCCAAAATACAGAAAATCTGGAGTTGGTGGGAAGAATCCAGATGCCACAGGCTTGAAGCAGTCATTAATGTGAAGCACATCATGTTGGGCGGCATTTTCAGCATCTGGGTGAACCAGCTGTCTCTCAGCTACATTTTGGTGGTAGACATTCATGTGGACAGACACCTTGTTTGTAGTCATGCCCATATAGTATGCAACATATTGGTTAATATATCACATGGCTGCTTTCAGAGGTAGCACTGTCTTTGATATGGCAGGAGATGTCAGTGACAGGACTGGAGCAAGCGATAGTGGGAGGGTATATGGGACAGTTCTTGCATCTGTGTCCATTGCAGGGATATTAATCATGACGCAAGGTGCCTTCAACAGGTGTGGAATAGGGGTGGGCAGATATTTCTCATTTCAGGAAAGGATGAAAAATACTTAAAACCCAGGCAAAGAGTGTGATTCAGTTGCTACAGTTCTGCGTGGTATTGAGTCTTGAGAGGAGGGCTCCTTTGTGCCAGCAATGGGGGTTTGTAGGAGATAGCAGGTGACTGGTGAGACAAGGCCTGGGAGACCTATTTCTGGACAATGTTGGAAAGGTAATTTTGATCTGTGAAGGTGTCAGTGAGAGCCTTGGTATATTCTGGTGTTTGGGAGAGGTGTGGAAGATAAGGCCTCTGGAAAGGACTGATACTTCTGCAGGACTAAGGTATTTGGAGGACAGGTTCCATATCTACGTTTAAATAGCTACTCCACAGGCCACCTGTACCTTTTCTGTTCAACTGGCAAATAGAGTGAAGTAAAAACAAATGTCTATATTCTTCCATATGAGCCCTAATCTCTCTAATCTAAGATTGTCTTCATGGCCCTTACATGAAATGTACAGTGTTGTCAGTAGAATTATTCTGCAGTCAGCCTCAAATGTCAGCTCTCTAAATTTCCTCAATCATGCTCCTCAAAAAGGATGCTGCCTTCCCTCCAGTGATACACATTAATCACATCAACTAGAAATTTTGTTGAAGTCATCTTGTATCCTTCTACAGTCACTCATCTGTGAAACCTTCCCATACGCCACAGCATCATCAGCAAACAAACACAGACCACTGCTTACTTAGTCTGAAAAATCATATATGTATATAGAAAATATAAAATTCCTATCACATTTCATTACTATTTTGTGGTTATGCTACGGCTATGAGTATGTCGGATGGTGGGAGGGATTTTATGAGGGTGTGGTAAATGTATCAAATATATAAGGCAGGGTTTTGTGGCTATAAGGGGATGTGGGAGAGATTTGATGGAGGCTCTTGTAGTGGTACTGGATAGTGCTAGTCCAAGGCAAGCCAGGACTATAAGATGAATAGATTGGACCAGTTTTTTGAGGTAGTGTTGTGCATGCTGCACTAGTTCCTGGAGGGCAAGGGTTTCACTGTGGGAGATGGTATGCAAGAATTTAGCGTTGCAGAGCAGGAAAATTTCACAGATGTAGAGGAGGAAGTGCAAGGTGGTTTGGACATGGTAGATATGGTTTTGTAGGTCTGGGTTGGTGAGGGTTGTGGAATAATGAAATTTGAACAGATAGAGCTCATTGTGGAAGGAGGGGCAGCAGCTGTAGATGGGTAATTTGACAGTCAGGTGGGGGGGGGGGGGGGGGGGGGTTGTTCAAAGAGCTAGGCAACAGTGCAGGAACTGTATGTGAGACTGGGTTCTGGCTAGGGTTAGGAAAACTTTTCTGTACTGGCATAGATGGAAGAAGTAAGGAACCATTGTGAAACATGAAAAATGTAAAATTGTGTAAAAATATGTGGGAAAATCCCAAAAGGATGAAATAGATGAAGTATAGTGAAAAAGATGAAACCTGTGTAAGTAGGGCCTACAGTGAAAAATGAAAACAAAGTAAAATTGATGTGAAAAGAGAAAAAAGTTAATAGAAAGACTTTAACAGCAGAAGAGGCATTGTTAGGTACAGTTACGACAAAGTATGTGTAATGCGGAAAGGTATGGAAAGACACACGAAAATATGTAGGGGTGAAGAGAGGTAGTGTGATAAATTTGAAGAAATAATTATTGGTAGGAAGAATGAGGACTTTGTCTGAAAGTTTAAATATTTCTAGTATATGTTTTTTTCATTACACCTGTCTCTGACTCAATGCCCCTTGTATGTGGTGAGTAACACTCTGTTCTTTCCATAGCACTGTTATTCCATCCAGGACTTTCTGTTGTCGTATTAGGTACTCTCATTTATATTTTATTTTTATCATATTATCTGCAACACCTGTGAAAAAATTGTTAAATGTGTTGGCAACTTCTAAGGGATTTGTTAAATTTTTTATTTTCTTGTGATAGCGTTATATTTTTACATGATACTGTGTTTTCACCAGTGTCTTTTTTTATAACACTCCACATGGCCTTAACTTTGTTTGTTGGATTGCATATGTATTCATCATTATGCATTGTTTTTGCTACTCTTATTACTTTTCTCAGTATTTTGAAATGTTTTTCATAATTTTCATGTAATTGAGGTGAGGAATTATTTGAGTTACATATTTTATGTAGCAGTCCCTTCTTCTTGCTTGAAACCCTTATTCTCTTTGTGATCCAACAGTTTGTTCTAGAATTGTCCTTTGTGGTTACAGTAATCTGTGTTGAAAATGCTAGGTTACTATAATTTTTAAGTCAATACTGGAACAAAAGTGATCTTCTATCATAATTTAACAAAAAAAAAAAAAAATCAGTCTAGTGCAAATGCACCATTTGCAAGCTAAAGTGACTGTTTCTTTCTTTTTTTTTTTTTAAATCAATGAAGGTGTTAAATTTTTCATTAAGATCATTAATTTTATAAATGTGTGACTATTTTTCTTTGTTTGGTAAGCTGTTGAAGTGGTTTAGGTTATCCTGACTGTAGCATCTACATGTGTTTTTTAAAGATATGTTGTTCCTGAAACTGCCATTTACTATCAGCGTTAGTATTTGAGCTAGATGGTCGCTAAGGCCTGTGTTGAAAATTTTTAGTGAAGTGCTGTATAAACTTTTCTTGACTAAAAAATGATGTGGAGCTGTTTTGCAAGTATCTGTTACCCAGTAAACATTATTTACTTTTGCATTTAAATTGTAGGATGCAGCAAGGATCAAAAGGGCCTCTCTATTTCTACTTTTTGTTAAGAAAACCAATGTTGAAGTCTCCCCAAGTCAATTCTCATTTTATTTACTTTATTTAGCAATGTTTCCAATTTACTTAAGAAAAGTTCAAAATTCTTAGGTGGTGATCAGTAACTCTAGCAATAACCAAGTTGAACTAAGTAATTTTTATAACTTCGTAGTACCCTTCACGTGCATGCTGTAGGATATTTTGTGGAGTATAATGCAGATGTAGAAATATGAATAATCACACTGTTCTTCAGATTTGGCACCCCATTGCTTCCGTGTTTTCTCACATCCAAAGATATTTGTAGCTGGAAGTGATGGGCATTCATTCAATCATTCATTCATCCACCATGTTCCATAGAACTTTCAGGTTCCAGCTGCCATCTGCAATGCTCCTGCAGAGCAGCATGTTACATGTTTAGCTTTATCTGTATTTTTTCTTAGTTTAATTTTTAAATTACTTGCGTATTTTAGTATTTAACAGGTATACCCTCATGTTTTAATAACTGTAAAGTGCAGGTTCATGTAATCGTAGCAAAGTTGTCATTTGTTTCTTTTGAGCGGCCTCTGCCCATTCCTCTCAGCCTAGTCAGGTTGCAGCTGCTGCCTGTCGCCAGCAGAGCAGCAAGTTATGTATTTAGTTTTCTGTGGGTTTTTTCTTTGTTTAATTCTTAAATTCTGTTAAGGTTTTTGTGTTTAAGAAGTGTTATCTCACAGTTTAGTAACTGTAAACTGTAGATTCACACAATCTGTAGCACAGTTGTAATTTCTTTTGAAAAGCCAGCTACACAGCTCAGTAAGGCATCAGTCTCCATTGCTGACACATCAGAAGGGTAGCAAGTTACATATTTAGTTTTCTCTACATGCTTTTATGGTTAATGTTGTGAATTGGCAGGAGCCAATTCACGGAGTTTGGAGGAAGCTGAAATGCACGCTATAAGCTCTCGCAGGATGGCGTGAGGTCTGGAACAGTTAACGGAAATTATAGTAGCAAATAAAGTACGTAGTTGAAGTAATACTTAACTTTATTCCATAATTGATGTACATTGGTCTGACGGTACAGGCTTTAATATCTCAATGGAATGGAAATGAGCGTTTGGCGTCATTGGCCGGGAGGCCCCTCGCGGGGCAGGTCCGGCCGCCATATCGCAGGTCTTATTACATTCGGCGCCACATTGGGCGACCCGCACGCCGGATGGGGATGAAATGATGATGAACACAACACAACACCCAGTCCCTGAGCGGAGAAAATCTCCGACCCAGCCAGGAATCGAACCCGGGCCCAGAGGACGGCAATCCGTCACGCTGACCACTCGGCTACTGGGGCGGACTAATATCTCAATATAAACTGGTAATGGCGCCTTGCTAGGTCGTAGCAATTGACGTAGCTGAAGGCTATGCTAACTATCGTCTCGGCAAATGAGAGCGCTATTTGTCAGTTCTATCTCTAGCAAAGTCGGCTGTACAACTGGGGCGAGTGCTAGTACGTCTCACTAGACCTGCCGTGTGGCGGCGCTCGGTCTGCCATCACTGACAGTGGCGACACGCGGGTCCGTCGTATACTAGCGGACCGCTGCCGATTTAAAAGGTACCACCTAGCAAGTGTGGTGCCTGGCAGTGACACCACAGTTAATTCTTAAGTTAGTAATAGCAGTACAGAGTACAAATAGGTGCATGCGCAGGAGGAGCTTCCTCCAGTTCGCGAACAGCTGAAGATGTTTATGGCCACGGTCAGCCCATACTCAGGATATAATAACACTATTTCACTTGACCACAATATTTTATTGACTTTATTACGCCTTACATGTTTTGGCATTACACCATTTTCAAGCGACCCAAAAATATAACACATTATTTTGTGGCTAACAAAACAAAGAAGAAATCTGTCCAATATATCTACACAGAATCTCTTAACCATAAAACATTGTGATATATTTGAAAATGGTATAACACCAAAACATGTAAGGTGTAATAAAGTCAATGAAATACTGTTGTCAAGACAAATAGTGTTATTATAGTGCAACTAAATGATCGCAACATCTCATAGAGCATTTATGCAACATACATCTTCAGGCTGATGCCTTGGTCTGTAGAAGCAGTGGGGCATCTGATGCATTGATAAGACACCTCAGGTGTCACTTGTTTTGCCTTGGGCTCTGCTGCTGAGGCACCTTGCAGTATACTGGGCCTGGGGGATCACCCTCACTGCAGGTTGAGTGGGGTGTAGTAATGTGTAAATGTCACTTGAAGTGGAGATTCAATGTCAGATGACCTCACTCATTCACCTTTTGAGTGCCACTCCTTCAACAGAGTCTGAGCAGGCACAGAAAGGGAGATGGGGTTGCTAGTTACCAGAAGCTCCAATGTTAGGCATGTTGCGAAGCCCCTTAGAAAAATGGTGTCCAGGATCTGAAAGAAACCCAGTGTGTGCTCAGTATGTTTGTCAGGGGTTCTCGTATGAGTTGTGAAGAAGGCCATGCATGCAGCTATCAAGCATGCAAGGTGTAGTCATCTCCAAGGTGCTTACATTGCCACCAACAACATCTGTTGCTTGGTTTCTGAGGCCACCTTCAACTTGTATGATTGGCTGGTGGAGACTGTGTTAGTGCTTGTGTCGAACCTCATATCATACAGGTTTTTGTTTATGTGTTTTGGTTAGATCAGGTCAGTGTTGGCTAGACCATCAGCGAAAGAGGACCTGTGTTCCTGCTGCAGGTAAAGGCAAATACACCATTCATTTGCAAATTATGTCTACAAGTACCATGAGTTGACAGAGCTTCTCATAAAAAGTGACTTACTTTGTAATTAGTCATTTTTCTGTAGCTTGAACTTCTATATTGTGTGTGTGTCTGTGTACTTGTCAGGCTGTCTTTAGTGTGGATAGGATCTGTGATTGCAGTGTTCAGATGCGAACTGAGTTGGTGATCCAAGCAGCCTTGGCTTCCATCCCACAGCTTGAGGCTGTTACCAATGGGCATCACTGTGGGGGGCAAGATGGGACAATTTGAGGGACATCCAGCATTACTCAAGTGTTCCCTGATTAGTTCACTACTGCGGCTACCTCAGACACTGGCAGCACTGAGTTTTTAATCCCTCACCCTTGGTTGAGTGGGAGGTAATTCCGAGGTGTGGCCAGCAGCCAAAGACTTTCTGAGGGGCCAATCAGAGGGCCTCTTTGGTCTGACAAAAAGGTTTCAGGCACTATCTGTGGTGATGAAATCCTTGAGGCAGATGAAGTCACTCGCCTTGTTCCAGAGGAATCCTCTCAACCTGCAAAGTCTGGGCATTCACAGAGTTGGGATTACTGGCAGTTGGGAGCTCCAATGTTAGGCACATAATGGTGACCATCAGGGATATGACTGTGAAGGAGGGGAAGGAATCCAATGTGCACTCTACATGCGTACCAGGAGGAACAGGTGCTTCCTGATGCCACGCAGAGCACAGGGTGCATTCAACTGCAGGTGGTGGCTCATGTTGGTACTAACTATGTGCATCACTTTGGACCAAAAGAGATTTCCTCTGGTGTTGGGCAGCTAGCCGAAGTAGTAAAGACTGCCAGTCCTGCTTGCAAGATGAAAATGGGGCTCACCATCTGTTGTCTCATTGACAGAACCAGCTGTGGTCCTTTGGTACAGAGCGAAGTGGAGGGTTTGAATCAGTCTCAGATGGTTCTGCAACCATATAGGTTGAAGATTCTTCAACTTGTGCCATAGGATGATGGGTTTCTGGGTTCTGCTAAATAGTTTGTGTATCCACTACACGCAGTAAGTGGCTACACAGGAAGTGGGGCCAGGTGGAGGAAACTGGGTAGCTTTTTAGGTTAGTGGGTCTTGGGAAGATGCAGAAAGGGCTTCAGTTTCAAAGGGTGCAGGGCAAACAAAGGAAGAGGATAGACATAAGAACAATCAATATTGTAGTAAACTGTCATAGCTGTGTTTGAAAAGAACCAGAGCTCCAAGCGCTAATAGAAAGCACTGAATCTCAAATCGTTATAGGTATGGAAAGCTTGCTAAAGCCACTATTAGTTCACACAATTTTTTTTACAAACGATCTAACTGTGTTCAGAAAGAACACAACAAATACAGTTGCTAGTGGAGTGTTTATGGCTATCATGAGTAGTTTAACTTGTTGTGAAATTGAAGTAGATAGTTCCTGCATGTTAGTATGGGTGGAGGTTATACTTGACACCCAGAATAAATTGATAACTGATTCCTTTTACTTACCTCAGACTCAAATGATACAGTTGCTGAACAACTCAAAGAAAACTTGAGTGTCATTTCAAATAAGTACCCCACTCATAAAATTATAATTGGTGGTGACTTCAATCTACTCTCGATATATTGGCAAAAATACATGTTTAAAGTTAGTGGTAGGCAGAAAATGTTATCCAAAATTGTACAGAATGCCTTCTGAGAAAATTGTTTTGAACAGATAATTCAGGAGCCCACTCAAAGTGTAAATGGTTCAGAAACATACTTGACCTCTTAGTAACAAATAATCCTGACCAAATAAGGAGTATCATGACAGATACAGGGATTAGTGACCACAAGGTTATTGTTGCTAGACTGAACACCATAACGTCCTAACCCACCAAAAATAAACACAAAATACATCAATTGAAAAATACTGACAAAAATGCACATTCACTGGACAGATTCGTAAGAGACAGTCTCCACTCCTTCCAGTCTCACTATGTAAGCAAAAGAATGCAAAATCCCCAAAACTGGTGAAGTTTTACAGAAGTTTGAAATTTTGTTCAAACTTTAATGCAAGGTGTTTCTAACAGTTTCCACAACAAAACTCTACCTCAAGATCTGGCAGAGAATATGAAGAGGTTGTGGTTATATGTAAAGTACACCTGTGGCAAGACACAGTCATTACCTTCACTGCACAGTATTGATGACAGCACCATGAAAGACAAGTTACTAAATACAGTTTTCTGAAATTCCTTCACAAAAGATGGCGAAGTAAGTATCCCAGAATTTGAATCAAGAACAACCACCAGCATGAGCAACTTATAAGTAAATATCCTTGGTGTAGTGAAGCAGCTTAAAACACTTAAGAAAGACAAGGTTCCCAGTCCTGATTGTTTACCAGTCAGGTTCCTTTCAGAGAATGCAGATACCTTAGTTCCCTACTGAGCAATTATATGAGGACGTTTTTTTCTTTTTTCTTTATTTTTCTTTTCTTTTTTCCCCCCAACCTCCAATAGGCTGTAAATAAAAGACAACTTCATAGAAAACAATTATTTTATAACCAAAAGTTTTGTACACTTATGGCTACTTTTCAACATAATCACCCAAAAGATTGAGACATTTATTGTACCTGTGGACAAGCTTTGCAATACCATCTTAAAAAAATGTTACCGCCAATGATTTCAAATGAGCATTGACGTTGTTTTGAAGATCTTCATTGGTTTGAAAGTGCTGCCCTGCTAGCCACGTCTTCAGTTCAGGGAAAAGGTGAAAGTCACTGGGTGCCAGGTCTACATCTACATCTACATTGATACTCCGCAAGCCACCCAACGGTGTGTGGCGGAGGGCACTTTACGTGCCACTGTCATTACCTCCCTTTCCTGTTCCAGTCGCGTATGGTTCGCGGGAAGAACGACTGTCTGAAAGCCTCCGTGCGCGCTCTAATCTCTCTAATTTTCCATTCGTGATCTCCTCGGGAGGTATAAGTAGGGGGAAGCAATATATTCGATACCTCATCCAGAAACGCACCCTCTCGAAACCTGGCGAGCAAGTTACACCGCGATGCAGAGCACCTCTCTTGCAGAGTCTGCCACTTGAGTTTATTAAACATCTCCGTAACGCTATCACGGTTACCAAATAACCCGGTAACGAAACGCGCCGCTCTTCTTTGGATCTTCTCAATCTCTTCCGTCAACCCGACCTGGTGCGGATCCCACACTGATGAGCAATACTCAAGTATAGGTCGAACGAGTGTTTTGTAAGCCACCTCCTTTGTTGATGGACTACATTTTCTAAGCACTCTCCCAATGAATCTCAACCTGGTACCCGCCTTACCAACAATTAATTTTATATGATCATTCCACTTCAAATCGTTCCGCACGCATACTCCCAGATATTTTACAGAAGTAACTGCTACCAGTGTTTGTTCCGCTATCATATAATCATACAATAAAGGATCCTTCTTTCTATGTATTCGCAATACATTACATTTGTCTATGTTAAGGGTCAGTTGCCACTCCCTGCACCAAGTGCCTATCCGCTGCAGATCTTCCTGCATTTCGCTACAATTTTCTAATGCTGCAACTTCTCTGTATACTACAGCATCATCCGCGAAAAGCTGCATGGAACTTCCGACACTATCTACTAAGTCATTTATATATATTGTGAAAAGCAATGGTCCCATAACACTCCGTTGTGGCACGGCAGAGGTTACTTTAACGTCTGTAGACGTCTCTCCATTGATAACAACATGCTGTGTTCTGTTTGCTAAAAACTCTTCAATCCAGCCACACAGCTGGTCTGATATTCCGTAGGCTCTTACTTTGTTTATCAGGCGACAGTGCGGAACTGTATCGAACGCCTTCCGGAAGTCAAGAAAAATAGCATCTACCTGGGAGCCTGTATCTAATATTTTCTGGGTCTCATGAACAAATAAGGCGAGTTGGGTCTCACACGATCGCCGTTTCCGGAATCCATGTTGATTCCTACATAGTAGATTCTGGGTTTCCAGAAATGACATGATACGTGAGCAAAAAACATGTTCTAAAATTCTACAAGAGATCGACGTAAGAGATATAGGTCTATAGTTTTATGCATCTGCTCGACGACCCTTCTTGAAGACTGGGACTATCTGTGCTCTTTTCCAATCATTTGGAACCCTCCGTTCCTCTAGAGACTTGCGGTACACGGCTGTTAGAAGGGGGGCAAGTTCTTTCGCGTACTCTGTGTAGAATCGAATTGGTATCCCGTCAGGTCCAGTGGACTTTCCTCTATTGAGTGATTCCAGTTGCTTTTCTATTCCTTGGACACTTATTTAGATGTCAGCCATTTTTTCGTTTGTGCGAGGATTTAGAGAAGGAACTGCAGTGCGGTCTTCCTCTGTGAAACAGCTTTGGAAAAAGGTGTTTAGTATTTCAGCTTTACGCGTGTCATCCTCTGTTTCAATGCCATCATCATCCTGTAGTGTCTGCATATGCTGTTTCGAGCCACTTACTGATTTAACGTAAGACCAGAACTTCCTAGGATTTTCTGTCAAGTCGGTACATAGAATTTTACTTTCGAATTCAATGAACGCTTCACGCATAGCCCTCCTTACGCTAACTTTGACATCGTTTAGCTTCTGTTTGTCTAAGAGGTTTTGGCTGCGTTTAAACTTGGAGTGGAGCTCTCTTTGCTTTCGCAGTAGTTTCCTAACTTTGTTGTTGTACCACGGTGGGTTTTTCCCGTCCCTCACAGTTTTACTCGGCACGTACCTGTCTAAAACGCATTTTACGATTGCCTTGAACTTTTTCCATAAACACTCAACATTGTCAGTGTCGGAACGGAAATTTTCGTTTTGATCTGTTAGGTAGTCTGAAATCTGCCTTCTATTACTCTTGCTAAACAGATAAACCTTCCTCCCTTTTTTTATATTCCTATTAACTTCCATATTCAGGGATGCTGCAACGGCCTTATGATCACTGATTCCCTGTTCTGTACATACAGAGTCGAAAAGTTCGGGTCTGTTTGTTATCAGTAGGTCCAAGGTGTTATCTCCACAAGTCGGTTCTCTGTTTAATTGCTCGAGGTAATTTTCGGATAGTGCACTCAGTATAATGTCACTCGATGCTCTGTCCCTACCACCCGTCCTAAACATCTGAGTGTCCCAGTCTATATCTGGTAAATTGAAATCTCCACCTAAGACTATAACATGCTGAGAAAATTTATGTGAAATGTATTCCAAATTTTCTCTCAGTTGTTCTGCCACTAATGCTGCTGAGTCGGGAGGTCGGTAAAAGGAGCCAATTATTAACCTATTTCGGTTGTTTAGTGTAACCTCCACCCATAATAATTCACAGGAACTATCCACTTCTACTTCACTACAGGATAAACTACTACTAACAGCGACGAACACTCCACCACCGGTTGCATGCAATCTATCCTTTCTAAACACCGTCTGTACCTTTGTAAAAATTTCGGCAGAATTTATCTCTGGCTTAAGCCAACTTTCTGTACCTATAACGATTTCAGCTTCGGTGCTTTCTATCAGCGCTTGAAGTTCCGGTACTTTACCAACGCAGCTTCGACAGTTGACAATTACAATACCGATTGCTGCTTGGTCCCCGCATGTCCTGACTTTGCCCCGCACCCGTTGAGGCTGTTGCCCTTTCTGTACTTGCCCAAGCCCATCTAACCTAAAAAACCGCCCAGCCCACGCCACACAACCCCTGCTACCCGTGTAGCCACTTGTTGCGTGTAGTGGACTCCTGACCTATCCAGCGGAACCCGAAACCCCACCACCCTATGGCGCAAGTCGAGGAATCTGCAGCCCACATGGTCGCAGAACCGTCTCAGCCTCTGATTCAGACCCTCCACTCGGCTCTGTACCAAAGGTCCGCAGTCAGTCCTGTCGACGATGCTGCAGATGGTGAGCTCTGCTTTCATCCCGCTAGCGAGACTGGCAGTCTTCACCAAATCAGATAGCCGCCGGAAGCCAGAGAGGATTTCCTCCGATCCATAGCGACACACATCATTGGTGCCGACATGAGCGACCACCTGCAGATGGGTGCACCCTGTACCCTTCATGGCATCCGGAAGGACCCTTTCCACATCTGGAATGACTCCCCCCGGTATGCACACGGAGTGCACATTGGTTTTCTTCCCCTCTCTTGCTGCCATTTCCCTAAGGGGCCCCATTACGCGCCTGACGTTGGAGCTCCCAACTACCAGTAAGCCCACCCTTTGCAACTGCCTTTGCAGGACTGTACGGCAGATGATCGAAAATGTCCCATTGCAGTTGTTCAAGGAACCATTGGGTTGTGCCAGTAGTGTGTGGATGAGCATTGTCACGGATCAACACAATTGTAGAAGTCAGCATTCCTCTTCATTTGTTTTTAATGGTTCTCTGCAAACATCGTAAAATTTCACAATGAGCAGCTGCATTGATAGTAGTTTTGGGCTGCATAAACTCTACAAGCAACATTCCTTTTTGGTCCCAAAACACAGTAGCCATAACCTTTTTGTTGTTGAATGTTTGTTTGAATTTTTTTGGTTTGTTTGGTGAATTTTGATGCATCCATTGTTGTGATTGTCATTTTGTTTCCCCTGTGTCACATTGGATCCAGTTTCATCTCCAGTAAAAATTTATTTCAAAAAGTTCTCTCCTTCATCGTCATAACGGTCAAGGAAATTCAAAGCTGTCGCCATTTGGTGACTTTTCTGGGCGTCTGTCAACATTTTTGGAACCCAATGAGCACAAAGTTTTTTGTAGCCTAAATTTTCAGTAATGATAGAGTGTATGACAGATCTTGAAACTTCCGGAATTTCCATAGACAAAGCAGTTATGGTGAACCTATGATTTTCTCTAACCATTCTGTCAAATGAAGTATTTGTAACAAAAGTTCCTGAACTTACTGTCCTGCTGGCTAAAACCTGAAGTAGAAAGCTCTGAAATATTCAGCAGGGCATGGAATATGTGTTGAAAAGAGAGATTAGACACCATAGAGGGAGAAGTCTTCACTGCAGCTGAAAAAAATATTGCATCTATCGAGGTCAAAATTGAGTCTAACTGAAGTTACCTGGACACTTTTAATAAGTCTAGGTGAATTCAACTTAATTATTGGATGTGTTTACTGGCCACTCAACTCTGCCATGTCAGTTTTGGAATCATTCGAAGGAAGTCATGCTTAGTAGTGTGAAAATGCTCAGATCATGCAGTGTTATTGGAGGCTACTTTAAGCTACAGATTATAGACTGGTGACATCTTTGGATTGATTGCAGGTGGTACTGACAGGCAGTCTTGTGAAGTATTTTTGAACCTTCTTTCCAAAACTGTTTTGAGCAGCTAGTACAACAGCCGACATCCAGTGGAAATCTTTTAGACCTCTAAAATGAACATAAACAGTCCTCACCGCAAGAAACTTTTCGTTTTTGAGGTTATTAGTTTTACTCCATGAACACTTAGGTCTGAAGATGGTCTAAAACAAACTGAAACCAGTAACCTCAAAAACAAAAAGTTTCTTGTAGGTAAGACTGTTTATGTTCATTTTAAAGTGATAAAAAATTTAAAAAACGCTCTTCTCCAAGAGAAATGTCCTCAAAAATTATTTTACCTTATAGCTACAAACAGGTCTGACCTTATTGATGGTGTCAGTACAGCAACAGGGATTAGAGATCATGGTGTCATCATAGCAACAATGGTTAGTATATCCATCAAGAAGGCTAGGAGAGTATTTATGCTAGAAAGAGAAAATAAGCTGTTGTTTGCATCCCACACAGACAATGACTGTCTCCTCTGGAGAAGTGTGTGCCGAGTAAGTGTGTGTGTGTAATTTTGCAGGTCCATTCTTTTACCTTTCTTCTACACAGATGTCTTTCTTCCAGTCAATTGGGGCTTCACACTGGCAGAGGGATTTGTGTTAAATGCAAGCTAAGTAAGGAACCATTGCCATAGAGCACTCTCTGTAAAACAGAATTTGGATTCCATGTGGACCTGATGACTTACCGTATTTACTCGAATATTAGCTGCACTCGAATCTAAGCCACACCTGAAACATGAGACTCGAAATAAAGGAAAAAAAAATTTTCCCGAATCTAAGCCGCACCTGAAATTTGAGACTCAAAATTCAAGGGGAGAGAAAAGTTTTAGGCCGCACCTCCAAATCGAAACAAAGTTGGTTCGTTCTAACATGAGACACAATTGAGGTCGAATGGACAAAGATACAGCTACAGTAGTTTGGTTCGAGTCGTAACCCTAACAGTTAAGCTTTACCAAGTAGCCATTGTTATGTCAGGTGCTCCATCCATATTTATACGGGTACCCTTCCTTTTTCACGTGCTTCGTCTGGTTTGAATTGATTGCTTATTTTTCTCTGATCTAATAAGTGTCGTTCTCTTTGTTATAGGTGTTTACGTCACTCTGAGCTGAAAATGTAGTACTGTACTGTGTCATGCATTGTTTGTTGCATTCTGATAATGACTGTTTACGGTCTGTCGCTGCTCGCCGCATATCTTGATTTTGTGCACGCTACCGCCGCTTACAATATAAAAAAAAGAGAGGAATGGTCTCATTAGTGAAACAATGGCAAGAGACTGCTATTTGTTGTTACTTACACTGCTGCTTTATTTGATAATGATCAACAAGAACCAAATAATAGACTGCGTATGATATAAAATGTTCTGAATGAGAGTTTAACAAAAAATTTTCTCCGTTTGAAAATCTTTGCAGACGCCTCTTTAGTACATTACATTCTGCACAGAAATTAGAGTCATCTTAGATTTAAAAAGTTAGTCAATTGCCATGCTTTATTTCTGACTGTATCACTATTAGGCATAAGAATAATACGAATATAAACATGACATGCTATGTATATTCTTCCGTGTTTGCTGTTGTCTCACTCTAGTTTCATAGTTTATTAGGCAAACAGGATTTAAATGAGATAGCACCAAACATGAAAGCATACATGGTAAAATGTTTATATTCATATTATTCTTATGGTGAAGAGAATACTGCATGTGATTCACAATTCATAAAAGTTCCTATCAACAACCATCTCTTCTCACAGGTAGGAAAGAATTCAGAACATAGAGTTGGCCATATTGACAAACATCCCAAACAGTCTTGCCAATCGGATTTTTGTAGTACATTGAAACGCTGCTACATTCGAAGATGAACAATACGGAATTTGTATTTACTTCGTTGGATAATGTATGAAAATGCAGTGGTCGAAACTCAGGGCGGAGAAAAAAGCTTGTCTTCCACCTTTTTATTAATTTATTTACTGACGCAGTGGTTGTGGGGCCAGTATTTATCTTTGTGTCTGGAAAGCATGCCTGTGTAGCGGTACATATATTCGATGGCAGAAGTTAGTTGTGGCGGCACCTACCAACATTTTTCAGAACTTCCGCTTACTTTGCATTCGATTCTAAGCCTCAGGCGGTTTTTTGGATCACAAAAACTGGAAAAAAAGTGCGGCTTAGATTCGAGTTTTCAACCCTTTCATATGCTTCTCTAAATAAGGGGTGCCTATTACAAGTTCTCCATATGGGAGTCTGTGTGACAGTAAAATAATGGTATGTTTGTATTTTTTTCATTTATTTACTTACTCATATGTCTAGTTCCATAAGACAAAATTGAAGAGCAGATCTCCAAGGTCATCTCCCCTATGTGAATAATTTCTTAAACTTGACATTTATAACTTCAGCTTTCCTTTTCCTGTATTCCATTGCAACACCAGGCTGGTCAATGAGTGACTGGGCATGGGGCATAAAAGGCCCACTGTGTTTTAATAATGAAATTTAGAAAATGCTGAGGAAGCAAACTGTTGTACTCAAAGTAGAAATTTTTTCATCTGTAGAAAGATTTATGTGCGAAGCATATGACAACTACTGCCATCCTGCATAAGCCATGCCATGAACCAAGAAAATTCTGGTCCTATGCATAAAATTGTTAAATGGGTTGAATGTTTCTGTCCAGTCAATTTGCCCATTACTCAGCTTGCATTTATCATGAATCTCTCAGCCATTTCATAGTCCCAAGCAATTGGAAAAAAATGCATGTGACTCCTATACAGAAGAAGGGTAAAAGAATGGACTCACAAAATTACAGACTAATATCCATAACAACAGTTTTCCACAGAATTCTTGAACTTAGTCTCAGATTGAATATAAGAGATTTCCTTGGGACAGAAAAGCTCCTGTCCACAAATCAGCACAATTTTATAAAGAGAGAAAATCTACTTGCCCTTTTCTGGCATGACACCCTACAAGTCATGGATGAGGAGCAACAGGCAGATTTCACATTCCTAAATTTTCAGAAAGTGATTGACGCAATGCCTCACTGCAAACTGGTTATGAAAGTATGAGCATATGGATAGGTTCCCATATATGTGAGTGGCTGAAGACTTCTTAAGTAACAGAACCCAGTACATTGTCCTCAACAGTGAGTGTTCACAAGGATATTGTTGGGAGTGCCCCAATGAAGTGCAATAGGACTGCTCTTACTCTTTATATACATCAATGGTCTGATGGACAATCAGCGCCTGTTTACTGATGACTCTGCAATTATAGCAAGGTCTCATCATTGGGTGACTTAGGAGGTTGCAAGATGACAAAATTTCTAATTGTTGTGATGAGTCGCAACTTCCTCTGTTTGTAAGTGTAGAAAAATGTAAGTTAATGCAGATGAGCAAGAAAAACAATCCTGCAACGTTTGAAAACCACTTTAGTACCTTGCTGGTTGATACAGTCACATGATGTAAGTGTCTATGTGTAACACTGCAGAGTGATATGAAATTGACAAAGCATGTAAGGATGGTAGTAGGGAAGGTGAATGGTTGACTTCCTTAGAAAAATGGTGGTTCATCTGTAAAGGAGATGGCACACAAAACATGATTGCAGTCTGTTCTTGAGTACAGCTCAAGTGTTTGGGACCCCCATCAGGTTAAACTAAAGGAAGATATTGAAGCAATTCAGAGGCGAGTTGCCAGATTTGTTACCAAAGGTTTGATCAATATGTGAGTATTATTGAGATGCTTCGTGTACTGAAATGGGAATCCCTAGATGGAAAACAACATTCATTTTGTGAAACACTGTTATGAAGATTTAGAAAATTGACATTTGAAGTTTACTGCAGAGCTACTCTATTGCGAGCAATGTACATTCGGCATAAGGTCCATGAAATCAGGGGTCATACAGAGGCATATAGGCATTCATTTTTCCCTTGCTCTATTTGTAATAGGAACAAGGAAGGAAATGATTAGTAATGGTACTAAGTACCCTTTACAATGCACCATACTGTGGCCTGCAGGGTATATGGTGAGTGCCAACTGTCATTTTCATAATATTCATACATTCCATTGTTTCATCAGTAAATGAATGTCCATTGTTTAATTAGTAAATTAATAAGATAGCTACTACTTTGAAAAATTCTGCTGCATCTGCAATTTTATTATATTGCTGCTATTTATCTTTTTCTTTTTTTGTAAAACAAAACTTTTTTTTTCTTCAATATATACTATCTTGTGTTTATAGGAAAATATTACTTGCCACACAGCTTTTTAACAAACACTGCTGCTAGCCATGTAGGTAACAGAACCTGAATCTAGATATTCAGATAATTTGTAGAAAGAGTGACTAATGACAACAAATGGGAATTTTTTGGACCAACCAGAACTGCCTTTCAGAGATGAATTCTACACATCTGGAAAATATTGCACAAATTCCATTGACTTGAAGGAGCACTATTTCACAAATTAAATAAGTGCATTACTGACAATAACAAAAATTGCTGTCAGGCCATGAACATTTCACTTTTTTCTCATAGACCTGAACATATGTTTTTTTCTTCTTTTTCTTTTTCTTTCCCTCACTTCCCACCCCCACTTATATGATCTCTTCTGTAAATTTGATTATCACAGTTCTCATTTTGATCTCTCTCTCTCTCTCTCTCTCTCTCTCTCTCTCTCTCTTTCAGTGTCTCCCCTCTTATACATAATTCTTTGGTACACACTACATCTTTGTTCCAGGAACTGGAAGAACTTCGAGACAAAGTGGCAAGCCTTACACAGCAACTGAATAGACAGATAGAACAAAACGAACAAGCAAATGCTCGGATACGTCTTCTGCAGGATGAGAAAGCTGTTGTAGAGTCTCGACTTAATAAGACAGAGAGTGATCTGTCAATGGCTGAAGTGACAAAGGATGGACTACGCCGTGATAAGAATACGGTATATTATAACAGTTGCATGGTCTTTTGGGTTCAACTTGAGTAGTATGAAATGTGAACAGAATCTTACAGGCTTAACTCATGTAATTACTAGAAAATCATGTCATGCACTGTTAGGGAACTTTTACCTGCAAATTAAACTTAAGAGATATTAACTTATAAGCTCAGCACTATTTTTGTCTCTCCTGATTAACATTTGTTATAATCTTTTCCTTGCATGGACATGCCCAGAAAGTAACAAAATTAGAACTGTTTTTCATTTGTTATTTACTTTTGTTAGCATTATTTTTCTCACCTTTAATATGTTCTGTAAGAACATTTCCCCACATACCCTTCACAACTCTCTACTTCTTGCATTTCTGTTCTAATATTGTAATTTCCATTTTTCTTATCTTTGACATGTCTATTACTGTCTCCATTCCATCCAAAATGTCACGTTTTTAAATATCATCTACTGCACTCTGCTACTAACTTACATCTTGTTTCATGCTGAACCTTATCCTTATCCTGTTTTGTCAGTGTTTTTCCATCATCACTGTGGTATCTTTCCCTTTGCATATTTTTGCTTCTTTCTCCTGAAGAAAGAGCATTTGTCATTGAAGGTATGAAATTAATACCTCATATTAAGATGGACCTTGATCTGCTACGACATTTGGGATGGTAAAGTAGATGTTTTGCCCTTTTTCATACAACAAAATAAATACATAAACCATAAATGCTGAGTAAAACTGAAGGGAGATTTCTAAAATGAGTGGAATGGTTTAAATGACACGCATGTACTGTTATATGAGACAAGCTGAATAACAATGTTCCTTCCAGTTCATGTCATTCCTAGAAAGACTGGCACGTGTCCTCAGTGTGGATGAAATATCAAAGGATGTTGGTGTCGATTTGATAACTGACTCTTTATTGGCAAGGGCAGAACAACTAGCACGATTAGAAAACGAGAAGATAATAGACAAGGTAAGATTCACATTTATCTACTTGATATGTGTGTTTAAATTTTTTTCTTAGAATGTTATGACAAAGTTAAAAGAAAGCTACTGATGGCCATACCCAAATATTTCCTTTCATTGAAAGTTGTAAAAGATTCCATTGTTAAAATATCTTACACAATAGAGAGTTTATGTGTCAATTAAGCACCAATAGAGTAAGTAAATATCTGTTAAAAATCACATGAATTGGTATAGATTGCTACTCACCACATAGAGGAGGTGTTCATCAGCAGACAAGCACATTTAAAATTAGACTGTTGGGTAAGCCCTCAGACTAATACCATAGATACACACATCTGGTGAAGGATCTAATCCAATAGCTTATCCAACAGTCTACTTTTAAATATGCATGTTTGTTGTTCATTGCTTCCTCTATGTGGTGAGCAGCAGTCTATTTTAATCCATATTATTATTCAGTCCTGGATTTCCCATTGTTTGTTAAGAGTTATCTTTAACAATGGAAAGTCCAGTAGCAATTGCAATAATGTAGGAAAAGACAGATTGCTACTTGTCATAAAGATGACATGTTAAGTTGCAGACAGGCACAATTGAAAGACACTTACACATAAACTTTCAGCCATGGTTTTCATCCGAAAAAGAGAAATATGCACCATTCATTCACACAAGCAAGCACACCTCACACACACACATGACTGCCAATTCCAGCAGCTCAGACCAGAATCTGCAGCTATCACACGGAATGGAAGCAGCAGTCTGTAGGCGGTAGGGAAGGGGAAGGGACTGCAGTGTACTGATGGGAGGGAGAGAGGAGCACTGTCTGGTGGAGTGTGCAGGAACTAGAATGCCAACAGGCACAGCATCGGGAAGTTGTGGAGCAGGGACGTGAGAAAAATGGAACGAAAAAGGAGAGGAGAGGAGTGGAGAAATATGGGCAGGAACATTGGCAGAGGGCAGCAAACAAAGAGGTTGGGAAACAAGAATGGGGAGATAGTGATAGGACAGAGGGGGTGGAAACTGTTGGGTGAGGGATGTGGCGACAGTATATTACCGTAGGTTGTGGTCAGGACAATTATGAGAGTGGAGTATGTGTTCCATGAACCAATTCATTGATGATATCTTCGCGATGTGGACTCGGGGCCAAGACACCCTATCTTCATTCCTTCATAAGCTCAATGCCTTCTCTCCCACCCACTCCACCTGTTCTTCCTCAATGCACGGTGCTGCCTTCCTAGACATTGACCTCCTCCTCCGTGGTAGCTCCATCTGCACCTCTGTTCACATTAAACCAACCAAACGCCAAGAGTACCAGCATTTTGTCAGTTTTCATAGAAAGAGCGGATGGTGCTCTAACAGAAGAACCACAGGAGGTTTTGAACAGATGGCAAGAATATATTGAATGTCTGTATAAGGGGGATGAAATGCAAAGTGAAATTAAGGTTGAAGAGGAGCAATATGTGCCGGAAGATGGAAAGGGATTTATCATCTTGGAAGGAGAAGTAGAAAAGGTGCTGAAGGAGACGAAGAATAGGAAGGCATGTGGAATAGATGATTTTCCAGCAGAACTGTTGAAGAGTCTGGGAAACAAGGTATGACAAAGGGGAATGGCCTGAGGACTTCGCTGTAACAGTTATGATACCAATAGAGAAAAAGAGAAACTAAAAAAATGTGAAGAGCACCAGACCATCAGTCTAATTTCTCGTGCAGCTAAAGTCTTGCTGAGAGTGTTGAATAGAAGGTTGTATGGCAAGCTGGATAGAGGGATTGCAGAGGAGCAGTTAGGATTTAGAAGAGGAAAAGGAACAAGAGATGCTATTGGCCTGCTAAGAACTATAGGGAAAAGATATATGAAAAAGGGTAGAGAAATCTTTGCTGTTTTTGTAGATTTAGAAAAGGCTTTTGACAGAGTTCAGTGGAACAAGCTGATGGATATCTTGAAGAGTAAAGGAGTAGATTGGAAAGAGAGGCGACTGATACAGAATCTATATTTACACCAGAAAGTAAGGATAAGGACTGGAAATGAAATGTCAGAAGGAAGCAACATTGGACAAGGTGTTAGACAAGGTTGTTGCCTTTCCCCACTGTTGTTTAACATATACCTTGAAGAGATTGTTGCGATAAGCTTAGATGGGAAAAGAGGAATATGTATTGGTGGAAAGAGAATAGAACGTATAAGATTTGCTGATGACATGGTATTAGTGGCAGAAAGTGAGTGGACAGTGAATAACATGCTCAAAGATCTGAATGAAGCTTGTGTGGAATATGGGATGCAAATAAACACAGCAAAAACAAAGAGTATGGTCATCAGTACAAGACGCAGACTGTCCAATATTAAAATAGGACAATCTACCATTAGCCAATTAAGTGAATTTAAATATCTTGGAAGCACAATAACTGAAGACTTGAGATGTCACTAGGCGGTGAAAACTCGATTTGCCATAGCGAAGGAGGCATTCAACAGAAAGAGGAGACTCTTATGTGGCAAATTAGATAAAGGACTAAGGAAAAGGCTTGGCAAATGTTTTGTCTGGAGTGTAGCACTATATGAGGCAGAAACATGGACACTGAGATGAGAGGATGAAAAAAGGTTAGGAGCATTTGAGATGTGGATGTGGAGGAGAATGGAGAGAATAAGCTGGATGGAAAGAGTGAGTAATGAAAGAGTATTGGAAAGAGTTGGTGAGAGAAGATGTCTGCTGAAGGTTGTAAGAGAAAGGAAAAAGAACTGGTTGGGACATTCACTGAGAAGGGAGTGCTTGCTAGTAAATGCTTTGGAAGGATTGGTTTGTGGGAGACGACTGAGAGGTAGAAGGAGATACAAGATGATAGATGACATAAAGGGAAGAGGAAATTATGCAGACCTGAAGAGGATGGCAGAAGACCGGACAGCCTGGAGAACTACCATGTGAAAACCTGCCTTTAGGCAGAACACTGATGATGATGATGATGATCCCTTTCACAAAAAAATGCTTCCCACACAGCCTGGCCAATTGGGGATGGTGCATCTGCAGTGACAAGAGTTCCCTTATCCAGTATGCTGACGGTCTCACCAAGGCCTTCACAGGCAGGCACTAACCCCCAGACCTAGTCTGCAAATAGATCTCTCATCCCATTTCTCCTCGCACCCCACCAATCCTCCACCGCCTACCAAGTACCAGCCACAAAGGAGTGTCCCTTTCATCACCCAGTACCAGCCTGGACTGGAACAACATTCTTCACCAGGGCTTTGATTACCTATCATTATGCCCTGAAATGAGGGACATCCTACCTGAGATCCTTCCCACCCCTCCTAACATGGTGTTCCATCACGCACCCAATCTCCACAGCATTCTAGTCCATCCCCATGCCACTTTAAATTCCAACCCCTTGTCACAAAGATCATACTACCATCCAGCTGTCCACCATGACAAATGGCGATTGCCAAACTGTGGCCAAGAGCAAAGCAGCTGACCATAATATGCTTGATTTCAATGGCTGCTTCACTACCCAAGCCATCTTGATCCTCCCCTCCACTGCCAGCTTTTCTGAACTGTGCAGATGGGAGTTATCCTTACAACACTTTCTCCGATTCTGTAACTATCCCGGCCTCAAGCTGCGGTAACATAGTGTCCCCAAACTCAATGGTTTCCACACCCTCTCTCCTATCACTTCCTCCCCTTTCATGGCTCCCACCCTCTTTGTTTGCCACCATCTGCCAATGTACCCACCCATCTTTCCCCACTCCTCTTGTTTTTTTATTACATTTTCACCATTTCCCTGCCCCACATCCTCCTGACACTGTGCCTGTTGGCATTCTAGTCCCTGCACGCTCCACCAGACAGCGCTCCTTCTCCCCTCACTCATACACTGCTATCCCTTCCCCTCCCCCTTCCCTTCCCCTTCCTCACCCCCTCCAGATTGTTGCTTCCATCCCATGTGATAGTTGCACTGTGGCCCAAGCTGCTGAAGTTGACAACCAGGTGTGCATGAAGTGTGCTTGCTTGTGTGAATGAATGATGTGTGTTTCTCTTTTTCTGATGAAGGCTGTGGCCAAAAGTTTATGTGTAAGAGTCTTTTAACTATGCCTGTTTGCAACTTAGTTTCTCATCTTGATGGTAAGTTACAATCTATCTTTTCCCACATTGTTAAGAGTTATGTTTAATTTATCATTTCCAAGTGCATAACAACCCATCGATGTAGGTCTTTCAAATGGTATATTTTCTATGCTTAGCTTTCTTATTGTTACCAGCATCCATTTTCTAAAGGCACGTGAATATGTCTCTTAGAAAGTTAGCAGGTGATTCTGTTAAAAAAATTGTGAACCTCCCTTACCATTTGGATTTTAGGATCTGAAAAATATGCGTAGAATTTTATGTACTGTATCATTATTTCAGTTGGAATATTTCATACTTAATTTTCTTGTCTATAATATATACTCGTAATACTATTAAGCACTTCAGTGTATTTGTAACTTTTAGTGTAGTTACATTGCTTCTCAATAGCTATATATTTCAGTAATGAGTAATTATCTTTAATTTGCGTGGAAAAGACACTATATTATCCTTTATAATCAAGCAAACAAGTGGAGTTAAAGGATTGTCAAAACTGGAGCACACTAGGGAAAACAAATTGTGGATTTGCACTTAGAGGTTTTACACTCACATCTTTACAGTCTAAGCTTCAATTACCCTCTTTCTCTTTTTACTTTTTGTTCTTATGTTCCTGATTATTTTTCTTCAAACTATATCATCTCTTTTCTTGTATCAGTACTGGTGGCTTTATGGAACGTACCCACGATTGAGGAGGGAATGTTCGTTCCCTGATCTACCACTTCGAGAAGTAAGGCTTCTATCTCAAAGCATTAAGCTTCATGTTGGAACACAAGCACGTAGATTAGAGTCTCACCCTATTCACTATATGTAAAAACACATTCTTAAAAGTTAGAAGACATTGCTTTGAAAATTATGAAAAAAATAGATTGCTATTCACCACAAAGAGGAGACGCTGATCCACAGACAGATGCAGTGACCTGCTAGCAGTTTTTTCATTGTGCCTACCTGTGACTCAGTGTCTCCTCTGTGTGGTGAGCAGTAATCTGCCCTTTTCATAATATTGTTGTTATTCCATCCTGGACTTTCCATTATTTTTTTTTGAAAATTTTTATTTCTATTCTAATTCAAAACTTCTCAAAAAATGCAAATTTAGACCTTTAAAATCCGAGCTCTCTATTAGACATACTCAGATAAAATTTAGCTTCATTGTTACATCTGTTTGTCACTCTCTCATGTATTCTCTTCAGGAAATAATAAATGATGCTCATATGTATAAAATCAATATACTGATAAACGGATCCAAAATCTCAGATGATTGTGCTTTACTTTACTTCTAGGTGTATGTGTCACTTTCTTGACCAACACACAAAACTGCTAACGTATTTAATGGGGTTTCTTTTCCCAATGTTATTGGATAATCTTTTGATATGATGAATCTAAGCTCAATGAAGTATTATGATGCAAAAATGAGCAAAGAAAAATGTTATGTAGATTCTGATAGAAACGTGGAATATTTACACTCAAGTGCTTATGCATTTCTTCTTCAGTGTTATTCATTACGTATAATAAAATTCAGTTTTAAATTAACTTTGGTACGTGTGATCACAGTAGGAGACATAAAAATAATTTCCACAAAATGGTAGAGCATTTGTTTAGGATACAAGGTAGAAATTTCCATTTAGATGCAAAATTCCTCAACAAGACACTCACTCAGGTACTAATAGAGGACAAACAGCAGCTATTTAATGTAACTGAGGAAGCAGCAGCTTACTTTCATAGTAGTGGCTTTCCTTCTAATTTGCTAGGTTAAATTTAGCTAGCGTAAGCACGAATATTAACAAGCAGTACAGATTTGTTTGTTGTTAATGCAATTTACAGGTTAAGTTTCTAAGAGTTGCATCTGTATTCTTAACATGTGTCTTCACTTAATCCACATCACTGAAAGTTCTGTTTTTTGATGGGATCTGCAGAACTGGAGAAATTAATTAATTAGTCACACACATAGGATGGTAAAATGTAAATCTTGATAAATTTAAAACTAAATTAAAACCTGTCATACTACCCACACCTTGAATACTGGGATTATGGATACAAAATCCTATGTTAGCACTCTGGAAAACATAACTAATTTTAAATATGTCACTTTGATACAATGCTGAATTGTTATGCTTCAACTTTATTTATTACACTCACATTTTCAGTTGTGTAGTAGCTGAATAGTGCAATTAGACAACAGCGGGATTTTTAAAAGTAGCGGCTTTACTGCAAATTATGAAAGACACTAAGTTAAAGTCCTTCAAATATATGGCATAGATTATAGCAAGTAGCTTTGACAAAAACTATATGCTTTGATGATAATTAAATCAAGGAATCACACAATGAAATGTACAAGAGGCATTCAACAGTAATGCAACACTTTTTTTCGTCAGCCAGTTCCTGTTGAAACAATGCAGAATTTGCTGTGGGACATCATGAAATATTCCCATCTCTTCCCCTACAGTTTCATGAAATTCCAATAGGTAGTGGTGCTATATGTAGCCTGGCAAATGGCGTCTGTAACAGATGTGCATGCCAAGTAGAGAGCTGTCATTGAGTTTCTTTTGGTGGAATACCAGAGCATCACAGATATTCATAGGTGCTTGTAGAATGTCTACAGAGACATGGCACTGAACAAAAGCACAGTGATTCATTGGGCAAGACTTCTGTAATCATTGCAACAACATCACACAGACCTGTGCATTCCTCTGCGTGCCAGGTGGCCACACACAGCTGCAACTCCTGAAATACTGAAACATGCAGACACTCTCATTTGAAGTGGCTCACAGTCAAACACCTCACTGTTAACTGGATATCTCTGTTGGCAGTTCTAACACAATAGTCCACCTAACACAGTAGTCCACCAGTTGGGGTAGTCAGTGGTGTACGCCTACTGGGAGCCTCGCCGCATAACAGAAGATCATAAAGAGCAATGAAGGACCTTGTGTGCATAAGTGCTTGCACATACAAAGCTGATCATTACAATTTTTGTCAAACATCATCACAGGTGATGAAATGTGTGTTCATCAGTTCAAACCAGAAATAAAACAGTAACCCATGGAGTGGTGCTACACTGCCTCACATCCAAAGAAGACGTTCAAAGCTGCAATATCACCTATTAAAGTCATAGCAATGGTTTTCTGGGCCTCTGAAGGAGTTATTCTGTTTCATGCCCTCCCTCACATTCTCCATGACATTGCAAAGCCTTGCACAAATCTGTACACCCAAGAGAAGCTCACAGAACTTCATTGGACCGTTCTTCCTCAATTTTGAAGTGTATTGTGTTTCCATCAGGAAAATTGAAGAAATGACTTCAGCTTGTTCATCACCACAAAAACACAAACAGACTTCTCCTTCTCCATGACATTACAAGGCCTCGAACAAGTCTGCACATCTGAGAGCAGCTCACAGAACTTCATTGGACTATTCTTCCTCATCCAGCCTACAGCCCAGATCTCACACTTTCCAACCTCCATCCATTTGGCCCAATGAAGGATGCACTCCATGGGAAGCAGTATATGGATGATGGTGAGGTTATTGGTGCAGCAAGACATTGGCTCCAGCGTCGACCAGTAGAGTCATACCATGCAGACATACAGGCCCTCCCATTAAGGTGGCATAAGACAATCACACTGAATGGAGGTTATGTTGAAAAATAGTGTTTTGTAGCCAAAAGAGTGAGGAATAGTATGATGTATTGAAATCCTGAATAAAACCAACCTTCTTTAAGAAAAAAAAATTGCATTGCTTATTGAATGTCCCTTGTAAATGTCTATACAAAGATAGATCATTGCACACTGAATAGTAAAGATGTTAAATACCACACAGACAAATGGAAAATAATGATTACTAATGTGGGGAGGTAGCATGTGTGCACAGTCACAGTGCTGTCCAATGAGTAGTGATTCCCATCCACATATAAAATGATAATTACTTATTGACATGCTCTACGGGACCATTTCATTATAACTGTCCACCTATGGTAATGTACACTATTGTTTGTGAAAACTGAATGGCCATAGAGAATGACAAAGAGATATCCACCTAAACTGGATGTCACACTGTAGCTGGGTGTGTATGATCTTTGTGTCTTTTACATTAGATGACATTTGCATTAGATCAATTACCTTAGATTTTCTAGAGACCTCAATGAAAACAAAATTAACTGTTCCAAAATCAATGCAAACAACAGTAATATTTCTGCAGTGATAAATTGTTTCAAAACTAGTGTGCTCTGGACATTAGCAGATAGATAAGGAAATCGATTCTACTTTATTTCACTAATTGTTATGCTTTACTCATTCAGTCTGTTGATGTACAGCCAGCTGGGGTGGCCGAGCGGTTCTAGGTGCTACAGTCATGCCTTGGGCATGGATGTGTGTGATGTCCTTAGGTTAGTTAGGTTTAAGTAGTTCTAAGTTCTAGTTGACTGATGACCTCAGAAGTTAAGTCTCGTAATGCTCAGAGCCATTTGAACATTTTTTTGATATACACAACAGTGCCATGAGATGAAGTAGAAATCAAAAAATTGTGTGCTTTAATATTATGACGAGGAAAGTTGCCACTCACCATATATTTGTGACAGTCTTTTTGTTGTACCTATCAGCGACTCAGCATCTCCACTATATGGTGAGTGGCAACTTTCCTTTTCATAATATCATTACATTCCACCCTGGATTTTCCATGGATTAAAATTATGTGATTTATTAGCCAAACCTTTTGAACAAATTTGATGCAATTTGCTCAGACATGCCACTACTGATGACAAAGATTATGAAAGAACTAAGAAAGAACTCATTACACATAAACTGATATTAAATGTGTACTTCACTCAATAGATCATTATATACAGAAATTTCAGGAAGATTATCTGCATTTGTGGGTTACTACATGTGATTTGTTCTGACAACAGAGATACATGTAAATGAGGGTGACCTGGTAAAGATAGCTTCAGCAACGAGACATAATGGTGCTGGCCTTGTGTCTGTTCTGAGGCTCCATGAATAGCCTCTTTTAAACTCTTCTATTAGGAGAGTTAATTTAGAGATGGAACATCTTCTTGGATCAGGTATCTTATCAGTAGGTGCAACTGTACTAGGCACGGCCTATACCTCAACAGGAAAGGGAAGGGAAAACTGTCTGGGTTAATAGCAAATAACTTAAGGAGGGGGGGACTCTATCACATGTGGTAAAGTGCCAGTAGTTACAAGTAACTGAATAACAGTTTTTTTTTTAGGCCAGGGAGGGCAGAAAGAAAAGATGTTCAGAGGCAGGTTGAAAATGACATTCGCATTGATAAAACCCGCATCCAGAAAGCAAATTTTAATGAGCATAATTCATGCAAACAGCCCCTAACTGAAACTGGAGGTATTCAAAAACTGACAGAAAAATTAGTTCATAGAGTTGTAATGCAGCCAGTGCACCAAATCAGCTATCCATATTGCACCAGAATATCCAAGGACTGAGGGGTAATGTTAATGAGTTGCTTATTTGTGTTGAAGATTTAGAGTTGAGCAAACCAGTTGATATAATCTGCCTCTCTGAACATGATGTGACTGCTGGTATAGATTGTTAAATGTTACTAGATTCAAGTTAGCTGCTTACTTCTGTAGAGAAAATATGGAGAAAGGAGGAGCTGCCACATTTGCCAGAAACTGTTTTAATTTCAAGAGTATTGGTATTAATAAATTTTGCTTGGAGCTGCACTGAGAAGCTTATGCAACAGAAGTAGTATTTCATAATAAGTCCTTTATAATAGTAAGTATATAGAGAATATAATAAAGGGAAACATTCCACGTGGGAAAAATATATCTAAAAACAAAGATGATGTGACTTACCAAACGAAAGTGCTGGCAGGTCGATAGACACACAAACAAACACAAACATACACACAAAATTCAAGCTTTCGCAACAAACGGTTGCTTCATCAGGAAAGAGGGAAGGGGAGGGAAAGACGAAAGGATGTGGGTTTTAAGGGAGAGGGGAAGGAGTCATTCCAATCCCGGGAGCGGAAAGACTTACCTTGGGGGAAAAAAGGACAGGTATACACTTGCACACACACACATATCCATCCGCACATACACAGACTCAAGCAGACATTTGTAAAGGCAAAGAGTTTGGGCAGAGATGTCAGTTGAGGCGGAAGTACAGAGGCAAAGATGTTGTTGAAAGACAGGTGAGGTATGAGCGGCGGCAAATTGAAGTTAGCGGAGATTTAGGCCTGGTGGATAACGAGAAGAGAAGATATACTGAAGGGCAAGTTCCCATCTCCACAGTTCTGATAGGTTGGTGTTAGTGGGAAGTATCCAGATAACCCGGACGGTGTAACACTGTGCCAAGATGTGCTGGCCGTGCACCAAGGCATGTTTAACCACAGGGTGATCCTCATTACCAACAAACACTGTCTGCCTGTGTCCATTCATGCGAATGGACAGTTTGTTTCTGGTCATTCCCACATAGAAAGCTTCACAGTGTAGGCAGGTCAGTTGGTAAATCACGTGGGTGCTTTCACACGTGGCTCTGCCTTTGATCGTGTGCACCTTCCGGGTTACTGGGGAAGCTGTGTTGTTCCGCCTCACAGTAAGAAACAAGGAAATAGTAGTTGCTGGTGATTTTAATGTGGATTCATTGAAAAGCTCTGTCAGTGAACAATTACTGCAATCAATAACCCTGTCATTCACTTTAATTCCTACTGTGAACTATGCAACTAGGGTATTCAAATGCTCTGAGACTTCTATTGACAATATCTTTTTAGACAAATCTAGGGAAAAAACCTCATACCACAAAACCAACAGTATGTGGGCTATCTGATCATGACATGCAGCATCTTATATTAAATTTGAAACTTATCAGGATATTTTAGGAGATTACTCAAAGACATGAACTGGATAGATGTTTACATTACTTCTGATTCAACTAGAAAATACAAAGAATTCATTAATAAAGTTTCTTCATTTTTTGAATATTGTTTTCCCCTACAGATAACACAGATCAGACAGGAGTTTAAAAATAAATCATGGATTACACAAGGAATAAAGATATCATGTGAGACAAAAAGGAGACTGTATCTACTATCTAGGAATAGCTCTGATGTTAGCACTGTAATGCATTAGAAAGAATACTGCAAAATATTGAAGCAAGTAATCCAGAAATGTAAGCAACTTTAAATAGCTCTAAAAATAAATGAGACATTGGTAACAAGTGGATGTAGATTGGCAAACCACATAAACAAATATTTTGAGTCTGTTACTGAGAGCTTAGCTTTAACAGGTTCAGTCAACAGTGCAATGCAATATCTGAGCCCAGTCTTTACAAATAACTTCAGTAAAATGGAAATGACACATCTCCCAAAGATATAGCATTCATCATAAAATTCTTAAAATCAAAATATTCTAGTGGTTATGATATCAACGAAGTTAATCTAAGAGTGCTCATGTGAGTCGAGTTCTACTGCAAATTATTTAGCAATCAACCTCTTATCAACAGAACATTTCCAGACTGGCTAAGATATGCTGAAGTTAAGCCTCTTTACAAGAAGGCAGATAAAGAGATACTGTCAAACTATCAACCCATTTCACTTTGGCCAGATATTTCAAAAATATTTGAAAAGTAGTGTTCATGCATCTTCTTAAGCATCTGACTGCAAATAAAATATTGTCCAAGTCATAGTTTGGATTCCTTAATGGTTCCAATACAGAGAAGGTTATTTACATGTACAGTGAGAATGTAACTAATCAATTAGATAACAAATTAGAGACTACTGGGGTTTTCTGTGACCTGTCAAAAGCCTTTGAAGGTGTGAATCACAGCATTCTCTTAAGTAAATTATAATGTTATGGTGTTGCTGACAATGCTGGGAAATGGTTCAAGTCTTACCTAACTAACAGGAAACAAAGGGTGTCATTGTGAAATACTTGTGGATTAAGCAATCGGTCTTCATTGGATTTGGGGTCCATTGCTTCTTCTTATGTGCATTAATGACCTCATGTCAATTACATCACCAGTTGCTAAGTTTGTTTTGTTTGCAGATGATAACAAACATTGCAGTAAATAGCAAATACGTGCAGATTTAGAAAGGGCAGTTAATCAAATATTCACTGACATTAATAAACGGTTCAAAGCTAATTCACTGTCATTAAACTTTGAAAAGATCCACTAAATGCAGTGCAGAACCTGTAAGAGATTTCCTTCCAACACGTGTATAACATATGAAGACATGCAGATGGAAGAGGTTGACAGTGTTAAATTTGTGGGATTACAACTCAATAATAAATTCAGTTAGGAAGGACATACCGCAGAACTGCTGAACCATCTAAATAAATCCATATATGCAGTGTGAATGATGTCACATGTAAGAGATATAAATATAGAAAAACTTGCATACTTCACATGCTTTCATTGTATTATGTTATATGTGATCATATTATGGGGTAACCCATAAAACTGACCAAAAGTTTTTAGAGGGCAAAAGTATGTAATAAGATTCATTTGTGGTTTAAATTCAAGAACATCATGTATAAACCTGTTCAAGGAACTGGTTATTCTAACCACTGCTTCTCAGTGTATTTATTCCTTAATGAAATTTGTTGGAAGTAATACGTCTCTATTTTCAGCCAATAGCTCAATACATAGTACTAATATTAGGAATAAGAACAATCTACTCTTTAAATCACTTGCCTTGGTCCAAATTGGGGTCCAATATTCAAGAAACACATTTTCAATAATTGACAGCTACCATTAAAAACTTGGCTTCAGATGAACCACTGTTTAAACAGAGTTTGAAAGACTGTTTGATAGGCAACTCCTTCTATTCTATAGATGAATATCCTAACAAGGACTGTTAGGCTAGCTTAAGTGAAAATGACTGTTAGATTTCAGTTCTGACAGCACTTGGTCACAACAGTCCAGATGAGGTATTTTGTGTATGATGACTTTATTAAAAATGCATAACTATGTTTTATTCTGACAGTATTAATGCTTTGGATATTAGGAGTTCCAGTTTACTGTATTCACATGTTTGTGTTTTTATGTTGTACTTTTTGACATGTTCCATACCCATGAGAATCATCTCATTTTTGGGTGTATGGAATGAAAACTGAATCTGATCTAATCTGACAGATCATGGATTTCAGAAATAGAATTGAAAATGATTGCCAATTTCCTGATGTATATACACAGTAAAGGTACAAAGTGCATGAAACATTTCTGAACCACTAAATTTTTTGTTACTATTTGCAAGAGCAAAGCCACAAGAGAGATTCTGAAATTTGTAGCTTATGCAAGGGAATGAATTATTCTGTTACTGCAGTGTGCTGATCTGATAGTTCCCTACATCAGACACAATTATAGTCAATTATTTAAAATGTTCTTCTTCTTCTTCTTCTTCTTCTTCTGCTTTGTTAGGACCCTTCAGGATCACATGTGGCTTGTTTTGCACATCTTCTTTCTTCCCAATACCTCTTCATTCTTTAACTTCTTCTGCTTCTTTCTTCTTCTGTTAAGACAACTTTGATTTTGGTATCCAGCCACCCGTGACCATCCATCAACCCTCTATACTTCTCCCTGTCCTGTACTACTGCCTGCAGATTCCTTTCTTTTATTCCTGCAGCCTTCCAGTCATCTCTGACTTCCTTCACCCAGTTGTTTCCCGTATGACATGTTACATTCCATATCTTCTTAGTCAACCTCTCCTCATCCATCCTCATGATGTGCCCAACAAATCATAACCTCCTCTTCCGTAACTTGCTCGATACATGTTCAATATTTTCATTCAGTTCCTGTCATGTCCTGTGTACCCAGATATCCCCATGTTTCTTTGGTGTCCCACATGTCTCTCAAAATTTTCCACTCCTCCTTCTCCAACTGTATACAAGCTCTCTTGCTGAGTGTAATCATTTCTGGTGCATACAGAGCAGCATTTCTTACAGTTGCTGTGCAATGTTGCAACATGACATTCCTGACATATTTTTCTTGCCATATGTTGTTTTCACTGCATACCAAAGCTTCTGCAAAAGCTGTGCCCTGTCTACTGTGTTACTGTTGTTCTGTATGCCACCAGTTATCTTCTCCGCCAACCACTTGGTGATCAATCTTCTGGTCAGACTCAGTGTTCAATGTCTTGATCTTCTTATATGCAATCTTCGGTCTGACCTTTTCTGCTGTTTTGTCTAGATTTTTCAGTGCTGTCTTTGCCTCTTCTTCTGTCTCATTTAAGAGTACCATGTCATCTGCGAATGCCAGGCAGTCCACTGTTGCATTATTTTTGACCTTGTACCCTAGTTGCAGACCTTTGATCTTCATGTTACTATTTAGTTGTCTCCACTGTCTCACTACTTCGTCCAAAACCAGGTTAAAGAAAATTGGTGACAGTCCATCCCCTTGCCAGACTCCTGTTTTTATTTCAAAGCTGTCTGACAGTGTACTGCCATGTCAGATCCTGGCAGTAGTGTCACTAAACATTTCCTTTATTGTTGCATGTGTTGTAGTGTCCAGTCCTCTATCTTCTAACACATCAAGCAGAGTACTTCTGTCAACTGAATTGTAGGCCTTTTGGAAGTCCACAGATGTCACTATTGTCTTGTTTCCTTTCCTGTGTCTGTGTTATGTTATCCTTTTTATTCCAAATATCTATTCTGTGCAGTTTCTCCCTTTTTTAAAGCCACACTGGTATTCTCCTATTGTCGGCCCCAGTTGTTCTTCAACTCCGTTCAGTAAGATTCTCAACAAAACCTTGTACCCTATGTTTAAGAGAGAGAGGTCCCTGTAGTTATCCAGTACTTTCTTGTCCCCTTTCTTGTGTAGTGGTATTATAATGGCTTCTTTCCAGTCTATGGGTATTTTCTTATTTCTCCAGATATCCATTATTATATTGTACATACTTCTTTCCATTTCAGGCCCACCCCACTTGATCTCTTCAGCACAGATGCCATCATTGCCTGATACCTTGTTGTTTTTGAGATTTTTAAATGCCTCTGCTACTTCTGCCCTGGTGGGTGCGTTGTCTAGACTATCCTGACTTTCGTCCCTAAAGCTTAAGTGTGTCCACTTTACTGTCAATGCTTCTGCATTCAGCAAATCTCTAAAATACCTAGCCATTTCCTCGCACATCTCTTTCTCACCAATTTTTATTGTGCCATCTTGTCCAATTATGAAGGGTTCTTTTGCCTCGAAGCCTTTAATTCTGCTCCTCATTTCTCTGAAAAAGACTCATGATTTGTGTTTCTTGAAGGCTGTGTTTGCTTCTTGAAGTTTCTCATTCCATCTACTTCTCTTCATTTCTGATAATTTTGCTAGCAACTTTTCTCGCATTCTAGAAGTTCAACCAGTTTTCATGATTTTTACAGGATTGCCATTTCATCCATGCTTTCTTCCTGGTCTCAACTGCATTCTCACGTTCATCCGTCCATCACTCATGCTTCCTTTTCTTGTTGTTAGTTTTTAATGGGAAAGAAGTAGATAATCCTTAATTGCATGCAGATCAGTCAAAACATTTTGCCTCACTACAACATGGCAGACAATACAGGTGACAGGACTCTGCAGGCATGTGTAAATTCTATGCTCTGAGACCAGAGTTTTCCATCCAGGTAGTTTAGAGATCACTAGAACACTCAGAATGAATCTAGAGGACATACAGAACTAGCATACCACCAATACATGTTTGAGGCTACAGAGAAGTGGCATGCACATAGATCTTAGCAGCCCACCAAACTGCCTGTTCAACTGACATATTAGGAATATGGTTGGGTGACAGCTTTTACTCACAGTCCCCCCGTAACTACCATTGATTCTTT
Organism: Schistocerca americana; assembly: GCF_021461395.2. Lineage (NCBI taxonomy): Eukaryota > Metazoa > Arthropoda > Insecta > Orthoptera > Acrididae > Schistocerca > Schistocerca americana. The sequence goes on from NC_060124.1 coordinate 525,542,481, forward strand.
GTACATTCACAACATAAACTGTGTGGTGGAATATTCCCCAGAAACATACCCAGACCATCTTTCATTTCATGTCATGATATGTAGATGCTATGACTGCAATGTGTCCAGAATTCACAACATATCAAATTCACAAACTCAGAGATCATGTACAATTCTCAAACTTTCTTATTTAGTGTATTGCTATGTATGAGATCAGCGTCATATGATAATTTCATTCAAATAGCTCCTTCTGGTGCTGCAGTGTCCATGGACATTGATATGTGTTTTTAGTCATTCCAGATTCCTGAGGCTTTTCCCTCACAATGGTATTTATGGGGCATAATGTGTAGATGAATGTATGGATTAATTCATAAACAGATACTGATAAAGTATGATGGTATAGTGTACTGGTGCAGTACCCTGGACAGTTTGGCTATACTGCACCACATTCAGCCTTCTGGCAACTGTCTCGTCACAACTTGACCACCGGTAAATAAGCACTTGAGATTCCATGTCCACAGCTGATAAACATAAGCATAGTTACCAGCTGACTTATTGAAAGCACTGCACAACACCACAGCACCGGCATCACTATGGGTGGTACCACAATCACAGACCTATTTCCTATGCCGGTCATGTGCTGGCTGGAAACCATTTGTGCATGCTTCTGCAGGCTATATGCTTAACTAGCCACGCAGCCTACAGACAGCCAATCATTCCACAAGATCCTAAACAGTCTCCTGGACACTAGTCAGCACCAACACAGTCCCGGACATCAGTCATCTCCACGAGCAGCCAAGCCGTCAGCATCGCAGATCACACCTGGAAGGACTTTATCAGCAGCACGCTCCTAAGTTGCCCCAAGAGTTGCCACCTGCCACTAAACACAGCATTATGGGTCCAGCACCATATGCTCCACAAGACACTATCCTGTCAGCAAGTAGATGTTGCTGACCCACCGACCACAGCCTCACTGAGCGCCACATCCTGTAACCCACTAGCCATCATCAGGTGCAGCCATTGCTTACCACTGACCGCGGCCTCGTGGGACTTGGCATTTGTGAATGCCATGAGACATTTTATAGTTCAGTGATCAGCTGCTGCAAATGTTTTGTAGGCAGACTGTGGATTTCTATACCATTCCGGTGTCTGGTCATGCACCTGTGGAGACGCCAGACCACTTCAGTACCTCTAGCTCCAGCTCTCCTGCACCACCATTGCACTCACTTCTGGCCAGCCTGGTGCTGACCTGCACACCACCGGTTGGCATTGTGCAGGCCTGAGCTTTGCCGCTCGCTGGCCTCCCCGCTGGTGCCCTGCACATTTTCAGCCCACAACCACCGACTCACACATTGCCTGGTGCAATCCAATGACCTATCCGCTACTGGCCCCCGCACCCCAAGCCCGCGTGTTGCTGGCCCAGAGGCCTCTTCCACTTCCTGCACTGTGGCCCCATCGGTTCCTATACTGTGAGCGCTGACAATTCTTGCTCAGTGAATGCTGCTAGCTTCCACTCTGGCACCACTGACCCTTCCGAAGCCGGTCGGCTCATGTACGACCAGCCATTCTGGCACTGACTCAATCTGCTGCCACCAGCACCCACACTCCTGGCCTTCATGATGCCGATACTAACCCACCACCACCATCTCTTCTGGTGCCACGTACTCTGGCATCTCCTGCTCTCACTGATGACCATTCCAACACTGGCTTCATTGTCAACCAGTCCTCCTCTGTTCACTGAGATCCTCATACTGTCAGCCTTTCCTTTGGCCTCCCTCATTCTTTTGCTGTTTCCCATCTCTTGCGGCAGTCTTTGCTCTCATCCTGCACAGTGCTGCACTTTCTTTTTCTTCCTCCACATGCTCCCCAGCACACCAGTGCAATCTGCCTCTTCCCAAAATGCACTGGTACCCTCCTGCATGTTCCAACATGCTCCAATGCACACTATCAGTGTAGTCCATTGTGCACCAATGCGGACTCACATTCTCACACTCTTGCACACCTCCATCTTCTTCCACACTGCATTCAAATCCAGTTGATCACTATTCCATCTCCCTTTCTCCTGTTTTCCCTTGCATGTCACAGCATTTCTCCAACTTCTTGTCACTCTCTTCCACCATTCTCGAGCTCTTTTCCATTTCATAGGCCCTGTGCATGCTCGTACAGCAAACTCTTCTTTCTGATCCATTTCAAGTGTTCCAAGTGCGCACCAGCCCCTATTACGGTACACTTCTTGGATCTCTCACTGACAACTGACTCCCGGCTATCCACCTCACTCAACCACCTCGCGTTGCCACCCTGGCATCTGCCATGGATCAGGTCACACTCCCTTCAGCTGTCAATGCCAGGCACCCTGGGAGCACAGTTGTCATCAGAGGCACACTCCCAGCAACACCGCGTCCCATCTGCTATCCAATGGGTGCCCTCCTCTAACCGCCCCCTCAGGGGCTCAGTATTGGTTTGCTAAGTACGGACTTGGTGACTGTGGTGTTCCTGAGTTGGGGACTGGTAAGCACTGCCACCCCTCTGTCATCATAAGCTCTGGGCATGCTTTAGTGACCACCATGTGGCACAGTGGTGGAATATTGTGTGTTTTGGAGTGCAGGAGTCTTGGCTGGACCACCTGTGCTGTGGGGAAGGTGTGCCACACGTTGATGAGGTGAGTGGCTGTTGAGTAAAACAGTCTCTGGCGATCAACCTCTGGGCACCTGCTACCCCCCCCCCCCCCCCCCCCCAGTTGTATAAGGCTTGCTCAGGCATGTAGGCCTCTCTCTGGGTCAGCAGTTGTTTCCCTAGCATCTCATGGGATACCTATGGAACGTCTCTGATGGGACGGGTGTACTGTCAGGATAGTCTAGACAACACACCCACCAAGGCAGAAGTAGCAGAGGCATTTAAAAACCTCAAAAACAACCAAGGTATCAGGCAATTATGGTATCTGTGCTGAAGAGATCAAGTGGGGTGGGCCTAAAATGGAAATAAATATGTACAATATAAAAATGGATATCTGTTACAGAGGAATTTAAATAGATATCCCACATATTTGGAAGAATTACAGCTCCTGGTCTAGGAGAAACTGTTCTGCACCTCCTTAGAAGAAACGCATCTTAAAGTCACCGACACACCTGCATTATGTGGTTACCACCCATATAGGAAGGACAGTGCTACTGGAGACAGAGCTAAACATAGAGTGGCTGTTTTCATTGATGACAGATGCCACTCCTCTCCTGCCCATCTTACCATGATTATACAAGCAATTGCTGTGGATTTAGATGCACTGGCGGAACTCTTCTAGGCACTCCCAAGCCCATGTCCACTTGTGGTGTACTTCAGTGCACACAATGTGCTGTGGGTCTCAGCTGCCACTTGTTCCAGGGGTTGGATGATCGAGCAATTCATCTATTCTGAGAATATCTGTCTTCTGAACGTGGATCAGATGACACACTTTTCCACAGCCACAGGCTCTTTCTCAGTCATTGTTCCCCACCTACTGCAGACTCAGTTCAGTGGAAAGTCGCTACAGATTTACATTCCAGTGATTAGTTCCCAGTATGGATTCGTCTGCCAACTAGGACAGTGGGTGATACACCATGCAGATGAATGATACAAAGGGCAAATTGGTTGCAGTACAGTTGACAGGCTATTTTTGAACATAAGGATAGTGCAGAGGAGATGGTGCCCATATCACTTTTGAGATCCAACAGGCTGCCGCAGAGTCCAATCCCTCGGTCTAGTAACCACCTCAACGACGGCCTATACCTTTGTGGAATGACAACTGTCAATTGGCTATCAGGGCCAGATGAACAGCTCTGCAGACCTTCAAACACTGCCCAACTACAGAAAACCTTCATGCCTTCATATCTGCAAGAGCACATGCGAGAAAAGTGATAAAAGAATGGAAGAGGGTTTCCTGGAAGGAATTCACGACTTCCATCAATCAGTCCACTTTCACTGCGCAAGTATGGGACTCAACACGATGCATTACTGCCAAAGGTAGCACATGTCCCCTTACAGCATTGTCAAATAATGGGGTCATGGTGTACACACTGAAAGACATGGCTCAGGTTTTAGCTGAACACATCTTTACAGTCACTACGTCATCCAGACAAGCTCCTGCTTTTCAGCTGTTCCATAAGACTGAGGAGATGAGGAAGCTCAATTTCTTCTCGCATAATGAGGAAGTCTACAACATTCTGTTCTGCATGTGGGAACTGGTATCAGCTTTGTCTGCAGCCAGAGACACTGCTCCAGGACCTCATGAGATCCATTATGCCATGCTTCGTCATCTATGCCCTGAAGTGAAAGGACAGCTCCTGTCTTGTTTCAATCAGATCTGGTTTGATGGACAGTACCCCACAACTTGGAAGGAGGCAATAGTAATTCAGTTCTGGAAACCAAGCAAGAACCATAGTGCCCCTAACAGTTACCGGAGTGTAGCCCTTACCAGTTGTATGGGTAAAACTCTTGAACATATGGTCAACTGTTACCTCATCTGGCTGCTCAAATCCTAAGGTCACCTGAGCCACTCCCATTGCAATATCAGGCACTACCATTTCACGCTTGACAACTTAATTCTACTGGAGATGGCGATACAAGAGTCCTTCTTACGCTGAAGCCATTTGGTTTCTGTGTTTTTGAACCTCAAAAAAGCGTATGACACTACTTGTAGATACAACATCCTTCACCAACTTCATGAATGAGGACTATGTGGGCGCCTGCCACTTCTTATCCAATCCTTTTTCAAGGACCGGCATTTCCGATATTGCATTGGCAATGCCTTGTCTAACTGTTATGTTCAAGACAATGGGGACCCCCAAGGCAGTGTCCTCAGTGTCAAATTTTTTGCCATCACTATCAATGACATTTCCTATGCAGTCCGGAGCCCTGTCAGATCCTCTTTATTTGTGGATGACTTTGCAATCTTGTACTCCTCCTCTGATCTTACAATGATGACGAGGCAGCTACAGCTGACCATTAGGAGGCTGGAAACCTGGGCCAGGACAACTGGTTTTCGGTTCTCACCAGAGAAGACTACATGTGTTGATTTTAACCATGCTCACTGTAGTTTTAACCAACCAGTGCTCACAATGGCAAACAATATTTTACGTTTCCAAGAAACTGTGTGCTTTTTGGACTTATTATTTGACTCAAAATTAACTTGTCTCCCACACCTGAAAGACCTACAAACAAAGGGCTTCCAGTCATTGAATATTTTGAAGTGTGTTAACGGAAAAACATGGGGAACTGACAGGTCCCAGCTCCTGCAGTTTTATAGGGCATTTGTTCACTTATGTTTAGATTATGGCAGTGTGGTCTATGGATCAGCCCGTATATCCTACCTCAAGATGTTAGATGATGTCCACCATGAGGGCATTTGGATGTCAACTGGAGCCTTTCAGATGAGCACAGTTCCAAGTCTGTGTGCAGAGGCTGGTGAACCACCATTCTGGATTTGGCGATGTATCCTTTTGGCTCAACAGGCGCTGAAAATCTCAGTATCACCTCAGTCATTTAGTTGTTTTCATCCGTTTTAAGTATGTACCACAGTTTTATTGTTGTTTGTACAGATGGATCCCAGCAAGAGAATGCCCTTGGTTGTTCTACTGTTTTTCCTGATAGGGTTTTTAAAGTGCATCCTCCAGAATAATTTACAAATTATGATGCAAAATTATATGGCATTCTGATGGAACTCTACAGAGGGTTCACAGACATCACCATACAAGGTTTCTTGTCTGTTCCAACTCACTTAGTGCACTGCAAGGACTTCAACAATGTATCCAGTAGACCAGCTGATTCAACACATTCATGACTCCTTACAGCACCTTTATCACAGTGGCAAGGAGGTGATTCTTTGCTGGTTACCTGGCCACACCAAGATATAGGGAAACAACATGGCTGACAAAGCTACCAAGGAAGAATATCAGGATGGTGCTGTCCATCAGTGTCCCATTCCGTTGCATGACAACATCCCATTTTCTGACAGATGCATCATGCATCAATGAGATGAATCATTGCAGGTGACAGTAAAAAAATTGTGGTCAGTCAAATCGACCACAAAGGCATGGTGGGCTTCATGTCAGTCTCACCACTGGAAGGTGGTTCTGCTTAGCAGACTGCACATTGGACATAGTCCTTCAACGCGTGGCTTCCTCCTCTGGCAGAAGGATCCACTGTTACGTGAAGTTTGTGGTGTACCCCTTTCAGTTCAGCATATTTTGGCAATGTGTGGCCTATATACTGATATTAGGGCAGCCCTTAGACTTGATGAAGATCGGCCCACCATCCTCGCAGATACTGATTCCAGTGTCACAAGAGTGGTGAAATTTTGTGAACTGTCAGGCCTCATCTCTAAATTGGTGGGGAAGGGACACAGACTTTAATGCATTATAACCTCTTCTGCATGTGGGGACAGCCTTTGTCCCCACCCGTGATATTAGCATGCTGACTTTTTGTCAGGGCGCTGATGACCATGATGTTGAGTGCCCCTCACTTCAAATCATCATCATCCTCCAACTGCACACAACAGTGCCCCCTGTCCCTTGCAGCCAATGGCTGGCCACTTACCAAGGGTGGTGTCACTGGACCATCATCAGATACAGGATCCCAGTTTCTTCTTTGCTGCACTGTTCCTCATCTGCCATCTAGCCGTCCATCCTCCTGTGATTGTGCTCAATGCTGTACCTCCCATACACGGGGCAGCCATGTCGTGGCTGCCTCAGGAGGGCATAGCATTGTGCCCAACTGGGTGCCAGCACCTGACGATGCCCAGTGTTCCACCAGTACTCTCACCATCATGGTCACACAGGGCCCTCATTAAATCTGTGCCAGGCCATTGCCTGAGTCCCCTGCTCTAATGCATCACACTCCTAGTCACTCCCACAGGGTCCGCTGCATGGCAGGGTTCTCATGTCTCAAGTTTCATTTATCTGTAATGTTTTCTGGGAAAGGGCTCCGAACAGTGGCAATCACCATCTACAGGCCTCCCCATGGCGATGCCCCTACATCATCAGCCTCTCCAACTGCTGCCAGCCCAACCTCCCTCCTGCCACACGACACATGATGCAGCTCTTTCTGCTGCATGTGGCAGCCTGGCCAGTGCCCCTCATTGGGGCATTGAACTGCACCCTCACCAAGGTGTGAGATTGGGCGCTGCCATGCCCTCGCCACGATTTCACCCCGGGTGCCTGTCACACACTTGCTTCCACCATTGGGTGCCTCTGCGCCAGTCGCTGCTGACGCCTCCTCCATATCACTGCACTGTGATTCTGCATCTGTTGCAACAATACATCAGCTTTTCTGCCTCAGTGCAGCAATGCATGGTTTCAAGATGGTTTCACCATCTCTCCTTTAAAGGGGAGGTGTTTAGTATACCAGTGTAGTACCCCTGGACAATTTGGCTGTACCATATCACATTCAGTCTTCTGGCGACTGTTTTGCCGGTAAATAAACACTTGTGGCTCTATGTCCAGAACCAGTAAACGTAAACATATTTATTGGCCAAATTATAGAGAACACCACACAATGCTGCAGTGCCAGCAGCATCACTCCGTGTAGTGCCACAATCATGAACCTATTTCGTATGCCAGTCATGTCCCACCTGGAAACTCTTCATGTATGCTTACACCGGGTGTTTACTTAACCAGCCATCTGGCCCGCAGCCAGCCAATTATCACATGAGCTCTGACACAGTCCTGGACACCAGTCATCTCCATGATTAGCCAAGCCTTCAGCATTGCCAACCATGGCCTGGCCTGGACGGACTTTGCTTGCTGCATGCTCTTCAGTCACCACACATTCACCCTCATCAGTCACTGCCTGCCACTGACCACAGCCTCATGGGTCCAGTTCCATATCCTCCACAAACAAACAAGTCACCAACAAGGAGTTGCCAATTCCTCACCAACCACAGCCTCACTGGACACCACCTACCATAGGTCCTTTGACCTATCAGCCATCACCAGGTGCAGCCATTGTTTACTATTTACCACTGCCTCATGGAACTCAGCATTTCAGTGATTGAATCTAGACTCCGAGTGATCCTTCCTTGGTGGATACAGTTGTGACCTTATTTCTCATTGTCAAGAAATAATTCTTTGTTTCAGTCTTGCCATCAAGCAGTGGCTTATTTTTCTGTTATTCCTGGTCTGTGTTCATTGACATAAGAAAGCATTGTTTATCACTACCAGTGGCATATCAATAAAAGTGCTGTTCCACATTGTGGTCACAGGATATAAAAATAGTGCAGTAATTACTTTAAAAAAGAAACTGCTTGTTTGTGGGTAGCATGTGAGCACATGCATGCTCACTCTGTCTCTCTCTCTCACACACACAAACACAAACCAGTTACTGATAATAACAGAGACATGACACTTCCTGCTTACTTGACCGTTCCGTTATATGTGTTGAAGTGACAAAAATCTGAATGCTCTTATCCAAATGTATATCATATCACTGTCAGTCTCTCAGTTAACCTGTCCAACATTTAATTCACCTTCTCTTTATCTGTCTGTCCAATTATGAAGATTATCAACTTTTTTGTCTGTTCAGTTTTTGAACTGCATGCCAAATGAAGTCCCTCCATTATTATCTATTATCATTTCTCTCTCTCTCTCTCTCTCTCTCTCTCTCTCTCTCTCTCTTTCTCTAGCACATTTGTATTGAATGGCTAAGCTGTATTCCTGAAGAGAACATATCATTGCTGGAAAATGATACATTAATGTATGCTCATTTCTTGTGATTTTATGTAGTTTACTATCTTCTTTGTAATTTTGAAGATACACTCCTGGAAATTGAAATAAGAACACCGTGAATTCATTGTCCCAGGAAGGGGAAACTTTATTGACACATTCCTGGGGTCAGATACATCACATGATCACACTGACAGAACCACAGGCACATAGACACAGGCAACAGAGCATGCACAATGTCGGCACTAGTACAGTGTATATCCACCTTTCGCAGCAATTCAGGCTGCTATTCTCCCATGGAGACGATCGTAGAGATGCTGGATGTAGTCCTGTGGAATGGCTTGCCATGCCATTTCCACCTGTCGCCTCAGTTGGACCAGCGTTCGTGCTGGACGTGCAGACCTCGTGAGACGACGCTTCATCCAGTCCCAAACATGCTCAATGGGGGACAGATCCGGAGATCTTGCTGGCCAGGGTAGTTGACTTACACCTTCTAGAGCACGTTGGGTGGCACGGGATACATGCGGACGTGCATTGTCCTGTTGGAACAGCAAGTTCCCTTGCCGGTCTAGGAATGGTAGAACGATGGGTTCAATGACGGTTTGGATGTACCGTGCACTATTCAGTGTCCCCTCGACGATCACCAGTGGTGTACGGCCAGTGTAGGAGATCGCTCCCCACGCCATGATGCCGGGTGTTGGCCCTGTGTGCCTTGGTCGTATGCAGTCCTGATTGTGGCGCTCACCTGCACGGCGCCAAACACGCATACGACCATCATTGGCACCAAGGCAGAAGCGACTCTCATCGCTGAAGACGACACGTCTCCATTCGTCCCTCCATTCACGCCTGTCGCGACACCACTGGAGGCGGGCTGCACGATGTTGGGGCGTGAGCGGAAGACGGCCTAACGGTGTGCGGGACCGTAGCCCAGCTTCATGGAGACGGTTGCGAATGGTCCTCGCCGATACCCCAGGAGCAACAGTGTCCCTAATTTGCTGGGATGTGGCGGTGCGGTCCCCTACGGCACTGCGTAGGATCCTACGGTCTTGGCGTGCATCCGTGCGTCGCTGCGGTCCGGTCCCAGGTCGACGGGCACGTGCACCTTCCGCCGACCACTGGCGACAACATCGATGTACTGTGGAGACCTCACGCCCCACGTGTTGAGCAATTCGGCGGTACATCCACCCGGCCTCCCGCATGCCCACTATACGCCCTCGCTCAAAGTCCGTCAACTGCACATGCGGTTCACGTCCACGCTGTCGCGGCATGCTACCAGTGTTAAAGACTGCGATGGAGCTCCGTATGCCACGGCAAACTGGCTGACACTGACGGCGGCGGTGCACAAATGCTGCGCAGCTAGCACCATTCGACGGCAGTTCCTGGTGTGTCTGCTGTGCCGTGCGTGTGATCATTGCTTGTACAGCCCTCTCGCAGTGTCGAGAGCAAGTATGGTGGGTCTGACACACCGGTGTCAATGTGTTCTTTTTTCCATTTCCAGGAGTGTAGTATTCAACAATATGCTCCTTTATCATTACAGACTTATGAATCAAAGCATGACTTCTGCTCACCGTGAGATTAAATGTCGCCTGGTGGTATTTCTGGTACATGACATGGTAAGAAAAATATATAAGCAGAGCAGAGAGGAATAGGGAATCATTATAGTGGTTATAGGTCACAAATGCAAAAATCCATTGGCAGAAGCAGCTTTGACAAAGAGCAAAGACGTAAAATAAGGGAAAAGCATTCACTCACCTATAGTGAATCGATGCGTGGAGCAGAGCATGGAGCACAGAAACATGTAACAGAAAACAGCATTTGCCATAGCTTTAAAGCAGTAGCTCTTTTCGTAGCACAAGTACATACATCCAAACACACAACAATACTCACATATCTTCAGAAAGAGGCCGACTACATATCAAGTGGCAACCAACCAGAAATCCAAAGCCCAAAACCTTTCTTTATGAGATAATGTGATTTGGTTTAATATTATTTTAATAGTGACAATCTTACTAACAAACACTTTAGATAGCCTTTTCTCAGTGAACATTTTCAATTTTGTAGAAGGTTCTCTTATTTTCACTAGCATAACTTCAGTGCATTTCCTTTTTGCATTCATTTGATTATGTTTTAACTTTCACATGAGCAAGGCTTAGTAAATTCCCAGAAACCAACACTCTCTTCAATATAATCGATTTCTGTCAAGCAGTTTTCATTCTTAGGAGCACGGAGGTGTGCATCTCGGTGTCTGTGTGGTTGTGTGTGTGAATGCATATGAGACTCCCTGCTAAACCCAGTAGGACAGGACAAGTAGTAGGAATTGTGGAAGCGGGCCATAATGAGCAGCTGTCAGTTACACTCCAAACATAACACTTTATTTAGTTGTCCAAACATTAAAGCGCAACTTCTAAGCTTGACTATCGACTGAAAACGTCTTTAATTCTAAAGCGGCTGAAGGCCCATGAATTAAATACAGGTGCTATAATATATTTTTTAGAGGCTTTAACATAAAATATTATTTAAGCCCAAGTGCTTTAAGACTTGACTAGTCAGATAGATGAAGTTTTTAAAAGTGGCTGAAGGGCCATAAATTTAAAACAACATAACTACAATAACTTTTCAACAGGCAGAAGGCCCAAGCTTTATGACCAAAAAGAAACCTTCCTTCAAAACGGCTGAAGTACATTGTTTTAAAAGAAAACTGCAACCAATATTCCAAGGCAGAAGGCCCAAAGCTTTTAACCTTAAATAGTATTTAAGCCCAAGTGATTGATAAGTAAGAATCCAAAATTTTAAATCGGCTGAAGGCCCATCATTTTAAGAACAACACAACTACAATAAATTTTCAACAGGCAGAAGGCCCACAACTTATCTTGAAAGAATGTAATACTTTGATAAGTAAGATCCTTAAAACTTAAAGCAGGTGAAGGCCAATGCTTTTAAAAACAATACACTACAATAAATTTTCAAAAGGCAGAAAGCCCACAGCTTTTTCTTCCAAAAGGTAATACTTGACAAGTCAGATCATTAAAACTTAAAGCGGCTGAAGGCCGCTGCTTTTAAAAAACAATACAATAAATTTTCAACAGGCAGAAAACCTTTGATTTTAAAAACACAATTACAAGCATACAAATTCAAACCATTGGCTATGAGCCATTAAAAACAAAAAATTAACGGCAATAAGAAAGGCAGTATAGGCAACGGTGCTCAGAAGTTTCCAGGGGGCTTGGTCTGCCCTTGAAATCTTAACGTTCACTTAGGTGAGACAAGACGTCAGCCCAACTACACTCGATCCACCGGAAACACAACCAAGAGACAGCCAGGGACCCACCGACAAGATGACTTGCTTGCCAAAACGTTACAGACACAGCCACACACAACCAAATATACATTAAGCTGTCAAAACTACACACCATGTTGGACAGCGACAACAGTTGAGGGAAGGACACTGGCTGAATTTACATCAGCGACCAGGGCAGGTAACTGGAACACTAACGGCCATAAGGCAAAAATTTCTGCTGGTGCACTTGAATTTCAAATCGACAAATATAGTTAATTCTACCACAAGGCGGCTACATCTTCAACAACTCGAACACTCGCTGTTGCTCCCAGGAATACCACCAACAGCGAACCACCAGCCAACGGGACAACATGAACAGATGTGGCTTCGGTAATTAAATCACCACTCAACTTTCATGTCCTGGGTCGATGAGCCACTAACCTCGCAGCACTCGGAACAGCCCCCACATGCTCCGACACTGCATAGAGACTGCCAGCGGGGCCTGGCCGACTGTGCCGTGTGGAGACTTGCTTGCTGATCCACTCCAACCGACTGACTCACTGCTAGTATGCCGACAACATTTAAAACAAGTTGGCAGTGGAAATGACACCAACTACACACACAGCTAGACAAACACTTGCACAAAGACTTAAATGACACTCAGCAGTGGCTGTGCAATCACAAAGACAAATTGGGAGTCGATACACATACACAGCCAACCCATAAGTGGTCGGCGAGCCAATTCACGTTGTCCAGTAGGACAACCGACCGACGATCCACGAAGACCGTACCCTGCTCAAGTGATGCGTGGTGTCAATGGTTGGACGAGCCATGGACATCCAGGCCTCACTGCTGCTCCAACCCAATTGAACTAGTGTCGCATTCCAACTCCATGACTGGCAGGTCCGAACTGCCCTCCTGGCATGTTCCAACTGACTCCAGGACAGACAACAACTGGGAAGTAATAGCAGTACAGCAAAGATAACATGTGAGGGCTGTATTGATAGGTGCTGCTGCTGCCACTGATGGGCAGACAAAGCAGCAACTCAGTGACAACAGAAATTGAAACTAACATAAAGAGGTGGCAACACGAAAAAAAAAAAACAGGATGTAAAATAAGAGATGGCACGAGCAAGAACCACACACAGCGCAGCATGTACTTGTGCTACAAAAATAGCTATTGCTTGAAAGCTAGTGTGAATGCTGTTTCTTGTTAGATGTTCTGTGCTACATGCCCCAATCCACTATAGGTAAATGGTTGCTTTTCCCTTATTTTACATATTGCTCCATCCAGGAATTTCTATTATTATTGGACAAAGGACAGATTGTTGTGGCCCAGTGCCTGGAAATGAGCATCTAAGAAATGCTCAGTTGTTCGCATGGTACTGTTGTGAGCATTTATGGAAAGTGGTTAAAGTGTGGTGTCTCCATAAGTAGGCAACAAAGTATTGGACATCCACATTCATCACAGAATGTGGAGGTCAGAGGCTTTTCCACTTTGTAAAGCAGGATAAGTGGTTATTTGTGTCAGATCCAATGACTTGAGTACAATGCTGCTAAAGGGAAAAGTGTTTCACAGCTTATCGCTTAGTACACATTGTTAACATGGAGCTCTGCAGCAGATAATTCCCATGTACTCCCATTTGACCAAATAACATTATCAGTTATGATTTCAGTGGACATGGGACCATCAAGACTGGCGTTTGGATTAGTGGAAAAGACAGATAAATCACGCTTACTGTTACATCAGCTTGATGGCCATGTTTGGATATTCCATCATCCGGATGGATGGCTGCTCCAAACATGCCCCAGCAACAGATGCAGACTGGTGGAGAAGGAGGAGGGGGGGTGGCAGTATTATGCTATGGGGGACATTTTCTTATGGTTTCATGGGACCTATGGCAGTAATCAAAGATACCATACAGCTGTGAACTATGTGAGCATTATTGCAAACCACCTGCATCCCTTCATATTTCGTGTCTTCCTCAATGGTGATGCCATTTCCCAGCAGGATAACAGTCCCTATAGAAAGGCCTTAATGATACTGTAGTGGATTGAGGAACACAATAGTGAACTTGTGTTGATGTCATGGTCACCAAATTTGCCTGATATAAACTCAATGGAATAAATCTGGGACACTATCAGGTTCTAGCTTTGTGCCCACAAGCCAGTGGCATGTACTTTATGGTAACTGTATGACCTGTGCATAGAAAGTGTTGTATCATTTCTCATGTAATCTACCATGGACTTGTCAAATCCTTGTCATGCAAAATCACTGATGTATTGCATTCCAAAGGTGGATGAACATGCTGTTCAGCAGGTGATCACACTGTTTTGGCTTATCAGTGTATCCAAATATTCAATAGAAAAGTGATGTATTTTGACTGATATTTTATCACATTATCAATAGGATTCAACAAGTTTTCGGATATGTAACAGTCTCATGCACTCATTGGTTCTAACACTGTATTTCAGACATCAGCCGTATATCAGCTGCAGCGAAGGGTGAGAACTCTTCGGGAACAACTGCAACGCAGAGATTTGCATTTGGACTTACTGAGACGTAAGATTGCTCTCCAAGAAGATAACAGTCGTATGCGAACACTGCTAGAGAATGAACGAGATGAGGCTAACCTGAGGTAGGAATCAAAGCAAAATATAAAATTGCAACATTGTTCTAAATCACATGCCTTTATCAATTTTAAATATCCTTGTTAAGAGAAAATTCAGCTTGATAACTGAGGAGTCATTACCATAGCTACCAGCACAAAATAAATTCCATTGTTCTAATATATCTGTTATGCAAATTTACATTTACAATATGAGAAACAGAAGGTTTTTTGGTATGTTTCACTGAACAGTTTACATTCTGTAATGATGACCAGGCACCACAAAAACTCTGCAACAGGGGGCAAATGATTAAACTCACCAATTCTGGAAATAAATAAAAATGACACAAAACGAGGTAAAACAATAAATCTTTTATTCAAGTAAAGTACATTTGATGTAGTTTTGTTATTATGTTTAAAATAATACATCATTTTGGGGCATTGTTGCGGCAGTCTTTGAGCTTCTCTTGATAGTGTTCTATAACTCTGAAAGTTGTTTTGTGAGCAATAGCAAAGACTGCCTGCATTGTTGTCTCCTTGAAATACATATTTTTGGGTAGATGTTTGAATACCTTGGATTATGGTACCCCCACAGAAAAAATAAAAAAAAACAAGGAAGTCAAATCTAGTGAGCATGAAGGCTGTATGGCAACACCATGCAAGAGGACAATGTGTCCAGGAAACTTTTCTCTCACGATTGAAAGGGAACAATGAACCACTGTACCTTCGCGTGGCCACTGCATTCCCCCCCCCCCCCCCCCCCTGAGTTAGTTGAAACTGTTATCAAGATGTTTTTGTATACTGTGTGTGTGTGTGTGTGTGTGTGTGTGTGTGTGTGTGTGTGTGTGTGTGTGCAGGAGGGGGAGGGACAAAAAAAAGAAGATTTCAGCTAATTGAAACATGTTAATGCTTCATAGTGAAGAATAAATCAGTAAGATGGTAACAGTCCATGGTTGCATGCACACTGAATGACTTGTTTCTGTTTACACTTTTTGAAAAGCTGTTTATTCTGTTCACTATTCTCATTGTACTTGAACATGTTTTTTTTTTTTTTTTTAATTTCTGCAATGGATTAACCATTCAGTCAAAGGTTTGTTGGGGGGCATGGTGTATATTTAATATTTTGGAAGACAAATGGTGACTTGCAAGTAGCCATAAAAAAGTTCCAGTTCTGACTGTTAAAAAAACCTGCGTAACACAGACTTTCAGATCATTTTCTTGGAAGACAAACACCAGACTGCACTATGGTTTTTCCTTTCTCAGAGATTTGGGGGGGGGGGGGGGGGTCAGTGAGGAGGAGATGTGGGGGGGTTTGCGGCATGGAAGTCATATTGATGAATTTGGAGGTGTTGAGAAGTGGAATGTGTGGAAGTATATAATTCCAAATTTACTGCATGTTTCCAAAGGACACTTACAAAATGTATATAAACAACATTGTAAAACCGCAGCCATTTGAAGATGGCACAACTGTAGAATGTACTGTGACTTACAACCTAAAACTAAAAGAATTGGATAATGCTGTTCACTCTGCAAGTCAGATTATTATTGCCCAAACATTAGAAGCTAACATAATGGCTTTGTTGATTGCATGTGAAGCTGTTTGACACTTGTGAGTGGACTTACACAGAATTTTTTAATGGCAAATGCGATGCCCAAACATATTTTCTTTGTTTTACTATGAGGCAAACCAACAATATGGCTAGTGTCATAGCCAAATTTGAACAGCTAGTTATACATATCCAACAGTTAAATGTTGAAAAAGTAGTCTGTAATGTAAATATCCATTGTGTCATTTCCAAAGTTAATTACTTTTGAAAAATATAAATAATAGTATTTTTTGACAGGTGACTGGTGATTTTATTGGCAAGACAGCCAAAAATGGTATCAATAACGCCTGTGATGAAAGGAACAATGTTAGATCAATAATGAAATATAGATCTACTGAACTGCATGCTGAATAAACAAGTCCAGGACCCTTAATCTATATAAATAACTTGAGTCAGAATTGTCAAAATCATTCATCTATTCATTACAGGTGCAGTACTTAATAACAATTGTTTCTGTAGTCATCATTTTGGATTTATGTAAGAATTATATATCAATCAACCCAGTAATAATGCAGTATGAAAAATAAGTACTACCAACCAAAATCTGCTATAAACTGACTCATGACAGTTTCCCATTGAACAGGGAATAAGTTGATATCAGCACATTCCTAAACATTTCAGTGAAACAACTGACAAGCTTTTCCATGTTTAGTTCCATGGATTCTGAAAGTGGAACTCTAGTAGAGAGGGCAATTTCGTCAAAACTGACCACAGTATCTGTACCCTAGAACTGCAATTGACTGAACTCATGCACAAAGTAAGCAGAGTTTCAAATGTGTTGTCCGCATTTCACCAAATGTTCACTGAGAATGGGTTTCAGGTATTTTGTCAGCTGTATGTAAGTGTGCAGCACTTGTGTACCTTAGGAAGGACATGCAGTCATTGTGGCACAGCTGCTCCTGTTCTAAGACACTTAATGATATTACATGGCAACCCTGGAGAAGCATCACTATCTTCCTCCCAGTTTTATTCATAGGATCAACATGTATCTGTCTACAGGCAGTGCCATTCAAAAGACCAAAAATATTCTTCTTGTAGTTCACACATGACATTAGGAATGCAGGCTTGCCCTTGTCAGCTGACATATTTATAGTTTCCTTGTCCTCCCACATATTTCTCAGTGCTACTTGTTGTTTCTTGGTGCCTTGATAAGTAATCACTAGTTTGCTGGTGGTCCTCTTCCACGGCTTCCAGTGGGAACAAAACTGCAGCATTTTTCATGGAGCAATGTAATCTATTATTAGCAGAATTTTTGGAATGGGTGTGAAATTTAGTCCTTTAGCAAGGATCTTCACTGTACCCTCATCCAGATGTTTGTCAGTGAGTTTAATCCCCACATCTTGTCTTGGCCTTTTGTACATTTGATCAAATTTTGCTTTTTGGTATGCAGACATTTTCTACTTCATTGATTCTCTTGTGACCATGCCGTATTGTCAACCCATTTCCAAGAACCTGTAGCGAGTGTAGCCAACATGTAAAGAGGCCGATGAAGTTGTTTTGAAGCAACATCTAGCATTAATCGGGTGGCACAAATTCTCTTTTCGTACTAGCATCAGGCTTGCATGGCACATAATCATATTGACTATTGGTGTTTTAATATGACATTTGATCTTGGTACAACTTGTTCATCTCAACATCTTGTTAAGAAGTCAGTGTACTGAGCTTATCCAACTTGTGTATGTTGCGGAACATCTCCTCCTGACAGCGTGAAGTGCTATGATCTCTCAGGTTTCTTCAATGTCACTGATTAGTGGCAGTCTTCAGCCAAGTTTTTTCCATTTTATGCACAATGTTTTGACAACCAGTGCAGTTGTTTTCTTCAGGTGCACCTGATGAGAAGTTACAACAACAACGATGTTTAGTGATATGTATATTGGGGCAACAAAAACAAAAGGTGATTAGAATAAACAAGTGAAAGGGTGCATCAGCTTGATGAATCAGATGTTTTAAGTGCTTCAGTTGTGTTGTAAAAGGACATAACAAGGCTGTCTGAACACAAAGAAAAGGAAAGAATTGGAAGTGATATGCTTCTGCATGATAATGTTTTGCTAAATGGTGTGTTGAATTTATGTTACATGAAAAATGTGGAAGAAATTTGATTTCAGTGACATCAGCACATGACCATAGCATTATCATTCAGTTCATCCAAAGACAGCTGAATTCATCAGAAATTGTTGAGTGGCTGAGCTAACAGTAAAGGTAAGAGATTTTCAGTCTGGGGAGCTTTCGAAGGTGTTAATTCCAGTGAACCGATTGAGAAATCGTGTATTTCTGACACTAATCTGGCTTTCACCAGTTCATTGCAAATCTAGCCTCAGCAAATAGGTAATCAAAATAAATGTCATAACTATGAATTCCTGAGGAGATAGAATCAGTGTCATGTTTGATGATGAATTTCGTGATTGTGTGTTAAAGAGAAGCAACACCATGAACAACTTACAGTCATGCCAGCGATATTCCAGTATACCTGGGGAAGTAATAATGCAGATCGGTGTGAAGTTAAACAGTTCTTCTGGGGGTCATGGTACTCATCTGCTTCCCATGTAATTACATGAGATTTCATATGGTCTATTTTTTGAAATAAAAGTGTAAAGCTGTACTAAAGGTCCAAGAGGCACAGCAACTTGTCCAAATCCAGTGTGGTTGTCCAGTTGAAGGGTCTGAGTGAGACAGTGGTCATGAATTTGGCAATGAGAAGGTTGGAGGTTTTCTGAAATATAACAGTTCAAAGTTGGGTTTTGTAAATAACTACATAATTTTAAAAAAATGACTGCACTGAACACATAAAGAGAACAGTGGTAGAACTTGCATAGACAATGTTCATCTCAAAGAACCTTCTAACATTGCTGTAGACAGAGACAGTCATTATGTCTGTGTATATTATTAATCAAACAGAGTTGCTGGAAAGACTCCCCATCAGTTTTTTACAGGGAGGAATGCTAATCTGAATAGAGTGCATAGATTTGGGACCAAATGTTATTCACATATTCCAAAAGAGTGCCACAAGCAGTAGAATATAAAGGGATAACACACAGTCATTGTTGGCTATGGTGAAGATATTAATGGTTTTCACCTCTTGGATAAAATCTGGCCAACAAGTCATCTAGAGGAAAGATGTTCCGTTTGAGCCAATACTTACAGGAAAAATCGTAACAATATTTCCACATAAGGAAAGTAAGTCAGCAGCAAATAAGGGCACTTCTGAGGCAGATGCTTCAAGCAGAGACAGGTTAGGAAATTAAAGTAAAGCAGCAACTTCTTTGGTGAAAATACACCTGGACCAGAAGGGTCTGCAAGAGCACAGATTTAATTTTAAAAGTAGAAGCAAATTCAAAAACTCAAAAATTTCATCAAATGTATGTTAGCAGAAGTAGATGAGCTAAAAAACTTTTCTGAAGAATTGCAGTCACCAGGCCAGAGTAATTGGAAATCAGCAATGGAAGAAGAAAGTGCATTATTCGAGGAAAATTCTACCTGAACTTTGAGAGAATTACCAGCATGGTGCAAGTAAATCTCTAATCACAATGTTTTTCTTGTCAGACAAAATACTGATGGGGAAATTCATTGACACAAAGCCCAAATTGCTGTTTGGGATTATATTAATGTGAAGGCATTGATTCTCTCCAAACATTCATTCCAATTTCTTGACTTGACCTAATTAGGGCAGTGCCAATAATGAAGGGTTAGAGTTATCACAGGTTGACATGAAGTCATTATTTCTAAATGATCTACAGAAAGTCCAAGGAGTTTTGTGATGGTAGCAGCAGGGTATGCAGGCTCTTTAAAAGTTTTTGTGCTTTAAAACAATTTTTAAGTTGTTGGAATGATCAGTTTAAAAGTGTGCTTCTCAATTTTGGAGGAATTGAAATCAGTGTTTATACAGGTCTGTATTATAGTTGTTTTATATGTTGACGAGGGACATGTTGCTGTAATCAGGAAGAGTGTCATGTGGATTTTCTGAATGCAGTGCATAAGGAATTAAGGATTACAACAGAAGTCGTTGGACATTTCTTCAATATTTTAATCAAACAGCTTATACAGAAGATATACGCCATTAACATAATATGGCAAAAACAAATATCTCAACACCAATTGAGAAATATCCGCAAGTGAAACAATCACAAGTATGAAACTCAAGCTACCTATTGTGAAGCTGTGAGATGCTGGATGTATTTGAAGTATCAGCATGTTCAGACATCTGTTTTTCTTAAGACTGAGCAAGTCTTGCACTGCTGCAAGTGGACCACAAATTAAATGCACGTTACATGTGTGGGCGCAGTAACAGAAAAGAATGCTGGCAACTTATTTCATCGTAGCAATTCTTCTTATGCCCATCTACACAAGAAACAGTGGTGTAAAGGCAACAAGAACATTTATTGCAGAGAACTGATACATTAATGATTTACCGTCAAGCCCAATAACAAGAGAGTAAGTGATTACAATATGAATCACAAAGATTCACCATGATGCCCTTCGCAGCATAGAATAAGAGCATGAGCAGTGCTCCATGCAGAAAATGCATGAACCTCTCTGACTGACTCTGGTAATCAGCTGATCCTACCTATTGCACATGCGTTCCATACTGGTTGCCCAACAAGCCCTCACAGAGAAGCGGAGCATCATTGTCGCCACCCGCCAACCTCGATGCTGTCCAGGAATAATGAGGGTAAGTGGACACACCAGACTGACCATGTCTGGCATGGCAGCTGCACCCCAGATGAGCTGGAATGTTGCTGGGTGCCATACTGGTCAGGGTAAGCAGCTCGCTGGGTATAGGTATCTCGAAGGCATCCTCAAACAGAAAAGCCGGTTTGACCCAATCAGTAGATACTGTTCTGCATTGTTATTGAGCAGGATGTCTACGGTCTTGTCAGCACATGAGAGGATGTAGTGGGGTCTGATATGAGATGGGGTGAGGTCAGATTTCACAACGTCCCGACGGAGCGTGACATGGGAGATGTCTGTCAATTCCTTGTACATGAGGGATAGATGTGTGCTGTGGCATGGCCCTAGCTGAGGTTGCAATTTTGCAGTGTGCTCCCAGAGTTGTGTTACAAAATCTGATTGCTGAAACATGTCCCCCAATGGAGCACTTTACTCAACAAATTCTTAGTGACGCATCGAGATCTGGTTTGTTTACTGACCACTAGCTGAGCAACAGAAGAGGCCAGCCATGGTCCACTTAACATCATAACACATTAGTGCTGCTTTGAGTGAGTGGTGCCACCGCTCCACCATATTATTACTTGCAGGACGATAGCTAGTAGTTGTATGATGGTAGGTGCTGCAGAATTTGCTAATCTGTACGAAGAGCTTGAACTCTATTGGCACCCACTGTCTGTCATGATATGCAGTGGGCACCAAAACCAGGTGACCCACTGAGTCAAGAGTGCTGTCACCAGAGTCTCGGTGAAAGTATCTTCTACAGGAATTGCCTCTGGCCAGCCTGTGACTCTGTCCATGATTGTCAGCAAGTAACATTGTCTATCTGATGGCGGCAAAGGTCCCACAATGTCCACATGGATATGTGCAAACCTTTTGGTAGCATCTGGAAAATTGCCTGTGGGTGCATGAATATCCTGGTTGACCTTACTGCATTTGCAAGCTATGCATGTATGCACCCACTGTCAGCAATCCTTTTGAAGTCCTGACCAAATGTGGCATGAGACAGCAAGTTTCACAGACTGCGTGGTTTTTGCACATTGAAGTGTTGCAGTATAGCTGAAAATTGGCACTTCATTTCATTTTCATTTCATTTTATTATCTTCCTGTAAATCATTTACATGATGTAGGAATTGTCACAACAAAGTTATCATACTAGTACAAGTACTACAGACATAATAATGGTATATCACCTTCAAGGCATTTTTTAAAAGTACAAATTTAGACATATAAATTAAAATTTTTGGCAATAAATTTACACACAATCAAAGTACTCATCTACGTCATAGAAAGTTTTGCTTAAAAGGTAATTTTTAAGCTCAGTCTTACATTTTACTTCATCTATTATTTCCTTCATGTACACTGGCAGAGCATTGTAAAGTTTTATTCCAAAATAACTTACATGCTTTTGGGTTTGTGTTGTCCTTACCCTTTCTATATACAAATTCTTACGAGTTCTAGTATTATAATTATGGCAGTCCTCATTTGTACGTAGATTTTTCAAATGTGCTCTTGTATGCAGAATGCTTTTAAAAATATACAGTGATGGTATTGTGAGTATTTGCAGTTCTTTGAAAAGGGGCCTACAATGAGCTCTTGGAGAGTTATGTGTTATGATTCGTATAGCTCTTTTCTGAAATTTGAAGATATCTCTTAAGCTCGATTTAGTTTTACCCCAGAACACTACACTGTAAGACACGATGGACTGAAAGTAAGCAAAATACACTAGTCTAGTACAGTCTGTGCTGCATACTCTAGATAATATCCTCAATGCAAAACATGCCGAATTAAGCCTGTGGGATAAGTGCTTGAGATGGTCTTTCCAGCTTAAGTTTTGATCAATGTGCATGCCCAAAAACTTTGTGGATTGTACACTCTCTATCTTCTTATCCATTAGCTTTAACTAGAGGTCCATATCTTGAGTTGCTTTGTCATACTGTATATAATTTGTTTTACTTAGATTAAGTGTTAACTCATTAGCATTAAACCAATGTTGAATATATTTCAGGACTATATCAGTTGTGGTGGTTAATGATTTTTATCATCACTTATAATTATGCTAGTATCATCTGCGAACAACATTATTTTGGTAGAAATATTAGGATTTTTTATGTCATTTATATAAAGCAAGAATGATAAGGGACCAAGAACACTGCCCTGTGGGACACCTATTTCCAATTTCTTTGCATCTGAGACCCACTCGATTTTCTGACTTTTATGTTCTGCGATGATATCTAGCACCTGAGTTCTATCTTGAAGGTAAGATTCAAACCACTGATTCACAACTCCCCTTACACCTATTGCCTCCATCTTGTTTAACAGAATTTTGGGATTTACTGTATCAAAAGCTTTAGATAAATCTAAGTTAATTCCCACTACACGTTGGTACATTAACAAGTTCAAGTTGCAATTCTTTCTGGGTATTGCGCAGCATGTTGCATAGTTCATCATCTGTTTGCTGTGCATCGCTTAAGTGAGCAAAATCAACTGTCTCAATGACTGCGCTAATGCGAGACAAGCAGTTTGCTGCTACATTGCTGAGGCCAGAGATATGTTGTAAATCAGTAGTAAACTGCACAATGTAATCTAGCTGATTCAATTGTCTGGGAGAATAGTTATTGTTATTTTGCTGGTAAGCAAATGTGAGTGGCTTATGTCAGTGGATATAGTGAACATTCTTGCCTGTAGTTGGGCACAGAAGTATTTGACTGATGCGGAGTTGGCCAACAGTTTGCAGTCATATTTACTCCATCATGTTGTGCTGGTGTTAACTTATGTGAAAAGAAAGTGAGAGGTTGCCAAATCCCATTGACACATTGTTGCAGTGCCAGTTTGAATACTTTCTAACTGGCGTCGACTACAAGTGCCAGGGAAGGGGGGGGGGGCATCTGATTTCAGTTGCACACCTAGTGTAGCTTCTGCAAGAGTCTTTTTGACCATTTCAAGTGCTTCTGCTATTGTTGGGGTCCACTGTCACATCACTTTAACATTCGCATTAGGACTGGCCCGCACACTTGTGAGAGTTTCCTTCAAAGTGGCGGCATACGGCAGGTGGCATCTGTAGAAATTCAACATGCCAAGGAACCTGTGCAGCTCTTTTGCTGTCACCAGTCTAGGAATATTTAACTCAGCCTCTACTTTATTGGGTACTGGACGCGATCCTTTCGCTGCAATGAGATGGCCCAAAACTGTCACTTCCAGTTGTCCAAACACACATTTCAACACATTCAGGACGATACCATACTCACTGAGATGCTCAAAGACCTTGGTCGGGAGTTTCTGGTGTGGTTCAAGAGTGTCTGATTTGGTGAAAACCTTTGCCATGTTTGGGCTGCATTATGGAGGCCAAAGGTCATAAATAGGCTCTCAAACAGACAGAAATGTGTGATTACTGCTGTCTTTGGCACGTCATCCTCCACTACCAGAATCTGTGTGTATGCTTTGGCACAGTCAAAGATGCAAAGATGCTAAACACTCACATTCCCCTCAGAACATGATTATAATCCTTGAGATGTGGAACCTGATCGGGAATGGTGCAAGCATTCAGGGTGCGATAATCACCACATTGTCTCCATGCACCATTTGTCTTAGGGACGAAAGGCAGCGAGGATGACCAGGGACCACTAGATGGACATATAAGGCCTCCTGTGAGCATAGCATCAAACACAGTTTTGACGGTAGTGTATCTGCCTGGAGCTAAATGTCTAGGTCTACATGACACTGGGGGCCAGCCGTGGTATTGATATAATGAATGGTGTCATGCGTACCTGATGAGGGATCCCAGAGGCCTTGTGGGTGCAAGAAACTGGTCAAGCAGTCTGGCGTAGTTGCCTGACATGGTCTGGATGAGTTTAACATCAGAGCTGGCCGCATGGTGTTGGTAACCAGTCGTTGACAACCCTGTGAACGCATCTCGGAGATGGGTGTCAGTGATGTTGGGTGGCAGGTAATTGTGGATGAGCAGGTCTGCATTGATAATTGGTTCCATGATGTCTGCTACAATGAATTTGCAGACTATATGCAGCATAACCCCAGATCTAATTCCATGAACTGTGTACCATAAGTCAGAATGTCTGAATTCTGACAGCTTGAAGGCAGTAGCTGGGCAAAATTTGTGTGTCCTATCCCTCGGCAGAATAGTCAGATTGGAGCCAGCATCTATCAAAAATTTATGGCCCAACTTTTGGTCTGTTAAGAACAATCAGATAGAGATGCAGGTAGATGCGCCAAATTCTGCTTGCATGGTAAATTAAGTTTATGGACTTGGTCTCCGAAAAGCTGATGATACCAACATATGTTGTCTGTTGACATGCCATCCTGATGTGAAGTATGGCACGCAGTGCGGCTCTGCGATTGCTGTTAGTAATTGTTCTTAGCACTGCAATAAGTGAGCAGCTTGCTCAATTGTTTGGCCAAGCTTTCAACTTTGTTAAAGCCATCATTCAGTTGTGGCTACAGTGTTGTTACCTCCTGGGATAGTCTGTTGAGCTGGGTTGCACATCTACTGAGGTATTGCCACAAATTACTGCTGAGTTGGAGTCAGAGGCAACATGATAGCATCTTGGATATGGTCAGGTAGGGCAGCTATTTCATCCAAGGACATATCCGTCTGCATCACTATTATGGATGACATTACACCAATGGACTTCTTTCGATCGGGCATCTCAAGGACAAGGTCTGTCAAACGCCTGTCAATGACATCAATGATTTAAAGAACTGAATTGTTACTACCATTGCCACAGTTGATGCAAATATGTTGTGCTGAGCATGGGTTGAGCTTGAATACAGACTGGATGTTATGCATGCCACCAAAGGTGCACAAGTTGAAACTGACTGAAGGCCTTAAAAACTTTGTGCGATTGTATGTCACATAAGCCAAACATGGTGTGAATATCTTAATTATGAGTAGTTTGGATGTTATAGCACATTAAAGTTGTACCATATCTTTCGTGACAGCCTGTGTTTTGTGTTTTGATCTCACAGTATGACACCAGACCTGACAATGAGGGACTTACTCATCAGTGCTGTGATACCAAAACAATGTACCTTTGACGTATTTTAAAAAAATTCAACTACAGACCAGTCACTATTTTCTGCTTTCTCCAGAAACTGTGACAGACAGTCTTGTGGTGACCAGTACAGATAATATATGCAATGGGTGTGATCAGCTGATCACCAGTGTCGGTCAGAGAGGTCCTAATGTATACTGCATGGAGCGCTGCCCGTGGGCTTATTCAGTACTGCAAGGGGTGTCACATGAACTCTGTGATTAATATTGTAGTCACTTACTCTCTTGTTATCAGGTTTGATGATAAGTCATTAATGTTTCAGTTCGCTGCAGTAAATGTTCTTGTTGCCTTAACACATTGCTTCTTGGTTAGATGGAAGTAAGAAGTATTGCTATGATGAAATAAGTTGTCAGTTATCTCACACATATGTAACATGCATTTTATTTGTAGTCGACGTGCAGCAGTGCAAGACTTGCCTCAGTGGTGATCCCAAAATGTATTACGATAACAGCAAAGAATATTTCCTAGCCATGTGAGAATGACGGGTGATGATGCCCGTAATATTTTGAGACTCGCTGTGTACTTGCGCCCTTATGGTTCGTGCAAGCGGAGTCAGACTTCTGATGTTCTGGAGTTAATACAGATTACACTAAGTTTGCACTTGTAGTGAGCCACTTGGAACACTGATTTGCAGTGGAAGTCCAAGACATCATTACATCCCTGCTGGAGGTTTGCACATACATCAAATTAAAAACTGAGCTCATATGCTGTGTGTCTGCGTCACAAGAGGAAAGAGTATGCAAGGTACTCACACAGGAAGACATTTGTAATCAAAAGCCTTCGCAGTACTTACAGCATCTACGAAGTAAAGTGGATGTGAATACAGTTCCTGACATGTTGTTCCATACCTTGAGGAGTAGCAGACAGCTGGCTTTGGAGGACAGGGAATTGGACCACCCTTGCCAATCAAGCAACGGTGCGCTGAGCTCAATGTGGCAGTGCACCATGTTGTTAGAAAACGATTGTGTAATGCAAACAGCTGCAGCGTATTATGGTAATTGTTAGAATTAACTGTTTTTCCTGAGAACAAAAATGGTCCCTGTCACATACCTGTTCCATCATAGTATGCATATTGGTTGTGTACCAGAGGCAAACATTGTCTTTGTTTACCTTACCACACATTTGAAATATTGTTTCATCAGAAAATGCTAAGCTGTTTAGACATTTCTATCCTGCTCTAAACAACTAAGAACATCCACAGCAACCGAGGGAGGTGGCGCAGTGGTTAGCACACTGGACTCGCATTCAGGAGGACGATGGTTCAATCCCGTCTCTGGCCATCCTGATTTAGGTTTTCCGTGATTTCCCTAAATCGTTTCAGGCAAATGCCGGGATGGTTCCTTTGAAAGGGCACAGCCAATTTCCTTCCCAATCCTTCCCTAACCCGAGCTTGGGCTCCGTCTCTAATGACCTCGTTGTCGACGGGACGTTAAACACTAACCACCACCACCACCACCACCATCCACAGCAAACTGCTTACATCATGGCTTGTCATCTGGTTTCAATGAGTGCAAAAGCTGCAATCAGTATGGATACATGTGAATTTTAAAATTTTCCCGGCGAATTGACTGTTCAAACAAATTTCGGGCTTGCAGCCGGTCATCATTCAATACTTCGCATGATATTTCAACTGGGCACCTGCCAGTCATCTTCAGGTGAACCATCGCAGACTCAGTCTGCAGCCAGTCATCGTTCAATACGTCACTCACCTGAAGATGACTGGCAGGTGCCCAGTTGAAATATCGAGCGACGTATTGAACGACGACCGGCTGCAGACTGAGTCTGCGACGGCTCACCTGAAGGTGACTGGCAGGTGCCCAGTTGAAATATCGTGCGAAGTATTGAACGATGACTGGCTGCAAGCCCGAAATTTGTTTGAACAGTATGGATACATCTTTAAATGTTTCTGGAAGTCCCAGTGCACGGTTGCCCTAGGGATTTGCAGCTCCTTTGACAGCCTATGGTGAATGTTGAAAAGCCAACCATATCCATTATGTGTCAGATTCACTTGTTCCAGGTCCTCCAGTGTGATGCTTGGCATCAGTGTTTCCTGCCTGCGTAAAATTCCTATACCATGGCCTATTGACATCTGCGAGTGAGGTTGCTTCCTATACCATGTTTGGAAGTTCCTTTGAACCTGCATGTCATTTTGGTCTGAATTTTCAGTCCACACACTGAGCCTTTTCTTGAAATGTTGTCATTATGCTTCACTTTTGACAATCTGTAAAGACAAACAGAACTTTGTGAGTCTGTCTGTAGCATAGTGTAAATGTCTTAATTAGTTTGAGTGCTGTAACACATTGAAGTTGTAGAATACCTTTTTAGACACCCTATATTAAAGCCTGTTAATGTAGTCAATGTAGTCCACCTGTGGTGACTTATATTACTTGGTTTGTGAGCAGTGAGATTCACAAAGTGAATACCAAAATAAAGCATAAACTATTAGAATAGTGAAAGTAGCCAGTTGCCATGAGCTTTAAACAAGTAAGTTCAAAGCATTTTTCCAAAGAATTCTGTGGGTAAGAGTGGCCATTATATAGAGTGTCCTGTAGCTTGAAAGGAAAGGCTTCATAAGATAACTGCAGCTATCCTGTTACTGCATGGCCATGGAATTTATAGAGCATTGGTGAGTAGCTGTCACAGTTTTGTCACATACTTGCAATGCTGTTATCATTCCATCAGAGTACTCTAACATTTCGATAGCGAATTGGTCTCTGATCCACTGTCAGTATTGATATGCCTAGCGATACTAAGTGCCCCCCCCCCTTCCCTACCCCCCCCCCCCTCCCCTTCCTTTGTAATTCGCATGTAGGATCAATAACACTGTGGATGGGAAATGTGGACTCAGAGAGACAGGTGCTAACTGGACCTTCCCACTTCCCAGAGTCATACCAGTGCCTGACTGGTCAGAGATGGTGTCAACATAGATGGTTCCAGCCAGTCTACCAGATGCAGATGGAGCTAGCTCTGGTACAGTGGGTGCTAGGAGTAAACTTGTAGGTGGTGATAATTCAACCTCCAGGGCAACCACAGCTGTGGAAAAAACCCTTCACACTCTGGGAACTACCCTGTGGTTGTTGAGGCCCGAGTTTTAAAAGAGTGGTGCACCTGGGACATGGCTGTTGGTGGTGCAAACCTGTGGGTGAGGTTGCAGCAGATCCAAGTTCAAAGCTGTGGGTAGACATATGGCAGAAGATCACAGTGAGGTCCGAGTAGGGGTGGGTTTTATATGTCCTATTTCAGGTGAAACTGGTTCCTGTAGGGGACCATCTGCTCTTGTCCAGTCACAACATGAAACAGCTGGTGCCACTGTGATCTACAATGTCACCTTGTGTCCACTCCTTCGTCTGCCCAAGTCACAACATGAAACAGCTGGTGGCACTGTGATCTACAATGTCACCTTGTGTCCACTCCTTCGTCTGCCCAAAATGTAAGCCCAAATTTGGGAGCCCACACATTACTACGGGCTTGAACACAGACTGTGGGCTGACAAAGATGAGCCAGAAGTTCAGATAGTGTGCATAGTCTGTACCTCTGTAAACTTTTGGCCTGACTGTAGCTGCTGAAGAGGGTTGTCCTGTGATGAGGAAGATTGTTGTAGCTTCTTGGACACTGACCTCATCATTTCTCTTCTCATCTGCATCTTAAAAATCTCAGACCAATTGCTGCCCCTCTGAGTTGGATACTGGTGGTTGGGCGCATTGGTCAGATAATCGATGCTGCTACCCTGGGAGAACACTTGAAATGCAGATGGGGTGAACTGGAGACTGTTATGTGTCAGAATATGTGGGGAATACACTATATTGCAAAGCTGGTTGCAAAGGCACAATTGGTAGAGTCTGCTGTTCTTGCAGACAGCTACGTGATGTAAGAGAAAAGTATTAGCCACAGGGAAAATTGTTGTGCTGGGACTGCCTAATTTTGTGCACAAGCCTGACTTGCTATGATTGCATATTCAGTGTCTTTGTCAATTCAGGGCCAATAAATATTACAGTGTGCCTCGTATTTCATATAAGATGCCTCCCAGTGTGATGCCTGCAGAATGTGGCGACAGAGTGTGGGTAGAATGATATTCCAGTATTCTTCCTTCTCAGTAGCCAGCAGTAGAATGCTCTTAGTGCTGTTTGGTCACTGACACAAAAAAGCCAGTTGCAGAATACTCTTTGTGCTGTTCAGTCAGTGACACAAGGAAAAAAATCCTAAATGCCAGGTTAGGCAAGTGCTCCGACCATCCAAGCCATACAGCCAATAATACACAGTGAAATAGCAGTACTCTGTTGCTGCAGCTACTTTAAGAGCAGTTACGGAAAATTCATTTAGGGTACTCTGAATGACAGTATTGAGGGGGGGAAAAAAACACAATTAAAATTGGCATCTGGCCCTTAGATATGTGATACAGAGTGTCTGCATTCGTGTGGTGGGCAGTGGGGTGATAATGCATTTCATAATTGTAGTTGCTTCAAAATAGTGCCCTCCACTGCAGTCATTGCTCCATTTTGTCTGGGAGCTTATTATGGGGGCTGTGTGTCTTATAGTCCATTAGCAGATGGAATTTTTTGCCAAGCAGGAAAACATGAAATTTTTTTATACCGTAAATTATTGCTAATGCCTCTTTTTCAGTATGAGTATAACTTATCTGTGCTGCTATTAATGTTATAGATGCAAACACAGTCAGATGTTCCTGCCATTTGAAAGCTTGTGGAACAGCATGGCACGAAACAAATGTCAGTCTCTTCTCCCAAAATATCAAGACAAAAGTGTGCAACAAAAATAGACTTTTGAAGATATCACAAAATGGTTGTGTATGCTAATAGAGAATTTGATTTAGAATTCTAGTATCAAATTTTTATCAAAATTGTATGTACTGTACTCAAGTTACGTTTCCCGCCAATTTGGAAAATGTGGTTTCAAGAAAAACACGTTTTAACTTTTGGGTTAAATTTTTTTTTGTAGTTAAGCATACCTTTAGTCAGCAATCCCTTGACCATATAGCACTCCTTCTAGATACAAAAGGAGGTCCTCCTCCATTTTCTTCATGGCCACTGTGGTCCTGCAGGCCTCTTTGGCAGATTCTATCATCTGCTGATCTGCTTGCTCAATACACTTTTCAGCTACTTTTATCCAGAAGTTGTAACTGATTCGTCCGATCTCAAGTTCAAGCACATTCGTAATTCCTGTTAGGCCATCATTCAAGTTACTGCTACCACAATTTCCATTATGTTGAGTATTTTTTTTTTTACTCCTTTGAAAGGTTTTTGGAGTCACTTTTCACAAATCACCTTGTAACTGGATAATGGAGTTTCTGGCAAACTTGAGATGAACACTACAATAAAGTAAACAGCCAAGAGAACATTTTAAGCCAAGAAAGAAAAAAATCAAGTTTTTGAAATTTTAAGATAGATTTGGATATTACCATTAGTTGTTTTTATTTATTTTTTTTAACTACAGCTGTGGGAGTTCCCCAATGAGTTGATGATACCAGTGTAATGAAATTTAATTCAATAAATCTATCTACTTCTGCTGTAACTGCATCTTGCTGAGTGAATGGAACTGGTCAAGAGTGATAGCAACAAGACTGAGCAGACTTTTTTTAACAAAATGTTGTTGTTGCTGGTGGCGATGGTGTTGGTGTTGTTGTTATTGCAATATTTAGTCCAAAGACTTGTTTGATGCAACACTCCACTCTACTATATCCAGTGCAATCCTCTTCATCTCAGAATAACTACTGCAACCTACATCTATTTGAAGCTGCTTGCTGTATTCATCCTTTGATCTCCCTCTACAATTTTTACCCCATGTAATTCCCTCCAGTACCAAACTGACAATTCCTCCATGCCTCAAGACATGTCCTATCAAATGATCTCCTCTATTAGTCAAGTTGTGCCAGTTTGATTCAGTACCTCCTCATTAGTTATTCGATCTATCCATCAATTCTTCTACAGCATCAATTTCAAAAGCTTCCCTTCTCTTCTTATATGAACTGCTTATCCTTTGCGTTTCACTTGTGTACAACGCTATGCTCCAGATACATACCTTCAGAAAAGACTTTCTAATACTTAAATTTATGTTACACGGTAACAAATTTTCCTTTTCAGTAATTATTTTCATACTGTAACCAGTCTGCAATTTATATCTTTTACTTTTAGTGTCTCATTTCCTAATCTGATTCCTTCAGAATCACCTAATTTAATTTGACTACAATCATCTACCCTTTCTTTACTTTTGTTGATGATCATCTTATAATCTCTTGTTGGTGTTGTTGTTGTTGTTGTCGTTATTGCAATATTTAGCCCGAAGACTTGTTTGACCATTTCATTCCTTCAAACAATTCTTCCAAGGCTCTTGCTATTTTGACAGAATTACAAAGTAATCACCATACCTCAAACTTTATATTTCTTCTGCTTGAACTTTAATTCCGTCTCCAGATTTATTCTTGGTTTCCTTTATTGCTAGCTCAGTGCGCGGATTGAATAACATTTTGCATAGGCTACAACCCTGTCTCACTCCCTTATCAACTATTGCTTTTGTTTCATGCCCTTATAACCTTTAAAAATACATGAGCCTGAAAATTTGAGGCTGATCTGAATGATGGCTTGAATAATTGCTTATAATATTTACACAATTTATTCATGGCTTTAAATGGAATAGTAGAAGGTATCAAATTTGATTTTGTCATTGGTTCTAAAACTAAATGCTATGAAAGCATCTAATCCAAAAATGTTAATTGGAAAATTAATGACCAAAAATGTTAGTTTATTGCTTACTGAGTTGGCCCTGTAATGCAATTTTATGGCTACCAAAAGCTGCCACATCTTTTTGTGGTAACTGAAATGGTACCATGGCATATGGCAAGCCTTTCTTTTGTATCCAACAATGATTCAGATTCCCCACCCAGACCAAGTATTGATATGGATAACAGGTCATAGACATTCAGGCTACATACTCCAACCATAGCTTTCTCCCACATGAAGTGCTGCTGCAGCAAGCATGTCACATGGAGCTGTATGCTGATGTGAGACTGCCTGTAAATACCACAATCCGACATCTGACAGTAAGTCTTGCTAGTTCACTGAAGCATTAAATATGTGCCATTTATTAGCAGAGTTCTGACCTTGCCTGATTCAGATTGCTCTCTGGATTGTTGGTATATGCTTAAGATGACTTTGCTGTGATCTGAACTTGTTTTCAGTTAGCTGTTCGCTTTCTGAACTTTGCCATCATCAATGTCAGGAACCCCTTGTTTGTTCCACCAGTCGTTGCATTACTACCAGTGTAGGGGATCATAGATTGTGTCCTACCTACACAGAATAGAACAGAGAAGCTGTTATGAAAACTTTCATGCTTTGCAACTTTTCCAGTGCAGCATGTATCCTGAGTTTCTAAAGTTGCAGTCGCAATATTTGCAGCTGCAACAGCAACAGCTGCAGCAACAGTACAAAGAACAGTGGGAACTCAAGCAGCAGGAAGAGCAGCAGTGACAGCAGCAGTGCCAACGGCACTTGTAATTCTAACAGCAACAGCAGAAACTGCTTTCACAACTGCTGCAAAACCAACAAGTGTGCAGCTGCGATTTCCTCACCTCCCTCTCTGCCATAGCAGAGCAAAATTCACATGCTGCATCACATAAAACGCAGCATATGAAGTTTGCTATGTATGGACAGGTTACTCCTGTAAACGAAATTGCAAATCTGAAGATGGTTCTAGAGGAACTGAAATCGGTCATATGAATAAACATTTTTTACAATCAAGTTGGATTATAAATAACATTGGAAAAACCAGTGATTGAAGTTATCCCATCAGACATTATGTCTGTTTTTGCAAACTGTTTAATGAATATACAAACCAGCCCATTGGCTCCCCTCACTGCAGAGTGATTACATACAATGGACAGTTGATCCCACTGCAGGATCACATCATACTCCAAGCTAAGTATAAAAATATGGCTTGGCAACTAACTCCGCCAGTAGTCAACTCAGACAACAACTAACATTTTTGGGTTAGACACTTTTGTGCTTTATGGTTTTCAAATTCAGGACCAGGTGAGTCTAGTTTCAGTTGCAATACCAGTCACAGAACTTGAACTGTTATGTGTGCAATATAAACAACTGCTTGAACCTCCATAAGATTGTGCAACAGCATACTAGACCCACGTATCCTTAAAATAATCACCAGAGCTTAAGTTTTTAGAAGCTCAGCCAGTGCCTTTCACCTTGTGCAAGGAAGTTATAACTGAACTAATTAGATCACAGAGTATGGAATTATGTCTCAAGTATCATCTAGCCAGTGGGCTACACCCATGGTTGTAGTTTTATAAAACCAAATGGATCACTTTGAATTTGTGGTAATTTTTAGTGTATCGTTAATGGTAAAGCAAATGCCATCTTTAGAAAAATTTGCTGGGGGCAGTTATTTTCAAAAGAAAGATCTCGCTGATATCTACTTTCTGTTGCCTGTAGATGAAACAGGTTTTAGTGAATAATGTGCAGTTCTGCATGTATCATTGTACCAGGCTGCCATTTGGGGTCACAGGTGCTCCCAAAATATTTCAGAGAAACCTTGAGTAACTATCCCCAACTGTGTTAATTATTTAGATTACTTGTTAATTACTGGAGCCATGCTGGAACAGCACCTGCACAACCTACAGATTTTGTTTGTTTGGCCCCATGCCCATGGTCTGTGTTTTACCTCAATAAATGCAGTTTTTTTTTTTTTTAAGCCAAGTGTAATATACTTGGGATGTGTCTTAAGTAAAGAAAAGCTCATGCCCAAACAAGATCATGTGGATGCAATCACTAACTTAGTTAAGGACTCCTGAGAACCTCAAAGAATGAATCTTGCATAGCCAAAGTCAATTATTATGCTAGCTTCATTCCCAGTGTGACCCAGATTTCCCACCTGCTTAATTATTTGGGGAAAAAAGGTATTTAAGTTGTTTGGTCAGATGCATGCCGGAAAGCTTTCCTGCAACTTTAAAAGTGCTTTAGGACAGACTGTTTTTAACAACATGTCATCTCTGCAAAGTTTAACAATTGCCACTACTGCATCAAATTGTGTCATTGGTGCTGTGCTGTCCTACAAATATGTTGATGGCATGAAATAGCCTATTGCTTTTGTATCTACAACATTAAACTGAGAAAGAGGTGTCGGGTATCATATACCATGTCAGGAAGTTGCATGTTTACCTTTATGGTAATAAGTTTCACCTGATCACCAACTGCAAGCTCCTTATTTTGCTGTCAAAACTTCCTGATAAGACAGTGCAGTGTCTGCAGTGGTAGGCGTTGTTCCTGAGTAAATATACCTACATGTTGCAGTATCAGCCCACCACACAGCATTCAAACACAGATGCACTTTCCCACTAGCCATATGGGACCAATACAGAAATTGGCAGGTTCAAAGCAGTGTATTTTTCCTTAGGTGCTAATCAGCAATACCCACTCAACAAATTCCTGATTAGGCCCACATAGTAATAGTAGAAACATGCCACAATCTACTATACAATGTATTGTCTGCTGTGTGGCAGGTTGGCCAGAGCACATGCCTAAGGGCACCAACCTGGCATGGTGTACGTATGTTTCAGTACAACTCAGGCTTAATGTCAGTGATCATTTCATATTGTTGGCTGTGGATGATTCTGAATGATGGGTGGTAGTTCCTTCCATGCTCCACCTTCGCTTACTGAAGCTTCTCCACATTGCATATTGGGAAATTTACAGAATGAAAGCAATAATACAGTGTCATGTGTATTGGTGTGGTGCTGACACCATTATAGAACACATAATCTGGAACTGTCAGTCCTGCACCTCACACTCAGTCAGCTCCACCACATCATTTCATTCCTCAGCCACATCCTGAGCATCCCTGACAAAAAGTGCATGTTGATTTTGCCATGTCATTCTGAAGCTGCCAGTTGTCACAGTTCTCTTTAACTTTCCCAATGGAGAACAATGAAAAATCCAGGATGGGATGTAAAAATATTATGAAAAGGAAAGTTGCTACTCACCATATAGTGGAGATGCTGAGTTGCAGATAGGCACAACAAAAAGACTTTGTGGCTCAGACACTACACCACCACAGCAGCTACTACCTATGCCCTAGCCATCAAATTTTCTGTAGAGGTGGCATCTTCCACTCTGATTTCCAACAGTAGCCCTCAGTTCACAGTATATGCTTTTCAGGATTTTTGTAAATGTGATGACATTGAGAATCTGGCCACCAACCCATTCCATACCATGTCTGATTTGGAAGCTCATACAAGACATTCAGGATGTAGATGTGCAAAATAATGATCACAGATGGCTGTGGGGATGCACTCACCAGCTTTCTCACCACCTCTGGTGCACCCCCATGAATGGATGTAGCCTGGCCGAAATTTTACATGGGTGCAGACCTCACAACCTCTTCGACCTGCTGCGCCTGGCTTGGGACCGCTTAACACACAGCCATATTACAGCATGGACTCCTGTGTCTGAGCTCATACTTTAAGCTGGAACCACTTTCACCTCCTGCTTTCACCTCCCACCAACAGCAATGACCTCCTCATGACACAAATGCCAGAGGTGCAGCGTTTTCTGACTCAGGTGCTCATGGAGGCCAAATGATTGTCACCATCTTCTACACAGCCAGCACCCAGTCCCCTGCAGGCAGGACCAAGTTGCGCCCCAGAAGCCATTGATCAGTTGGTGATAACACTGCTTGCACCAGCATCTGAACCAGATAATCATGGAGAGCATCTTCTGCTTGACTCTCTGGTGGGGTTTCCAGTATCTCTCTCTTCTTTTCCTTGATGAAGTCAGCACAGGCCAGACCATTTTTGGCGCTATGTGCCGTTCAAAGGAGGAAGCAGCTTAGTATCCAACACTGATTCAGATTCCCTGCCTGATACAAGCATAGATATAGAGAATGGGTCGCATACTACATTCATTACTCCAGCCACAACTTTCTCCCACACGAGGCCCTACAAGCAGCAAGCATGTCATGTGGGGCCACGGTCTTACATGAGACTGCATATAAAGAACACCACATTCTACCACACTCCGATCAAAGGCTTATCCCATCTTATCAGAGGCAGTCCCATCTGTGAATATATAGATTTATATGTAGTTATTACATAATTTCTGCCCAGCATTTTATGTGGTTATGATGACCAACCAACCAACTGCCCACTCATATGAATGGCCACTGCCAATCTGTGGCCAGTTCCAGAAAACTGACCACCAAGTGGCAGAACATGCTGCAGAGCAGAACACGCTTGATTTTAGTGGCTGCTTGACAATCTGTGCCATCTGGATCAGTCCTCCAAATACCAGATTCTCTGATGATTTATTAAACTATGGTTTGGTAATGCATTTGTCAGCACCAGCCTTCTTGGATATTGGAATTATTACTTTCTTCTTGAAATCTGAGGGTATTTTGCATATCTTGTATATCCCATATACCAAACAGAACAGTTTGGTCATGGTTGGTTATTCCAAGGAAGTTAATAATTCTTGGCAAACGTCACCTACTCGAGGTGCCTTGTTCTGACTTGGGTCTTTTATGGCCCTGTCCAGTTCTCTTCATAGTATCACGTACCCCATATCATATTCATCTTTTTCCTATTCCTTTTCTTTTATATTGTCTTGAAGTTTCTTTCTTTTATATAACCCTTCTACTCATTCCTTCTACCTTTCATCGTTTCCTTCTTTGCTTATTACTGGCTTGCCATTTCAGCTCTTGATATTCATATTGCTGCTTCTCTTTTCTCCAAAAGTTTGTGTAATTCTGTAAACAGCATTTATCTTTCCTGTAATCATGCATGCTTTTACAGCTTTACACTTCTCTTGTAACCCAACAAAAGATGGGGTAGAAGATTTTATTTTTCTGACTCATTCATTTGGTTGGAAAGATTAGAAAACCATGTTTTTTCCAACAAAATTTATGTTGGCTAAACTCTTTGTACCCACAATACTTCACAAATTTTGAACTTTTTTACTTTTTCTTCAAAATGTCAGTTTTTTTTGCTCCTAGTACTTTGGCATTTATTTCCTTTTTAAAAGAGTACAAAATTCTGTACAAATTTAATTACTACAACTTTTTTTGCATCCAATGCCATTGGTGGTACAGTCTGTCAAAAAATATCAACTTTTCAAATTTTGTGCAAAATGGCAAATGTCTAGTTTTTGAGCACATTTATTTCAGTTTCTGTGTACATATATTGGTACTGAACATCCCACTTTGTGGTATTCAATTACTGTGTCTGCAATCAGATGATTCATGGCTATCCATGAATTGTAATTCTTATGTCACTAGTCAAAGCTAAGCCCCAGTGCATTTCAGCCCTGACTCATGCATATTTATAAAACTGCATCCTTTAATCATTATATTATATATATTAAATAACCAGCACAGAAAATTGAACTTATTAGCTGAAATAAGCATATCATAGTAAGTAACTAATTACACTTGTATTAAGAAACCTTGCAGTGCAAATAAAACATAGGTAGCTTTATTATAATTAAAAAGACATTAACATTTACTAACACTTTTTATTATCACTTCTGGATGCATAATGCCTCTGACTGTGTGTTTCACCCTTTGGTGCACTTGACTGGGTGTCACCAGAAATGCTTTGAGTAGTAGAATTGAGTGGATCCCAGGTCAGCCTGTCCATCCAACAGTCAGTCAGCCTCTTCCAGTTAGTTAATTTCAGTGTCTGTTTCCTCAGTAATTTCTATAAAATCTCTTTCTTCTTCACTTTCAAACAATGTAAATTCCAAGATGGAATATCAACAATATTGTGAAAAGTATAGATTGCTACTCACTGTAAAGATGACACATTGAGTTGCAGGCAGGCTCAACAAAAAGACTGTTACACACTGAGCTTTCAGTCAAAGCCTTCTTCAGAGAAGAAAACACAATCACATTCATAAAAGCAAGCACACCTCATGTATATGTGACCTCTATCTCCGAATGCATTTTGCAGATACATTCTGGCCAGAGATAGTGATCATTTGTACATGAGATTTGCTTGCTTGTGTGAATGTGTGTATATTTTCTTTTTTGGAGAAGGATGTGGTCAAAAGCTCTGTGTGTAACAGTCTTTTCATTGTGCCTATCTGCAACTCAGTGTGTCATCTTTATGGTGAGTAGCAATCTATCCTTTTCATAATGTTCTTCTTTACATTCTTCATACAAAAATTTTGGCATGTTTTCACAGTTGAGGCCCCTACTGTTCCTGCACGTGGAAGAACATTTCAAACATGCTTTTCTGCAGGAGCATGCTCTGCCACAGCTCAACTTACGTGAGAACCAAACAACACGAAGAACTGACTCAGGTTCTGGATTGTGGTTCATTACAACAGGCCTCAGACCATGATTACTGTGAGTCCAGCCTATTTCTCGGGAGGTTTTCAGTTTCCCATCCAATTTTAGACTTGCTGGTAACACTGTAATGAATTATTTTAAGCAACGTTCTTTTGTGGGTGGCAACCTTACAAGATACTATTTGCTTTTTGTGGCAGATTTGGTGAATAGTTAGTGCCACAGATCTTCTGATGTTTGGGAACAGCTAACATCTCCACTATACAATGTGATGATAAACTGTTCTTGTGACAAAGCAAGCTGGGATATTTTTACTTCCCCTCTGGTTTTGTCATCTGCATCCTTAAAATTCATTTTTTTCCATTTTTGAACTAATTACCATTAACATATAATCAGCATTTTCATAAAAGAGAAAGGTTGGCCCTGAGTCTTAAAGAATATAACACCAGATCTAATTTTGTCCTTAATTTTGTGTATGTAATTGATTTCCTAATTTACTTTGACCATTCGTAGTCAATACTTTCATTATAGGGCGAAATCAGTAATTGTTTCGTAACTTAAATTCTAATGTTGATTTATAAACAAATATAAATTCTGTACTAATTATAAACATTAGGAGGAACAACTAACAGGATTCTTAAAGGATCTATTTGGCTCTATTCAAAAACATGTTAGCAAAGCCAACCCTTAATTAATTCCAAAGTAATTAACAGTTTTGTCAAAAGTATTGTTTGCATAACTATATTTGTTAATTTCACGATTTAAACAAATAATTCAGGCTGACTCGTGTAGTAGAAGAAACTGTTAAAAAGATGGAATTTTTTGATGCATTCAGTTAATTTAATGAATTAAGTTTTAATTGTAATTTCCATAAATTTAACTTCGAACAATGTGTAGTTTCAGCCCCTATTATTGTGAGGATGTATAAGGGCCTGTTTTTTGTCACAAGACAGTCAGTCCACGGCCGAGTTTCAGACGAGAAACCTGTGTTGGTTAGAACGACAACAATACTTCAACTTAACTGTGAAATAAGTGTTATATAATTAGACCGTGTGCTAAAACAATGACAGTGTCTACTCCATACGTACCTTGCTATTCTTCAAGAACTGTGAACTTCGTGGTTAGGTTTTTAGTGCTCGTAGATGTTCAATAGTAGCAGTATGTGGAGGTTTGCCTGCAAACTATTAATGAGGCTTATGGAAAGTGAAAACAATAGTGCACTGGCCATATTAGATGTGTATATGGGGGGTTGTGAAAAGTGAAAGTAAACAACTGTGAAATGCAAATGTGTACTTGTTGGCTACATCATTTACAGAAGACAGTACTGCACTTACACCCCCTATTTTTTCAGCTAGTATCACAACGCAGTACATCAACACCAAGGACACCAAATGAAGAAATAAAGAAAGAAGGCAATCTCTAACTGTTATTGTTTTTTTACAGGTAGTGTCTGGCTTCTTGAATGTGCCAAGTGCTGAGTTTAGGTGTCACATTTCTTAATGATGTTACTAACAAGGGAACCTCCCCATCGCACCCCCCTCAGATTTAGTTTTAAGTTGGCACAGTGGAGAGGCCTTGAAAAACTGAACTCAGATCAATCGAGAAAACAGGAAGAAGTTGTGTGAAACTATGAAAAAAATAAGCAAAATATACAAACTGAGTAGTCCACGCGAAGATAAGCAACATCAAGGACAGTGCGATCTCAGGAGCGCCGTGGTCTCCTGGTTAGCATGAGCAGCTGCGGAACGCGAGGTCCTTGCTTCAAATCTCCCCACGAGTGAAAAGTTTTCTTTATTTTCGCAAAGTTATGACCTGTCCGTTCTTTCATTGACGTCTCTGTTCACTGTAATAAGTTTAGTGTCTGTGTTTTGCGACTGCACCGCAAAACCGTGCGATTCGTAGATGAAAGGACGTGCCTCTCCAATGGGAACTGAAAACATTTGATCGCAAGGTCATAGGTCAACTGATTCCTCCACAGGAAAACACGTCTGATATATTCTATACGACACTGGTGACGGCATGTGCATCACATGACAGGAATATGTTGTCGACCCACCTAACTTATACACTTGGCGAATGGGTAAAAAGATTCTTATACGTTGCCCGATTTAGGTTTTCTTGTGGATGTGATAATTACTCCCAAAAAAGTGATGAAAACATAAGAGTTTGTCACATAAACTGCAACAAATGAATCCAAAAGTCTCACAGTCGCACACTTTTCCCTGTGCTCTGTCAAAACATATGTTTTCACGTTTTCAAATTTTTCCGAGTGTAGATCGTCAAATCCTGCATATGTCCAAGCAAATCTGAACATGTCCTGGAATTTTGTAGAGCAAAGCTGATTATGTGTGAGTGCCTGAACTTTGATAATTGTCTGAAAATAAAAAATTAAAATTTTCGCTCGAAGGAAGACTTGAACCAAGAACCTCTCCTTCTGCAGCTGCTCACGCTAACCACGGGACCACGGCACTCATGGCTCTCTGTAACCTTGATGTTGCCTATGCTGTGCATGGACTAATCATTTTGTATATTTTGCTTATTTTTTCATAGTTCCACACAACTTCTTCCTGTTTTCTCTATTGATCTGTGTTCAGTTTTTCAAGGTCTATCCACTGTGGCAACTTATAACTAAATCTGAGGGGGGTGCGATGGGGAGGTTTCCTTGTAAGTTTCATTTTTCCTTGACCGAAAAAAGATGATGTTATATTATATCCACTAACGGCATGACTGAATGGAAGATCTTCAGCGTTACACTTGTAGGATACAGTGCAAAACCACTTGTCTTCTCACTTCCTTTTCCTGGCTTTTGAAAAAATATGTTTTCGAAGTCTTGTCCTAAACCAGCCATGAGCACAAGGAGGTCAACATCTTCCTCCACTATGACCACACTTCCAAAATCCTTGGTTCTTGAAATGACAGATGTTACAGTTATAATCCTAACTTCTTGTGCCTGGTCAACCTCAATGCTACAGCCTAAAAATTCCTTTCTAAGAAATGTGATCAAGAGATTCTTGTTTTGTTAATTGTACAAAAATCTTTCCTGAGGGACTTGGTTTACCATCTCTGATTCAACTACAACTTCAAGTGAAGAATGTTTTCTAGACCTTCAAATTCTCTCGGCTCTCTTTTTGCTATGTTTCTCTCCCTCACTTGGGTACCTATCAAATACAATAGGAAATTGAGATCCAAAATGTTGCAGATAAGAAACAAGAAACATAACTTTGGGTTATTGATTTGAAGGAAAGATTTTGTGGCCAAGTTACTTAGTGTATAAGGTACCCTCCATCAACAGCAAAAAAGTTTATTTGGTGCATTTGAGTTCGCATCCTTCACTGGAACAAAGGTGTTGTAGAATGAAGATTTTGTTCCTTTTCGCATACCTTTTTTTGTGAGAATAGAGACGCTGGAAAAGGAGAATGTTCATGTTTCAGAAAGGTTTTTAATTCTTCTTCACTTTGTAGTGATGTATGAATCACAATAGATGGATGCCTGGGAATCACTCCATTCAGTTGATCTCATCTGTGAAGACATTGGGTGATGAGAGGGGAGCTCCTTTGCAGCCTGATTTTGGAGGTAGTGAAAGGATTGGCCAAGGGAATTCTCACTACTGCAGATGTGCCATCTATGGGTGTGGAAGGGATGACAGCTGTCCAAATAAAGATACTGTTGATGGTTAGTGGGCTTGACATGTGTAGTGGTATGAATGGACCCATCAAAGAGGTGGAGGTCAAAGTCCAGCCTGGTGGCACATTGAATCAAGGGAGACCAGATAAAGCAAGTGGGAGAGAAGATGTTGAGGCTGTGGAGGAATGAGGAAAGAGTATCTTGGTCATAGGGCCAGCCCATGAAGATATCATTAGCAAACCTGAACAAAACGAGTGGTTTGGCATTTTGAGAAACTAGGAAGGTTTCCTCTAGATGGTACACGCCCATGGCTATGCTGTGGATTTGTTTGTATATCTCTCCCTGAAGAGAGAAGTAGTTATGTGTGAGGATGTAACTAGTTATATGTGTAAGGAATGAGGTGGTGGATCTACAGTTAGAAGGACGATAGGTAGTGTTTGATAGCAGCAAGGCCATGACCATGAGAGATATTTATATATCCATCAGCCCCTGTCCTACCTGCTGTAAACCACTCACATAACACATCTTCTATATCCCCCAAATCTCCCCCCCCCCCCCCCCCCCCCGTGTCCCACAAAACCCAGAACCTAAACAATCCCAAAACGCTGTTGTCACTCTATCCACCAAAACCCTTGATCCCACTGAAGAATCAATCCTATCCAAAGGCCTCACCTTCAGCCCCACACCCAAGTTTGGTCTGACAGACTAATCAAAGACCTACTCTCCTTCTCCTGCTTAATACAGTGGAAACACAGTTTTGCTACCAATTCATACAATCAAAGCCAATTTAAATCCAATATTAAACCTTGCCTCTCCCAGTCCAGTCACATCACCATCTTACCCATGATCCCCCCCTGTCCCACCTAACACTGCCATGTTACCTTCCAGGAATTCCTTACCTCCAGCTTAGCCTCACCATCATTTTCAAGATCTCTTCCAAAGGAGTAGTGTATAAGGTGATCAG
Source organism: Schistocerca americana (assembly GCF_021461395.2). Lineage (NCBI taxonomy): Eukaryota > Metazoa > Arthropoda > Insecta > Orthoptera > Acrididae > Schistocerca > Schistocerca americana. Next base: position 525,586,261 of record NC_060124.1, read on the forward strand.
TTCATCGTGACAGTGAGAAGTCTGTGTGGAGATTGCAATCCTTAGGTGAAATATTGGAAAATGGAATGATTTTAGAAGCTGGCACTACTAGCAAAATATTTATTTACACTGGTCACTTGTGTTGAATCCCTCTAAAATAAGATTAGGGATATTGAACATATGCTAATTAATTTAGTGTTATAGATATGTTGAACCATGCAGTTGGATAATTTTTTTTAACAAATATACCACTCCTGCTTCATAAGTCAGACTGTTACCAGATTTGGTAATCCACATGGAATTTTTCTCTTTGCCATCACTGTTTGGAAAATATAATTAAATGAAGCCTGAAACTGCTTACATTTCTGAGCCATGAGATTCTTCATCTTGCATGTGCACATGTACCAACTACTTTTTCCTTGAAGTAATAGCTGTAGAAGCCTGTACTTAACTACGTACAAAGCAGCTTACAAAGCTTTTACTAGGAACCATAAAAGCTTCCTGCATCCTATCCATACCAGTCATAAATAAAATGCAGCACATATGATGGAATAAATTATTTGTTCTTTCCTAAATTCAGATGTACATGCACCACTACATTCTTTGGCAGTAATGGTACAATAAAAAGTACTCAATACCAAGTGTTTCATAGCAAATTTCACAGGGGAAATGAATGTATTTCTTAGTGTGAATTTTTTTCCTGTGCATAACAAAACAAATGTTTCTAACATCTTTTCAGGGTGAAGAAATTGCTGAAGCAGATAGATAAGTTGCAGTTACAGCTGGCAGAATCTCGTGCCCAGGTCAGAGACCTGAAGACACAACTTGCAGATGCAGCAGATTACAAAGTAAGCTTACTGTTGTGACCACTATGCATGGAGCCTTAGTATGTGATATATATCACTGAATTACAAATGACTGGTACTCTATATGGCAGTGAGTTCATATGTAGCGGTCTTTCTTATTCTTCACTGGCAATTCCTCATGTTTATTCCTTGTAATTATCTGTATACGAGTCCACAGCATTGACAAGTTGGGAAAGGGGAGGGGGTGCATATGCATACTCACATAAAATGAGTCACTGTCTACAAAGAAAAAAATCTTGATGCACATAGGAAAATTTGATGGGATACACTAATGTACTGAAATAGTTGATGGGATACATTAATGTATTGAAATAGTTGTTCTTCTGCCTGCTAATATGGTTTCTGAATGAAGGTATCACACAGAGGGAGGGCAGAGGAATAGTTTCCTGTTGAAAGTAAATCCCAAATTGATATAAATTGGTATAGTACACTGGAGCATGCACAAGATTTCTGCACGTTTTTCCATACTTATTTATGATTCAAAACAGGTTATGCACATTACTTTGCCTCTTAATTTTAATCACTGCGACAAAGGAAAAGGTGATGTGGTCACTGAAGTCGGTGCCAGATAATGATAAGCTAATATTAATCTTGTGTGGATTGTGAAGTGTTGTGTATCATACAGGGATAAAAAGAGAGAGAAAAATCTGTCGTACTCAATTAGCTTCTTTTATTAACATCTCTCAAGTGTTAATGTCAGTTTTTCTGTGCCCTCTTGAACTACAATATGAGATGAAATAGCTGTATGAATATCAAGAGCTCAGTGGCAAGTCAGCACAATGCAAAGAAAGACTGGCTGAAATGTGGAAGAAATGCATAGAAGGGCTGTATTAAGGGAAGAAACTTGAAGACAGTATTATGGAAGGGGAAGAGGAACTGGATGTAGATGAAAAGGGGATATGACAAGATACTGCTTTCCAGATCTTCAGTGTATTAATGGTGTCCACATTTGAATTCATCGAAGTATTAGATTAAAATAGAAAGAAACATTCTACATGGGAAAAATATATTAAAAACAAAGATTCCATGACTTACCAAATGGGAAAGCACTGGTAGATAGACACAATAAAAAAAACACACAAACACACACACAAAATTTCAAGCTTTCGCAACCAATGGTTGCTTCATCAGGAAAGAGGGAAGGAGAGGGAAAGACAAAAGGATGTGGGTTTTAAGGGAGAGGGTAAGGAGTCATTCCAATCCCGGGAGCGGAAAGACTTACCTTAGGGGGAAAAAAGGACAGGTATACACTCGCGCACGCACACACACACACACACACACACACACACACACACACACACACATATTCATCCACACATAAACAGACACAAGCAGTCATATTTAAAGGCCATGGAGAAAGGGGTAGCTGTAAGATGCAAAAGTGTTGGAGCTGAAGTGCTGCTTGCCCCTCTCTGCAGTTGGATGGTAGCAGTGAATAGCTGCATCCTGGCTGACATTGGCAGTAGTCATTTCAAAATGCTCTGCCATTGTCTGAGCCATGTCTCTGGGTGTTGTTTGGAGACACCACTGTTTCAGCACTGCTGTTATTGGTAAATGACTGTGTTTACCAGAAGCCCTTCTAATGGCTGCCCATATTTTTTTAGAGTAAATGGAATGGTTGGTGGATTCCAGGAATGCTTGCCGTGACCGTTTCTTGCTCTCCTTGATTACACATTGGGTATTGACTCTCACGACCCAAAATGCTGTGAGGTTTTCTGCTGTTGGGCAGTGCTTAAACTGTCGAAGAGCTGCATGCCAGTCCTAGATTGCTGAGCGGTACTCAGTGGTCCACCAAGGTACAGGACACCTTCTAAGATGACCTGAGGACTTTGGAATGTATGAGTCAGTGGCATGATGGATCACTCATGTAATGTGGTCCACCCGTTCCTGGACACCATCATAGTGTTCAGACACAGCCAGCTGGCTGAACAGCATCCAGTTAACCCAGCTGACCCTCCATTTTGGTGGCTTCTCTTTGGGTGATGTTCCATCCAGCAGGTGAATGTGGAGTGGGAAGTGATCACTGGAATGAAGGTCGTCAGTGACTTCCCATTGAACAGAATCTGTGAGTACCAAAAGCTGAAAGAGAGGTGAGTGGTTGAGTACCCAGTAGCAGCACAGAAATGAGTGGGAGTACCTGTGCTGAGGAAGCACAGCTCATGAGATGTCACGAGACTCTCGAAAACCCAACCCTAAGAGCAAATGGAGCTCAATCCTCACAAGACATGATGGGCATTGAAGTCTCCCAGTAGGAGAAATGGTCGGGGGAGTTGTTCCATAAGGTCTGTGAGAGCCTCAGAGTCTATTGCACCTTGTGGAGGTAGCTACAATAAGTTAACAGTGATCCACTGACACACCTGAATTGCTTGCAGATTATTAGCCAAGGGGAGAGCAGAGGAATGGTGTGCATTGTTGACAAACACATTGACTCCTCCCTTGTCCTTTTCCCAGTCACCTCATCCTTGCAAAAGAGCGTACAGCCCCATAGTACACGGGCATTGGGCACTTTAAAATGTGTTTCCTGAAAACACAAGCATGGGTGTGTTCGTGTGTTAGGAGTTGCAGTTCCTCCACACGTATTCTCAACCCACTCTGCTATAGGACGGGAGCCATCTATCAAGGGAGTTGCACTTTCATCCTGACTTTCTGCCGGGGAGGGGAGCCCGCAATGTGTGGAGGCTCAGTCTTGTGGCGAGATGATTCCCCAGTCCAATACCAAGATCCATCACCTCTGAACAAGATTCCAGAGAGACATTGGAGAGGATTATGTCAACATCACTGGATGGCATACTTCCCAGTTCTTTGCCTTCGTCTTTGATTTTTTTATCTGAGGAGGCTTCAGAGCCACAACCATGGAAGTGGTAGTGGGAGCACTGGATGGTGGACAAGACTGGATCTGTTGAGGGGCAGGAAGTTCCACAATCTCAGAACTGTGACCTCTTCTGAAGTTCTGGAGGGAGGTGCAGGCTTTGAAGTAATTGCAGCAGCACAAGTGCATTGACAAACTAGCAATTTCTGTTTGTGTAGCGTCATCGGTTATTTGGACATGTCGTTTGAGAACGGAAGCAAACTAGGGAGCAAACATGAGTGGTTGCATGGCCTTATATATCTTTTTGGCTTCACCATATGGTATGTGCTTTGTCATCTTTATCTCCTGAATCTTCCATTCTTCAAGAAAGACACTGCAATCCCTACTCTGGACAAGGTAATCTCCAGAGCAGTTGACACACTTTGGAGGAGCAGAACAACCAACTCCCCTCATGAGTGGCTTTACCACATTTGCCACAAGTCGTTTCCCTCTTACAACCAAGAGTGCCTGAAGTGTTGGGATTTAAAAGAGCACACTGGGTTCAGTAAATAAGGCCATATGCTTAGGCAAAGGAAACCTGCTGTGACATGCTCTGAAAGTTTTATACTGCTAAATATAACTGTAAGAAAGTCTGATTTGACAAGATCACCATCCACCCTTTTCATAATGTTTTGCACATCAACAGTGTCTTCCTGGCACTGCTCAGATTTCAGTTCTTCTCAGGGAATGGCAACTAGATCCTGGCAAGTCACAACACCTTTGCTGTAATCCAAGGTGTTGTGCAGTTCAGTTTCAGTTGCATACTCCCCAAGGCCATGAGCTTTCTGGAGGTCCTTCACTTGTTAGGAACTACATTTTTCCCATTTTGCAAGTGTTTGACAGATTTTAAGGTTCCAGCAATGTCCCATAAACCTTATTGTATATAAAATCGAAAAAATTTATCAAAGCTATCCTCTTACCATTTAACTATTATAAACACATTTCTGATAACAAGCATGCCTTCTGTTATTAACTGGAGGACTGGCTACCACAGCTCTCTTGTTTGATCAGGTGTTAGTGGCTTCCAGCAGCCCACCTTTCCTTCTGGGAGGAGGAAGAGAAAATTTCAAAGGATCGGTCAAGGTCCCATGAGCAGCTAGGAAAACAAAAGTCCACCTAGACAGAGCCCCACATGCCTAGGTAAGCCTTGTACAACTGAGATGCAGCAGGTTCCTGATAGCTTGCCTGCTAATGACTGTTCCACCTTAACAGCCATGCTTGTCATCAGCATGCAGCACACCTTGAGATTAAGTTTTCTTTTTTTTAGAGGCTTCTACTACCCTCACAATCCGGGTGGTCAAGCAATGACCTTTGCTCCCTGTGACACACAGTGTTCCCCCTAGTGCTCCACATGGTGGTCTCTGAAGCATTCCCAGAGCTTACGGTGACAGTGGATTGGTGACATTTACCACTCCCCAGCTCAGGAACTCCCAGGTTGTCAAGCCTCTACCCAAAAAATAAGTGCTGAGCCCCTGAGGTCTTATAACACAGGGCTTATAACACTTATCCTAAACACTCTGTCTGTAAGCTAGGACTGAATTTAATTGAGAATGTAAGGATATAATGTCATGAATGGTATTAATGTAAGAGTGCTATATTTGTGGAGAGATATTTGGAACTGTGAGTATGGAGGCATTGATGAATAAAAAAAATACATTGTAACACTATCACATCATGGCGCCAATGGAAGTTCTGCTAGTATTATGGTTTCATTGTCACTTTTCATGTTCATTACTATTTCAAATGTTGTTTTTGTTGTTGTTGTGGTTGTGGTCTTCAGTCCTGAGGCTGGTTTGATGCAGCTCTCCATGCTATCTATCCTGTGCAAGCTTCTTCATCTCCCAGTACTTACTGCAACCTACATCCTTCTGAATCTGCTTAGTGTATTCATCTCTTGGTCTCCCTCTACAATTTTTACCCTCCACGTTGGCCTCCAATGCTAAATTTGTGATCCCCTGATGCCTCAGAACATGTCCTACCAACTGGTCCCTTCTTCTTGCAAGTTGTGCCACAAACTCCTCTTCTACCCAAATTCTATTCAATACTTCATCATTAGTTATGTGATCTACCCATCTAATCTTCAGCATTCTTCTGTAGCACCACATTTTGAAAGCTTCTATTCTCTTCTTGTCCAAACTATTTATCGTCCACGTTTCACTTCCATACATGGCTACACTCCATACAAATACTTTCAGAAACGACTTCCTGACACTTAAATCTATACCCGATGTTAACAAATTTCTCTTCTTCAGAAATGCTTTCCTTGCCATTGCCGGTCTACATTTTATGTCCTCTCTACTCTACCATCATCAGTTATTTTGCTCCCCAAATAGCAAAACTCCTTTACTACTTTAAGTGTCTCATTTCCTAATCTAATTCCCTCAGCATCATCCGACTTAATTCAACTACATTCCATTATCCTCGTTTTGCTTTTGTTGATGTTCATCTTATATCCTCCTTTCAAGACACTGTCCATTCCATTCAGCTGTTCTTCGAGGTCCTTTGCTGTCTCTGACAGAATTACAATGTCATCAGCAAACTTCAAAGTTTTTATTTCTTCTCCATGGATTTTAATACCTACTCCGAACTTTTGTTCCCTTTATTGCTTGCTCAATATACAGCTTGAATAGCATCGGGGAGAGGCTACAGCCCTGTCTCACTCCCTTCCCAACCACTGCTTCCCTTTCGTGCCCCTCGGCTCTTATAACTGCCATCTGGTTTCTGTACAAATTGTAAATAGCCTTTCGCTCCCTGTATTTTAGCCCTGCCACCTTTAGAATCTGAAAGAGAGTATTCCAGTCAACATTGTCAAAAGCTTTCTCTAAGTCTACAAATGCTAGAAACGTAGGTTTGCCTTTCCTTAATCTTTCTTCTAAGGTAATTTGTAAGGTCAGTATTGACTCACGTGTTCCAACATTTCTACGGAATCCAAACTGATCTTCCCTGAGGTCAGCTTCTACCAGTTTTTCCATTCATCTGTAAAGAATTCACGTTAGTATTTTGCAATTGTGACTTATTAAACTGATAGTTTGGTAATTTTCACATCTGTCAACACCTGCTTTCTTTGGGATTGGAATTGTTATATTCTTCTTGAAGTCTGAAGGAATATCGCCTGTCTCATACATGTTGCTCACCAGATGGTAGAGTTTTGTCAGGACTGGCTCTCCCAAGGCTGTCAGTAGTTCTAATGGAATGTTGTCTACTCCCGGAGTCTTGTTTCGACTCAGGTCTTTCAGTGCTGTGTCAAACTCTTCACGCAGTATCTTATATCCCATTTCATCTTCATCTACATCCTCTTCCATTTCCATAATATTGTCCTCAAGTACATCGCTCTTGTATAGACCCTCTATATACTCCTTCCACTTTTCTGCTTTTCCCCTTCCTTGCTTAGAACTGGGTTTCCATCTGAGCTCTTGATATTCATACAAGTGGCTCTCTTTTCTCCAAGGGTCTCTTTAATTTTCCTGTAGGCAGTATCTAGATTACCCCTAGTGAGATAAGCCTCTACATCCTTACATTTCTCCTCTAGCCATCCCTGCTTAGCCATTTTGCACTTCCTGTCGATCTCATTTTTGAGACGTTTGTATTTCTTTTTGCCTGCTTCATTTACTGCATTTTTATATTTTCTCCTTTCATCAATTAAATTCAATATATCTTCTGTTACCCAAGGATTTCTACTAACCCTCATGTTTTCACCTACTTGATCCTCTGCTGCCCTCACTATTTCATCCCTCAAAACTACCCATCACTATTTCATCCCTCAAAACTACCCATTCTTCTTCTACTGTATTTCTTTCCCCATTCCTGACAATTGTTCCCTTATGCTCTCCCTGAAACTCTGTACAACCCCTGGTTCAGTCAGTTTACCCAGGTCCCATCTCCTTAAATTACCACCTTTTTGCAGTTTCTTCCATTTTAATCTACAGTTCATAACCAATAGATTGTGGTCAGAGTCCACATCTGCCCCTGGAAATGTCTTACAATTTAAAACCTGGTTCCTAAATTTCTGTCTTACCATTATATAATCTATCTGATACCTTCTAGTATATCCAGGATTCTTCCATTTATACAACCTTCTTTCATGATTCTTGAACCAAGTGTTAGCTATGATTAAGTTATGCTCTGTGCAAAATTCTACCAGACGGCTTCCTCTTTCATTTCTCTCCCCCAATCCATATTCACCCACTATGTTTCCTTCTCTCCCTTTTCCTACTCTCAAATTCCAGTCACCCATGACTATTAAATATTCATCTCCCTTCACTACCTGAATAATTTCTTTTATCTCATCATAGATTTCATCAATTTCTTCATCATCTGCAGAGCTAGTTGGAATATAAACTTGTACTACTGTAGTAGGCATGGGCTTCGTGTCTATCTTGGCCACAATAATGCGTTCACTATGCTGTTTGTACTAGCTTACCAGCATTCCTATTTTTTTTATTCATTATTAAACCTACTCCTACATTACCCCTATTTGATTTTGTTTATAACCCTGTATTCACCTGACCAAAAGTCTTGTTCCTCCTGCGACCGAACTTCACTAATTCCCCCTATATCTAACTTTAACCTATCCATTTCCCTTTTTAAATTTTCTAACCTACCTGCTCGATTAAGGGATCTGACATTCCATGCTCCGATCCGTAGAATGCCAGTTTTCTTTCTCCTGATAACGACGTCCCCTTGAGGAGTCCCTGCCCGGAGATCCGAATGGGGGACTATTTTACCTCCGCAATATTTTACTCAAGAGGACGCCATCATCATTTAACCATACAGTAAAGGTGCATGCCCTTGGGAAAAATTACGGCTGTAGTTTCCCCTTGCTTTCAGCCATTCGCAGTACCAGCACAGCAAGGCCGTTTTGGTTAGTGTTACAAGGCCAGATCAGTCAATCCTCCAGACTGTTGCCCCTGCAACTACTGAAAAGGCTGCTGCCCCTCTTCAGGAACCACACGTTTGTCTGGCCTCTCAACAGATACCCCTCCATTGTGGTTGCACCTACGGTACGGCCATCTGTATCGCTGAGACACACAAGCCTCCCCACCAACGGCAAGGTCCATGGTTCATGGGGGTGGAATTTCATATAAGAGTTTCTTATTTTTTTATCAAATGGTTCTGTTTGCTCATTCATCTTTATGCCCCCTTCTGTGGCTAAGTTGCCAGTATCATCAAGAAATTTTCTTTGGCAACAGGACTGGATGGATATCCATTTAGACTCATGAAGACAACTAGGACCTAAAGTAGAATTTTTGAAACCCAGAGCCAGAATCAGACCATAGTGATTGGAAAGTTATGTGTTAACCACCTGCTGCAGTTCCAGCCACTGAAGCGTCAAGCAGATAATATATCTGTGGTCACTTGGCCGGTTTTGTATAGCATGGTGGCAAAATGGAGAAATTCTTTGCATCTTGTTTCACATTGGCCTGTAGTCTATTCTCCCCATAAAATGAAGGCTTATCTTCGATTTCACATAGATATCCTCCCTTTCTTATCTTATGCAGAGCACTTCTTGAATGAATTCTATTTCCATTGTCAATTGTATATTGTGCCACCATGTCATTTCTACCACTTTTCTTATCTAGCTCTACTAGCTATATAATTTCTTTACTTTTTCCCATGTTATTTCTTTGCCGCAGCCCATGCTTCATTCATAGATCTCAGGTTTTGTTATTGAAAAACTTCGTGACATCTGTACCTAAATTCCTCCCCCCCCCCCCCCCCCCCCTCCCCCTCCACCACATTTAGTTCAGGCAGGCACCAAGTTTTTCATTTTTGCATTCTTTGTTTCCAGACCCCAAGAAGTCTTTTTGCTTCCTTACCTGCAAATAACAAGTAGACATAAACAAAGCATTACTTTAGAATTACTTTGAAAATCATTGGTAGTCTCCCAAACCTCTCGATCTACTAGACACTAGTGAATGGCTGTTCCCCTTCTATCCTTCCAAATATAGCAGCTGCTTTTGTACAAACAACGTATTTTGTGCAGCGGATAAGCTGTCATGCAGAAGATTAAGGACTTGTCACCTCCTGGGCTTATTCCTCCATAAGCCTGGAGGTCCAACATAGCTACATATCATTCTATGCTGTCCAACTGGGCATTTAAATTTCTTGTAGTAGGTATGTTTTCACTATCTTATGTTCTTCAGAATTGTTCAAGACACCTTTGTTTCTAACTTTTAAGTTTCATTATTGGTGAGAAAAAGATGTGAATCTCCCAAAATTTTACCCCAATTCGGTAAACTGAAAATGTAATTATTCTCTCACAAACAAACTGAATCTTATATAAATATAGGCTTTTGCAGCCATTGTCACAGTCAATAAAATTTTTCTGGGTTTGTGACCACATTGTCAATATGTAAAACTATCAATGTTTCAGTCTCTGTTGAAAGTGACCTTCTTCAGGGTGTTTTTGTTTAATGCTGAATGAGAAAACTTTGTTTCTTATATACCTGCAGACATGGATGTTGTCTAATTCGATAGGCTGGTAAGGATGAAGGGGAGGGTTGATAGAAGTTCTTTATTGGTGTTTTTATTATTATATTTTTCATTGATGGAAAACCGACTTTTTGATTGGTGTTCGCAATACTGCTTGTAATGGGTGGAAATCAGCGAATGGAAAACCAGACAGCAGTTGTGACACGGTGTTGTTTTCCTGCTTTCTAGCGCCGGCTGAGGTGTGCCAGTACTCAATGTACCTGCAGCCACTGCAGTCTCCCGCATGCTTGTGTGTATTGCTTCACATGAGCTGGCATCCCATAATGCTGTTATTGCTGGGAATCAAGACATCAGAAGCTGGCACCTGTCTTCTCTGTTCATATTGGCGGGTCACTAGGCTATTTCTATTGCCTCTCTAAACTACCTCCTGAAAGTAAGAGTCTGTTTTGCCAGTACATGAGCTTCACCAAAATCAATCTGTTAGCTACACTCATCCTGGTGTTCTGCCACTGCTGACTTGGTGTGTTGCCTTAGTCAAATATATCTTTCGTATTCAGATATCCGTGTGTTGATGGGTCACTCCATCTCGCCTACCTACACTAATCCACATTTGCACCTGATTTTGTAAACCCCAGCAGCATGTAGTTTGTCAACTGCATCTTTAGTTGTGTGAAGAACATCTTTTACTCTGTAGCTGCTTCGGAAAATTGGCTTGATGCCTGCTCGGTGGACAATTTTGCCTACCCATTCAGTGACACCTTGAACTTATGGTAGCAAATCAGTGCTTGGTGCTTCCTTCTGCTCTCCTCTATTGCCTTCATTCTTTGTTGCCATAGTTTTATCTATTAGTTTCATCCCATAACCATTGGCACCAAAATTGGACTTGAGGTTTTGTAGTTCACCCTTTAGATGTTCCTTATTGCTGATTCTGTGAGCCCTCTTGGTTAAAGTGAGCAGAGTGGATTTCTTCTGTGTAGGGTGATGATGAGAGAAGGCATGTAGGAACCTGTCAGTACTGGTTGGCTTCCTATATGCTCTATGGCCCAGTTTACCATCAGGTAAAGGACTCATCCCATTTTGTCAAACTTTCAAAAGAAAAGTGTATCTCGGCCACAGACCTGATGGTTAGCTCCAACGTGGAGTCTTTATTCACAAATGTATCAATACAAGACACCATGAACATCTTAGAGCAACGCATGGCACCCGATATCTGTGATCTAGTGCACCACTGTTTAGTGACCACCTAATTCAGGTGGAGAGGGGAATTCTATGAACAGACAGATGGTGTAGCTATGGGCTCCCCTCTCTCGCCTATTGCAGCACACATTTTCCTAGAAGTATTTGAAGAAACAGTGCTCCAGTCTGCACCATTAGGCCCAAAATGTTGATGATACCTTTGTTATCTGGCCGCATCGGGAGGAAGAGCTACAAAATTTCCACCAACACCTCAACCAGCAGCACAGCAGAATAGAAAAGAATGGGGTGCTGCCTTTCTTCGATGTGGAAGTTTACAGAAAGCCTGATGGTAGACTGGGCCATAGATTATATAGGAAGCCAACCAGTACTTACAGGTTCCTACATGCCTCCTCTCATTGTCACCCTACACAGAAGAAATCCGCCCTGCACACTTTAACCGAGAGGGCTCACAGGATCAGTGATAAGGAACATCTAATGGTGAACTACAAAACCTCAAGTCCAATTTTGGTGCCAATGGTTATGGAATGAAACTAACAGATAAAACTATGGTGACAAAGAATAAAGGCAATAGAGGAGAGCAGAAGGGAGTACAAAACATACCAAGTCAGCGGTGGCAGAACACCAGGATGAGTGCAGCAAACACATCTATTTTGGTGAAGCTCATGTACTGGCAAACAGACTCTTACTTTCAGGAGGAAGATTAGCGAGGCAACAGCCAAGTGACCCACCAAAATTAAAAGAGAAGGTGGGTACCAACTTCCCACATCTTGGCTGCCACCAATAACAGCATTTCGAGACACCAGCTCATGTGAAGAAATACACACAGCCGCATGGGAGACCACAGCGGCCGCAGTTACATAGAGTACTGGCATACCTCAGCCAGCACTAGAAAGTGGGAAAACATCACGTCCCCAACTGCCATCTGGTTTTCCGTTCGCCGATTTCCACCCATCACAAACAGTAATGCAAACACCAATCAAATAGCCAGGTTTCCATCAATGAAAAGAAATAATAAAAACACCAATAAAGAACTTCTAACATCCTCCCCTTCATCCTTACCGGCCTATCAGAATTAGATAACAGCCATGTCTGCAGGTATACAAGAAAAAAAGTTTTCTCATTCAGCAGTAAATAAAAGCACCCTGAAGAAGGGCACTTGCAACAGTGACTGAAATGTCAGTAGTTTTACATATTGACAATGTGGTCACAAACCCAGAAGAATTTTATTGACTGAAACTGAATCTTGCTGCAAATTTTTGAACAGTATTTCTCAAAACATTCTGTACCATTATACTTTTGACTATTTGATTAATATTTATAGATCTCTACTCTTGTGCTGTCATGCCTGCGCCCTTTAGGCACAGTTACGGCTTGGGGTAATACAATGAGTGTTCTTTATTATTTGTGGCTCTTTTCTCCCAAGGTGCACAATTCAAACTTCTGCCTGTTTCAGGGACTGGTAAGCAGGTGTTTATCTTCCATCCAACTGAAATTCTCTTTCTGATTTCCATATTTTGAAATGTTGTTTTAGATAGCAGCCCTAGAGAGAGGCAGAAAAATTGAAGACTTGCAGAAGAGATTAGTGGAATCTGAAATGCAACGGACAAGGTATAATCGCAAGGTCACACTTCTGAAAGATCAGGTAGGAGTCAGTGTGTAAGGAATTTGGATTGTAGGACATAGTAATAATTTTCTGACTAATCAAGGCATCATCACAGCACTCTTTTATTCATCAGATATCAGGCTCATTTTCATGTTCTGAACAAGATATTATAGATCAAATTATTACAATTGATATCCAGAAAGCAAGTTCCATTGACCAATTACATAAACACAAAATTTGTTGTATCAAAGCACTTGAGGTAAAACTGAATGGAGTATATTTTGACATAACTGTCATCCATTTTGAGGTACTTGTTATATTGAAACACCATGTTTTTTACTTCCATTTTGTAGAACAACACTGCCTGAAATGATAACCAGGTGGTAACAGCTAGTTTTATAGTATTATCATCATAGTTTCACATGACAGTAAGTAACATTTTCAAGGGCAAAAAGAGATGAAATTAAAATAGGACAAGGTTAGGTTTGTAAGGGACAATGAAGAAATGTTTCTAAGAAAAAGTTATACTGAATTGTTGCATTCCAGCTGTCACATGGTGAAGAACAGTGTTCTGTGTGACAACACCATTCACGTCTATTGTTCTATATTGTGTAACACTGATTTTGTAGTGTCATAAAAAATTTTTGGATTACCATTGGCTCCAAGATGTCCATCAGTAATACAGCCTTTCTGCCCAATAACAAACTGAACTAGAGTTTCCATCTCATTCGAACTTGTCCAGAAAGGAAAAGTTAATGACAAAGTTTGCGTACTGTCTTTTCAGTAGCATTTTTACTTCACCATTGGACATTCTGTAGCACAATTTCATCACTTGGTTATCAAAGGGCTATCACTGTAATGCCACTAAACCAGAAATACATAGTGTGAATTTTGGTAATTTCCATTGTACATGACAATGTAATCGAATAACTTCCACATGTTGTTTTTGTGAACATAGTTTTCTGTGTTCATTCATATAATAGTGTGTACATAGGTGAAGTAAAAAAAAACATTGAAAATGCAGCAGATCAGCTTTATTATTAAATATTCCATTTGTTTCACTGTCCCGGTGTTGTCAAAGATTGTCTTTGTGTCCCCCATGAAAGAAAATTTCCTATTTTGGTCTTCTGCACTGAGGATATGTGCCTCTTGAAACGTTACTCTGGTCTGATTACTACACTGAAATTTTCACTGGTTTGTACATTCCTGGAACTGTTGCTGCCAATTTGCATTATGATTAAATATTTGAGATGGGCACATGTATTTAAAATGACTTATCTGTAGCTGCATTGTTTCCAGGTCAGCTTGCTGTCATCTTCTTCTTGTTAATGGTCCAGGTTCTTTAATTAGTCTTGATTAGAACACAAATCTTGCACATTAATGTCAATTTTCTTCAAAAGCATCTCTTACACGGTCAAAACAATAACTTGAGCTTTCACGATAATATCAGTATTCTAGTGCGTGTTTACAAAGATATAAGAAATTGAACTGTGTCTTGGAGCACATTTTACTACTATTTATAACATGTGTATGCCCACCAGAGTGTTTTGGATATTTCCATTGTCAATTTAATTATTTTACTAACATCCTGTTTTCCAAATATTGAAAAATTTAGGCAAAATTATATATTTTTATGTGTGGAAAAATCAAAGATTAAAACAGTTACAATAAGTATGTTAAATAATTATGAATTAAAGACAAAAGGTTACAGTATAGTACACCTATGAGACATTTTATTTACATTTTACAATTAAGTGATCTACAATTTAAAAAATGTTTTTTGTGAAGCTAACTACTACTATTCCAGTCCTGTCACAGGTTTATCCTACACCATCAGGGGCTGGGCCACCTGTGAAAGGAGCTGTGTCTTTTACCAGCTCTGCTCTGCCACAATCATTGCACAACTTTTTATATTGGTACTACCAACCAGCTGTCCACCAGGATGAATGGCCACTGCCAAGCAGTGGCCAAGAGCAAAGTAGACCCTGTGGCACAACATGCAGCTGAACATAACATGCTTGATTTCAATGGCTGCTTCACTACACAAGCCACCTGGATTCTCCCATCCTCCATCAGCTTTCCTGAACTGCGCAGATGGGAGTTATCCTTACGACATGTTCTCCGCTCCCGTAATTATCCCAGCCTCAACCAAAGGTAACACACTCTCCCCACATCCGCCACCCAAAAATTTCTGCCCTCTCTGTTCTGTCACCTCCTCCCTATTCTCGACTCCCACCCTCTGTGTTTGGCACCCTCTGCCAACACACCTGCCCATCTATCCCCACTCCTCTCTCTTTTTATTCTGTTTTTCCCACCTCCCTGCCTGACAACCTCCTTTCGTTGTGCCTGTTGGCGTTCTAGTCTCTGCACACTCTGCCAGAAAGTATTGCTCTCTTCCCTCACCCACACACTGTTATCCCTTCCCCTTCCAGATTGCTGCTTCCACCCCATGTGACGGTTGCATTCTGGCCTGAGCTGCCAGAGTTAGCGGCCTTTTGTGCATTAGGTGTGCTTGCCCATGTGAGTGAATGGCATGTGTTTCTCTTTTTCTAATAAAAGCTGAGGCTGAAAAAAGCTTATATGTAAGTGTCTTTTAATTGTGCCTATCCATAACTGAGTGTGTTATCTTTACAGTCTGTCTTTTTCTACATTGTTGTTAACTACAATTTTGTTTTCAAAAAGCAAGTGTTTAAAAAATGAAGAACATATTTTTGTCTGGAACAGTTTAAATAAAAGTTTAAATAAAATTCTACAATTTTCCCATGTTTATGTGACTTGAACAAATTATGTCATGGGAAGTACATTGTTTAAAAAAAAAAACATTTGTCATCAGAACTACGCTCTCACTCATATTTTTCTGTTTTAAAGTTGAAGAAATAGGCTGACTGACTTTCTGGTAAAATGTTTACACATTGTTACTGGCACAAATATTCTTGTTATTTGTAACCAAATAAGAGCAGTATTATAGCCAAAAATGCCCCAATGTCTCATGTGCTTCCTCAGAAACCATGTTTTGTTCATTTCAAATCTAAAATGGCATCAATAACATTAAAACTAAAAGTGGTGCCAAACGATTCATTTTGTCTATATATTCTAAATCTTATTCATTAAACTGTATTCTATTCTATGATCTCATATGACAATACTGTTTCATCCCCAATTATGGTTCAACATAAAAAGTGATTGCCTTCCTCACACTGTCATATCACCGAACAGTAATGCTCTCCCAATTCACTGCTTTGTATGGTCATCTGTTAGTGAATGAGGGACCCAGCAAGCTAACAAAGGGTGTCCCATAAAGAACACAATTTTTAAATTGAGTGCTTCTTTTAATTTGTTAGGTTTCCAGACATGAAATTTAAGTCACTGTCATCTGTTGCATCTGTTGATACTGTAATTACCAATTGTTATTATCAGTTGTCATTTACATGTGTAGTTATCAGCTAAAATTGAGCAATACACAGTGGATCATTGCATGTAGGTTTTTTAAGTGCATTTCAACTATGGTGAATGCTGTACAGAGACCATTCAAAGACTCGGTGTAATTTTTTGTAAGTGAAATGCGCCTAATGTGTCAACAGTGCAGAGACTGGAAGGAAATTTGAAGATACAGGATTGATAGTGAACATCAAGTCACTTGGAAGTCCTAGTTCTTGTCGATTAGTACAGAATGTTGCTTTTGTCAGTGAGAACTTCGCTCTGAGTCCAATGACGTCAGTTCACCATCACTCTCAACAGCTAGCCCTTCCAAAGTAATTTCCATCAAATTTTAAGAAAAGATCTACATTTGCACCTTTTACAATCCAACTAACACAAAAGCTGAAGCCAATGAACCATTTGAAGCATCAAACAAGTGCCAGTTGGATATTCACAAAACATGAATTCAATAGTGATTTTCATAAAAAAAATAATTTTCACTAATTAGGCACACTTCCAGTTTTTTGGTTATGTGAATAAACAAAATTGCCAGATTTAGGAAAGGCAAACCTATGTTTCTAGCATTTGTAGACTTAGAGAAAGATTTCGACAATGTTGACTGGAATACTCTCTTTCAAATTCTAATGGTGGCAGGACTAAACTACAGGGAGCAAAAGGCTATTTACAATTTGTACAGAAACCAGATGGCAGTTATAAGAGTCAAGGGGCATGAAAGGGAAGCAGTAGTTGGGAGGGAGTGAGACAGGGTTGTAGCCTATCCCCGACGTTATTCAATCTGTATATTGAGCAAGCAGTAAAGGAAACAAAAGAAAAATTCGGAGTAGGAATTAAAATCCATGGAGAAGAAATAAAAACTTTGAGGTTCACCAAGGACATTGTAATTCTGTCAGAGACAGCAAAGGACCTCGAAGAACAGCTGAATGGAATGGACAGTGTCTTGAAAGGAGGATATAAGATGAACAACAACAAAAGCAAAATGAGGATAATGGAATGTAGTCAAATTAAAACGGGTGATGCTGAGGGAATTAGATTAGGAAATGAGATGCTTAAAGTAGTAAATGAGTTTTGCTGTTTGGGGAGCAAAATAACTCATGATTGTTGAAGTAGGGAGGATATAAAATGTAGACTGACAATGGCAAGGAAAGCGTTTCTGAAGAAGAGAAATTTGTTAACATCGAGTATAGATTTAAGTGTCAGGAAGTCGTTTCTGAAAGTATTTATATGGAGTGTAGCCATGTATGGAAGTGAAACATGGATGATAAATAGTTTAGACAAGAAGACAATAGAAGGTTTCGAAATGTGGTGCTACAGAAGAATGCTGAAGATTAGATGGGTAGATCACATAACTAATGAGGAGGTATTGAATAGAATTGGGGAGAAGAGAAATTTGTGGCACAGCTTGACTAGAAGAAGGGATCACTTGGTGGGACATATTCTGAGGCATGAAGGGATCACCAATTTAGTATTGGAGGGCAGCATTGAGGGTAAAAATCGTAGAGGGAGACCAAGAGATGAATACACTAAACAGATTCAGAAGGATGTAGGTTGCAGTAGGTACTGGGATTTGAAGAAGCTTGCACAGGATAGAGTAGCATGGAGAGCTGGATCACACCAGTCTCTGGAGTGAAGACCACAACAACAACAACAACTGGAAATGAAGTGACAGTGATTGGTGACCATTATCACCACATGATAATACAGTTTTTGTTGCTGCAGTTACATGAATTGAATGTGGAATGCATGTAGTTCCAACATGATGGGGCAACTTGCCACAGTGCCATTGCCACAACAAGGTTGCTGAGAGAAAGATTCCCTGCTCACCTCATCTCTCGCAATGGCAATCAGAACTAGCCACTGAGATCGTGTGATCTGACACCATGTGACTTTTTTGTGGAGTATGTCAAATCTTGTATTTATATCTAAAAACGAAGATGATGTGACTTACCAAATGAAAGTGCTGGCAGGTCGACAGACACACAAACATACACACAAAATTCAAGCTTTCGCAACAAACTGTTGCCTCATCAGGAAAGAGGGAAGGAGAGGGAAAGACGAAAGGATGTGGGTTTTAAGGGAGAGGGTAAGGAGTCATTCCAATCCCGGGAGCAGAAAGACTTACCTTAGGAGGGAAAAAAGACAGGTATATGTGTGGATGGATATGTGTGTGTGTGCGAGTGTATACCTGTCCTTTTTTTTTCCTAAGGTAAGTCTTTCCGCTCCCGGGATTGGAATGACTCCTTACCCTCTCCCTTAAAACCCACATCCTTTCGTCTTTCCCTCTCCTTCCCTCTTTCCTGATGAGGCAACAGTTTGTTGCGAAAGCTTGAATTTTGTGTGTATGTTTGTGTTTGTTTGTGTGTCTGTCGACCTGCCAGCACTTTCATTTGGTAAGTCACATCATCTTTGTTTTTAGATATATTTTTCCTACGTGGAATATTTCCCTCTATTATAATCAAATCTTGTATTTATGTGGACAACCCATGGCCCACTCCTCAACTCAAGGCAGAAATTAGATGTGTCTTGGATAAAATTCAAGCGGAACTTTGGTCTACAGTAGTCAAAAATTTTGACCACAGATCAAATGTGTGCAGACAAAGCTGCGGAGGACATTTGCCTGACGTTTTGTGTCATGTTTAATCAGAGTCTTTACAGATAATTTTAAAGCTGGGGAAACCACAATTAAAATAGTTTATATTCATACAATGAACAGTAATTTTAATGGAGGTGTTACAACTATTAAAATGAAAGTGAACGAAATGTCCAATGGTCTGCTGTAACTATATTTGTTCCATTCACTTATAAGCCTGCACAACCTGTTTCACAACTTTTGAGTTGCACTTTCTGGTGCAGATATAAATGTCATGTCATAGGTTACAGAATGCCACATAGCAACAATTGGCATGGCTAGGCAAAGTTTTCACCCATCCTCAATTGATAATAAACCACAGTCAGTTGATTAAAAGATCATCGCTAATTATGAATGTCATGTGTGCGTTAAGCTGTGAACTGTTCAGTTTCCGATCAGCACCTGGATGGCAGCCACAGCACACATTTCGACAACACACGAGATGCTTGTAGTTTGTGTTGTCATCTGCTGTGTTGGTGACAAATACATATGAGTGTGCTGGCCTTTGTCACTACAGGGCCCAGTACTTCTCTGAATAACATCTGTGAGGGGCATTTTATTGCTTGACATAGGCCAACAAGAGCATATTTTAATTGGAAGTGTACACAGTTCATTATTTAACACTGACATGGCATTCATCATTGATGATGCTCTTTTTATCAATTGAGGAGGGTTGAAAACTTTACCAAGCCACATCAGTTGTTGCTCTGTGGCATTCTGTAACTTATGGCATAGCATTTATATTTGCACTTGAAGATTCAAATCAGAAGTTGCGAAACTGGTTGTGTGGGTGATCTGATCAAATACAGCTACAGCTGGTCATTGAACATTTCATTCCATTTCATTTTAATAGTTTTAATATTGGTATTTATAAAAAATTGTTCAATATGTGAATTGTCAAGCAATCATGTATAACTTAAAAACTGCATTCTTTATGGGACATTCTATAGCTAGCAGAAAAAAAACAATCTGCTCAATAGAATTACCTTCTCCAGCAATTAGGAAAGCTGTGGGAAACACACAGACAGAGCTGTAATGATGAATCATCAATTTGTGTTTTGTTCACCATCATTTCCATAGTGTCTCTGTTGTATTGATGTACTCATGATCTGTTTAGCACACAATAGAACGAATTTGACAGGGAATGTCAGCAGTCTGTGCATGCATAAACTGGATGACTGTTCACACTACACAAAGAGTGGGCATGTTAGTTTCTTATGTACTACCATAACCCTCTAACATATATCTGTGTTGCTGGCATCTCTAACTGAGACAGCTCTGTCTTGCTGATGGATCTCATTAGCTGTCACACAAGTGGACAATTTCCTCTGTAACACAACTGCAGTGAAAATTGTAAATTAAAATTACATTTGGATACCATCTTTACCAAACCGAAAAGCTTACATTTTTCAATTTCATTTAGAGTAACCTTCATGTTTCAATAGAGATTAGGTAAAAAAATTAGCAATAAGTTTACATTAGGAACCATTCTGCTAGATGGATGTTGTTGATATTGTTTGGGTTGGGCCGCATGATTTTGTCATCATTAGGACCCAAATGTTAATAAATAAAATCTCAAACTAACAAATATATGAATCCCAAAAGACCATCATTACAAAGTAAGGAACTGTTAACAGCTATAAAGTACTTAAGGAAGTAAGCAGGAGAAGAGAACGACCTCATAAAAAGATACACTCATACAAGTACCATACCCTGGTGGCTGTGGCTCCTACCACCATAGTAGGATTCCATTTGTTAAGGGGCAGTTTTTCATCTTATTTGCTAGAAAGAAATACACGGTCAGGTAGTAGATTTTACCAGCCAGTTCTTCGACTAGTGGCACATGACCTTGTGTGTCTACAGTGAGGTTACTACATTTAGAGTGACTTCACATCAGGCTGTGTGTAGGAATGTGTCTCCCAGATTTAGATGAACAAAGCAAAAAGCACCCTTTTCAGGTGTGGCAAAATGGTATAATGCACTCTATGGTGGCCAGGTGCTGTATCACCAGCAACAATCAATGCAAATACAGTTCCCACAATAAGAAGGGAAAGTAATAAAGTTCCTACTTGTTAGAAGAGAAGTCCCAACTTCCCAGCTCATTGGTGGCTTTGCATTGCTGCATGACTGAATCCTGGTTGGTGGTGGGGTTCACTCCTGTAGATTGTTTCACCATTGTGTGGGCTGTTTCTTCTCTGCTGGGTTGTAGAGTACTATTTATTGCTCATTGCATCAATAATTAGATACCCACCAAGAAATCCTGATTTTCTCTCTTATTAACAACAAAATGGTAGAACTATTTATACAGTTCAGAAATTCATGCCCCAATTTCTTTTTTCTGTCCTTAATAATTTGGCAGTACTCTGCCCTCAGTCCCCAAAAGTCTAAACATTCTCTGTAAGTGGCGAGCATTTGAACTGTCACTCAGCATCACACCTGTCCCCCGATTGTGGATCACCATGCCTCATTCATCTAATTGGCAGGTGGACTTTTCAGTTCTCATGATGACTTTGGAAAGGATGATTCAGTACCCTGATGAACTGCAGACGTAATGTTATATATTCGTGTGTAGATTCTGTTCTAAGTTTGAACGCAACCAGCTGACTGTACAGCATCCAGTTATCCTTGTATAGCATTCATTGCAGCAGCTTCCTATCAGGCACTGCTTGATCCATTCATTGGGAGAAGGGTACTGGGGTACAGATCATTGACCAGCAGTGTTTATGTGGGCTCAAGAGAAATCAAGAACTGAATAGCCAAGAACAGCCATGTAGCAGTGCTAAGGTATAAATTTTCCCCATGTTGAGAAAATGTAACTCTTGGGCCCTCTCAACACCTCTGACTAAAGTGCGCATCATTTACAACAGCGGCCGAGTTTAGGTTCGTTCTACGCACCTGACGTCACAAAACACAGTCAGCCAATGAACAGAGAATGACGTTGCCAGAGCTCGACTGCAGTGCAGAGCAGGGACGAGTGTCTTCAGTTTTAGAAACGTTCAAGCATAAATAAAGTAATTGAACAAAAGCAATGTCTTGATAGCAGACTTTCTTTTATAGAAAGTTTTGAAAAAGCATTCTTTATACCAGTTGCTTCATATTCTATTAATTAATTAAACCAAACAAGCAATAAGCCTCCTAATTCAGGCGATAGCAAGGAAAGGTGTTTGTATCATTCTCACTAACCGCTTTTTTGCATATAAAGAACAGCGGTAATTGTTTATTTCCTATTATACTTCGACGAAACGTGAGTAATTCATAGTCATACCAACAGTGTTTGTCGGTATTTTGTGTGGTGAGTGCATTAGCTAATGGTTAAGGTGTATAGCTGCTAAGCGAAAGGGTCCGAGTTCAAACCTTGTTTGGTGCTTAATATTTTCTTTATTTAAAAACAATATCGAAGTGTCTTACTTCTTGAATTTTATTCGTTTGAATGTAATTTTTTGAAATTTCTAGTGGCAACTAAAATCGACCATATAGAAAGTTTACGCTATGGACTTTTACCTCTGAAAACTGTTTAAAATTTCGTGCAATGGTTTACTACATTTAATGCTGCATAATAACTGTGTTGAACATCGAAACAAAATTGCCGGCCGAAGTGGCCGTGCGGTTCCAGGCACTGCAGTCTGGAACCGCGAGACCGCTATGGTCGCATGTTCGAATCCTGCCTCAGGCATGGATGTGCGTAATGTCCTTAGGTTGGTTAGGTTTAACTAGTTCTAAGTTCTAGGGGACTAATGACCTCAGAAGATGAGTCCCATAGTGCTCAGAGCCATTTGAAATAAAATTAAGTCATTTATGAGAGGAGGGTATCAGTCAAGAAGATGTGTAAAAATCAAATTTTTGGGCCAAATAGTTTTTGTGAAATCGAATTATAAGTGTGTCAAAGCAGTGGGAACACCATGTGTCTGCACAGGCGAACAGTGCAGTGATGACAAAATCGCGCACAGCGCGGAATGCGGGGAGCACGTCTCTGTAGCAGCGAAAGGGTTAATGCGGCCTTGGTGGCTTTAATTCATAAACTGTGCGCTCCCCCCTAAACGTAAGTTTGTGAACTAATACAATGGCCCTGCTTCTCTTGGCGCGTGCAACTGGCAACACAGCAATCTCCCGCGTCTGGGCGAGCATGCGCGAGCCGCCAAGATAAAAGGATTGAACTATAGTGGCAGAGCCCCTTAGCACATTATGTACATTAAAATTAAAATCTCTACATAGGCAAAGTGATTGGAGAAGTGTGTGGTGGGGGTCTTCACAGTGTGATCTGTTGTGGAATGCACTATTTATCGATTTCAACTTGGTGGCAGAAAATGGTGGAGGTATTGAGTATGTCATACACCACTCTCATGACAATTAAAAACCAATTTCATTGTTATTTTTTATGCAGTGTTTGGCCTAAAGACAATTAAAAGCCAATGTCACCATTGTTTTCATGCAGTTTTTGGCTTCAGAAAATTACAACTGATTGTAGACTTTTTTTTGTAATTTTTGGCCTCAGGACAATTAAAAACTGATTTTTCCCATCCAATGTGTGCACGACCATGCCATCATGGAACTAACAGTGCCACAACTGTTGAATGCCAGACTTAAGCACTCATGCATGTTCCATAGTATGGTTGATTTAATGTGCAACTCACACCACAGTTGTCATACTGCGATTCATTTGTCATTTGTAGCCAGACCCATTCATGGTATGATGCTTTAAGTGCCATCTAGTGGTAAACCTCCGCTCCCCCTCCTCCCCGCAATGTTTTCCCTTCTTTGATAATATTCCACTCAAATTTGGAGTCATTTTGAGCAGCAGTACTTTTTTACAGTGTTTGTAAATTGGAACTTATAATTAATCACCCATACATCAAAAAATGTGTGAATGAACTACAACAGTAAACAGAGTCTTTTTTTCAGGCTCACTGTTGCCACTTTTAATGATATTCCGCATCTCCCTAGAATCTTCTTCAAATCACTCCTTCTGAAGTTCAATTATTTCAGTCCAAATAATACTGTAGTAGCACATAGTAGAGTTAAGTAGATAATGCTTTTCAACACTGATACCATACTCATTCAGCTTCTTATATTTAATGTAATGTTGTGTGTGCTGGGATTTTTATGTTTCAGATATAAGGATTTGACTTCACATACACACATACATATATATGTTTCAATTATCAGGATTCAACTTCACACGTGAGGTCTTTCATCATTGCCTCTAATCTCACTTAATATAAAATAACAGAGACAATTTCAGAAATGAGTCTTCTTCTCTTTCTATCACTGAAAACATATTTTGGTTAAGGTATTAGGGAAATAAATGTCTAGTCAGACAGAGTCCAGGTTGCCTGAGGTGCAGAAGTTGCTTCAGAAGTTGCCCACTAATGAATGTAAACCTCCAAATCCACAAACTAATGAAGTGCAGCCCATGTTAAGTTTTTTTGAGGGTTTCTACCCACCCTCAGGATTCAGAAAATTAGGCCGAAGTTCATTTTGTGTGAGACACACACTATTCCACTGTCATGTCTCACAGTTGTTGCTGAAGCGTGCTCAAAGCTCACTGTACTAGAGGATTGGTGGCATTAACCAATTTCCAGCACAGGCTCCCCCAGGTTTGACAGGCCTGCACCCAACCATTTCTGGCCTGTCCAAGCTCTCTGGAGGTGCTGGTGGTTACCAAATGCAGTTATGACCATTAATGATAGAGACAACAAAATTGTGAGATAAGAAACAGTGATAAAAGAAAGAAGAAATGAAAAAAAGCATGTGCAAAATTGTAATACAGTGAGAGAAAGCAGTAACAGAAAAAAATCAAAAGAATGTCACATCATGATTGCAAGAAAATGTAGAAAAACAGATAGGCCATAGTTAACCAATAAACTGTAATCAAAGAAGAACAGAAGTTTTCTTATTTATTTATTTAGATTTTTTGTGTGGAGTCATCAGTATGATGGCTTTTACAAATGTGAAACATTTTTAGGTCTTAGTAATACAAGTAGTAATTAAACACAGTCAATAATGCTTGTTACAATATATTGCAATCTTTCTACATATTATACAGCAGAAATCTTTAATTTACCACTTACTATAAATTTTATATTTCATAAAAATTATCTTGATTTATAAAAACACTTGAAACATGTCTATCTTGCATATACAGAGTGGAGAAAAATTGTGTCATGAAATTTTAACCCTGGATAGCTGATGGCGGTAGGAACCAAAATTACTTATGTTGTGTAGGACGACAACACACCATTTTTAAACTATGGAAACTTGGCACCATGCGCTCCCATTAGCCGTGGGATTGCCCTGTTACTGGATGCTCTGGACTACACATGACCATGAGTGCTTTGCCTGCCGGAGATAATGTACAGTTTTCAGGGTTTGGGTGGGCACCACTTTTGACAATGGGCTGAGAAGAAACAGGCCATTGGTGACTTTGTTACACACAGCATTAATGTGGTTAATCCACCAAAGGTTTGAGTCCAGATGGACACCTACGAATTTATAGCTGTTTGTGTCCTCTGCCATTATCCCTCATACCTCATTTATGCATGAGTGAGGTGAGCTGCCAGTTGCAAATATTAGTATCTGAGATTTACTTACATTGCCTTTAGTGCTTGAGTGTGGAAATATGTACTTAATTCCAAACCTCATTCGTTGCTGAAAATTCCAGTTCCTCGCAGCCTTCACCATAGAATAAAACTGATTAAAGGGGTCTACAGGGCCGTGCTTAGGTCTTTCCTAAATCCTTGCTGTGATTCAGTAAGCATTTAATGTCTTGAGAAAAAGGCTCCGAGTTGCGATAGGATAACTATTTCAAATATAATTAGAAATATCTTCTTTACTTCCTTTTCAATGAAATGGCTAAATTACTCTTATTTTTAAGGCACTTGCAAATATGTTTTCATTAAGACTGCAGTTGATAAGGCAGATAAGGAGTTCATTTATTTCATTGGCACAATTCTTTAAGACCACATTTGGGATGCCATCCCACCCAGCTGAGTGCTTGTTCTTTAGCATTGAAGATCTCATTGATTCACCTCCAAAAATTCAACCCCTATTCCCTCTGTGATATTATTTGCTGTGTCAGCCTGTAGCTGTATAACAGGGGCTGGTTGGTCAAAAGGTGATATAAATTGCTTATTGAACAAATTACATACTGCATTTGAATCTTTCACTAGGGTTTTACAATGTTTATTGATTAGTCTCCAGGATGTCTTACCTATGTCGGCTGAATGCCCTATTGTGTCGCCATTTTATGTGTTTCCTCAAATGTGAAAGGCCCATCTCAAAGGCTTTTTTTGGCTTGATTGTGCTTCTCCTTAAATATACGTAACTTTATTTCTTTATACAAACAGTCAAAATCATATATATTTTGCCTTAATTCAACTAGCCTAGGTAGAAGTTTCAGTCTACTATTACTTATATATAACAGTTGTTTCTGGTTATTTCTTTGAAAGGACAGCAGTAGTCAAAATGCCACAAAATGGCTCTATAAAATTCACCCCATTTTCTTTCTGACCCTTTAGTTTGGTAAATGCTGTCCCATTTCTCCCCTGCTAGCTTTGTCTTTGTAAAAAATGAAAAAGTAAATGCTGTCCCATTTCTCCCCTGCTAGCTTTGTATTTGTAAAAAATGAAAGTTTTTCAAATAATATTTTGAATTTAAATTAATGTGTTTTGTGTTTAGTTGTGCAACATGACTGACATGCTGTTCTTTGTTTCAGTTGCAACTTGCAGAAATTATAATAAGTGTAGCTTAGTATTTGTAGTGTGCATATTATTTACTATGAATGGTGTACATTTCCTGTGTATATTTTGGCCTGTAAATGTTCCTTTCTCTGCTTACAGAAATGAGAACAAACCAGCACTCAGAGATTACTGGAAATTATTGCCAAAACTGTACAACAAAAACATACCAGTGTGGTGTGATTTCCCTCAGTGGACATGTGTTAACAGAGAAATTGAGCATGACAACTTCAAACTACAAAAACTGTGTAAAAAATTACATCATGTGGACCTACTACATATAAGCAAAAGTGAAGTGTGAAAAACATACCAGGCACGGACTCAACTTAAACAGAAATGGAAAGCTGAAATTATCAAACCATATAATGGAGCTTTGTAATGAACTGCATAAAACCATGAATCCAATCATCCTAGATAATAATCAAAACATTTTTTAGGCACAGGAAGCAACATGAAAGTGTCAAACTAACACACTGGATTTGAAAGAATCCTGTTCCAATGGTGAGGAAACCAGCTTGGAAGTGAATAAATTGTCAATGCAGTGTTGTGTGAAAGACCTGTTTTAATAATTTCACTGATACAGAATCCTCTGTCATAAGGGATTATGAAGTATATAGAATGAAAGGTAAACAAATTAGATCAGTACCCCTTAGGATAATGTGATAATTGTGCCGCAGTGTCTTAGAACTAACTCAATTTGCTACAAGTGTTTGTGGATGAGCATTCACCACACTCATTAGTCACAGAACATGAACTGAAACTCAACAAAATTGAGTATCATAAATTAGATGGTTATGAATTAGCATACGGTTACTGCAAGCAACAAGGGAGGTGTGGTGGCAATATTTGTTAATGAGCACCCTACACTTAAGGAATTTCATTTATTGCTTATTGAAGGTGTTAATGTTTGTGCTACTCAGAATCCATTTATTCTCCATTATTTTAGTTGCTTTTTGTGCTACACAGCTTAAGTACTCTAACAACTGACAAAAGTGACCTGAGTAATGAAAATCAGCACTTCGGCAGTTGACAGTGTCTTTAACATTGTTGTTGGGTGTTGCATAATTTATTTTATCAGGTGAACATCAACAACTGAGGAACATCATTTATGGAATTTATAGGATAATTTATTTTACTAGAGCTTGACTCTGTTGCTCTAGTGTCAGAGCTTACTATATTTGTGGGATTATATGAATTTAATATATCTTTTAGTTTCATGTACGTTATAGTACAAGAGTTTGCATCAGTCTTTAGCTCTGCAACTGTACTAATATCAGTGGGGCTATTTGCCCTGTTTAAACACATCAGTATTTGGTGGGCACTACAGTACAATAACTCATGTTTAGATAATCCACTTGACTGGGTGCTTAAGTGGACCACAGCACCAGCAATTTCAAGTGTTCTTTCATTGGTGTATTGTCCAGTAAATGTGATTACTTAAGTGTAAGATGTTCATTAACAAATACTGCTACCACACTTCTCTTGTGTTATTGCTTGCAGTAACCATCTGTTAATTCATAACCATCTAATTTGTGACACTTAATTTTGTTGACTTTCAGTTCATGTTCTGTAATTACTAATCCACAACTGCTTGTAGCAAATTGAGTTATTTCTAAGACACTGCGACACAATTACTCACATTATCCTAAGGGGTACCGATCTCATTTGTTTACCTTTCATTCTACACACTACATAACCCCTTATGATAGGGGACTCTGAATCTGTGAAACTATTGAACAGGTCTTCCATACAGCACTGCAGTGACAATTTACTCACTTACAAGCTGGTTTCCTAACCATGTGAACAGGATTCTTTCAAATCCAGGGTGTTAGTTTGACACTTTCACATTGCTTCCTGTGCCTAAAAATACATTTTGATTATTATCTAGGATGATTGGGTTCATGGTTTTATGCAGTTTATTACAAAGCTCCATTATATGGTTCGCTAACTTCAGCTTCCCATTTCTGTTTAAGTTGAGTCCGGGCCTGGTATGTTTTACACACTTCATTTTGCTTATATGTAGTAGGTCCACATGATGTAATTTTTGACACAGTTTCTGAAGCTTGAAGCTGTCGTGCTCAATTTCTCTGTTAACACATGTCCACTGAGGGAAATCACACCACACTGGTATGTTTTTGATGTACAGTTTTGGCAATAACTTCCGGTAATCTCTGAGTGCTGGTTTGTTCTCATTTCTGTAAGCAGTGAAAGGAATAGTTAGGTGCCAAATTATACACAGGAAATGTACACCATTCATAGTGAATAATATGCACACTACAAATACTAAGCTACACTTATTATAATTTCTGCAAGTTACAACTGAGACAAAGAACAGCATGTCAGTCATGTTGCACAACTAAACACAAAACACATTAATTTAAATTCAAAATATTATTTGAAAAGCTTTCATTTCTTACAAAGACAGAGATCACACACCCCAAACAAAACAATTGATATCCAGACTTACTCTTACAGTGAGCATTTCAAATATCATTTGTTTTTAAAGAAAAATAAAGTCAACACAAAGAAGAACTATTTACAGAATTGTAGGTTATGAATATAAACATAACCCTACAGATCCTCCTCAGTGTGTAAGTTAATTATTTAAACAATGGAAAATCCAGGATGGAATAATGACAATATTATGAAAAGGAGAGTTTGCTACTCACCATCAGTGGAAATGTTGGGTCGCAGACAAGCAGAACAAAAAGATGGCTAATTAAGTAAGCTTTCAGCCCCTGAAAGCTTTATGTAAGTGTCTTTTGATTGTACCTGTCTTCAAATTGAAATGTCTTCTTTTCATTAAGTTAATTATTTATACTTGTTGACGAATTTCACAACTCAGACAAATCATATATCTTTCTTTTGTGACACTCTTTGAGATGTGGGTAACTCACTCACAAGTGAAGTGTTCTGTTAGAGTGAAATATTTTGTTCTTCCCTCCAGGACATCGTAGAGGTCTTTCTTAGGTGCTAGATGGCTTTGACTTTGTCATTCCTCACAAATACATGAGTCATTCTATGCAGATCTTTACTAATGAATTGTGTTTCCTGTATCTTGTGGGAACATTCTGAAGGGCACAGTTTATCTGTATGTTGGTGTAACTGAGAAGAAAATGTTTGTTTGTTTTCTGACCTTACAGTGAAATCACCAATCAACGTTAAAGCTGTGCCTTACAACACCGCAGCAGCTGATGAGTTACTTTCTTCTCTCACACAGCTACACGGTTCTAGAAGAACTGTAGGAACAATGTCACTCCATTTACTATTACTATCTGCTCTGATTGTTGCCTTCAATGTTTGATGGAATACGTCTATTTCCCCATTTTATTGTGGATGGTACACCATAGCTTGTGTTGATTTAGAACCTCAAATCTGAGGTAATGCATGGAAAAGCTCTGGATGAACTGTGCTCCTTGTTCAGTCACTACGTGGTTAGGTACTCCAAGTATAGTGATTCAGAAGTTATAAAATGCTCACGCCACTGTTCCCACATGAACATTGTGCAGTGAAATTACTTCTGTCCAATTACTGAACTGATAAATGCCCATTAAACAATATAATGCATTCATCTGAGGGAGGCAACAGGTCAATCAGGTTGATGTGTGTCACTTTGAATCGTCTCTCTGTACTTGGAAACTGGGCAACAGCAGATTTAGTATGTTTAGTCACTTTTGGCATGCTATGCATTAGTTTGCCCATTTTTGGATAGCTTGTGGTTGACCAAATAAATCTGCATGTGAGTAACTTCATAGAAGACTTAACACCAGGATGTGTCATACTATGGTAAAGCTGAAAATCTGAATATCGAACTTGGTGAGGAATACAAGGATGAATGTTGATACACTGCATCATAATAATCTTCCACCAGGGGTTTAATGTTGTGTAAACTTCCATGAGGTACAAGGGCTACACCAAAGTTTCTGGAACTGTTTATTACTCACGTGAACAACTGCTATCTTCATGTAATCAGTTGGTACTGTTTCTTCCAGCCTGGATAGGTTATCAGACACAGTATTTTCTTTTCCAGAAGTATGTCTGCTATCTATTGTAAATTATATCTACTGTAAATTGTGACATGAACTGCAGGTAACACAACTGGATAGGGTTTACTTTAACATTTTGTTGTTTAAAAGCATTCATCATAGGAGTATGGTCTATGATCATACTGCAGATGATTGTCCTTCAAGCAGTTATTTAAAATCTTATTGTCATGTACATACTGGGAAGTTCCCTATTATATGACGAATATTTCTTCTGGGTGGCAAGAACTATTTAGAGTAGAAACCAGTTGCTTTTCGTATTCCTTCTTCTTGTTATTGCAGCACTGCACCAGGTGCAAACATCATAAGTGTCTGCAAATAATGCAAGTTCATTGTTTACATTAAGGAATGTTAAAAGGGCTGCATTTACAAAGTCCATTTTGCAGTTCTTGAACTGCTTTACTGTATCTTCTGCCCACTGAATGCTTCTATTGTAATTTTTCTTCGTTTTCTTCAAATAATCTTTAGGGTAGCTTGAAGTTTTGCAGTATATTCTGAATGCCTTCAGTAAAAATTCAGTATGCTAAGCAAACAACATAATTATGAGGCAGTTCCTAGGCATTTTAAATTATTTATTGCTTGCACTTGTTTTTGGATTGGTTGGGTACCTTCTGGAGTAATCACATGACCTAAAAAGTTAATTTCTTAACTCCAAACACAGATTTTCTAACATTAATCCTTAAATCAAAATTGTTCAGTCATTCAAAAAGGATAGTTAAATGTTGAATGCATTCTTCTGGAGAGCTAAAAGCTGTCAGTATGTCATCTGTATAATCAAAACAGAAATCTAAGTTTCTCAAAACTTGCTTATTAAATCTCTGAAAGGTACTGGGTGCATTCCTGAGGCCAAGTGGCATGAAACTGAATTCATAAAGTCCAGGAGCTGTGATAACAGCACTGTTTTTCATATCACTTTCAGTTAGTGGGATTTGGTAATATTATTTCAGTAGATCAACTTCAGAGAATAGTTTCTTTCCAACAAGGATCGAATCTATATCATTTATGGTGAGGAACTGGATAGTGGTCATACATATAGTGGTCAGGAAGGGTCCAGTGTGTCAAAAAAAATGGAGACTATGTTGAGAAATAGACAAAAGTGTAAGCTTTTCAATGATGTATAAATTAATAACAATAAACAATGTTTTCTATTTGTGAAAAATATGAGAACCTTAGTTTTGATACAACTCTCATTATATGAACAAAGCAAAGTGACACAAGTAATAATCAGTTATTAAAAAGAGTTTATACATAATGAAATACTCAGTTTTGAACACTGGTTGATGCCTAGCAGTGTAATTCATATCCTGTACACTAATCAAACCAGAGGGCTACGTAGTGCTGAAATGGGAACAGGAAAGAGGCCAATGTGTAGGACAATGAGTAATTAAGGTTGAGTCCAGGAGGGTTACAGGAACGTGGGTGTAGTGTATTGTAGGGTGAGTTCC
This sequence comes from Schistocerca americana, assembly GCF_021461395.2. Lineage (NCBI taxonomy): Eukaryota > Metazoa > Arthropoda > Insecta > Orthoptera > Acrididae > Schistocerca > Schistocerca americana. The sequence continues at coordinate 525,618,471 of NC_060124.1, forward strand.
CACCTGTGCAATTCAGAAAATCTGGTGTTGGTGGGAGGGATCCTGTTGGTAGAGGTTGTGTAACAGGCATTGAAATGAAGAACATTGTGTTGGGTTGAGTACTCGGCAACAGGGAAGTACAGCTGTTTCTTTTCCACAATATGTCAGTAGCCATTCATGTGGACAGACAGCTTGTTGGTTGTCATGTCCCACACATAATGCAGCACAGCAGTTGCAGCTTAACTTATAGATCACGACTGATTTTACAGGTAGCAGTGCCTCTGATGGGATACGTGAGTTTGCCTGAACTGATGAGATGATATGTGGGACAGGTCTTGTGTCTAGGTCTATTACAGTGATATGAGCCATGAGGCAAGGGTTTGGGAGCAGTTGTTGTATAGAAATGGACAAAGATATTGTGTAGGTTCAGTGAGCGATGGAATACCACTGTGGGAAAGGTGGGAAGGATAGTGGGTAGGACATTTCTCATTTCAGGGCACCACGAGACGTAGTCGAACCCCAAGCGGAGAATGTAATTCAGTTGCTCTAGTCATGCGTGGTACTGAGTCACTACAGGAATGATCCTCTGTGGCCAGACAGTGGGACTTTGGGAGGTGGTGGGTGACAGAAAAGATAGGGCATAGGAAATCTGTTTTTGTTAGAAGTTGGAAGGGTAAGTATGGGCTGTGAAGGCCTCAGTAAGACCCTCAGTGTATTCCGAGAGGGACTCTCATCACTACAGATGTGATGGCCACAGGTGAATAGGCTGTATGGAAGGGACTTCTTGGTATGGAATGGGTGGCAGCTGTCAGAGTGGAGGTATTGATGTTGGTTGGAAGGTTTACTTTGAACAAAGGTACTGATGTTGCCACCGACATTGAGGAAGGTACCTTTTTGGGTTGAGTAGGGCCAGGTGAAGTTAATGGGAGAGAAGGTGTTGCCTGGAGGAATGTGGATAGAATGTCCTCACCCTCGATCCAAATCACGAAGGTGGCATCAATGAATCTGAACTGGATGAGGGTTTCGGATTCTGGGTGTTCCTCATGTGAACCATGGACCTTGCCATTGGTTGGGAGGCTTGCGTGCCTCGACGATACAGTTAGCTGCACCGCAGGTGCAACCACAACGGAGGAGTATCTGTTGAGAGACCAGACAAATCTATTGTTCCTGACGAAGGGCAGCAGCCTTTTCAGTAGTTGCAGGGACTAAAATCTGGGTGATTGAACTGGCCTTGTAACATCAACCAGAACAGCATTACTGTGCTGGTACTGTGAATGGCTGAAAACAAGGGGAAACTACAGCTATAATTTTTCCCGAGGACATGAAGCTTTACTGTATGGTTAAATAGTAATGGCATTCTCTTGGGTAAAATATTCTGGAGGTAAAATAGTCCCCCATTCAGGGACTACACAGGAGAAACAAAACTGGTGTTCTACAGATCGGAGCATGGAATGTCAGATCCCTTAATCAGACAGGCAGGTTAGAAAATTTAAAAAGGGAAATGGATAGGTTAAAGTTAGATGCAGTGGGAATTAGTTATGTTTGGTGGTGGAGGAACAGGACTTCTGGTCAGGTGGACACAGGGTTATAAATACAGAATCAAATAGGAGTAATGCAGTAGTAGGAAAAAAAAAAAAAAAAAAAAAAAAAAAAAAGGAATGCGGATAAGCTACTATGAACAGCATAGTGAATACGTAATTGTAGCAAGATAGACAAGAAGCCCATGCCTACCACAGTAGTACAAGTTTATATGCCAACTAGCTCTGCAGATGATGAAGAAATGCACGATAAGATAAAAGAAATTATTCAGATAGTTAGGGAAGATGAAAATTTAATAGCCATGGGGGACTGGGATTTGACAGTAGGAAATGAAAGAGAAGGATAAATAGTAGGGGAATATGGACTGGTAAGGAATGAAAGAGAAAGAAGCTGCCTGGTAGAATTTTGCACAGAACGTAACTTAACCGTAGGTAATACAGGGTGTACATAAAGTCCAGGAACACTTTCAATCATTTATTGCACAAGAACTAAACATTGTACAGATGTCATACATATTGCATTTAGAAGAGAAAATCTGAAAGATTTTTTTTACACACATTCAATACACGAACTCTGAGTGACCAAGCAGACATCAATATGGTAATCAAATTCTTGCCATACCCGTCCCAGCATGGTATTGTCGACTGTGGCTTGCCGTATTCTCCCGGAGCTCTGCTACATTACGTGGTAGAGGCAGTACATACACCAGATCTTTAATGTGTCCCAACAGAAAAAAGTCACACAGAGTGAGATCTGGTGATCGGGGAGGCCATTTCCAACACATAGAAAGCTCACTCCACACCTAAACTCGCCATGTTTGTGACTAGCACACACTAAAATTCCACGCGGGAAAAATATATCCAAAAACAAAGATGATGAGACTTTCAAACAAAAGCACTGGCAGGTCGATAGACACACAAACAAACACAAACATACACACAAAATTCAAGCTTTCGCAACAAACAGTTGCTTCGTCAGGAAAGAGGGAAGGAGAGGGAAAGACGAAAGGATGTGGGTTTTAAGGGAGAGGGTAAGGAGTCATTCCAATCCCGGGAGCGGAAAGACTTACCTTAGGGGGAAAAAAGGACAGGTATACACTAGCACACACACACATATTCATCCGCACATACACAGACACAAGCAGAATGTCTGCTTGTGTCTGTGTATGTGCGGATGGATATATGTGTGTGTGTGTGTGTGTGTGTGTGTGTGTGTGTGTGTGTGTGCGCGAGTGTATACCTGTCATATATATATGGAACCATTGCCAAGAACAGGAGAAAGGAATACAGTAAAAGAAGAATGGGTAGCTGTGAGAGACGAAATAGTGAAGGGAGCGGAGGATCAAGGATGTAAAAAGACAGGGGCTAGTAGAAATACTGAATTTAATTGATGAAAGGAGAAAATATAAAAGTGCATTAAATGAAGCAGGCAAAAAGGAATACAAACATCTCCAATAGGAAGTGCAAAATGGTAAAGAAGGAATGGCTCGAGGACAAATTTAAGGATGCAGAACCATATATCACTAGGGGTAAGATAGATGCCACCTACAGGAAAATTAGAGAGACCTTTGGAGAAAAGAGAACCACCAATATGAATATCCAGAGCTCAGATGGAAAACCAGTCCTAAGCAAAGAAGGGAAAGCAAAAAGGTGGAAGGAGTATCTAGAGGGTCTATACAAGGGCGATGTACTTGAGGGCAATATTATGTAGTAAATAGAAAAGGACATAAATGAAGATAAGATGGTAGATATGATACTGAAGAATTTGACAGAGCACTGAAAGACCTAAGTAGAAATGAGGCCCCAGGAGTAGACAATATTCCGTTAAAACTACTGATTACTTTGAGAGAACGAGCCATGACAAAATCCTTCCATCTGGTGAGTGAGAAGTATGAGACAGGTGAAATACCCTCAGATTTCAAGAACAACATAACAACTCCAATTTCAAAGAAAGCATGTGCTGACAGGTGTGAGAATTACTGAACTACGAGTTTTAATAAGTCATGGTTGCAAAATACTAACACGAATTCTATATAGACAAATGGAAAAACTGGTAAAAGCCAACCTCAGCGAAGATCAGTTTGGATTCCGTAGAAAAGTAGGAACACGTGAGGCAATACTGACCCTAAGACTTACCTTAGAAGAGAGGTTAAGGAAAGACAAACCTACGTTTATGTGTTTGTAGATTTAGAGAAAGCTTTTGACAATGTTGACTCAATACCCGCTTTCAAATTCTGAGGGTGGCTGAGGTAAAACAAAGGGAGCAAACGCCTATTTACAATTTGTACAGAAACCAGATGGCAGTTATGAGAGTCGAGGGGCATGAAAAAGAAGCAGTGGTTGAGAAGGGAGTGAGACAGGGTTGTAGTGTATTCCTGATGTTATTCAGTCTGTACATTGAGCAAGCAATAAAGGAAACAAAAGAAAATTTGGAGTAGGAATTAAAATCCAGTGCAAAGAAACCTTGAGGTGTGTCAATGACATTGTAATTCTGTCAGAGACAGCAAAGGACTTGGAAGAGCTGTTGACCAGTATGGACAGTGTCTCAGGAGGAGGATATAAGATGAATATCAACAAAAGCAAAATGAGGATAATGGAAGGTAGTTGAATTAAATCAGGTGACACTGAAGGAATCAGATTAGGAAATGAGACACATAAGTAGGAAATGAGTTTGGTTACTTTGCCAGCAAAATAACTGATGATGGTCGAAGTAGAGAGGATACAAATGTGGACTGTTGATGGCAAGGAAAGTGTTTCTGAAGAAGAGAAATTTGTTAACATTGAGTATTGAGTTAAGTGACAGGAAGTCTTTTCTTAAAGTATTTGTTTGAACTATAGCAATGTATGGAAGGGAAACATGGACAATAAACAGTTTAGACAAGAAGAGAATAGAAGCTTTCGAAATTTAGTGCTGCATAAGAATGCTGAAGATTTGATGGGTAGATCACAGAACTAATGAGGAGGTACGGAACAGAAGTGGGGAGAAGAGGAATTTGGGGTCCAACTTGACTAGAAGAAAGGATCGGTTGATAGGACTCCTTCTGAGGCATCAAGGGATCACCAGTTTACTACTGGAGGGAAGTGTGGAGGGTAAAAATCATAGAGGGAGACCAAGAGATGAATACACTAAGCAGATTCAGAAGGATGTAGGTTGCAGTAGGTATTTGGAGATGAAGAGGCTTGAACAGGATGGAGTAGCACAAAGAATTGCATCAACACAGTCTTTGGACTGAAAATGACAACAACAGAAAGGATTCCTCTATATGGCCCATGAATAGGTTGGCATAGGATGATGCCATGTGGGTGCCCATAGCCATACCCCTGGATTTGTTTGTAGGTGATGCCTTCAAAGGAGAAATAGTTGGAGAGGATACAGTTGGTCATGGCAACTAGGAAGGAGGTTCTTGGTTTGGAATCTGTCAGGTGTTGGGAAAGGTAGTGTTTAATAGCAGTAAAGCCATGGTCATTAAGGATGTTAGAGTCAAATGAGATGGCATCAGCAGTGATGAGCAGGGCACTGTGCAGTAGAGGAACAGGAACTGTGGAGAGCTGATGGAGGAAATAGTTGGTATCTTTTATAGGAGGGAAGGTTGCGGGCAAAAGGCTGAAGGTTTTGGTCTACAAGAGCGGAGATTCTCTCAGTGGAGACACAGTAACCGCCCACAATGGGGCATATTGGGTGATCAGGTTTATGGATTTTAGGGAATAATGGAAGGTAGGAGTGTGAGTAGTGGTAGGGGTGAGCAGAGAGATGGATTCTGGAGAGAGGTTCTGGGACAGACGTGAGGATTTGAGGAAAGAATGGAGATCCTGCTGGATTTCTGGAATTGGAACACTGTGGAAGGGTTTGTAGGTGGATTAATCTGACAGATGGTGGAGTCCTTCTGCCAGGTAATCCTTGCGGTTCAAAACAACATTAATGGAGCCTTTGTCAGAATGTAGGATTATAAGGTTGGGATCAGTTTTTGGGTGGTGTATTGTGGTTCTTGCTGCAGACGTAAGGTTAGTTTACATGTTGAGAGTTGTGGGGAATGATGGTGAGGCATGGTTCAAGGTTAAGAAATCAGGCCCCTTCTCTGTTCCCATTTCAGCACAACACAGCCCTCTACACCACCAATACACCCAGTCTTTCATTGTTGTTGTTGTTGTTGTTGTTGTTGTTGTTGTGGTCTTCAGTCCTGAGACTGCTTTGATGCAGCTCTCCATTCTACTCTATCCTGTGCAAGCTTCTTCATCTCCCAGTACTTACTGCAACCTACATCCTTCTGAATCTGCTTAGTGTATTCATCTCTTGGTCTCCCTCTACAATTTTTACCCTCCACACTGCCCTCCAATGCTAAATTTGTGATCCCTTGATGCCTCAGAACATGCACTACCAACCGGCCCCTACTTCTTGTCAAGTTGTGCCACAAACTTCTCTTCTCCCCTATTCTATTCAATACCTCCTAATTAGTTACGTGATCTACCCATCTAATCGTCAGCATTCTTCTGTAGCACCACATTTCGAAAGCTTCTATTCTCTACTTGTCCAAACTATTTATCGTCCATGTTGCACTTCCATACATGGCTACACTCCATACAAATACTTTCAGAAACGGCTTCCTGACACTTAAATCTATACTCAGTGTTAACAAATTTCTCTTCTTCAGAAATGCTTTCCTTGCCATTGCCAGTCTACATTTTATATCCTCTCTACTTCGACCATCATCAGTTATTTTGCTCCCCAAATAGCAAAACTCCTTTACTACTTTAAGTGTCTCATTTCCTAATCTAATTCCCTCAGCATCACCCGACTTAATTAGACTACATCCCACTACCCTCGTTTTGCTTTTGTTGATGGTCATCTTATATCCTCCTTTCAAGACACTGTCCATTCCGTTCAACTGCTCTTCCAAGTCCTTTGCTGTCTCTGACAAAATTACAATGACATCAGCGAACCTCAAAGTTTTTAATTCTTCTCCATGGATTTTAATACCTACTCCAAAATTTTCTTTCATTTCCTTTACTAATTGCTCAATATACATACTAAATCACATCGTGGAGAGGCTACAACCCTGTCTCACTCCCTTCCCAACCACTGCTTCCCTTTCATGCCCCTCGACTCTTATAACTGCCATCTGCTTTCTGTACAAATTGTAAATAGCCTCTCACTCCCTGTATTTTACCCCTGCCATCTTTAGAATTTGAAAGAGAGTATTCCAGTCAACATTGTCGAAAGCTTTCTCTAAGTCTACAAATGCTAGAAACGTAGGTTTACCTTTTCTTCATCTTTCTTCTAAGATGAGGCGTAAGATCAGTATTGCCTCACGTGTTCCAACATTTCTACGGAATCCAAACTGATCTTCCCCGAGGTCGACTTCTACCAGTTTTTCCATTCGTCTGTAGAGAATTTGCATTAGTATTTTGCAGCTGTGACTTATTAAACTGATAGTTCGGTAATTTTCACATCTGTCAACACCTGCTTTCTTTGGGATTGGAATTATTATATTCTTCTTGAAGTCTGAGGGTATTTCGCCTGTCTCATACATCTTGCTCACCAGATGGTAGAGTTTTGTCATGACTGGCTCTCCCAAGGCCATCAGTAGTTCTAATGGAATGTTGTCTACTCCCGGGGCCTCGTTTCGACTCAGGTCTTTCAGTGCTCTGTCAAACTCTTCACGCAGTATTGTATCTCCCATTTCATCTTCATCTACATCCTCTTCCATTTCCATAATATTGTCCTCAAGTACATCGCCCTTGTATAGACCCTCTATATACTCCTTCCACCTTTCTGCTTTCCCTTCTTTGCTTAGAACTGGGTTTCCATCTGAGCTCTTGATATGCATACAAGTGGTTCCCCTTTCTCCAATGGTCTCTTTAATTTTCCTGTAGGCAGTATCTAGATTACCCCTAGTGAGATAAGCCTCTACATCCTTACATTTCTCCTCTAGCCATCCCTGCTTAGCAGTTTTGCACTTCCTGTCAATCTCATTTTTTTCCTTTTTGCCTGCTTCATTTACTGCATTTTTATATTTTTTTCCTTTCATCAATTAAACTCAATATTTCTTCTGTTACCCAAGTCTTTCATACTTCTCTCCTATTATACTACCTCTCTCCCCTGCCCTCCATCTAACCTCCCAAATGCACCTGGCTGCCCCATCCTTTCTCCATATTGTCCCTGCGCACTCCCACAAACAGCACTTTACTATCCTCCAACCTGCCGTGCTATCCTTCCTCACCCAAGCTTCCTTGCTTATCCCCACCACCTGGTTGCCTCTCCCATGATGCACCGCCGCTCACAGACTGGCTTCAGCTGCTGGAGACTGTGGTCATGTGGTGTGTGTGTGTGTGTGTGTGTGTGTGTGTGTGTGTGTGTGTGTCCAAAAGCTCACTTTTCGACAGTCTTTTTGTTGTACCTATCTGCAACTCTCATTATGGTGGGTAACAACTATCCTTTTCATAATATTGTTACAGTCCATCCTGGATTTTCCATTGTTTAATCTATAGATGTTCAGTCTGGACTACTACTTCTAAATATCACTTGACACTAGGCATTTACAGTCCAATGATCTTCATTTATAGCACGTGGCTGTAACACCTGGCACCTGCTGATATGCACTGGCAGGTACACTGGAACTGTTGCTCTGCAAGCTGGAACAGGAACAGTTGTGTTTGGTGAACCTCTATTTATTCACAACCAGTGGAATGATGTCTATCTGTGCTCTATTTTGCGGAAGAGGAAAGAATAGCCAGTGATCAGTGCCCTCTGTGGCTGCTGACATAACTAGTGGCAGTTGTAGTCAACTATTTGAAGGTCTCATGGAGAAAGCGTAAATCAGTTCCAGTGAATGAATACCATCTAGACTGTGACATATCAGAATGTTGAGATGCCTGGTATGAAGACTGCTTACTTGGCACCCCCTGTAGATATTCACTGTGTACCATGTGATTGTGGACACGGCAAGAAGAAACCCACAAATTAAAAAAAAGCATGTGCTCTCTAACTTCATTTATTATTTCTAGGAATGGAAAACAAAGTATGACACACTGCAGGGAAAAATAAGTGCCCTGCAGCCTGTTGTAAGGGGGGGAAAACTTAACAGCAAAAAAATCTGAAATTGGAGGCAAATAGAAAATGAGAGTAATAAATGTTTAGAGGAGAAGATAACGAAATAAACTAAAGCCAAAATTAAGAGCAGAAATGTAGCAAATGCTTCCTTCTTATAAACTACCAAAATGAAATGATTGGCAGGAGCAAAGGGCTTGTTGGAGATCCTCTTCCCATCTCATGAGAGTGAAAATATTGTTGCTACAGTATCCCAAGATTCAGATGGCAAAAGAAATACTGTTGTTACTCTTCACAGACTGTTCATCAACATAACATTGTGATGAAAAAAAGAGGGGGGGGGGGGGCTGCATTGATGATTGTTAAATCCAGGAGGGTGTAGAGATGCGAGCATGTGTTGTAATAACACAAATTCCCATTTCTGGAGTTCAGGGAAACAAAAATTGGTGGGAGGATCAAAATAGTTCCAGGTCCCTTGAGTTATGCAGTGGAAAGTGTTCAGCAACTGGGTACTGGATGCAGTCTTTCTTTCTTTGCCCATTCATATACATGGCCAGTTTAGTGGTGGTAATTCCTATAAAAGCAATGTGCAGTGAAGAGTTAATTCAGTCAATAAACAAGATGTGTGGTTTTGGACTTCAGAAAGTCATGTCTGTGGCAGGCAAATGTATAAATACGTTAAGGATGGTACTGGTAACAAGATGGTGTTCCGAGCTTGTTGTAAGTGGAAGCTGTATTAGTAACAGGGTGAGAGGGATTTGTTTGTGAATAAGATTTGTGAGGTAGTTTTGAGAGAGGAAAGCCTGGAAAACATCACTGGTGAACGTATTGAGGAATTCAGTGGTGGAGCAGATACATTTGGCGAAGATGCCTTGGCATTGGGAAGGGAGTGTTTGATTTTATTACTTTTTATTCTTCATTCTCCTTACTCATTTTTTCCTTTCACTCCTTTTCCTCCTACTTCTTTGTTGCATTTCTCTTTCACATAACCTGTCTTTACTTATCACTCTGAAGCTGGCTCAGTGCTTATCAGTGTACAATCTCTGATTTTCTACTCCATGATGCCTCTCACTGCATCTCTGTCTCCCTGTGTCTTAAGAGGTGGGACCATCTCACCCAGGGCCCAAGTGACTTGCCCTTTATTTTCCAACATCCCTGACCTACCCCACTCTTCTCCCCAAGGAAGGAACTGTACTTTGTGTATTTTTACAGGTAACTAGCAGCAGAATTAAATACTGGCCACTAATTGTGTTTCATAATTTTCTTGACTGAAATGTTCTTTTGATAAAAATAGTGGAGCTTCAACTTCTGAAAGTTATTATTTCGGTTACCTTTTGGCCCTGCCTTTTAATGCCACCTGGTAGCCATATTTTTTGTATCTTCTTTTGACTTCATTCAGACTTAAGATGCAAATGTTTCTTTTCCGAAGGACTTTTGTGATCTCTTCATACTAAATAATGGGTCCTGTAGACTAACTCGAAGTGTTTATTAAGCCACAAGTATATTAAGAGGGATTTAGAAACTCTCTCTTGAATTAACTTCACTGAAATGAATGAAATCCAGTGATGACATGTAATGTTTTGAAACACAGAACTTCCAATTTAATGAACATGTCATGATGAAAGAAAATTTGTGCCGCATTGAGATTCATATCCATAGACCTGTTTATTTCTACAATGGTTTGCATCGGTGTATAGCTTGAACATTTAGCTATTTTTCGACATAATAACCCTTTCTGTCAATGCATTTTTGTAGACACTGTGGCAGTTTTTGCATGCCCATGTCATACCAGCTCACCGCCATGCTGTTCAGAAAGTTATGAACCTCTTCTTTCACCTCATCATCGGAGCTGAATTCATTCGATTAAGTATAACTGTAGACATCTACATGGCCGTGTTATACAAAGTCTACTATAATAGCTCTGACACATATAACTGAAGATAGAATCAGCAAGCCAAAATGAATCTTCTTTGTGTGCAGAAATGGGTGGTGGAATCCTTGTGAAAATTGGGAATGGATGACAGGCACGTATACTGCTTCCATATTTATGTTCTGCTGGAAATCAGTATGTGAGGGTGCTTGATAGGTTCCTTTCTGCAGCTTGATAAGAGCTGTACTAGGAAGTGAAAGTCTTAGCTAAATCTGGAAGTTTTTTTGAGTCACAGATGGTCATTGGTGGAAATTCTGTAATCCATAAAAAGCGTGAGCTTCAGATTCCAGGAGGGAGCAAGTGCCCCCCAGCCCCTTGCAAATGCCAATGATTGACAGGTACACTAAAACACAAAGAATAACAAGTACTCCAGTAACAACTGAGCAGCACTGCTGCATGGTAGTAGTGATCAGTGCAGACCACAGAAGTGCTGTCACTGCTGGAGTACTGGCTATTCTTCATGTTTTACTGCACCTGTTAATACATATTGATAAAACAAATATCACACTAGACTAAATTTTGGACCACTCTGTTGAATGGGCACATAGAATTCTGCTTTAAATATCATTTTGTTTTTAATTGAAAACAAACCAATATTTTCCATCGACACTGGGCGTCACGTGAAAGATATGATGCGCAGTACTTCTTTTGCCTGTTTCCAGCTACACACTGCAAAAACAGAATCTGCCAAAACACCAGAAAAAGTATGCCTCAGGAATTTTAGGAGATCCCCCTGTATAGACATAGATTTGAACATTATGCTACTCTTTGTAACAGGTTCGAGCAACAAGTCAGTCTGCTGAGCAAGAGCGATCTCTGAATGACCACCAGGTACAGTTGCTACGAGATGAGCTGTCCAGTACAAAGCAAAGCCTGCTGGATTGTCAGCGAAGAGAAAGTTCGGTAAGCAATCTGTTGTCTCTTGATTGGCCAGTTTGCTGTGATGTTTGACTACAGATTAATTACAATATGATAGCTCATGTGGTTACGGAGAAGACATTGTGATAGAAGACAGAAAAAGTTTCACAACTATAATTCAACTATAAATCCTTGATATTTTGACTTCTGGTTCCACATGAAGAACAACAGAGTCTACAATCTTAAAGATACGCTCCAAGAAAAACTGTGTTAGTAGAGTTTTTTGTGCCATGCGCTTAATGCACACCATTATATAAAATAAGTTTCATGCTTTCTGAATTGAACTTGAAAATAACAAAAATTAATAAAATAGAGCAGAGAAACATTAGGCACGCCTTGAAATGATGCTCAAAATCATATACAGCAACTGAGGTGGAAATTGAGAATATTGAGGATGTCCTTCGTGTTTCCTGATATTTGAATAAATCTCTACTGAAAAAATTTTTACCCATTTAGGTAAAGATGATAGAAATTTGTCAGTGCCACACAACAGCAGACTATGTGGTCTACATAATCCGCCTCTTATATTCTTTCAAATGCTAATATTCTGAATTTAAGAGTCAACTTTAAATTCTCTATCAGCACCTCATTTGCTGTACACATTTCGAGCGTCATTCAAAAGTGTATCAAATGTTCCTCTAATCTGATTTATTCCTTACTTTTGGACAAATCATTTCACCAAACATTTGGCGGTTTTTCTTTTCCAGAAACCAGGATCTTTTTGACATCTCATCTGATTTCTTACCACCTTCTGTTCTCAAAAGTCCTGAGTTTAGTGCCTGATTTGAAGTGAGCCAATTTGACAGTTAAAATATCTCACAAATGCAACTTTGTACATTTGGGAAAGTTAGACCATGCACAGATGAACTTTTTGACGTCTTTCTATTGTCATCTGTTCTCAAAATTTCCTAAATTTAGTACGTGATTCAAAGGAAGCCTTTTTAACAGTTAAATATCACACCATTGCAACTGTTTATGCACAAAAAAGCTAGGCTTTGCACAGGTGAATTTTTCCATTTACACAGCTAGCAGCATCTGCTAGCTATGTAGCTATAAATATTATTTTTCATCAAATCACTAATTTTTTCCTTAATTAACCTGATTACTTTCAAGCAATTAATTTTTCTTTTCAAAGCTAGACCTCACAATGACCAATTTGATGCCCCATTTGTCATTTTCCCACTCCTTGTTTGGCTATAATAATTCAGACAAAAACCATTGTGTAATTTGTCTTTCAACAAATTAATATTTTTATCTTAATTTCCTTGATTATTTTGAAACAATTAAACTTCCTTTTTGTAAAATTCGACTTCACACTGGTCAGTTCAATATGCAGTTTGTCCATTTTCCACACTTTGTCTGGCTATGAAAATTCAGACAAATAATCAGGTGTGAAATTTATTGAGAATCTTGTTTTCACTCCACTCAAATATTTGACCAACAGGTTTCTACACCTTTTCTTTTCCTCTTGAAATTCAACGAAAAAACTCCTTTCAAAAGCTTGAAATTCTGTGCAAAGCTTACACATCCAGTTAAAAGGAGACCTGCTGTTTAATGTAGACTCCAAACCATGATGAAATTGTGTCTCAAAGACAAATAATTAAAGTGCTCACAAGTCTCAAAAACAAATAAGCAGACTGACAAGTATTCCATACATAAATATGCTATTAGGCAGAAAAATCCGCTATACTATGAACAAGGTATAGGGGATACTAAATCAGTGCCTCACTGATTTTGTTGGACTTAAGTGTGTATGACAAAAGAAGACACACTACATTAATTTTTTTACAAAAAATGAACAGCACAATTCAAACGTTAAGTGATTTATTTAGGCCAGACTTGGACTGTCATCCACATCTTGTTGGACTGTCCGATTTTAGCCGCACTGCGGTGAAAGTTTAACCTCCCTGGCAATCTGCCTATGGTGCGGGCAACAATGCCTCAACGGCTGCTTTAGTTTTACATTTTGTTTGTGAGTGGGGTTTTTATCACATAATCTGAGGGTGGGTGCCTGGCCTTCTCCCCCATTTTCCTCCCTCCATTTTCACTCTTCCTCAATCTTTTTTTGCTATTAGTTTGCCTTAGTGTTCATCTTCTCCCTATCTGTATTCCTTTAGCTTTGTCTTTTAGGCTGGAGATTTTAGTGTTTTGCAGGGTGGCTGGCTCATCCTTTTTAATTTTTGCCAGCCAGCCCATGCCATCTGCTATATTATTTTAATATCTTCCACTACTCTTTCCTTTTAGTGTACATTTACCCTTTTGTTAGCTTCTTTTGTTTTCTTCTTCAGTGTGGTTCCGGTTTAGTTTTAAGTCTTTTATTTTCCCCTGACTCCTTTTGGGAAAAGGGACTGATGACCCCGTAATTTGGTCCTACTACTCCCCACACCAACCAACCATGAAATAATAATTACTACTACTACTGTGAATTATCATTCTTGCCAGTAACCACCACTGCACTAATTTTACAAATTTGCAGTTTAACATAGGAACTCAAATGAAGATAGATGACAGACTCCATGACAGAAAGAAAATATGGTTACTAATTGAGGTAATAGATGACAGATATGGTTTCTAGTGGTAAAAACTTGTCCACTGCAAATTTTTATTACTCTCTGTTATTGGAGTGGTATTTATCCTTTCTCCAACAGCATTTCGTTTCATCCAAGCTTACAAACAACAACTTATCATCAAAACAAGTTCATGTTTGTAACAAGAAATCATTAAATCTAATAAGTGGGCTGTTGGAAAACACCACACCCATAAAATATTGCAAGTTAAAAAAAAATCATTTATCATCACTATCAACACTACTGATAACAGTGGTGTGGATCTAACAAGGTGGGGCACAATAGCAAGAGAGAGTTCACCACGAAACAAACTAGCCATTAGTACCATTCTGCTATATCTGCCTGCAGTGTTCCTTGAGGGTGCACACTGAACATACAGTATTGATTTTTCTAGGTTAGTGCTTGTGTGCTGATGTCTATTTGACCATTTCACCAAATACTTCACAAGCAAATGAGAGTCATAGCATTCAGTGTATATTAATTTTTTTGGAAAACAGAAACCGTGTCCCCATGGAGAGGCTGTTGCAGCATTGCCAGTTGGTAAGAGTGGAAATATTTGGAGCATGTATAATAGGACCAGCAGCAACTGTTACAGAATTCATACTGCATCATCGTAGTAGTATTAGTAGTAGTAGCAGCGCAGCAGCTAGTGGTGGTAAGTGGTCACAGTCGTAGTTTGAGTTGAAAATGCAGCTTTCACTATAGATTAGTTAATAAAATATTAGGAAAATAAGAAATAGTTCATAAAATATTAGGAAAATAATAAAACAAATTTGAAGTATTGTATCTACAGTTACAGAGCTTCCGATCATCAGTCAGCAAACTCCTGGGTTTGGATCTCCCTGTGCCAGACTATGAAATTATCTCACGCCTACAGAAACTGGTATCCGCACATCGTGACTTTACTCTTGTCTCTCGCCGATACGATGATCCCCTATTGCTCGGATCAGCATCAAGGACACCTCTTCCAGTGGGAAACAGCCCAAACCCAGGACCAAGAACACCTCGATTTGATGATTCTGGTTTTGGAGATCCACCTGATCTCAGTACCTTAGATGACAGTGACGATGTTAATGGCATCTATAACAAACGACCTCTGAGAACTTCTACGTAATGTGACAGTTTTGAGATCTTGCATTTTACCATTGTAAGTTAGAGCTCAAGGTTATGTACAGATAAAAAAAAGTGAAAAAGTTTTCCACTGTATATTTTATCAGCAAACCATCTGAGACTTATTTTCTAGTGACCAGCCAACACTATTGTAATGTATATGACTTAATCACACAGAGAAAATATTAAAAACTAGAAATAAAAAAAGGACTGCAGGCACCAAAAATACTAGTAGTAACATTTATATAATTCAAACAAACTTCTGTGCAAATGCCTGTTTCCATTTAATGAGTGAGATATGGTGTTCACAGCCTGTTTCAATGATATAAGAAGTTCATCAAATTCACACCAAAGGGGACCCAAGAATAAACAGAATGTAAACAAAAAGTAGTTTTATTTAATTTGACTTAGATAATTGTCAAATCTCCTTCAAAGTAACATTCATTTAATACAAATCAATTGTTCCACAGTTGGAAAAAACTGAGTGTCACCGTCTGGGTTGCTCTTAATGGCCCACTGCAGT
Organism: Schistocerca americana; assembly: GCF_021461395.2. NCBI lineage: Eukaryota > Metazoa > Arthropoda > Insecta > Orthoptera > Acrididae > Schistocerca > Schistocerca americana. The sequence continues at coordinate 525,634,081 of NC_060124.1, forward strand.
TTTCCTTAACTTCATCCAGATCAACAGAAATGATCATTTTTAGTGCGTAACAGTATTGAAAAAACAATACTGAATTTTACATGGGAGGCGAAAAACTATACAAAATATAGGAAACATTTTATAGGATGTGCGAATTGTACATTGTAGCACTAAAATGAAGTTTTGGATCATATCCATATGTAAAACAAAGAAAAGATGCTGGAGATTTCTTAATTATGTGGAATTGTCTCAATATTTGTTGCAGGCTATGTTAAGTGTTATTCATTTGTCATACTGTATTGCATGACTTACCACTTTTTAAACAATGGAAACTCCAAGTTGTAATATCAACAATATTAGGAAAAGGATACTCACCATAAAGATGACCTGCTGAGTTACAGACAGGCACAACGAAAAGACTGTTACACATTATAGGTTTTGGCCAAAGCCTCCGTCATGCATGCATAAGGTGCAGTTGCATGTGTGAATTTTTGTTTGTTTTCTTTGGTGAAGAAGGCTTGGGTGAAAGCCATAATGTATAACAATCTTTTCGTTGCGCCTGTTTGCAACTCAACAGGCCATCTTTACAGTATGTATCACTATATCCTTTTCCTAGAATTGCTGATTTACCACTTTTTATAATGGTCTTGGCAGTCAAAAAACAGTTTGTGTTTTGAAAGGACTAAGATTTGTTTTTTAAGAATAGCTTCAGAGAAGCAATATAATTCAAATTAGTCCGATCTTACAATCCTGATACTGTTCCTAAATCCCTCCAAATGTCACCAAAGAAAAAGTCACGCCAATTTTGTGTCATAAAGACAGTAATCCAGAATTGCATGCTCTGCCAAGTTTCTTCATCAGCAGCATAAGACAACATTACACAGATACTCCTGAATCAGTAGCCTTATAGAAGCAGTTCATTCTTAAATAGTCCTTATGGACAACAGCTTGATGTTCTTGTCAGTGATCCCATTTGGCTCTTAATTTTCAGTTAGTCTTTATATTGCTTCACGAAGCATACTTCTCAAAGTAGTTTTGTTGGACATTTCAGAATTTCTTGCCATTCTTCATTGAAATTCTTAACAAATAATATCACCAGAGAACGGTATTACATCACTCTTAAGGCAGGGATGTACAGACTTGCTGTAGCACGGGCCACAAACCCTTCACTGTAAGGGCCTTGAGTTCAAAGTTCGTGCTGAGAGATGACAAATTATTTCAAATTGGGATCCCCCTGCCTAGATTGAGCTCAAAGGAACTATTTCTACAAGGGCCCACACACACGCTACCCATGGTTTGTGCACCCCTGCTCTAAGTGTTGTAAAAGTAGGTTCATTTCTGCACCCCTTCCATGGCTAATGGAGTCATTGGGCCATAAACTTTTCTCCATATACTTTGTGAAAAGAGTAATGTAGGTAATGTCCATCATATGGTCACGGCTTTTCTCTGTGTCTTTAGACATCAAGCATATTGGATATAAAGTATAACTTCATATTCTTTAAACTGCCATTCAGTGGAACTGTGTACTGACTGACATTCCATCTAAGCATCATATTTCTTCAAAGCCTTTTGCATAAGCAAAATCCCTGTATCAGTAGCTAATGTTAGTAGAACATTTGTCAATAGCACATTTCTATGCTGATATGTGCAGCTTTTAAAATATAAAATGACTTTGGCAAGAGTTTATGCACTCATCAGCACATTGCACTCACATTCAGGAGTATAACTGTTCAAACCTGCGTCCGCCCGTCCTGATTTAGGTTTTCCGTGATTTCCCTAAATCACTTCAGGCAAATGCCCCGATAGTTTCTTTGAAAGGGCATGACCAACTTCATTCCCCATCCTTGTTTCATCTCCTCCCCCAAACCAACTACCCGAACGACAGTTTAAATGGAGGCAAAACTTGTCCTAACCAATGAACTTTGGCTCATGAAACCAGCAGAACACTGCATCATGAATTTCTATATTGTACATTGTACAGTTATCAGTAGCCAATTTTGTTTTATAATAAACTGCAGTTGCCAGTAAATACAGGATGTACATAAAGTCCGGGAACACTTTCAATTATTTATTGCACAAGAGCTAAACATTGTACAGATGTCATACATATTACATTTCGAAGAGAAAATCTTAGAGGTTTTTTTTTTTATTTTTTTTTTTACAAACATTCGATATGTGAACTGTGGGTTACCCGGCAGAAGTCAACATGGTAATCGAATTCTTGCCATGCCCGTGCCAGCATGGCATCATCGACTGTCGACTGTGGCAGTTACTTCCTGTATTCTACCCCGGAACTCTGCTACATCACGTGAAAGAGGTGGTACATACACCAGATCTTTAATGTGTCCCTACAGAAAAGTCACACAGAGTGAGATCTGGTGATGGAGGCCATTTCTTGATACAGCTGTCCCCTTCTGTAGCACGGTTGATCCATCAATGTGGCAGCTCCGTGTTCAGGTTTCATAGACAACATCTGTCACAGTTCCACACTCTCATTGGACCCATTTCAAGTACACCGGAAGCTCGATGCACCGATTTCTTTGGACACCGTGGGAATGTCTCTCATGCGCACTCCACATTCAGTTCACTCACACTGGGGCGTCCACTTCTCTTTGCCGGGCACAAGCAACACGTCTTAACGAATTTGTTGTGCCAGTGGTCAATGGTCTTCCTTGTTGGTGGCTTCTTACTGTTCTTGGTTCCAAACAACCTTTGAACAGCTGTAGCACACTTGTTTTTGTCAAACTCGCACACACAGAAAGCTTGCTCCACACCTGAACTCGCCATGTTTGTGACTAGCGCTGATTATCGGTAAATTACCAAACTACACTGTGGCGGTATACATGAAAAAAAAAAAAAAAAAACTTTAGGGTTTTTCTTCAAAATGACATATGTATGATATCTGTGGAATGTTTTGTTCTTGTGCAATAAATAATTGGATGTGTTCCTGGACTTTATGTTCACCCTGTATAGAGAATTACACCATTATGCACAAATGCTGTATTTCAAGCATTCACATATTACATTGAACCCAACACATGAAATACTGTATGAGAACCACACAACAGAAGTAGTAACATGTTGGAAATAAAACATAACAGAATAAAATGAAATGCACAGCAATAGAGTAGGGTCCGATTCCACCTGTTTCTTTGACCAATGGCATCATATCATGTGTAGAAACGATTCTTTACCTTAGTTATTAAGACAACTACAGATAACATTAAATAACAGGCTGATCAAATCATTACATTCTTCAAGATGACAATGACAAGATAGACCATTATGTTCATACATAAAAATAAAAAGCATGAAAAGTATTTCGATCAGAAAACTGAAATTAACCGAACAACCACAGGATTGAGAGGGTTTTAGGTGGGGACAAACTTAAAAGAATAAAGTTAATAAATATAATCATTCCAGAGCAACCAGGACATCGAAAAAGAAGCCACACAAATTCACACGGAATAAAAGGAATGAAAATATAAAATTGGAATCTAATTAGTCACTTGACCTTTATAGCTCAAATGGAGACAGCAATACAGCACATGTGCCTCCCCCCCCCTACACACACACACACACACACACACACACACACACACACACGAGAATTAATACACGGATTTGTTTCGACTAAACCAAACACAAAAATACAAAAATCACACAACTGGAATAGAAGTTTTTCCTTGACCTATAGAGCTCAAACAAAGACAGTGATACTGAAAAGTGCAAACTGAACTGAGAGAAGCAATGTTGTAATTTTCAGCAAGTCTATATAATTGAAATGCATGCAACAATACTGAAAACATAACCCTGCAAATGAAAATAATGAAACAAAAAAAATGAAAACCAACAATGAAAATAATTTCCCAGGCAGAAAAATACAAAATTAGATTAAATTTAAAAAATTACAGAATCGTACTTCCTAAATGCAGTTGACTCCGAGTAATCTAGGTTGGCCACCAAACATACTGCAAATCACAGACACACAAACACAAAAACACCCTTGCACATACAAACAAAGGCACAAAGAGACAGGCAGAAAGAAACACACACACACACACACACACACACACACACACACACACACACAACATTTACAAATTAAAAAAATAACACAATAAACAAAAGATACCAACATGTACAAACCAATGAAACATCATCTCCCAGAATGAAACCCTGTACTTTATCTCAAACTCGTTTTTACAAATGGTTCCATACATACAAACAAATTACAAATACGCAACACCAGCTTGAAAAATAAAAATGGACAAATTACTGAAATAAAAACAAGAATCTCCAAAATGAAACCGTTCTGCAGGCAAATCAACAGAGAAAGGCAACTCTATGGAAAAACTGTATACAAACAAATGACAGACACAAAACAATTCTATTTTGAAGACACAGAATATGCCAACAAAAAACTGACAACTCAAAATCCACAAAATGGGAGAAGGGAAAATCAAAAAATAAGAAAAACACTGAAATGCAAACAACATCCCAAATCAAAATGCAGTTGTGATTACAACTGACATTAACACAAATAAAATGGAAAATTTGTTTGAAAACAAACAAGAAGCAAACAACCTACAATCTAAAGAAGAAGGAAATTGAAAACAAAAGCTTACAAGTCAATAGGGAAAATTACATAATTACCATATTACAATGAAAAACTAGATAATTTCTACACCAAAATCACAAACAAACATCCACTACAAGAGTATGTCTCGCCACTTACTATGGAATGCAAACTGAAATACATCAACACACAATTGGAATTGCACCTTATGGTAGATCTGTATAGCTCACAGGAAGACACCAATGCCGCCCACAGAGCCACAAGAGAATGACATATTTGAGAAATGAAAAAAAAAAAAAATTCCTCCACACGGAACTGAAAAAATATGTACCAAAACCACACAAGTGGAATCTCAACATACACTAGAGTTATGTAATTCAAACAAAGACGATGACAGCAGTCATCCACACCGCAAAGAATCATATAATCAAAAAGTAACGAACACAAATTGCTCCAGAATAAAAATTGCAAAAATAAGAAACTGCAATAAACAATAATTGTTTCACATCAATTTAACTTCTGCTGTAAAGCTGCTACCTAACCTTACCCTCAGAAATCGTGTCCAATCTAGAAATAAACAGCCAAATATTTGTGTAAAAGAAAATAAAAATATAAATGCTACTTGATTCTTTATTGACAATTTAAACCATGCTTGCTGTTCACAAACATCAGAGATTACATGAGAAACTAAGACACACACAGATAACATTTAATAACATATCACTTACATCCTTTGCAATGTAAACTAATGACTTCATATACGACTTATTGGTCAAGGCACACGGACGGAACCAGGCCTTGCTTTGACCCAAGGCCACCATGACGGTGAGCTATTGCCAAAACTAGTTTGCGGAGAACAAACAAAATGTACTCACTATTCGCATTAACATTTTCCTGCAGACAGAGATCTTTCAAAAAAGGAACAATTTACGTAAAAATTCCAGATAAATTTTCAGCTTGTCACAAATGATCAACAAAACAAATATTCTGCACAGATTTAGAAATGTAATTTTACTTAGTATTTGCTTATACAGATTATCTTATTCTGTATGCTTCTGTACATAACTGAACTCTCACTAGCTTTTTTAAAGTTACAGTGTAATAAAGTCAATGAGAAGTCCAAGTGCATGATACTTCCCACTTTATTTGCCAATGGAGTGCAGGAATAATGACTACTTAAAAAATTCTGCAAGTGCTGCAATTAAACTAATGTCTTCACAGCTAATATTAGAGCAATACAAAGCAAGCTATAGTATATTGTACAATAGTTCGCATCTATCTACAAACATCTTCCAGTTCATGTATTTCAGTGTTCCTCTCCCATGGGATCAAACAAAGCTATAATATTCAATATTCTAGGCTCAAACACACAAGCATTTTGTTAGTAATATCCATTATAGACTGAATTCTTTTTCCCAGTATCCTAGCAATGAATCAAAGTCTGGCACCTGTGTTACCCGCTATTGAGACTATGTGATCATTCCATTTCATATCAGCACAAATTTTTTATTCAGAGGTTTTTGTACGACGAGACTGATTCTAATTATGATTCACTGATGTTGTTGTCATATAACACTACATTTTTTGATATTATGAGAAGGAAAGTTGCTACTCACCATATAGCGGACATGCGGAATCACAGATAGGCACAGTTGTCTGAGACTTCAGCCGTGTACGTGAGTTGCATTTCTGTAAGTGTATGTGTTTGCGTTTGTGTGTCTATTGTTGACAAAGGCCATTGGCCGAAAGCTGTAAGTATCAAAATCTTTTTGTTGTGCCTATCTGCAACTCAGCATCTCCGCTATATGGTGAGTAGCAACTTTCCTTCTCATAATATTGTTACATTCCATCCTGGATTTTCCACTGTTTGAAAACTACATTTTTGCCTTTTGTGAAGAGCACAATTTTACATTTCTGAACATTTAAAGCAAACTGCCAGTCTTTACACCACTTGAAATATTATCAAGATCAGACAGCAGCTTCTCTCTGGTAGCACTTCATTACAGGTAATTGTCATCTGCAAAAAGTCTGAGGTTGCTTTAACATTTTAAGATCATTAATGTAAAATATTAACAGCAAGGGTCCCAACACCTTTCCCTTCAACACACCTAAAATTACTTCTACATTTGTCAATGGCTTCCCTCCAAAACAGTATGCTGCATCTTCCCTACCAAGAAATCATTGAACCAGTATAAATTGAATTTGATATCCTCATATGACTGTCATGCTAACTAAGTCTTTTTGTACTTAGTGGAGAAAAACTAAAAGGTAGTGGCTGGGTCCACAATCCCTAGAGATGGGTAAATGTCCATCAAAAGAGCTGTTTAACAGTATCGAGCAACAGAAGAAAGAAAACTAGGATAGAATGACAATATGAATTAAGACAGACAGCTACTCTATCGCATAGAGGAGGTATTGAGCAGAACAAGAAAAACACACACACTCAACTCACACCTATGGCCACTGCCTTCCTTGGGTGGGCAGCGTGTGGTTTTGCGTGTGTGTTTCCCCTTCTCCATCTGATTAAGAACTTTGTCCTGTAGTTAAAAAATATCCGACAGTTTACTTTTAACTCTTAACTACTATGGTCATTCACAGGGGTCTCACAGACCGCATTTTTGTATTTTATCTAACAAACCAGAATTTTGCTGAATATATATACTTGCTTGATTTCCTGTCATGCATTACACTTCTTAGAGGTGAACTTTGTAGAAATTTGATTTTTGTAAACAATGCAGTATTTTAAACACATCGACAACTAAAACAAAGCAAAATTTGGAGTATATTTTTATTTTATGAGTTACGAAAATAGCAGCAAATACTTAGCTCTCTACTCACACACAGATTATCATCAGAGAGATTATATTACAAATTGACTGTACGACAAGGTGGAAAAATCCAACTTTACTTACAATAAATTGTGTGCGAAGTCAACTTTCAGTTTACAACTCATCTTTGCAGTGCAGATCAAATATTTCAGGCCATAAGTCTATGACTGGAGAAACTTTACCACATTTTACATCTAAAATTACAAGTAAAAATTAAGTATGTGTTCTCATGGGCCACTGAATCATATTTTAGTCAATTTCCACCTGCAAACACTTCACGCAGACCTTCCTGGAACACTTCCAACAAATCAGAACACCACACTGATGACACGGATATCTTTTTTTCCTCTTCAGACGAGGAGGGCAAAAGGCACACATTTTTCGATTTTCGAATTCTTCTTTCAGTTTCTGAGGCTCATCTTGTAAGTACAGTGTTCTTCAGATGGTGTCACTCAACTCTCGTGGCAAACGTCCAATAGAAATTCTACGCTACATATGAGGTTCAACTAGGTCTCTTGCTAGAGTCTTCATGAAGCTGAATCTAGTCATTACTTCTGCCTTTGGATAAGCTGGATCTACCATATAACAATTTACACCCCAAGCAACACCCACTAATGTGAAGAAAATGGCCAAAGGCCACCTTCTTGTCTGGCGACTTGACGAATAAGCTTTGGTCGAGACAGTCCATGCCACCTTTTGTTGTGTTATAAAACAGGATGATCTCAGGTTTTCCTGATTCAGGGTCTATGTTTACTGAATGGTGCATAGAAGAGATCAGTATTGAAGCTTTGGACTTCTTGGGCGCAAAGGAAACCAGAGTCATGTCTTCTGTAAAACTGTAAACTGATGTCTTCACACCACGTTTCTCATTAGGTAAGAAGTTCTTTGGGATCTTCTCATTTTTGTTCATTTTCAGTATACCAACGTATGCGAGACCTTTTTTTTGAAAGTCCATTGACTAGTTCTATTGACGAGTACCAGTTGTCACCAGTAACATTTCTTCTTGTGTTTTCAGTCTGTTTCACCAATCAAAGAACAGCCTGTATGGGAACACTGTGACCTTTCTCATGGCTGGGAGGGGTGTGACTGTCGCTGCCTTTCCCAGAATAAATGTATGCATTGTACAAGTGATTTGTATGAGCATCAGTCAAACACTGATCTTTCAGGCCATACTTTGCCGATTTGTTTGCTATGTACATTCTAAACCCACACCTTCCACGAAAAGGTCATCGACACACACTGTTGCACCTACAGAGTAACAAATTGGACTGTTTTTGATGGAACACAGAAAGATTTGTGGAATTGCTGCTGATTTGTCTATTGTCTTTCTTTCCCCCCAATCATTTGGATTGTCAAATCGTAATGCAGACAATAAAAACAGAAATCTTTCTTTGCTAACAGTGCATCTGAAAACATCTCTGCATTTTCCATCGGTTGCAAACAAGCTGTAAACAAACTCGTTCCCCGACTTGAAAATGGCTGAAAACAGTAATAGACCAATTACAGCCTTCAATTCAGTGACATCAACATCTTGTAGATAGGATAAGCGATCGTTACCATACTGTGCTCTAAGCTTAGATATTTTCAGATTTGTCCATCCAATGATTTCGTCTAGAATGCCCGCTGTAAAGAACAGTTTCCATACCTCCAAAACAGCAGTGTTTTCTCCAAGACTTTTCGCCATCTGTCGCAGTCTAGGAAGCTACAAGACAATGTTTGTTGCCTTGCTCTTACGTTAGCTCATGGCTGCTTTTTTCTCCATTGAAAACATCTGTTCTTACTAAATAAGTGAGCTACATCGTCAACAGCTGTCACATCTTCATCACTAGCAGTTTCCTGCTCTGAATTTATGTTGTGATCACTTAATATCTCAAAATCAGGATCATTATCGCTGGCATCAAAGTCTTCATCCGAAGATTCAATGGGGCGATCTTGAACATCCACATCTGTCTCACATAACACACATTGCATAGAAGGTCCAGCTTTCCCTGCCAAGAAAAAACAGCGCACACTCTGCTGCAGAGTGAAAATCTCATTCTGGAAACATCCCCCAGGCTGTGGCTAAGCCATGTCTCCGCAGTATCCTTTCTTTCAGGAGTGCTAGTTCTGCAAGGTTCGCAGGAGAGCTTCTGTAAAGTTTGGAAGGTAGGAGACGAGATACTGGCAGAAGTAAAGCTGTGAGGACCGGGCACGAGTCGTGCTTCGGTAGCTCAGATGGTAGAGCACTTGCCCGCGAAAGGCAAAGGTCCCGAATTCGAGTCTCAGTCGGGCACACAGTTTTAATCTGCCAGGGAGTTTCATATCAGCGCACACTCCACTGCAGAGTGAAAATCTCATTCTAGAAACAGTAGCATTCAACAAAAATGTTGCACTCAAACACTATGGTGCATCTGTGAAACCTCTCAAGGCTAATAATTACAAAACAAAGAGCAGCAACAATGCAAGAATGCTGGCACGTGTAGCTTGTCAGCCAATAGGAAGGTACACAGAAGAGACCATTTGGCTTTGCAGGGGTGTGAGAAATATCTAGACACACAAATTTGTTGCGGTCTGAGAGACGGTCGATAGTAGTTAAGGGTTAAATGTAGCCGTCTGCAGCTAAACACTTCCTTTGTGCTGTGAGTATCAATAGGTCTTAATTCATAATGCAATTTCTAGAGGAATGTATCTGAACTGGAGGAAGCTCAATACGAAAGAAACAAATGCACGCACTTGCATTAACTAATGTATCTTATTTCTACAGCACATTTTACATCGGGCGACAAATTTTTGTTTCACCTTCTTAATTCAGAAACTGTTGGTAAAATACCTTCCCACATAAAGGTGTTTCAATATTTCTCCTATAGACCATAGATACCATATTTAACAAAACAATTAAGAAACCTTACTCCAGTGTTTTCATTGATGATTTTTTTTACTGTAAAATGTAATTCAGTTCACTTCTCTACTTACTGCACCTCCTGCAACACTGGTGCTCCGGAAATTTTCTTTCACAAACTGTGATTCATTTTCTAATTTAAATATAGAGAAGCAGATATACAAACAAACAAGCGTTAATACAGTAGCCCATGCTCTCTCTCAACAACACAGAGTGAAGTCAGGAGTCAAACCTGCTGTCACTTGATACTGCACGATTTCCACAAACTATTGCAGGAGAGGAGAAAGACATACGTCACATCCCACAGATTAATAAAAGTCATAATTAAGAATAACAAATTTTTATTTATATGTACATTTCTCGATGATTAACCATAGGTGTGTATATAATACAACATACTACTATTCTTACAACGTAACTCAATTTCACATGGATGTGAACAAAGTATCAGCGAACAGGATTCCACCGGTTGAAAACCTCCGCAAATTTCTTTCGTTCTGAAACAAAAATATTCCGATTTTCAGTAGTTAGGTGCAAAAATTAATCTTTAAACGGCAAAAAAAAATTAATAATTCTCTTCTACTGTTTTGCAGTACTTACACATAATAGGACCTGTGTAGGTTAACATGAGAAAATGCTGCAGTTACAATAGTGTGTAGATAATAATTTTGTAACCAGACTATTAACATGTTTGAAAATGTGGAGAATGATTGTTAAAATAAGAGGATTCAAACTAAAGAACGAGTCTATTAGAATGCTTATAAAGGTAAAAAATTAATGGTGAAAAGCTAATGCCACATATTAAGACGCAGAAATAAAGAAGTGGTAGAGTGGGGAGTGAATGAGTCAAAAATACGAGAAGGTGTAGGAAGTCAATGTAGAAGAAACTAAAGTGAATATACATGCCAAAACAACAAAAAAGACATGTGATGATATGGAAACAGGAAAGGCAAAAAAACCACATAGATGTGCATGATATATACAGGATGAATCATGTAAAACTTGCACTGCAAATATTGCGGAAATAGAAAGTGCTATTGATGTGTGGTTTTACACAATGGATTGGTAATCAGGGGCTCATACTGTTAGCCAATCAATATATTGTAATTCATGCTAACATACACGTTTATAAATTGAACCATGCCTATTGACATTAACAAACTAAAAGTGGGGAAAGCGGCGGTAGGGGAATACACAAACAAAAGGATTTAACTTTTACAAGTTTTGGGGCCATAAATCCTCCTCCTGGCAGAAGAGGTAAAGGGAAACAAAGAGGGGTGAACAAAAAGGACTGGAGAGGTTTAGGAAAAGGGGTACAGTTCAAAAAGTCATCCACAACCCCGGGTCTGGGGAGACTCGCCAGATGGGTAAGTTTTGTCCGGTAAGTAGAGTAGATTTTTTGTCTATTCATTTATATTAGATTAATCAATAATTGTTTTTGTTGTTATAACATTGGGATAAATTAGACTGTCAGTGGTGTTTGTTGCGGGATTCTAGCGCGACTTGTTTACAAGATATATTTTGAAAGTTCCCACACCGACATTTGTACAACATCTGTGATAGCAGACTCTAAAGAACAACACAAGTGCATACACTAGTTATGTGGACTATGATTAGGAACAAGAAAACAAACCATCACAGGCTGTATTCAAAATTACCATCAGCAGCGGCAATACACACTTTCAAGTCTGGTACGGAACGAGAGCTGCACACAAGCTAGCATTTCTGTGGAGATGTTCAAGCAGGCTGCAGTAATACATCATTACCTATCATTGGGTGTAGTCTGTGTGTCCTTGTAGACAGTATCTTTCAGCTCCCCCCCCCCCCCCCCCCTACACACACACACACACACACACACACACACACACACACACACACACAGACAGAGAGAGAGAGAGAGAGAGAGAGAGAGAGAGAGAGAGAGAGAGAGAGAGAGAGAGTCTAAATGTGGAATGGGCTGGTCAAGGTGCAGGTCCTCTGCATCCAATCCAAAGATTTCGAAACAATTATTCGTGAAGACACGCTGTAATACTTCATGCACTATGGGCTGGACAGCCATCAAGTTGGTCTACAGGTTCCTCATAGTCTGCAGAGGAACATCTTCCTGCATCTGTGGAAGATGTTCTGTTAGGAGTGTTCACATTCAGTGTTCTGTCTGTGAAAAGTAGGTCTATGAGCTGATGGTTCACCATGCCAGACCATATGTTTATACTCCATGTATGCCCAAGTTCAACTTGATGAAGAAAAAGGGAATTGTCAACAGACCAATAGTGCATGTTTCTGCACTTTATCTGGCAATGATCAGTAAATGTGGCTTCATCACTAAACAAGATATATGAATCATTTGGAGTATCCTGTCTTAATGCCAATATAAAGAAGTTAACGCAATTCTCATAATCATTTCCAGGCAGCTCTTGATGGAGAGTGATGTGATAGGGGTGGGACTTATGTCAATGGAGAATTCATGGTGCACTTTCCTGACTCATGGCTCTTCCACGTGCGATTACACAGGAGCTAATGTGTGAATCAACTGCAACTGCAGCAAGAACATCAATTCCCCCTCCCCTTCTGTCATCACTTGTTCCCTTCTGTTACATAGTCTATGTGTTACACAACCATTTTCACGTAACTGGTTGAAGAAGTTAATAAGTAATTGCTGAGACGGTTGATGTCTATCGTGATATCTTGCCACACACATTGTACTGCATTCTTACTACACTCTCCATACACTATGAGCATGTCGGCTTTTTCTGCATTGGTAAATCCCATTGTCCACCAGCGACCTATTGCTTGACTGTCACACACTGACTAGCAAGTCACAATGCACTCGAGGAACACAAAAGCACATTGTAAGCAAACATAACATTGTACCTAGCAGACTGAATGGCACTAACAAGTCGCTGTATGGAAACTTTTCAAAATATGACTCGCACTAGGATCCTGCAACAAACACCACTGATATTCCAATTTACCCTAATTTTAGTTTGTTAGTGTCAATAGGCATTGTTTCATTTACAAATGTGTATTTATGCACAAAAATATTTGAAGTATTATTACAATCTGTTTATTGGCTAACAATATAAGCCCCTGACTACCAACTCGTTCTGTGAAAACCACACATCAATAGCAATTTCCATTTCCACAATATTCGCAATGCAAGTTTTAAATGATTCACCCTGAATACATAGTGTTCTATAGCATTCTAGGGCCATTAATTCCCATAGATGGTGCCCTTGACAGCTTTGCTTATTTTTCAGGAGAATTCAGGATCTTTCAACAATATGCCACATACTTCTTTGTGGTTAGGTCTGTAAAAGGTTAGAATAGGCTATATTAACCTTCACAGAAGTTCCGTGGCTCCTAAATTCCCTAATTTTAGTACAATTCAGCACCTGGGGGACTGCCTTGAGCCTTATGCTTGCAGTATGAATACTCCTCCGCATGTCCTACAATGGTTGCGAGAAGCACCGCAGGGGGTGTTGATTCTCAAGCTGTGGATAATTATCAGCCGCAAATTCATTCACTTTTAATTTTTCTCTAGTTACTGTAGTGGCTTGTTCTGCAGAGGCTAGGTGGAAATTAGATGGGGGAAGGAGATGAGGAGGAAAGAGAACAAATGAGAAAGAAAGGAGACAGGCACATACTATGATAAAACAACTGGTCAAAACCAATTATTGCAAAACACTCAGTCTTGTTTATATGCCTTTCCACAAATCTAACCCTCTACTATTCAGCTAGTTATTACCTTTGTGATGTACCTTCACTCATGACATGCACAACTACAGGGATCGCGAGTCCATACTGTTCACACACCCCGCTTATAGAAGCCACCTGGGTCGGCACCCTGGTGCACCACTCTGGTGAGCCGCCAAAGAAACAGTATTATTTAAGCCATCACAAACAAATGCTCAGCCTATTCCGTAACCTTTATTACTGCTGTCCATTCATTGTTTTCAGTGCTACGTGAAACCTGTACTTCACTGTCTCTTACACTGGCTCTATAAAATATTAAATTCTTTCCATTCCACTTGAACATTTCATTACTGTAAATATATCTGATTATTCATGAAAGTGTAAATATCTCAGAACTTGCAAGGAACAAGAATGAGACTTTGATAGCTCTTTTAGGATGGGAATGTAGCAGATACTGATAACAGGATACCGAAGAACCTTTCTGCTGGTGTGAATTTTTCACTGTCTTGTGTGTGATCACTCACATCTTTCCTGTACTATGTCCCAATAGAGGTTTAGAATAACTTTTCATCTTCCCTCCAGCAACTTTACATCTTATTTTTTCTTTCAATTTTGTACTTTTCCCTGCTTCTGCTGATGTAAAACTATTCGCAGAACTTTTGTGGTCAGTTCTGAAATTCACCACTCGAACTTAACAGACTGCCCCATGCATTCCTCCACACATCATTTTTATCTAACACACTAGTCATAAAACTGCTTACAAATTAATTTCATCTCCAATTAAACTTGTATCAAGCCTCCATTTATTGTAATGTAAGCCAATTCAGCCACTAATCCCAAAGTTAGCTGAAAATGCATTCAAAGCACAGCAAAATAAATGAGCTCCGCTTACTAGGGACTGAATGACGCACTAAATGCCTGAGTAGATGTAAGATTTCTAGGAAAACAACCATGTAACTATCGAGGGGAGAAATGTGTTAACTCTAAACTTTGGTCACCAGCATGAGTATAAGAACCATCCCATTTTAATCTTTGCAGAATCTCTCAAGAAAGATTACACTATGACAAATCAATATGTTACTTAAAAAGTTTTGAGTGGAATACAAATTGTGGAAGGAGTATAGATAACAATATAGACAGCCTTCACACACACACACACACACACACACACACACACAGACAGAGAGAGAGAGAGAGAGAGAGAGAGAGAGAGAGAGAGATCGACACTGTCCCAGCACTGCCTACCAGATGCACACACACATTACAACTGAAGTTTTTCAGATAAAAGTTATTGCAGACAAAGGTGATTACAAGGTAAGCATTACAGTTACATTCTAGAGATCACTGAGGTCAATGAAAATTGAGCCAACTTTTGTTTTCAGATCCTCAATGTTTATTGTATCAATGCTAGAGGCTAATTAAGTATTTTATCTCCTCTTTGTTTTCCTTCCCTACTAGACAGCACTGTTAACTGCGACAATAGATGATTTTTTTTAAGTGTCTATGTAAAAAAATAAATGAATAAAAGCAAACTTTTGTGGAACTAAATCTTTTTTGTAGTACTTGCTGTAAGGAGGAGGTTTGTTCAACATGAACCATACGCAGGTGCTCCAATTTCCTGTAAAGGCGTGCTATCTAGAATTAAACATGCTTTCCTTGTGACCCACTTACAGTCGAGTCAAATTAAACAAAAAAATTGCCCCAACCTGGAAATTTTACAGCTGAAAATTGGCTGAAATGCTCAGGATGATATCCAGTTCAAAATTATAAAAGTCCCCAAATATTCATTTTGGGGAAAATCTGCCATCTTGGAATTTTCGAGTTAACATAGTAACTGACCAAGTGTCCAACTGGCTTTGTTTCTGCACCAAATTGTATGTTTTGTTGCCTATTATAACCAAAAATAAAGATAAAAATATAAATACTCTGGGAGACTGCGTATGCAAGTAATGTGACTGCATGATGACCAGCAATGCTTGCACTTGAGCTATCTGCACGCATTTTCTGATGCAGCTCTCATTGGCAATCTAATTAAGGATGTGGAAAAAGTCGAATCTTGTCTCAGTGATCATTTGAAACAAACACACTTGGACCTCCTTTTGGAAGAGATTTCTGTTGACAATGTTCTCTCGTCAGACTTCATCGCCATGCAGCAGATTTGTTGGTTGGTGCCACGCCTGCATGTACTGATGTAATTGGTGCCATAGAAAGGTTCTGTAGAGCAATCTCTGAAATCCCTGGAGCCAAGAGTCTTGCAAAGTTTCGGATAAGGCAGATTTTGGGAAGATACAGCCCTAAGATTAAAAAAATAAAGTCACGACTCTTGCCTCTGTGTCTAAAATGTCCAAGATGAAAGACACTCATTAATATAAATCCAAAACAAGTTTTTTATTGACTGCTGTGTGTTGTATGCAACAATGATGACCTTTGAGAATATCTGAAATACAAACCAGCAACCTGCGATCGTATGATGGGACATTTATGAGAAAGGCACGAAGCGCGCATTAATTGACGTTCTTGAAGAGATTGTGCCACCCAAAAATGACTTTCCAACCAAAGCAGTATTTGCAATTCAGGTGGGTCTATGCTGCATTGAGTCCCAAAAGAAACGCAAGGGGATGTTGACAATGAATAAAATCTTTTTTGTTTTCAAGCCGCGACAATTCAAATAAAATTCCCAAGCTTTCAATGGCACTCCCCGCCATCATCATCATCAATTTGACTGCCAGGGCTGGCACAGTTTCTGCTTGTATAAGCATGATTACAGCATCTGGCACCAGTCGTAGAGGGCTGAAATGGCACATGCATGGAAGTTGACTTGCTACTATGAGGTGCGCAACTCATCTTATGCTGAATTGACACTGTTTGAAAACAAACATTTTATTCAGACATCCATGAAAGACTCCAAGAGCACATGGAACTGATGATGCTACATCATCAACATCTACTCAACTAGCGTACATTAAAAAAAAACTGTGCATCATTGTTATCAAGACACCTTACACTAGCTGGGATCTAGGTAATTCGAGCTTTGGGGGATGCAGATATTGTGGTGGTGAAGAGTGCTATACATATGGCCAACAATGGCGTGGCGCTCCTCATTCTAGTGGCCACGCGCAGCAACTGGATGTGACCTAACTTCTGCTCCTTGCAGAAAAGGCAAAAACTAGCTCAGAGACAACAGCTGTTTAAGGGAAAGAGTTTCTCTCTTCAACAAAACAGATGCTACACACCAGGAAATCGCATAAGCTGAAGAACATTTCCTTTTCGTTTTGTACCATTATGGTGTTCAAGACAACCTGAACAGCATCAGACTGCTGTACAGCAGGGCAGATGCAAAGTAGTCCACCACAACAACATTTGATTTGGCCACATTTACATCTACACCCACAGTGGGACAACAGCATTTGTAATGAGTTTACCACTGTCAGCTGAGGAAGACATTATCTTCATTAATTTTGTCTAATATAAACAAAAATTCTTGGATCTTTAACTGATTTGTATCATTACCTTTAGGTTCAAGTATGGATGGGAAATAACCTTCTGGGAAAAGAATAGGGCTGGAGTGCGCATGCCAGTTGGCTTAAACCAAATCTAACTGGAGACCAGCACTAGAGCAAGTACTTCAAATTATATCTCGCAACTGTAAATCTGGTTGCAAAAGCAAGTCTAAATCCAGGGCAGGCGGCATAAGTTGCACAAGTATGTGGGGCTACTACACTGGCCATTGGTGCATAAATCTGTGGACTTCACAGACTGACATCAAAGACAATGTCAAAACTTTGACTGTCATGTTTTTATGTAAACTGTAAATAACCAGAAAATGTAAAAAGTCCCGCTCACTGTTTTTTCTGATAACTTCTTTCTGTTATTAATTTTTGGCCATTGAGTGAACATATTACAGCAACTTCACCCACTTTCATAAAAAAAAACGCTATCATTGTTGCTCTTCCCATCCCATGTAAATTATTTAAACTGCATTTTATTTTTGTTGGACTTTACAACATTACTGTGATTAAAAAAACAACACAACCACATGATCAGAAGTGGCAAAATTGGAGGTCTTTTTTCCAGCACTAGTGGCGTTAAAATATATATTATGTCTTGAAAAACAAAACTGGACTACAGCAAACAATTTTATCATTTTAGGTGCTAGGATGCTTAAGCTCATTAATTTGGTACATAAATTAACCCAATTGGCTGCCTGGTTCTGCTACTATAATTAAAACTCTAAAATTAAAATCCCAAGGTTTCAGTATTGTCACGATGGCAGAATTTCTGCCAAAAGCGTTTTTTTTTTTAACTTTGATCTGGAAAGTGCCCTGAATGTTTCTGTCCAGTAGCAGCTTGTTTTTTTTAAATGTCCGGTTTAATGTCTAATTTGACTGGACTATTAGTAATATGTCTAGGCCAAGGACCCAAAACATCTGCGACCCGCCGAAAACTTGTACAGCGGGCTCCAGACAGAGTACGGGTCAGCTTTGCCTGTCTTCCTGTATAGCCAGACACTCATTGGTGGCCACCAGGCAGTCTCACCTGCGCCACAAGAGGTTGCGTTTGCAGTTCCGCCCAACACGTGACTGAAAATAGTCCACAATGTATCCTGGAGCAAGTGTCTAATATACCCCCGTGTCATGGCTTGAAAGGTGTTCACACCGAGGGAGCTGCATGGGCCAGGAGCCAAGAGTTTACACTCTTCATCAATCAGGTGCTCATTCTGGTGCCATCATAGCAGCTGCACTGTCATCCACTGTCCACCTTCCACCAAGATATCAACTGACCCAAGAACTCTTCATGTCATCAGCCATCCTTTAAGGTTAAGGGGTCTCTGACACTGCTCATCAAGAATCACCAGAGTAGCTGTTTCGTCGTTTAACTTTTCTGGTTTGGTCTAGGGATACTATTTTGTTGTATAATGGGAACATTCTTTTCATACGTTTTTCATTCTTTATTGTAGGCCTCAGAATCAGCCAGTACATCAGTTACTTTGTATGCCAGAAGAGACATTGTGTTGGCGGTTCAGAGTTAATAAAATCCTTACAAATAATTTGGAACTTTTTCTGTCTGTAGTCCACAGACATACCAATTACTCATCAAGGTTTATATTAAACAACTTTGTTGTATGATGTAATATTTCAAGATATTCTTCTTCAGGGGTTACAATGGGACACCCTTTAAATCATAGTATAATACCCTAGCAACGTGTAAACATGTCCAGAAATGAAAATAAAAAGTGGAAATGATAATTCTGGTTACCTGGAGTTGGGAAATCTTCAGGATGCAACTCTACATAGTGTCTTAAAACAGCATCCTTTTCAGCCAGATAATCAGCCCTGTACTTCTCAACGAAGTTACCAAGAGCAACAGCACCTAGGGTAAATAGTGCATGCCTCTGTATGCCTGAAAAATAAATACATAAATTAATAAATCTTGAATCAATGTGCAAAATTTATATCTACAGCAAAGTTAATGCAGGAACACAGCCAGTAACCTACCGGTAATCATCTGCCAAAAAACGAGGTGAAAAAGATTCCTACAATACAAATATAAAGAGTAGTTAAAATATACTTTATAAGTAATGCATACTGCACAATTATGTATTACTCACAGTAGTAGTTAATAACAAGAGGAGACAACCTAGGTCTCTGGCTTTGCTACAGGCCAGTCTGTCACTACATCTAATTTTTTCCCATTCACTAAATAAGTACAAAAATCAGTAACCAACATTAACATCCATACTAACCACACAAGTTATTCTGGCACTCTCCACACTCAAAACAAAAGTACAGTAAATTCCAAAATAAATGGTTAGATTCAGCGATTCTCATTGGCTACCACGTGCTATCAGCCAGCTATGACCAACATCAACAAACTGACAACAATCAACAGGCAATGCAATAGCCACTGACACTGTAACTGCACTTTAGCTGCAGTAGGTCCGTTGTGTGTGGAGTGATAGTGTAGAGAGATGCGACGAAACAGTGCAAATTATGTATGAACAGAAGAACTTGTACAACAGGGATTAACCAAATGAAGCAATGGAGTATTTAATTGTTTAGACACTGACTGATAGTGTAGAGAGATGCGACGAAACAGTGCAAATTATGTATGAACAGAAGAACTTGTACAACAGGGATTAACCAAATGAAGCAATGGAGTATTTAATTGTTTAGACACTGACCTCATATTCATGAGGACACAGTTTTCCCTGGCCGGCCATCCTCATATAGTTTTCCCTAAATCATTTCAGGCAAACGCCTGGAAGGTTCCTTCTAGATCTACATACATACTCTGCAAAGCACTGTGAAGTCCACAGCATAGTACCACATGTTAGGATTTCTTCCCATTCCAACTGCATGTGGAGCACAGTAAGAATGATTGTGTTAGTCCTGTGCATGCCATAATTAATCTTCTCTTCATAGTCCTACAGGAACAACATATATGGAGATGATGAATATCTCCAGATTCTTCACCTAGTGTTGATTCTCAAAACTTTTTAAATATTCTTTTCAGAGATAACTGCAGTCTATCTTCACATGTCTAACACTAGAGGCTTTCAATATTCTGTGGGACTCTACCATGAATTAACAAGCCTGTAAACATAGTACTACCAATCTTTGTATATGTTCAAAGTCTCCAGTTAGCCCTATTTTTTATGGGTGGCATACACTTGATTCTAACACGGGTCAAACAAATGATTTGTGAGCAACTGCCTTTGTAGACTGACTGCATTTTCTCAGTATCCTGCCAATGAACTGAAGTATGTCACTTGCCTTACCTACTACTCAGCCTAAGTGATCATACCATTTCATAACCCTACAATTACTTACATCCAGCTATTTGGATGTCGACTGGTTCCAATTGTGACACTGTTTTTACAGTCACTTTTATATTTCTGAACATTTAAAAGAAGCTGCCAATTTTTGTGCCACTTTAAAATCTCATCAAGATTTGAACAGATACTTGTGCAGCTTTTTACAGATAATACTTGATTATAATTAACTGCGTCATCAGCAAAATGTCCGAGGTTACTATTAATATTCTCTATACGGTCATCAATTCACAACACAAACAATATACTTCCCTGGGGCACACCTGACATTACATCTATCTAATCTCCAACCAAGATAACATCCCGCATCCTCCCAGCCAATGTATTCTCAATCAGTCCACAAATTTTGTTTGGTACGCCACACAATCTTAACTTTTGTTAAAAATTGTTTGTGTGGCACCGTCAAATGGTTTTCTGGAGTCAAGAAAAAACTGCTTCTACCCGACAGCCTTGATCAATGGCTTTCAGGATGTCATGAAAGAGACGTGCAAGTTGGTTTTCACATTATCGATGTTGTCGGAATTCATTATGGTTGGCATGGATGACATTTTTGGGCTCAGAATATGTTCAGGATTTACAATGGGTGTACATCAATGAGACATAACATTAGTTCACAAATATGAAATGATCACATAGATTCAGTAGTGAGTAAAGCAGGTGGTAGACTTCAGTTTATTGGTAGAATATTTGGGAGTGCTTACAAATCATTTGTGAAACCCATTCTAGAAATTGCTGAAGTTTGTGGAACCCACAACTAACAGAGGACACTGAACATATACGGAGAAGGGCAGTACGAATGGTCACAGGTTTGTTTTATCCGCGGGAGAGTGTCAAGAGAGATACTGAAGGAATTGAAATGGCAGACTCAAAGATAGGAGTAAACTATCCAGAGAAAGAGATTTTCACTCTGCAGCGGAGTGTGCACTGATATGAAACTTCCTGGCAGATTAAAACTGTGTGCCCGATCGAGACTCGAACTCGGGACCTTTGCCTTTCGCGGGCAAGTGCTCTACCATCTGCGCTACCGAAGCACGACTCACGCCCGGTACTCACAGCTTTGCTTCTGCCAGTATCTCGTCTCCTACCTTCCAAACTTTACAGAAGCTCTCCTGCGAAGCTGTGAGTGCCGGGCGTGAGTCGTGCTTCGGTAGCTCTGATGGTAGAGTACTTGCCCGCGAAAGTCAAAGGTCCCGAGTTCGAGTCTCGGTCGTGCACACAGTTTTAATCTGCCAGGAAGTTTCATATCCAGAGAAAGTCTACTAACAAAGTTTCAAGAATTGGTTTCAAATGATTACTCTAGGGACATACTCCAACCCCCTACACATCACTCACACAGGGACCCTGAGAATAAGATTAGAATAATTACTGCATCCACAGAGGCATTCCAACCATCATTCTTCCCACACTACATGTGTGAATGGAACAGGAAGAAACTCTAATCACTGGTGCAACAGGATGTACCCTCTGCCATGCACCTCACAATGGTTCGCAGAGTATAGATGTAAATAACAATTGTTTCTGCTGCTCCCATTTTGTCAATAGGTATGAAGTATGCTGTCTTCCAATCATGGCGAATAATGTTTTTTCCAGGGATCTCTGGTTATTATGATGGAGGCTAATTTACCTGCAAATTACGTATTGAATGGGACAGTGATTCCAATGGTGTCTTAGACTCTTGTTTAATGCCAGCAATTTTAGCTATTTCTCAATGCCATCGACACTAATATCTAGGTCTATATCAATCATCTCTGCAGTGTTGGAGGAATTAAACTGGGGTAGTACTCAATTTCCTTAAAAAAGAAAGATCTGAAGACAATTCCGCAGTCTGAGCAGTACCTATAGTACCACTAACAGCCTCACATTTTACCAGAATTTCTTTACGGTTTGAAAGAGATCTTTTGATAAGTTTTTGCTGTCGTAGTCATTGAAGGCTTCATACACTGCCCTCTTGACAATAAACACGTTTCACTCATTCTCTACCTATAGCCTTA
This sequence comes from Schistocerca americana, assembly GCF_021461395.2. NCBI lineage: Eukaryota > Metazoa > Arthropoda > Insecta > Orthoptera > Acrididae > Schistocerca > Schistocerca americana. Next base: position 525,656,861 of record NC_060124.1, read on the forward strand.
TGCTTTCTTTTAGACCAATCATGCATCAGTTGCTGTTTCTTTAAAGTTTATTTACAGTGACTGTATACCATGCAGCATCCCTTCCATCATGAACTTTTCTGCTAGGTACATAATTATCCAGTACTTGGTCAATCATTCTTTTGCCACATGAGCCACAGTTCTTCTATCTGTTCAAGCTCAACTAGGTAAATATTTTGAGTTCTCTTTTGGGACAGGGTATGGCTGCTTCTTTCACTAAATTATCAAATGTGTAAATTTCCCTGCTCTTTATACCACAATTGCTGTAACTACCTTACAGTCACTAATGCAGTTTCAGCAAAGACTTCCCCAAACAAGGCCTGTCTGCTGCAATTCGATACAATATATTTCCATCACAATTGGGCTTCTAAATTGACTGTTGCAGGTAGCTTTCAGAGCAGGCATTTAGTTATGTTTTACAGGATGTCTTGTCATGTTCACAACTTAGAAAAATAACTATCAAAATAAATTGTTGGATGGTTAAAGCCTTACTCAATAATGACAGTATAACTGGGTAACATTCATTCATATTAGTGAACTGAGGTTCCTCCAAATTTTTCGGTTACATCTAGGACTGAGCAGCTGTCATTAGGAGGAGCAAATCACAGATTCACACCCATCCTTGATTCTTAATCTTGCCCAATCAATCTTGCATGCAGTTTCAATTTTGATTTGAGTTTCTTACCCACTCTGACAAATCCACCTCCATATCCCATTAGACTATTCTTTTGATATATATATTTTGATTTAGACCGAAAGTCTCACAGTTGTCAATTTCCTATCTTAACCAGCTTTCTGGATTACAATTATTACTTTATTTGTAGTTCTAGTATTGTATGAGTTCGACTACTTTCAAAGAGCACTTCAAACTATGTTGTGAATGCTTCAGCAACTCACCACAAAGATTTTTAAGGTTTCATTTGTGTGGACTGTTTCTTTGGGGTTTCCAGTAATTCTTTTGCGTCCCCTACAGTCATCAGTATTTGGATTGTAAAGAGAGTCACATTAAGTTAAAAAAAAAATCACTTCACACAATTAGTCACCTGTGTAGCAGAGTATGGTGTGTAGTGTACCTCTGACCCATTTAAGGGCAACCCTGCAATTCTCAAGCGAATGAGGTAAGTCCATGAAGTCACAGTGTAACTTGTCTGAGAATCTTCTCAGTCTCTCATTCAATTCTTCTATCTGGCTCAGAACCAGAGTCCCCTGACCTATTCTGGCCACAATAGGGCAGGTTGTGAGCTTAGATGACACTCTGCAAGAAAGGCCGATTATCTCAACCCTCCCCACCTGTCGAAGGAATGTTCTCTCAGAGCCCATACAACAGTCATTGTCCATCCCAATGAGCACCAAAATTGGCAGTTGAATGCACCTTGTTCTTTCAAACACTAAAGACAATATAAGGGTGTTACCATTCCCCCACCTCCCTCTGAACTGATACGGACTATACATTTAGATACTGAATCTTGAATTCTACATATACCCTCTCTCCATTAACTCCTTCAAAGAGCAATGACATATTGATGGCATGCAATTAAACCTTGTACATCCATTTGATTAAATTTTACATGGGATGTAAAAACGGTTTCTTACAAGCAACATAAACTGATCCAAATAAAAGTGCTACATGTGTAACTACATGGTAAAAGCCTAATTACTGACAGATTACAGAAATTCATGTACTTTCAAATCTCTCTCTGATAATGGGGCCACTGAAATTACGATGTCTCACAGAAAGGCGGAGGTACGAGGTTTTTATTGCCTATCACCGATATGTTACAAACCTCTTGTAACAATATACACAATAATGTCTTGTCCAAAGATGATGGGTGCATCACTGACTTCCTAACAGTTACAGCCACTCATTCGAACAAGAACTAAGCATAAACAATCCCATCGATTTCGCTGTTAAATTACATTTCATTTTTAATACGATCAACACATTCACAAAGGCGGCAGATTTATGCGGACGACATAATTTATGATTTACAAAGCACTTAATTCAAATGGTGTAATTCTGTACTCATACACAGAGAAATCATTGACAGTTCAGCGCACAAGAATCTCTGCATTAGCGCTAACAAATAATATACTACACCCATGGGAGGATTTCATGTTCCTTCAATAAAGTAAAAATACATACAATTACACCACGTACTACTTTAGTTATAGTGGTTTGTAAATATTTACTGAGAGTCAGAAGCGTTTCACTTTTAAAACCAAACGAAATTGATGAATTATTGCGTGGATTATAACATAAACATACAACTAACAAATTTCCTCCGATTTCAATAAGCGCACAACCTGCTACACTTGCAAAAATAATGCTCCGAACAGTAAAATCTATGCACATACGCACCGCTTAGCAAGGGACGACGGTTAGCAGCATTCGCGAAACACACACCAGCGAACGCTATGCCTCCGTATGTCAAAGGAGCCCATATTTTGCTAAGAAGCGGCTCTTCTCTTTGCCTTTTCCCATCCAGCAACTCCAAAGGAGACGCCATGTTGTTCTGGCTTCAAAGATAGCTAGCTGGTTAGCTCCTAGTGAACTCACTGCGTCACTGCGTCCAGTAGCCGTTCGCGGGAGACTGGCTGGGACCCAGGCCTACGAACTGCACCGATAGATGTCGCACGCACTGCACTAATGGTAAAGATCTGTGTAGCTTTAATTAATGGGTCGTTCGCATACCACGATCTGTCTCCGCGGACATCTGTGCACATCACATATCTGCAGACTGATCGTTGCGTGTGGACAGTAGATTTGCGCAGATATGAGATAGGTGCAAACATGCAAGTTGGAGCTGGAACTTTGAGCAAATTCCTCAAATCTTTGAGCATCTAACACATCTGCGCAGGTAACATGTGAGCAGGATATCACTGCAAATTTGGCATGCGAAACGTGTTTCAGTCAGCTGTTCGTTTAGAAACTTCAGTGTACGTTTCTCATCTGTGTGTGCACAGTGAATTTTAAAATGCCAGATGCACTACTGAATTAATTAAAACGTGTAGGAGTCATACCGGTTTGTGGAAAATTACGAGACATCAATACAGCGATCGAGATAAACTGAAAAGCCAAAGAAAAAAATGGTTCAAATGGCTCTGAGCACTATGGGACCTAACTTCTGAGGTCATCAGTCCCCTAGACTTAGAACTACTTAAACCTAACTAACCTAAGGACATCACATACATCCATGCCCGAGGCAGGATTCGAACCTGCGACCGTAGCGGTCGCGTGGTTCCAGACTGTAGCGCCTAGAACAGCTCTACCACCCCAGCTGGCAGAGCCAAAGAAACTGGTACACCTGTCTAATATCGTGTAGGGCCCTCGAAACCATGTAGAAGTGCTGTAACTTGACTAATGTCTGAAGTAGTGCTGGGGGCAACTGACACTATGAATTCTGCACAGCTATCCATAAATCTGTAAGAGTACAAGGGGGTGGAGACCTCTTCTAAACAGCACGTTGTAAGGTACCCCAGATATACTCAATACTGTTCATGTCTAGGGAATATGGTGGCCAGAGGAAGTTTTTAAACTCAGAATAGTGTTCCTGGAGACACTCTGTAGCAATTATGGACATGTGAGGTGTCGTATTGTCCTGCTGGAATTGCCCAAGTCTGTCGGAATGCACATTGGACATGAATGAATGCAGATGATTAGACATTCTGATGTATGTGTCATCTGTCAGTATGTGTTGTATGTAGACGTCTCAAGGGTCCTATATCACTCCAATTGCACACGCCCCATACCATTACAGAGCCTCCACCAGCTTGAAAGTCCCCTGCTGACATGCAGGGTCCATGGATTTACGAGGTTGTCTCCGTACCCATACACGTCTATCTGCTCGATACAATTTGAAACGGGACTCATCCAGTCAGGCAACATGTTTCCAGTCATCAACAGTCCAATGTCGGTGTTCACGGGCCCAGGTGAGGCGCAATACTTTGTGTTATGCAGTCGTCAAGGATACACGATTGGGCCTTTGATTCGAAAACCCTATATCGATGATGTTTCGTTGAATGGTTCGCACACTGACACTTGTTGATGGCCCAGCATTGAAATCTGCAGAAATTTGTCAGGTTGAATGATTCTCTTCAGTCGTTGTTGGTCCCATTCTTGCAGGATCTTTTACCAGCCACAATGATGTCGTTGATTTGATGTTTTACTGGATTCCTGATATTCACGGTACACTCTTGAAATGGGAAAATCACCTCAGAGGTGCTGTGTCCCATCACTCGTGCGCTGACTGAAAGATCACGTTCAAACTCACTTAAATCTTGATAACCTGCCATTTTAGCAGCAGTAACCAGACTAACAACTGCACGAGCCACTTGTTATATAGGTGTTGCCAACTGCAGCGCCTTATACTGGCTGTTTGCATATTTCTGTATTTGAATACGCACGCCTATACCAGTTACTTTGGTACTTTACTGTAAGAAGGAAGCTGCTTACAGTTCTGTAGTAGAGAAATTACGACACACTGACCCTACAGCAGACAAGCAAACAGTACTAAAAAATAAATAAATACGTTGCAGACTGCTTATGAACATGAGCTAAGCAAAGTAACGAAATGCATTCACACTTTTCGTCAAACTGAGGTGACACTAGCATGTGGATAACTTACCAAAATTTTCAGTTCTGCCTGCTTTAGTTAGAATTCTCTCTACATATGCTTTCATTGATCAAATATTAAATGCTCTGAATAACCAAACATTACCCACTGGGATTTTTTGTGATCTCTCAAAGGCTTTCGACTGTGTGAATCACAAAATTCTTCTAGATAAGCTTAAGTATTGTGGCGCAAGTGGGACAATGCACAAATGGATTAATTCTCATTTAGCTAGAAGAATGCAGAAGTCTTCTAACTTGGGAGGTATCAAGAACCCATGGGGTTCAGTCTTGAGTCCCTTATTGTTCTTAATAAGCTGTATATCAATGACTTGTCACTCTATACTCATGAAGATGCAAAGCTAATTTTTTTCTGATAATAAAATTATAGTAATCACACCCAAGAAACAGGAATTAGCCAAGGAAATTGTAAATAATGTCTTTCAAAAACTTATTAAGCAGTTTTCTGCAAATGGACACTCACTAAATTTTGAGAAAAGACACTAACACAGCAGTGTAGAGTAAATGACATAACACCATTGATAAATATAGGTTTTGAACAGAAGTCTATTGCTAAGGCAGAATATTCAAAATTTCTGGATGTGTGCATCGATGAAAATTTGTATTTGAAGAAACACATTGATGATCTGCTGAAATGTTTAGGTTCAGCTAATTATGCTACTAGTGTTGTTGCAAATTTTGGTGATAAACAAATCAGTAAATTTCCTATTATGTCTGTTTTCATTCACTGCTTTTGCATTCCATCATTTTTTGGGATAATTCATCATTAATAGAAAAAGTATTCATTGCACAAAAACATGTAATCAGAATAATAGCTGGAGCATATCCAAGATCACCTTGCAGATGTTTCTTTAAGGAAATCGTGATATTCACAGTACCTTCGCAATACATATATTCACTTATGAAATTTGTTGTTAATGACTCATCCCAGTTCAAAAAAATAGCAAAGTGCATAGCTACACACTAGAAAAAAGGATGATCTTCACTATTCTCGGTTACATCTGACTTTGGCACAGAAAGGGGTGACTTGTGTCACCATAAAAATCTTTGGTCAATTACCAAATAGCATTAAGAGTGTAACAGACAGCCAAACAACATTTAAAAACAAATTAAAAGAATTTCTGAATGTTAACTCCTTCTACTGAATAGATGAATTTTTAGGTATGAAGTAGTAATATATATATAGAATGAGACGTTACGTAACATTACATTAATATTTGTTTCATAGATCATGAATACCCCTTGCCCCCACAAGCTGCTCCATCTGCGGTCCACACCCACAGCCACATGTTGGTGTCAGCGGTCACAGAGACACTAGCGTCGACATCTGCAATGGCGTTGATGTAAGTTCTCTGTCTGCCCTGGTTGTCAGCTCGTTTTGTTTGTTGATAACGTCCTTAATTGAACTCAGTGCTGGTGTCCAAGCCTTGCTAAGATTATAGCTGCAATCAGTTTAGACTATGTTTACACCTGGCCAACAATTTTAATTCCTGGACCTGGGATTGGATTGATGGTGTTACCTGGGTGACAGCCGATTCCACCTATAGAAAGGCCATAGGGCATCAAATATCAAAATTCTCACGCCTCGCTGACAAACCATCACAGGAGACACCATGCAAGATGGTCATGAATCTGACTGACATGGAGCTTATACACTCCTGGAAATTGAAATAAGAACACCGTGAATTCATTGTCCCAGGAAGGGGAAACTTTATTGACACATTCCTGGGGTCAGATACATCACATGATCACACTGACAGAACCACAGGCACATAGACACAGGCAACAGAGCATGCACAATGTCGGCACTAGTACAGTGTATATCCACCTTTCGCAGCAATGCAGGCTGCTATTCTCCCATGGAGACGATCGTAGAGATGCTGGATGTAGTCCTGTGGAACGGCTTGCCATGCCATTTCCACCTGGCGCCTCAGTTGGACCAGCGTTCGTGCTGGACGTGCAGACCGCGTGAGACGACGCTTCATCCAGTCCCAAACATGCTCAATGGGGGACAGATCCGAAGATCTTGCTGGCCAGGGTAGTTGACTTCCACCTTCTAGAGCACGTTGGGTGGCACGGGATACATGCGGACGTGCATTGTCCTGTTGGAACAGCAAGTTCCCTTGCCGGTCTAGGAATGGTAGAACGATGGGTTCGATGACGGTTTGGATGTACCGTGCACTATTCAGTGTCCCCTCGACGATCACCAGTGGTGTATGGCCAGTGTAGGAGATCGCTCCCCACACCATGATGCCGGGTGTTGGCCCCGTGTGCCTCGGTCGTATGCAGTCCTGATTGTGGCGCTCACCTGCACGGCGCCAAACACGCATACGACCATCATTGGCACCAAGGCAGAAGCGACTCTCATCGCTGAAGACGACACGTCTCCATTCGTCCCTCCATTCACGCCTGTCGCGACACCACTGGAGGCGGGCTGCACGATGTTGGGGCGTGAGCGGAAGACGGCCTAACGGTGTGCGGGACCGTAGCCCAGCTTCATGGAGACGGTTGCGAATGGCCCTCGCCGATACCCCAGGAGTAACAGTGTCCCTAATTTGCTGGGAAGTGGCGGTGCGGTCCCCTACGGCACTGCGTAGGATCCTACGGTCTCGGCGTGCATCCGTGCGTCGCTGCGGTCCGGTCCCAGGTCGACGGGCACGTGCACCTTCCGCCGACCACTGGCGACAACATCGATGTACTGTGGAGACCTCACGCCCCACGTGTTGAGCAATTCGGCGGTACGTCCACCCGGCCTCCCGCATGCCCACTATATGCCCTCGCTCAAAGTCCGTCAACTGCACATACGGTTCACGTCCACGCTGTCGCGGCATGCTACCAGTGTTAAAGACTGCGATGGAGCTCCGTATGCCACGGCAAACTGGCTGACACTGACGGCGGCGGTGCACAAATGCTGCGCAGCTAGCGCCATTCGACGGCCAACACCGCGGTTCCTGGTGTGTCAGCTGTGCCGTGCGTGTGATCATTGCTTGTACAGCCCTCTCGCAGTGTCCGGAGCAAGTATGGTGGGTCTGACACACCGGTGTCAATGTGTTCTTTTTTCCATTTCCAGGAGTGTAGATGAGGTGGTTTAAGTTCTGGAGAAGGGACTTAACTTTCCTCCCACCCTAAGTACAAACTGTTTGCGGACATTGTCAGTGCAGTTGAACAAGTTGTTGCGTGACTACCACCTGAAGCAACTGAAGAAGTACGTCGTGAAACCCGCCGTGCTCTGATGAGAACTAAGCCTAAAAGGTCAAACGTCAGCACCAGGGAGGGGGTGGCTATTCGGAACCTGAGAGAACGCCCTAAGATTGATGTCTTACTTGCAGACAAAGGCAATGCTACTGTTGTTCTTTCCCACAAGGACTACATTGAAAAGATGCAGAGCCTGCTAGATAACGACTCCTATAGGAAGATCAATGCTGACCCCACAAAGAAGATAGAGAACTAGACTAGGGCTCTTCTCAAGGACGCGGATTTACCAGAGGTTGTAGCCAAGAAGCTGTTACCTCAAGGACCTGTACCGCTAAGACTTTATGGACTCCCTAAAGTTCACAAAGATGGGGTGCCATTGCGCTTCATTGTCAGCAACGTTACGGCACCTACACATTTGCTGGCAAAATACCTCACGGGAATACCCTTATGTGGGTAAATGCACTCACAATATCCGCAATTCTGTGGATTTTGTAATGATGTGGAATCTACTTCATATCTAAAAATACATCTGTTGACTAGGAGGAGCTGTCATTCAGAAATTCTTTCGATTTGTTTTCGCCATCTGTCAGACGTTTTAGGGGACATTACATGTCCTATGCCGCCAATGTTAAATTATCGAATTTTATGACCCATTATTTTGGAAACTTTTTAAGACACCTGCTTAAAATTTTCCATAATTATTGAATCACCTTTCTAGATACAATGAACTAGAATTATTACTAAAACAGTATTGTGGGACATGTTTTTTTTCAAACACTCAATTTTTTGACAGAATTTTGTAAATAAATGAACATAAAAAGAAAGCAACTCAGGATATTTTAATTGTTCTAGTTCCATACGTGTTGAATCTCACACTTGGCATGCTGTGAAAATTTCTTGTCTCTACCATCAGTACTTTTTAGAAAATGGGTCATTTATTGCAAAAAATGTAGTTCAGAGATATTGAGGTTTAAAACATTTTTTTATTACAAATTCTTATGCAGACTTACATTTCTGCGTCTTTTATGCACTAGAATTGCTCTGGGCCATAGTCTGTGTCTTACTCAGTGTCACAACAGCCCAATGTTTGCTTCCTCCTTTTCTTTCTTGCTTCTTTTCTCATTTGCTGAACAGCTAACTCTTCTTTACGTACACGAAGCTCATCCAGTTCCGCAGTCTTTTAGCTGCGTTCTGTCAAAATCTTACCCATAACGTCTCCAGAACCTTAAGTCCTTCATAGTTCCCACCATTAAAAGTTATTACAGCATCAGACACTGCTAACTTTAGAGCCATAAGGCCAACGAATACATTTTAGGCACACGGCACCACACAACATTATTGAAGGACTCATTCACATTCTGGGTCTTCCCATGAAAACACTTTGTAAACCTCAGTAACTTAGGATTTACCAAATCTCTGTAAATAGGTTTGATTGCCTCCATTACTGCCAAGGGAAGTGAACTTTTATGTGTAAATTCATACAGGGTGCCAGAAAGTTCAGCTTGCCTATATTTACACCAAGTGTTCGGTGGAGGTGGACACAATGCATGGCATGGCTTTTCATCGGTTGATATTCTATGAAAGAAAGTGCTCCACACAGCTCTTTTCATCTTCTCTAAATTGTCACAGTTATCTCTAATGGCCTACAATTAGTCATTTTATTTACGTATAAGAAGCAATAGAAGTTAGCTTACTATAAAAATAGCCTATAATCACACTAATTTCAACGAAAACTAGTATCAGAAACAAAGGACTGATCTGTGTATTCGTAATGCCAATTGCTGAGACGTAGCAGCAGGCACAAAACAAAGCAATGCACACCCTTCTAGACTGTGTAGTTCTCAAGATATGACTGCTCAACTGTGGCAGTATGTGTGTAGCCGCGAAATTTGACATTCACAAGTCAACATTCAAAATATTAGTTCAAGGTTTCACAGTTGTCTGATTTTAATGTATTATATACCAAAATGTTCAGGAAAGTCCAAAGTACATTATGTAGTAGAAAACAGAAAATGTCAAATTTCAACGAATTTCACGTACAGTGTCCCTTTAATGCTGTTTGGTGAATGTGGCAGCATATTCACCCCTTTCTGTGCTAGAGGGCCGGTTTTACAATCTCTGGTCAGCAGCCAGTTAAGTGCTATTTTCAGAATAGCGCCAGAAACGCGTTATACGATACCGGAAAAGATCCTAGCTGGAGAGTAAACTAGGGATAAGTTAACAGACGATTTCTGGCCGGTTAGCGAGCTTAAGCAGGGAATAAGTTTGCAAAAGGGCAGGAATAGTGACAGATTCAGACAGCGATGATGATATTTTGGCTGAAGTGTTCATGAAAATGAGAAAGGAGAAGAAAATGAGACGAAACCGATTCCGAATTTGTATTCATATTTCGCTTATCAAAGAAAAAAAAATGTTCAAATGTGTGTGAAATATTATGGGACTTAACTGCTAAGCTCATCAGTCCCTAAGACTACACACTACTTAACCTACATTATCTTAAGGACAAACACACATCCATGCCAGAGGGAGGACTCGAACCTCCGCTGGGACCAGCCTCACAGTCATGACTGCAGATCCCATAGACCACTCAGCTAATCCCGCGCGGCTGCTTATCAAAGAAAGCCATGCTTCGTCTTTTCGATCTTGTATGTGAGAAACTGGAGCATATGACGGACAGATGAGACTATTTCTCTGTTTTCTTCAATAATACTGTTTATTTGTAGTAATATGCATTTGATTTCAATACTTCGTTAATTCTGTCGTGTTATTTGTGTAAATCAGGCACATTAAAATGACGATTCGTGCAAAAATAGTCTTGTTTATCTGGTGTGTGGTACAATTGCTGCAGTAGTGGAAAGGATTGTTTCGTTGCATTTAGCAAGCAGTGCTGTAATGGACTTCAACAAATCGAAAAACCGCACCTGTTATGTGTACCATTTGCTTTAACAGCTTTTTTCTGTTTCAGACAAAACATAGATTTTTCGAGATTTTTCGGACTGCAGAACGTTTTGATAAAACAGTAGTGTCCCAGCCACATTCTGTCAATAGCAGAAAATATTATTCCATTCAGTTTGTATTGGGAATTTCCCTTTTTGTAAACACTACAGCAGTGTCAGAAAAACTTTCCACCTTTCAGTGAAAAGGCTGCATTAATGCTTCAAAACAACAACATTGTCTTCCACATACCATTATTCACTGAAGCCTGTGAACTATTTAAGCTTACCAATGCTAAGTTTAACATAGTAAGATTAAGAGGAAAGTTAGCCTTTTCAGCTGTTAGTGTTCTCTACATACGAACACCCACATTATTCATAAAATGGGAAGGGCTTATTTCAATAGTGGTACAAGTCCATTTTTGTTTGTTGTGAGATACAGAGTCCTAAAGTTAAAAGAGTGCTGAAAAATGTGCAGTTGAGATACCAGAAGTATTCAAGCATATGGCTTCTTGCTAGAGATGAACCTTTCTTTCTGTTTGTTTGGATCATTAATTTCAGAAGCATTATAGGCAGAAAAGTGGAGATAATGGACTTGTACCACTATTGAAATAAGCCCTTCATATGTATAAGAGCAGAACAGGAAGCCACATAGTTGTAGAATGTAGAAGGAGTGAATGGAATGCTATGTTCCTAACTTCCCTTAAATATGAAGTTATTTTCAGTGTCCTCCTATATATCAAATTGTAGCTAGTTGAAGGCCACTCAAATTAATATATCTTAACATTGTACTTGTGTGAAGTACCATTTTCTGAACTTCATGGGTTATTACGATTATTTAATGTAACAAAAAGTTCGATAGAACACTAATATCACGAGTTCACTCAGCCACATATGTAGCAGAAAATTTTGTTAACTCTTATCTCCCACTGGAACAACAACTTTCCACCTTTTAGTGAATGCTTCAGAGCAACAAAATTGCCAACCACCTCGCATTATTCCCATAAACATGTAAATTATTTGTGGTTACTCAGGCTAAGTTTAACACAGTAAAATTAACAGGAGAGTCAGTTTTTTTAAAAAAAGAAAGCTATAGCAGATAGCTGTTGTACTTCTCAGTTATTAATGTTACCCACATACCTACATCCATATTTATCATAAAATAATTGTAATCTTTGTGTTATAAGAACGTAGGTACTTGTCATTCAGCTAACACAAATGTTTAGTTATTGAATCTATATAATCAGAGCAATGGAATGAGTTACACTTTTAAATCTCCCTTGAGTTATCTCATGTCATTCTTTCTTTCTTGCAGAACTGACTCTGGTCCACCAATAATATTTTCATTGAATGAGACTGAAGCAGTTTTCGTGTTTTGTGCTACCCTCTTGAACTCACTTACAGTATCTACCAGCCTCAAAGTATCCTCAAGCGATTAGTTTTGCGGTCTGGAACGCTTATCACTCATGTTTGACATGCTATTTCTGAAGAAAACGACTATGTAAATATGAAATGACATACACAAAAATACCCAGGGTGCACTTCAGTCGTTGCCAATATAACTGGACGTGAACGCTATTTCGGGAATAATTGGGGAATAAAGTGGCATTGTACAATGTGCACTTCAAGTTAACCCATGGTTAGCCTATTCCACGGTTAGCTAACCCTTGATTTATCCTGAGATTGTACAAAGCGCCCAAAGTCAGATTTAACCCAGAATGGTGAAGATAATTTCTTTTTCTAGTGTTGTAGCTATGCACTTTGCTACTATTTTTGAATTGGGGTCTGTTATTAATAACCAAGTTCATAAGTGAATACATAAATTGTGAAGATACTGTAAATATCCCAAGTTCCTTAAACAAATGTCTGTAAGGTGATCTTGGGTGGGCTCCAGCTATTATTCTGATTACATGCTTTTATGCAACGAATACGTTTTCTCCTAATGATGAATTGCGCCAAAGTATGACGCTATATGAAAGCAGTGGCCAATAAGAGGTCTTTTTAGAGCTCCGAATATAGTATGGGAAAAAATATGCTACAGTTTCATTTCACAAACAGCTGCACATAGAAGGCAGAGCAGCTACAACAGACGTACGATTAAAAAAAAGCAAAAGGAAACACATGAATATTACACCAAAGAAAGGTAGCAGAGGCTACGGATTTGTGGTGTCCCATACAGGGAATGTAAGTTTCAAGCTGTGTAGAATGAAATACACAAATTGATGAGGTTGTCAACAGAAGGATACCACAGTAAGCTCTGCTCAAATGCAACATTTCTACAAACAATAGTATTTCACCAAATGTAGCTGTATTGTAGATGGTGAATTGTAAATAGACACAAAATGTAGAAGCAACTGTGAAATGTGATATGATTTTTCAAATAGTTGGACTTTTCAGTCTCTCCAACAAACTGTGACAACAAAGCACCATGGAAATTGATCTGACTGAAAATTCTGAGAGGTGTTACTGCGTATCTTGCTGTTATATTTACATCTGAGAATAATTAATTCATTACATCAGAAATGGGTGTTCTACAGAAAATATCCTTGCTGAATTATTGAACACTATTTGTGCATCCACTTTTCCATCCTGTGGCACAAACACTCACACACACACACACACACACACACACACACACACACACACACACACACACACACACACACATATATATATATATATATATATATATATATATATATATATATATATATATATATATATATATATACAGGGTGAGTCACCTAACATTACCACTGGATATATTTCGTAAACCACATCAAATACTGACGAATCGATTCCACGGACCGAACGTGAGGAGAGGGGCTAGTGTAATTGGTTAATACAAACCGTAAAAAAATGCACGGAAGTATGTTTCTTAACACAAACCTACTTTTTTTTTTAAAGGAACCTCGTTAGTTTTGTTAGCACATCTGAACATATAAACAAATACGTGCCGTTTGTTACATTGTAAAATGTTAATTACATCCGGAGATATTGTAACCTAAAGTTGATACTTGAGTACCACTCCTCCGCTGTTCGATCGTGTGTATCGGAGAGCACCGAATTACGTAGGGATCCAAAGGGAACGGTGATGGACCTTAGGTACAGAAGAGACTGGAACAGCACATTATGTCCACATGCTAACACCTTTCTATTGGTCTTTTTCACTGACGCACATGTACATTACCATGAGGGGTGAGGTACACGTACACACGTGGTTTCCGTTTTCAATTACGGAGTGGAATAGAGTGTGTCCCAACATGTCAGGCCAATAGATGTTCAATGTGGTGGCCATCGTTTGCTGCACACAATTACAATCTCTGGCGTAATGAATGTCGTACACGCCGCAGTACATCTGGTGTAATGTCGCCGCAGGCTGCCACAATACGTTGTTTCATATCCTCTGGTGTTGTAGGCACATCACGGTACACATTCTCCTTTAACGTACCCCACAGGAAGAAGCCCAGAGGTGTAAGATCAGGAGAACGGGCTTCATCGGTAAACAGGTAGAACTGCAACGCATTCTCTGTTAATGTCCATTGACAGAATTTCACTCGATGATTAAAGTCATCACCTTCTAATTGCTGATGTAGCGACACATGAAACGGGTGAAAGCGGTGACGATGCAGTATGCGCATGACACTACTTTGACTCAGTCCACAGGCTCTCGCAATGTCCCGTGTACTCATGTGTGGGTTCATGGCAACAGCAGCTAGCACACCAACTGCACCCGCTTCTCCTGTGACGGGCCTGTTACGGACCGGTTTGCGTGCTACGACCATACCTGTTGCATACAGTTGACGGTAGATGTTTTGCAATGTGCGGCACGTTGGATGCTCTCTGTCCGGGTACCGTTCTGCATACACCCTGCAGGCTTCAGCTGCATTTCGTCGACACTCGCCATAGATGAGTATCATCTCCGCCTTTTCAGAGTTCGAATACACCATGGACACAGTTCCTACAACACTACACTATCACAGACGTCTGGTAACACGGTGTACTACAGTTGGTCTGCGTGCGGAGACGAATGCAGAATAACAATAGCAGCAAGCGCTACATGCGGACACTGCGACAGCTAGACCAAACCACAACAGTGCACTACAGCCACACTCGAAAACACGGTCGTCATCGTAAACATGTCCCTGCAGATGCTGCTCGCCGACCGTGGCCCGTGTTTGTTACAACACGCAACTGAACGTCGGAGGTTTCAAGCGTCAACTTTAGGTTACAATATCTCCGAATGTAATTAACCTTGCTACAATGCAACAAACGGCACTGATTACGTATTTGTTTATATGTTCAGATGTGCTAACAAAACTGACGTGGTTCCATTTAAAAAAACGTAGGTTTGTGTTAAAAAATATACTTCTGTGAATTTTTGTATGGTTTGTATTAAACAATTACACTAGCCCCTCTCCTCACGTTCGGTCTGTGGAATCGGTTCGTCCGTATTTGATGTGGTTTACGAAATATATCCAGCGGTAACGTTAGGTGACTCACCCTGTATATACATATATACACAGGGTGTTACAAAAAGGTACGGGCAAACTTTCAGGAAACATTACTCACACACAAATAAAGAAAAGATGTTATGTGGACATGTGTCCGGAAACGCTTAATTTCCATGTTAGAGCTCATTTTAGTTTCGTCAGTATGTACTGTACTTCCTCGATTCACCGCCAGTTGGGCCAATTGAAGGAAGGTAATGTTGACTTCAGTGCTTGTGTTGACATGCGACTCATTGCTCTACAGTACTAGCGTCAAGCACATCAGTACGTAGCATCAACAGGTTAGTGTTAATCACGAACGTGGTTTTCCAGTCAGTGCAATGTTTACAAATGCGGAGTTGTCAGATGCCCATTTGATGTATGGATTAGCACGGGGCAATAGCCGTGGCGCGGTACGTTTGTATCGTGACAGATTTCCAGAACGAAGGTGTCCCGACAGGAAGACGTTCGAAGCAATTGATCGGCGTCTTAGGGAGCACGGAACGTTCCAGCCTATGACTCGCGACTGGGGAAGACCTAGAACGACGAGGACACCTGTAATGGACGAGGCAATTCTTCGTGCAGTTGACGATAACCCTAATGTCAGCGTCAGAGAAGTTTCTGCTGTACAAGGTAACGTTGACCACGTCACTGTTTGGAGAGTGCTACGGGAGAACCAGTTGTTTCCGTACCATGTACAGCGTGTGCAGGCACTATCAGCAGCTGATTGGCCTCCACGGGTACACTTCTGCGAATGGTTCATCCAACAATGTGTCAATCCTCATTTCAGTGCAAATGTTCTCTTTACGGAAGAGGCTTTATTCCAACGTGATCAAATTGTAAATTTTCACAATCAACATGTGTGGGCTGACGAGAATCCGCACGCAATTGTGCAATCACGTCATCAACTCAGATTTTCTGTGAACGTTTGGGCAGGCATTGTTGGTGACGTCTTGATTGGGCCCCATGTTCTTCCACCTGCGCTCAATGGAGCACGCTATCATGATTTCATACGGGATACTCTACCTGTGCTGCTAGAACATGTGCCTTTACAAGTACGACAAACATGTGGTTCATGCACGATGGAGTTCCTGCACATTTCAGTCAAAGTGTTTGTATGCTTCTCAACAACAGATTCGGCGACCGATGGATTGGTAGAGGCGGACCAATTCCATGGCCTCAACGCTCTCCTGACCTCAACCCTCTTGACTTTCATTTATGGGGGCATGTGAAAGCTGTTGTCTACGCAACCCCGGTACCAAATGTAGAGACTCTTCGTGCTCGTATTGTGGACGGCTGTGATACAATACGCCATTCTCCAGGGCTGCATCAGCGCATCAGGGATTCCATGCGACAGAGGGTGGATGCATGTATCCTCGCTAACGGAGGACATTTTGAACATTTCCTGTAACAAAGTGTTTGAAGTCACGCTGGTACGTTCTGTTGCTGATTAATGTGATTTGAAGAGAAGTAATAAAATGAGCTCTAACATGGAAAGTAAGCGTTTCCGGACAAATGTCCACATAACATATTTTCTTTCTTTGTGTGTGAGGAATGTTTCCGGAAAGTTTGGCCGTACCTTTTTGTAACACCCTGTATATATAATGTTTCTGTGATGATGTGAATATTAATTATATATATGACGAATAAGGCTCCAACCTTTGCAATAAGCAACCATTATCTTTTTTATAATTTTAGGTTGGAAATTTATCTATGGCACATATCAAATTGGAGGTTGTTGTTATTGTATCTTACCCTAAATGTTTGAGGAACATAACACACAAAATTTTGGCTTGTGCAATCATCTCTAGCAGCTATATTTAATCTGGGAGGGAAGGAAAAATAACTGGAGGCATGACAACTTCACTGTGTTCGTCCTTTTTTTGTACAGTCATCTCAAATAAGATCTGTCAGTTCTAATTTCCGAATAAAAATACTTGTTCTAAAATATGAAAAATTAGCAGAGTTGCAGATGGTGGATCTTTGAAAGTAGCTAGACAAGAACCAAAGATGGTAGTAGGAAGAACTTTATGGGTTAAAAGTAGATAATAAATCTCAAATTAGGATCATAAATTAAAAATAAAAACAAATAATTTCAGAATAAAAATATAAACTATACATCTGGGAGGGAAGGGAAAATAACTGGAGGCATGACAACTTCACTGTGTTCGTCCTTCTTTTGTCCAGTCATCTCAAATAAGATCTGTCAGTTCTAATTTCCGAATAAAAATACTTGTTCTAAAATATGAAAAATTAGCAGAGTTTCAGATGGTGGATCTTTGAAAGTAGCTAGACAAGAACCAAAGAAGGCAGTAGGAAGAACTTTATGGGTTAAAAGTAGATAATAAATCTCAAATTAGGATCATAAATTAAAAATAAAAACAAATAATTTCAGAATAAAAATATAAACTATACATTTGTTTATTTTATTTTCAGTTAATTACATCAGAGAAATGAAATAATTAGAAAAACTGTCTCTTGTGCATGTTGTTTAGTATCACACACATCCTTTCTAATCGTCCTGCTGGCTGTCCCCCTGCCAATACGAATGAAGTCTCCAATGGACAGAAGGAAATTACCAGAGGCAAAATATTTGGGTGTCTGTAGTAACTGGTTCATTGATGGAGCAGATTCATCTTTGAAAGAACAGAATAAATTACATGAGACAAATCAAGACAAATTTAAAAACATTATTTGCCAGCCATTCCTTCTAGTGTTATGATTATATAGATTCAATAATGGAACATTTGTCTTAACTGAATGACAAGTACCTATGTTCTTATAAACACAAAGATAACAAATACTTTATGATAAATATGAATGTGGTTATGTGGATCATACTAATAACTGAGGAATACAACAGCCATCTGATGTAACTTTCTTAAAACAGACTGACTTCCCTGTTAATTTTCCTGTGTTACACTTGGCTTGAGTGTACACAAATAATTTACATGTTTATGGGAATAATGCGAGGTGGTAGACAATTTTGTTGCTCTGAATCTCTCATTAAAAGATGGAAAGTTGTTGTCCCAATGGGAGATAAGAGTGAATAATATTTTCTGCTATATATATGTCTGAGTGAACTTGGGACATTAGTGCACTATCAGACGTTTTGTTACATTAAACACTCATAAAACATCATGAAGTTCAGAAAAATGGTACTTTACACAAGTACACTATAATATATTTCAATTTATCTTCAGCTAGCAACAGTTAGATATAAAGGAGGACACTGAACATAACTTGATGCTGAAGGAAAGTTAAAAACATAGCATTCCAGGCACTCCTTCCACATTCTACACCTTTGCAGATTCAGTAACTAGATTCCTGTTGTGCACTTATATCATTCAAATATAACTATTATTTTATGATAACTATGCGTGGACTTAATGGATAATATTATTAATCGAGAAACACAAAAGCTATGTTTCATAGCTGAGGAAATATCAGCTTTTTAAAAAGATCCTAACTTTCCACTTAATTTACTGTGCTAAACTTAGCCTGTCTAAGAACAAATTCACAGGCTTCAGTTATTAATGTTATGTGGGAGACAATGTTGCTACTCTGAAGCATTCATAGGTTGTGATCATAATATTTTCACTAAAATGTGGAAAGTTGTTCTGACACTATTGTGGTGTTTACAAAAATGAGTTTTCCCAATAGAAAACAGCGTGGAACAACATTTTTCGCTGTTGATGTAATGTGGCTGAGTGGAACTGGGACGCTATACGTTGTATCAAAACGTTATGCAACACGAGAAATTGATGTTTTGTCTAAAACAGGAGAAGCTATTAATATAAACATTTCATGCAACTGGTGTAGCTTTTCGATTTGGCTAAGTCTATTATGGCACTGTCTGCCAAATAAGACGAAACAGTTCCTTCCATAACTGCAGCGAAATAAACAAGAATATTTTACATGAATCACCATTTCAGTGTTCCTGACTTAAATAAACAACACGACGGAATTAACGAAGTACTGAAATCAAGTGCATATTACTGGAAATAAACAGTACTACTTAAGAAGAGAGAGAATTAATCTCACCTGTCCCTTATATGCTCCAGTTTCTGACGGACAAGACTGAAAAGACATAGTACGGTTTTCTTTGACAAGCGAAATCTGGATATAAATTCGGAATCGGCCTCGTCTAACTTTTTCTTCCTTCCTCATTCTCAGGTACAGTTCAGACACAATTTCGTCATTGTTGTCTGCATCTGACACTATTTCTGTCATCTTGGCAACTTACTCCTCAGTTAAGCTCGCTAACTGGTCAGAAATCGGCGGTAAACTTATTTCTAGTTTATTCTCTGGTTACTCGTTATTCTGGGTTCGTACAACGTGTTTCTCGCCCTGTTCCGAGAACAGAGCTTAATAGTCTGCTAACCGGAAATGTGCAACCGGCACTGTGTTATCCCGAGCTTATTCTCCGGTTAGGCGTTATTCCGGGTTCGTATAACGCGTTTCTCGAGCTATTCCGAGAACGGAGCTTAACCTAGGGCTGTGCAAAAGATACTCGTGTTCTAACAGGTTCGTGGTTTCCCGATACGCCGCAGCTTTCGATACAGAATCGAGCTTGTTCGAACAATCACATCACAAAAGTTCCTGGTAGATTAAAACTGTGTGACGGACAAAGACTCGAACTCGGAACTTTTACCTTACCTGGGCAAGTGCTCTGCCAACTGAGCTACCCAAGCACGACTCACGCCCCGTCCTCACAGCCTTAATTCTGCCAGTACCTCGTCTCCTACCTTCAAAACTTCGCAGAAGCTCTCCTGCGCACCTTGCAGAACTAGCACTCCTAGAAGAAAGGATACTGCGGAAACATGGCTTTGCCACAGCCTTGAGGATGTTCCCAGGATGAAATTTTCACTCTGTAACAGAGTGGACCCTGAAGGTCCCGAGTTGTAGTCTCAGTTGGGCACACAGTTTTCATCTGCCAGGAAGTTTCATGTCAGTGTACACTCCGCTGCAGAGTGAAAATTTCATTCTGGAACCACGTCACATTTTACTCGCTTGCCTCATGTGCAAATGATGCGAAAGAAATAATAAACTAGCCACTGTAAGCTAAGGCACAGCACAAATTTCTCTGTTTCGTGAAACAGTGAAGGAAACAGCACAGACTCTTATTGTGCTTGAACAATATTAAAATACCTTTTTCTCAGACAGTATGTATGGATATATAAAAATTTATGGCGATTTTCAAGTAAAGATAACAAAGACAAAAATGTTGTTCTTAAAAAAATATTGCTTGACTGAATTCAGTATAAAATAGTATATAACATTATAAAGATTTTACTCAGTTTGAGAAAAAAAAGTAGCAACATTCAGATGGAATAATCAAGACAACTAATCAGGAATTAGATGTTGAAAAAACGAATGCATCATTACAAAGTGATTGTAATTTTTATCGCGAGGATAAATTACAGTGGAGTGACCCTTCTTGCAGATAGTACCATCAGACCTCACCAGATCGCAGGACGACAGGAAGCTCGAGAATTACACAAAATCATGGTGCCAATATTTTATTTATTTAGTAGTTGGTGTTGTTACGTGGGCCTTACACCCTTGAAGATACTTTACTCCATGTTTCACAGTTTTCTTTATTGTCAAAATCCATAGCGCATTAAAAACGTTAAGACAGCACATCGTGATAGTACCAACAAATGTCAGTAGATCAAGCCCGATCAAAAGATCGAACAGAACCGAAGATTTCCCGAACTACGAGGTAAACTGCTCGAATACTTCGAGTTGTGTTCAAGCACAGCCGTAACTTAACTGGCTGCTAACTGGAGATTGAACAAGACTGAGATAACCTTTCGATACTATGAGTGTAGAGATCACTTGGTTTCGAGGCAGAGAACTTGTCAAGCCATGTTCAAAACGCATTTTCATCCAGAAAGGAAGTTCCTAGAAGGTTGTTCAATAGAGAGCGGAAAAGGTAAAAATCTAAGGGCGCAAGATCAGATGAATAACATGGGTGTGGAATGAATTCCTAACCCAACTCCTGTACAGTAATTTTTTTCAGTCTAACGGAATGCAGGAGGGTGGTATCAAGGAGTATGATCACATCACGCAGTCTTACTGGTCGTTGTTCTTAGATTACATCTGCAAGACTTCTCAGTAGTTGACGATAATTGTCACTTTGGGAAAGCAATTCATAGCACACCACACTATCATTGTTCCAAATCAGATGCATAATGTTATCTTTTGTGAATGCACGCAGGTCTTTGCATGAGGAATTGCAGCTTTGTTTGGGCTTAGGGGGGGGGGGGGGGGGTAGGACGTCAAACGGGCCGACTTGAAGCAGGAGAGGCACCAAAGAAAATTTTAATTTCCACTGTCTGTACATTTACAAATAAACTCTTAAAACTTCGTCAGCAGGACCAGGAAGGTTTCGGGATTCACATTCATACCAGTGGAAGTTCAAAAACGCAACAAAATAATCTTTTTACATGTGAATTTTCATGATTTTTTCACTTACTATTGGCTGCATTTGTTGCTATAGGCACAGTTCTCTTCATAAGTAAGAGAGATTCTTCGATGAATTTTGCACAGCATGCCAGCCATACTTACAGTTGTGTGAAACTCTAGAATTTATTTAATTTATGAAAAATTGAATGATCTGTTACAGTTTAGACTTGATGTTTGTAAAAAACTCTAATTGTATAGTTAATTATCTCGATTTTAACCACAGTTTTAATAGATTTGGAAAATTCTAGAGTTTCATACACCTGTAAGTCTTCATCGAAGAATTTCTCTTACTTATGAAGAGAAGTGTACGTATAGCAGCAAATGCAGTAAGTGAAAAAATGATGAAATTTCACATGTAAAAAAAATTATTTTATTATGTTTTTGAACTTCGACTACTATGAGTGTGAATCCTGAATCGTTCCTTGTCAAGCTGACAAAGTTTTATGAATTCATTTATAAAAGTATAAACAGTGAAAATTAAAATGTCCTGTGGTGCTTCTCCTGCTCCAAGTCGGCCCGTTTGACGTCCTACCTCCCTTAACCATTTCTTCCTTTTCCTTCACATATGGCCACCTGCTGATTTTTGTGATTTTAGCTTAGAGCATGCAGTATCCGTACATCCAATTTTGGAACCTTCCCCATTGCATGCAAATGTCACATGATGGTGAAATGAACACAGTTTATCGCATTAGTAGTAGAACAAAAAAAGTGTCACCCCACTCTCCATTGTTGCCAAATTTATTCAAGATGTCATATCCAAGATGGCGGCGATAGATATGGCAACATGACAATGACGTCATAGTGGGAAGTTCAGATTTTGGCGGGAAGATAGGTCAATGGGCTACTTCCACTAACCTAACACCCTCCCCTCCCCCTTCCCTACCTCCAGAAAATGGCAGGAAATTCAAATTCCATCAGGATAATGCAACACACCACAGCTACCACTACTAATCTAACAGTACCTCGAGTGTTATACTGACGTCAAGTCTCTACATAAATAAGCACCATGTCATCCTCTGCACCGCGCGCACGTGTTCACCACTGCTGGTGTGATCCCTCTCTCTATCTGTGGTTCAGCAAAGACTTAATTGTCGAGCGACTCACACTCGCAGACGCTGCAAAAATCCCTTCCATTGCTTCCCAGAATAGCACAGCCTGCTTTCTCCCTAGCGATCCTAATGGGACATGCGAGCTGCATCTAGATGTGCAAGCATGCTTACCTGCCCAGTGTTGCTGACGGATTGCCATGAAATGCACATGTGGTGACTCACCATCTAAAAGATTCTCAGTATTATACTGGTGTCACATGGCTATGTAAAATAAGAGTCAAGTCGACCTCTTGGCGATTGTATAGTGTCCCCAGAAATAGTTTACGGCCGCTTTTGCAGGAGATTTGGTGATGTCTCAGCTTGTCTACATGGAAATTCTTGCCCTAACAGAATCTGTTTACGAAAAAATAGTGCATAATAACGCTGATTGCGTGCATAACATGGCATCCCATCCATCATGTGTTACCCTTCCTGCTTTCAACATATGCAAACGTTCTCACCACTATGTAGAGCGTCCTATGTCCAGGAACAAAAGATGTTTTGTGAATGAATGGAGCATTTTGATTGGCTCTTATTGAATTTACGCATCGAATTACTGATTCCGCCAGTGTGGAAGCACCATCCACCTTTTTTTCTTTCTGCAGACGAGACTTTGAGCGCCAAAAAATAAAAAAAAACTATTTTTTACAGATCACCACATTGAACCGACAATTAAACCACGCAAAGTGGCCTACGGATCGTCTAATATGTAAAGAGTCTTATTCAATTACACCACTCTGCCACTGAGGGCTGGAGCTTGAACATTAAAACGTGAAACCGATCTCCAACCTGGCAGTATATCACCGCATGCCATGTCGATGTAGTTAACATATAATTTGTATCCTGTGCCATACAAAAATCGCCCCTTTTACATCATTCGTATAGCTATCGACCGCCAGACACTTGTACATATACCGTGCAGATGGACAGCTCTGTATATACTCCTCACTGCACTAGGTATTTCCCCATGAGGTCGTGTGATCATCCATTCCCCATGCGTGACCAAACGCCCTCACTGGACCGAAGTCACTCTCAGAACTGTCTGGCAAAGACAGACTCGTTTCCCCTCAGCACAAACGCATTACTGTTTCTGGTCCGGACCTGCTTGCTTGCCTTTTTTCTACACACATCTCCAGACTCTGGGATTACAAGAACATATGTAATTTCGCATGGTTTGCCAGAATATCATACCATTTTTGCGCTACTTATCGTTATCAAGCACATCACTTGTTCAACATAATTCCAAAGATATAGACTGGAAATTATTTGTCTACAAACCCTTAACTTTAGCGAGGTGGAGCATGCTGTAAACCACTGAGTAACTAGAAACTTATCACGTCTGCAAAGATCTTTATGTGAGAACACGAAAAAAAAGAGGATACTTATATTTCCATTCGCGAACCAGTTCACTATTCGGCTATCTAGAGCACGAAACAGTTAAGTCAGCTACACCCCAACAGGCCTCTTCATTCGGACAGCTCCTACAGTTAACAGGAAATGTTAATCATTCCCACCACAGGGCACCAGCACTGCACGCAGCGACTGAATCGTCCTAGGAAAAAAAACGGCCTCATATATATTGTATCCCTGTACTTACAATTAAATATTACGATCGCGGCCTCAAGAGGATGATATTTGACACTGAGTGAAGTATCGGAAATACACCCTGCTGACGGCTGTGGCTCTGGAAATAGAAATATCTGTACCATTCTTATGACTTTCCATATTCTTCCCTTTGCTATCACAGTATTACACATCTAATCCATACCTTCCTTATGACTGGACATAGTACTTTCCTTTGCTCATGTCTTAATACAAACACATACTTTATAAGCCTGATGCTCAAGGCGAACCTATCATGAACGCCCTACTACTAAGTAGAATACTTCGTCAGTAACTGATTGCTGGCGATACGAAATAATATAGACCGAAAATCAGCGATGAGTGGACATGTCTCATAAGTTTATCTTGCGAGTGCTACAACTGTGTCATAGAAACAGAGGCGTAATCGTCTTACAAACCACTATACGTTAAAAAAAACACAACTACATTACCATCACAAGCGGTCTTGGTTCTACAGCTGCACACAAGCATCCATGTTAAAAGCTATAAAGGTTTTATAAATCCACATACGGCATTGCATTACCTACGAATGATGTGATTTTTCCAGACAAATACCGTGACACTGAATATAGACGATGACGCCAGAGTGTGTATTATCAGACCAGCAGTGCGGTTAAACGTTGCCGACGGTGCACCCTCGTAATAAAATTACTGAATTTTGAAAGTGATTCGGTTAAGGAGCGTGGTATGAAACCGGTATTTGCAACTCCCTCACGCCGCCGCCATTAGATATTTCTCCAGTATTTGTAACGCATTCTGTCTCGATGTCATATCAGAGGTTCTGCAATACATCCACTGAGTTATAGGCGATGATTGATTAAGAAGGATCACAAACAGTAGTAGATGGTGTGCTGATTGAGGTCGTAAGAAATGTACACTATCTTTTTAGATCTCTAGTGCTACACTTTCGGTAGAAATGATGTCTATCATTTGGAATCAATTCTTTCCATTCAACCACATACCTGTGTTGGCTTCTGTGGAGACGTCCTTTAATGATTACAGCCACTAGTGAATCCTATTTCTGGCACTCTCATCTCTCGAAACGCGTCACCTTTCTCGAACCTATCTGCTACAGAAAAATTCCATTGTTGTTTTAGGTAGTCCCTATGCATCTTGCAACTGCCCCACAGACTCTGCGCTACCATCCCAGCAGCTTTGTGCATGTGATCATTCTAATGTAAGTCGGAACTGAGCAGAAGTCAGAGAAAGCTATATCTACCACCTTCTGTAACCCGTGTAGAAACAGGCTAAGCTGAGTTACTGTGACAGAACTGTGTTTTGACCGTTTGATGGAAATGAAGCCTGCTCCTACAACACAAAGTAGTATAAAATACAGTACGGGAACTGCTGGAGGGACTTGGATTTTGCTACATCATTGTGGTACTTCTCCAAACTACAAACAGGTAATACAGCTCCATGTCCCTCAGGGCCTATTCGCGTCTATCACCTCCATTCTGTACCATCCACCAGAGAAAAATTATGAACTATAAAAGCTGCACTAACTTCATCCGATAGAGAACTCGATAAGATTTTTACCGCATCTCAATCATCTCATATATTGAAAACAAATACCGCATGCGTGTCGGCATCAAGCACATGTGATGATCCTATTGAATATACAGATATTGCAATGAAATGAACACCCTTAGGTGCTTACAGGCGTTGACATACGTCAATGGGGACAGATGAAAATGTGTGCCCCTGACCGGGACTCGAACCCGGGATCTCCTGCTTACATGGCAGACGCTCTATCCATCTGAGCCACTGAGGACACAGACGATAGTGCGACTGCAGGGATTTATCTCTGGCACGCCTCCCGTGAAACCCACATTCTCAACGTATTGTCCTGCACTACATTCGTAGTATATATACAGGTATTGATCCACTGCACAGACCAGTTTAATGTTTCATCACCGGTACTGTAAGAGGATGAGCGTATCCCACAGACTTTATGGTAAGTCGCAAGAGATGTTCCCTGTGAACCTGTGTCATTGTTTGAAAAATTGTTTTTTTTTTCTGCTGTAACACTCTTTGTACACTGCCATATGTTTTGTTTTTCCGCCACGACTTCGAGGTCTGCATCAGGTTCTAGACTGACGTTAACACATTCGGATCCATTGCTTCTCACAGAAAACTAGATGTCACATGGTATAAGTCATATTGTTACTGCTGCTACCATAACATACCACACACATTGGATGATTTTAAATAAAAGGCAGTTACAACTTAAGGAAACTGGAAGAGTTTGGCGGCGTTGTTCAGAGTTTCCAAACTGCAGTGCGAAGGTGATTGACGACCTCGCAATTACACTCATCTGTTACAGTGACAGAATAGCTGATGGCTCTACATTCCGTTTTGACTGATTCCTCATATTGCAGTCATGTACATGATCACTGTTTTAGTGCTAGCAATCCCCAGAAGGTGTTGCCACTCCACCAAAACTCTTTCGCCAACTCAAACAAGCGATACCAATCAATCATTATGTGGTAACCAACAGCGTACAAGTGGATGGATGGGATGGAAAAAACACTGCCGATATACTGTTATAATAAGCATCACAGTTGATAGTGCAAACAATTTGAGCAACTTTACAGTAATTTCAACACCAACCAATGATGCTTCACCATGTTTCCCCAATTTCAACATCATAGCTAAACCGCACCTTCTCTACTTTGCTAGTATCATTGCGAATGTAGATAGATGACTGTGCAATACGTCCATTCATTGTTCATTCTCAAACATATACACCATCGAAGTATACCAGACAGCTCTCTACAGATTTCTAGCACTTTGAGCATAGTGCTTAATTAACAATCTGTCTCTATGTGGATGGGAGTCACAGAGCATTCTCATAGTCTTAGGATAAAATTAGAGACTGAAAGACCCCATCGCGCTGTCATTGACCAACCCGCCCTGCAGCACCGTTACCGATTTAATCTGCAGCCGCCCAGAAGCAGACCGCTATATTCTACGTCTCATGAATGAATGGCGCTTGCCGAGTCCTCGCCCATCCAAGTGCACAAGATTTCTCCAGATGCGCCCATGTCGAAGAGGTTAGCACTCCTGTATAGTAACTGATTTGAATGTGTTGTGATGTAATAACAGATAGTTAAGACGAACAAGAAATGGATGATTTTTATGCATGATGGAGCTCCAGACAGATGGAGTTTGAAGCATTTTACGTAAATCAACTACACTACCAACTTTAAAGCATTGTTGTAGTGTCTTGTATCAGTACCAGGAGGGTATTGGGAAGAGACAACATAAACACACACACTCCTAAGGCTACATGGTTCAGCACTTAAAACGGGCTATAATGTAAGATCACTTGAGTATCCGACCTATCAGTCATGTGGAATGCAGAGCTGTTAATACTCCAATGTAAGAAACATATTTACAACGCATGACATACATCTTTCTTGCAGGTTTCTCTACGATAAACTACGGCAACAAACTGTAAAACGAAAAAACTAATTCCTTAAAACAGAGGCTCTGTGTGATACATGCACAATATAGATTTCCAGAGATGTATAGCATCCACTGTTCACATCCGATAACGGTTCAGAAATTATACTACGCCCACATCAGTCCTATATAAAATCATCGTTAGTAACGATAAACGCATAGCAACAGCGTCCAACATGTGAAATTACAAGTCATGCCACCACTAACTCTGTAAACATCACATCACCAAGCAGATGTATACAGGGGTATTGCAGTGTCTCACAAACACCTATCGTTAACTTAGTTATGAAACTGAAGTATCGATTTTACACCCAAGATGCGACAGGTGAATGGAGTACATCACATAAATCTTCGTTCGTTTAGAGGATTGTGTCACGTTTCATCACACATGAGATGGAAGTCCTCTGATGACCGAGAGGTTTACTGTTAACAATTGCAAGTAGACACTGTTCTAACACCCACACAGAACACGCAGTTGTATATGAGTCGAACACAGGCTATGTCACACAACTGATGCATCCTGACAGAACATCAGGAAAAATGGTCAAATGACCTGCAACAACTTCTCTCTCTCTCTCTCAAGAATGCATCATCAGTCTAGCATTAAATCGCACCTCGTTACAACTCCATCTCAACCGACCACTCCACCCACTCCATGTCATCCTTTAACGCAGATGCAAGTAAGTTTAGAAGCAGATGGTTCTCTGTCTTCCTGAAAAGCGCCAAATACAGTAGTCAACTCACATGTATCACTGTTACCTCAATAGACATACAGTAGAATGCTGCCTTGACGGAAAAAATGTGACTGCTTCCCTGGTTCCCTTCGCTTCCATGTCGACGTTTTCTCGGATTTCTCTTGCTGTAGCAGATTTGTTCCCATGTACAAATTGACCTGCACCAACCAATTCTTTCGATTTTATGAGTTCTACCCATGCGATCATGACATAACCTCTCATTCCATGTTCTAAAATTGCTTGTAAAAGTAGTAAATGTAGCGCAAATGCACTGATCTGGGGGCATAGTATCCAGTCGCCTCCACACCACATATTCCACATTTGCAGAGCATCTGCTCTGTTTTCCGTGTGTCTGTGTATGTGCATGTGCCTGCGAATGGGGTATGGGGTGCCACATTAGGACCGCAAGGAAGAATGCATTCGGCGTTATTCTGCACTATTTTTTCGGAAACTGGTTCTGTTAGAGTAAGAATTTCCACGCAGACAAGCTGAGACATCACCAGAGCTCTTACAAAAGCGACCGTAAACTATTTCTGGGGACACTATACAATTTCCTAGAGGGCGACTTGACTTTTATTTTACATAGCCATGTGACACCAGTATAATACTGAGAACCTTTTAGATGGTGAGTCACCACACGTGCATTTCATGGCGATCCGTCAGCCACGCTGGGCAGGTAAGCATGCTTGCATGTCTAGATGCAGCTCGCATGTCCCATTAGGATAGCCAGGTAGAGAGCAGCCTGTACTATTCTGAGAAGCAATGGAACAGATTTCTGCAGCGTCTGCGAGGGTGAGTCACTCGGCAATTAAGTCTTTGCTGGACCGCAGGTAGAGAGAGGGATCACGCCAGCAGCTATGAACACATGTGCACGGTCCAGAGGATGGCTAGGCGCTTATTTATATAGAGATGTGACGTCAGTATAACACTCGAAGAACTGTAATTGTAGACACGACTTTCAAATGCCGTCAGCAGCGGCGCGAGAGCAAATGGCTATTGTTTCAGCGCTGGCTTGCCTCCAGCTGGCCTTGCAAAGCACGTATGCTCGTTGGAGCCTCTGATAGTTGCGGTTGATGACAGTTCGAAAGTGTTTATTTTTTTACGTGCACTGGATTATTTTCGACTGTTTAAGAGTTGTGGGCGTTACACATGCATTATCTTTTGACAGTTTGCGAATTGTTTTGGTGTCTGTTACATTATTTTGTGAACAGGTGTGCAGTGCATGATTTCAGCAGTTGATGATTAGCAAGCGTGTTTGCAGTCTTTTAGATGTATTATTATGACAATTTACGAGTTGTTTGCCTCTCTGCACGTCCGTGTACTGCATTATTTCGGTGACTTACGAGTAGTTTGCAGCTCTGTAGGGTGTGCAATGCATTATTTAGGTAATTCACGAGTTGTTTGTGTGTCTGTACATCAGTGTACTGCAGTATTTTCGTGATTCACAAGTAGTTTGAAGCTCTGTGTGCTGGCATGTCAGAGCGAGTGTTTTGTATCAGTATAATAAATGTACTATGTCAAATCCATCCCTAAATAAATTGTTCCAAAATAAATAAAGTACACACCTTCCTCTCTCCAGCAGCCCATCACAGACTAATTCCTTTCCCTGCCATTTTCCCCCACACTGTCATCTCCGATTATGTCACAAAGTTACTACTGTGCCCTCTGGTGGCAGTACTGTGTACTAGGTCTGTTGGACTCCGGACCTCATGGTGGACACACTGGATGGAGGTACTGCCTCTAACTGTTTAAATAAAGACTGCCTGCAAAATAAAGGCTTACATCCATCCTATCCAGCAGCCTCAAATGGGCTGAGTCCTTTTCCTGCCACCCCCCCCCCCCCCCCCCCCGCCCCAGACCGCCATCTCGGATTACGTCACGGAAGGGACGACAGCGCCTTCTGGTGGAGTACTGTGTACTAGGTCAGTTGGACTCCAGACCTCATAGTGGACACTGGATGGAGGTACTGCCTCTAACTGTTTAAATAAAGACTGCCTGCAAAATAAAGGCTTACATCCATAATATCCAGCACCCCCGAATGGGCTGAGTCCTTTTGCCGCCATTTTTCGCCGTCCAAACCGCCGTCTTGGATTACATCATGGAAGGGACGACAGTGACCTTTGGTGGCAGTACTGTGTACTAGGTCAGTTGTACTCTAGCCCCATGGTGAATACACTTGATGGTGGTACTGCCTCAAATTGTTTAACTGAAGTCTGAAAATAAAGACATACATCCATCCTATCCAGCTCAGGCTGAGTCCTTTACCCGCCAATGTTTAGGAAGAGGTGTCTGTCAGATGACGTAGGTTAGTGGACGTAGCCCAAATGCCCTTTTTTCCGCCACTTTCTTAGGTTAGTAGAGGTAGCCATGGTGTGTTGCATTGTGCTGATGGAATTTGAACTTCCCGACATTTCCTGGTGGTGGGGAGGGGAGGAGGGGAGAGGTTAGGTTAGTGGAGGTAGGCCAATTGATCTATTTTCCCTCCAAAATGAGAACTTCCCGCCATGATGTCATTACGACATTGACACATCCATCACTGGCATCTTGGATCCGCCATCTTGAGTAAATTTGGCAACAGTGGAGAGTGGGGTGCCGCTCTCTTTGTTCTACTACTCACATTTGCCAGTCCTCAAGTATACTGACATGGATAATCATGGATTAATGCGTTTAAACGATCTTCATGGGTTCTAGACTGCACTGCACCAAGAGCGACACCTTGAAGAAGAGAATATAAGCTACGCTCCTGCTAGCCTCAGCCGCTCAGGTCGGCCTGAGTCTATAACGTATATCTGTGCTACGCTATCAGATTGTCGTGATCCGTATCAAGTGCTTACTGGTCTTTACTGTTATCATGTCACCTCTCGTAGCAGAGAAAGTTAATTACTGCGAATTTGCTTTCTAGAAATAAAACTACTAATGTTATTTGTTTGAATTGTTGTATAGCATTCCGAGAACTTAACATCCTCTAGGCACTCTATAAGCAATGAGTGGGCATGACCCCACAACTGGCGACGAGTCATCAACTGAACTACGTGCCATAACTTTGCAGGCACCTTAATTCTCTCTTCTCTTTACTTTGCAGGGGCGCTCGCTTTGCTTTAACAGTTTCTTGTCGTTTTTGCTAATAAGTGTTTTCATGTGGGAGTTGCGAAAAATTTCTTTGATATATTTTTCATTTGTGTCTTCCAACATGCCCACCAATCCTGTCCCGCCCCTTGCTCAGGCGCCGCAGTTGCAAATGTTAGATGCCACACAGCTAATGCAGTTGTTTCAGTTTCAGATGAACCATATCTCTACCCTGCTCAACACGGTGCAGAAGCTACTCGCCAACGCTGCGCGTCCAACGTAACAAGCACCGCCTACTACAGCTGTTACACCGCCTTTTCGACAGTTTATTGAAAAAGACGAGGAATGGCTCGAGTGGCTCCACCAGTACAATGCGCATATGGTAGCTCACAACATCCCAGGTACTGTGAAACTTCCTTATCTATTATCAATGTAGGAAGTGCAGTGTTCAGAGTTATGCAGAAGTTACACCCTAACGCCACTCTGAGTGAACTGTCATACGAATAAGTAATTGCTTTGTTAACTAACTACTATGACCAACAAGTGAATGTGGTGGCAGCTAGGTATTGCAAAAAAAGGCCAGAACAAACGTATCGCGAGTGGGTAAGAGTTTTCCAAGGTATGACAAGAAAATGCAAATTCAAATTTGCTTGCAGTTCTTTATATTTAGGTGTTATGTTGCGTGATACGGTAGTGTACAATGTGCCTGGTGACAAAATCAGAGAACAAATTTTGAAACAGTCCAATCCATCATTTCAGCATGTAGTGCACATACACTCCTGGAAATTGAAATAAGAACACCGTGAATTCATTGTCCCAGGAAGGGGAAACTTTATTGACACATTCCTGGGGTCAGATACATCACATGATCACACTGACAGAACCACAGGCACATAGACACAGGCAACAGAGCATGCACAATGTCGGCACTAGTACAGTGTATATCCACCTTTCGCAGCAATGCAGGCTGCTATTCTCCCATGGAGACGATCGTAGAGATGCTGGATGTAGTCCTGTGGAACGGCTTGCCATGCCATTTCCACCTGGCGCCTCAGTTGGACCAGCGTTCGTGCTGGACGTGCAGACCGCGTGAGACGACGCTTCATCCAGTCCCAAACATGCTCAATGGGGGACAGATCCGGAGATCTTGCTGGCCAGGGTAGTTGACTTACACCTTCTAGAGCACGTTGGGTGGCACGGGATACATGCGGACGCGCATTGTCCTGTTGGAACAGCAAGTTCCCTTGCCGGTCTAGGAATGGTAGAACGATGGGTTCGATGACGGTTTGGATGTACCGTGCACTATTCAGTGTCCCCTCGACGATCACCAGTGGTGTACGGCCAGTGTAGGAGATCGCTCCCCACACCATGATGCCGGGTGTTGGGCCTGTGTGCCTCGGTCGTATGCAGTCCTGATTGTGGCGCTCACCTGCACGGCGCCAAACACGCATACGACCATCATTGGCACCAAGGCAGAAGCGACTCTCATCGCTGAAGACGACACGTCTCCATTCGTCCCTCCATTCACGCCTGTCGCGACACCACTGGAGGCGGGCTGCACGATGTTGGGGCGTGAGAGGAAGATGGCCTAACGGTGTGTGAGACCGTAGCCCAGCTTCATGGAGACGGTTGCGAATAGTCCTCGCCGATACCCCAGGAGCAACAGTGTCCCTAATTTGCTGGGAAGTGGCGGTGCAGTCCCCTACGGCACTACGTAGGATCCTACGGTCTTGGCGTGCATCCGTGCGTCGCTGCGGTCCGGTCCCAGGTCGACGGGCACGTGCACCTTCCGCCGACCACTGGCGACAACATCGATGTACTGTGGAGACCTCACGCCCCACGTGTTGAGCAATTCGGCGGTACGTCCACCCGGCCTCCCGCATGCCCACTATACGCCCTCGCTCAAAGTCCGTCAACTGCACATACGGTTCACGTCCACGCTGTCGCGGCATGCTACCAGTGTTAAAGACTGCGATGGAGCTCCGTATGCCACGGCAAACTGGCTGACACTGACGGCGGCGGTGCACAAATGCTGCGCAGCTAGCGCCATTCGACGGCCAACACCGCGGTTCCTGGTGTGTCCGCTGTGCCGTGCGTGTGATCATTGCTTGTACAGCCCTCTCGCAGTGTCCGGAGCAAGTATGGTGGGTCTGACACACCGGTGTCAATGTGTTCTTTTTTCCATTTCCAGGAGTGTATTAGACCAGTACGATTCCGGTGCCTTGTCGGCTCATACATTTGAGCAGCCAACTATTTGTCGGGTTGACTCCCTTAGTTGTGATCGCCCCATTCCGTACCGGTGGCGTGTGCTAGCTAACCACACCGGGTAAACAACCTTCCATGCCGCATAAGCAGTTCGCTAAACAGGCAGCCACACAGGCGAACAAAATTAATTCTTGGCCTCGCTGTTATACACAGCACAAACGCCAAGACTGCCCCTCCTGACAATCTCAGTGTTACTCTTGTGGTTGGAAAGGATATGTGCAATCCATATGTTTGCAACGGAACAAACATCAGAATTCAGCCCACTCACAAAATTCTCGTCACAAGGCCCGTATCATTAATGCAGTATATTCTAAGTCTGCAAGTAGCAAGGCAACCAGTGGTTGCTTAAGATCAATCCCTCCAAAACCCAGGCGATCATTGTAGATAAAACCACTCCTTCCTTCCGCCTCCTTGATTTCTATCTCACTGTCTATGGCCATCCTATCGCCCTCACTCCAACCCTTAAGTACCTTGACGTCACCCTCGACCGTCGCCTCTCCTGGACTCCCCATCTCCGGACAATCCAAGCTGCTCCCGACTCCATCTCCTCAAGCTCCTTTCCGGCCGTACGTGGGGTCTTGACCCCTCCACCATCCTCCACACCTATAAATCCCTCATCCGGCCTATCCTTTGTTATGCCCATCCGGCCTCCCCCTACCTTTTATAAATCCCTACAAATCCTTGAACGCCATGTTCTCCACCTCACCTATCGCATCCATCTCCCCTCCCCCACGCGGATCCTGTATAATCTCACCCCCTTCCCCCACCTCCTCCTTTTCCTTGAAAGGATACGGATCCTGTACACCTCCCGCAAACTCAATCCTCCTCATCCGCTAGTCTCACCCACCGTCTCTACCCCCGCCCGCTGCCGCGCCTGTATTCCCACGTCCCACCCGGTCTCCATCTCTCCACCCTCCTTACTCTCTCCCAAGCTGGCTTCTGCCAGCTCCCCCTCCCTGATGATGTCCTCCTCCCCTCCATCTACCCCTCCTATCAACTTTGATCCTCCCCACCACTTCCTGTGTCCTTTCCTTTAGGCACCCTCCCTCCCTTCTCTCTCCTTTTCCCCCATCCCCCTTCCTCCATCCCTCTTCCCCTGAGCTTCCCCTCCATCTTCCTCCATTCCCCCTATCTCCTCTGCCCATGGCATCTCTGCTCTCCCCTCTCCCTCTTCTACCCCCCCTCCTCTCTTGGCAGGTCCCCGGACTCGCACACGCTTCGTGGACTTTCGTGCGCCGGAGATCATCGCCATTAGTGTCTCGTGTGTGTCGTCGTGTTTAGTGTTTAGTGTTCACCGTCGCACTCCATCGTTCACCTGTGCCATCGCCATCTTCAGTGTTTGTGCATCGTATCAACAGTTTGCAGTGTGGATTATCGTCAAGTGTGAACGGCTCCGTGTTTGTCTTTATGTGTCTACTGTTTTATTGCCCACCATTCAATAACTTATGTGTATTCTTACCGGTTTTTCTCATTGTGTATTCTATGGCTGAAGAGCAGCGTAGAGTGCTGCTGACAGCCTGCCTGTTGTACAGGTTTTAAAATAACAATAAAGAAAAAAAAAGTAGCAAGTGTGCAGTTTCTACAGTAATACATCAGTCAAATAAACTTTTTTTCATTTGCTTATTTGTGAAGAACGTGTGAAATTTCTGTTGGACACGGGTGTCTCTGTCACATTGCTAAATCATCGCATATATGAACTGTTAGGCTCAACACACCTGTGGGGTACTTCAATGTGTTTACAGTCATGCAAAGGCAAATAACCCCCAGATGGGTGTCGAGTACAACGCATCCATTGATTCTAGTTACATTTTGTACTTACATGTTAACAACTTATACGAGTACGCCATGCAGCAATCACTGTTGATTGGGGTGTTTCGCTGGCTGTCCAAAGAGGAATGCAAGGGATTAGGTGGACAAATAATGTGTCTTATGGCTGATTCTGATGTAGGGTATGTGCTTGAGGCAGAGATCGCATACCCTAATAATTTGCTTGGAGAGACAAGCGACTTGCCATTATGTCCAGAGCAACAAATTCTGCGAGGAACCACCATCCCTAAACTGCTGACTACTGTTGGGGATAAGCAGAGGTACATCATTCATTATTGTAACCTCCAGCAGTGCCTCAGATTAGGGATGAAGCTTGTTAGTCACCCGGGCAATCTCCTTCAAGCAGTCCCCATGGTTGAAGGAGTATATTGAACTAAATACCGAAAAGAGGGCGGTCGCGATTAATGATTTTGAAAAAGACTTTTATAAATTAATGAATAATTCCATTTTCGGGAAAACTATGCAGAATGTGCGAAATGAACGCTATATAGTGATTAGAACCGAATGGGATGGGCATTATGGCGTGAGAAAATGTATTGCCAGGCCAAATTTTAATCAGTTCACCATCTTCAATGAAACCTTTGTTGCTTTGGAGATGTCGAAAACTGCAGTAGAGTTTATGAAGCCCATCTATTCGAGGATGTACATACTGGATATCTCCAAATTCTACATGTACCGATTCCACTATGAGTTTCCAAAACCTCATTTCGTAGAACCAAAGTTACTGTATATGCATACAGACAGCTTTATCTACTGGATAAAGAACTGCGATCCATATGAAATAATTAGGTGCAATGGTAAAGAATTCAACACGTCTTCTTATGAGGCCAATAATCCTTATGGTATTGTTCAGCAGAACAAGAAGGTTATCGGTCTCATGAAGGATGAGTGGAATGGTTTACCAATTGCAGAGTTTGTGGGATTGAGATCCAAAATGTATGCATATCGTACAACAGATGGCAGCACTCAGAGGCAGGCAAAGTATGTTAGATGCATGGCATCTCGTGTTCTTATGGTCGAGGACTATTTGCAATGCCTGTATGGTCGCAGCTTCGAAGGCGTTCACCCACACATGTTTCAACAAACTAGCATTCAATCACGAGGTCACAAGGTGTACACTGTGCTACAGTCTAAAGTCGGATTGTCTCCTCATGATGATAAAAGAGTCATTTGTGAGGATGGGGTGGAAACCCTCCCATACTCACACTATTTACTTGAAACGAAAGTAGGGGTGGGGGACTGGTTTGATAGAGAGGGAATGAGTGTGTGAATGCAGTGAATGGGGGTTATGCACAGAAATAGTATAGCTCTTTTATCATAGTGTAAATATTGAATGAGAGTGTTGTGTGGTGTGTATCACTTTGTATGCTTCCGTATATGTCTGAGTGTCTGAATGAGTGTAGGAGCCTGTGTTACATTTTTATGTGTGTTTATTTAAATATATTAATTATTTTTTGAAAGAAAATGATAAAAATGAAAAAAATTAAAAAGTAAAAAAAACTATATTTATGTAAATATTTTTTGAACATTATTAGTACGTAATATATGAAGAAAAGATAAATTTTCCTGCTTGACTTCTAATTTCTATATGAAGAAAAAAAATAAACTTTTCACACCTCGTGTGTGCTTCCGTTTGAGTTTGTATAGAAATTAGATTTTAGTTTGCAAGTTTCACCTACCGCTAGCCATCCAGTCAGAACTAATTATAAGTATGTGAGTCTCACTAATTAAATTTTTTATATATGTTCACTTGCTTGTTATAGTGGACAAATGTTTAGAGCCATGGACTTCAGTGAAATATATATATATATATATCTTCACCTCGTTCTTGCAGTGGAAAATGTTTAGAGCCACTTACTTCAGAGAAATATATTTTCATTTGCTTATTCTAGTGGAAAATGTTTTAGAGCCATAGACTTCAATGAAACATATATGTTCACTTGCTTGTTGCAGTGGAAAAAATGTCTAGAGCCATTATTTGAATGAAATATATTTTCAATTGCTTGTCATAGTGGAAAATGTTTCAGAGCCACCCACTTCAAACAAATACATTCACTTTTAGTGAAAAGTATTTTCTTTTTTCGGGTGGAACTTCACTAGCAATAGTATTTACCTTGTAAGATAGTGTAATTAGGTTTTAGTACCTCTGTATTAGTTGTGAAATTATATATATATATATATATATATATATATATATATATATATATATATATATCAATTATCTGAGCAGAATGCTCATATTTCTGAATAATATAAGGTCTGAGAAAACGTATCTTCAAACAGCATAACGTTGATATTTTTCGTCAAAAACAATTCATGTATCTGTAAACTCATATATAAATGTGAAAACTGAATCATGTTACTGTAAATTGATATTTTTCAAATAGTGTTAAAAAATTCTGCATTCAATATTAAATTCACTTATTTTATTGTAAAAATGTTGAATTTTGTTATTATTATTTCACCCTCAATCATGATCATCCTTTTTTATTTAAAAATATGATAAATGTACTTTCTGTATTGAAAACGTGGATACAGCCACATTGCACTACAGATAGACATATAAGGTTTTACTGGCAGTGCACCTAAGCACTTCCTTTCAGCCCCTGATGCTGGCAGCTGCGTGGCTGGCATATGACGCATCGCCACGCAGGTGAGGTGAAGCTGGTCTGTTATTGACTCAGGTAACATTACTCAGCGCATCAAGGCTGTGGTAAGCGCCTCAGACAGTTCCATTGGAATTCGCTTCATATGCAATACCCGCCAATAAACTTACATTCTACGGACGTTGGGTGTCATAAAAAGAAAGAAAACGAACAAATTTTATAAATCATTATTTATTTGTAATCCAAGCCAAAAGTAATTTTACATTCTCATAGGCAGATACAAAAGCACTTTTTTCGTAAATGTTCTTGAGTCGATGGATAGATCGACATCCATACAATTCCAGATCTTGAATAGAAGCAAATTTAAATATTCGACACAGCCAGGTAATCTTTGCATCACCTTTAACGTAGATGATTGTCTCCTTGTGATCAAATACTAGGAGCACTCGCGCCAAATCTTTATAAGAGATGTCAGGGTCATCCTGGTGAATTCCATTATAGAAGTGTGTTAACCACATTGCACTTCTGCATGTTTTAATTCACTTCACTTCCTTGAATGGTTTCGGCGATGAAACTCTTGATGAAAATGTTCCTATGATTCCATCACTTTTTGGAAATGCTATTAACGCACAGTTTATAATTATGAATCGCCTGCTTTCGTCATAGTAAAGTCCTTGTATGTCAGCTACGACCCTCACATCTTGGGGTAACATCGTGATCTGCCTTAGAGCTAGCAGAGCAGAGCACCAATTAATTTATACAATTCGTTGCACTACACCAGTGAGCGAGCAGTACTTAACAATATGATCATGCAGAACTAGAGCATACACTGCAGTGTGATCTGGGAAGTTTTTTGAAGATTCAAATTCATCCCGTACATCTACAGGCCTTGTTTTAATTATCTCTTTCTGTTTTCAACAGTCAATCACGATTATTGGTGCTAGCTTCTTGAAGCTCTGTGGACTCAGTAGGCATCCTCAATTTTCAACGCCTTCATAATAAGATGCTCGGAATCTTGCATACATGTCAAATGCAAGACTGTATACATTGCTGTCCCACTGTTGATGTAGATTCTCGTATGGGTAGTATTCGGAATTCAGGTAGACTCTGGCGTTAGTTAACTTGCAGTGGTCGAATTCAGTTGAGTCCTTTGATACATTCCCACGCCTTCGAGTCTGAAATGCGAGTATGATGAATCGAGGTGCATCCAATTGCACTGATGTTTTAATAGCCAAGATGCTGTAGACAGGACTGGGTATTAAAAAGCTCCAATGATCGGAAGGTTAGTGGTAGATAGGTGTCGGCATTCAGAACTTTTAAGAGCTTCATGTGTTCCTCATCAGCAACAGTGATGTGAGGCATTTTCCACACTATGCTATTAATCTTTATTTGAACATTCTCTGCAGCTGTTTGAACGAATGAATTCGCGTCACTTGCACTCCGCAGCAAAATAAGTTCCTGTTTAGCGTTCATAATAATTCTTTGCATGTCCTCAAAATAACCCATGAGCATTTTCAATGGCACGCATGCGGTAAATCGACTGTATCTCCCCTCACCATCCGGCACCTATGAACCATCCCACATTGTCCAAGCTGCTTGAATCAGAGGCTGAGGCTGAAACGTATGTCTTAAGGGTTGACATTATGCCGACATTGCATCCGCAATCTATTTCTATACTGTTAAGTTCATAACGTATCTCTTGAAACAGGAATGCTAGAGCATTTCGCGTGAATTTCGATAGCGTTACCACAGTGCCGTCGGCTTTCTTAAATGTACAGTTCAGATGCAGGAAGCTCTTGCAAGGCAATGTTAAGGCGCCCTGATGCTGGATAACAATCCTAATTTCATCATTTTTGTTAAATGTGCTTGAAGCGTAGGGTTTGTATGAGTGGTAT
Source organism: Schistocerca americana (assembly GCF_021461395.2). Taxonomy (NCBI): domain Eukaryota; kingdom Metazoa; phylum Arthropoda; class Insecta; order Orthoptera; family Acrididae; genus Schistocerca; species Schistocerca americana. The sequence goes on from NC_060124.1 coordinate 525,697,167, forward strand.
TCATGACATATACACTCCTGGAAATGGAAAAAAGAACACATTGACACCGGTGTGTCAGACCCACCATACTTGCTCCGGACACTGCGAGAGGGCTGTACAAGCAATGATCACACGCACGGCACAGCGGACACACCAGGAACCGCGGTGTTGGCCGTCGAATGGCGCTAGCTGCGCAGCATTTGTGCACCGCCGCCGTCAGTGTCAGCCAGTTTGCCGTGGCATACGGAGCTCCATCGCAGTCTTTAACACTGGTAGCATGCCGCGACAGCGTGGACGTGAACCGTATGTGCAGTTGACGGACTTTGAGCGAGGGCGTATAGTGGGCATGCGGGAGGCCGGGTGGACGTACCGCCGAATTGCTCAACAAGGGGGGCGTGAGGTCTCCACAGTACATCGATGTTGTCGCCAGTGGTCGGCGGAAGGTGCACGTGCCCGTCGACCTGGAACTGGACCGCAGCGACGCACGGATGCACGCCAAGACCGTAGGATCCTACGCAGTGCCGTAGGGGACCGCACCGCCACTTCCCAGCAAATTAGGGACACTGTTGCTCCTGGGGTATCGGCGAGGACCATTCGCAACCGTCTCCATGAAGCTGGGCTACGGTCCCGCACACCGTTAGGCCGTCTTCCGCTCACGCCCCAACATCGTGCAGCCCGCCTCCAGTGGTGTCGCGACAGGCGTGAATGGAGGGACGAATGGAGACGTGTCGTCTTCAGCGATGAGAATCGCTTCTGCCTTGGTGCCAATGATGGTCGTATGCGTGTTTGGCGCCGTGCAGGTGAGCGCCACAATCAGGACTGCATACGACCGAGGCACACAGGGCCAACACCCGGCATCATGGTGTGGAGAGCGATCTCCTACACTGGCCGTACACCACTGGTGATCGTCGAGGGGACACTGAATAGTGCACGGTACATCCAAACCGTCATCGAACCCATCGTTCTACCATTCCTAGACCGGCAAGGGAACTTGCTGTTCCAACAGGACAATGCACGTCCGCATGTATCCCGTGCCACCCAACGTGCTCTAGAAGGTGTAAGTCAACTACCCTGGCCAGCAAGATCTCCGGATCTGTCCCCCATTGAGCATGTTTGGGACTGGATGACGCGTCGTCTCACGCGGTCTGCACGTCCAGCACGAACGCTGGTCCAACTGAGGCGCCAGGTGGAAATGGCATGGCAAGCCGTTCCACAGGACTACATCCAGCATCTCTACGATCGTCTCCATGGGAGAATAGCAGCCTGCATTGCTGCGAAAGGTGGATATACACTGTACTAGTGCCGACATTGTGCATGCTCTGTTGCCTGTGTCTATGTGCCTGTGGTTCTGTCAGGGTGATCATGTGATGTATCTGACCCCAGGAATGTGTCAATAAAGTTTCCCCTTCCTGGGACAATGAATTCACGGTGTTCTTATTTCAATTTCCAGGAGTGTAATTCGATCATCACACTCTACTGACTGAGTTATGCTGAGCGACATCATTTTGCAGTTGAAACCTGCTGAAATAAGGAATTCGTAATTAAGGCATAGTATCACCTTGCCCTTCAGCAATACACTGACGGGTTGTGAGGTCGGTGTGCTAGCTTTATACCTTACTCCCATCTTGCCTTAGATGCAAGCGTACAATGATCTCCTCGAAAGTTAACAAGCTGATTATTCTGGTCAACATTACGCAGTTCTAGGTAATCCAATGTCTGAACTGTCACTGCGAGATATATAGCGTTTGTGGGGGCTTGAACTATTTTATACCCAGTACCAACAGTAGAGAAGAATCCGTAAATTGAGTAAATCAACTTATCGTTGAGGTATGAGTTTGTGGAAATATTGCTCTCAACGTGGATTGTGCTGACTGGTAGTATATCTACAGCTTGATCCGATTCGTAAAATTTACTCGCATCTTTCACGAAAACACGATCCTTTGCAAAACCTAGCAGTGGACCTACTGAGTCTAAAGTCGATCGTAGCACTCTCTGTCCGTATTTCAGATTTAACAGTATTAATGTTTGCGCATAGTTCAATACCTTTTCCTGACTGTTTTAAGACTTCGTTTAAATCATCAATATCGTAGGCATCAGGTTGTATTTGTTGAATCTCCTTCCAACCATCCATTTCCAGATGCAGTTCACTGTTGCTCTTAGTGATATTTGGAATGCTGTTATACGTCTCCAGACCAATCAGTGCAATACTCCAGTCTCCTGCACTTAAATCAATCGGTGGAAAGTAATTTGCACGTAATACTGATCCTCACTCTTTTAAAGTCAGAGTGTACGACATTGCATCTAAACCTCAAATGATAGGTGTGCGTTCAATGATGGCTCTTTTATACGTGTGGATGTTCGTACCGGCTCTGACGAGGAGAGATGAAAGCGCGGATTCCAGACTTCTCACTGCTTGGTCTAAATATAGTGCACATTCCAGAGGTTCGCTGATGCAGGCGAAGGCTAATTTGTCATGGCTGTCATGAGGAACATAACACAGAGATGCCCGCACATTTATGTGTTAAAGTTCTGATATCGCCGAAAATTGTAGAAAACACGTCTTGTGCTGGTAAAGTAGCGTTGTAATTGTTCAGGTGGCTGTAAATTCCCAAATGAATCGAAATATTTTACTATATTTGCACTTTTCTTAACATACGCCACCCAATGGGTACCTGGGCCCCCAGCAACAACTAAATTTACAATTCCGCACTCATTAGTCCGCCACATGGTTTTCGGTCATGTATACCGCATTAAGAAGCCACGGAATCCAGGAATGTGAAGTTTTTCTTTAACAATATTAACGAGATCTTTATTCGTGAGTGCTCGATCAGGTAGGATAACTAACGGACTTTTTTTTATTTATGAAGAGACCTAGTCCTTTCCTGTATGGTTTCAAGTAGAGACCCTTTCCGATAGCTGCTGCTTCCATGGCCCAATTATGTCTTCTGGCTTCCTCTAGATGGGTATGTGCATTTTTTACCGTATTGGCTACGGCTGCAGCTCCACCTGTAATTGAGCCTACCGCAAACAGAGCTGCAAGGGCTGGAACGAAGAACGGAATAATTCCACCTGATGTGTTTGGTAGTGGTAGGACCCTAGGTGGTTTAACTGCAGTCTTCTTCTTCTCGTTCTTCTCCCCCCCCCCCCTCTCTCTTCAACACACGTTTAGCTGCACACATCGATGCGAGAATACAGTTTTTCAAACAACCGGGTTTCTTCTTTTTCACCCCCAAAGCCGTTCGCGCTGCATTCATAATTCGTTTGAAATTCATCACCCCCAAGCCCAACTTAATTTTTCCACGCATGGTAGTAGTGTATCCCATACCGCTCCATCACAGTCTTGAAATGTTCATTGTAAAACTCACCGTGATTGGTTTGAAGATTGTCCAGGCATCAATTCGTTCCTGTCTGCAGCAAACGCTCAAACACTACAGCAACATCTCTACCAGTTTTAGTTTTGACAGATAATACCCTTGCGAATTTAGAGTATGTATCAATAACCATTAAAATGTATTTGAATCCATTATTCTCATGTGAATATTGACTCATATCTACAAGATCAGCCTGCCACAAGTCATCCAGCCCTGTAAACATAACATGCCTACGAGGGTATGTTTTGCGTGCTGGCTTGTGCAATTCTCGAACTACCGTCTCCATCCTTATGCAATGATACCTCTCTCTCGAAGCTCAGAGATTATCGAAACAACCTCATTCGAATGAGCTGTATTGCCCGCAGCAGCCGAAGCCATCAACAGTCAAAGTCTGTCTATTAGTTCATCCAGCTCATCATAATATATATACTGCGGGAGTTGATTGCTCACACCTTTATGCTGAAAGTCTACACCCTCACCAATGCTTTTACTTTGCTCATTCAGTAAAGATTGTATAATGATTGCGTATTTAGAGTTTTGCGGGTTTCTCAGTGTTCCGTCACGATTTTTATACAGCTCAGTCAATTGTAGTATTTCACCATACACTTTGCGTCCATTGGTAGAGTATTTTAAGTTTTTTGAGGCCTTAGGAAGATTAGATTCATTAAGCGAGGTGTTTCTTTAAACTCTGTATCCCCGATGCGTATTGTGCTATCAGATAAACTTATAGTTTGAGATCCTAGCATGTACGGTCTCTCCCGGCTGACACCAAATGTTCTATCTATCTTACCTGCCCCATGCTGGTTGGTGAATTCTGTGACTGGATCATTATCACGCGAAGCCATCTTACTGATAGAGTCGGTAACAGGTTTAAAAGTTTCTCTTAGTGTTTGTTCACGATCCGTATGTCTCAACCTCAGCAAAAGTAATTTCTCTCGAACCGCTTTGCACGCCTGAATGACTTTATGCTCTGTCGACATCTCGGAGCATACTAATCAGAGCTCTACATTTCACATGCTTTTATATATTGTTTGTTGTTGTTCTTCTTATTCTTGTTTCCTACACCTCCTTCTTCAATAACAACAACCTCAGCTTCTATCTTCCCCTCAAATGCGCTAATTCTATTCTCTAGCCGATTTTGGTTAAGCGCAAGAAGTTTCTGAGTGTCCTTTAATTCCCTTACAACCTTACCGAGTCTTGGCTCAGGATTCAGTGTACATGCGAGCATTCTGTCTATGCACACTTAATGTCTCAGACTGAGCATCTGCCATGAATGCGAATTTATCCATGGTGTAGTATCTACTGACGCACTCAGCTATTTTGTACGTTTGTATCCGGAGAAACTCCTGGAAGTTCTGGCTATACCTACTATCATTCATTTTCCGACTTTTATCAATAACGAGATACCCGTATTGTGAGTGGTTCCACCAATCAGCACATATCTTTACAAATTCATTGTATGACATGTTGGTCCCTACATGAGTGTGGTAAACGTGTTTTAAATTGAGATTGTCTTGTTTGAGGGCTATTATGAGGTTGGCATTATCCCTCACCAACTGTTTTGGGATCATGTCTGACTCTGATAAAATACGTCAACACCCATATGACGACCAAAGCTGAAATATCTACGAATTTGATCCTGCTTTTCAACAGCCACATCATCAAATATGAAGACAGTGTTAGGCTATACCTCTTCACGTGGGGGATTGTCGTCACTTTCACTGAGTGCTCTGTACGTTACACCATCTAATATTTTCTGCAGTAACTGGTACTTGGGTTGAAAGAGTATTTTGGAGAAGACGTAAAGGTGCTCGAAGCAGACTCCATCTATGTGTGTTAACAGAGCCATGAGGACATTTATCTTACCACAGTTGGAAGGACCTACAATTATCACTCGTATGCTGTTGGGAAGCAGTGCTCCATTCTTCTTCTTCTTATTGGTCTTCTGGTCTTGGTCATCATCACAGGACGAGTCACCTACAACAAAGTCCTTGTGGCGAGAGCGCTTCACCCAGCCTTCCATGATACCTACTGTGCTAGGTGCTGACGTGCAGTAGGCTTTTATATGATAAATAATATGTGTGTGTAGCCACTCTAGCACAGTCACCTTACCAACTGAGCTACAACGGCTACACTATAGAATGAACTCCAAGTGGTATATTTAAAGGGAAGAGTGTCACATACATTAACGTATACTAAAGTGCATTAAGGTATGTGACATTTTTGTCTAGAGAAATAAAAAAGACAAAGAGAAATTTAATATTATAAATATATTTATTAATTCACGATATACAATTATGATCAGCATGGAAAACAGTAGGTTCATTCTTTTTCAAGTGGTGCAACAGAAGTACAGTATTTCGAAAATAGTTGTTTCTTATAACCCTCAAATTCAGCATGTATATCTCGTAATGTTGTATGTGCATCGCAATTGTCTGGTATTCCATCAGTAAATTTGAGTTCAATATTTTCAACACCTATTCGAGGAATGGCACAAGACTTCGACACTGCAGTTGTACAGGTACTAAAACAATGATCTGTATCTTCTATGTGAATGCTACAGTATGAGCCAGTTAATGTCACTGTATACAGCTTGAACATATGGGCACGTTCTATTTAGTCTCTCTACTGTAGTAGTTACTGCCATGTCTAGATTGAATAAGTTATCAATAGTCGAGTGCTGCATGAAAATACTATGACACTCAGCACTTTTAATTCTTAATGTAGCATCGTCATACATTGACAGAATACTCACAGTTAGACTGCTGCAGTACATGTCCTGGTAGAAGTGGGATGGAGCGTATTCGGTGGTCATATGCTTCTTGATGTATGTTTTTACACGACAGAGTTCATCCCACTCATAGTCAGAAAACCTAACTTTAATATTTTTTGGCACATTTTCGAGCACTAGCACAGTTGACAGGCTACAGTCTTGTGAAACTTCAAGTCCTACATGAAGACACTTTGAACCACTAACTGTAACACATAGCATGAAGCGAACAGTATAGGCTTTGGTGCACTGGAGGTCGGTATCTCCTCATCCACAACATCCACACCAGCGTGGTTAGCCTGCTGTTCGTGCATTGATGGTTGTACATCTCTTGTGCTATGATCAATGGATGGCGCATACGAACGAGTCCAGTACTGTGAAGCCCCCTCAAATGCAGTCCCTGACACTGACATTAGCACCTCGCTATCCTGCTCCAGCACGCTGGAAGCTGTACTACAGGATCCTGCGTGGAAGAGTCCGAGGTCACCAAGTGTGCGGGCCCCGACAGGCTGGAACCTGCTGACTTCACGAGTGAAGCTAGTGGACAAAGAAGAATATTCATAAGCATAATATGCTGCTGTTACAGAAATAATAATAATAATGATAGTAATAACAATAACAATAATAATAATAATCCCCGTGCAGGTCCGAGAAAAGAATAGGCCTCCGGTATGTTCTGCCAGTCGTAAAAGGCGACGAAAAGAACAAACCACTAATAGGCCTAACCCCCCTTTTAGTGTGATTAGTTGGTTCAGGACAGAGCTAATGAAGCCTCGGACAAGTGCTGTCATGGTCGGGGATGACGCTTGAACCCTATGCCCGTCCACAATGGTAACGAGACTGCTAGCCACACGGCAAATGATTTAAATCCAAATAGAGGTGTTTTGCAGGATATGGTTCCTGCAACCACTCTAGAAGGAAAACAAAGACAGAGGATGAGATGGTCAGATGAAGTTAACCGACACCTCATGTTCTGTTATTTCGAAGCAACAAACTTAGGAACCAACACAACTGGATACAGATCACAAGTATACACAACATTTATTACCAGATACACGGAATTAAAATTTTTAACAGAACAACGACTGGCTGATCAGATTCGTGTAATAATAAAAAATAACAGGATACCCCAATCAGAATTAGAAAACATCAAACAACAAGTACAACAAATACTGGAACAAAATAATGTGCAATCAGAAGAAGTAGAAAATACAGTAATGGACTCAAACATCCCAGAGCAAACAAACAAAGAACAACATGCATCAATTAAACAATCAGAGGAAAACGAAATCTTAAGACAGCCACCAGAACAAGCACAAAAAGAACATGAAGAGACACACATGTTAGATATAGAGGAAAAATTTAAGTTGACATATATAGAATACAAAGACACAAATACAGACATTAGACCACTCTTGCATAGACCACCAAATAACCCACAAGTCGAAACAACAATAACAACTATCAAAACAATCATACACAACAAAATAAATGAAAATACAACTATGGAAGAGTTACAACTACTGGTTTATGTAGGAGCATTCACTACATTAAATATACACACTAGGCACAGATCAGAACCAATCAACACACAGAAGAAACCCCAAACACCACCTGGGCAACACAGGCTACAGATCAGAATAGAAAAACTGAGAAAAGACATCGGACAGCTAACACAATTTATAAGAAATGAAATATCAGACAAAAACGAAAAACGTTAGGTAAAATCTCACAACAAGAAGCGATAGAGCAATTAGATGAAAAGAAACAGAAATTACAAGAATTGGCCAAACGACTTTAAAGATACAAAAAAAAAAAGTGAAAATAGAAGGAAACAAAACCAAACATTCAACACAAACCAAAAGAAATTTTACCAGACAATAGATAACACACACATTAAAATAGACAATCCACCAAACATAACAGACATGGAACACTTCTGGAGCAACATATGGCCAAACCCGATACAACAGAACAGACATGCATGGTGGATACAAGCAGAAACAGACCCGTACAAGATGATACCACAAATGCCTGAAGTGATAATTTTGCAACATGAAGTCACCTGAGCAATTAATTCTATGCACAATTGGAAAGCCCCTGGAAAAGATAAAACAGCAAATTTCTGGCTAAAGAAGTTCACCTCTACACATTCACATCTAACTAAATTATTTAACAATTACATTGCAGACCCATACACAGTCCCTGATACACTTACACAAGTTATAACTTATCTGAAACCTAAAGATCAAACAGACACAGCAAACCCAGCAAAATATCGCCCCATAACATGCCTACCAACAATATACAAAATATTAACCTTAGTCATACACAGAAATTAATGACACATACAACACAGAACAAAATTGTAAATGAAGAACAAAAAGGCTGCTGCAAAGGAGGCAGAGGATGTAAAGAGCAACTGATAATAGATAGAGAGGTGACATATCAAGCTAAAACTAAACAAAGGTCACTGCACTACGTATACATTGATTACCAAAAAGCTTTTGATAGTGTACCCCACTCATGCTTACTACAGATATTGGAATTATACAAAGTAGATCCTAAATTAATACAGTTCCTAAACATAGTAATGAAAAATTGGAAAAAACACACTTAATATCCAAACAAATTCAAATAATATCAGATCACAGCCAATACAGATTAAGCATGGAATATACCAAGGAGACTCGTCCTTTCCGGTTCTGCCTTGCCTTCAGCAAACAGAAAGAGTCACATTGAGCAAAAAGGAAGGAGGAAGGGGATTTATGGACAAAAAAAACCTACATTATGGACAGGTAGACAATTTAAGAAAACTCTTTATCGAGCGAGCAGAAACTAGCAAAATACACAAAGCAATCACTCATACAAATACATAGGTTACACCACTCCAATTTTATAACCACTTCTACAACCCTTTAGATCACATAACATCAACAGATACGAAGAAAGTAAATTGGAAAAAGAAAACACCACATGGCAAGCACCTGTATCATCTAACACAGCCACACATCGATCAAGATGCATCCAACACTTGGCTAAGAAAAGATAATATATACAGTGAGATGGAAGGAGTCATGATTGCAATATAGGATCAAACAATAAACACCAGATATTACAGTAAGCATATTATTAAAGATCCCAATACCACAACAGATAAATGCAGACTTTGCAAACAACAAATAGAAACAGTAGACCACATCACAAGCGGATGTACAATACTAGCAAATACAGAATACCCCAGAAGACATGACAATGTAGCAAAAATAATACATCAACAACTTGCCATACAACATAAACTAATAAAACAACACGTTCCCACATACAAGTATGCACCACAAAATGTACTGGAGAATGATGAATACAAATTATACTGGAACAGAACCGTTATAACAGATAAAACAACACCACATAACAAACCTGACATCATACTCACCAATAAAAAGAAGAAATTAACACAACTGATCGAAATATCCATACCCAATACAACAAATATACAGAAGAAAACAGGAGAAAAAATTGAAAAATACATCCAACTCGCTGAGGAAGTTAAGGACATTTGGCATCACGATAAAGTTGACATTATACCAATTATACTATCAACTATAGGAGTCATACCACACAGTATCCACCAGTACATCAATGCAATACACCTACATCCAAACGTATATATACAACTACAGAAATCTGTAATTATTGATACATGTTCAATTACCCAAAAGTTCTTAAATGCAATGTAACATATACCGTACAGTTAAAAGGAAGTCACGCTTGATCAAGGTCCGGGTCACTTTCCATTTTTAACCAGACATAACGTCTGAGACAGGAAAGAGAAATAATAATAATAATAGTAATTTTGTGAAATAGATATTTACTTTTCTGTTGCTTCCTCCTCCTATTCTGCTGCTGCTGCTGCGGTGACTAATACTTCGTCTTGACTGACTGACTGACCTGAACAGAGATCGAGCAGCTGCTGAGTCCTCCTTATATACCATCCACCTACGTCGTCATGATGCTGTGTTCATATTGGCTGAATCGTGTGATCTCATGACCTATCGAAGCGCCCCTCTAGTGGCGAGCTTGCGAACTAGATGAGTTCTTCGGTCTGCTGGATCGGAGGCAGTCGTCTCTTGTGGTCTGGGAGCTTATATGGTGCTTTTATAAAAGGCAGACAGTTGCAACAATAGCGGATGTTTCCATGAGATGGGTAATGCATCTGTAAGGCATCTCACTGCAACGCATTTATTTGCAGGACCGTATTCTTTCTCTTCATATGTTCGAGCATTAATGTGCACTTCCATCCGCATATAGGAGGCTATGGGGGCAGTCCTCAACTGTATGCTTACAAACATCATAGCTATTAAATTCAACCTACTCAAACATCAATAACGCATCGATAGAACACATTTGGCATGACCACGAGGATGGGGTGCGAGTGGCTGATCTTTAATGGTATATACAGAGTATACGAATATGCTTGGACCGAAGTGAATTTACATCAACTTGACGTCTCTTCCGTTTTGGGAGAGTGAATGCTTCATGATGAATATCTTGGCAGTTTGCGCATGTGCATGAGCATGTGCTGGTTACGATATGCATCCTGGCTCCATTCCTCTGCATTGCCGAAATTTGCAGAACAGAATTATTGCACTTATACCTCCTACACTCCTCCATTATCAGACTCTTCCATACGTGAAGTAGTGAACTGTGGCTACAGTCCTCCCTCGAATGTCTACATACACTCCTGGAAATTGAAATAAGAACACCGTGAATTCATTGTCCCAGGAAGGGGAAACTTTATTGACACATTCCTGGGGTCAGATACATCACATGATCACACTGACAGAACCACAGGCACATAGACACAGGCAACAGAGCATGCACAATGTCGGCACTAGTACAGTGTATATCCACCTTTCGCAGCAATGCAGGCTGCTATTCTCCCATGGAGACGATCGTAGAGATGCTGGATGTAGTCCTGTGGAACGGCTTGCCATGCCATTTCCACCTGGCGCCTCAGTTGGACCAGCGTTTGTGCTGGACGTGCAGACCGCGTGAGACGACGCTTCATCCAGTCCCAAACATGCTCAATGGGGGACAGATCCGGAGATCTTGCTGGCCAGGGTAGTTGACTTACACCTTCTAGAGCACGTTGGGTGGCACGGGATACATGCGGACGTGCATTGTCCTGTTGGAACAGCAAGTTCCCTTGCCGGTCTAGGAATGGTAGAACGATGGGTTCGATGACGGTTTGGATGTAGCGTGCACTATTCAGTGTCCCCTCGACGATCACCAGTGGTGTACGGCCAGTGTAGGAGATCGCTCCCCACACCATGATGCCGGGTGTTGGCCCTGTGTGCCTCGGTCGTATGCAGTCCTGATTGTGGCGCTCACCTGCACGGCGCCAAACACGCATACGACCATCATTGGCACCAAGGCAGAAGCGACTCTCATCGCTGAAGACGACACGTCTCCATTCGTCCCTCCATTCACGCCTGTCGCGACACCACTGGAGGCGGGCTGCACGATGTTGGTGCGTGAGCGGAAGACGGCCTAACGGTGTGCGGGACCGTAGCCCAGCTTCATGGAGACGGTTGCGAATGATCCTCGCCGATACCCCAGGAGCAACAGTGTCCCTAATTTGCTGGGAAGTGGCGGTGCGGTCCCCTACGGCACTGTGTAGGATCCTACGGTCTTGGCGTGCATCCGTGCGTCGCTGTGGTCCGGTCCCAGGTCGACGGGCACGTGCACCTTCCGCCGACCACTGGCGACAACATCGATGTACTGTGGAGACCTCACGCCCCACGTGTTGAGCAATTCGGCGGTACGTCCACCCGGCCTCCCGCATGCCCACTATACGCCCTCGCTCAAAGTCCGTCAACTGCACATACGGTTCACGTCCACGCTGTCGCGGCATGCTACCAGTGTTAAAGACTGCGATGGAGCTCCGTATGCCACATCAAACTGGCTGACACTGACGGCGGCGGTGCACAAATGCTGCGCAGCTAGCGCCATTCGACGGCCAACACCGCGGTTCCTGGTGTGTCCGCTGTGCCGTGCGTGTGATCATTGCTTGTACAGCCCTCTCGCAGTGTCCGGAGCAAGTATGGTGGGTCTGACACACCGGTGTCAATGTGTTCTTTTTTTCCATTTCCAGGAGTGTATAATGCAGCTACTGAAAGCTGCTCTATCCTTCACATTCATCTCGGTGATCGAACGCATGATGATAGTTTGACGACAGCTCAGCAAAGACTGAATGTGCACCACCAATTCCGGTTGTCTGAGTGGCGAAAAAAAAAAAAGAAATGTCGTCGTCTTGGATAACAGTACTCGCATCATCAGCTGATGTCAAGACAGCGTCCTCTGTGTTCTAAGCCACATGGTGGATGGAGGATGCTAAGTTCACCGGACTTGGATACGATGTGACGTCATTATGATGTATACACGCTACATCGAAAACGATAGAAACCATATATCGACTATTCGACTTTTGTGAACTTTCGAGAGGTTGTGACAGGGTAGCGCTGTGCTCTGCGCCATTCGTTTGGATATGTTTTGCGTTCCTTGCGTTTAAATCGTGTATTGTACTGTGTTTGTGTCCTGTGCGTTGTTTTTCGTTTGCTCGTCTCTAATTATGTGTTCAGCATTCGAGAGACTAATGAGAGAAAAGCTGAAAGAGTTCAGCATCTTTGACGACTGGCAATTGCGTGGTTATTGTGAATCTCAAGCAGAAATTGATGTACTTCTGACCCAGCTGAAGTGCGTCGGTTATTCGTACTCGGTGAGAAGAAGCACTCAGCAGCCAAAATCTTTAGATGCGTCAAGACACTAACCTTTGGTTAAGATTACATTGAGAAATCCACTTCCCCTCGTATTTTATCTCCGGTCGACGATTTTTCTTCAACAATGCCTCATATTTTTCTTTTTAAGTTTGAAATTCAATCATTCTACACACCAGTCATTAATGGACACTAAGGTACCTGTCTCTGCAGTCCGAGTGTAAAATTACTTTGAATTATGGTTGATAAAAGACTATCTTGGGATGGACATATAAATTACTTAGCTAACAAACTAACTTGCATGAGTTCTCTTTCAGCTATATAAATGAAGAAAAAAAGTCAGCAAGAGTATGCTGCTACAATCTAATATGTACTGACAAGACCAATTGTATGAAACCATACTAAAATATTGATAATAAATAAATATTATTTTCGGCGTAAGCATTCAATACAACAATCACACAATCTAATCTGGTCGGGACATAAGAAGACTTCACTTTTTTACGAAACGTGTTGTCCGTGGTGTTTTCAAGGCCACGGTCAGGAATATTTCTATTAATATCCAGCTTTTTTACTTTTATTTTGGCGAAATACATATACGCTGCCACACTGACCTGTTATCAGAATCGCACGTGTCAAAACAAACCACTAGCTGACGACAGTTTAGAATCTCGAACGTTCGTAAAAGTCGATAGGTGTGTTAATCGACTAAAGTGTATTACGTCATAATGACGTCACATCATATCCAGGTCGGGTGAACTTAGCATCCTCCCGTGGTGGATATACGGGGTGCAGCCATCTTGATTGACGTCACAGTCGCCATCTTGGATGGTGTCATGGTGGCGCTCTCTGGTGGCGACGATATCAACTAAGCCAGTTGGGCTCTAGAGCTCATGGAGAACACACATGCTTGAAACTGGTTAAATAATAAAGAAAAGCCCATTTTTCCTGTCTTTTTCTTGGTGTGATGCATTACCATGTTGGAATTGGAACTTCCCGTCATTTCCTGGGGGGTTAGGTTACTGGAGGTAGCACAATCGACCTTCTTCCCCCCAAAATTCAAACTTCCCGCCAAGATCCACCATCTTGCATGACGTCAGCGCCGCCATCTTGAATAATGGTACTTTGAGGTAGCACTCCCCTTCTTCCAATACTGAATTGATCTGTCTTTTTTTTCAGCTGTCAAATAGACATTTTATCTTTCATAGCAATTTATAGGTTGCTATAGGCAATGTATTACGTAAATTCACCACAAAAAGGATTGGTCCTATTCTCTTAATATATTTCCTTTTAACAATTTTATATGGATAACTGTATTCGTCTTTTAAAGTATCACAATTGGTTTCTATCACAGTTATCAATTTTAAAAGTCTGCTACATGCATTTTACCTAGTGCGTTTTTATCAGATTATGTTTTTTGCATAAATGATGACTACATCTAATCCCACAGTAGTGACATCTAGGGGGGATGTAGGCAAACATATTTCTGGTAGCTATTGTACTTCAGTAGCCAGTTGCGATAATGACTGTGTGGACAATGTGGCCTTTTCTATACCTTATTTTAGATCTATGTGACGATGCTGTGCTGATTATATGTTTTGACGATGCCAGTATGGCCTTATCACTTTAAGACATGGTGTAAAACAGGTAAGTTTCACGGTATTTTATCTGAACATTTCCCCGATTGTTTTGATAGTATATTGTGATACTTATTGCTGTATTATGCTGAAAGACACATTGCTCACTAGGTGTATATATTTGTATATTGTAGATCTGAGAATGGTCATTACGGACTGAAACTGGTCATCATCTAAAGAATTGATATTGTGATCAAAGACTGGAATAAAAAAACATTTGACAGTATCAGATCACTGTTTGTATACGCGACCATGTCGCACTTGGTGAAACTAGTGCCATGTCTGGCTTATAACAGAGTCAAAAGGCTCTGTAAACTGAAGCAGAAAATCAGTACTGAGGTAATGAATATTACATTCAACAAGCAGTGCCTTGCAGCAGGCGTCACACCGAATTATGAGAAAGTGAACATTAAACAACAGTCAGCCTTCGCCTTGGTAATCAAAGCCAAAAGTGAGAGGAACTGGATTAAGTCCCAATTACGTGAATCGTGTAACCATAAAGTCTTTCTAAGTAAAGAAGCTTTCGATTTACATTTGCAGTTAAGTAACGAACTGTCTAGTACTCTGTTTCAGTTTGTTTTGGCAAGAAATTTGTGTTGGATGTGGATGGATGGAGAGGGTTGGTTTTAAGGGCGCACGACGGCAAGGTCTTCAGCGCCCGCTCACTACCAGATTGTGACGGGTGTCAAGAAAAGGCTCAGAACAATAAGATAAAAAGCAAAACGTAAGACACAGGAAACAAGCTTGGAAAAATATGTGCCTACCCACACCGAAGCGTGGGATGAAGCATGCCGCCAACAGTAAAACATGGGCAACCCAGGAAGAAAAACAGAGTAAGAATTAATGTTGAAAGAATAGAAAAGAGGCACAACAAAAAGTTAGGTGTATTGCTAAAGTATCAGAAGACTAATGTTGTAAAAAGTAAAGATGGCGTTGAACAACATCGCTTTTATGATATAGTAGCTAACTTGACAAATATCGAATTGAATGAGGATGAAAATACTCTGCTGAATAAAGGTTTACAACATAACGTCACTCCTAATCCTGATAATCGAACCATTACAAGAGTCACAGTCGAAACTGAAATGGCGTGCAAAGCAGCTAAGATGACGAAACTAGAAGTTACGGACACAGCCGCTAAAGTTAATAAACCTTTATCCAGTCAGTGTAACTCTTCTAATGCCGTCAGTCATGAAAGTCGGATCTTAAAAAATCTTAATACAAAGTTAGAAAAAGGGAAGGCAATGGTCATTCACGCAGACAAGGGTAATACAGCGGTCCTTATGAAGAGGACTATATTAAGAAAACGGAGGAATTCTTCTCTGAAAATGAGATAATGGAAGTTCACAAAGACCCAACACAGAAGTTCCAAATAGATTTACGGAAAAAGATAGACAGCTCCCAATTTATGCTTAACGATTACGAAAAGAAATCGCTAAAAATGATGCATCCTAAGCTCCCCCAACTGAGATCGCAGGTTAAGATACATAAGAAAGGAAACCCAGTCCGTCTAATTGTTGACAATTTGTCATTGCCTTTTGTCATTGCCATGTTGTAAATCAAATAAGTTTCTTAACAACGAACTTAAGGCAGCGTACACTTTCTCTGCCAATTTTGGGGTGAAGAACAGTTCTGACCTTGCTAATACGATTAAAGAGATACATAATCCAAATAATGCGACACTAGCTTCCCTAGATGAAAAAAACCTCTACAGTAGTATCCCAATAAAGGAAAGGATTCAGATTATTAAACGTAATCTGCTAACTCATAGCCGGCCGGGGTGGCCGAGCGGTTCTAGGCGCTACGATCTGGAACCGCGCGATCGGTACAGTCGCATGTTCGAATCCTGCCTCGGGCATGGACTTGTGTGATGTTCTTAGGTTAGTTAGGTTTAAGTAGTTCTAAGTTCTAGGGGACTGATGACCTCAGATGTTAAGTCCCATAGTGGTCAGAGCCATTTTTTTTTCGACTCATAACAAGATTAGTACTGCAGAAAAAATCGAATGAATAAAACTTTTAGAATTTGCGTTAACTTATAACTATTTTACATTCAATGGCAAAATATATCAACAAAAAGTTGGTCTTGGGATGGGTAACAGTTTGGCTGGTACGTTAGCAGCCTTTTTCATGAAAGACTTAGAATGTAAGTTCTTTGCTATGTTTCCACAACTGAAACACAAGACTACATATTATGAACGTAATGTCGATGAGATCTTGTTACTGTTAGAGGGGGACGAGAATGAGGTTACCGCATTTGCTCAAGCCATAGGCAGCATGCACCAAAACATAGCGTTTACTACAGAAATAGAAGAAGTGGGCTCCATTAACTATTTAGACCATACCATTAAGAAGGTTGATAACAGACATAAATTATCGATTTTCAGAAAGCCTACATGTACAGATACTATTATCGGAGACGCTTCATGCCATCTGCCACGATATAAAACGGCCTTTTTCAGCTCTATGAGCCACCGACATTTTAGATTACCATTGGCCAACAGTGAAATACGTCAAGAACTTAGTATATTAAGGCAAATTGCAGTAGCCAACGGTTTCTCAGCTGAAGATGTTATGCGCCCATACAAGAGGATAAAAAAAAAAAAAAAAAAAAAAAAGAAAAAAAAAAAAAAAAAAAAAAGTAAACAGTAGGCAGTCCCACAATCATGTAGAAGAAAGAAAGAATAAAGAAAACCTGAAAACTATTCCAATGAAATTTTACGGAAAATTGTCCCAACAAAGAGAAAATTGTTTGAATAAATCTAAGGTTAGATGTGGTTTTCGAGTTAAGACTCAAACTCCTTGTAAAACATAGTTCGAGTAAAGATTCTGATAAATTTGACGGTTCTGGGGTTTACAAGATCGTTTGTAGTAGTTGTAACAAATTTTACATGGATCAAACTCGCCGTGTTTTTAAAATTAGATTCAGGGAGCATTTGCAGGCGCATAACAAAACTGCTTTGGGAATGCATTTGGCAGAAACCGGCCACACTGTAGGCAATATCGAGAGTTGTTTGCGTATTCTACACAGGGCAGATAATGGTCGGGCTCTCAACTTCGGGATTTACGAAGCCAAAAAGCATGAGCCCACTAGGGTACTCAATGGACAAAGCAATTGTATACTCAACGCCTGCTTTGCTTGGTTTGATAATGTACTACGAAAACCAAATAATGCCTCTTGTATTTATACCTAGCCTTACTTGATGATTTATGCTGAGAACAATAGGCGTTTGCCTTACTTCCATACATTAGTTGCTCTAATCCTGTAACTGATTATGTCCTATTCATGGAATGTATAGCCAGACACTATAATTTTATTTATTGACTGTTAATACGTTGTTTAAACGTTTTCTGTGGGAGCCATATCACGTTGTATGTAAAGCCCTCTAGTGGTTAAGTTCTTATGATCGGTGCGTGGCTACATAACATCCTGGCGGCCGACCCAGCAGAGGGCGCTGATCATTGTTCAGTTTTTTTTTTTTTTCAGCTGTCATACAGACATTTTATTTTTCATAGGCAATTTATAGGTTGCTACAGGCAATGTATTACGTATATTAATTGTTGACCATAAATTCACCATAAAAAGGATCGGTCCTATTCTCTTCATATATTTCCTTTTAACAATTTTATGTGGATAACTGTATTCCTCTTTTAATGTATCACAATTGGTTTCTACGGTAGTTATAAATTTTAAAAGTCTACTACTTGTATTTTACCTAATGTGTTTTTTTCAGATTATGTTTTTTGCGTAAATGATGACTACATCTAAGCCCACAGTAGCAACGATGTAGGCAAACATATTTCTGGTAGCTATTGTACTTCAGTAGCCAGTTGCAATAATGACTGTGTGGACGATGTGGCCTATTCTATACCTTATTTTAGATCTATGTGACGATGCTGTGCTGATTATATTTATACGTTTTGACGATGCCATTATGGCCTTATCACTTTAGGACATGGTATAAAAAAGGTACGTTTCACTGTATTTTATCTGAACATTTCCCTGATTGTATGATAGTATATTGTGGTGCGTACTGCTTTATTATGTTGAAAGACACACTGCTCACTAGGTGTATACAGGGTGGTCCACTGATAGTGACCGGGCCAAATATCTCACGAAATAAGCGTCAAACGAAAAAACTACAAAGATCGAAACTCGTCTAGCTTAAAGGGGGAAACCAGAAGGCGCTATGGTTGGCCCGCTAGATGGCGCTGCCATAGGTCAAACGAATATCATCTGCGTTATTTTCTAAATAGGAACCCCCATTTTTTATTACATATTCGTGTAGTACGTAAAGAAATATGAATGTTTTAGTTCCACCACTTTTTTCGCTTTGTTACAGATGGCGCTGCGATAGTCACAAATGTATAAGTTCGTGGTATCACGCAACATTCCGCCAGTGCACACGCTATTTGCTTTGTGATACATTACCCGTGTTAAAATGGACCGTTTACCAATTGCGGAAAAGGTCGATATCGTGTTGGTGTAAGGCTATTGTGATGAAAATGCCCAACGGGCGTGTACTATGTATGCTGCTCGATATCCTGGGCGACATCATCCAAGTGCCCGGACCGTTCGCCGGATAGTTACGTTATTTAAAGAAACAGGAAGTGTTCAGCCACGTGTGAAACGTCAACAACGACCTGCAACAAATGATGATCAAGTAGGTATTTTAGCTGTCTTCGCGGCTAATCAGCACATAAGTAGCAGACAAATTGCGCGAGAATCGGGAATCTCAAAAACGTCGGTGTTGAGAATGCTACATCAACATCGATTGCACCCGTACCATATTTATATGCACGAGGAATTGCATGGCGACGAATTTGAACGTCGTGTACAGTTCTGCCACTGGGCACAAGAGAAATCACGGGACGATGACAGATTTTTTGCACGCGTTCTATTTAGTGACGAAGCGTAATCCACCAACAGCGGTAACGTAAACCAGCGTAATACGCACTATTGGGCAACGGAAAATCCACGATGGCTTCGACAAGTGGAACATCAGTGACCTTGGCGGGTTAATGTACAGTGGGGCATTATGGGAGGAAGGATAATTGACCCCCATTTTATCGATGGCAACTAAATGGTGCAATGTATGCTGATCTCCTACGTAATGTTCTACCAATGGTACTACAAGATGTTTCACTGCATGACAGAATGGCGATGTACTTCCAACATGATGGATGTCCGGCACATAGCTCGCGTGCGGTTGAAGCGGTATTGAATAGCATATTTCATGACAGGTGGATTGGTCGTCGAAGCACCATACCATGGCCCGCACGTTCACCGGATCTGACGTCCCCGGATTTCTTTCGGTGGGGAAAGTTGAAGGATATTTGCTTTAGTGATCCACCGAAAACTCCAGACAACATGCGTCAGCGCATTGTCAATGCATCTGCGGACATTACGGAAGGCGAACTACTCGCTGTTGAGAGGAATGTCGTTACATGTATTGCCAAATGCATTGAGGCTGACGGACATCATTTTGAGCATTTATTGCATTAATGTGGTATTTACAGGTAATCACGCTGTAACAGCATGCTTTCTCAGAAATGATAAGTTCGCGAAGGTAAATGTATCACATTGGAACAACCGAAATGAAATGTTCAAACGTACCTACGTTCTGTATTTTAATTTTAATTAAACCTACCTGTTACCAACTGTTCGTCTAAAATTGTGAGCCGCATGTCTGTGATTAATACAGCGCCATCACAAAGCGAAAAAAGTGGTCCAACTAAAACATTCATATTTCTTTACCTACTACACGAATATGTAGTAAAAAATGGGGGTTCCTATTTAAAAACACGCACTTGATATCCGTTTGACCTATGGGAGCGCCATCTAGTGGGCCAACCATAGCGCCATCTGGTTGCCCCCTTAAAGCTAGACAAGTTTTGTTGTTTGTAGTTTTTTCGTTTGACGCTTATTTCGTGAGATACTTGGCCCGGTCACGATCAATGGACCACCCTGTATATTTGTATACGATAGATCTGAGGAAGGTCATTACGGACTGAAACCGGTCATCGTCTAAAGCCGTGTCTACGGTCATGAATAGGGCCCCGATTTTAATGGCAAGTTTTATTTTTTCTGAACTATAGAGTGGATTTTAGAACAATTTATACGCAAATCTAGGCATTTTAGTGTCGAAAAATGTATTTTGATTGTGCGTATAAAGTCACATTTCAATAAATTTTAGTAATAGGTCATACTGCGGCTAACTTAATATAATAGATCATATATCCGTCAACTTTTCCCAAAAATGCATATACCCTTTTTCTCGTATCTTACGGGACACACGAATAAGAAAATACGTTGCTCACGAGACAATATTTAACGTGCTATTATGAAAGATAAACAAATAAATTAGTACACAGCTTTATTTCTCAGGACTGTAGCAGAAAATCGGTGTACCACAAGTCATTTCGCCAACATAAAACATTGTTGCGCAGTCGACAATGCGCTCTCAGAGCCAACAAAGGCGGCTTCTGCCGTAATAATCGTCGCAGTCGCAAAGGTATTCCCAGTAACCAGTTTGAATACATCCTTTGCCTTGTTCAACATGCATAAAGCAAAGTGTTCCGACAGCGTGAAGTTGCGAGGATATGTTCGAGAATTTGGAGAGAAGTTTTTTATTACTGATGGAAAAATATTATTTTGCAAACCGTGTGAAGTTACAGTTAGAACAGAAAAGCGCTTGAATGTGCAACAACACTAATACCGCTAAACACAGCAGCTGTGTGAAACGTAGTGCTGAAAATAACAGCAGGCAAACGCTGTCATTTGAACAGACAGGTCAATCGTCAACTGTGCAATCATTCTGCAAGGATTTGTGTGAGATGGTGTCCTGCAACATCCCATTGGAAAAGCTGAAGAATCCACGCACAGACGGTTCTTGGAGAAGTACACAACACATCTAGTTCCAGATGAATCTACACTGAGAAAGGATTATTTATCCGTATGCTACAATGATGTGCTCAACAAAATACGAATTACTATTGCTGAGCAAAAGATTTGGCTGTAAATAGACGAAACTACAGATACTAGTGGGCGATATATTGCAAATATTGTTGTTGGCGTTCTAGAAGTTGATGGCCCTGGAGATACGTTCCTACTAACGTGTGAAGCTCTCGATGGAGTAAACAATTCGACGATTGCCATTTTGTTTCACAACTCTCTGAAGCTATTGTGGCTGGATGGTGCAAAAAGAGACAACGTTTTGCTGCTTGTAACAGATGGTGCTTCATATATGGCCCAAGCAGCCAAAGGGCTTCAGATTCTCTACTCCAATATGGTGTACGCCACTTGCCTTGCACATGCGTTGCTGAAGAGGTGCGATCAAATTACCCTGACGTGGACAAATTAATTTCCTGTGGAAAGAAAATCTGTGTGAAGGCTCCGCTACAAGTGCAGAAATTCAAGGAAGAAGCACCTTCAACGTCCCTCCCACCTAAACCTGTTCTTACACGATGGGGTTCTTAGCTTAATGCTGCTGAGTATTACTGCACCAACTACACCTTAATAAAGACAATCTTCTGTGAGCTTGATAGCAATGGATCAAAGGCTATCAAAATCGTGAAAGAAGTTTTTACAGATACATTGTATCGAAACTTGGCATACATCAACTCCAATTTTTCAGTGATATCAAAATCCATCAAACGACTGGAATGCGTTGGCACTCAGCTATGTGAGGCCCTGAGTATTGTGCAACATGTGCAGAGTGAGTTGGATCGAGCTCGTGGTCATGTGGCTGACAAAGTGAAAACCAAATAGCAAAGTGTTCTCCAACGGACTCCTGGATATTCTACACTGTGCAAAATTAGTGCCAGCCCTTTGGGGAATGCCGCAACATTTGAAGATACTGCGAAACAAAGCTGAACTCCAGTGACATCGCTGCCTTCAAATACGCTCCAGTGACGTCTTGTGAAGTGGAGAAGAGCTTTTCCGGGTACAAACCTATCCTCAGCAACAACCGTAGATCTTTGACAGTGGAAAACCTGAAAATGCACCTTGTGATCCAGTGAAACTTTGCAGATACTGAAGATTGACATACGGTGTTAAATAATGTGAAACGCTTTAAATACTATGTAGAAATAAAAACATTGTTTTACTGTTTCGATAGATGATCTTTTCACTGTACTTTGTGTTTAGACAATAAAACATTTAGACATTCAAAAAATAGGATAGCAGAACAAACACTGGTAGCAGTTACTTCTGTAAAATATCTGGGAGTATGCGTGTGGAACGATTTGAAGTGGAATGATGATAATAAATTAATTGTTGGTAAGGCGGGTACCAGGTTGACGTTCATTGGGAGAGTCCTTAGAAAATGTAGTCCATCAACAAAGGAGGTGGCTTACAAAACACTCATTCAACCTATACTTGAGTACCGCTCATCAGTGTGGGATCCGTACCAGATCGGGTTGACGGAGGAGATAGAGAAGATCCAAAGAAGAGCGGCACATTTCGTCACAGGGTTATTTGGTAAGCGTGATAGCATTACAGAGGTGTTTAGCAAACTCAAGTGGCAGACTCTGCAATAGAGGCGCTCTGCATCGTGGTGTAGCTTGATGTCAAACTGTGTCTGGATGAGGTATTGAATATATTGCTTCCCCCTACTTATACCTCCCGAGGAGATCACGTATGTAAAATTAGAGAGATTCGAGTGCGCACGGAAGCTTTCCAGCAGTCGTTCTTCCCGCGAACCATACGCAACTGGAACAGGAAAGGGAGGTAATGACAGTGGCACGTGAAGTGCCCTCCGCCACACACCGTTGGGTGGCTTGCGGAGTATGAATGTAGATGTAGAACACAAATCCTTGGGATTAAGAACAGGGGAATATAAGGTAGGCAATGTACTGGAGCCCACTGCTCCTTAGATGCCCGTGTAAAGTATCCTTAAACATTTTGGAGAAAACTGGCTGGTTTTTCATAATGCACGGACCATGTGGGAATGGTACCTCCCCTAACAGGACAAGAACGTCATTTGACAGGAACTTGATATGGCACATGAGTCAACCTGTTCCACAATATGTAAGGCTGTTTGCAGTAGGAAAGAACTTTAAGTACAAGAGACTGTCTTTCACAAATGTGACAATGAATTAGTGCTCGTAACGCTTAATGTACGCATTTTATAGACAATGTTTACTGGATTTCTTTCCTTGTTTCAGTCCCCACTACCGCCTCTCTAACAAGGGGAGGCCGCCAATTGTGAAATTCAGATTCGATTCATACTGCGCATAATAAAAGCTCATGGCCAGAGGTGTAATGTGGCAAAGCACCAAGATGCACTTCTCAGCCGTTGTCGAGAAAATCTACAGTTAAAATAAACCGTTGCTGTGAAATGCCCTCTACGGTTAATAATTTTATACAGCGTCGTGGCGCAGCGGTAAGCGCTCGGGTTTATAATCGGAAGGTCGCCGGATCGAATCTCACGCCATGCAACATTTTTTTATTATTAGTTTTTCGTATTAATGAGCTGCTAATGCATTTTGGTGAAGGCAGATCGCTCTCCAATTGTACCGCCTCCATTTTTCTGTTTGTTTAACAGGGTGTACCACAGCTCTCATGTCTGCACTGATTTTCGACGATGTTATAAGTTGCGCTAGGAACCGCATCTACCTTCTTTCGAAGTTAGCACGCAACTACGCTTTTATGCGGCGGCTCGTTTCGGCCCATTCAACATCTGTCCTTCAAGTGTAACGAGCGAGTAACGGAGCTTATATTTCATACCTGCCACAGCAAATTTGTGTTCGTGGGGTTTCTATTCTAATTCGAACGTTTGACTTACCCTATACGTATTCGTTTCGGAATATCGTTTCTACGTCTTCCGTTAACTATACGTGGTTAACATTATGAAGACAACAACATTTGTGAAATACAACTTTGTTTGCGGAAAACATGATGATGTTCGAAGTCACCAGTTTTTCCACGACAAACGACCTTCAACAACTTATTATATGCATAATTGTTGCAACTGATTGCCGGGAATTTTATATATATATATATATATATATATATATATATATATATATATATATATGTGTGTGTGTGTGTGTGTGTGTGTGTGTGTGTGTGTGTGTGTGTGTGTGTGTGTGTGTGTATATACACACATTTGAATAACAAAAAACAAATACTAAAAAAAAAATTGCATGGCGCGAGATTCGATCCGGCGACCTTCGGATTACGAACCCGAGCGCTTACCGCTGCGCCACGACGCTGTCGATAATTATTAATCGTTGAGAGTATTTCACCGCAACGGTTTATTTTAACTGTCGATTTTCTCGACAACGGCTGAGAAGTGCATCTTGGTGCTTAGCCACATTACACCTCTGGCCATGAGCTTTTATCATGCGCAGTATGAATTGAATCTGAATTTCACAATTGGCGGCCTCCCCTTGTAAGTTTGCTTTATTTATCATGAATGACTGGGACTACTTTATACAGATTTTCTGGAAGCATTTTAAGATGCTAGATCCCTATTTATAAAGGACTTTTTTTATTTCTCGATAGATTGATGAATCTTTCATCTACTCAGAAAGTAATCGCTGTTAGTAGATCCTATATTACTGCCATTCACAGAGCTCTGTAGTTGGAATGATATTAAATGACGAACGGTCTCCGTAAGATTGCAAGTCTACCAATGTACTTAATCAGAAGAGGTATCAAAAGCACAGGCCGCCATGATGTAATGAGGTCCACTTAAGATAGGGAAGCTTGAAAGGAAGCACTAGGCCTCTCTCTCTCACACTCTCTCTCTCACACACACACACACACACACACACACACACACACACACAGTCGTATTAGAAGTGTCACTTTGTACATTATTACACTCATTCTATTCAAGTCCATGTCATAAACAACATGTAAGTATTGTTACCAAATAAAGTCAGTGCCAGCCCACCAGTCAGGAACAACAGAGTAGAGAAGGCTGTGAGAAGAGGTCAGCCAATCACACGCTGACCATCCTCCCTCCAGGACGACAACATGACAGCAGCTGTGGATACTGGGGTTTCACAGCAAGAAAATCACCTTTAACACATTACTACAGCAGCATGTAGCCTGCAGCTGCAGCAGCAGCACGACAACCAGATCTACACTTTGGCATCAAGCATCCACATCCCACAGCGTTGGATGAGCATGCTTAAACTATGCATGGTTTCAGTGAGGCCACAAATTCTATAGGCGCCCTGCCCATTGCTGATGCTCTCATCCCTGTGGTACATCAAGTCCAACATTATAAGATTTCAGCCTAATATATGGACTAATTGAGGAGCAGTGTGGTGTCCCAGATGGTACTCTCATTTGCTGACTGCCAGAGAGAATAGATGACGCATCACATGCAGAGGGAGGCATGCCTATGTGGACATCAGTCAAGAAGTGACCCATACATTGTTTGAAGTATGGCTGTCAGATCTTGAGTATATTTAACAGTAAGTCTCTATATAACTTACATATCATGTCCGTAAAAGCAGTATTAACTTACAATTGAAACTCTAGGTCTTTTGGACCACTGCAATGAAGAGTGCAACTTCTACTACACATTCCAAATATATAATTTACTTTCACAGACAATGTCATGATAACTGTTGTCTTTCACACAAGCCAGAGCTGACAAGTGTTGCTCTTTGGAGGGCTGAAAAGAAAAAAGAAGAAAGAAGCTGAAAAGAAAAAGAAGGAAGGGAAAAAAAATCACAAATATACACAGTTTTAAAGAGACAAAATTATTCTTGTTGGATGACCACAAAACAGGAAACCTCACTTTATCTTATTAGATGTTGTTTACATTAAAAACAGATGCTTAAGAAATTTTTCACTGTGTTTGAAAACAGTAAAAATATATGGTGAACATTATTGTACATAGACTAACAAATTATATATTTACATTTTTTACATACAAGTTCCATAACAAAATATGCTGCATATGCCTGTCCAAGTATAAGAGAAAGCTGCCCATTTGAATTTTTTAGGGGAGGTTGAAAAAAAAAAAAAATTAAAAGGAACTTCTATTTTGAAACACCAAAAGTCTTGGTTTCAATACCCGTAATGACAATATAGTATACAAATAATAACAGCAAAAATAACAATAAGTGTATTAGAAACTTGGCGAGACATAAGAAAACAGTCAGAACCTTCGACTTTGATCTATACCTAGTTGCACAGAGCTTGTTACTACCCAAGTACAGCTCACTATCTAACAATTATTTTCCAACATTTCTATAAAATTATTAAATCAAAAATATATTCTTGTGTGTTATCTGATACAGTCAAAGTGTTTAAATACACAACATAATTTGTTTCTGCAACAGGGACAGATGATACTTTAAGCATAATATTACAGTAATAATTCTGTTAGCACTCTTGTACCCGAACATGATCTTAGAACATGCTAACTGTACAATGTTTAATAATCTATGACCTGTAACCCTGAAAGAACATTTGTCTTAACTTAATCGAGAATCATCAGACATCTGAACCAGATTCCAGCTATGCAACAAGACCTATGAAGGCACCGAATTCTTCCTCTTCATCTTCCTCTTCTTCATCCATTTCAGCATCAAGCTCAGCATCAAGCTCTACTCCATGGAAAAGCAGATTGAAGCACTTAGATGATCTGCTACTAAAATGCAGGTAAGGGCACTGTGGATTCAGACGAGCACTACAAATCCAGCAGAAATAGGTATTGCATCGCCAGCATACCATTTTGTTGCATCCATCTGATTTCTGTAATGTTAGTAGCAGTGATTCACAAAACATGTTAACATTTTCTGTATACAATGCATATATATAATGAATATTATGCATTTCATCTACAAGGTGAACAACCACTAATTTGGTGTACACAGTTCTCACGTAATTTAGTCTCAAAAATCATGTACTAAAAAGATATATGAAATTAAAGATGGCTGTGGGTTGCTTAATGTTTATGTAAATGCATATTCAATCAAGTACAGAGTTGTTCTCTTCAAACAACGGTCAAAGTTTGACATCATAATGTTTATTCTTTGAAATTAGTTAAAAAACAAATTTATATTAAATTCAAATAGCCAAAGAGCAATGTAAACCTCTAGAGGTGAAAAAATTTTGTGAGAATCATTCAGAAGGAAATGTTAGATATTAATTGGGTGCACAGTTTTGTCAGTAATACGTTGCACGACAAAGAAATAGTTGCAAAATTCCTATCATAAACTTGGCTCCTAATTATTCATCTTCAGGTAAAATTTCCTACCAACAACTACAGATGTGATGTGTTAGTACGCAGTATGAAAATACGTTAACATGAGTTAACAGACATTAACTGACAAAATTATACATAAAAAGCACAAAATTGTCATAGTTCAACAGTATACTATAGAACTAAAACAATTCTGTGTTTTTCATTTATAATTACAAAATTGTTCCACTAATCAGTAATGAAAGAATCACACTTAGCAGGATATTAACTGACACATTACCTATATGCAGCTTTACTGTACGATTAAACGATGATGGCGTCCTCTTGGGTAAAATATTCCGGAGGTAAAATAGTCCCCCATTCGGATCTCTGGGTGGGGACTACTCAGGAGGACGTCGTTATCAGGAGAAAGAAAACTGGCGTTCTACGGATCGGAGCGTGGAATGTCAGATCCCTTAATCGGGCAGGTAAGTTAGAAAATTTAAAAAGGGAAATGGATAGGTTAAAGTTAGATATAGTGGGAATTAGTGAAGTTCGGTGGCAGGAGGAACAAGACTTTTGGTCAGGTGAATACAGGGTTATAAATACAAAATCAAATAGGGGTAATGCAGGAGTAGGTTCAACAATGAATAAAAAAAATAGGAGTGCGGGTAAGCTACTACAAACAGCATAGTGAACGCATTATTGTGGCTAAGATAGACACGAAGCCCACGCCTACTACGGTAGTACAAGTTTATATGCCAACTAGCTCTGCAGATTATGAAGAAATTGATGAAATGTATGATGAGATAAAAAAAATTATTCAGGTAGTGAAGAGAGACGAAAATTGAATAGTCATGGGTGACTGGAATTCGACAGTAGGAAAAGGAAGAGAAGGAAACGTAGTAGATGAATATGGATAGGGGCTAAGAGACGAGAGAGGAAGCTGCCTGGTAGAATTTTGCACAGAGCATAACTTAATCATAGCTAACACTTGGTTCAAGAATCATGAAAGAAGGTTGTATACATGGAAGAACCCTGGAGATACTGACAGGTTTCAGATAGATTATATAATGGTAAGACAGAGATTTAGGAACCAGGTTTTAAATTGTAAGACGTTTCCAGGGGCAGATGTGGACTCTGACCACAATCTATTGGTTATGAACTGTAGATTAAAACCGAAGAAACTGCAAAAAGGTGGGAATTTAAGGAGATGGGACCTGGATAAACTGAAAGAACCAGAGGTTGTACAGAGTTTCAAGGAGAGCCTAAGGCAACAATTGACAGGAATGGGGGAAAGAAATACAGTAGAAGAAGAGCTTTGGGTAGCTTTGAGGAATAAAATAGTGAAGGTAGCAGAGGATCAAGTAGGTAAAAAGACAAGGGCTAGTAGAAATCCTTGGGCAACAGAAGAGGTACTGAATTCAATTGATGAAAGGAGAAAATACAAAAATGCAGTAAGTGAAGCAGGCAAAAAGGAATACAAACGTCTCAAAAATGAAATCGACAGGAAGTTCAAAATGGCTAAGCAGGGATGGCTAGAGGACAAATGTAAGGACGTAGAGGCTTATCTCACGAGGAGTAAGATAGATACTGCCTACAGGAAAATTACAGAGACCTTTGGAGAAAAGAGAACCACTTGCATGAATATCAAGAGCTCAGATGGAAACCTAGATCTAAGCAAAGAAGGGAAAGCAGAAAGGTGGAAGGAGTATATAGAAGGTTTATACAGGGGCGATGTTCTTGAGGACGATATTATGGAAATGGAAGAGGATGTAGATGAAGATGAAATGTGAGATATGATACTACGTGAAGAGTTTGACAAAGCACTGGAAGACCTAAGTCGAAGCATGGCTCCGGGAGTAGACAACATTCCATTAGAAGTACTGATAGCCTTGGGAGAAGGCTCTCCTGACAAAACTCTACCACCTGCTGAGCAAGATGTATGAAAAAGGCGAAATTCCCTCAAACTTCAAGAAGAATGTAATAATTCCAATCCCAAAGAAAGTAGGTGTTGACAGATGTGAAAATTACCGAACTATCAGTTTAATAAGTCACAGATGCAAAATACTAACACGAATTCTTTATAGACGAAAGGAAAAACTGGTAGAAGCCAACCTCAGGGAAGATCAGTTTGGATTCCATAGAAATGTTCGAACACGTGAGGCAATACTAACTCTACGATTTATCTTAGAAGAAAGATTAAGGAAAGGCAAACCTACGTTTCTAGCATTTGTAGACTTAGAGAGAAAGCTTTTGACAATGTTGACTGGAATACACTCTTTCAAATTCTAAAGGTGGCAGGGGTAAAATACAGGGAGCGAAAGTCTATACAGTTTGTACAGAAAGCAGATGGTAGTTATAAGAGTCGAGGGGGATGAAAGGGAAGCAGTGGTTGGGAAGGGAGTGAGACAGGGTTGTAGCCTCTCCCCGATGCTATTCAATGTGTATATTGAGCAAGCAGTAAAGGAAACAAAGGAAAAGTTCGGAGTAGGTATTAAAATCCATGGAGAAGAAATAAAAACTTTGAAGTTTGCCGATGACATTGTAATTCTGTCAGAGACAGCAAAGGACCTCGAAGAACAGCTGAATGGAATGGACAGTGTCTTGAAAGATGAACATCAACAAAAGCAAAACAAGGATAATGAAATGTAGTGGAATAAAGTCTGGTGATGCTGAGGGAATTAGATAGGAAATGAGACACTTAAAGTAGTAAAGGAGTTTTGCTATTTGGGGAGCAAAATAACTGATGATGGTCGAAGTAGAGAGGATATAAAATGTAGACTGGCAATGGCAAGGAAAGCATTTCTGAAGAAGAGAAATTTGTTAACATCGAGTATAGATTTAAGTGTCAGGAAGTCATTTCTGAAAGTATTCGTATGGAGTGTAGCCATGTATGGAAGTGAAACATGGACGATAAATAGTTTAGACAAGAAGAGAATAGAAGCTTTCGAAATGTGGTGCTACAGAAGAATGCTGAAGCTTAGATGGGTAGATCACATAACTATTGAGGAAGTATTGAACAGGATTGGGGAGAAGAGAAGTTTGTGGCACAACTTGACCAGAAGAAGGGATCGGTTGGTAGGACATGTTCTGAGGCATCAAGGGATCACCAATTTAGTACTGGAGGGCAGTGTGTGTGTGTGTGGGGGGGGGGGGGGGGGGTATAAACTGTAGAGGGAGACGAAGATATGTATACACTAGGTAGCAGTAGGTACTGGGAGATGAAGAAGCTTGCACAGGATAGAGTAGCATGGAGAGCTGCATCAAACCAGTCTCAGGACTGAAGATCAGAGCAACATTACCTATAAGAACGTCCAAATAAATGTGTCTAAAGACGGCTAACTAGCAGCTATATTTGATCATAAAACTTGATTATTATGTTTCAGACTGTTGATAAACTTGTTATTTTTTTTAATGATTCAGTTATTTTGGTATATTAACAGAAAATTTTTAAGTTGTGGGTCGAATAAAATTATTGTGAGTAAAGGGACCACCGTGCAGTTCAGGACAGACACAAAAAGAAGATTAGACACGAAAAGAAGATTGAAATCATCACTAAGCTTTTGAACAATTTTCAATAAATAATGTGTATATAAAAAAAAAAAACCCTGACCAGGTTTCAGCATCATTAAGGCCATCTTCTTCAGAAGGAAAGTCACATTAATGTTTTAAACATATTATAAAATAAACATCTAAAATACTTCATACTTTTAAAAAAATTAAATGGAGTACACGGAATAAAATTATACATAGGATTCAGCATATGTTAAGAAGTAAGGAGGCAAAGCTGTTTTCTCCACGAACACAGTCAGGGGTGGGGTGGGGGGATGGGGAATTATTATCCATCGCCTGGGATATGTGCCCGGTGTTTAATATCGGACAGACTGGTAGAGCTTTTGACATAAGATATACGTAACATTTGCTAGGGGAGAAGGGTACTAATGTTCATAAATCTACTTTCATGGAATATTTCTTAATATTGGGACACAAACCAAAAGGAGTAGAAAAAAATGATGATTCTACATATAGAGAAGACACTTCGTGTCTTGAAAGAACTTCAGGTCCTTATGAGTATGAACAGTAACTGTGGTCTTGTAAACAAGCAACTACAGTTAAGAAACAAACACTTCTTGAACATTTCAAGCCATTGCTCACAACTACATGAGGTTTTGGTTCACATTTCCATGTACTTCCATATCACAACATCATTTCTCCCTTTTCCATATGGACTCTATACTTTGTTACTGACAGCACTACAGATGACACTGTATACCACATTCTGTTTTGTAGATTTGTAAATAACCACTTAATTTATTTTATGCTACATACTGTTGTCATTTTTATAAAAATTATTTTATTCCTTTTATTATCTTTTATGAATTTTTTTATACTACATACATTTTACTCTGTTTAAAACATCTAAATATATAGCATACTTATGTATTACTGTAACAATCATCTATTTCATGCCGTTGAATGTTTGTCACAATACCAGCACCAAGTACGTGGCGCACTCTACACTACATTTACCTGGTGTCACAACTAGTTGCCACATGTTGAGTCTAATGTCTGCTATTTTTACAAGCAGTAGCTGTTTAACAATTTTTACTGTTTCCATGGAGGGCTTTATTCCATATTTTCTGCTGTCTGACTTTAGCTTCATAGCTCATCACGTAAGTTTACAATTTTAACATAATGTAATTTACGTAAGTACCAGTTTCATTCCACATACTCCGTTTCAATGTTGTAAAGTATTAAGTATTTTAGACATTTATTTTATATTTAAAATATTATAGGTAACTTTCCTTCTGAAGGAGATACCCTCAGTGGTACTGAAACCTGATCAAGACTTTTACACTCATCTTCATGAAAAACAGAACAGCTTGAATGCCTAGAGATAGGATGTTCATATTCACAGGACGCGTACATTAGTAAGTTCTGCAGAAATGATTACCATTTCAGTCACCTCGGTTCGGCACGTGTCCTGCTGCCTAGTAGGCCCAGGAACTGCCATGGGTACTGATAACTTGTTCCATACCAACGCTTATAAAGCGTGAATGGCGTTATGTCACATACACCTGGTTCCAAAGTTCACCTGTGGTGGTTGGCATTCGGTTACAGCACTGCTCCCATTGTTTCACCATATCTGACACATCTTCACTGATGGAAAGTCTAGTAATACGGTGGGCCAGAGCAAAAGGCTGACATTCTGTGACACCAAGAAGGCATTCGTATGTGCAGCAACATGTGGTCATGCATTGTCTCACTGAAAAATGGCGTGTGGGGTGCTGTGTAGAAAGGGTATGGCTACATGTCACAGGATGCTGTTCACAAGGTCACTCTGGTCACAGCACTCTGGATATACACCAACTGTGATTTGTGGTTGTATGCAATAGCACTCCCACACCACAAGGCCTTGAGTTGGCACTTGGCACTTTATGTCTTGTGCAAATGCAAACACTGTGATGCTGCTCCCCATCTTTGGCAAACCAAAATACAGCCATTATTTTCAAATAAACAGAACCTGCATTCATCCAAAAACACTATCTAATGCCATTCCTGTCCCCATTGATGTCGTTCCAACCACCATTGCCGTCTAGCATGTTTCTGCACATTCGTCAAAGGTAGAAAGAGAAGGGGATAACACACATGTAACCCGTGCTGTAATAAACGGCGAGGGACTGTCACCACTGATAGTGTACGATGTGTTACACTGTTGCCCCCGAGCCAAGGAGGATGCAGATCTGTCCTGCAACCTGCAATGCCATTTTGATGGGGGGCGGGGGTCTGGGTGGTGCAACCTGACCCATCTTGTCGTGTTCTACGGTGTTCTGTGAACCATTCAGCAAACACCTGTTGCACTGCCGAAACACTTTGTCCCACACAAGCAGCAATTTCCCGGATGGATATGTCATATTCTCTCACACCAATAACGCATCCTCTTTCAAACACACCGATTTGATGGTACAGTTCATTCATACATCTGAGAGGCATCCTGCACGTCTGCTCAAGTCAAGCCACACTGATCTGTTATCTTCAGTTTACAGTGACAATGAGAGCCACAGGCACATTTTACTGGTACGTGACTTGCGCCACAATATTGATATTGACCTAGAACCCGTAGGCCGACATGGTAGAAATGCCAATCATTTCTTCAGAACATACTATTGTAGATGTCCTGTGAATAAGAATGTCTTATCTCTAGTTGTTCAAGGTCTTTCATTTTTTCTGAACATCAGTGTAAAATAAATTTATGCAGCCTGTTGACTGTATATTCCTTTTACTGAAACTTTATTTGCGGTTGCTGCTGTCAGCCACTTTTAAAATTGTGCTGCTGAACAATGTCCATCCTGTAAGATAATTAACAAAATCACACACAGACAAAAACAAACACATGTGCATATACATGGCTACACTGCCCCAGTTGGAACAGTATAACAACCCATCTTTACAGGTTTCATGATCAGTTTGTTTGGGGCAGGGGCCCAAACAGCGAGGTCAATCAGGATGGCTGGATGCAGGTTTGAACCGTCGTCCTCCCAAATGCAAGTCCAGTGTGCTAACCACTGTGCCACCTCGCTCGGTAGGTTTCATGGAACAGGTAGTTAACAGCATTGAAAACTGTACCTTAAGAAAGAGGCCAACTGTAGATATATATGGAAAACTATTGTCTGTCGTGGTTCACTGGTGATTATGTGTAAGAACATCAGAAAGTGTGTGGTAAGAACTCTGTACAGGCAAATGTTCAAATATATAAATATTTTAGCAACTGAACCTGCTGATTTTCCTTGTGGTTTATTGAATACAGTATCCAATTGTACTATGGTCAGTGGACCAATTTCTTGGCTTTGAAATTTATCTGTCAAACTCCTTGGACTTCTTTCTGTGCGGGTTATGCCATAGTGATTGTCTACGAACTTATGTGAATAATGACGTATTTTTAAAAAACAAAGATGATGTGACTTACCAAACAAAAGCGCTGGCAGGTTGATAGACACACAAACATACACACAAAATTCAAGCTTTCGCAACCAACGGTTGCTTCATCAGGAAAGAGGGAAGGAGAGGGATAGAGGAAAGGATGTGGGTTTTAAGGGAGAGGGTAAGGAGTCATTCCAATCCAGGGAGCGGAAAGACTTACCTTAGGGGGAAAAAAGGACAGGCACACACACACACACACACACACACACACACACACACACACATCCATCCATCCGCACATATACAGACACAAGCAGACACTTGTAAAGGCAAAGAGTTTGGGCAGAGATGTCAGTCAAGGCGGAAGTACAGAGGCAAAGATGTTGTTGAAAGACAGGTGAGGTATGAGCGCGGCAACTTGAAATTAGCGGAGGTTGAGGCCTGGCGGATAACGAGAAGAGAGGATATACTGAAGGGCAAGTTCCCATCTCCAGAGTTCTGACAGGTTGGTGTTGGTGGGAAGTATCCAGATAACCCGGACGGTGTAACACTGTGCCAAGATGTGCTGGCCGTGCACCAAGGCATGTTTAGCCAAAGGGTGATCCTCATTACCAACAAACACTGTCTGCCTGTGTCCATTCATGCGAATGGATAGTTTGTTGCTGATCATTCCCACATAGAAAGCTTCACAGTGTAGGCAGGTCAGTTGGTAAATCACGTGGGTGCTTTCACACGTGGCTCTGCCTTTGATCGTGTACACCTTCCGGGTTACAGGACTGGAGTAGGTGTAGGTGGTGGTGGTGGTGGTGGTGGTGGGAGGGTGTATGGGACAGGTTTTACACCGGGGACAGTTACAAGGGTAGGAGCCAGAGGGTAGGGAAGGTGGTTTGGGGATTTCATAGGGATGAACTAAGAGGTTACGAAGGTTAGGTGGACGGCGGAAAGACACTCTTGGTGGAGTGGGGAGGATTTCATGAAGGATGGATCTCATTTCAGGGCAGGATTTGAGGAAGTCGTATCCCTGCTGGAGAGTCACTTTCAGAATCTGATCCAGTCCCGGAAAGTATCCTGTCACCAGTGGGGCACTTTTGGGGTTCTTCTGTGGAAGGTTCCGGGTTTGAGGATATGAGGAAGTGGCTCTGGTTATTTGCTTCTGTACCAGGTCAGGAGGGTAGTTACGGGATGCGAAAGCTGTTTTCAGGTTGTTGGTGTAATGGTTCAGGGATTCCACACTGGAGCAGATTCGTTTCCCACGAAGACCTAGGCTGTAGGGAAGGGACCATTTGATGTGGAATGGGTGGCAGCTGTCATAATGGAGGTACTGTTGCTTGTTGGTGGGTTTGATGTGGACGGACATGTGAAGCTGGCCATTGGACAGATGGAGGTCAACGTCAAGGAAAGTGGCATGGGATTTGGAGTAGGACCAGGTGAATCTGATGGAACCAAAGGAGTTGAGGTTGGAGAGGAAATTCTGGAGTTGTTCTTCACTGTGAGTCCAGATCATTTTTTAACACAGGTTGAGAAACCACAAGCCCATACCAATTATGCTAGGTTCATTTGAATGTGTCTAGAATTCACTGGGAGACAGTAAAATGTAAACGACGTGTGATTAGGGCCTCCCGTTGGGTAGACCATTCGCCAGGTGCAAGTCTTTCAATTTGATGCCACTTTGGTGACTTGCGCGTCAATG
Source organism: Schistocerca americana (assembly GCF_021461395.2). Taxonomy (NCBI): domain Eukaryota; kingdom Metazoa; phylum Arthropoda; class Insecta; order Orthoptera; family Acrididae; genus Schistocerca; species Schistocerca americana. The sequence continues at coordinate 525,733,468 of NC_060124.1, forward strand.
GGGGATGAAATTATGATTAGGACAATTGACAGTGAACTAAATCATGTGTTCCGGCAGCAAATGGACATTTTGAAGACATTATGTGAGGTTTTTTACTTATCAGTAACACACAGAAATGATAAGTGTAAGGAAAGTTGACGCAACTGACACATACATGCAAAAATACTAAGCGCTTTTGGACTTGTGTTGATACAGCCCTATTGTTTTTTTAATTTTTTCATGATGCATCCAATTCATAAGTACTGTATTGTCCTCTATTTTTGATACTGCATCCACAATCAATTACCAAAGTAACTGGAGACAGATGTGAAATGCAAGCCATAAAAAATAGGAGAGAGAAAGTTTCAGCAGATTTTTGGGGCCAAATGTGAGAATTAGCTGAGGGAGATAAGTGTGTAAAAAGTAATGCAGTCAAATAATGATGAAATACCACGAATAAAAGAAGGAAAAATGTGCTAAATATGTCCAAATGCACTTGTAGATTGAAAGCACATAACCAAGATGGAGTAACTTTTGGAGCTATCAGTTCCTTTCACTGGAAGAACAGAGGGATAGGTTGAGAAATGTTAGAAAGAGGTGGAAGTCACTCACCCCAAGTTGAGAGGAACCCACCTCATGTCTTTGCAACCTCCCCAACCTATTCCTCTTTCCTTCCTAAAGAAGGAAAAGATAGTTCTGGAAGCTAGGAATAATTCTTTACTTTCTAATGAGTTTACTGGCAGTCCTAGAATTTATTTATTGCCTATCCAGCAATTCTGTGCCTTTGTAATTAAATGAACAATCACCATCAGTGATTGGAAGGGGGTAGAGTAGCATGGGGAAGTACTGCAACCCGTGGAACCAAGTGGCTAACAAGAACTGGCTAAGGGATAGAGATGGTTATGACAACCAAGGCTGGGTGAGAGGGTGACTGTGAATATAAGTCTAATTATTCCATGAATCAAGATGCCATAGCAAACTGAGTATCTCAAGATGAAGCCCCCATAGTACCAACTGTCACATTATAATGACATGCCACAATGCTCATTCTTCATACTTCTACATAAGAATTCTTAAGTTAATATCAGTTTTCTCCAGGCTCTATAAAATATTGCTACATTTCCTTTAAAAAACTCACTCATTCCAATACAGGGATCAGAAAGTTAACTGGAAGAGTTTCTCTTTACCACTGTCAGCAATTGTCATGTTGAGATGTTGAGCTCATTGCCTTAACAGCAGAAGTTCATCTAACTTCTTTATGAATTTTACACCCAGAATACTAGAGGTATTACTTTAGGTCACTGTCAGGCTGATCAGGCATAATATTTATGCATAATTGTTTCACACCATTAAAAAAAACCATCAGAACAAGAGAACTCTATTCGTCACTGTAAGAGACTTCTACAAAAATCAGTGCCACCCATTGAATTTACATAAAGAAGGTAAAGCTGCCACGATGAACCTGAAGCCTGATTTGAACACACAGTGCTTTACTAGGCATGGCTCTATTGGAGGTGGTATTCTATTGCCTTCCTCCAACCTCTGAACTATGGGCAACTTTGCATTTTTCACATTAACAAACATGACAAGTGGTGAAAGAAGTGGTAAGTGACAAACAGAAATTTAGTAGCATAATACAGAACAAATTATTGAAAAGGTACCTTCTAGCCAACAATTCAATTATTCTTACCTCTATGGCAGCATTACAATTAGGACAGTTCTTACTGTTGCTACTAATCCATGCTTCTGACATTGTATTGTCAACAAGTAATTGTAACTGCCTTCTACCATAACGCTGCTCCAGCACTTCCTTTTGCTTCTCATCTGCTGACCGATATTCCTCCACAAGCCGCATTTTTTCATCTATGTGCAAAGTGAGAGGGCAAATTGTTTAACAGAATATACAGTTTATATGTTTTAGATTGAGTAGTGCACAAAAATGTTAATTTTACCAAATGTTCTTTGGCTGCAATCTTTTAACGAAACATAACCTAAATGTTGTTTAACATAATCCTTTTACCCAGAACATAAATGCCATTAAAATGAAATATGATAAGAATTGGAACTCTACACAAAATAGGCGCATTGCCTTAGGGGAAACCAGACTGTCTTCTAAATGGAATTTTTTTAGTTACACATTTCAGACTCGGTTAAAAAATAAATGGTATCATCACGAGTCTAGACTTTTTAGCAAGTCATCATCAGATAATCTGTTTAAAAAAGAAAATGGGAGATAGTAAAATACTATGAAATTAAACTACAAAACCACATCAACACCTATACACAACTACACACAATTTTCTATCCAATCATTTTTTCAATACTTTTTTCCTTGGGTCCGGTTGCATTCAGTGCAAACAAGCAACGCATGTTATCTACAGGACAAGCCGCTAATGCCTGTGTCTGGCCAGTCAGCAGATATTGTAATGACAAGTGGCCCACGTGTGAAAGTACGTTGAGAGGCGTGCACACTGGTCATAATGGTGCAGTTACTGCAGCCTCTGAACAATCAACTACATGACTAAAATTATATTAAAATCTGTTCATAATTAATAAAGAAAGAAAATCCTAGGCAAAGACTCAATATTCCTCAAAAGACACCAAAGTACTACAGAAGACTGTAATAATTTTGCAGTTATGTGGGAATTGGATCGTAGCCCGATCAGCAGCAATAATTTATGAAGAGGTATGAAGGGGAATTCAAAGTTGTAACACCACTGATATTAGAGTCAGTAGAGTCTGAGCCCCCATACATATCTGTCACAATAGTCAAAGGGTGGCCTACCTTTGAATCCGATACAACATTGTAAATGTTCAGTTTTAGGTGACAGTCTACAATATGTGTACAACTACAGTCAGTGCAAGATGGCAACTGTTGGGAGGGCGGAAGTAGAGATAGTTTTGCATCAGGAGGCGCTCTCCCAGTTTGCTCCTTGTCTTTTTTTCTTCAGGTTGAGGCTGGTGACCTGTTGCCACAAGTAGACGCAGTGAAAGAATGTTCAGAATTAGTTATTTATTTCCATAAGTTTCAGTCAGTTTTTCAACTCGCTGTTGACATCGGCTGTCGACGCTTATTGAGGATTTGTGTCTTAAGTGGCGTTCAGCCCGCTTGAGGTAGCTGCTGCTGCTGCATCCTTTGTTCCCTGCTGTCTGCTTAATGGCAGTTCACCGACTGTGGTGGCTCCGGCACTGCCCATACAGTGAAGGCGATGCGTGTGTTGGACTTACTCATGTCAATCTGGACAGAACTCTGTCGCCTCCCATTCACCACCGCTTTTCTTCATCTGCTGAAGTGAGATGACGGTTGAGGTGTAGCTGCTTAGTACGATCATCCTCTGAAGTATCAGAAACACTTATGTTCCGATCCAGGATGATAGGGAAGACCCCAGGTTCACCCCTCTGCTACAGCGATGGGCTAATGTTGAACTCTGCGACTGGTGATCATAGCGAGGCACCCATCTTTTCCAGTAGTGGTTGTCGTCGTTCAGTAGCGTGCACTAAATCTACAACACGTTACTGTAATCTGGGAATTGAGTGTGTACTTTATTCACATCATCGATCTGTCTGACCAACTGCATTACAAGCTAAAATGCTGGGGTATTTATGGAGCAAAGTCGTGGCCAATGTTTACCAAACATCACTTGTCATGACCGTATAGGTCTAGCTGTTATGAAGGTATCAGCCCGGGGTTCTCACTCTTCCGTGCATGCTTAATGAGTTTGTTATAGTATATGACCGGCTCATAAAAACTTTTTGTGTCAACTGTTGCTTTAGTAATAGTATTTATTTCATCACGTCACAAAGTAGGCGTGATCCCGCCTAGCTGCTCCACACCACTACATTCCTGCTGAGGTCCATTGTTTGTTTCACCGGAAGTGCCAATGTTGTGTTTTCCCCTGACCCACTCTCGGTGCTGAAATATTCTTCTTCTTGCCCCTCATGTTGACACTGCCGTAATTTAAGTGAGATAGCTTTGCTCTGAGACTTTCAAAATTTTAACAGTCTGCTGCCTTCTACGAGGCTGGCCTGCAATCCCTCTCCTTCAAAAAATTTGTACCAAATTTTAGGAAAAACAAAAATCTTAATACAAAATATTTCTCTACTTACAAAATTCTTTACCATCTTAAGATTGTTAAATTTCTGTGTTCTTTCTGGCACAACCCACTTAAGGGGGATCTCATGTGCAGTTTCTAAATCTGCTTGCATAATTTTGAATCTTAGGAAAAGATACACTGCACAAATCACCACTAGTATGGTGATTATACTAGTGTCCGTAAGACTAATGGTAACTGTGTTCTGCTTTCATCCATGGTGATATCCCTGAAGATGTCTTAACATTTGTTCGACAGCAATTTGTCAATTTTTTGCACCAATTAAGCTGTATATGTCCTACAGTATGGTAGCACCTGGCGTGTAGTTTACAAAGGAAACATTTTAAATAGGTAAAATTCTGAAGGGATTTTCTGTCCAATACAATGTTGGTTGTGCACTACAAATTACTGTAGTATGCATGATGGTTGTTCATAGGTGAAAGTATACTCCTGCTATAGCACATTCTGTTCCGCTGATTAATATACCACTATTCTGCAATTCCACTCATCATTCCTGTAAAAGTATCGTTTTTGTAATGGTTCACTATTACCATTTGTGGCTTGTACACAGTATAAATCCAATGATTTCAACCCACTGAAAATGTGTTTCTGGCTTCATAACCACCTTCTTACAATTGGGTGCATTCATATTTCCTTAAAGTAGGTTTGCTTCGCAACATTGGTTATCTGTTTGAACTACTAATGCAGGACAAATAATAATAGTTTCATTAACACAACTACCAAGAGATCTACTGATAGAACTACACACATTTTCAGTTATTTAGACACACGTAGTAGTTCATTAACCAAGAATTTAATCCATCTGTCAACAACACTCCACGCAAATGGATATGCACAAATCTTATTACATTTAAATTGTAAATTATGACTTACAGCTAGTTACAGGGACCTGTACATTAACATTAACATTAACACACACACACACACACACACACACACACACACACAATCGATCTTGTATAAACTTGTTGCTCTCATTTATGGAAATATCATGCCACAGACACGTGGTAAATTCCTTTTTCCTCTTGAAATATTCCTTACAAAAATCTTTTTGGTGTTAACAGTGTAGTGGTTAGTTGTTTATTTGTAGGATGCTGGACAGCTTCTCTAATTGAAACTTTCCTGGCAGATTAAATCTGTGTGCCGGACCGAGACTCGAACTCTGGACATATGCCTTTCGCGGGCAAGTGCTCTACCAACTGAGCTACTCAAGCACGACTCACGCCCCGACCTCACAGCTTTACTTCTGCCAGTACCTCGTCTCCTACCTTCCCAACTTCATTCTGGGAGCTTCTCTAATTATTTTTGATTTTATTCAATGGTCACAAACTGTTTGCTAATTCTCTTGTTAGCCTAGCTATCCCTACCACCCTGTGTAACATTTTCAGATGACTATGTTACACTTAAAATTCTTATTCATCGCAATAATTGTATCATTAACATATTGCAGTAATTCAATTGTTCTTTTAAGCATCCTTTTTAGTTATATTTAACAATCCTCACTCCAGACCCATAATTTGTGTCATATGCCAACCCACTATTGTTTTTGTAGTGTCTTGTTTCTTCTTGCACTTTAAAAATTGTACTATTCAGACTTGAAATATCATTATCTGAAGAGTCAAACATTCAGCCATCCTCTCTTTCTCTGTATTAGAGAATGTTTTACCCATTACTTGCTGCAACAGCTCTCTCAGCTTATCATACCAAAACTTAAGCTAATAATTATATTGCCCCCATTTGGTGTCTTTCGCACTTCTGACATGTCTTGCAAACTTTTCACTTCATTCCTAACCTCCCAGATATTGAAGGTCAGTATCAACAACCATCTGTGATTTTTTAGGACTATATCTGGCTGCTGTGCAAACAAAACCTCATTCCACAAAGACTGGTTGACAATTCCTTCTGCTCTAATGATGAGCAAGATAATAACACTTGGTAAACTCCATCTAAGTGTCACCCTCACCATCACATTGAGGACATAATTTATATGTACTACTTCCCTCCTTAGAAAAAGGTGGGAACACAACAAAAACACCAATATTCCCAAGTACACTACATAAATCAATGAAAACAAAGAAAATATCCTATTATTACCAATGTATCTCTACATCCCTGGCTATGTATTCCTTGGTATCAACCATTACAGCCTATTCTGCAGTATTTCTTTACTCTTTTGCGTCTTAGTTCTAGTAAATGGCAATTCCCCTGATACTTGAGGAAAGGCGCGCGCACGCGCGCGTGTGTGCGTGTGTGTGTGTGTGTGTGTGTGTGTGTGTGTGATTTTTTGTTTTTACTGCTGAATGCTATGGTTGAAAGCTTTATGTAGGTGTCTTAACTGTGCCTGTCTGCAACTTGACATGTCCTCTTTATGGTAAGTAGCAATCTATCTTTTCCTGCATTGTTAATTGTAACCTTACATTTACAGGTGACTATCTTCACCACCTGATAAGGACCCTGAAACTTCACCAAAAACTTTTTTTCCTACCTTTCGGAATGCAAGGGTTCACAAGTACTACCCAATGACCCATCCAATACTGTGGTAAATTCCTCTTACTTAACCCCACATGCTCTTTACAGTCTAGCACTTTCATGTTTGCCTGTTTTGCCCTTTGCCAGACTTCCTTTAGAATTCTTGCAAACACCTTGTCGTGTTCACCATCTTTTCCCAATTTTAGTTGAATCACACCAAACGGAGATGGCACTCTGCATCCATGTACAACATAGTAATTTGATAACTCTATTCCTGTGCAAGTTTTTCAATTGACACACTAACTACAAAATCTAAATATATCAATTGACACACTAACTGCAAAATCTAAATATATGTCACAGTGTATGTGTTGAGAATTCATATAATGGCTTAGCATCTTTGGTTTAGCCCTATGAACTCTTTCTGTATGACCATTTGCCTGAGGGTGGAATGGACTCTTAAGTAATTTCTCAATTTTCAGGAAGCAACAACTGCTTAATGAGATCAGACATGAAATTTTGGTCCATAATAATTGCTTGCAGCACCCAAAATTTAAGTATCCAATGATTTACCATAGCATGAACTACGGTGCTCACTTTCTGGTCCGGTATTGCTATAATTACTAAATATCTCTAGAAGTGATCGATAACTGTTAACACATACTTGTTACCCGATGGACTCTCATGAAATGACCCCAAAATATCAGCTCCAATCATTTGAAATGCATAGTCGGACTCTGGCAGTCCTTATGATTTTATCTTCTCATGGCAAAAAATCAGAATGCTGCAAACATAGAATACAGTTCTTGACACACTGCTGAACATCAGCACGTTTTGTTTGCCATCAGACACTTACTGCTACTCTTCTGTGTGTTCTCCTCTTACCCCTGTGACCTAATGATGTATGATCATGTTCTTGCTGTAATACCTCTGTTCGCAAAGCTACTGAGACTACAGCACATGCACCACACTTTTTTGATCTGCATAATATCCCATATTGTATGACAAACTGTGGTGGTTTGCAATACGACTGACAGTCTTTTTTATTGCACTTTCTTCAGATCCTTGATATCAAATCCAGAGACTTGCAATGCCCAATCTTTTTACTAAGTATATCAGCATTTTTGTGTTTTAACACCCAGTTCTTGGATTACATCATACTGAAATTCACTTAGTTCCAAATCACATCTTGTTAGAAGACTTGATGGAATTTTTGCCATTGTAACCATTCTAAATCTGCATCATGATTAACCAAAGTGACAGATAAAATCAAAAATAAGAAATACCATATATCAATACCAACATCTCCTTTTCAGTGGTAGAATAATTTTGCTTGGCCTTATTAAGATGATGAGAGATATGTGATTGAGTGTTCTTTCCCATCAATGATTTTTCCAAAAATTACTCCTAAAACTATACTACATGTATCACAACACAATATGAATTCTTTTGTGAAATGTGGAAAAATTGAAATTGGATCTGAAGTTAACACATCTTTTAAATTTTGAAACACTGTCTGACACTCAGGTGTCCAGCTAAACATAACATCTTTTTGCAATAGTTTTGTTTGTGGTTGTGCCACTTCAGCACATCTCTTCATGATTTTTTCTGCAGTAATTTGCTAATTCAAGGAAAGATTGTAATTGTTTAACTGTCTGAGGGACCAGAAAGTCATGTACTGCTGATGTAAAGTGTTGATTTGTCCTTATTCCAGCTCTGCTAATTATATCCCCCAGACAGTTTACTTGTGATGGTGCAAAGAGACACTTATCAATACTAAGCATAAGTCAAGCCTCTTCCAACCTTTCAAATACCATCTCCAAATGCTGAGCAAGCTCTTCTAGACTTTTAGAGAATACAATTACATCATCTAAAGAGACCATGCATTTGTTTGGCACCCCTGAGGACTCCATCTAATAAATGTTGGATATAGCTGGCACTTCCAACCCAAAAGGCATCCTACAATAATGGTAGTGACCAGAAGACACAGTAAAAGCTGTTTTATGTCTATCCTCAGGGTTTACCTCAATTTGATGGTATTTACTTCTTAAATGTAGTGTTGAAAAGAACTTGCACTGACCTAAATTATCTAATGTGTTAGTGTATCCCCTATCCGTCTGCAATTTTTTTAAAAAATAGGAAGGAGGAGAGTATACAGTTCCAACAAAACCAGTATTTATTTCTTCCATCTGGTGACTTTTTTAATTTAATTACTACGCTCACTGGTCATGGCCTAACACTATCTTCTATAATCCATTCTAATAATTGCCAATTCATAAACCGATTTACTAAAGACTCTAAATGCTTAGGTAACTGATACTGTCTTCCAACTACTGGTGAATGATTGTCTGTATTCTATGCTGTGTGATTGGTGTGGCAGGTAACACTTCTTGTGGATTCAACAAACCCTTATATTGTATTAGCACCAATTCCAGTAACAATCTATCTTCACTCTTAAGATGCTTCACTTTTTCTTCAATGAATGTATGTCAACAGTTCGCTCTGTTCTGCCTTGTACCCTAGAATTTTCAATATCTTCCTTTCCTATAGCATCTAATCTGGCTATAAGTAATCCCTTTGGAAGAGTAAGTTCATCTTCCCCAACGTTATCCATGCTTATTGGCACTGTAACCTGACACTTAATAATAACCCTTGTATGCATTATACATCTACCTAAAAAAACAATGCTGCTCATCCAACATGTTATTAATTGCTAGTAGTTCTATGAAACACCCTTTGGAACATTAATATTACTGGTACCCAGAATAGTTTGCCTGTACCTGCTTGTACTCTGTCATGCAAAACAACTTTTAATGCACTTACACAGTTTATCTGATGCCACCTTTGAAATGGGTGCATCTTGTGATGTAGAAACAATTGCCACTGTTGTACCCTACAGAAATAATTTACCATCAAATACAACTGTCTGTTGTCAAAGGTTGACTCTAGTACAATGCCTAATCAGTGTTCACTTTTAATGCACTTCTATTTGATGGGAATGCTTCTCGAAAGAAGGAAGATTCCCACTGTTATTTAACAAGTTCCTTTTCCCATTATAGTTACTCCTTTTCCTTTGGTTTATACTCCTGTGTCTTATGACCATCCTGCCAACAAAACATTGTGATTGTGCTTTTAAATGATTCTTTCTCCCACAGTGGTAACATTCTCTGTTTGACACAAACATTTTCTGATCATTCCAATACTTAGCAGCACTATCTATCTCTTGCATATAAGTGGCTACACACAGGGCAGCTGGTACAAATTGTGGATTTGCCACTCTCACCCTTGAGAAAATTCTGTAGATATCCCCCATATAAACACATCTAGTGCCCCATCCTCAGTACTCCTCCCTCCCCCCCCTCCCCCCAGTGGCAGGCTGTGGTTTGGAGCTCAGTAACTGGTGATTATGGCGAACCACCTCTCCCAGTAGTGCCTGTTGTTGCTCAGTAGTGCGCAAGCAATCAACACCAGGCTTGTGCCAGAAGTCACTTTTGTGCAATCAGGCAATAGAGTGCAAACATTATGTACACCATCGATCCATGTGACTGACTGCCTTATAAGCTAAAATGCAGGGGTATTTATGGAGTGAAGTAGAGTCTAATGTTTACCCGACATCACTTGTCACGACTGCATAGTTCTTGCTATTATGAAAGTACCAGCAGTTTTCACTCTGCCGTCCTTGCTTAAAGAGTTTATTATAGTACAGGACTGGTTTGTAAAAGTTCTTGGTACGTGTTGATGCATTAGAGATTGTTTCTTTCCTCACGTAATGAAGGTGATGTGATACTGAAAAGCTGCTCTGCTCCACTACATTTCTGCTGAGGTCTGCCGTCTGGTTTGCCTGAAACGCTAATGTTATGTTTTCCTCCGACCAGCTCTCAGTGGTGAAAAGATATTCTTCATGCCCGCCTCATGTTGACACCACCTTAATACAAGCGAGATAGGTTTGATCTGGAACTTAAAAAATGTTAACCATTTGTTGTCTTGTATAAGGTTGGCATGCAACATTAGGCAAAAAAATCTTGTGTTGTTTTAGTGGTGTAATGATGATAAGTGGAGACTCAATTATGTGAACCTCAGTTATAAGAAACTGGTTATAAATTAGCCAATAAGTATGGTGTAGGTACATCTGAGATAAGTGATATAGAGAAGAATACAGGTTCAATTCTGACGAACACCTGCGAACTTGATAGTGAAGACTGGAGTCACTCCTATTCTTCTGAGGAGATCCTTGAAAAGTTAAGCAGATTCCTATGTTATATTGTTGATTGTGTTTAATTAAACTCATAGCTTGACTTTTTTGGGTCCATACACCTTTTATTTTATCTGTTATTACTTTTATGTTGTAATTTCATGTACTGGGACATTCCATGATCTTTGAGATTTGCTCCTCAATTTGGCCCTATGGAACTAGATGTGTAAATAAATAAATAAATAAATCAAGAAGTGATGAATAAACTGAAAAATGAGCTTGTGGGATAAGCTCTGTACTACTGATTTTTACAGGAACGATCACCTTGACATTATGTATTAATGGTAGAAGGGTAATCATATGACAACATACACAAAAGATAACCATATGTGGATAACGTACATTGTCTTTCTAGAGTTAATAATGAACAAAAATTGCTTTTCTTAATCATTCAGTTATCCAGATTTTTGATTATTCAAATGACATGACAATAATCTGGATAATGAAGTCTCCACTGTACTGTGTACCTTGTTGTTTATCACTGATACTGCTACCATCACGGAGTGTGAAGCAGTATAGAAGTGTTATCTGCATACAGTGTCTTATATTATAAGTAGTAGCATAACTGCTTATTAATCAAGGTAACTCATGTATGTCAACCAAAAACAACTGGCCACATAACTATTAAACAACCATACAGTAAGTGGGAAAAATAGTGCATCATTTACAACAGGAAATGTCGAATGTATGTATAATATGTAATAATACAGACTGCTCTACTGTTCCATCCATCAGCTGGTGGAGAAGAACCACGACAAACAATGACTTAAGGAATAATAGAGGCAGTACACTTTGGTTAGGTACCAGGAACGTTACCTATGTAAAGGGACTGGTAAGTACCTGCGACATTATAGTTAACATAATTTTCCAGTATTTTACTGTCCCCCCTTTCTTTTTTAACAGCTCATCTGATAATGACTTGCTAACTTGCTAAGAAATCACAATAGTTTTTGCATACCAGAGGCAGAAAAAAATATCAGCAATGTTACCAGCCTTAGTCTTAACTAAGAAACTGGGACTTCATGTGGAGAAATTGGTAAGTGTGAGTCACATGACAACTGTAAAAGCGGGATCAAAAGAAAAAGTAAGTTGGTAATCGTGATCAAAGCTGTGTGTATGTACAAACACTGGTAGACAAATAATATTAAGATGGCTACAATATGCACCATGGAACTACAAAATTCGGAAACTTACTTTCTGTACAGTGATTCCAGAATGAAAAGCTAGTATGGTGATACACATTTGTTGCAGCCATGAAGTCTAGAAATGAAGCTGAAAGTTCACAAGTAGTGCAGTAGCTGTGGCTTATGCTATTCATCATCTTCAGGCGCAATGTGTTGAGATTATGAAAGACACAGCAACTATAAAAGATATTGTGAAAGGTAATGCCAAGTGATACTGGATGACATTTCAACAACTGTAAACAGCCATTGTGGTCCAGCAAATGAAATTGTGCAGGAAGTGCTCTAATTTCACAAAGTAGCTTCAAAATTGATGCCCCGGCAGTTGACTACCGAACTGAAATAGTGATGCATGTCAATAATTTCTACGATGCGCTGAACAAGGTGAAGCTTCTCTTCATGAAATGGGTTTGAAACCTAAGTCCACTAGCACAGACCAGAAATATAATGACCAAGGAATGGCACTCAGCCTCACAATCCAAATGAAACAAGTATAAAATACAGCATGGAAGATTATAGCAACCTCTTTCTGGGATGAAAAGGAGGTTACACAGAGGCACTGTAAGTCATGAAGATTCATTGTCTCTCATGCAATAAACAAATATGCCCTAAAAGACATCCACACACTACAATCTAATTAAAACAACAGTTTGCTGTCTGCAAGTGCACTGCTGCAACATGACAATTCATGATTTCATACAACCAAACAACAGTTCTGGCCATTACAGATGTAAGGTTTGGGTGCCTTCTGCATTCATCTTACTCAAGACCCTAACACATTTAAGAAATAGAAGTAATTGTTGCCATTCATTACTAACAACAGGTACACAACACAACACCTTTCATGTAAAATGTGTGTTAACATTACGTGAAATCCAAAACACTATCTCTTACTCAGTAAAGTACAGAACTACTCCAATGCAGCATTACATGCATAAAAGTTATTTAGAAAAAAAAGTAGTTTCCTATGTTTATATTGTGAGACATGTCTGTACTTTATTCATGCTCTACTTCTTTAAAGTTGATGAATTATGTATAAAAATGAAATCTCATACATCAACAGTGTGTGAGAGAAATGACACATACCTGACTTATAACGGCATGGTTCAACACCGTGGTAGACCATCTTGCAGTACACACAAAAAACATAATTGCAAGCTGGGCATGTCGCCATTTTCTCATCAGGATCACGTGTTGTTGGGTACTGGCAAAATGACCTCGGACAATAAATTACATCCTCCATTGAATCTAACATAGCGTTTAGAAGCACAGAATCATATTTTTGAAATAATTCTCGGCTCACAAGTTCCTGCACCTAAAATGAAGAAAGGAAGTCTTTTTTTGAACTTTTAAAGAGTCTACACATTAAATCTACAATATTTTGTTCCTACAATGTGTGGTTTTATTACAATATGCTTGTACATTTGCATAAAATGTTGTGAAAATTAATAAGCAAACAGTGTGAGTGCAAAGACTTCTCACTACTGCCAACTTCAATGACTTAATACAGAATACAGTAGTTCTGCAGTGCTCATTATGAATTTGATATTTCATTTCACTGTGCTTTGTTTCTTCAACATCTGGGTAAAGGAGCATTTCCTAATTCACTGAGGGCACTATCTACCTGTACACTTCTAATTTCATGTGCCAGACACCATAAAACATGTCTTCCAACTACAGTGCTAGAGGGAGTCAGATTTAGCAAAATTTGTTTCCTGCCAGAGAACGTACTAATTCAAGAGTATTAGCAACTGAAATGTAACTGACCAAAAACATTTTCATTTAATAAATGACTTTTCTGATTTCTGATCATTTTAAAGAAGCATTTCATTTTTGCATCCTGCTGCAATAATGACAGCACTGGAATTTATATTTCAAAAGCTTAGGCAACAAACAAGAAATGAGTCATCTCCCTTGTGCCACCAATCCTTCAGTAACAAATTCTGTAAGGGAACAAATTGCATAAATGCAAGAAAGCCACACTAGATAAGATAAAGTCAGTAACTCATAAGTGTGAAATTCGTACATCCAGAATTTCCAAACTAGAGACAGTGAAGGACATCAAAAATCATTTGTTGCCCTAAAAAATGAGCAACCAAATCATTGAAGTCATTATGATATTTAATTACAGACAAGCTAAAGCAAAGGACAAGAAACTGAGTTATGTGCCCCGAACACAGTTAGAAAACAGTGTCATTGGCACCACTGATATTGATATTGACCTCTTTGTTACTGTTCCACAGTCAAGAGTTCTGTTTCATGCTATACTTAACACAAACTTGGTTTCTCTTAAATTTTTGGAAAGGAGATTTGGTAATTGTTTGCTGCCCACAATTCCAGCTCTTTATGGGAACCTATATGACTGAACAATTAAAAAACACATGGCAATTGTTCCAAAGGTATATGCCAATATATATGTATGTATGTGCAATCTAGTGAGCATACCTTCTTTGTCTTTTAGCGTATGTGTTTTGTTCAGCTCTTCTCATTCATATAATTTTGAATTTTACCCTGGCTGTTTCGAGCCAGATAATCTCTCTATATAGAGATGTGGGTTGCACCATACTTTTAACTGTTTATTGACAATTTTGTAGTCAATAATACTTTGTATCCATCAACAGTAAGTATATTTGCTTATATCTTTTGTCTGAAATAAAATTAGTTATTTTATTTTTTAAAACAGTTGTTCCTATCAATAGAATTGTGTCTGCTGTACGGATTCCTAATAGAGCTTGTTTTCGCTTTTCTTTTCCAGGTAGGTGCAGATAGTAGTCTAACAGTGTACTTTCCCCTCTTTGTTTTCAGATCTGCTAAATTATTCTTCCATGACCACTATATTAGCCTTACCTCTAATTTAATACCTCTTTGGATTCTTAGTCCCTAGCCCTCTTCTGCTCAGCAGCAATTAAAATGTTAATTTTGCACAGTTCCATGGTGTTTTATTTCTCTCTGGTTTAATGGCAATAACCAACATTCCATAGCATTACTTTAAAGGCTGGATTAACCCTTTTGCTGCAGTGAATTTTATCACCCTGAGATCCCTCAAGTCCTTTGACTTAGGAGTAGGAAAATTTAAAGCTGAAAATAATATCAATGTTTTGCAGAACCCCTGATGGACCTGGGCTTTCTATTGAGAGTTTTTTCTACCTGCATTTGGAAGGCCTCCATTTTAGGGCACTGATGACATCCTCCCTCCCTGCTTGTACCCTCTCTATTTGCTACACTTCTGAAGAACTGCACTGCCTTGAGAATACAGTGAAAATATGGAAGTGTAATTTGTAAGCAAGTTTACTAAGCAATAGTAAACAGGCATTTCCAGGGTTGTATCATTCTTACCCGTGTGCCATAATCAAGTCTCTTGATACTGTACCAATCTCGAGGAAGTAGAAAAAGGGAAATTTAATAAAATGCATTCCTGTGGAAAACAGAATAATTTCATGTCCCAATGAAGAAACTAAACGACATTAAGTGTAGGAAAACTTTCTAGCAATAACTAAAAAAGGCATTAAACACTTCAAAATTATCAGCAATTGTAAGAGGTAAAACAACACAATTTAAAATCCTGATTGAACTGCTTAATAAATAACATGTTACTAATCGTAAATAAAAAAACGTACCTGTGCAGGTGTCGCTTCTGAGGTGCATTTATCCTCAGGGCAGGCTATATGATGGACAGTGCCCTCTTTGATGCGGACTTCAAGGTACGAGGAGATGCAATTGCGACAAAACACATGACCACATGGGTCAAACTTTGTGCTCTGTGCACCCACTTTATCCTTCAAAAATAAGAAAGTATGCTTATAACATATTGCAAACACTGATTTTTACACAGGGATAGGACTCATGTGGCAAGAGGGTTGGGAGTGGATATGATGTACAGATGTACCACAAAATTGTGTAGATTCTATGGGTGGCAGAATACCACTCTGGGAGGAATGAAAAGGATGGTGGGCAGAATGTTCCTCATTTCTGGACATGATGAGAAATACACAAAGGGTATTAGCAATTGCATTTTTGATGTCTGGCGGTGACTGTACACACACCACATTCTTCAACTCTAATGGAAAATTCAAGGCATAAAATTATCTAGTGTCAGAAGAAGAAACTCCACAATGAACTAAGGTAGAACACAGATAGGCATTTTATTAAGTATGTAAGATGCTAATAAAGAAAATAAATAAAAAAATAAACAAAAGGGAGGAGGAAGAAGAAGAAGAAGCAGAAAGAAAAGAAAAGAAAAAGGCTGTGAAGGTAGCCAAACAAAGTTATAATGTTCTAGATGTGTTAAGTACCATTTCTTTCAAAAGTGATTTTATTCGCTCTAAATGTGCAACATCCATGTGAGTATTTTATACTACTGACAATGTGGAATTACATCAGTTTAATGTGCAATAGTTGCATACTGTTTGTTGTGTTGTGGGTACTTACAGCATTTTTAGGTCACAACTGTACTGTCTATACATTCCACTGTATGTGGAGAAAAATGGGGAGAGTTGTGCAGCATTTAACTGCACAAATAAATTCAGGAGTGGAACTAGTATTACCTTCCACAGGTATGTGGATATGTTTGGATGTTTTATATTTGGGACTTCATCATAGCACTTACATTTTCGGAAGGGCTACATCACTGACTTTACATTGTTTCATCGGTAGCTGTTATTTTTTGACAGTACTGGTGGACATGAGGCTCCAAACATTTCAGGTCCTGGTGCTATAACATAGCTTAGATATTGGTAACACCACCACTCGATCAGGTATCAGGGCAATATTGTAGTGTAACAGATGCCAGAACACTCATGTGAAGCTAAATACATTTAACTTTGAAAATTTGGAGCACTAAACAACAAAATGCTATGATTCACGCCTATGCTAACGTAATAAGCAGCACTTACTTGTGAATAAACAGTTATGGCACAAATTTCTTATTGCAAGTTAAAAAAAAAAAAAAAAAGTTTGCTGAAATTGCTTGCTGTTTGTTCACAAATTAAATTCCTTTCTTGTAGTTATACAGGGCGGTCCATTGATAGTGACCAGGCCAAATAACTCACGAAATAAGCATCAAACTAAAAAACTACAAAGAACAAAACTCGTCTAGCTTGAAGGGGGAAACCAGATGACACTGTGGTTGGCCAGCTAGATGGTGCTGCCATAGGTCAAATGGATATCAACTGCATTTTTTAAAAACAGGAACCCCCATTTTTTATTACATATTCATGTAGTACGTAAAGAAATATGAATGTTTCAGTTGGACCACTTTTTTTGCTTTGTGATAGATAGCACTATAATAGTCACAAACATATAAGTAGGTGGTATCACGAAACATTCCGCCAGTGCGGACGGTATTTGCTTCGTGATACATTACTCGTGTTAAAATGGACTGTTTACCAATTGCGGAAAAGGTCGATATCGTGTTGGTGTAAGGCTATTGTGATGAAAATGCCCAACGGGCATGTGCTATGTATGCCGCTTGGTATCCTGGACGACATCATTCAAGTGTCTGGACCGTTCGCCGGATAGTTACGTTATTTAAGGAAATAGGAAGTGTTCAGCCACATGTGAAACATCAACCATGACCTGCAACAAATGATGATGCCCAAGCAGGTGTTTTAGCTGCTGTCACGGATAATCAGCACATAAGTAGCAGACAAATTACGTGAGTATCGGAATCTCAAAAACGTCGGTGTTGAGAATGCTTCATCAACATTGATTGCACCCGTACCATATTTCTGTCCACCAGGAATTGCATGGCGACGACTTTGAACGTCGTATACAGTTCTGTCACTGGGCACAAGAGAAATTACGGAACGATGACAGATTTTTTGCATGCGTTCTATTTAGTGATGAAGCATCATTCACCAGCAGCAGTAACAAAAACCGGCATAATATGCACTATTGGGAAACGGAAAATCCACGATGGCTGCGACAAGTGGAACATCAGCGACCTTGGCGGGTTAATATATGTTGCGGTGTTATGGGAGGAAGGATAATTGGCCCCCATTTTATCGATGGCAATCTAAATGGTGCAATGTATGCTGATTTCTTACATAATGTTCTACAGATGTTACTATAAGATGTTTCACTGCATGACAGAATGACGATGTACTTCCAACATGATGGTAGTCCGGCACATAGCTCACGTGCAACTGAAGCAGTATTTAATAGCATATTTCATGACAGGTGGATTGGTTGTCGAAGCACCATACCATGGCCCGCATGTTCAAAGGACCAGACTTCCCCGGATTTCTTTCGGTGGGGAAAGTTGAAGGATATTTGCTATCGTGATCCACCGACAACACCTGACAACATGCATCAGTATATCGTCAATGCATGTGTGAACATTACGGAAGGTGAACTACTCGCTGTTGAGAGGAATATCGTTACAGGTATTGCCGAATGCACTGAGGTTGACGGACATCATACTGAGCATTTATTGCATTAATATGGTACTTTCAGGTAATCACGCTGTAACACCATGCGTTCTCAGAACTGATAAGTTCGCAAAGGTAAATGTATCACATTGGAACAACCGAAATGAAATGTTCAAACGTACCTATGTTCTGTATTTTAATTTAAAAAACCTACCTGTTACCAAATGTTCATCTAAAATTGTGAGCCATATGTTTGTGACTATTACAGCACCACCTATCACAAAGCAAAAAAAAAAGTGGTCCAACTACATTCATATTTCTTTACGTACTACACGAATATGTACTAAAAAATGGGGGTTCCTATTTTAAAAAACACAGTTGATATCCATTTGATCTATGGGAGCGCCATCTAGTGGGCCAACCATAGCGCCATCTGGTTTCCCCCTTCAAGCTAGACAAGCTTCGTTCTTTGTAAAATTATATATATATATATATATATATATATATATATATAAAAAAGAAGGACTTGTTTCCTACGTTACTGTTTACACCACACCACCATACACATTTTTTTTACGATTTGTGCAATGATACTACAAACTGATTATCTTTATTTTGTATTGTTTACAAGTCTTAAAACATTTACTTTTAGTCATCGTTCATCAACTATTATAGCGCAATATCGCTGTTGGACTTAGCCCGCTTAGACGGAGTAACGTAATGCTTGAGACACCTTCTGCTCTCAAATCTTTAGTTTTCTGTTTCTAGACAATCCAATGCAATTTTCTCTGGACTTGTAGCATAGTTTATGTTTCCTGGATGACCAAAAACGTTTAATATCATTAAAACATGGTTGCTAATTCATGTCACACAATTTTTTTGTTATATCTGAAAACATTACTTTTGGTCCTTAGCACATTTAAAATGAGAGACCTTCAAATGATAAACAGTAAGTATAAGAGTGTTCAAAATAATTCTTCATAAATGTAACAAAGGCAGATGGTGTTTTAGTAGAGTATCTGTGTAAAGTAAATCCCTTTGGACTTCATCACAAAGCTGAACATCTTGCCCACTTTTGAAAATTTTTGATAAAGGCTGTGGGAAATGTTACTGTATTAGCCAAGCACCCTTTTTTTCAAGACGCTTCTTGAGCAAATTTTTTAAACATATTCTGACTAATCACAATCACAAATTGTTTTACTAACAAAGAATCTGCCTAAAATGTTAACATTACACCTATTCTAAATTTATGCCATTTATTGATTGTCTATGTTTTGATAACACCAGGAGAAATCAATTAAATGGTTTACATTAATCTGACCATTTGTTTTATAATTTTACACTTGCTAACCCTGTCATCTGTGATACCACTATTTTTAATCATCATCATCATCATCATCATCATCATCATCATCATCCCAATACCACAGCTGTGAAATTTATATCCTCATTGTCACAAATATTTGTCTGTTTCTACCACATATGTGGCAATTTCGGAGGTTTTGGTTACTGCGGGACCTGAGAACACAGCTGGTTCTATCTGAATACTTATGGAATTTCATTTCTGTGACGATGTGAGTATTCGACAGTGTCTCTTGCTTCCAAACTTATTGTCTGCTTGCAGCGATGATCTCTTTGGCTGCGTAGAACCATGCACACCCTTTTGTTCCTTTCGTATGTCACGGTGACTGTCGACAACATTGCAGCATGAAACACATAACTACACCACTGGCATCCATTTAAACTTTTACTGTCTCCTGCAGAAATGAATACGTGCTACTGTCCAATTTTAAAGTCAATTCAATTCCAACAACACATGGATTCAGGCAAACTGCAGTTTAAACGTGGTAGATGTTCCTAAAAAGACAAAGTACACAGCACACATTCCCATGGTTGGTAACATGACGTTATTTGCTGTCTGCTCATAACCCCCCCCCCCCCCCCCCAACTCATTTAGTTTTTAGTGGAGCTTGTGTCGCTGTTTCCCCTCCAACCATTCTGTAACTGTGTGCTTCAGCAAGTGCGAAACATGCACAGCAATATCTCCAAGGAAGCGAGTTGTATGTAAGAACAGCTACTAATACATAAACAAATGATTGTAATCACGATTCAGTCCAATTTTCGAACATTTCCTCATCCCGCAATCTACTACTGTCTGTTGGTACTATTTCCACAATGGGTCTTAGCACTGTAATTTATTCTTGTGACAACAACAAGTCCATCTAGTATGATTTATTTCACTTGTTAGACATGTCATTCTGGGTTAAGTTTACTTTTTTCATCTTTATGTCACCATTGTATTCTAAAGCCGACTGAAAGGTGGTAATGTTTTTACCCCGTATTCTAATACGCAAACAGCGAGTGAATTTCTCATTTGCACATCACTTAGTAAATCATTACAGTCTCTCAGTACGAGAACTTTCGTTGCAAACCTGTTCAACTGTCAAATTTTATGCAGAACATTAGATTGTTGTACTAGGTAGTTCAAAGTTTTTCTCATATTCTTTGCACTAGCACTGTCCAAATCAAATGTCACGTGACTGTTCGAGTAACATCAAGATTGTATACACTGATAAGTCAAAACATTATGGCCATCTGCTTAACAGCATGTTTGTCTGTCTTTGGAACAAAATACATCACCGATTCTTCGTATCAAGTATGTGACTGTCGGTATGTTTGTGACGGTGTGTGGCATTAGATTTCTGCACACAGGCCATGTAATTCACGTAAATAACAGACCACTTATTAGCAAATATGGTGATGGTGCCCGATAGTGACCAAGACAGGTTCCGTTGGATTTACATCAGGCTGCCGAGGCATCAACACGAGTTCACTAAAGTGCTCTTCACACCAATGTATCATGATTCTGGCTCCAAGGCATGGACAATTATACTGCTAAAAGATGACATCACCATTGTGGAAGACATCAATCATTAAAGGATGCAGATGGTTTGCAGCTGTCAATGTGTCTTTGAAGACAACCACAGGCACCATGCAAATGCGGGAGAATATCTCCCGTAACGTAATACTACACCCATCAGCCTGCATCTGTGGCATGCTGCACGTTTCGAGCCACCATTTACCTCAATGAAAATGTTTGTGGAGAACCATCGACCTAGTGTACCAAAAATGTGATTCAACTGAAGAGCCAACAAGCTTCCACTGATTGACGGTCGAATCCTGATGGTCCCGTGCCCACTGCGTATCATAATTGATGAGGTTGCTGGGTCAACATGTGAACACGTAGGAGTGGTCTGTTGCGGAGCTCCATCTTCAACACTGTACAATGAACAGTGTGCTCCGAAACACTTGTGCATTCACCAGCATTGTGCTCTTATTCTGCTCAGAGTCATGTAACATATTTCCACCCCAAAACAAACTTAACAAATCTTCAATTTCCTGAACACCTTTCCACTGCTGAAAGTTTATGCTTCATGGTTTCAAAATCCTTTGACAATAGCTGTTTCGCTCCGACTGCAGTAAGAGAAAGCACAAGAAGCTTCACTTAATGTAATTGTGTTCACCAAACACATCAAGTGTGCAGAACCGGAAAATACACTTTGTGCTAACGAAATTGCAAATTTCAGCAGAGCAATATATTAGACTGTGATAACACATCAATGTGCCATGCCATCTTGTCAAATCTGGTTTAATTTTAGGTGATGATGCAAAAAAAATTCCAACCCCTATTGAGAGAACACTTGATATCCTAAAAAACTAGTGCCAGTTAAAGGAACTGAAAGCGAACACTGCAAAAACTATATGGAGCATTTTGAAACCAAACATGTGGAGCTTAAAATGCAGCATAATCATGAACATATCGAGGAAACTCACTTGACTGAGTTCCTTGGGTTAAACACTGACAAGAACCTAAGCTGGAATAGGCATATTGACTTCCTATTAAATAAATCTAAGTATTTTGCTTATGCAATGGAAATACTAGCAAACGATACTGACTTTACCACTAATTAATGGTCAGAATGTAGTTAACATGAAGCTAGATACTTTAGAAAATGCTGTAGTGGATTCTGTGTGAGAAATTTTACTATTCTGCATAAGAATTCAAGGATTAGGATCTGTTATTAGCTGCCCATCAACTGGTCTGCATTTAGAGTTAATGGTTTTGACTTGTCTCCTGTAACTGAAGTAAATGATTTACATTACACATGTTATGACACTAACAAACCACAAATTCACAATGACACTCTTCGGTACGCACTTGTGATCTCCCGCATTTATAACCATTTAAAAGCACTCCACTGCATAATCTGCAGGTGCACTGATCCTATGCCTTCCACTACAAGACTACTGGTGGCTCTCTCTCTCTATGACTACCTGGCTTTAAAACACACTATAAAATGTGTAATTCAGAAGTTTCAAGACTGATTCATTTCTGAGTAGGGGAGCGCGTGCGTTCTGCCAGGTGGGGGAAGTAGTGGGGGGTCTCAGGGAACGAACTGATGCTGCAGCAGTTGCCTCCAGAACCCTGGAGAGTGTGCATTGCTTGCAGTGTGGGTGCAGGTCATTGACCTCAGTCGAATAGTGGGATAGGCGAAAATGGAGTATCACTTGGAGCAGCGTTATGCGATTAGGTTTTGTGTGCGACTGAACAAAACCGCCACGGAGACTCTCAGTATGATTTAAGAGGCCTTTAAGGAAGAAGCCATGTCCCATGCAATGGTTTTCCTGTGGCACAAACGTTTCAAAGATGGCAGTAGGAATGTTGAAGACGACGACTGCTATGGGAGGCCATCATCAAGGCGAACAGATCAAAATGTGGAAAGTGTGCAGGAACTTTTAAACAATGACCATCGACTTAGTACTAGATTAACTGCCATTGAACTGGGACTCAGAGTGTGGAGTGTGGAGGATTGTGACAGAGAATTTGATGATGCGAAAAGTTTGGCAAAAGTTTTGTCGGTGGGTCAGAAGAAACGGCACCTGACTGTTTACCAGGAAATACTCCAGCGGTTGAATGTTGATCCAAACCTTCTATGGAAAGTGGTTACTGGTGATGAGACCTGGGTCTACAAGTATGATCCTGAGTCGAAGCGTCAAAGTGTAGAATGGCACAATGCTTCTTCACTGAAGCCTAAAAAAGCTCGCTTGAGTAAGTCATGTGTGAAGTGCATGCTGTTTTGTTTTTTTATGGTAAGGGAGTGATTCACAAGGAGTTTGTTGCTCGTGGTCAGACTGTCACAGGTGGCTTTTACGCTGGAATGCTCCACTGCTTGAGGGATTGAGTTCGCCGCATCCGCCCGGCGATCAAGGGCGACTGGATTCTCCACCACAACACACCCGCTCACACGTCGCGCACTGCTGCCAATGTTTTGGTCAAGTTCAATGTGACAACACTGCCACAGCCACCCTACAGCCCCGACTTGGCTCCAAGTGACCTTTTCCTCTTTCCCCGAATCAAGACTGGCCTAAAAGTGAAGCGATTCGACTCCATCGATGCCATCAAGCAGGCTTCGATGAGAGCCCTTGGCAGCATGATGCCTGAGGCCTTCCTGAAGGGCTATGAAGAGTGGAAGACGCACTGGCAGTGCTGTGTTGATGCTGAAGGATCATATTTTGAAGAATTTTAGTCCACCGTACTTAAATGTCCAATAAATTTCTAGTTCTGAGTTAAGTCTTGAAACTTTTGAATCACACCCTGTATACATCCTAAAGTGATATTTCACAAATGACTGACTGGCAATTATTATTATTATTATTATTATTATTATTATTATTATTATTATTTTCCATTATTCCCAATTAAGAGAGCGTTTGAACTTGAATTCCTTTATGATGATTGTTTATGTTTTTTCTGAGCCCAAATTTTCTTCATGTTTTCACTGTCTTGTTTCTTTCGTTCCGCTGTCCATTTGCATCCTGGTCTCTTCTGTGTTGTGGTGTCAAATTTATGTTTTTTGATGACGTTCCTGAATTCAGTTCTATTTTCTGCATCGTTTACTGTTATGTGTGCTTGTCTGAGGTCCTCTTCAACTTCTTTTATCCATTTTGTTTTTCCCCTGCCTGAGTTGATGACTTTAAGAATTCGCTTTGAAATTCTGTTTTCATTCATCCTGTGGATATGTCCGTAGAACTGCATTCTTCTTTTCCTTATTGTATCCGTAATCTTGTCTGTGTATTTATATAATTCTGATGTTGATCTCTTCTTCCAGATTCCTTGCTCTTGTATTGGGCCAAAAATTTTCCTGAGAATTTTCCTTTCTTGTTTCTCTATTTCTTTGATTTTAGTTTGCCCACCTATTTGTGTTGTTTCAGATGCATACAGTGCCTCTGGAAGTACGACAGTGTTGTAGTGCCCCAGTTTTGCGTTAATGGATATGGACTTTTTGTTATAATAGTTCCACGTGAGTTTATATGCTTTCTGTAGTTTTTTTATTCTTTCCTCATTGGCCTTTAGGTTGATCCCTGATGGCTGGATGATTTCTCCCAGGTACTTAAAATGTGGTACTTGTACGATTTTCCCATGGGTTGTCACAATAGGCAATTTGTCTTGTGGCACTCTTTCTATGTACTGGGTTTTCTCATATGAGATTTGCAGGCCAGTTCTTTGTGCAATTTCGTGTAACTTCTCTATGGCGTTAGTGGCTTCTTTTCTATTATTTGTGAGGATTGCAAGGTCATCCGCAAAAGCTAAACACTTCACATTGAATCTATTATCTTTTCTAATGCCAATTTGGATTCCTTTGACTTCTTCTTCCCATGTCCTGATAATTTTTTGAAGAATGATATTAAACAGTAATGGTGAAAGTCCGTCACCCTGTCGCACTCCAGTTTGGATTTCAAATGGTTCCGAGATATCCCCCATAAATTTAACCTTGGAGACTGTGTCAGTTAATGTTTCCCGAATGATTGCTCTTGTCTTTCTGTCAATGCTAAATTCTTCCAGCGTCTTGCAGAGCGCTGCTCTGTCTATTGAGTCGTAGGCCTTTTTAAAATCTACAAAAGTAACCACTGTGTTTCGGGTGTTTCTCATCTGGAGAATCATTTTCAGATTCCAGATCTGCTCTATGCATGATCGTCCCTTGCGAAAACCAGCCTGGTATTCCCCTATTAGTGGGTCAGCTTGTTCTTCTAATCTATTCATGAGAACTTTTGATAGGATTTTATATGTGACCGGTACAAGTGAGATACCCCTGTAATTATTTGGTTCAGTTTTGTCCCCTTTTTTGTGGAGTGGATGGATGAGTGCGTATTTCCATTCAGAACGGATCTGTTCTGTTTCCCTAATGTTTAATATGATTTTGTGAATTTTTCCTGTTAATCTTTCATCATTTAGTTTCCATAGTTCTGCAATAATTCCATCTTCTCCTGGGGCTCTATTGTTTTTCAGTGTCTTGATAATTTCTACTATTTCGTTGATGGTTGGCGGTTTAGTGTCAGGATTTGGTGTAGACGTCTTGTAGTGAATATCCTCTGTACGTCTTTCGCAGTTGAGAAGTTTGTTGAAATAGTCTGCGAGGATTTGGCAGTTATTCTTCGTGTTAGTTTCTAGTGAACCATCCGGTTTCTTGAAACAAAGATTGGGTGGCTGGTATCCTGCAATATGCTCTTTAAACGTCTTATAAAAATTCCTGGTGTTGTTGTTATTAAAATCTTGTTCTATCTCATCTAGTCGCCGTTTGTCATAATTTCTTTTTCCCGTGCGAATAGTTTTCGATGTTTGTTTTCGGATTACTAGAAATTGTTGCCATTTTTCTGATGTTTTGTGACTATTGAAGTTTTTCCAGGCATTGGTCCTTTCTTCTATTGCTTGGTCACATATTATATTCCACCACCTGTGTTTTCTCCTTCTCGGGGGTTGACCCAATTTCATCGTGGATTTGATGACGTCCGTAAGTTCTGTCCAGTTTGTGGTGTTCGTCTGACTAATTTCCTGTAAGATGTTTTCCTTTTTATGTATTCGGGGTCTGGTCTCAGCACTTTGTTTAGTTTTGGCTTTTTTCTACTGGGTTGTAATCTGGACTTTATCTGTAGAAGATGGTGGTCTGAGTCAAAAAATCCTCTTCTCGTTTTC
Organism: Schistocerca americana; assembly: GCF_021461395.2. Lineage (NCBI taxonomy): Eukaryota > Metazoa > Arthropoda > Insecta > Orthoptera > Acrididae > Schistocerca > Schistocerca americana. Next base: position 525,759,861 of record NC_060124.1, read on the forward strand.
ACATTCAGGATTTCTGCAGTGTTACTCTTGGAGATAGCCACATGGTCTATCTGGAATTCACCCAACATTGTGTTGGGCGACTTCCAAATATACAGTTTCTTGTTGGGTTTTTTTGAATTGTGTTGACATAATTATGAGGCCGAAATTTTCGCAAAAGCTTATCAATCTTTCCCCATTCTTGTTAGTTCTCTTGTGAGCTGTATGGATTCCAGTGATTTTCCTGTATTTTTTCTCTTTACCTAATTGTGCGTTAAAGTCGCCTAACAAGATTATTACATGGTGTTTGGCAATTTTGTTTGTCGTCTCTTCAAGGTCATTCCAGAAGTCATCCACTTTATGGCAGTTCTTCTTGTTATAGGTATTTGTGGGTGCGTGTGCGTTGATCAAGGTATATGCTTTGCTGGCCGATTTGACGGAGAGCATTGATATACGTTCTGAGGCAGACTGGAAGTCAATGACAGAGTCGCTGATAGATTTGTGGACTGCAAATGCTGTGCCGAACAGTTTGAGTCCTTTCTCATTAGTTTTAACTGCTGGTTTCCCTTTGTAGATCCTGTAGTTGTCTGTATCAAAATGGTTTTCGTCCGTAAATCGTGTTTCATGGATTGCAAGGATTTTGATCTGGAATTTTTGCAGCACGTCTAAGTTGTTTGATCTTGCCCAGTTTGAAAAGAGTATTAGTATTAAGTGTACCGATGAAGTGTCTTTGTTTTGTGTGTAATAATTTGGATGTCGTCTGGTTCTCAACCTTAGGCGTAACATGATGCTCCTGGTCCCCCGGAATCCGATGACCAGGTAAAGCCAGCCTTGCGACTGGTGCCCAGGGTAGTGGATTCATTCCTTGTGTTATCATCATGTTTGGTTTTCAAGTCGAAAACTAACTTGGTGGTGGTCCTTCCGAGGAAAGATCACGAGGAATACAACTTGATTGTTGAGATCAAGAAGGTTGCTGCAGCCGCACAATCTAGGGGAACAGACGCTGACCCCTAACCGCTGGATACCAGGCAGACGTTAGTGGATTTCGGTTGATAGTTTTGGTCCACCCCAGGTATTTTATTTCCCCGGTACCCTCCATATCTGGAGAGCATTCCCCTATCTGCCACCTTGGGAGGCGCCCGATGGGAGACTATCAACTCCACACAACTCCACATTATTATTATTATTATTATTATTATTATTATTATTATTATTATTATTATTATTTCTCTTTCCTGTCTCAGACATTATGTCTGGTTAAAAATGGAAAGTGACGCGGACCTTGCTCAAGCGTGACTTCCTTTTAACTGTACGGTATATGTTACATTGCATTTAGGAACTTTCGGGTAATTTAACATGTATCAAAAATTACAGATTTCTGTAGTTGTATATATACGTTTGGATGTAGCTGTATTGCGTTGACGTACTGGTGGATATTGTGTGGTATGCCTCCTGTAGTTGATAGTATAATTGGTATAATGTCAACTTTATCCTGATGCCACATGTCCTTTACTTCCTCAGCCAGTTGGATGTATTTTCAATTTTTTCTCCTGTTTTCTTCTGTATATTTGTTGTATTGGGTATGGATATTTCGATTAGTTGTGTTAATTTCTTCTTTTTATTGGTGAGTATGATGTCAGGTTTGTTGTGTGGTGGTGTTTTATCTGTTATAATGGTTCTGTTCCAGTATAATTTGTATTCATCATTCTCCAGTACATTTTGTGGTGCATACTTGTATATGGGAACGTGTTGTTTTATTAGTTTATGTTGTATGGCAAGTTGTTGATGTATTATTTTTTCTACATTGTCATGTCTTCTGGAGTATTCTGTATTTGCTAGTATTGTACATCCGCTTGTGATGTGATCTACTGTTTCTATTTGTTGTTTGCAAAGTCTGCATTTGTCTGTTGTGGTATTGCGATCTTTAATAATATCCTTGCTGTAATATCTGGTGTTTATTGTTTGATCCTGTATTGCAATCATGAATCCTTCCGTCTCACTGTATATATTGCCTTTTCTTAGCCATGTGTTGGATGAGTCTTTATCGATATGTGGCTGTGTTAGATGATACGGGTGCTTGCCATGTAGTGTTTTCTTTTTCCAATTTACTTTCTTCGTATCTGTTGATATTATGTGATCTAAAGGGTTGTAGAAGTGGTTATGAAATTGCAATGGTGTAGCCGATGTATTTGTATGAGTGATTGCTTTGTGTATTTTGCTAGTTTCTGCTCTTTCTATAAAGATTTTTCTTAAATTATCTACCTGTCCATAATGTAGCTAAAAACAAAGATGATGTGACTTACCAAACGAAAGCGCTGGCAGGTTGATAGACACACAAACAAACACAAACATACACACAAAATTCAAGCTTTCGCAACCAACGGTTGCTCATCAGGAAAGAGGGAAGGAGAGGGAAAGACGAAATGATGTGGGTTTTAAGGGAGAGGGTAAGGAGTCATTCCAATCCCGGGAGCGGAAAGACTTACCTTAGGGGGAAAAAAGGACAGGTATACACTTGCGCCCCCCCACCCCCCCACACACACATTTGTAAAGGCAAAGCTTCTAGGTCTGTGTTACTCCAAATGAGTAAGTCAATATTGGTATAGCATAGGTATTTATAGCTTTTGTTTTGTTTCTTGCTGTCAATTCTGTTTTCAGTATTTTTGTTGGTCTTTGTCTATATTTTCTTTTAGTTCTTCTTTAATATTTGTATTATCTATTCCTATTTTTTGTCTGTATCCTAGATATTTATAGGCATCTGTTTTTTCCATCGCTTCTATGCAGTCACTGTGGTTATCCAATATGTAATCTTCTTGTTTAGTGTGTTTTCCCTTGACTATGCTATTTTTCTTACATTTGTCTGTTCCAAAAGCCATATTTATATCATTGCTGAATACTTCTGTTATCTTTAGTAATTGGTTAAGTAGTTGATCTGTTGCTGCCAGTAGTTTTAGATCTTCCATGTATAGCAAATGTGTGATTTTGTGTTGGTATGTTCCAGTAATATTGTATTCATAATGTGTATTATTTAGCATGTTGGATAGTGGGTTCAGAGCAAGGCAGAACCAGAAAGGACTTAATGAGTCTCCTTGGTATATTCCACGCTTAATCTGTATTGGCTGTGATGTGATATTATTTGAATTTGTTTGGATATTAAGTGTGGTTTTCCAGTTTTTCATTACTATGTTTAGGAACTGTATCAATTTAGGATCTACTTTGTATATTTCCAATATTTGTAGTAACCATGAGTGGGGTACACTATCACAAGCTTTTTGGTAATCAATGTATGCGCAGTGTAGCGACCTTTTTTTAGTTTTAGTTTGATATGTCACCTCCGCATCTATTATCAGTTGCTCTTTACATCCTCGTGCTCCTTTGCAACAGCCTTTTTGTTCTTCATTTATAATTTTGTTCTGTGTTGTATGTGTCATTAATTTCTGTGTAATGACTGAAGTTAATATTTTGTATATTGTTGGTAGGCATGTTATGGGGTGATATTTAGCTGGAGTTGCTGTGTCTGCTTGATCTTTAGATTTCAGATACGTTATTCCATGCGTAAGTGTATCAGGGAATGTGTATGGGTCTGCAATGTAACTGTTAGATGTAAATGTGTTGAGGTGAACTTCTTTAGCCAGAAATTTGCTATTTTATCTTTTCCAGGGGCTTTCCAATTGTGCATAGAATTAATTGCTCGGATGACTTCATGTTGCAAAATTATCACTTCGGGCATATGTGGTATCATCTTGTATGTGTCTGTTTCTACTTGTATCCACCGTGCATGCCTGTTATGTTGTACCGGGTTTGACCATATGTTGCTCCAGAAGTGTTCCATGTCTGTTATGTTTGATGGGTTGTCTATTTTAATGTGTGTGTTATCTATTGTCTGGTAAAATTTCTTTTGGTTTGTGTTGAATATTTGGTTTTGTTTCCTTCTATTTTCACTTTTTTTGTATCTTCTAAGTCGTTTGGCCAATACTTTTAATTTCTGTTTCTTTTCATCTAATTGCTCTATCGCTTCTTGTTGTGAGATTTTACCTAACCTTTTTCGTTTTTTGTCTGATAATCCATGTCTTATAAATTGTGTTAGCTGTCCGATGTCTTTTCTCAGTTTTTCTATTCTGATCTGTAGCCTGTGTTGCCATGCTGGTTTTGTGGGTTTCTTCTGTGTGTTGGTTTGTTCCGATCTCTGCCTAGTGTGTATATTTAGTGTAGTGAGTGCTCCTATTTATTATCATCATCATAAACTAACATCTTTTGGTATCTTCAACTCTCATACAAAGTTTTTATTATCACTTATTTCTATGAGGGTGGTTTGAAAAGTTCTTGGAATCAGACCGAGAGGTCAACGCTAGCACAACAAGTTGTTCATGTGATATTCATTGGACTCCTGTCTGTAAACAGGTGCCATGTCAGTGCTCTTGGAAGAGAGCTGTGGCGGTGATGTGGCTCTGTTGTTGTTCCTCCGTAGTGATTGGCGGGAGGGGGGACCAAGAATTGAGTTGTGATTAAGTACTTCGTAAAGAAAGGTATGAAAGCAAAGGACATTCATGCCAATTTCCAGAATATACTGGGGGGGGGGGGGGGGGGGGGGAACTGTTGCCACATGGACAAATGAATTTAAATTGGGTGGGGAGAACTTAGATGATGATCCGTGCAGTGGTCGGCCAAGATGCGTCACTACTCCAGAAATCATTGCAAAAGTGCACAAAATGGTCATGGAAGATGGCCGACTGAAAGTGCGTGAAATTGCTCACAGTTGCCAGATGTCATCTCAAAGGGTATATCTCATTTTAACTGAAGAATTAGAAATGAAGAAATTATCTGCAAGATGGATGTCACGACTCTTGACGCTGGATCAAAAACCATTGAGAATGGACATATCGGACCAATGTTTGGCCGTTTTAGGAGGAATGAACAAGATTTTTCGCACTGGTTTGTGACCACAGATGAAAATTTGGTGCACTACTATACCCCAGAGACAAAACAAAAGTCAAAGCAGTGGAAAAATGCTGATTCTCTGCCACCAAAGAAAGCAAAGAGAATTCCTTCGGCGGGAAAGGTCATGGCATCAGTCTTCTGGGATGTGAAGGGGCTTCTGTGTGTAGATTATCTCCCTACAAGGCAGACAATTACTGGAGAATACTATGCTAACCTCCTGGACAAATTGCAAGAGAAGACACACAAAAAAGGCAAGGTTTAGCAAAGAAGAAAGTCATCTTCCATCAAGACAATGTGCGCCCACACACGTGCCGTCGCTATGGCAAAATTACACGAACTAAGGTATGAGTCCCCCCCCCCCTTCCCCCCGCCGCCCCATTGAACCATGGACCTTGCCGTTGGTGGGGAGGCTTGCGTGCCTCAGCGATGCAGATAGCCGTACCGTAGGTGCAACCACAATGGAGGGGTATCTGTTGAGAGGCCAGACAAATGTGTGGTTTCTGAAGAGGGGCAGCAGCATTTTCAGTAGTTGCAAGGGCAACAGTCTGGATGATTGACTGATCTGGCCTTGTAACACTAACCAAAACGGCCTTGCTGTTGTGGTACTGCGAACGGCTGAAAGCAAGGGGAAACTACAGCCGTAATTTTTCCCGAGGGCATGCAGCTTTACTGTATGATTAAATGATGATGGCGTCCTCTTGGATAAAATATTCCGGAGGTAAAATAGTCCCCCATTCAGATCTCCGGGCGAGGACTACTCAAGAGGATGTCGTTATCAGGAGAAAGAAAACTGGCGTTCTACGGATCGGAGCGTGGAATGTCAGATCCCTTAATCGGGCAGGAAGGTTAGAAAATTTAAAAAGGGAAATGGATAGGTTAAAGTTAGATATCGTGGGAATTAGTGAAGTTCGGTCGCAGGAGGAACAAGACTTCTGGTCAGGTGACTACAGGGTTATAAACACAAAATCAAATAGGGGTAATGCAGGAGTAGGTTTAATAATGAATAGGAAAATAGGAATGCAGGTAAGCTACTACAAATAGCATAGTGAACGCATTATTGTGGCCAAGATAGATACGAAGCCCACACCTACTACAGTAGTACAAGTTTATACGCCAACTAGCTCTGCAGATGACGAAGAAATTGAAGAAATGTATGATGAAATAAAAGAAATTATTCAGATAGTGAAGGGAGACGAAAAATTAATAGTCATGGGTGACTGGAATTCGAGTGTAGGAAAAGGGAGAGAAGGAAACGTAGTAGGTGAATATGGATTGGGGCTAAGAAATTAAAGAGGAAGCTGCCTGGTAGAATTTTGCACAGAGCATAACTTAATCATAGCTAACACTTGGTTCAAGAATCATGAAAGAAGGTTGTATACATGGAAGAACCCTGGAGATACTAAAAGGTATCAGATAGATTATATAATGGTAAGACAGAGATTTAGGAACCAGATTTTAAATTGTAAGACATTTCCAGGGGCAGATGTGGACTCTGACTACAATCTATTGGTTATGACCTGTAGATTAAAACTGAAGAAACTGCAAAAAGGTGGGAATTTAAGGAGATGGGACCTGGATAAACTGAAAGAACCGGAGGTTGTACAGAGTTTCAGGGAGAGCATAAGGGAACAATTGACAGGAATGGGGGAAAGAAATACAGTAGAAGAAGAATGGGTAGCTTTGAGGGATGAAGTAGTGAAGGCAGCAGAGGATCAAGTAGGTAAAAAGACGAGGGCTAGTAGAAATCCTTGGGTAACAGAAGAAATATTGAATTTAATTGATGAAAGGAGAAAATATAAAAATGCAGTAAATGAAGCAGGCAAAAAGGAATACAAACGTCTCAAAAATGAGATCGACAGGAAGTGCAAAATGGCTAAGCAGGGATGGCTAGAGGACAAATGTAAGGATGTAGAGGCTTATCTCACTAGGGGTAAGATAGATACTGCCTACAGGAAAATTGAAGAGACCTTTGGAGATAAGAGAACGACTTGTATGAATATCAAGAGCTCAGATGGAAACCCAGTTCTAAGCAAAGAAGGGAAAGCAGAAAGGCGGAACGAGTATATAGAGGGTCTATACAAGGGCGATGTACTTGAGGACAATATTATGGAAATGGAAGAGGATATAGATGAAGATGAAATGGGAGATACGATACTGCGTGAAGAGTTTGACAGAGCTCTGAAAGACACGAGTTAAAACAAGGCCCCGGGAGTAGACAACATTCCATTGGAACTACTGACGGCCTTGGGAGAGCCAGTCCTGACAAAACTGTACCATCTGGTGAGCAAAATGTATGAAACAGGCGAAATACCCTCCGACTTCAAGAAGAATATAATAATTACAATCCCAAAGAAAGCAGGTGTTCACAGATGTGAAAATTACAGAACTATCAGTTTAATAAGCCACAGCTGCAAAATACTAACACGAATTCTTTACAGACGAATGGAAAAACTAGTAGAAGCCGGCCTCAGGGAAGATCAGTTTGGATTCCATAGAAACACTGGAACACGTGAGGCAATACTGACCTTAGGACTTATCTTAGAAGAAAGATTAAGAAAAGGCAAACCTACGTTTCTAGCATTTGTAGACTTAGAGAAAGCTTTTGACAATGTTGACTGGAATACTCTCTTTCAAACTCTAAAGGTGGCAGGGGTAAAATACAGGGAGCGAAAGGCTATATACAATTTGTACAGAAACCAAATGGCAGTTATAAGAGTCGAGGGGGATGAATGGGAAGCAGTGGTTGGGAAGGGAGTAAGACAGGGTTGTAGCCTCTCCACGATGTTATTCAATCTGTATATTGAGCAAGCAGTAAAGGAAACAAGAGAAAAATTCGGAGTAGGTATTAAAATCCATGGAGAAGAAATAAAAACTTTGAGGTTCGCCGATGACATTGTAATTCTGTCAGAGACAGCAAAGGACCTCGAAGAACAGTTGAATGGAATGGACAGTGTCTTGAAAGGAGGATATAAGATGAACATCAACAAAAGCAAAACGAGGATAATGGAATGTAGTCAAATTAAGTCAGGTGATGCTGAGGGAATTAGATTAGGAAATGAGACACTTAAAGAAGTAAAGGAGTTTTGCTATTTGGGGAGCAAAATAACTGATGATGGTCGAAGTAGAGAGGATATAAAATGTAGACTGGCAATGGCAAGGAAAGCGTTTCTGAAGAAGAGAAATTTGTTAACATCGAGTATAGATTTAAGTGTCACGAAGTCATTTCTGAAAGTATTTGTATGGAGTGTAGCCATGTATGGAAGTGAAACATGGACGATAAATAGTTTGGACAAGAAGAGAATAGAAGCTTTCCAAATGTGGTGCTACAGAAGAATGCTGAAGATTAGATGGGTAGATCACATAACTAATGAGGAAGTATTGAATAAGATTGGGGAGAAGAGAAGTTTGTGGCACAACTTGACAAGAAGAAGGGATCAGTTGGTAGGACATGTTCTGAGGCATCAAGGGATCACAAATTTAGCATTGGAGGGCAGCGTGGAGGGTAAAAATCATAGGGGGAGGCCAAGAGATGAATACACTAAGCAGATTCAGAAGGATGTAGGTTGCAGTAGTTACTGGGATATGAAGTGGCTTGCACAGGATAGAGTAGCATGGAGAGCTGCATCAAACCAGTCTCAGGACTGAAGACAACAACAACAAGGTACGAGTTGTTGCCACACCCGCCTTATTCACATGATATGGCTCCATCAGACTTCCATCTCTTCCCAAAACTGAAAATTTTTCTTGGTGGATGAAGATTCATTTCAAATGAAGAACTTATAGCCGGAATTAACAACTATTTTGCAGGCCTGGAGGAAACTCATTTTTGAGATGGGATCAAGGCACTGGAACATTGTTGGACAAAGTGCATTAATCCACAAGGAGTCTACATTGAAAAATAAAAGAAGTTTCAGTGATGAAAGCACTTTTTTTTTCTGTTCCATGAACTTTTCAAACAACCCTCGTATGTTGACGTTGCAGAGAAGCAGTACAGAAGCCTGTCAAGAATTTTCAAACATCAATGCAATACTACAATGATCACAATTGAAATTTCTTATTCATATAGCACTACTGCAAAAGTTAACCATGCGGTAACACCATGGCCACTGATCGATAGTGCACTTAATGAAGTAATTTAAGGTAAACATAAAAAAATTCTCACAATAGCAGTCATAAATACTTGTAAAGAAGGCTTTAAGGTAGTTCTTTCTTCACTGACCACTTCGTTAAAAAGCTATGCCATCTATGAAGTTTTGTAAAGGTTTTTGAAATGGTAATCAACAGAGTTATATTTTGTAAAATTAGTGCTACAGTAACCAATTACAGTATATAATTTTAAAAATATTATTAAAAACATCACAGTGAGGGGAAGGAACAGATAGCAGCAGTTCCTTTTTTTTTTTTTTAAAGGGGTGGGGTGGGGGTGGGGGTGGGGGGGGGGGGGGGGGGAGTGTGTTGGTACTTGTTATTTTGTGTAATCAGACAACGGAAAATCCAGGATGGAATGTAACAACATAATGAAAAGGAATGTTGCTAATCACCATCGTTGCTATATACTGAGCAGAACTCCCCTTTTCATAATGTTGTTATTTTGAGTAAGTTATTTGTCATTTAAGCCAGACATAACAACACCCCCCCCCCCCCCCCCCCCCCCCACACACACACACACACACACACACACACACACACACAGAAGCACAGAGACTGAAATTGTGTAATCAGGGAGAGATGCATCACGGCACACACTAAATTGACAACTAAAATTTATATAAATTTATATACCACACATGCACAACCAATGACAAAACATGTGCAGTGCCAGTTATTATGACTTATGATGTAATAATGAAGATAAACAGTTTTAACGAAAAACTAGACAGCTACAGCAAAAGTATGTGGCTTGCTGACAAGTAATCAAATCATAGTCTTCTAGTTAAATAGACATTTTATGGGATGATGGTACAGTCAACTAGTGGATAGATCATATCTTAAAAAGCTGAAAGTTGTACACAGTAATACAAGCAATATAGTCCAGGGACATTATTCTGACTGGGGAGAAATCACGTACGGGGTTTCCCAAGGTTCAATCTTAGGTCCACTATTGTTCCTCAGATATATAAACCCTCTTCCTTCTCGTATATAACAAGCAGAATTAGCTCTGTTTGCAGATGACAAGTATGGCAATCAATCAAGGCACATTTACAGGAACAGAAGCAACAGTAAAAAAAGTTCTTAACATTACCATTGACTACTTTTCTGCGAACGGTCTCACCCTCAATTTTAGAAAGATACAAATTACACATCTAGCATATTACACCAATGATAAGTGTAACACGTGGCGAGGAAACGATTGGTAGGGTGGAAACTTCAAAATTCTGATGAGAATTTAAAATGGAAAAAATACATATTGGAACTTCCAAAACAACTTAGTGCACCCACATTTGCACTTGGAATCACAGAAAATCTTGGTGAAATAATGTACATAATTAATTACAATACCAGAAGGAGAAATGACATTCATTACTCCACATCGTTTTTCATAGCACAAAAAGGGGTGCACAATGCTGCAACAAGATTTTTATCACTTACACAGTGCTATCTGGGAAAGTTTCTCCTTCACAACTATTACCAATAGGAGAATCTCTATTACTGTAACATGCAAAAGGTGGCGGGTAGGAATAACAAACTCATGTGTGTATATTTTTTTTCTTTTTGGGAAAAAAGACAAAGAAGAATGTAAAGTTCAGAAAGTAATCACGTGTACAAATATATTTATGATGGGATGTAAGATGAGTCATTCCACTTCATAGAAATCTATTGTGCAGAATGACATATGGAACATGCAACTAACAAACAAAAAATAAAATAGACGAGCCACCCACTCCCGTACACACTAAAATCGCCAACCTAAACCCTTAAGTCTGGAGTCCAGATGACACACAGAACATTAAAAGTTTTAAAACCCTTGACTCACTGTAAGCTGAAATACAGGACCACTTAAGCTACCATTTGTCCTCTTGTCCAAATACAAGGGTCACACAGAAAGTAATGCCCCACACTATGCTCTCTCAGATTTTCTCGGCATATAGTGCGCTTTCAGGTGTTCTGCTGAGTAGTTGTTTCCATTTTCTGCACAATATTTCAATGACAAATTCAGCCATCATTCTTCATATGCTGAAAGTGTTGCTGTTATGTGTGCTCACTGTCTGGATTCCAACCGCCCTGGTTGGCTTTCTAAACACAGTACAGAAAATGCTAGCAATGACTTTGCAGAACACCTGGAAGCACACTACGAATGGGATTGTACACTGGCACTAACGAAAGCAGGAGCAGACAACCTCTGTAAGCTCCCCATATGCTACATACAAACATTTCAAATTTCCCACAAGTTTTCAGATCTCTGAACAGTGATAATCTTGTTGGTTGATGAATGTAAGATGAGACCCTGAAGCCTCCCTAAATTTTTAGTATGGTCTTCCCTTCCTTTTACATCCTCACACACACACACACACACACACACACACACACACACACAGACAGACACGCCCATACATAAATAGCACTTTGTGGGACACTTTACACACACACACACACACACACACACACACACACACACACACACACACAAATAGCACTTTGTGGGACACTTTACTGGGGACCTAATGCTGCCCATAGACAACAAACAATATCATGCTTAATGAACTACCTTTAAGGGCACTTCTGTTGTTCCAAGGCATCAGAAAGGACACTACAGGTTACACAAGGATGGATTCATAAATCCGTGAATGACGAGAGAGCACACTGAAATCACTTATTTCTTATTGGCGCAGAAGTCATATTTACTCTGTGTATAATCCGAGAAATGTGCCAACAAGAGTTTCCAAAGGAATTGTTGAGAGTATGTTGTTTCATGAAATTGGAGAATTGTGTTTTGATAAGAAACAATTTTTTGGTGGTATAGTGATGAAAAAAAGGGAGGAAAAACTGAGAAAATGTTATGGGGACCCTGCTCTGTCACAAGGCATCATTCACAGAATTTTTATGCGAACACTAGAGCACGAGAGATGCCAAGCACACAGAACACATGCTTGATGTTTGATTTGTACATGGCACGTTTTAGTTTTCATAGCTTGTACAGGCCACTTACTTGTCTGGCAGACAAACCAAGTGCCGCAGACTGTGAGTTATATTATAGCTGGCCACTCACTTAACATCATGTACCACTTGATTCCTACCACATGTAATGCGATCATCAGATATTTCACACTATAAGAATGTACTCCCTTTAATTGTGTCAACATATGCTTCATTTGCACTACTTGGAAATTAACAATCTATCCACAGCAAAGATATTTTTTAATTGTTATTGCTTTTACAAACAATAGTCTTAGCATAAAAAATACCTATGCAAATACTGCAAGTGGCTGGATAAGATTGGCACTATAGTGAAGCTCAAACATTCATTGAAACTTCCATTCACATGTCCCTAGATATTTAATGGAAATAATAATAAAGGGGATTTTGAGATTTGCTGATGATGCAGAATGTAACATTGCAAAAGTGACACACTAGCCTGAGAGTTGGGCTCAGCTGCATGGTCTTGTGACCCATCTGGGTGGGCCCATGTACAGGATAGCACATGATGCAAGACACAGGTTGGGTGGGCTGAAACCAGCACAGTGCACGGCTAGTTGAGGTCACAAAAGAAGAAATCTTCAACAAAGTTTGTGATATTGCGATGGAAGACCTTCACATGAAAATCCACACAACAGCCAAGACCATAAACATTTTGAGTGAACATATAAATAATATTCTGCATGAAAATTTGGTTATGAGAAGTGCATGGGCAAGATGGGTGCCACAAATGTTCACAGTTAACAACAAGCGTAGCCATGTTTCGTATCACACGAATGTTCGAACATGTTTAAGTGTAATTCTAACGAGTTTTTGCAGTGTTGTATCCTGGCTGATGAAGCATGGATTCATTACTTTCACTGTGAAACAAAATTGAAGCAGCAGACTTCCTCTGGTGAACATGCTCAAAAGGAAGCAAAAACATTTTGTCACTGGGAAAAGTCATGGCAACTTAACCCCCCCCCCCCCTTTCTTTGGGAGGCAAGGGATTCTCAAGGTGTGATATTTAGAGACTACCTTGTGAAGAATAAAATAATCACTCTTTTATACTATGCTGAAGCACTGTATAAATTTCGCAAGAGACTGTTAAAGGAACAACCACATTTGATAAAGAAAAAGGTTCTCTTTCACCAAGAAACTGTCTGCCCACACATCTGTTGATACAATGACAAAATTTGCTGAACTGTATTATGAACTGCTATCTCATTCACCCTATACTCCAGAGATTGCTCCGAGGAACTACTTCCTCTCCAACAAGCCCGAAAAACTGACTTGGTGGGGAGGAATTAATATTCAAGGAAGACTTCATGTCAGAAACAAAATTTTATTTGGCAGCCCTTCAAGAAGTGTGTCTTCTGAAACGGTTAACACATTGTGGAACTGTTTGAGGAGGAGTAATGAACTGAAAATCCATTCTTGATAATTTTGGAAATACACCAAACAAAATGGAGAAGGGATGGGAGGTGTGGGGATGACCATCACACAGAAAGATCAGAACGCCATATGTTGAACTGTCCAAGGGCATTATGCCTCCATCTAGTATCAAATGCTATTTCAAAACTGATGAATATACGAATTAGGTGAAGCTTGCACAGCATAGCCTGTGACATGGCCACCTCAGCTAGGGTTAAATTTCATTCCAATCCAACACTGAAAAATATTGGAGAGTTGCCTGTATTATAAGATCCAGATAAAGCAAGGGTGACCATATGTACCAATGTCTTCCTGCCCTACTGGAGAAGTGTAAGTACTCTGGTATTTCTGGTCAAATCCAGGTGTAAGGAAGAGAATTAAAATAGCTTCTGCTTTTAAGTCAAGAAAATTTTCCATTTCATAAATTTAATTAAAAAGGTATCAGATAATTTTTTTTATAACTTCCAGTGATACACAATGACATGTTGAACCTTATTTTGTTATGAGCAGGTATGTGACAGACACCAATGTATCCAACTCTCACACGGGGATAGGCTAGTAATAAAAATCGTTGCTAGAACTGAAGCCAAACCACTCCTCTCAGTGTCCACTTGATGGTCAGAAAGGTGCATTCTATGTGGCAGCAACAGTAATTCAAGTAAATTACTCTGCAATTTTCTGGGTTTTCTCTCTCTTACTGCTCTTGACAACACCATTTCTGATTACAAAACGTGTCCATACAATCAAAAGCTTAGTGTAATGATTTATGGAGCTCAGGAAACCTAGCTAGGATTTCTTGCAGCATTTGGCCCTCACTACCTGGAAGACAATGTGAAGTTCTCTCCAGATGATAAGTATTTGAACCTAGACAGTGCCATATGCCCACCACTGATACAAGAAACATTTATCACTCTACTAAAAGGTAGGTAGTTGTTATTGCTGCCTTAAGGATTTCAGCATAGATGTGTCATTATTTGGTGAATTGTATACATGCAGAGTGTGGAAAAAATTTGGAAACACCAAATTCACAACACATTATCATGCCTAATGTGTTGTAGGAAAACAAATGGCATTAAAAAAAAAAATTAAAAAAAATATTCCAGTTTTGTCAGAATGGATAAATACAGGTCCTGTATTGTTTTCTAGGTAATTTTATACCATTCTTCCTGCAAAATAGTTGAGAGTTCAGATAATGACGATGGAGGTGGATAGTGATCATGCATTCTTCTCTCCAAAGTAGATCACAAAGGCTCAATAATATTGGGATCTGGTGACTGTGGTGGCCAAGGGAGATGTGACAATTCATCCTTGTGATCACAAAACCAGTTCTGGACAATGTGAACTGTGTGAACAGGAGTCCTGTCATCCTGGACCATAGCATTACCATTAGGGAACAAACACCATACCACAGCACGGACCTGATCTGTCAAAATGGTCACATAATCCCTGGCAGTAATGTAACCTTGCAGGGTAACCAAAGACTCATGGAATACCATCTTATGGTTGCACAAATCGCCACCGAACCCAGGTGTATTTCACTCTTTGGACATAAACTCCACCAGAAGTTGGAAACTGCAGAAATAAGACTCATCTTGTGCTGGCATACGACTTCGCCAGCACACAATTCGGCACTAAGAAACACTGTGTATAAGGCGCTGAATTATGCGGACCTACGACAAGAGAAGATCAAGAGACACCCCCCGACTACACACCGATAATGCTCCCGGAGTAGTGTACATACAGGCCACGGCCGCTGACAGACAGCTCAGTCTCAGTACCTCAGTATGTCACATCGGGACTAAATTCGCATTGCACCTCAATACGTTGCACAGTGCTCTAGTCTTCCACAGTGATAGTTGTCGCCTCGCACCTTAGCTAGCTGTGAGGGCATGTTAGTCATTGTATATAGCTGTGATATGACATGGACAAGATTCAGGAATTAGTCATTTGATTGCCGTTAACCACAGAACTTCAGATTGGACATCACTGAAGTTAAGTACACTATTGGTTCATATAATTAAGTGTATTTTGTGTTGTAGTAAGACCAAACCGGCCACCCACCAATCATACCGTCTCTTCATCCAGCCAGGAACCACAAAACATCAGAGGAGGGAACACCAAGTGGCGATGATTCTGATCAAGTTTTGTTTGCTTTTCATGTGTTTTACATTGCTGCAGGGGAGCTGTCATAACAGTGATTCTTTTCACTAATTTGTTCTTGTTGTTGCATGTATTACAGGATGAGAGCTGCAAAAGAAATCTAGTTCTCTTTTCAGAGGCTTTGCACATTGCTTTCATTTTGTCTTTTCATACGAGGGTCACTCAATAATTAAAGAGACAAATTGGTCTGGAGAAAAAAGCATTTATTTTTACAAAACAATACTTTTTCTACTTTTCAATATAATCCCCTTGAATATTTATGCACTTGTTCCAACGGGCTACAAGCTTTTTTATTCCAGCTGCAAAGAACTCTTTATCTTTATGTTTGAATCAATTTCCCACAAACTTTTTCACATCCTCGTTGTCCTTAAACCTCTTCCCACGTTTGCCTCCCTCAGTGCACCAAATAAATGGGAATCACTAGGTGCTACATCAGGATTGTAAGCGAGATGGGGCAGAACTTCCCAGCCCATTTTGTCAATGGTTCCATGGGTTAGTTGAGCAATATGAGGACGTGCTCTGTCTTGCTGGAGAATCACACCTCTCCTCTGAGTTCCACGTCATCTCTCTCTCATGACTGGCTTCACCTTGTTTAAAAGCAAATCCGAGTAGTACTGGGTGTTCATTGTATGCTGCTCTTCGAGATGATCACAAAAAAAACTGGGTCTTCAGCATCCCAAAACACCGTCAACATGACTTTTCCTGCTGATGCTTGGGTTCTGAATTTTTCTTGACAAGTGAGTTGGTGTGCTTCCACTTGATGCTTTGTCTTTTTAATTCTGGCTCATAATAGTGAGCCCAAGTTTCATCAAAAGTTAAAATTTTGTTGAAGTGCTCACCTTCTCTTTCACAATGTTCCTTTAGCTCTGTGCACACTCTCAACCTTGTTTCCTTGTACAGCCACCCCAACTTCTTTGGGACCCATCTTGCATGTGTTTTGCGGTACTTCAGCTCGTTACAGATAATGTTATGAACTGTACCAGTACTAACTTGAACCTTATCAACTATCATTTCCACAGTCACACGGCAGTCGCGGCATGAATAATGTCATCAATTCAACTTTCATGTGAGAGAGTTGAAACTGCAACTGGTCGGCCAGGATGGTGTTCATCAGTCACCGAGTCATGACCATTTTGAACTGTTCTACCCACTTGTAAAAATTTGCACAATTCATACAACCTTCACCATAAACTTTAGACAATCTACAGTATATATTCACTGGTTTCTCACCTTCAGCAAGTAAAAAACTAACAACAGAACGTTGTTCTACTAATGTGGACGTTTCAAGTGGACTTGCCATCTTGAAATGTATTTTTGAGGTTATAAACAAAACAATGTTGATACATCAGCTGATCAGGGCTCATCCCAGTGATGCCAAATTAAAGCCATAAAAGTACCAAACTTGCCCTAATAACAGTTTTTTCCCCAGGCCAATTCGTCTCTCTAATTACTGAATGACCCTCATATTTTGCTGTAATTTGTTAGCGTCAGTATGGCTACTCCGCCCCCTCCATCCTCTGCCCCTGTGCCTCAGCCATAGGCTGCTCCTGCTCTGGAAGTAAACCAGATTTTTCAGTTTCAGAACCAGCAAATCGCCACACTGCTGTCTACTGTACAGCAACTGCTTGCTGCACAAGCAGGGTCGGCTGCCCAACCGACCAACCAACTGATCCAAAAAGTGGCACCAAACAACATTCCACTGTTTCGGCACTTCGACGAAAAATATGAGCAATGGCTCTAATATCCCACCCAGTTCCAGGCCCACTGTCAAGTCTCAAATTCCAAGTACTGTGAAATCTCACTATTTCCTGTCCATCGCGGGAACCCCTGTGTTTTGCTTAATTCAAACACTTTTCCCTGCGTTGTCTCCTGACGCTCTCTCCTATGATGAAGTATAGGTGTGTTAGGTCCGTATTACGAATAGCAGATTCAAGTCACAGCAGCCATATTTCAGTTCTTCTGCCTTAAGAAAAAGCTAGTACAGATGTATCGTCAGTGATATGCAGACTTACAGCATCTCACTTGGAAGTGTAAATTCAAGTGTAATTGTGGCAACTTTTATAGTGACACGATGATCCGTGATACAATCACATACAATGTCCCTGATAGCAGAATTAGAATTAGAGAACTGATTATCAAGTACTCTGATCCTTCACTTCTTAAGTATTACAGACATTAGAACAATTCGATTCTGGCACCACAGCCGCAGATAAATTTGATCAGGACTCAATTCGTCGGGCCCAGTCGGCTCTTGCCAACGACTTCCCCACTCAGCTGCCACAATAAGTGCACACACAGATGTGCAGACAGCCCAGTAAACAAGTAGCCAGGCCTGTAAATCTAGTGAAGTCTTGCCCTCACTGTTTTGCTCGCCATAACCTGTAACTGCCTATCTTGCAATGCGACACATAGATCACGCGTAAAGAAAAGCCATGTCCAGGCAATATGCTTGCAATGGCGAAAGAATGCAAATTCTGCCTGCTCTCGCAGCAACCAGTCTCATGCACATTCTGCGAATGCAGTGTTTGCAAAACTGACTACAGGTTCCTATTTGTAACTCTACAAATTGCTGGCCGCCACGCTGACTTTCAATTGGACACAAGTGCTTCTGTAACTTTGCTTAATCTTGGCAAGTACAAACAGTTAGGCTCACCACAGCTGTCAAACTCTAGCACGCACCTCATTGCATATAACAGACAGGAAATCCCAGTACTTTCACAGTATAGTTTGCCTGCCACTTACAAATCTCACGCTAGGACAGTGAAATTTACTGTGTTGCAATCAACAGACAGTGAAAATATTTTTGGGTAAGATTCATTTGACTTGTTTGGTCTTAGTGTCCAACACAATGTAGCTTCTGTGACTGTTTTTAATCCAAACGACAGTGTAGCTAGGTTACTTAAGAAATTTCCTGAACTCTTTTCTGATGGACTTGGCAAAGCTAATAATTTTGTAGTGCACATTACCCTGAAAGACAACGCACAGCCTAAATTTTTCTGGACTCGGTCTGTTCCCATTGCTTTAAGGGACAAAGTGGCCAGTGAATTAAAAGAATTGCAAGGCAATCATGTGATTGCTCCAATACAAGCTACTCTGTCAGCAAGTCCATTAGTTTTGATGTCCAAGCCTGCTGATTGCATTCACATTTGTGTTGACTTAAACTACAATCAATCCACAGACAATAACCGACACTTATCCATTGCCTCACCCTGAGCTTGGCGCAGGCCATTACTTTTCTAAGATAGATTTGCATGATGCTTATCTGCAAATAAAATTAATTGAAGAATCACAGAAAGTGTTCATTTTTAATACACTGTTCGAACTACCTTGAAGATAGTCATCTGAGGTCGTACGCCAGAGAAACACATTACAAATTTTCGTACTCTTTTTCAAAAGTTCTTAGATGCAGGACTCGAGAGCCATCTCAAAAAGTGTGACTTTTTCCAAACAGAACTACAGTACTTAGGTTATGTGATAAGCAGTCAGGGTGTGCACCCCCTCTAATTTCATTTGCCTGCAATCCATGACCTACCAGTTCCTCGCAATGTATTTGAACTGCAGTCAGTGCTAGGCAAGTTGACATACTACGTTCGTTTCACTCTGAACGCTTCACAGATCGCTTGTATTGGAAAAATGTGCCTTTCGTGTGGACCAAAGAGTGTCACTACGCATTTCAGAAACTCAAAAATGCCTTGCTCAGTGACAGATGTTTAGTACATATTGATCCTGCCAAACCAGTGATTTTGCAAGTAGACGTTTCCTCAAAGGAATTGGCGCGTACTTTCGCACAGAATTGGTGCACAAAAGACATATTGCTTTTGGCTCAAAATTATTAACACAAACTCAGCGCAGTTATTCACAAATTAAAAAAGAAGCTCTCATTATTGCGTATGGTCACAAGTTCTATTTAGTGACAGATCACAAGCCTTTTCAGTCCTTGTTTCAAACATCAAAGCCGATTCCTACATGTAATGCTCAAAAATTGCTACATTGGGCTTTGCTTTTATCCCTGTAATATCCTTTTACAACACTGAGAATGAGCACATGTGATTGTCCACTGTAAGATTGTACTGAGATCACACCTTGTTGTACTGAAAGGTTACGCCGATGAGCAAAGTATCGGCGCACTGCTGAGTTCTGAATACTGTTCAATGAGCAAGGCGAAGACGTGCGATGTGATGCAACAAAATCTTCAGATCAGGATCCGCTTCCGTGGTCTGAGCGATTTGTCTGCTATTCAATGGAAAAGATTGCAGCAATTCAAAGCCCTGCGCGTTGATCTGGCAACAAGATGTGTCAGAGGAAAGATCGATGAAAATAATCACCTCTTTATAAAATTTTGTAGTTTTTGCACTTGCTATTATTGCTAGATAGGATGTTGTAACAGTTATTTACTACACATAACCGCCCAGTTAAACAGTTTACTAATTTGCTGAAGGCCCAGGAGAACAGAGAGAATGAAATCACAAATATAAGAAGGGAAGAATCTCTGATTGAAGTCCTTGTTTTTAATGTTACAGATTGTCATATGTGAATGGACATGTACCATGAGGAAGAATAGAATGAAAAAAAAAAAAATAATAATAAATACTTACACAAAAGCAAGTAAAAGAAAACAATCACAGGAAATGCCAAGGTAAGTATGGCTGTACACACAAAGATAGAAATGCAGCAGTCAGATAAAAGAAAAACAACAAATATTTAAAAATGGGAAGAGTTGGTGAACTTCAATAAGGATTTTTGGGTATATTTGCCATATTTAACAAGCAACTGAAAGCAGTTGAGAAAAATTGCACAGCAAAGCAACTGATACCTTCATACAAGAGTACAGTAAGAGAAGCTGTTGCCAGAACAGGTGCGATCTTTCAAGGTATCTCAGTGTGCAAAAATACATTACTGTATGGGTTAAGGCATTCTGTTCCAGTGCCTGCCTGTCGGCTTGCAGCAGGGCACCACAGACACATGTGGGCAAATAGCTGATGTGTGAGCAGTAAAGCTGCTAGGTAAAAGTTCTCCAGCGGCTGAAAGCACACTGTCAGGGTTGGTCAAGTAGTTCACGCATGTGCAGAATGAATGTAATAGGGCTGCCAAGTTGGTAGCCTATACTGGCTGTGCCTGCTCCCGAGTAAGTTGAGCAGTGCTTGGTAGAGTTGAGACAGCCTGGATTAAGAGGTAACATTTTGTATAAAACCAACAAGAGACAATATTATGAAAAGGATAGATTGCTACTCACCGTATTGTGGTGATGTATAGTTGCAGACAGGCACAACAAAAAGACTGCTTAACAAGTAAGCTTTTGGCCAAACGGCCTTCTCCTGAATTAGACTACACATACATTCACGCAAACACAACTCGCGCACACACATGACCACTGCCTCTGCCTCTGGCTGCTGAGGCCAGACTGCGAGCAATAGCACATGATGGGAGAAGCTATCCTTCCAGGTGGTGAGGGTAAGCCTCCTAGGCATGGTCCTGTTGCGGTAATAGTTGTATTTACTTAATTGCAACATAAAAACACATCGTAACTCATATGACTCCTTTACTAGAAAATTATACAACAGAACAACATAAAAACAAATGAAGAAACATAAGTCCGAGACTGCACCAGAGATAATAATTACAAATGGCAATCACTTGCACACAGCATTACACTGCACTTCACCACTCCCCCCTTAGTGTCAACAGTACTTTCTGTTGAAACGGACATGTCGTCCAGAATGGGTTACAACGGGTTGTGCAGAGGCTGCTGATGGTGCATTAGAGGTAGCGTGAGTCCCATTGGAGTTGGTATGACCTTACACTCCTCAAATCTTCGAACTGACTGATCCAGCTAGTTGCATGGAGTCCTATAGTATAATGTGAAGTCTGAACCATGGTGCAACTTGGCATTCCTCAGTGACAAATCAATGTCACTGGAGAAAAATGTGGTAAGAGACTGAAAAAATTCCACGATCACATCAAGGATTGAATCTCGGAGCTTTTAACATTTACCTACTTAGCTATCTGGTCTTGCACATAAATCGCAGCACATCGTATACGAGGCCAGCACTGATAGTTCTTTTTGAATGTGAAATTATGTTTCAACAACAGGCATTTGTGAGTATAGGGAGAAGAGACCTATTTGATTGTTGGAATATGAAAAAAGCTTTTGTACTCAGAGTATCCGCAATAACGACTGACATCAACTGAACACATGAGAACTGTGATTACCATTGGAGACACACATGCACATGTATTTATGGCCATATTAAAGGTTTTCTAATACCGTATGATTTAATGTGCTGTTCTTCCTCAGTAGTTACCATCTTTAGCTAACACTGCGCGGTGAATTTTTGTTAAATAGTGTGCCAGATTTAAAAATTACTGACATCGCTGCAATACTATTTTTACTAATTAGGGTTTTAAAACAAGAATTATTTATCTCTGCCTTGAGTATGTACACGTTAAGTGTGGCACTGCTCTTACAACCAGCCTGTGGTGAACTTCATCCAGTGGTGATACACCATATAGAAGGGACACTGTGCCTGATGGGAGAAACAATCTGGCTTGGGTGATGGGGTTACTTAGGTGGAATGGGCCAGAAAGTGGGAGGGATGGCAGGGTAGGGGTGAGGGAATGTGTAGTGCTGACTGTAGGAGCGTGCACTGATAGTTATGTGGCTGTGAAAGCAGTCAAGTGATCTACAAACTTGGGTGCAACTACTGAGCTGCTTTCTACTAGGGTGTGACAATTATCAAGCTGTCTGTCCGCACAAATTGCCACAGACAAACTGTGCCTACAAATAGTCACACCACTCAGTTGTTGAACATGCTGTCCAGCAAAATGTGCTTCATTCAATGGCTGCTTCACAGCCTGCACCATTTGGAGCCTTCCTACCAGCATCAGTTTTTCTGAAATGCACAGGTGCGAACCCTGCCTGCAACATATACTACATCCCCATAAACATCTTGCCCCAACCTTAGTTAATCCCCGTCCTTCCCCTCCTTATCCCCTTCCCTGCTCCCGCTCTAGTACTACAAAGCCTTTTATTCCACAAATGCACCCAACAGCCTTTTTCCTCTTCTCTCCTGCTCCCCTTCCCACCAACTCCTCCCCAAATGTTGGATTGCTTCTCCCATCAGACACAGTTGCAGTCTGTAGTACAGACACAGAAATTGGACGTGTGTGTGTGTGTGTGTGTGTGTGTGTGTGTGTGTGTGGTTTTCTACATCATGAGGTGGTCTTTTGGCCGAAAGCTTAGATGTATTGTAGTGTTTTCACTGTGCCTGCCTGTCACTCGTCTCCTCTACATGATGAGCAGCAATATGTTCTTTTCCTAAGATTGTTATTAATCCATCCTAGACTTTCCATTTTTAATCCAGATGTGGTGGTATTTTGCAAATACCCATTCAGCTACTTCTGATGTAAAAGTATTGACACACACACACACACACACACACACACACACACACACACACACACACACACACAATATTATAGTGGTATGCCTGTAAGAAGGTAGCTGCATGATGTATTCTGCACAGAGACAGATATGGATGGAGAATATTTTGTGGCATCGTCTGAGCATTCTGCCATGCTATATGCACTCTATAGTAAGACACAACAGCAGCCTGGTATCTTTATCAGACATAAACTGACGTGAAAATCTAAGCTTAAATGTTCTACACTCAAGTCTAAGTGCATGGTAACAGGTCATCATATTGGAATGAAGCTACCTGCTCAACTGCCATGTGGCAATATGGCCCTTGCTGCTGCACATTGCTCTATCACCGACCTTATTACGTGCACACCACTATAGCAGACGTAGAAATAATTTTTTCACTGATAACAAAATGAGAGAAGGACATTCCAATGTACAAAGAAGAACAGTTATAAATAATGTAAGGAATAAACAGACAGTAACTAGGAGTATATAACATATGTAACAATTACTCTGCATTTGTTTCTACTACTCATGTCAGTAGCCACACTGTAATTGCTCGTTTCAATGACCTAAGTGCTTTCTTCTTACTGTGGATCAATTGCTCACATCCTACTCATTTGTCTCTCATATTTTGCATTTATATAGTATATTATACTTGACATTTAAGCCAAACAATTGTCACATTCATATACATGCACAACATACCTGGAAACAGATCTTGCAAGTGTAGAAATTGCGTTTGAAAACTTCTTCATCTCTGATTTTATTGTAGTCCACAATCACTCTAACAACTGAAGTGAATGGACTGATGTCCAGAACGGCACGTGGGTCTCCTGTTCTGCTTTGCCTTGAAGTGAATGCTATGCCATTTGCTTGTGAAGCAGTTTCTGGCATTTCAGATGACTTTTCCAGAATGTTTTCTTTAGTTTCAGTTTTCCTCTGTCTTATCCCTGCGTTATCTTCTTTAGTACCTGCCAGTTTTATAAATACTAAAATTGTTAAACAACTCAATATAAATTAATGCTTATTTTATTATATCAGGCCAGAAGGTTGTAAACTGAAGACATTTTTCAATTATGCTAGTGAAAATTCCAAATGACATGAGCATACATAGGATTGAAATTAACTTTTAAAAGCCTTTATAACTACATTGCCTGACAAAAAAGTGAAGTACCCAGAAGATACTGTAAAGTGTCAATGTAACTTAGTAATCACACTTAGCACCGCTGGGTCTGGAAATGATTAAAATTGCAAATCTCTGTAAAAGGTAAAATTACCACTGGAGTGTACTAGTGTTGTGTGTTCTTACCAGGCCTGGTCAGGTATATACAGGCTGTGCACAGCATTACTTGTGAAGGACACAGAGATACCATATACTTGTGTGAGACTGCGATAACACCTATTAAGAATATGAAAGGAGCCCCATTTCAGGTCTCCATTTGGCTGTCTGGTCGAATCATGCAATATCCATATTTTTGAGGCATTCAGATGTAATTGTGTCAACACTGGATTGCACTGGAATGTGAGGACAGGCATACACATAGTCAAAGTTGTCAGGTCTGACCGTCACAAGGGAGGATAGCCATACTGTATATCAAGCACCACATTGTAACCTCTTAACATCTGCGCCTGGCATCCAAGAACAAGCAATGGATTCACTGCAACTTGATGTGTCATCCTGCACCACTGGTCAGAGACTAAAAGCAGCCAGACAAGGGAATAAATATCTCATGCACATGCTGCTGCTAACACAGCATAAACGGCTTTGTTGGAGTGGCACCTTGAGGGAGGAAGCACAGACCGCTGATTAATAGCATCACACTGTGTTCAGTGATGAAATGTGGTTCTGCACTTCCCCAGATGACCATCAGTGAATATCGCAGTGACCCGGGAACAGGGTCCATTCTTTCAATGTTTTTCGAGATGCACAGCCTTGTTAACCTGGCATTATGGCACTAGGAGCTACTGGGAGGGGGTGGGGGGCGGGGTGTGTGTGTGTGGGGGGGGGGGGGGGGGGGGGGGGAGGCACGTTTCTCCAATGTTCTGAATATAATAAGATTATTTTCTTTCAGAACAATCAGTAGAACACATCACTAGTGATCAAAATTATAAACTTTCATGGCTATGTAAGATTTGTTATATGTACGACTGTTTCTCAGTATTTTAGGCCAATGTTCTGTATTTAATGTTTTTGTTCCTGTGGGTGGCCAAAATTCAACAACAGTAGTCACTTCATAACTGAAGCTTCCTTATACTGAGGCCACTGATTACACATCTCACCATGTGCTATTGTACCAAAACAAATCTCAAAAGTCGTGGGTGGCTTTCCTACCTATTTCCGAAATATTCCTATTTCCTGCAACATTTTCCTTTCTCTTGCTGTGCGAAAAAGCTTATCCAAAATCCAGTGTTTCTTATGTCTGCTTTCATTCATCTGTTACTGCCATTTGCTACAAATCCTTTTCTACATTTTTAGTAATTTTTTTCTGCTGTTTCACACTTCTGTGGATTGAAAATAATGTACCATGTAAGGTTACAATTGTCTTTAATACTTCTTACACCCACAGTCTAAGATGCAACTAAATTTTTCTGTGTTTACAAAAATCCCTTAGTGTCAGGTTGTTTTACGTAACGAAAATTGTGTATAAGCTAACATTCACAATGGGAAGTCCTGGACAGAATGACAACAGTAGGGAAAGGACAAGTTGCTACAACCCACATAAAAGGGTTTGAGTTGCCGACAGGCACAATGAAAAAGAATTTCTGAAACAGAAGCACACACATTCACAGCTTACACACAAATGGCCACTGTTGTCTCCTTAGCACCCGGAGACTGTGTGTGTGTGTGTGTGTGTGTGTGTGTGTGTGTGTGTGTGTGTGTGTGGTGGGGTGGGGGGGCGCTATTTCTGATGAAGGGGACAGTCCAAAAGCTGAACATTTCTAGCATTCTTTTTCACTGTGCTTGTTTGTGACCCAATGCCATCTTTATGTGATGAGTAGCTACCTATTCTTTCCATATTGTAACTAAAAATCACAATCACTTTATACATGTGACACAGTCCTCAAGAAAACTTACCTGTATCACTTTCACTAGGTGGCGATGGAGTGTAGGTGTAACGATTTTCCCAGTTTCTTTGGGATTTCCAGTTAGTTCTATATCCTCTTCTTCCTCTGCTTGAGTAACCCCGACCACGAGTGTTGTGGCCTAGCTTCTTGTCTTTCCCATCTGTAGTCAAAAATATATTCCTGAGACTTTTGTTTCCATGTTTGTTTTCATTACTGCTTGGATCAAAAATAACCTTCTGAATGTTCTCTGATCGATGATTGGCAATGAACTTCTGGTTGAAAGTGTACATTGCACTCAGATCTAGCTTTTCTTCATGGCCTAGAAATTTCAGTGCTTCCTCTTTCAGAAACTGAGTCCAAAGGAAAAGTATTTCCATGCCTTTGTTTTCTTCCCATATATCATCTAATTTTCTGCACAATTTTGAAATCTGAAACAAAATGTTAATGTATTTGGTCAAAATTTATTAGTGAGAAGCATGTTTACAGAGAGATACTATTAAAATGTCCAGTGATACTTTAAAACACCCCCCCCCCCCCCCCACATACTTAGGACATTCAATGAGATTATTAGCACTATTGCATAAAATAGAGTGCTTACAGTATCTAATATTCATATTACTAAATGAAACATAATTAAAAGGTCAGTTACAAATGTCTCCTAGTCTGCCACACATTTAAACTTAAGAATAATGCTTTTAAATACTGGTACTAGAGACAGAGAGGAGGGTGGGGGTGGGGGGAGAGAGGGGGAGGGAGGGAGAGAGAGAGAGAGAGAGAGAGAGAGAGAGAGAGAGCATTTTCTCTGACGTTTCAGCAGATATTTGCAATTTCATTTTTCAATGTGTAGTTGGCGCCACCTCAAACGAATATTGCCCACTATGTGTTTCATCTAACACCCAGCGATGACAGAAAGCACTGGTTTGTTTTTCGTCACAAATAAATTTGTTATTAAAGTGGAATTTCATGTGCCTGTCCAATAGAGCCATGTCAAGCAAGTCATTTTATCAATATTTATTATCAGGGACAGTAAAACACTAAGAATAACCAGTGCTCCAGCAACAACTGAGCAGCACTGCCTCAAGGTGGTAGCAGCCAGTATGGGTGACGGCACTGTTCTACATCTACATTTACATTGATACTCCGCAAGCCACCCAACGGTGTGTGGCGGAGGGCACTTTACGTGCCACTGTCATTACCTCCCTTTCCTGTTCCAGTCGCGTATGGTTCGCGGGAAGAACGACTGTCTGAAAGCCTCCGTGCGCGCTCTAATCTCTCTAATTTTACATTCGTGATCTCCTCGGGAGGTATAAGTAGGGGGAAGCAATATATTCGATACCTCATCCAGAAGCGCACCCTCTCGAAACCTGGCGAGCAAGCTACACCGCGATGCAGAGCGCCTCTCTTGCAGAGTCTGCCACTTGAGTTTATTAAACATCTCCGTAACGCTATCACGGTTACCAAATAACCCTGTGACGAAACGCGCCGCTCTTCTTTGGATCTTTTCTATCTCCTCCGTCAGACCGATCTGGTACGGATCCCACACTGATGAGCAATACTCAAGTATAGGTCGAACGAGTGTTTTGTAAGCCACCTCCTTTGTTGATGGACTACATTTTCTAAGCACTCTCCCAATGAATCTCAACCTGGTACCCGCCTTACCAACAATTAATTTTATATGATCATTCCACTTCAAATCGTTCCGCACGCATACTCCCAGATATTTTACAGAAGTAACTGCTACCAGTGTTTGTTCCGCTATCATATAATCATACAATAAAGGATCCTTCTTTCTATGTATTCCTTCTTTCTATGTATTCCCTGCTAGAAGACTGGTTACTCTGTTTTAGTGTCCCTATTAATATGTATCGACAAAATGAATACTGCACCAAACAAATAAATTGTTTAAAAATAATTCTGTTTGTAAAAGTAAACAAACTGATGCTTTCCGTCAACATTGGGCACCACAAGAAAGATGTGATGACCACTATTTACAGCATGCGTGAAAGAATATCATGTCTGTTTTGCATTTTTAGAGCTATCACTAAACATGATTTCAGCGCCTTGGTATTCTCATAGAACTGAAAGAATGATATGTCTGAAAACAATATGGGGGTGACAGATTTTAGACTCTTGGAATAGGTTTAGCTGGACCTATAGTCTGTGTACACACCATGGGGTCTGGCCTGGACACGGACCACCAAACAAAATGGGAGCAATATATACAAATAGGGTCACTCTCCAGGTATATTCGAGTTTCCAAATGCATTCCCATATTCCTATTTCAAAGCTTGAACTGGATCTCTCTCTCTCTCGTGTGTGTGTGTGTGTGTGTGTGTGTGTGTGTGTGTGTGTGTCGGAGGGGGGGGGGGGGGGGGGGGACGACATATTCCTGGAAGAAAAAATTAACAGTTAATTCAGATGGCTAGGGTGGGGCCAGTAATGGCATGTAAAGCCGCACATGTGCATTATATGCTGCACACATGCAGTCCATGGCTCAGTCTGTCTTTACACTACTCAGTATGTTTCGTCTTTGCTCAGTCCTTCTGGGAACTGTTTATGGAAGCAACAGAACCACTGAAACATTGTCATAGGCATTACTGTGCCTAGACCAATGCACTGAGGTAACAAGACTAGAAGAGTACATGTCAGATTGATGGCTGGGAAAGTGCCAAAGCTGCACTAAAATGTGCAGATTTTCCGTCATTGAGATAACACAGGCTAAAATCAGACAGTAGTTGTTCTATCAGAGGACACCTTCCAAGGTGCTTTTTACTTCCCCACTGAAGTGACTGAACATGAGGAATAGTTCCGGGTGAGGGGGGAGTTGCTTTGTTGGTTGATCGTCTTTGGATACATTATCTTCCTGTCTGGAGAAGGCACGTAAATACTACACCGGATGAATCAGAGGTCACTCAAACCCACAGGGCTACCGCTGTACGAAGACGCACCCATTCACCATGAACATATGTCCGAATGAGCATACAGATTCCTCCTCGGGATGTAAGGGGCTGGTACAGTTCCTACAGAAGGGATGGTAAAGTTTGTAGGTAAGGTGTGGTTACCAGAGAACTGTGCAGACTGCCAAGTAGGATGATGGTAAAACGCCCATACATGATCATACTTGTTTGTCAGATTCACTTGTTTCTGCTCACAGGCTTGTCAAACAAGCCTGTACATATACCAGCAAAGTGTCAACTTAACTTCACTTCTGAAACTGACGTTGTTCACATTGTGCAGTACTCTGACTGTAGTGGGAATGGCTACCAATGCAAAGTATTACTTGCATTGACTTTAGCACTGTGTAGAAAGAAAAACAAAACAAGATGCTGGTCCAGGGAATGGTTAAAATTTACAAAAATATATCCATGAAAATGTGCTACGAGAAATAAACATGCAGAACCTGTTATTTACATCAACTTTCTCCAAATGGACAGTTAAACTTTCAAAAACCGAGTTATTTTGCCCTCACACAGAAAAAGGTTACACAAGTAAGAAAAAAATCTCTTCTACTTTGTCCTCTAATGACAGTTCATTAAAATACCACAACATGTGAATATATACACTGTCTGTGGAAGGTCTGGAGAACTTCAACAACTTTTTTTCTTTCTCACTCTCACTTTTATATTGTGTGTTCAAAATTTATCTTCTTAACCACTTCCTGAGTGATATATGGCTTGGAAGGATGCAACACCTCTACCATTTTGGTAATTGCCAGTGATATTTTGTTCTTTTTTCTTTATTTCAGTCTCCATAGTTTTGGAAACTCATGATACAGGGAGATAAATTTTAATCAAACTCTTTTTAAATAGACATGCACAGTGAAACATAAGACAATATCAATGTCTCTTACCTTGTAAAATCTGCCACCAATCAAAATTTCTCAGAAACACATTAAACACACAATATTTGACAAACACATCTAACAAGAGACACGCCACATCAAATATTGGATATTGTGTAAAGAGGAATTGCTGTTACAGTTCAAATGTGCCTGCACTTCTGGTCAGGTGAGTACAGAGTTATAAATACAAAATCAAATAGGGGTAATGCAGGAGTAGATTTAATAACGAATAAAAAATAGGAGCATGGGTAAGCTACTACGAACAGCACAGTGAACACATTATTGTACCCAAGATAGATACGAAGCCCACGCCTACGACAGTAGTACAAGTTTATATGCTAACTAGCACGTAGATGACAAACAGATGGAAGAAATGTATGATAAGATAAAAGAAATTATTCAGTCTGGGAATGGAGACAAAAATTTAATAGTCATGGGGGACTGGAATTAGATAGTAGGAAAAGGAAGAGAAGGAAAAGTAGTAGATGAATATGGAATGGGGTTAAGGAATGAAAGAGGAAGCTGCCTGGTAGAATTCTGCACGGAGCATAACTTAATCATAGCGAACACTAGGTTTAAGAATCATGAAAGAAGGTCGTATACGTGGAAGAGGCCTGGAGACACTGGAGGTTTCAAATGGATTATATAATGGTAAGAGAGATTTAGGAACCAGGTTATAAATTTTAAGACTTTTCCAGGAGCATATGTGGACTTTGACCACAATCTATTAGTTATGAACTGTAGATTAAAACTGAAGAAACTGTGAAAAAGGGATAATTTAAGGAGTTGGGACCTGGACAAACTGAAAGAACCAGAGGTTGTAGAGTGCTTCAGAGAGCATTAGGGAACGACTGACAAGATAGGGGGAAAGAAATACAATAGAAGAAGAATGAGAGATGAAATAGTGAAGGCAGCAGAGGATCACATAGGTAAAAAGACGAGGGCTGGTAGAAATCCCTGGGCAACAGAAGAGATACTCAATTTAATTGATTAAATGAGAAAATATGAAATGCAGTAAATGAAGCAGGCAAGGAGGAATACAAACGTCTCAAAAATGAGATCGATAGGCAGTGAAAAATGGCTAAGCAGGGATGGCTAGAGGACAAAAGTAAGGACGTAGAGGCATATATCACTAGGGGTAAATAGATACTGCCCACAGAAAAATTACAGAGACTTTTGGAGAAAAGAGAGCCACTTGTATGAAGATCAAGAGCTCAGATGAAAAACCATTTCTATACAAGGAAGGGAAACCAGAAAGGTGGAAGGAGTATATAGAGGGTCGAGGGTCAATACAAGGGTGATGTACTTCAGGGCAATATTATGGAAATGGAAGAGGATGAAGATGAAATGGGAGACATGATACTGCGTGAAGAGTTTGACAGAACACTGGAAGACATAAGTCGAAACAAGGCCCCGGGAGTAGACAACATTCCATTAGAACTACTGATAGCCTTGGGACAGCCAGCCCTGACAAAACTGTACCATCTTGTGAGTAAGATGTATGAGACAGGCAAAATACCCCTCAGACTTCAAGAAGAATATAATAATTCCAATCCCAAAGAAAGCAGGTGTTGACAGGTGTGAAAATTACCGAACTATCAGCTTAATAAGTCACGGCTGCAAAACAGTGACACGAATTCTTTACAGACGAATGGAAAAACTGGTAGAAGTCAATCTCAGGGAAGATCAGTTTGGATTCTGTAGAAATGTCGGAACACGTGAGGCAATACTGACTCTACGACTTATCGTGGAAGACAGATTAAGGAAAGGCAAACCTACATTTCTAGCATTTGTAGACTTAGAGAAAGCTTTTGACAATGTTGACTGGAATACTCTCTCTCAAATTCTGAAGGTGGCAGGGGTCAAATACAGGGAGCGAAAGGCTATTTACAATTTGCACAGAAAACAGATGGCAGTTATAAGAGTCGAGGGGCATTTAAGGGAAGCAGTGGTTGGGAAGGGAGTGAGACATGGGTGTAAGCCTATCCCCGATGTCATTCAATCTGTATATTGAGCAAGCAGTAAAGGAAACAAAAGAAAAATTTGGAGTAGGAATTAAAATCCATGGAGAAGAGAAATAAAAACTATGAGGTTTGCCGATGACATTGTAGTTCTGTCAGAGACAGCAAAGGACCTGGAACAGCAGTTGAATGGAATGGACAGTGTCTTGAAAGGAGGATATAATATGAACACCAACAAAAGCAAAACGAGGATAATGGAATGTAGTCAAATGAAAGCAGAAGATGCTGAGGGAATTAGATTAGGAAATGATATGCTTAAAGTAGTAGATGACTTTTACTATTTGGGGAGCAAAATAACCGATGATGGTTGAAGTAGAGAGGATATAAAACGTAGACCGGCAATGGCAAGGAAAGTGTTCCTGAAGAAGAGAAATTTGTTAACATCAAGTATAGATTTAAGTGAGTAACGCCTGTGACTGGGCAGAGGATGCTGTTTTGATCAAGAATGACCCAGATCTAATTCTGGACAATCCCTCCACCTACCCAAACTTGTCCTCTAAATGTTCAACAAAAAACTGAGGCTTCGTCGTCATGAAAGATTCCCCATCAGCTCTCAAACATACCAGGTACCGGGGCGAATAAGATCCACTGCCATCCTTAGCCTGACATTCTTCCCACGGTGCAGCCGGGGAGGGGAACAATTTGGGGTCAAACTTCTGAGCAACGAATTGAGCTCGTGAATGCTTAGAGACTGCTGGTGTTTCACCACTAGCAAGAGATGATGTACTTCACTTCATCGCGTGTCATCCACCTTGATGTCACCCAATCCAATCAGGGGTCCTCCCCACGGGTGCCACCCAGCCGCAGCAAAGCCCACCTGGCAGGATGGCCATTGCCAGGAGTCCTGATGCCTCAGGGGGATGGGCATCTACCCCTTGGCATACGTGGGGAGTTAATGGCGCAGGTATCAGCAGAGCGATACCTGTGTGGTCAAGGGGCTACAACTAACAGGGTACATGGTGGCCCCACCACAATGGACTGGCTACCCTGCTGGATATCAGGTGCAAAAAAGTCTATGGTCATCATCGATGCAGAAAGCGACACTGCATAGTGCATGGTGGAAAACGCACCCAGGAAGGTGTCCTTGCCGAAGAGACGGAGAATGAGTGGGACTGAAATGCGACGACAAGAAAGTGGGCTAAAGATCTCAATGCACGATGGACACAATGCATCATGTAAGGCACCCTTCCCCAATTGGCTCGCTCTTCGGGAAAATTTTGAAGAATGGAGGTCAAACCCTACAGGGGACCATCACATAAAGGCCGAACCGTGCGAAACTCCTTTTAGTCGCCTCTTACGACAGGCAGGAATACCTCAGGCGGGGGCACAGGATAGATGGTTGATTTGAGTACCCAGTATACTCATATTGGGGGTAACATTGTGATCCCTTCAGAGTGACTGTATCAAATGGGACTGATCTGTTTGCAGGAGACAAATGCCAGCTATGGTATTGTAGTAGTTTGCAGAAAGAATGAGATCTCTCTTCCTGGCTAGCCTCCAGCTGCAACTACAAACCACAGCCCTGTTGAAAATGTACAGGCAGAAATGAAACATACTTGCGAGAGAAGTAGCCTCATCTCGCAATGAGCACCTGCAATCAATTTTGGAATGTTATACTAAATGCCTGGGAGGAGGTAGTCGAAAATGGGAACATTACTTACCTGTCTAATTTATTGTGTACGGTTATTTTACAAATTTTATGAATGTCTGAATTGTATGTTCTTTTGTTGAAAGGTAGGAATTTAAGCTTGCAAGTGACAGGTTGGGTATAATTGGATATAAAGTAGCCAGTGAGTGAGCATGACACGCAGATGGAAGTGCAGCGCACTACGAACAGTCAGAGTTAATACAGTGAGATAGGCATTCATCAGTGCAATCAATTCTCTGAAAGGATAATTTGTGTAACAATATATTAAATTTTGATCAGCATGGTGTAAAGCTGTCATAGGAAGATGTGTACTGAATTTCAGGAGATTGAAGTGCACTGTTGGGCACTATTACAAAAGAATTGCTAGTTTGATGGAATTGCTAACCACTGTCAAGTTGAAGTCAAGTGTATGCTGTTTATGGATCATTAAATGAAGACTGAAATTATATTCAATCAAAAAATGTTTGTGAAAATAATATTTTTACCCATTTCACCTGACTGTATTAGGTAATGTGACTTTACAGCAAAACAGGGGTGCGTATGCTTGATTATGAGGAAGAGCCTACAAATAATTATACAATCTGAAGCTAAAGGTTCAGTTCAAAAGTTTGTAAAAGTTTTCCACTCAGTCGAAGCTGCAGGAGCCAACTGCCTACATAGCAGTTTGTCACTGAACTACGATGATCTCCGCAGTTTCATGCACACT
This sequence comes from Schistocerca americana, assembly GCF_021461395.2. NCBI lineage: Eukaryota > Metazoa > Arthropoda > Insecta > Orthoptera > Acrididae > Schistocerca > Schistocerca americana. The sequence continues at coordinate 525,794,187 of NC_060124.1, forward strand.
GTATTATAATTATTATAAACGAAAAGAAATAACAGAACATTACAGGAATCACTGAAGTTTCAGAGACTGGCTGACCTACTACAAATATGTGATTTGTGGTTTGCGTACATGAGGGAGCAGATAATTAATTCAGACTGACGATGATCTTGGTGAACAAATCTTGGCAGTGTATGTAATTACTGGTGTGTGGTGAGATGATTGACTATACAGTTTACATTAACCTCCTGAAGATTAATTACTTTGTTGATATATACTGGGTATATCAAAAAGAATCATCCAATTATAGAAAAATCATAACTTCTATATTATTTGAGATACGCACATGAACAACATACTGTTGGGAAGAGCAAACTCTCAAGTTTACACGGTTCCTGCTTGTAGCAGTAGTGCGTGCCCACTGCAGTTCTAGTAAAATGGAGTCGGGCCAACAAAGCATTTTGTTTTATACATTTTGCACAGTGCAGGTCAGTAATAACTCTTCATCGTAACTTTCATACTATGTATAGTGTGGGTCCTCCTACAGTACAGAGCATTAGATGATGGCATGAACAATTGCGAGAAACAGGTTGTTTGTGTAAAGGCAAATTGCCGGGCCGTCCCCTGGTGTCTGACACAGACGTCAAACACATCCGCCATAGTTTTCACAAGGAGTCTGCAGAAATCTTGTTCACCGTGAAGCTCGACAGCTCAGCATGCCCCTGATGTCACATGGCGTGTGTTGCATCGACGTTTACACATGAAACCATACAAAATTCAGCTACTGCAAGCTCTTTATGAAAGTGATGAACAACAATGTGTGGAGTTGGGTAATTTCATTCTTGGCAAGAGTGAGTATGACAGTATTCTTCCACACTTAGTGTTTAGTGACGAGGCAACCTTCCATTTAAATGGAAAGGTGAACCATCAATGTGAGAATATGGGATACGGCACAACCACATGAAGTTGTAATACAGCATGAGAGGACTCTCCAAAATTTAATGTGTTTTGTGCAGTTTCATGCGAAAAGGTATTTGGTCCATTTTTCTTTGTGGAAAACACTTGTTACGGGAAGCAAATATCGTGATATGGTTGAGAACTTTCCCACAGTTGGAAACTGATTCGAACGACTTCATTTACCAACAAGATGGGGCACCGCCACACTGGTATCTGGAAGTGCAGGAATTTTTAAATCAAAGGATTACTGAATGATGGATTGGTCGCACTGGACCAAATGATTCAGCCTTACATTACTAGCCTCCAAGGTCACCGGAACTGACTAAATCTGATTATTTTTGTGGGGGTATTAGAGGAGGAAAGTTGCTACTCAGCATATAGCAGATGTGCTGAATCGCGATAGGCACAACAAAAAGATTCACGGTTGTAGCTTTCGGCCATTAAGGCCTTTGTCAGCAGTACACACACACACACACACACACACACACACACACACACACACACACACAAACTTGCACACATGTCTGCAGTCTCAGACAACTGAAACCACATTGCGAGCAGCACTAACAGTGCATGATGGGAGTGGTGACTGGTTGGGGTAAGGAGGAGGCTGGGATGGGGAGTGATAGTATGGTCGGGGTGGCGCAGTTTAGACAGAGGGCAGGAGAGAAGTTGGGGAGGGTGGGGTGGGGGGGTAAGTAGCGGAAAGGTGAGAAATGAAAAGAAATTAAAAGACTGGGTGTGGCAGTGAAACGATGGCTGTGTAGTGCTGGAATGGGAACAGGGAGGGGGCTGGATGGGTGAGGACAGTGACTAATGAAGGTTGAGGCCAGGAGGGTTAGGGGAACGTAGGATGTATTGCAGGGTAAGTTCCCACCTGCGCAATTCAGGAAAGCTGATGTTGGTGGGAAGGATCCATATGGCACACGCTGTAAAACAGTCACTGAGATGAGGGATCTCATGTTTGGCAGCGTGTTCAGCAACAGGATGGTCCACTTGTTTTTTGGCCACAGTTTGTCGGTGTTCATTCTTGTGGACAGACAGCTTGTTGGTTGTGATGCCTACATAGAATGCAACACAGTGGTTGCAGCTTAGCTTGTAAATCACGTGACTGATTTCACAGGTAGCCCTCCCTTTGATGGGATAGGTAATGTTAGTGAGCGGACTGGAGTAGGTGGTGGTAGGAGGATGTATGGGATAGGTCTTGTATCTAGGTCTATTATAGGGGTATGAGCCATGAGGTAAGGGATGGGGAGCAGGGGTTGTGTAACAATGGATGAGTATATTGTGTATGTTCTGTGGATGGCGGAATACCACTGTAGGAGGGGTTGGAAGGATAGTGGGTAGGACATTTCTCATTTGAGGGCATGACAAGAGGTAATTGAAACCCTGGCAGAGAATGTAATTCAGTCGCTCCAGTCCCAGATGGTACTGGGGAATGCTCCTCTGTGGCCGGACTGTGGGACTTTGTGAGGTGGTGGGAGACTGGAAAGATAAGGCACGGGAGATTTGTTTTTGTACAAGGTTGGGAGGATAATTACGGTCAGTGAAGGTTTCAGTGAGACCCTCGATATATTTTGAGAAGGACTGCTCATCACTGCAGATGAGACCACCATGGGTGGCTAGGCTGTACAGAAGGGACTTCTTGGTATGGAATGGGTGGGAGCTGCCAAAGTGGAGGTGTTGCTGGTGGTTAGTAGGTTTGATATGGACGGAGGTACTGATGCAGTTATCTCTGAGGTGGACGTCAACATCTAGGAAGGTGGCTTGTTGGGTTAAGTAGGTCCAGGTGAAGCAAATGGGAGAGAAGTAGTTGAGATTCTGGAGGAATTTGAATAGGGTGTCCTCACCTTCAATCCATATACAAAAATGTCATCAATGAATCTGAGCCAAGTGAGTGGTTTAGGATTCTGGTTTTTTAAGGAGGATTCCTCTAGATGGCCCATGAATAGGTTAGCATAGGTTGGCGCCATGTGGGTGTCCATAGTCGTACGCTGAATTTGTTTGTAGGTAATGCCTTCAAAGGAGAAGTAATTGTGGGTGAGGATATAGTTGATCATGGTGACTAGGAAGGAGGTGGTTGTTTTGGAATCCATAGGGTGTCTGGGAAGATAGTGTTGGGTAGCAGTAAGGCCATGGGCATTAGGAATGTTAGTGTACAGGGATGTGGCATCAACAGTGATGAGCAGGCCACCATGTGGTAAAGGGACAGGAACTGCGGAGACTCGATGGATGAATTGGTTGGTGTCTTTTATATAGGAGGATAGGTTGAAGGTGTTGGTCTAAGAGAGCAGAGATTCTCTGTGGCGGCACAGTAACCAGCCACAATGGGGTGGCCTGGCTGGTTGGGTTTATGGACTTCAAGAAGCATATAGAAGGTGGGAGTGCAGGAAGTGGTAGGGGCAAGTAGAGAGATGGACTCTGGGGAGAGGTTCTGGCATGGGCCTAAGGATTTGAGTAGTGACTGGAGATCCTGTTGGATTACTGGAATGTGGTCACTGTGGCAAGATTTGTAGGTGGCAGTATCTGACAGCTGACTGAGTCCCTCTGCCACGTAATCCTTGCAGTTCAAAACAACGGTGGTGGAGCCTTTGTCTGGAGGTAGGATTATAAGGTCGGGGTCAGTTTTAAGATTGTGGACTGTGTTTTTTTTTCTGCAGATGTAATGTTAATTTGCATGTTGAGGGATTTGGGGAATGATGGTGAGGCAAGATTACTGGTTAAGAAATTCTGGGAAGTTAACAGGGGGTGGTTTGGAGGCAGCGGGGGTGGATTTCGGTTGGATAGAGGAATGAACTAAGTTAGGCAAGGTTCAGTATTGGTGTGTGTGTGTGTGTGTGTGTGTGTGTGTACTGCTGATAAACGCCTTAATGGCCAAAATCTATAATTGTGGCTGGCCGAAGTGGCTGAGTGGTTCTAGGTGCTACAGTCTGGAACCGCCCGACCACTACGGTCGCAGGTTCGAATCCTGCCTCGGGCATGGATGTGTGTGATGTCCTTAGGTTAGTTAGGTTTACGTAGTTCCAAGTTCTAGGGGACTGATGACCTCAGAAGTCAAGTCCCATAGTGCTCAGAGCCATCTGAACCATTTTTTCTATAATTGTGTGAATCTTTTTGTTGTGCCTATCGCGACTCAGCATCTCAGCTATATAGAGAGTAGCAACTTTTCTTCTCTAATATTGTTACATCCCAATCTGGATTTTCCATTGTTTGATATTATTTTTGTGGGGGGTAATAATAGACTGTTTACGTGTCTCTGTTGCCAACAATGATAAATAAACTGAGAGATCGCATAACAGCAGCTGTAGAAGCTGTAACTCAAGACATGCTTGCTGTAGCGTGCGAACAATCTGAATACCGCACTGACGTAAGCTGTGCATCTCAAGGGAGGCATATTTAACACCTATGAAGAGGTATGAAAAAAAAAAAAAACTTTTTGAATTTCCCGTTCACCAGAAAACAAAATTCATTACATATGTTTATTAGTTTCAGAAATATAGATGTGGCAAATTGGTTGATTCTTTTTGATACACCCTGTACTTTATTGGTTTAATAGCCACGACATGAAGAGAGAACGACATTCTGAAATTTATTTTGTGGAGAAATTTCAAATAGCAATTTTGATCATGCAGACTGACTGTATGTTTGTACTGTATGAGTGGGTGGATAGGACATACAAATGCATACACCACTTGCAACATATTTATTCGAGATCATTCTGTACTAGAGAGACTTTCCACATACAATCAGATGACCACAATTACACGGCCACATAGTAACTAAGTGGTAGACATCAGTACACAGACACATACCTAACAACTTCACACTAATAATGGCAAGGACAATACATCTCGAAGATACCCCTCCTAAAAGGATGCTGGTGGTCACTGAAGTGTATGACCTTTGAATTTGACAAAGAGGGATTAAATCCAAATCCTACTGTCATGCGCCTGCTTATGAGCCTCTTGAGTCCATCACCAAACTATGAAGTCACTCTACCAAGTTCTGCAATATTCATGTATTTCATACTGCTCTTCTGCACTTGGTGCCATATCTCAACTTTAAGTCCCTTTTCCACAGTACTGTACACTCTTGTGTTACTGGCTCTTGCATAAAGCAATAAAAATTTCAGTGACAAACTTTTGCGCTGTCAAGTGTACATGATAACACTCCAACCTGCTTATAATGGAGTGGCTACTGAGTTTGGATCTCAGCCTACGTTGGGCTTCACCAAGGTCAGGGTGCCACGATGGCTGCACTCAGGTGGCCACCTGCTGCTACATTGGATGCCCTCCACTGCACAGTTCACACAGAAAAAGGAATGCTTGGGAGCAGCACTGAGGTTGACATTAGGAGACTTACAGTGAGAGAACAGGTAGAGACTGCAATTGTGTAACATAAAAAATTGGTGTACTGCAGTAATTCAAAGCTCATGCTTGCTTCTGTGAACTTAAAAATTTCTTGAGCTCACTTTGTGAATTTCTAACTGTTCAGTTAATGAAATAGCAAATTCATTATGTTAACTACAACCACAGTTTAAAACAAGAGGAGTATGCTGTTTCCTGTGGTATGTCTTTTCCATAATAAGACTGAGCCGTTCAATTGGTTTTGATGGTGGCCTACTCCAGCCCTGACAAGTATCAACAGTTACTGGGAATACGGAAGTGTTCAATTTGACCCGTCTGCTTTGACCCATGACGTCATCAATATGGTGGAAATGGCTATTCTACGCATCTCCAATATGGGGCCTATGATATCACTACATAAACACGGCAACAAACACAAAAATACGTATAAATATGACAATAACATCTCCCTCCAAAAATAAAATCAAATTAATGGGACAACCACAGAAAACTGGGGGTTTAGGTAGGGGACAACTAAAATATAGCAGTAAAAAAAAAAAAAAAACCACGATCCCAAAACACACAAGATGAAAAAAAATAAAAAAAAAATAATAATTTTACAAAATCTACAGGAATCAGACACTTCCCTAAAATTGTCAACTGCAGCTGACAATACCAAAACACCAACACCTACAGCAAAAACTACTGAAATTGGAATTAGACATTTCCCTAGACAACAGCTGGTGGTGCCAAAACACCTATAACTACATATAAAAATAAGAAAATTGGAATCAGTCAACTATAAAGGTCAACTATAATTACTTATACGAAAAAACCAACACCAACTAAAAAAAAAAAAAAAAAAAAAAACAAAAAAAAAAAAAAAAACAAAAAAAAAAAAAAAACAAAAAAAAAAAAAAAAAAACAACAACAACAACAACAACAACAACAACACACCACCTCAAAAATTAAAAACTTAAACATCCCTAAGTAAATTAAAACACATTCAATACACAAAACATTACAGCTCGAGAAAAATAGACCAAAAAAACAATTACTTACAACCAACAAATTTCGGCCAGCCATACCAAACACACACACACACACACACACACACACACACACACACACCACACAACGCCATCAAACACAACAAGACGACATCTACAAACACAACCAACTCAAACTCCGTGCCGTAATGATGTCACACACAACAACACCCTTACGTCATGGGTCAAAGGAGACGGGTGGAATCTGACACTTCCGTTAACCCCAGTTACTGACTAATTTCACAAGACATTCTCATGCTCTAATCCCAGTTGGTTTGCATACTCCCTTTTTTCTGAAAAACTGCTCAAAACACGATTAAACGACTTTATTGTACAAAATTACAGGAGTGAAAGATCTTTAGAGCAAGTCTCATGAGGCAAGGCCATCTAGGTGAAGGTTTACTCACCAGCCTCAACAAATCCGCTAGGTATCAATATGGTTTGACTAGATCTGCCTGCCTTGTAGAACCACATAAAATGCATCTTTATTGAAGCTGGGATCAAACAAATGCCTTGTAAAACCACAGGAAGTGAGACCTCTGAACTCCCCAGCTTTATTTGACAATACATTTAAGAATGTGAAGATCTTTCTGGTATCTGATTTTCAGCTCCACACCATGCCAATTTACTACAAAAATGACACATTTTAAGTGTGAGGACTGCAACAAACAATATCAAGTGAGATATGCATTGTAAGTGATGATCAAAATTTGATGTTGGCAGTTTATTAAATTAGTTACATGTTTGTAAGCTCATTTCAAAGTTTTCTTCTGAAATAATGTAGTATGAGAGAGTTTACTATTTTTCAGACCACCACATGCAACTACAGTTAAAAACTAGTTTTTTTTACAGGCTAACAGTTTTAAAATGAAAATTCATATACGAAATAGGAGTAAAAGAAATGATTTCAGGTTAGATTTGAAACATGCTTTGCTACCTGTCACACATTTTATGTTATTGGCTAAATTTTTGAAAAAAACTGTTGATGCATATTGGACTCCTTCCTGAGCCACTGACACCTTTGTTAGCAGGTAGTAAATGTCATTTTGACCATTGCTGAGGTATGGACACGACTATTCGTCTCAAAGTGCTGATGAATATATTTGACACAGCTAAGTGGCTCCAAGTTTGTGTTACATGCTCATGGGGTGGTTCATCCAATAATGTATGTCTGCAGAGGAGGAAGTAAATATGTTTACAAACTAGTTTTTTAATTTTTTTATTACTGTTATAGAGAAGTTATAGAAGATTTTACTTACAAGTGCGCACATGCACAAGATTTCAATTAATTGTGGCTATAATGACTATGTCTATCAACTACGACTCTGTAATGAACTTATTTGTGTTACGCTGCTCTAGATCACTTTTAGTAAGTGACTAGTAACATAATGTATGTATATTAATTCAACAATAACAGTATTACTTTACAGGCAAACTACCTTCATGCATTAATCAGTAACCCAACCTACTTGAGAACTATCAAAAGAAAATTTTTCTCCACCCTGTACAACTGATTTTTAACTGTGGACACCCAGGTTAGTTACAGTATAACTGCTTTCCTAGCGTTAGAGATGCAGGTATCATGAAAAATTGAACATAGTGTGAACAGTTGTGTTGGTTTAATGCGAAGTACATAAGTTCTTTCCTGCATTTGTTTTGTAATTATTTATACATGCAAGACGTACTACATACCTCAATCTTTCTCAACCATTTGCACGATAATGTGAAATCCGGTGGATTCGTCGATGGGTAATCGGGAGGTAAGCTGAAGTATAAAACCAATGGTGGCAAGTACCTGATACTAACTTCGGTGACTTCATTATCTGCAAAACAGTTGAGTTTCACAGCATACCATAACACTTATTTTAGACTAGCAGCAGACATTGCATCACAGTACCTTCTTTCCTTAGGTCACGATAAATGATTTTAAAATCAGACGAAATATCTGGGTACGCATAGAATTGTCCGCCAGATTTACCACTGTCTTCTATAATTTTAATTTCTTCTGCATTATATATGCTTTCCAACGCAGAAAGTTCATTTTCTTGACTTTCTTTATCTGACATCTGCATATTTAATTTTCTTAACTGTACGACCGACTTCTGCTGGTCTTAACATTTGCTTACTGCAGAGTGCAGACTCTTTGATCCGCCGCCGTTTGTCGTAGCACTATTGTCTTATCATTGTTCTCTCGTTCGTTGTCGAAAATAAATATGTTGTACTTACCCGGATATCAGTTGTGATGCACACTGTGCTGGAATCTAATTCCTTAAACTTCAAAAACTTCGTGCCGATTAAAATGATGCGTTACATAATTCTTCTTGAATTGTCGAACAACAAGCAAATACGACAAGTCTGGGAAATTTAATTGTATCCGTTGGCTCACCTGACTACTATTTTACCCGCGCTTTGCATCGAAATACACCGTGGCGGGTAGTTGTGTACGTTAGGCGAATAAGCGGCAAACGTAGGTTTTTCCGAGATGGTTGTTGAAAGATCTGGTAAAATGTTTGTTTTGAAGAGAGGTAAGCTCGTAAATACACAAATAAAATTACATAAGCAGCAAAATAATTCGCATTTGTATGTTATTTTTACGAATATCAATGACTGAATTCTTCACTGTGTAGTTTTAAAGGATTACCATCATATTTTTTTCTTTTTTTAAAAAAAATTGTTTTACAGGAAGATGCACTCCATATAGATTCATAATACATAATTCTAAGGTATCATTGGAAGAGCACATACGATGTAGAACACTCATTCATATTTGTTAGAAGTAGTCATAGTGGCACGTATGCAGGGTCGTTTATTCAGTCATCTTCGTTGACTGGTAGAGAATAAACAACTGTTGGAGTGCTGATTTCAGGAATATCGTCTGTCGTGAACCAGTAAGATTAGACCATCTAAAATCGTTAACGTACTTTACCTGACTCAACAACAGTGTGGGGTGTGTTAAGAAGTTGCACTAACGGCCTTACTCGTCAATTAATATTACCTGGCTTTTAAGTAATCTCAGACATCGCCGAACCATTGGTAACTAATTAGGTAGAGGATGAGGGAAGACGGGAAATTTTTCAGCGGTTTTGGATGTTTCTTAAGCTGTTTTTTCGCAGCCAGTTGCTTAATATTCTTTAATTTGTGAAATGATGCTGCTTTAACGTTACTGACAAAGCGAACTTGGGAAAGTATAAGTGTAGAAGCACTATGGGACATTGGCTTGCAGGTAGAACTGGTACTCGCAGTTTAAGTGTGAAATCAAAGTAACTGTGTTATTTACTTTTATTTTAGGAGGATTAGTAATAGTGTGTTCCCAAAGTTTCCCATTAACTGTGGCTGTTTAAGTTACTGTTCAGATTTGACGTTTCCAGTGTCTAAATAAATATAAGTGTTAACCTAACTTAAAAATGTTTCTAATCTTCTTTTACTGTTGAATTCGTGTTACTTTTGCCAGACTTAGGTCACAAACAACAGATAATGAGGTGGCAGTGAACTGGGGGACTTAACATATATGCCACACTTTTTTTTATCATTATGTAGCTCTACTAATTAAATTGGGGAACCGGAAACAAATGGAAAAGATGGTTTTCTTATAAGGTCACCTATTAAAACTCCAGTTGCATATAGGTTAAGCTTTTCTAACCAATTCACTTGGGTCCAGCACGTAGCAAAGATAGGGCCTATACTTAAAAATTGCTCAAGGTCTGCCCCCACACTTCCTGAATACAAGCACACAACTTGCACCAAATTACATGACACAGCCCTGCTGTACATTTTTAAAGTCACGGTTGTCAATAATAAAGTGCTGTATCTTTGTGTGTTGGATTGTTAGAGGGATGATGAAACCATTACAAAGTATAGTTTTTTGGAAATGCAAATCCACCATGGATGTAACAAAAACAACACTAATTTATGTAACAATCACACCACAAATTATGTACATGATCATTCAGAAATATTAGTATTAGAGCTGTACATCCTTGCTGATGCTAAGAACTTGGCATGGTTTGGAGTCCCTGTGCCACATTGTCTTTAACTGTTGTGCCAAAGAGTTAGTGTCTCTCGATATTTATTGGCAAAATCTGCCTCCAGGTGATTTGAAGTAGTAGTCACAAAGGATCAACAGGTTGCTGGAGAATTGTGATGAACTCGTGGGTGACCATATCTCAGGTATGTCTGATGGGCAACATGTCAGATGAGTGGAGAACAGTGGTACCCATTATTCTCCAAAGGAGGCTGGCCATAAGTAACTAAGTATTGCTGAAATATAGCAAATGGGCCGGCCGCAGCAGCTGAGCGGTTCTAGCTACTTCAGTCCAGAACCACGTGACTGCTACAGTCACAGGTTCGAATCCTGCCTCGGGCGTGGAAGTGTGTAATGTCCTTAGGTTAGTTAGGTGTAAGTAGTTCTAAGTTCTAGGGTACTGATGACCACCAATGTTAAGTCCCATAGTGCTCAGAGCCATTTGAACCATTTATAGCAAATGGATTTAACTTTTGAGATGATCAGTACCTCAAGCTCTAAACCTTTCTTGAAATGTCAATTGATCAGTGTGACCACATAATGCAGAAGTGGGGTGTGACCACATAATGCAGAAGTTGAAGACACATTTTATGTCCAGCATAACCTACCAATACTGAGTAGTAGCTTCATCCGGTGATGTAATGACGTGGCATGTGAATCCATACATGCACAAACAGGAAAGAGAACTGAACACTGATTTTTTTTTTTATTTATATATATTTTTTGGAATGTAGGCCTAGGTTGTGATGACAGATCTTTAGTGTATTGTCAGACTTATGTTACTTTGAGGTGAAGTCCTATTTGTAGCTCCAATTAATCCACATGTTGTACCCTTTGCTGGTAAAAATCATCACGTTAAGAAATTGTATTCTGTAGTGCTCAGTGGAAACTGTCAGAAATGAGTCACTGTGTTAGGTCCTAACATGTATGCAACATGCTTTATAGTAGGCCTATGGTATGAAGGGGAAATATGTGAAATAATTATGCCTACTTTATATATTTGAGTCCACCAATAGTCATTCATTTGCCCATTGCAGCACTGGTCATTTGTTGCTTTTGGGCATTGGAAGCCTACGCGGTTAACATTGAGGGCAAAGCTGTAGGCCTGCACTCCCTTAGTTGCTTATTTATAGCACTCTGCAATCTTTTAGTCAGATAGTATGAAAATCAGTTAACAAGATACCGTACAATACTGTGAACTGCACAATGAAGAGCTATTGAAAAATCAGAGAGTAGAAGTTTATCATTCAAGTTTGGTATAATCTTTTAGTCTTCCTTTTTTAGAGTGGTGGGTGGGGCATCAGCTTGAGTAGGGCGGATGGTAGAAAGGGTTTTGTATCACGTAAGGCACAGTGCTCACCTCTCATTTTGTGGCTTAGGCCCTGCATCAAGTTTTTTCTTAATCTATAATTTTGTGGTGTTTTACAGATGGAAGGAAAGAGGAAGTCCATTTTGACAAGATCACATCCAGAATACAGAAACTGTGCTATGGATTGAACATGGATTTTGTGGATCCAGTAAGTGGTATTCTGTTGTTTTATATAGTGTAGAACAATATATTTTTGTCTAGAAATCGTGTGTTCGTGTCGTAATTGAATTTGCATTGGCCATAAATTTTTTTACAACTTTGAAATTCACTGCTGAATTTGTTTTCCTCAGTAACAGGTCTCACATGTTTTTATGAGTTTAAAACACACATAAAAGTGTAAATACCTATTACAGGGTGGATACGGCCTGAGAGATACGGGAAAAACCCGGGAATTTTTTCATCCGGGAAAAACCCAGGAATTTTGTAGAAATCTGGGATTTTTCATTGTTTTAGATTTTAGTTAAATTTTTGTAGGTTTGATGTGTAAGATTTGATACGCTGACAAAGAACTTTAGCCCACTACTGCTGAATAACACTGCAGCAATGAAACATAAATCTGAGAATAACACCAAAATAAAAGTTTAATTGCATAGAAAATGGGTAATTTAGACAATGCACAGACCAGTTTGCCGACACCAAAAAGTGTCAAAAGGCTTTATTTAGGTCAAAGATTATGCTGTACGTCCTTAACAACTAACGTGCATTCAATGTGTGTGACGTCACAATTGTTTACATTTGTAACAGATCACTGGAAAATATTCCGAATAGTGGCTTGAGAAGCGTTACTTTCAAAGTAAATTTCCACACAAGATGATTTATGTTACGTGTGAGAATGTGCAGTGAATTTCTTAAATCACAGGGCATTATAACTCTCATTCAAAACGTTATACTTTGAGGATCAGCCATTTGAAAAAATTCAGGCCCAGAATATAAGTCATTTATGCCACCATTTAAAATTTTACCGGCACATTTGTATTTGATATGACTTAACGTGTAACACATGCTAAAAGAAGATCGAGCTTCAAGTTAGTTTTCATATTTAATGTTGTTCTTTCATAGATAAAAAATTATGCAATCAATGGCAAAAAGTATAATTGACCTTCAAAAAAGTGCATAATGTGTTACTGAGCAATGTCACAAGTCTCTTCATGCAATAACACTTCGACTTTTCTATAGTATAGAAAAGATGAAGTGTTCTAGCATGCAGAGCCATACCAGTTCGCTTCTTATCTACTCTTTTTGCCGGTGAATTGCCTCTTCGTCTCTGAACAGCTCTAACGTTCGCTACTACTTCTTTCTAACTAATACTATGAATGGGCAACAGAAGGCAGCACCGGTCAAGCGACAGGTAGCGGGACATCCGTACCTTGCTCTCGTACGAAATTAGTCCAGTTTTAGAGCGAAAACCTGTGTCAAGCACAGCTACTACATTCCCTGCTCTAAAATTTGCTTTCAGTAAGGACAAGTATGTCTTCTACCTCTTCCATTCCTTAATTTTTCTGATTTTATTATTGTTTTTATATAAATACAAAATCTTGCCGTTTAACCATTGTTAAAGACCTTTAATTACTTTCTTTCGTTTTAGAATAATAAGAGATTTTTTTCCGTAAAATTTGTCCCGAAAGTTTTGCAGATAATAAAGTGACTTATGTCACAATGACTAAATTAAGACTCATCTACGAGCTTGCCACTTTTAGTGAGGAATACCCAGAATCTTTTTCACAAAAAAGAGCTACTTCGAGAAAAGGGGCCAAGGGTCACTCCATCGTGTAGAATACAATGAAAATCGAAAGAAAGAAATGTCAAGAAAGAATCGATCAGATCCAGTCCAATCCTGATGGTCACCTTGACCCAGTATCTTGAATGACAGGCCTTCTTTTCCATTAGTAGCCTTTCCTCTGCACCGTTCTTCTATTTTGTCAAATAAACCTTTGTAATTGTAAGGTTGCCAGAAGGAAGACGACTTCTTTTCGCCTTCCCAATCTTTGCATTATCCTTGTCAGACCCTATGCTCCTTCTGGACCCATCTCCGTGCCCTACAGCTCCTAATCCAGTGAACGTCCCCACTGCAGGACGTGCCTAATGCACCCTCCTACCACCACCTATTCCAACCTTGTAACTGACAAAACATATAATATGAAAGGGAGAGCCACCTTTGAAACGACACGTCATGTACCATCTGTTGTGTAAACAATGTTTTCAGCCTTTTACATTGGCACGACCACCACCAAGTTATCTGTTAGGATGAATGGGCATAGGCAGGGGGTGTATACTGGAAACACGCAATATCCTGTAGCTGAGCATGCTCTACAGCGTGACAGTCATGACCTCGGTGCCTGTTTCACCACATGCGCCATCAGCATTCTTCCTCCAGACACCAGTTTCTCTGAACTCTGCAGGTGGGAACTAGCGCTACAACATTCCCTTGGTTCTCGCCACTTACTTGGCGTTAATTTACTTGAACTTCTTCCATGTCAACGTATCTTCACAGTAACTGATCCTTTCTTCACTCTGTTTTAGTTTTCCACATATTTCATTTTATGACTTGTCTATTATTTTTTTTTTTTTTTTCTCCCTCTCACCTCTGTTGCATACAGTGCACTTAGCTTTTCACTCTTATTAACTCATGCATGATGTTTTAACTATAACCTGTCCTAAACTTCTCCAGTCCTTTTCCTTCACCCCTCTTCATTGGAATCTTCAACGTTTCTGCCAGAGGAAGGAGCCATGGCTCTGAAATCTTGCATAAGTAAAACCTTTTTTTTATATGTGTGTTCTTCGAATGCTGATTGGTGATTTTTTAGCCATCCAGTTGAATTATATTGTTAAAAATTGGTTAAACTCTTATAATATTGGTGGTGGGTTATATACTACAGCACATATTGTTTTGAAAGAAAGAAGTGAAACATGTAGAAGCTCTGTCAATGTAGTGACAGATGAGACTGTTAAAGATCAGATGAATTGATCATCCAAGGGACAAAGTGGTTCTGCAATGAATAAATGAGAAAAAGTGCTTGTAAAGAACATGGGAAAAATGAAGTGGTTTGGCACATTGTGACATGAATAATTACTGAAAATTTTAATTGATGGATGGAGAAAGGAGAACACACACACACACACACACACACACACACACACACACACACACACACACATTACAGAGCCACATTTGATGGATTCCTTCATGTTAGTATTCATATTTAAACATTCAGTTGTACAGCAAGCAGTACTGAAACACCATAAAACGTGAATATATCGTACATTTGTGACAAGCCAGTGCAAACGTAAAGTAAAATAAATAACATGAATATCTGTCATTTAGTTATGTGTGCATTCAGCAAAATAATCACAATTAACAGATATCATATCTGTAATTATCTAAAATACATTTGGACTGTGCTTGCAGATCTGTGGCTTATGACTGAAGTGTCACATCTAACATCTTGTGGGGTATCACTAAGAATATAAATCATTAATTTGTGTGTTAGCGTGGGATTATCATTTAGGACATTACCTATTATAGTTATTGCACATAGTGGTTTCACATGCAAGAAGTTCAAGTGAATAAAGGCAATGTGTTCGGAGCTAACATAGCAAAACTAGCATAATTAACAGACAAGACAAAACTTTGTATTCCCAAGTATGAGAGACCCCCCAGGGGGCTTGCCACTCTTTGGTGGGTTCATGCTTGGCTGCCACGGGGCCCCAGTCTTTGCAGCATCTTTTCACTTCTGTGGTGGATGTCTATTCTCTTGCTGTTCTTTATCCCTTCCCTTGGGGAACATCTCTCAGGTGTTATTTGGAATGTTCTGCATTGTCTGTCACTAATGTAAGAACAGTCTCACCACTGTTTTTCATTCCTTTACCTTTCTCTGTTTCCCTTCTCCTCTCGTTCCTCCGCTGCGGGGTTTGAGGGTCCTTTTTTCGTCTTCCCCCCTGTGCACTCCTGAAGGCCAGCCCATGCGTCTGACGCATAACAGGTGACTGGGTAATGCGTAATTCCCAACCCCGGATCGACAGGTAGGGTTCGCACATACCCCTGGCACTGGCCAGGCCCAGTGATTACCTGAGCTGCAACCTTCGGTCCCTCTGTCAGGTGTTCAGGACGTGTGGCCTGAGGTGTGAACAATCACCTAAGGTGGGTGTGTCCACTTGTGATGGGGGGCCCCCAGTTAGAAGGAGTGCGTCATTGGAGACGCCATCATCTTTCCAATCAACGTCTACAAAACGTAAATGTAATGAGGCTAACAATTCAAAGACCCTTCCCACTGCACCACGGTTCCTCGTGGTCTCATGCACAGAAGACTGTCAGTCCTTCGCCATGGTAAATACGTTTATTATTCAGAAAGGTGTTGATGCATTTGCTGGCCCTGTGAAATCCTACTCTCGTTTATGGAATGGCACTTGGCTTTTGGAGACTATTGGGATTCTCAAGCACAACAACTGCTTGTTGCCTCGCTTCTCCACGGTTACTGTGTTCGTTTTGAGGGACATAGAACTCTGAATTCTTCCCGTAGTGTAATTTACACCAGGCTGCTTGACGGTCTAACAGAGGCCAAAATCCAATCTTACCTCTCTGATCAGGATGTCATTGCCGTCCATTGGGTGATGCAAAAGGTAGATTCCTCCATAGTGCCTACCTGCGCTCTTTTTCTCACCTTTGACAGAGTAGAGCTTCCATCCGAGATCAAAGCAGGCTACGAAATTATCACAGTCCGACCATACATCCCGAACCTGATGCGCTTCTACCTGTGCCATTGTTTCAACCACACTAGAACATCTTGTCAACACCCTGCCAAATGTGTAACCTGTGGTAGGGATGCACATGAGGGCGATTGTCTGCTTCCTTCTCCCCACTGTATCAACTGCAATGGTGGCCATGCCACCTCCTCTTGGGATTGCCCATGTATCTTGATGAGTGGGATGTCCAAGAGATGCGGGTAAAGGAAAAAGTGCCTTGCACAGTCGCTCGCAAGTTATTGGCTAGTCGCAAACCCTGCGTTCTCGTGTCTGGCACTTATAGATAGTTCTGTTCTTGGAGACTAATGCCCAGCATCCCCTTTGGGGCTCTCCAGCATCCTGCCCGAGAGGCTCCCTCTTGACCTTTTCAACCACCTCAATTTAGTCCGCTTAAATACTGGTGTGCCTACCTTCCTTTCAGACACAACGCATACCTATTCTCACTTGGACCTCTCAATATCCACTATCCAACATCCACGTTGGTTCGCGTGGTATGCTCTGTCTGACACATACTCGAGCGACCATTTCCCCTGCGTAATCCGTCTCCTACATAACACCCCTTCTCCATGTTCCACTAGCTGGAAGATCTCCAAAGCCGACTGGGGGCTTTTCACCTCCCTGGCGACCTTCCATGATCAAAACTTCTCCAGCTGCGATAGTCAGGTCGCATACCTCACGGATGTTATTCTCACTGCTGCTGCATATTCCATCCCTCGTACTTCCTCTTCTCCATGTTGAGTCCCAGTCCCCTGGTGGACTACAGCATGCAGCGACGCTATTCATGCTCGGCGACATGCTTTATGCACCTTCCAATGCCACCCTACGATGGCGAACTGTATCAGTTACAAACGACTCTGTGCACAATGTCGTTGTGCTATCAAAGAAAGCAAAAAGGCTTGCTGGGTGGCTTTCACCGGATCGGTCAACAGTTTTACTCTTTCTTCGGTTGTGTGGGGTGGCCTGTGCCGGCTATCTGGCACCAGGGTCCACTCCCCGATTTCTGGCCTAACTGTAGCGAATGAAGTCTTTGTGGATCCTGAGGATGTCTCAAATGCCTTTAGCCACTTTTTTGTGAAGGTTTTGAGATCTGCCCATTACCACCCTGCCTTCCTCCCCGGAAAACAAGCATAAGAGGCATGGCCACATGTTTTCCAGTCTTTGAATCGTGAAAGTTTCAATGCCACCTTCACCGTGCGGGAACTCGAAAGTGCACTCGCCCAGTCCTGATCCTCTGTTCCGGGGCCGGATGGTATCCATATTCAGATGCTGATGAACCTTTCTCCTGCAGGTAAAGGCTTTCTTCTTCACACCTATAATCGCATCTGGACTGAAGGTCATGTTCCCACACGCTGGCGTGAAGCAATTGTTGTTCCCATACCCAGACCAGGAAAGGACAAATGCCTTCCTTCCAGTTATCGCCCCGTCTCCCTTACCAGCTGCGTCTGCAAGGTGATGGAGCGCATGGTAAATTCTCGATTGGTTTGGCTCCTTGAATCTCGATGCCTCCTTCCCGATGTCCAGTGTGGCTTTCGTAGGCGCCGCTCTGCTGTTGACCACCTAGTTATCTTCTCGACCTTTATTGTGAACAACTTTTTGCATACGCGCCAGATGGTGGCTGTGTTCTTAGATTTGGAGAAGGCTTATGATGCCTGTTGGAGGGCGGGCATTCTCCGCACCATGCGCACTTGGGGCCTTCACGGTCGCCTGCCTTTTTTTATTAATGCATTTTTAATGGATCGAATGTTCAGGGTACGTGTGGGCTCTGTTTTGTCAGATGCCTTTCGCCAGGAGAATGGGGTGGCCCAGGGCTCCGTTTTGAGTGTGGCCCTTTTTGCCATAGCTATCAATCCAATAATGGATTTCCGTCCAGCTAACGTTTCAGGCTCCCTTTTCGTGGATGACTTTACTGCAGTGTTCTCTGACTTTACTGCAGTGCTCAGAGAACATGTCTCCTGGAGTGCTGTCTTTAGTTTTGTCTAGACTGTCTATATTCCTGGAGTGTCAGAATGGTTTCCGTTTTTCTGGTGAGGAAACGGTCTGTATGAACTGGCGTTACAAACAGCTTCTTCCACCATCCTTACATCTTGGTCCCGTTGCTCTGCCATTCGTGGAGACAACAAAATTTTTAGGTCTTACATTTGACAGGAAACTTTGCTGGTTTCCACATGTGTCTTACTTGGCTGCTCGTTGTACCCGTTCCCTAAATGTCCTCCGTGTTCTCAGTGGTACGTCATGGGGAGCAGATCGAATGGTCCTGCTTCACTTATATTGGTCCATTGTCCGATCAAAGCTGGATTATGGGAGCTTTGTCTACTCTTCTGTCCGGCCATCCATCTTATGCTTTCTAGACTCTATCTACCATCGGGGGTTACATCTGGCAACTGGAGCATCTACACCAGCCCTGTTGAGAGTCTGTATGCCGAAGCTGCCGCATTACCACTAAACTACCGGCGCGATATGTTGCTTTGTTGGTATGCCTGCTGACTGATGTCAATGCCTGACCACCCGTCGTATTTCTCCTTCTTTGACGACTCTCTAAACCGCCAATACGGCCTGTATGTCTCTGCCCTGTTACCTCCTGGAGTTCGCTTTCGTCGCCTGCTTCAGCAACTTTATTTTAGCCTCCCTACGACTTTTCGAGTGGGTGAGAGCCCGACGCCACCTTGGCTCCAGACTCAGGTTCGCGTGCACATTGAACTCAGCTCGCTCCCAAAGGAGAGGACCGCGGATTCGATATACCGCTTGAGGTTTGTCAAACTTCTTTCGAGGCTCACTAATAATGTCTTCATTTACACAGATGGCTCAAAGACTACTGCTGGCGTCAGATGTGCCTTTGTCATTGGGGATGATACCTTTCAATTCCAGCTCCTTGACCAGTGTTGAAGCTTTGCAGCTGAGCTTTTTGCTCTCTATCCGACTGTTCAGTATATCCGCCGCCATTGTCATTTTCCATATGCCATCTGCTCTGATTGTTTGAGTGCCATTCAGAGTCTCCGTGACCCATATTTGCACCACCCTCTCATGCAACGAATTCAACGGTCCCTTCAGTCGCTAGCTGATACAGGCGCTCGTGTCTTTTTTTTTTTTTTTTTAATTCCTGGCCACATTGGTGTGCCTGGGAATGAAGCTGCTGATGCTGCAGCCAAGTCTGCTGTCCTCCTGCCTCGGACAGCTTCCTTTTGTGTCCCATCAACTCATGTTAGTGGGGTTCTTTATCAGCGCGTTTCATCATTGTGGCATGAGGCTTGGTCCTCTCTCCATGAAAATAGCTTAGGGCCATCAAACCGATCCTGACAGCTTGGATGACGTCCTCACGCCCTTCCCGACGAGAGGAGGTCATTTTGGCCATTGTGGATTGGGCATTGCCGATTTAGCCACCGCTACCTGTCGTCCAGTGACCCGACCCCGCAGTACCCCTGTGGTCATCCATTGACGGTGCGCCATGTTTTATTGTCCTGTCCCCGTTTTATTCACTCTCGTGTTTTGACGGACTTGTCCAAAGAGATCTCTTTTGTTTGTCTGCGTCTTTGTAAGTACTTTCTGGTGTTGCTCCCTTGCGTTTTTGTATACTACTAGTGCACTAACGTTTGTGACTGGGCGCTAATTACCTTATTAATTGAGGAGGCACTACCCCACCACTTTGTACACATTGCGCCCAAGTTTTAACTGTCCACCACTTACCGACAAAATGCCCATTTTTTTTTAACTGTTTACGTTCCTTTAGGGTTTGCCGTCTGAGTTATCAGCCGTTTTGGCAAATGATGCGCGGGTTGTCGACTGCGTTTTACTTTCTATCCACCAAAGGCCATTTAATTTACAGTCTTGGACCTCCGTTTCTATATGGTGTCTTTTTAGCCCTTTCCCCATGTCCCTGTTTTTCACTGTCTTCTCTTCTGTCAATTTGGGATGACATATAGTCGTTTTTTTAACTCCTCTCTGTCTTTGTGTTCTATAGTTTTGACTTGGGTGCATACGATCCCAGTTGTGTTTGCTCCCTAAAGCAAAACAAAACAAATCAACCTTGACTTTGGAAGTAAAACTTTGCAATTTGATCGGAGTAAAAACCCCAAGAGATTTTGCTTGTATGTAAAATAAGTAAGTGGGTCAAAATCACCTATTCATTCACTCAGTGACCATACTGGCACTGAAACGAAAGATGACAGAGAGAAGGGTGAAATAATGAATCCGGTTTTCCAAAATTGTTTCACCATGGAATATCATAACATGGTCCCTCCTTTCAATTGTCATACGAATGTCAGAATGGCAGATATTGAGATAATCCATCGCGGAATAGGAAAAAAGCTACAATTGCTTATCAGTGGAAAGGTGTCAGGACCGGATGAGATACCCATAAAATTCTACAAATATTATGCAAAACAACTTGCTCCCCTTCTAGCAGTTGTTTTTCATAGATTGCTTGAGCAACGAAGGGTACCTAGCAACTGGAAGAAAGCGCAGGTCATTCCCATTTTTAAGAAGAGCTATAGGACAGATGCACACAATTATAGACCTATATTGTTGACATTAATCTGTTGTAGAATTATGAAGCATGTTTTCTGTTCAAGAACTATGATGTTCTTGGAGAAGGAAATTCTCCGCTATAAAAATCTACATCGATTCAGCAGACAGAGATCCTGCGAAACTCGGCTCACTCTGTTCCTCTGCGAGATCCGTAGCGCCATATACAATGGCCCTCAGGTTGATGCCATGTTACTTGACTTCAGGAAGGCATTTGACACCATCCTGCACTGCCGTTTAGTGAAAAAAAATACAAGCTTATCGAGTATCAGAGCAGGTGTGTGACTGGGTTCAAGACTTCCTTGCAGACAGAACTTAACAAGTCGCTCTTAATGGAACAAAATCCGCAGGAGTACCCCAAGGAAGTGTGACATGATCATTACCGTTTACAATATATATAAATGACTAGTAGAAAGCATCAGGTGCTTTCTAAGGCTGTTCGCAGATGATGTGGTTGTCTACAACAAAGTAGAAACGCCAGAAGATAATAACGATTTGAAGAGTGACCTCCAGAGAATTAATAAATGGTGCAAGCTCTGGCAGTGATCTTGAATGTAAATAAATGTAACATATTGTGCATACATGGGAAAAGAAATCCAATACTGTGTAGCTACACTATTGATGACAAACTGCTGGAAACAGTGTCTGCCATAAAATACTTACGCAGTTGGACCTTAAGTAGAACTTTTATATAAAACAAATAGTGGGAAAAGCAGATGCCAGACTCAGACCCACAGGAAGAATCTTAAGGAAATGTACTCATCCACGAAGGAAGTGGCTTATAAGGCACTTGTTCGGCCCATTTTTGAGTACTGTTCATCTATCCGAGATCCCTACCAGAGAAGATGGAACGAAGAGTGGCATGTATCATCATTGAATCGTTTAGTTGGCACGAGAGTGTAATGGAGAAGGTCAGCAAACTCCACTGGCAGACATTACAAGAGAGGCGTTTTGCATCTTGGAGAAATTTACTGTTGAAATTTTGAGAGAGCACTTTCTGGGAAGAGTCGAACAACATATTACTTCCCCCGACGTATGTCTTGTGTAATGACAATGAGGAGAAAATTCGAGAAATTAGGGGCAATACAGAGGTTTACCAACAGTCATTCTTCCATTGCGGTATTTGCGAGTAGAATAGGGTTGGAGGGCTTAGTTAGTGGTACAAAAAGCACCCTCCGCCACACACCATTGGGTGACTTGCGGAGTATGATGTAGATGTAGATACAACTACTTGTAACATGCTTGTGATGGGTGATACTGCTTAAAAATGCATTACATGTGTTTTTTTACCTCACTTGTATGTAATAAAATATTTAGATGATAAGGCCTAAAGTAATCAAGCAATTGTATAAGGTTCTTTACTAAAGAGATTAGCTTTATTGGATGTAATATGTGCTTAGAGTATATGATTGTATATGAATTTTAAGAGGGCAGAACATTAACCTCCCTGAATATATAGATACACTTATTTAACCATTATTTGCCAACTATATAGTAATCACCTTTGGGGTAAGGCCATTGTTATACACATTGTAATAGCAAAAGAAATCACGCAATCCCCATTTGTGAGCAAAGCACAGTTGCTCCTCAGACAGCAACGTATTTCCAACAGTGTAATAACAAAAAAAATTTCATTGAAGATAAACTTACTGTTTTGCAAGTGGTGCAATATTAGCAAAGCATTTATCATCTCCTCTCATGCAATTGTGTTGTGTAAATAATCTTTCTTATGTGCATTACAAGAGTTATTTGTCAATGTTTTGAAGTTTACCGCAGCTAATACACAAGTATCTTACTGTTACAGCCAGCGATCACTCTGAAAGTTATCAGTGGTCTATACTCTGGTGTGACAACAGTGGAGCTGGACAATCTTGCAGCAGAGACTGCCGCCACGATGACAACCAGACATCCTGATTATGCAGTACTGGCAGCAAGAATTGCAGTTTCAAACCTACACAAAGAAACTAAGAAGGCTTTCAGTGGTAAAAAAATACTTTTGTCACACTATGAAATGTATACACAAGTTTTATGAAATGGTTTCTTAAAATAGTTATAAATGTCTAAGATAAACTTAGTATTACTGCTAAAATGAATCGGGTTACAACCACCTGCCTCAGTTGTCCTGGAAATTTTGTGACTGTCTTTGTTCAGTGTGGACGATTGCTGGCTGAAAAATGGGAGCATACTGCTAGTCATGAGCATGTATAAAGACTGGTGATTGGGAGGTGCCCAGAAGCAGACTGCTCTATATTACAATTAAAGAAACAAGTTAAATTTTCCCACATTGGTGGTGTAAAGTGCTGATGTTGGCTATGATCATTGAATACTGGGAATAATAAGATGTTGGCATTAGCCAATTGACTGATGGTGTCCAGTATCCAATGACATTTGCTATTTTGGTTTGGTGGATTATAAAAATGCAGGCCATAAGCAAAATTTTACTGTTTACGAAGATAATTACTTTACTGGGCAGATAAGGGTACATACAAGAACGTGTCAACCATAGAGCAGGAACAGCATTAATTAGTTACTTCATGGTCAACACAAAAGACCAGTCCTCTTATTCTATATGGTTGGGTTTTCAAAGAGTAGTGATATCTTGGACAATAAATTTCTAGCGTCTTGTTGATTATAATGTTAGTTGTCACAAATGTTTCATTGTTTTTTTGTCAGTGTCTCTAGTTACTAGAAAATAATCACTTCAGTTTTGCGACAAAACTACATACAATAGTATTACTTCTTTTATTAATGGAAAACACCGGATTATTCTCTGTGTGGTTAGGTTTGTAGAGTCTATTTTCACATGGGCAGTCTGTTCAGCCGTTTCACATCCGACAATTTTTTGAAGCAAATTTGTCTGACACTAAAACATTGTGCACATTCTGCTATGGATGCCTGGCACTACTTACGTGACATTAAAGAATGCTTCAGTCAAGCAGTTTGCGATGTGTTTTGCCATCGGTGAAACAATTCTAAGAGCTGTTACTGCTTGTGTGGACCATGTACATACTAAAATTTGTGCACTTGGCAAGTTCTGAATTTAAACCACAAACCAATATTTGTTCCACTTTGTGGAACTGGAACTCCCAGTCGACCTTATCAAACTAATTAAGTTTATTGTGGGGATAAATTAGGTGTTACCGCCCAAAATCTGATTGGCTGCCTGCATATGTGTCACAGTTGGTCATCGTGAATTCCCAGTATTCAACAGTCGTTGCCAACATCAGCACGCTATTCCAACGTTGCTGTAAGTAAAATTTTACTGAAGCAACTTTGTGATTGGCATTTCAGTGAGTAGAGTGATAGGGCCAGCCACCAGCCAATTGTAGGTCTTTTGTGAGCTGTGTGTGCTCACTTTGTTGGCCATTTTATTGGCACATGTAGAGGGTGTGCACTGGCAACATTGCCCCTTGCCTTTACAAACTGTATCTCAAACTTATTTTAATAGAGCCATGCCATGAGGTATAATAGCTGGTAGTGTAATAAAACCTTGCCAGTTCTACATTGCTGAATTAATGCTGAATATTTACCAACAATTTTCATGATGGTGTGTGTCTTACCATCTGCTGTCCTGTGTTGCTCATTAATGGGGGGCAGGAAATGGATATTGTCATACATGGGTCTCTCTCAATTTCAGTTGCTTCTTTGCCCATTTTTTGAACAGTGTGTGTGAAGTACACTGACTTCCCACGTGTTGCACAGCCCAGAATTGCCACTCTGTAGGTCAACCAAAGTAAGTGATGTGGATTAACAGAACTACGCTATTAACTGATAACCAGTTATCTTCATCAGTGTTTGCACTATGCATTTGAAGAATTTTGAGCTCTCACCAAATGAATTTTTTAAAATAAAGATAACAAACTGTTTTATATAGGCTGCTGATATTCTGGGTGACCCGTGCTAGAATCTGAGAGCGATTCTAGTTTTCTTCAAAGTCACACTTTTCAGTACAGAATAGCAGCTCAGAATAACCTCTTATGCATGAAAAGTTAAGCTTGCAGTTTATATATGATTGGAAATGCAGCATGTGAACACTGTAAGCCAGTCATAAAAGTTGTCCAGAAAAATGTACATACAAAATATCTTTGTTATAGTTTAAATAAATCTACCTTTGGGGGGGTCGTATTCTTCTAAACATATTGTCAAAAAATAAAGGTGGCTGGTATCGGTTATTGGTGCATTCGCATTTGTATTCACATTCCACAGTTTGGTCCTACATTAAATGTTCACTCTAAAAATGATACGTAGCCTTCAAAAAGGAAGATCAAACTGGCAGTATGAGGAAGTATTTCGTCCCAGTACAGAACTGTGGTTATGTACCTTAGTACACGCACACTGCACTACCAAGCCTCAACATCTCTCACTACAATAAAGGCAGCAGCTTCTTTTGTGTTCTCAATGAAATGCGTGTATAGTCTGTTCAAAATTACTTCAGGATGGACAGTTCGGCTGGAGCACATGGAGGTGCGGAGAAGTGTCAAAGATGTTCCACGTGGAAGAGACGTGTTATCATACATTTTATTCAGCTCTCTCAAACAGGGAAACTATTCACTGTATAAATGTGGAACTGGCATCTGTGTGTTCTGTAGAAGTTGCACTATGTTTTTATTCTGGTTTCATATGTGGCAACAAATCATTAAGGCATTATACAGACGGTTTACAAAATTGCATTTTCTGTTGATGTTACCGAATTTTTCACATGCGTGGAAGTTTTTTGTTATTGATTTAAGGTGAAGATGTTAAGTGAATGAAATCTTAAAAATACATTGCATTTTCATCTACTTCATACTGACTGTCAAAGTTTTCTAACACGAGATAATGGAGATAATGTCGGCTGAATACGATCTGCTATGGTCCGCTGGTGCGTAAAGTACTAAGGGGTTGCCTATATGGTTACGTTATGACAAATGGATCGCTAAGTTTATAACTAACCTGTTATCAAGTTTTTTGCTCCAACTGCTTATTTCTAACATAACAAAAGATAAGATGTGAGAAATCCTATTTTATACAATATGATATTTGATGAATTCTTGAGGAGACAAACTTCATTTGGAGTTTCACTGACAAAGCCTTGTTATTAAAATGTCAAAACTTAACAAATTACAAGTTATGTAACTTGTGCACTTCAGACATGCACCTTAATCCATCCACATTTCATTTTGAAGGTGATAATGGAACTCCGACATTGCTCTCATCGCTATGACATACTTGAAATAGCACTGTAACTGCCGCTGTTCTTATTTAATCACATAATCACCATCCACATGGAATCTTTGTGAAACAGTTTTATTGTGCCATGCTCTCGCCATCATGCTGTACATATCTTTGTCTTATTTCTTCCAATATTCAAAGATGAGGTTTCTAACATCAGAGTGCTTCATCTGCAGAAAATTAAATTTATACTGTTCTTGGAAGCATAACCTTCAGTTTGAGCCTTTATTAACTCTGCTGGGTTGAAATGGCAGTGGTAAGGTGGTAGGCCAATGCTTGAATGCCCATACATTTTTGTGAGCTCGTAAATTCCATATATGCAAAACTGTGGTTAATGATGAGCTGTTAGTTCCATAAGCTCCAACCTTCTAAGGTTAGCACTTACATTGATGTTATGAAATTGAAGCCAGTCAGTCATTTCCCCCCTTTCGCCTTGGTATGGTAGGTGCTATTTCAGCAGCTGAATGATAAGAAGCATTATCAACAAAAATCTTTGACAGTTTTCCCAGATTTTGAATTAATGATTCTACAAAACTGCACTGTAAACATGATTTGGTTAATTTTTTGTGATTATCTCCTGTCTCTTTTGATTGATTTTATTCATTTATTTATTAACATTACAAAGTGACTCCCTTCCTTGGTAACATTGGTGGGTCTTTTGCCGTTAAAAATTAGTAATAATCTTCATACACACACTTCATCTTTTTCTGCAGCTTCTCTGTGCTGTTGCTTTTCTTGTGTTTTACATAATTACATTGTTAATTAATCCTGTGATTTAAAAAGCAAGAGACTGTTTGAGAAAAAGCAAGAAACCATTGGAGAGAGAACCTTGTGGTGGTGCATACATGGCAAATAATGAGTATGCTGGAAGGTTTTGTTGGGATTGTTCCTTACCTTTCACCTGTCCAGCCATATTTGACAACATGTTCAGAGTTGACATGTTTCATACAGGGTGTATACAACCTGGGAGATTCGGGAAAAACCCGGGAATTTTTTCACCTAGGAGAAAACCGTGAAAAACCTGGGAATTTTTAAAATTCTTTGTATTTTTCATTGTTATAGTTTCCAGTTACATTTTTGTAACTTTGACTGGTAAAAATCAATACTCCAACATTGGATATTACTTACATTTTTTAAAATTTTAAATTCAGTGCATTAATGCGATCTTAGTAAATAAGTGTTTGTAAAATGATTCTTTCATATAGTGTTCATTAAAAATCATTCCACTTGGAACCCGTGGAAGGTACATTAGCTTATTTGTTTCAGTTGTAAATATTTGTCATGTATTATTGTTTTTCTGACATGTTCTACATCCTGGGGGACCTCCTCACTATGGATCAATTGGAGTGAAAGTAAATCTAATCGTATCTGTATCTCACTACTGCAGAATAATACTGCAGCAATAAAACATGAACAAGAGAAAAAGAATGTAAATTGCAAAGGAAATGAATCGTATACAAAAATAAAACACAGTGCTCATATAAGTGTCCGCCAACAGCAAAATGTGTCAAAGGCTTTAGAAACACTATGCATTGCTTGATAACAGCAAATTGCCTTCGATCAGAGTGATGGCACAACTGTTTACATTAGGTTTGTTTGAGCAGTTGCGAGCGAGCACATGTGCATGCGCAGTCGAGTCATGTATGAGTAGTACCTTCTCCCGCTTCTGGCTTCATAAGTGTGGCAGTTAGCTGTATAAGCAATAGCAGCAAGCAGCCAGATGCTACTCGGAAAAATTTTATTCATGCGCCTAAGTTGCCAGATTCGCGCAGACCCAACGGGCCTGAATTTAGAAGTGGGGGCAAACCGGAGTATCTGCCCCGGGCAGCAATTTGCGAGATGGGGAGGGAGCGCCAGATTCATGTTTTTGAGGAAAAGACCTTGTTTTACACAGCGACTAGCATCCAGCACACGTTGGTCTGTCGATTACTCATATGATTTTGAAACATATCCCTGTTGGTATTTGAACGAATTCTAAGTTTATTTCTGAATGAATCGTAAGTTGATTTTTGAATGCATGCATAGTGTACATGTTGTCTCTGGTAGGGGAATCCTTGTTGCATCTAGAAATAAACTGTCCTGCAGACAAAAGGGGACAGGGCTATACCAGCTGAGCAGAATAAAATCGAACGGGTGAATGCCAGTCGCTGTTTATGTGGTTGACTGGGTTTGCGAATGATCAGCGTTGTTATAATTATTAATGAAATCCATTGATTCAGACTACCAGAGTGGAAATAAAGGACTATCAGGAGTAACAGGTAAGAGAGATTATGTATTATCTTCTCGGTGTATCCAAGAAAATGAAATGTTGACAAAAAGTTCTTGGTCAGAACGCTACACTAGTAAGGGCCAGTTTTACAGTCCCTGGCTAGCAGCTGCTAAAGTTCTATTCTGGGAGCAGCGTGGAAAACGCGTTGTACGAACACGTAATAACGCCTAACCATAGAGTAAACGCGGGATAACTAAACTGGTGATTGTGGCAGGGGTAGTGAAGTTAACTGGAGAATAAGTTTTGACACTGGCAGGAATTGTTACTGAATTAGCGATGACAAATTGTTTGTTAGAATGAGGAAGGAGAAGAAACGGGGACATCACATAATTGTGGAAGAATATGACAATTCCAAATTTATATAAAAATTTCGTAGTAGTACTTTTCGGTTTCATGCTTCAGAAGCTGGAGCGTATGAATGAAATGTGAAGCTGTTTCTTAACATAAAACGTTTTGCTAGTATTAGGCAATACTATCTAGTATTGCCCTGGTTGTGAAATATCGTAGATCTGGTGCTGATGTGCAGCGCATTCTGAGTTACAGTGGGGAGATGAGTAGTTTCCACGTGACCTTAGTTTGCGTTCAGTGATTTTGTTGTTTCTTTTAGTTTCATGTCAAATGAAAACAAAACAATTTCTGTGGCCGGGAGCTATCAATAAAGTGGATTAAAATAAATTGACATAATTATGGAAGGCTAAAATATGTTATTAATTTCATGTTTTATTTTATTTCCACCTTTCTGACAGACAAGCATTAATCGCCTTGCGAAGCAATGAAGTTATTTTTGTCGGTTTTCTAAAGAAATTTGGCTTTTATTAATCTTTTCCGCTGAGGCAGTCAATTTATTTGGAATGAAGTGTTTAATTCCACACTATTGGCTAGTTTCGACTGTTTGCTGCATTTAAAGTGCACGTTTTCATCTGCTAGCATGTATGGTATTATGCCACAATAACGAACCAACCATGAGAATACAGTATCGGCACTCCAAGAAAATTTACATCCGAATGTGCATTTAAGCCAAATTATGCATTTTTAGTATTGTTCATGAAATTCCGATGCTCTTAGGGTATTCTCTAATGTCTTGTTTCTTCTATGACATAACGTAAAGTCGTTTAATGTTTTACACGTACAAACATACAGGCTTCCTGCGCCATTGTAGCTGCGCAAGCTCAGTGACTCCTGTTATCAGGTGCTCTCTGGCAGCTGCTGAAGCAAACCTGTTTCTAACAAGTCGCTGGAAAATCCTGCGAATGGTTGTTTGAGAAGCATTACTTACAAAGTAAATTTCCTTTAAGCAAGATGAACTGTGTGCGAGAATGTACAATAAATTTCTTAAATTACAGAGCGTTTGAATCTTATTTAAAAATCAACTCTTTGAGGACGACCATTTAGAATAAGTTCGAGGCCCGAAAATTTGTGTCATTAAAAATTATACTGGCACAATTGTGTGATGTATCGTAAAGTGTAAGATCAACATTGCATGTGAAAGCTTAGCTTTTCTTGTTGCTTATTAACCTTTGAGACCAATTTTAGATGTGAAAGCTTTTCTTTTCTTGTAGCAACACCATGTATATTAATTTAAACCATTAACTTTTCCTATTTCTGTGTTTGCGCTATTTAAGTGTGTTGCTATCGGCTGACTACATGAGTGTCCTATGCTCTGAATATCCATTGTCATCGGCTGGCGAGATCACGTGATACGAGCTATGACTGGCTTACAAAAGCGCATCAATGTCTAGATTTCAATGCTTCGGAAAGTAATATATGGTATTTGGTGGAATTAGAGTTTATACTTTAATAATACGAAAATATGCAGTTTACATGTTGCTGAAAATCAGACATCTTTCCAAAACTTGTTTTTTTCCGCTATGTTTTGTTTCCTAAAGTGCCGGGAAATTCTATGCCGGTGTATAAAGCTGTAACCATTCAAAGGACTGATAACTTTTATAGTTCCGAGGAAAAGTGTACTATCACTTAACACAGAAAAAGTGTATTTTCACCCGGGAAAATCCATGTGTACTTCCTGTTCATAAAATTTTATTGGTATTCATGTTACTGATCTACCTTAAGTCAGCACTGCATTGTAGCTATATGTTCCCTTCCCTTTACACTATACAGTGACAGAAATGTCCAAATTAAATCCTATGTCATGCAAAACAGTGAAAATGGTATGTGTGACTGCCTTGAAAAGCACCTGACTCCTTAAGGATGACTAACCTGCTGTGTGTCAGATGATCCTTTCTACGATAATAATTTTAAACACGACAAATCACGTCTTCAGCAAATTAATCTGTATTGGTAATCCACTTATCCACATAACACTTTTCCCCCGAGTTTCAAGCTTCAGTGTTTCTTGGGAATAGGGTTTTTTTATTTATTCAAATTTGGAGAAGTTCTATCGATCACGTAGTTAATAGATAGCATCGGGCCACTATTAAGTTTTTCAATCTCAAAGCAATCGCATATTGTGCAAACCATTTTTCTCATCTTACCTCATAAAGCAACCCACTGGCTGAGGGAATGACGTCAAACTTAACCGCTCATAACTTCTGATTAATTTCCTTCTGGTACTGCTGAGAACCCCACAACAACTAACAGTAACAACAAATAAAATAAAAACTTCTACAAACAGTGAATATTATAACAAACAAAATGTCAGGGTGCAGCGAACACATGGGGCAGCAAGCTGTCTAAAACGCCAGCAAAGTGCAAGAGGGAAGTGTTGTGACGATGGGGGTGAAGGTTTGGCAACTGTGAGTGCCTGCTGTGGCTACAGGTCTCGTGGTATTGGTGAAATATGTGCTGTGCGGCCCGTGTGGTCTCGCTCTCTATTGCTTCTGCCGTAGCTGTCAATCCTAAAGTAAGTTTGAACAGACTATAATTGATGTGTACTATAGTCATCTCAAACTTAAATAATGTGTATTTGGAGCTTGCCCTTTCACTTCTCACTGTTGGAATATTTTTAATTATATTAAATGTTATTATGGTTTGTAAGTAATAAATAAGGAAAGTTATGTGGCTGTAGATCATATGTTGTGTGTAACTGTTTCTGACTGACTAGACTAAAGATCTTATTTGTTATGTACTGTAAACTTACTGCTGATGTTTCAGGGACAAAATTTAAAGTGTACTGGAACACATTAGAATGCTTTTTGATGTGTTCCTTAAAACACTGTAGGATTATATTAATAATTACAGTATGTTGTTTAAGTTCCTTATGTTAACATTTTAACTTCTCTTGATTCGCTTATGACATTTCTTCCCACAGATGTAATGGATGATTTGTATAATATGGTCAATCCTGTGACAAAAAGGAAAAGTCCACTTATATCAGAATTCCACCACAACGTTATTATGAAAAATGCAGACAGGCTTAATTCTGCAATAATTTATGATAGAGATTTTAGTTACAACTACTTTGGATTCAAGGTAATGCCTCTAAAAATAATCTCGTTAGCAAGTATTGTATATAAACTTTGCTTAGTGTCATGGGGATAAGTAAGTAATTGGAATTGTTTACTTGGTTACAGCTTTCAGCTGTAACTTGCTTGTGGCTGCTCTTTGATGTTGATACCTGGTAATTTAATCTTAAGTGCCACTAAACTTAGGGAATTTCTTATTACTAGTATTTGAATTTTTATATAGTATCTGCAGATTTTTTCCCCTTAAAACAGCAGCGTTAGTTTTTGCACTTTGAATGGTTCTTACACTTTAGGTTTAATTTGTATACATAGTTATTGTTTCAATGACTTAAGCTTCTTTCTTCTTTTGCTTCTTTCTTCTTTTCTACACCATCTTTTCATCCCTTTCCTTTGCAGCTTTCTCATAGCTTACAATTTTATTGGCTTTTCCACCTCACTCACAGAAATATGTGTAAATGACCTCCTTATAACTTTTACTTTCATTACAGAAGGGTTTCGCACATTGGTAATCGATCTTTAGGTTCTTTACTTTCCGTAGCTTGCACATACATAGTCTCTCACAATTTTTGTAGAATTATGGTGGTGTATCATAACTGTGGTTTTAGGTGAGAAGTGCAGTTGCTGGAAATGACTCTGTTTAACCTAAGAATGTAGACATGCAGGGAAGTTGAGTGAAGGTGGTTTTTGTCTGAATTGTTAGTCATGTTCCACTGGATAATAGTCTCTTTTGCACCCTGCATCATATGATATGGATTGTAGCTCTGAGCATAAGGCAAGAGGTTGATTCTAGATCTGATCACTGAGAAGACTGTTGCGCACTGGAGCTTTTGGCCAAAGCTTTCTTTAGACAAGAACAGAAAATGCACACATATTCACACAAACACACACCTCTCGCATAATGACTGCTGTCTCAGCTGTTGAGTTGAACTAAAGCAGCAGTCTGGAGTGAGTTGGGGAAAGTAGAGGGTACGGGTGGGGAGAGAAGAATGCTGTCAGGCGGAGCATGCATGGACTAAAAGGTGGCAAGCAAGGCTGCCAGGTGCGGCTTGAGACTGTGAGGAAAAGGTGGAGGGAGGGTTGTGAATGGTGAGCAGAAAAGGAGAGGAAAATACCTGTGAGTTCACTGGCAGAGAGCATTCACAATAAGGATGAGGGGTGTCAGTTGGGAGGAGGTGATAGGACAGAGGGCTGAAAATGTTGAGTGGAGTCGGGGGAGAGGGGGGGGGGGGGGACGGTTGAAACCGCATACACTCTAACATCCGACCACACTATATCAATGGTCTCATCTGCGTGCAATACACCACTACATGACCAAGTTGATTGTTAGTGCAGCTTATCATATGCCAAATTCTCTCCCCCCTGCAGGTCCGGGGATTAGAATAGGCCTGAGGTATTCCTGCCTGTCATAAGAGGCGACTAAAACGAGTCTCTCACTTTTCGGCCCTATACGTTCAGGTCCCATTTTCTGGTTTGACCTGGCACTTTCCAAACTCTGCAGAAGTGCGGGCCATATGGGGAAGGACGCCTTAAGTGGTGCATAATTTGTCCATAGTGCCATTAGCTTCTGTCTCCTGAATCTCTTGTCATCATAGCTTTGCATCTCCACCTTCAATTCAACTATTTGGGTGAGGACACTTCCCAGGGTATGTCATCTTTTTCCATTGTCTCCTGCCCTCTTTCACCCCCATGACAATATCGGATTTCTCTGCACCCAGTATCCAGCACAGTACCCAGCCTGTTGTTGTGGGGGCCATCATGTACCCAATCGCAATCTCCTTTTGCAGTCCAACAACGAGCTCCACGCCATTGTAGAATGATGAGTTGTTCATTTCATCCGGCATTTTTACAGGTGACCCAAAGACAAAAGGTTTGCTACTGGTGCCTTCATCTCGGCCTTTGAGGGTGATTCATTGCCTGAAAAGGTCAAGGTTATGGTTTACCGCTGTGACGTTAAACCATACGTCCCTCCCCCTATGCGACGCTTTAAGTGGTGGAAGTTTGGTCACGTCTTCCCGCTGCACTTCCAGTGCCACAAGTCGAGACTGCGGACATACACGACAGTCAGATACTCCACGTGGGCCTCCTCCCACTTGCATCAACTGTGGAAAGCTCCACTCCCTGTGCTTGCCAGACTGCTCAGAACTCCGAAAAGGGCGGAAAATTATGGAGTAAAAGACCCTGGACTGATTGACTTACCAAGAGGCTAAATGTAGATTTGAAAGATTACACCCCATTCGGTTAACGTTGACATATGCTGCAGCTACTTCACCATCGCTGTCCCAAGTGCCAGTGGTTCCTCACTCTGTGCCACGAACAGTGGGCCCCCTGGACCGCAAGAGTACATCCGCCCCCTTGGTGGTAGAGGGCAAATCTTCCTCCATTGCTCCCGAAGCACCTAATTCGGGAGCAAGGCTCCCCAAATGCAGGGGACATCGCCAGTGGCTAAAGGAGCCAAAGACTGCTGGACGAAGAGCCTCACATTCTTCCTCCAAGCCTGAAGCTGCTTCGGAGAAGTCTTCCCAGCAAGCCCCCAAAGCGAAGTGAAGTGAGAGAGCAAGCAAACAAACAAAGTAGTAGTCTGCTAAGAAACAGGACCCTCTGGTGGCCCCAACACCACCACTCCCTTCCAGTTCTGCATCTGAGGGTGATGTGGAGATCTTAGCATCTCCTGAGGACATGGATCTCACTGATGCCTCATCCACCATAGCAATGGATAGAAACACTCAATGGGTGGCAGCAGGTGACCCTGAGGCATAACCTGCCTCCTTGCGCGCTTCGTGCCTAAACATCATCCTCCAGTGGAAATGCTGTGGTTTTTTCGACCACCTAGCTGAGCTACAGCAACTGTTAAGTTTTACACCTGCTTTCTGCATTGCCCACCAGGATACCTGGTTCCTGGGAATGCAGGCCCCTGCCCTCCGTGGCTATAAGGGATATTAAAAGAACCGTAGCGACTATTATAGTGTGTCAGGTAGAGTTCGTGTCAATGTCCTGAACTTAGTATGCAGTGAACCCCGAGCCTCTGCGTCAGAGAATTAACCCCCCCCCCCGGCCTTACACACTCTCAAATGGTGGATGAAAGGGAAAGTCCTGTCATTCACTAAACGCCACAGTGAACCCTATAATGCCCCATATACAGAGTGGGAGCTTCTCAGTGCCCTTGCATATTGCCCCGACACAGCTCCTGGGCCAGATCGGATCCACAGACAGATGATTAAACATCTGTCGTCTGACTGCAAGCGATATCTCCTCGTCATCCTCAACTGGATCTGGTGCAATGACTATTCACCGCAATGGCAGGAGAGCACCATCATACCAGTGCTCAAACCTGGTAAAAACGCGCTTTATGTGGATAGCTATTGGCCCATCAGCCTCACCAACATTCTTTGTAAGCTGCTAGAACCTATGATGTGTCGGCGGTTGGGTTGGGTCGGGTCCTGGAGTCACGTGGCCTACTGGCTCCATGCCAGGGCAGTTTCCGCCAGGATCACTCTGCCACTGATAATCTTGTGTCCCTCGAGTCTGCCATCCGAGCAGCCTCTTCCCGACGCCAACATCTTGTTGCCATCTTTTTTGGATTTACAAAAAGCTTACGACACAACCTGGTGGCATAATACCCTTGCCACATTGTATGAAAGGGGTCTCCGGGGCCCCCTCCCGATTTTTATTCAAAATTTCCTGTCGCTCTGTACTTTCCGTGTTCAGGTTGGTGTCACACATAGTTCCCCCCCTATCCAGGAGAATGGAGTCCTGCAGGGCTCTGTATTGAGTGTATCTCTATTTTTAGTGGCCATTAATGGCCTATCAGCAACTGTAGGGCCGTCTTTCTCACATTCTCTGTACGAAGACTTCTGCATCTCGTCCTGATGCTCCAGTACTGGTGTTGCTGAGTAGGGCCTACAGGGAGCCATGCACAAGCCACAGTCATGGACTGTAGCCCATGGCTTCCAGTTTTCGGCTGCAAAGTCGTGTGAGGGTGACATGCACTTCTGTCGGAGTCGTACCGTTCATCTGGAACCACAACTTTACCTTAATGATGATCCACTCACTGTAGTAGAGACATATCGATTCTCAGGACTGGTTTTCGATGCCCGATTGACTTGGCTTAGTCACTGTCGTCAGCTTAAGTGGAAGTGCTAGGAGCACCTTAATGTCCTATGCTGCCTGAGCAACACCAACTGGGGTACAGATCGCTCTGTGTTGCTGCAGCTCTACAGAGCCCTTGTTCAATCCCACCTTGACTATGAGAGTCTGGTTTATGGTTCGGGGGCACCCTCAGTGTTGAGTTTACTGGACCCTGTGCCCCACTGTGACGGAAGCTTTTAGGATGAGTCCGGTGACCAGCGTCCTGGTGGAGGCTGGAGTTCCTCCATTGAAGATTTGGCTCGCCAGTTACGTTGGACACGTTCGTAGTTCTCCTGCGCATCCGAATTACTGTCTCGTTTTCCCACCCAAGGCAGTTCATCTGCCACATTGGTGGCCCAGGTCAGGGCTAACAATTGCTGTTCGCATCCGATCCCTTCTGTCCGAACTGGAGTCTGTGCCTTTACCACCTGTACTTGAGGTCCATTCACGTACACCTAGGCCGCAGTTTTTCCTGGACCTTTCACATGGCCCTAAGGACTAAGTTAACCCCGCGGCTCTCCGCTGTCACATCCTCTAGATTCTTGACATGTACCGAGGCCATGAAGTGGTTTACACTGACGGCTCGACGGCTGATGATGACATTGCCTTCATCCCTGGACGACGTATTGAACAGCATTCAGTGCTCGATGGCTGCAGTGTTTTCACTGCAGAGATGGTGGCTATATCTCATGCTCTTGAGCACATCCGTTCATGCCCTTCAGAGCCATTTCTTGTGTGTGCTGATTCCTTGAGGAGCCTACAAGCTATCGACCAGTGCTACCCTCATCACTGGGTTTTATCATTCAGTGTCAGTTTTAGTGCATGTCCTTTGTTCCTTTGTGTTCTACATCCTAGTGCTTTTTAATGTGTCGCAGAGTGGCTGCTCTCTTGTTTTCATCCCTTCTACCTGTTTCTTGCATCTATGGTTTTCTTGTCCAGTTTTGTCCATTTTAGTCTTTGTTCCCCTTCTGTCATTCTTGTGGTTTTCTCCTTTCTTCCAGCTGTTTTTTGTATGTCTTGATTATTTTACTCCCACCCTTGTGGAATTTTTTTAATCAGAACGAGGGACTGATGACCTAGCACTTTGGTCCCTGCCCCCTCTTTTAAACCAACCAACAAATCCACAGCACTGCCATCGGCACCCACTTGACATCCTCATATGCCATCTTGTTTATGGATCATCTAGATGAAACCTTTCTAGCTAACCAAAACCCCTAACCCTTTCAGAGGGTGGGCCACCTGTAAAAACTACCATGCCATATGTTAGCTGTCACAATCATTGTACATCTTTTCCCCTCTTCCAGTGCAGGTTTATTGATGATATCTTCATGATCCTAACCCGGGGCCAAGATACCCTATCCTCATTCCTTCACAGCCTCAACACCTTCTTTCCCATCCCCCCCAACTGCTTCTCAACCTAGTATGCCACCTTCCTTGGCGTTTACCACCACCTGTCTCATGGCTCCATTCACACCTTTGTTCACATGTAACACGTCAAACACCAAAAGTACCAGCATTTTGGCAGCTGCCATCCATTCCACACCAAAAAATCCCTTCCATGCAGCCATACCATGCTGGGACAGCATATATGCAGCGAAAAGAACACTCTTGCCCATTATGCTGAATGTCTGACAAGGGCCTTCATAGAGGCACTATCCCCCCTCCCCGCGACCAATCCACGATCCTATGCCGCATTCCCACATACACCTGATTGCCCCTTTGTTGCCCAGTACCAACCTGGAATGGAATGAATGAACTACATTCTTTGCTTGGGCTTTGATTGCCTATCATCATGCTCCGAAATGATGGAACATTGTATCCAATATCCTTCCCACCCCTCCTGCCATTCAATCTCCAAAAAATCCTAGTCCATCCTTGTGCCACTCCCAATCCCAGCCCCTTGCCACATGGATCATTTCTCTGGGGGAGACCCAGGTGTAAGACTTGCTCAGTCCACCCACCCAGCACTTACTATCCCAGTGCTGTCACAGGCTGAGCCTACCCCTTCCGAGGCTGGGTCACCTGTGAAAATAGCCGTGTCATATACTGGCTCTGTCACAATCATTGTACGGCTTTTTATATTGGTGTGGCTATCAACCAGCTGTCCACCATGCTGAATGACCACCACCAAACTGTGCCCAAGAGCAGAGTGGACCACCGTGTGGCACAACATAAAGCTGAATATAACATGCAGTATTTCAGTGGCTGCTTCATACTCTGGGATGTCTAGATCCTCCCCTCCATGACCAACCTTTCCGAATTGCACAGATGGAGTTATCCTTACAACACATTCTGCATTCCTGAAATTATCCCCGCCCCTACATACAATCCCCTCACTTCCATCCAACATTTTCTATCCCCTGTCCTATCACCACCTCACACCTGACGTCCCCTCTCTGTTCCTATACTTTTCTGCTCACTATAACTATCCCCCCCCCCCCCTCCCCCATCTTCCCCGTTCCCACAGCCTCCCAGTGCTGGACCTGACAGCCTTATGATGCTGTTTTCTAATCCCTGTGCGCTTTGCACCAGACAGTGCCCAACCCCACCCCCACCCCCATTCAGCTGAACTGTGACCTACACTGTCACAGTAAAAGACACAAAAATAATTTTCTTGTGTGATGTGCATGTGGGTGGGTGTTCCAATGCCTGGTGCAAGTCTTCTTATTTGGCCCCACTTCGGCAACATGCACGTTTTTGATGATGAAATAATAACACAACACCCAATCTGAATGGAGAAAATATCCTACCCAGCCAAAATCGAACCCTGGCCCTTAACAGGCATTCATCTGTGCTGAGCACTCAGCTACAGAGATGGACTAATTTCTTGTAGACTTTGCCTCAGAGTACTCTGTTACACAGGTATTCAACTGGCTCCCATCATACATAAAAAAAAGAGATTGGGAATTCCTACCAGTTCAAAAGAAAATGAATGGCAAGTAGTAGTGTTCTTTGTAAACCTGCATGGCAAGTACTAATGTACTGCAACAGGGGTGTTTGTGTCACAGATGTAGGTAACCACTTAATTATACCAATGTAATCTAGTGAGTATTGAGCTGCGAATGAAGTTCCTCAGAAGTAGGATAGGAGTAATGAGGAGAGATAGTAAGAGGAATGAAAGAGTAAGGGAAATAGTGGAAAGAGGAACCCTTGCAGATCAAGATACACACATCAAGGCAAAGACGGTATAGGCACTTCAGGAGACAGGAAAGTGAGGGGATTCCCAAGGAGATACACAAAGGAAATGACCAAGAGGTAAACCAAGGGACAGGTGGCTTTAATATGTGGAGGAGTGTATTGAGAAAGGATGTGAGAACTGGACCAGAGTGAACACTGAAAGGTGGTGGGAAAACAGGAGTAGATAGTGAGGCTTATGTTCCAAACAGATGATGATGATGATGATGATGATGATGATGATGATGATGATGATGGTTGAGCTACCAATAGGGGTACATAGTAGGTAAACATAAAGGAACAGTGTTGATATTGTAACCAAAGGACCACACAGTATGAAATGCATGTAGTATTGGAAGTGTTGCAGGGGTACCATGATAATCACATCCTTTCAAATTGTACTATCTGTAACATAAAATGGAGATGCTCAGTGGAATGATGAAGTTGATTGTGAATTGTTTCAGTTTAGGTAGGAGAAGTAACATGGCACTATGATTTGCGCCTAATCTTTGCTTGGTTCAAAATTAAAAAGTTACAATTATGTGTAGATTTAATTCTGGTCAAAAGTAACTTATTTCATCAGGAGAAAGTTTTAAATCACAATCAAAGTTCTGTCTGCAACAAATGGCTTGGCTGCTGCCTCCACGCCAGTATCAGCAGTACACCAAAGGAATAATACTACAGTGAGTGGTAATAGGGTCATATACAGAGGCAGGCAGAAAGGTTGTCATGTTGCCTCTGTCAGTGACACAGTTTATAAACGCTAAGGATGAAAAATTTGGCCTCAGTGCATCTGAATTTGTGTTGCAAAGTTTCTGTAGTTTCTTGTTTCAGGAAAGTGCTCAGTCATCCCCGTGTCCTTTCAGTGTTACTTCTTTCATGAACTGCCTTTTTCATTTTGCTGTTATTATGTATTTGTGTATTTATGTCCTTCGTTTCTTCAATTTAGAACAAGGTGTTCTGTGCTTTGTACATGCAGTTATATGTAACATGTACAACTATTAAAGTTTCTTCTCTCCCCCCCCCCCCCCCCCCCCCCAACCTCCTCCCTCCACCCCGGAGTTCACTACTCTTTTTAAGTACGTGGTTGGCTACCACGGGGTCCTGGCACGCCAGCCTTTGCAGCATTGGTTCCTCTTTCTGTCCCGCAAACCTACACTTTCTATCAGATGGTCCTTGTGGTACAGACTCTTTTATTCAGTTTACAATTTTGGTCTTGTTTTCTACTTTCACTCCCAGCCCTATCTTCACCTTCCATTAATACAGGGTCACCATTGTTGGGTTTGACTTGCCATTTTTTCCAAATTTTATGAAGTGCATGTCGTGCAGGGAAGGTCATCCACTGTTGTGTATTCAATGCCTCCATGTCCTTCTACCCTGGCAGCCTTCCTTCCTATTGTCGTATTCCCAAAACCCCGCACAATAACCATCCTGTAGGGGGGGGGGGGGGGGGGTTGTCAAGTACATGGACATGGTAGCCACCTGATCACACAGGGATTGCACTGTTAGTGCCGGCGTTGCACATTCCCCATGTATGCCATGGAGTATGTGCCCGTCATGACTGTGGCATGTCTCAATATGGTCCAAGGCGTCATCTTTCACTGTGATCTTCAGCAACTTGACGATGAGCTGCAGACCAGCTTAGAGCGACAGTGTGTGCACTTCACCTGTTGTGCCCACAGGGGACCAAGGGAAAACAAGAGTTGCTACTGTGGCCTTCATATTGACTTTTGAGAGTGATACATTGCTTGAGAAGGTCAAGGTGATGGTCTACAGTGTGACATGAAACCCTATGTTCCTACTCCTATGAGATGCTTCAGGTGTATGAAGTTCGGACATATATCTTTCCATTGCACTGCTACCCTTGTCTGCAGGAGTTGTAGACATCGACTCCATGTGAATGTTCCTTGTGCCCCTCCCTCCATCTGTGTAAACTGCAGTGAGCTCCACTCTCCCTGTTCACCAGTTTGCTCTGTTTTTAAGCAAGAGAAGAAAATCCAAGAATATAAGACCCTGGACAAGCTCACATATCAAGAGGCCAGAAAAAAGTAAGCATCTAAATCCGGACAAATGACGCAATCTTATGCTACATCTGCAACGGTGTCACCTTCACTGATGACAATGCCTTCCTCTGTTGTCTCTCTTATGGTGGACCCTCTGAGCCACCCACCAAAACCTGCCCCCAGGCAGTTGGGCCCCTTCTGTGCTTCCACCACACCCACCTTGGGAGCATTGGTTCCCCACCTGCTGGGAACGCCTCATCCTCCTCCGGCTTCTCTAGCAACGGAGAGACACTTGGGACTCTTCCTTCCATGGTTCCTGCTGCCTTCCACGGTTCCTGTTGGTCCACAGCCGTACACCAGCTGGTAGCTGAAGGAACTATAGGTTGCTATCCATCAGACTTCTTGTTGCTCCTCTGTACCTGAAACCAATGCAGGGAAACTTTCTCACTCCTTATCTTCTAAGGAGGAGGAGGACAAGGACAAATAGGAGTCCTCTAAGACTAAACAGCTGTCAATAAAGAACTTTGATATGAAGGACCAGTTAAGAACACTGATGGGGGAGCATTTTAAGGAGCTTCTAAATTGTGCAGACAACCTAGAGGAAAAGATGAGGTAAGTTCCGGAGGAACTCTGAGCATATCAAAATAGAAATCTAAGCATCCCACAGTGGCTGCAATTAGGAGTGCTTTGAGAAGCCAGAAAGATGAATAGGCTCCATTCTTAGTCAACATAGCACCAGAACTCTTAAAATCTGATATCGAAAGTACTTCAAAATGTTCGACCCATTGCTGTGTATTTGGCTGGAAGAGAAATCCTAAAGGGGTGGAAAAATGGGTTTGTGGTTAAGTTTCAAAAAATGGAGAATCTGCCAGGTTGCAACAGCTCTCATGGTATTACATTTCTGTCGGTGCCCAGTAAGGTCCTGATCAGAGATATTTAAAAAATGGATTAAAAATTCACTTGAAAATAGACTGCATAAAGAGGACACTTTTTGGGCACAACATAATTTCGTTGAGCTTATGTACACTCTTAGGGTCATATTTAAAAAAAGCAAAGAATTCCAGGCAACTATGTGTGGTATTCATTGATTTTGAAAAGGCCTTTGAGTCTATGAAACATAAAGTATGTGACAGGTGTCGCAGAAGTTTAGTATACAACAAAATGTCCCAAACATGAGAGATCTGTATAATGGCTACAGATGTTTTGTGTTCCACAAGGGAAACCTCACAGAGCCAGTAAGACGTCAACTGGAGTCCAGCAGTTTTATATTTTGTTACAAAACACTTTCTACTGGTCTATGACTTTGTTGTGAGCAGAATCACAGCAGGCAGGAGATGAATCCATGAATTCACTGAAAAAAGAAGCAGAGACTGCTGAATTGAAGATATATAAGTCAAACGAAGGAAGTGAGAGTAAATTCTGGGAACGTGGAAGTGTCGCTGTGTGTAGGGGAGCAGGAGGGGGAGATTATCAATTCAGTCATGTATCTGGATAGTGATGTGAAAAAACTAAAATCTGTGTTTTTAATACAAGTGTGAAGGCAGTCCAGTCCGTCTGTATGCTAGTGAAAGTTGGTTAGTAGACAAGAACAGAACATCATAGTTACAGAGTTTCATAAATGCGTGTCTCTGGCACATAATGAATATCCTGTGCCCAGAAAAAATGTGGAACAAAGTTCTCTCAAGAAAAACGAACCAGATTCCTGTAGAAGAACAGAATGCGAGAGAAAGTGGAGATGGCCAGAGCACACATTGAGAAAGCCAGACAGAGCAGTTGGGAGGAAGGCATCGGAATGGTATCTCCAAAGAACAAGGAAGAGAGGCTGATCTTAGAGATACATGGAAGAGAGTGGTGAATGGGGAAGCAAGGAGAGTTGGCAAGACCTGGGTCGAACCATGTGAAATGGATAAAGACAAACATGGATGGCAAGTTATCCTGGGTGCCCTATGTCCCCATAAGGGCCAAATGAATTAAATCATGTAAGTTTACCAAAGAATTTTAAGAATCAATTTCACAGATAAGATACAAAGTGAAGCACTAATGGAAAAGATATGTGAGGATTGAAGTGTTTGAAAGACACACAGCAGAAGGGGTGGGTTAGTGGGACATGTGCTACGGTATATCCTGAAGCAGTTAACCTGGCTGTAAAAGGCGCAGTCAAGGGGAAATACTGATACAAGAGCAGGCTGGTCACCAGCAAATAAATAACACAATTAAGAGTTGTGAAAGAAAGGAAGTTGTAGCAATGTTTCTTAGGTGATAGCTGTACTGTAAGAGAAAAGTGTTACAGGTCCACAATGAAGAAACGAAAACAAGGAAAGAAAGTGTGGGATCATAAGTAGAAGTAAGCTTTCGTACCAAGCACTAGTGTCCCAGTGCTGACATTTCCCTTATGTGTTACTTGTTCGTAGACTATAGTAAAGGTCTATGTTAAATTCTTGTGTGTTTTTGTAAATGTTGTAATTTTTACTGTGAATTGCATAATGTTCTCATGGTGTGTTGCCAGATT
Organism: Schistocerca americana; assembly: GCF_021461395.2. Taxonomy (NCBI): domain Eukaryota; kingdom Metazoa; phylum Arthropoda; class Insecta; order Orthoptera; family Acrididae; genus Schistocerca; species Schistocerca americana. Next base: position 525,837,876 of record NC_060124.1, read on the forward strand.
GTTGTTCCTGGGACAATAGTTCTGCCTAGCTTATCATTGAGCATTCTGTCATTCTGAATTCATGGGGACTGCCCTTCCTTTTATAACTGCTGATTACCCCTCCTGTCTCCTTTCCATGGCCGTGGCTTTCCATATGTCACCCTTGCCTATCTGAACCATTCATGGTGTTCAGGTTGTACCAGTGACTGAATTCCTGGTTTGTGACCCGAGTTGAGTTTCCTGAGACACTTGTTGAATTTAAGCCAAAATCCTGTGTCTTTCTCTGATTATAGCTGGCATGTCCATTAAGACAACTGAATCTCAACTGACTCTGTAATTATGCTACTATATAACCCTCACCTCTGAGCCAGGATTTCTGTAGCACTGCAATCCAGGGAGTGTTTAAGTTCCAGACAGTGTTCAACATGCCTCTAAGGCCCTACTGTCTGGCAGCATATGTGTGTGAACATTATGCAGCACCACACTGGCAATATGTAAGATCATTCTAATTGTGAATTATTTAAAATCTCTGTTTAGACACTAGAACGTTCATATTTGCTACGCATTGATGGAAAAGTTGTTGAACGGCCTCAACATATGTTGATGCGTGTGTCTGTTGGCATACATGGTGAGGACATAGATGCTGCCATACAAACATATAATCTGTTGTCTGAAAGATACTTCACACACGCTTCGCCTACACTCTTCGGAGCTGGTACTCCTAGACCCCAGTTATCAAGGTAAGTATTGTGATAGTAATTTATCATTAAACTATAAAATTACGTGAATTACAGTAACAAGTACTTCACGGATGTTGGTAGGTGCTTTAGTCTTCCAACTATGAAGAATACTATAATAGAAGCTCGAAATGTAGATGAAGAATGTTCAGAAATTTAGTTTAAGCTGATACTTGAAATAAATAACTCCATTAACTTACAGTTTTAGGTCGTGAATATTATTTTGCTTTCGGCCTTCATCGCCAACAAAAAATTCTGTCATATCCGCATTTTTTTGGTCGGGGTCTTAAAGGCAGATTCTTTCCATGCTTAGATGCATTCCTTGCAGCCCTGTGGTCTGAGAAACCTGATTTTCTTGTTTAATATTCTCCACTCTATCCATCTCTCCTTCCCAAAGAAGGAACTAATAGTTACAAAGCTAGGATAACATTATCACTTCTACTTTAATGTATGTGTATTGGCAGTGCTTAATATTGTCTGCTAAAGGTAAGTAGTGGCTGGAAATTCTCTCATATTTATTAGTCCTGCCATTTGAAATTACCTTCAACACATTACTAAGTGCGCTATGCACTGATGTGGCAAGTTGTGAGATAGTGGTGTGCACATATACAGATGGCGGTAGTTTCGTGTACATGTGATATAAAAGGGCATTGCATTGGCAGAGCTGTTATTTATAGTCAGATGATGCATGTGAAAAGGTTTCTAATGTGATTATGGCTACACACAGGAACTGACAGACTTAGAACTCAGAACAGCAGTTGTTGCAGCCAGATGCATGGGACATTCCATTTTTAAAATCAGTAGGGAAATCAGTGTTCCCAGGTCCACAGTATGAAGAGTGTGCTGATAATAGCAAATTTCAGACGTTAACTCCCACCATGGACAGTGCAGTGGTCAAGGATCTTTGATTAACAACCAAGAGCAGTGGCATTTGCGTAGAGTAGTGACTGCTAACAGATAAGCAACACCATGTGAAATAACTGCATACAACGAACATATCCATTAGGACAGTACAGCAAAATTTGGTGTTAATGAGCTATGACAGAAGCCAGTGCCTTTTCTAACAGCACAGCTTCACCTGCAGTGCCTTTTCTGGGCTTGTGATCATATTGGTTGAACCCTAGATGACTGGAAAACCATGGCCTCGTCAAGAGTCCGGATATCGGTTCATAAGAGCTGATGATAGGTTAGTGTGCCGCAGCCCATGAAGCTGTGGATCCAAGTTGTCAACAAGCCACTGTGCGAGCTGGTGGTGGCTCCATTGTGATGTAGGCTGTGTTTACAGGGAATGGTGGGTCCTCTGTACCATCTGAACTGATCATTGACTAGAAAGGGGTATGTTCGGCTGTTTGGGAACCATTTGCAACCATTCATGGACTTCATGTTCCCAAACAACAATGACAGTTACTTGTGGTTGGTTTGAAGAACATTCTGGAAAATTTGAGGGAATTGTTTGGCCACCCAGATAGCCCGGGCTGAATCCCATGAACATTTATACAATATAATCGAGAGGTCAGCTCGTGCACAAAATACTGCACCAGCAGCAGTTTCACAATTATTGATGGTTATAGAGGCAGCATGGTTCAGTATTTCTGCAGGGGATTTCCAATGACATGTTGAGTGCATTCCACGTCGAGGTACTGCACTACACCGAGTGAAAGGTGTCCAGCACAATATGAGGAGGTATTCCGTGACTTCTGTCCCCTCGGAGTATGTAAACAAATGAGACAACGTGCACAAAATTTTGATACGTGTCTGGCAAGTAAAGCAGAGCGAGTTCCTTTATTCGAGATTACCTATTCTTTCTTTTGCCTATGGCGAAAGAAAATATTTTTTGTTTTGAAACTCAGTGCTTCAATTTTTATCTGTAAACATCTTTAACTGTGAAGTGGCTTCATCCTGGAGGCACAGACTTTCAATGTGTAATTCATTTTCTTTTTCATTCTTCTGCTTTCTTTTTTATGTGTAAAATGTGTTGAGTACAGCATATTTGAGAGGAAAAAGTGTACTGAGTATAATGTGTAATATAAACTGGAGGAAAAAAGGATCTGCTGATAGAATAATGGAAAATGTATTTTTGCAGCTGTTTTCTGCTGTGCATGAAAGAGGACAGCATTGAAGGTATTTATGATACTTTGAAGCAGTGTGCAATGATTTCCAAATCGGCGGGAGGTATTGGTCTTAGTGTACATTGCATACGAGCTGCTGGAAGTTACATTGCTGGCACCAATGGCACGTCCAATGGCTTGGTTCCTATGCTGCGTGTATATAACAATACATCCAGATATGTGGACCAGGGGGGTAACAAGGTACGCATTGAGCTGTAAATTTAATCACAATAATATAATTTAATTCGCCCACATCCTTTCTTTGCTTAGAAGTGCTTTAAAGGAAAAACATGTATATGTTAAAAGAAAAATATTTTCACACCATTTATTTAAGGAAAACTGCTGTGTGCGAAAGTGTCACATATTCTTCTTGATCCTTTTATTATTTTTTCTTAAAGCAAATATTTACATGCTAGCTCACATGAAAATGATGTTTCTCAATATGGCATCATGGTATAAAATTTGTTCACTCTTCTTGGCAGCGTGATGTCACAAAGGTGTAGGCTCACAAATCAGCATCAATTACAACAGGCAGCTGCTCCTGACAAGACAATGGATGTTATCATTGAAAGATTAGAGTTCTAACTCAAATTAAATGCTGCAAGCAGACCGAGCAAACAACTTTTCCCTTGTGCATGAGAACATCTGAATTTTTAAATAAAACTGGCATAGAATGTGATTTTTAGTCTTAAGAGATTAATAAAGCAAATTAGAGTTTTATGGTTTTATTATCTGTCTGTCCTTTTACCTAAAATTTTAGGTAGATGTTCTTAACATGGTGTCTGGCTCGCCCATGTTTTTTTGTAAGTAGTCATCCGTCACACTTCCCCATGTCTTTCTTTTGGCTCTTCTGTGGTTTCACTTGTGTTTTAATTTCATGTGTAGGACCTTTTGCCTTTCTCCATTGTACCAAGACTTGAGAGAGTGATTGTACAGATCGGCAAGAGTGTAGTTCACTACGTGACAATGGTTTTAGTCATTTTATCCACATTTGTTTCTTATAATATGTATAAGGGTTCAGAATTAAGGTCTAGTATTGACTGTCATTAATGTCTGCAAGTAATGGTGCACCCCATTTTGGCATTGGAACTTTGAGGAAATTTGATTTGTTAATTTACACTGTCCGTTATTGATTTAACTTTCTTTCTGGAAGTTGACGTGAATTGGGGAGAACTGCTATAAAAGAACACTTAATTTTTGATTATATATTTACAAATTTCTTAAATGTGCAGATTGTTGCAAATGAGATAGTTAAGAAGAAATATGCCCCTGAAATGCCATTTACTGTAACTGAGTTTACAATAAACTTGTAATGTCTGTCCTGATCTGCTTCTAAGTGAATAAATAAGCAGTCATGGCAAATATGATGTACATCCTTTGCTTCACTACTTACAGAGACCTGGAGCATTTGCAATCTATCTGGAGCCTTGGCATGCAGATGTCTTTGAATTCCTGGACCTGAAAAAGAACACAGGGAAAGAGGAAGTTCGTGCTCGGGACTTGTTTTATGCTTTGTGGATCCCAGATTTATTTATGCGTCGTGTGGAGGCCAATGAAGAATGGAGTTTAATGTGTCCCCACAACTGTCCTGGTCTCCAAGATTGTTGGGGTGAAGAATTTGAAAAACTCTATACAAAGTGAGTATACCAAGCATGTGGAAAATTATAGATATGTTTTAGATTTGAACATATGTGCTTCTGTTTCTCTTCAAAGCCAGTGTCCTGTGCCACCACATTTTGGTCCACTCTCCTCCAATAAAGAAAGAGCAAAGCTTATTAATTACCTGTAGTAGACAGGGTGCATTGGTGCATGTGCTTCTAAAGCTCCCTTTACACTGGAACAGACAGAAGCAAATTTGCATATGCAGAAACAAATCTGCATCTGCTAACAATGTACAGAGTATTTGGTAGTGCGCAGTGTCATTGACTTGTACCTGCCCATAAGCATTTACACTGGAGCTAATGGAGAAGAAAGTGAGAGACTGTATTGTTTATTAGTGCTAACATTATTGCAGTAAAGTTGCTTAAACTTATACTTTATACACTGTATTACAGATCTGATGGCGAACAGAAATGTACATATTGGTGTAGGAAAGGGAGAGTGTAGTTGTACGGTCTGTACGTACACATGTAATAAATGGAGGCAGTGTACTTCACTCTGAATTGCAACTCCAGCTGTCCTTAACATTAGCCCAAAACAATGTACATATTTCATGTGGTGCTTTTTGCTGTCTTCACTTTACAATGGAAGTGGAAATTTGAAAACAGAATACTAATTACTGACAACTAACATAATATAAAGAGAGGCTAGCACTTACACTCAGGTTATTAGCAACTGCGAACATATGTGCATTTCAGTAACTGATTTATATCAGATAGTTTCTGATGTCTGCAGTGATCTAAGAAAGACAGTGTAAATGAAATATAATTAATGGATATGTGAAATATACATATGACCAGTCACATACCGTATTTACTCGAATATAAGCCACACTTTTTTTCAGGTTTTTGTAATCCAAAAAAACGCGTTTGGCTTAGAATCGAGTGCAAAGTAAGCGGAATTTCTGAAAAATGTTGGTAGGTGATGCCACAACTAACTTCTGCCATCTAATATATGTAGCACTACACAGGCATGCTTTGCAGGCACAAAGATAAATACTGGCGCCAAAACCTATGCGTCAGTAAATAAATTAAAAGAAAAGGTAGAAGAATGTAAACATTATGCCATGTATTCTTTTGTGTTTGCTGCTATATTATTTAAATCCTGTCTGCCTAATAAACTACAAAATTAGAGTGAGGCAACAGCAAACGCGGAAGAATATACATATAATGCCATGTTTATATTCTTATTATTCTTATGCTGAATAGTGATACAGTCAGAAATGAAGCACGAATCTAAGATGACTCTAATTTCTGTGCAGAATGTAATGTACTAAAGAGGCGTCTGCAAAGATTTTCAAATGGAGAAATATGTTCGCTAAACTCTCTTTCGAAACAAATTCTATCATACGCAGTCTATTATTTGGTTCTTGTTGATCATTATCAAAGAAAGCAGCAGTGTAAGTAACAACAAATAGCAGTCTCTTGCCGTTGTTTCGGTTATGAGACAATTCCTCTCTCTCTCTCTCTCTCTCTCTCTCTCTCTCTCTCTCTCTCTCTCTCTCTCTCTTTTTTTTTTTAAAAAAAGCCGCGGTAGCACGCACAAAAGCAAGCCATGCTGCGAGCGGCGACAGGTCGTAAACACTCATTATCAGAATGCGACAAACAATCCATGACACAGTACAATAATGCATTTCAGCTTAGAGTGACGTAAACACGTATAACAAAGAGAACGGCACTGATCAGATCAAAGCAATTGATTCAAACAAGACGAAGCACGTGAAAAAGGAAGGGTACCCGTATAAGTACAGACAGAGCGCCCGACACATAGCAATGGCTACTTGGTAAAGCTTAACTGTTAAGCTTACGACTCGAACCAAACTATTGTAGCTGTATCTTCATCCATTGGACCTCAATTGTGTCTCATGTTATAATGGACCAACTTTGTTTCTGTTTGGAGGGGCGGTCTATTAACTTTTCTCCCCTCTTGAATTTCGAGTCTGAAATTTCAGGTGCGGCTTCGATTCGGGAAAATATTTTTTTTCCTTGATTTCGAGTCTCATTTTTCAGGTGCGGCTTAGATTCGAGTAAATACAGTAGGTTACTTGATAAAATCTACTTTAACTGTAGTTTGTTAGGGGACAGATAGTGTGATTCTGGGTAAACCATTTTTATTTATCGTAAAAAATCTTTTAACATAAGATACCATTAACGTAAGCAATTAGAATGATAAGTCTTTTGTTTATTTTTAATTTTAGTCAGCTTACTAGATATATATTTTCACTTCTTTGCTTTCAAGGAAATTTATTGTTTTTCTCTTTCTCAATAAAAAAAAAATAATTGAACTTATTCACTCCATTCATGCTTGATGCAAGCATCTAATAATATCATCATCTTTCTCACATCTCCAGTAGGGCATTTTTAAGTGTTTTGCAGATTTTGACCAATCGTATTTTTGTTTTGGTTCAGCACTTCCGCTGTAGATCTCTTGGAACCTAGAAGCACATACATGTATATTTTTCTATCAGCAACATTGCACTCTCTTCAGGCCATCCCATTGCTCATGGAAATCCTGTCAGCAACACAAGTAGACAAAAGCTTTCTGCATTGCTACAGTGAAGTAGAGAGGATTCAAACTTCCTTTGATGGTTTGCTGGGAAACCAACTGTTGGCAGAACATGTGAATGTGAATACAAGGGGCGATTGAAAAGTCCTTCCAAAGTCCGAGAGATGGCACCAATGGTGCATATCAAGTTAGTAGCATCTTTGGAAAGAACACACACCAAGTTTCTGCCATATTGGTCTATTTCTTTGCATTTAGCATTTGTGTGTGTCAAGGAAGTAGAGTGATCGTCAAAAAATGAACAAAAAAGAATTTCGTGGGGTGATTAAACATTACTTTATATGAGACAAAACACCTCAGGAGACTAAAGAGAAGCTTGATAAACATTATGGTGACTCTACACCTTCGATTAGAACAGTTTATAAGTGGTTTCAAAATTTTTGTAGTGGCCGTATGGGCACAAGTGATGCCGAACGTTCTGGACGCTATGTGGAGGTTATGACTTCAGACATCATTGATAAAATCCATGATAGGAGATTGATGACAGAAGAGATAAGGTGCGTGAGATTACTAATGCTGTGGGCATCTCAAATGAATGGGTACATAATATTTTGCATAAACATTTGGACATGAGAAAGCTATCCGCAAGATGGGTTCCGCGGTTGCTCATGCTTGACCAAATATGGAATCGTGTGAAGTGTTGCAAGGATTGTTTGCAGCTGTTCAGGAAGAATCCGCATGGCTTTAAGCGTCATTTCGTCACTGTGGATGAAATATGGATACGTTACTATACTCCTGAGACCAAACAACAATCTAAACAATGGGTTACCAAGCGAGAATCTGCACCAAAAAAGTCGAAGACCATTCCTTCGGCCAGAAAGGTTATGGCGACTGTCTTTTCGGATACCGTAGGTGCAACCACAACGGAGGGGTATCTGTTGGGAGGCCAGACAAACGTGTGGTTCCTGAAGAGGGGCAACAGCCTTTTCAGTAGTTGCAGGGACAACAGTATGGATGATTGACTGATCTGGCCTTGTAACACTAACCAAAACGGCCTTGCTGTGCTGGTACTGCGAATGGCTGAAAGCAAGGGGAAACTACAGCCGTAATTTTTCCTGAAGGCATGCAGCTTTACTGTAGGATTGGACGATAAATAGTTTGGACAAGAAGAGAATAGAAGCTTTCGAAATGTGGTGCTACAGAAGAATGCTGAAGTTTAGATGGGTAGATCACATAACTAATGAGGAGGTATTGAATAGGATTAGGGAGAAGAGAAGTTTGTGACACAACTTGACTAGAAGAAGGGATCGGTTGGTAGGACGTGCTGTGAGGCATCAAGGGATCACAAATTTAGCATTGGAGGGCAGCGTGGAGGGTAAAAATCATAGAGGGAGACCAAGAGATGAATATACTAAGCAGAGTCAGAAGGGTGTAGGTTGCAGTAAGTACTGGGAGATTAAGAAGCTTGCACAGGATAGAGTAGCATGGAGAGCTGCATCAAACCAGTCTCAGGACTGAAGACAACAACAACAAGGGATAATCCTCATCGACTATCTGGAAAAGGGTAAAACTATTACAGGTGCATATTATTCATTGTTATTGGACCGTTTGAAAACAGAGCTGCAAGAAAGACGCCGGCGATTGGACCACAAAAAAGTCCTTTTACATCACGACAGTGCACCAGCACACGCCTCGTCAGTTGTGGTCGCAAAGTTAATGGAAATAGGATTCCAACTCATTTCACATCCCCCCTCCTCATTCTCCGCGGACTTGGCTCCCTCGGACTACTAGTTGTTCCCCAATTTGAAGAAATGGCTGGCGGGACAAAGATTTTATTCAAATGAGGAGGTGATTGCAGCAACTAATAGCTATTTTGCAGACTTGGCCAATTCCTATTATTCGGAAGGTATCAACTGTGTTGAAAAATAAAAAAGGTTTACCCCAAACACGTAAGTAGTTTTTATTTTTGCACAGACTTTTCAAAAGCCCTTCATAGTGCATGACTAAATGCTGTATGTGCACACATAAATAGTTGTTACACCAAGAGACTTCTCATTCACTGTTGCATGTTTGCTTGGGTTTGCTTCAGTGTAAAGAGGGCTTAAAAGCAGAGGGATTTTGGCTAGCTTTTGAGGCACACGCATGCAGAATAACATATGGCATACTTACAGTGTAAAATTAGTAATAGTTTCAAAAGTAGTTGCGCTGTTAAGAGTATAAGTGAGAGAAAAGTCTATATGTATCAGTTTAACTACAAGCGAGTTGGTTGCTCTCCCTCATTTTTCTGTACTGTTTCCATTCTAAAATTCCAATTATTATAGTAAAGATTTTTTTCTGTTGCACACAACTGAAAGATAAAATAAATATCATGTTGCTTCTATCCTAATGCAAGCCTTTTTATTTAATTTTGGATGCTTGTCAGCCATTCAAAGTACGTATTTATTTAAGAAATTTATTATGTGGCTTTACAAAACTGGTAGAGCCTTGTCTAAAAAGAAAAATTCCTAGGTATTTGCGAATGAAACACCAGTGTGTTTCCATTGGTTCCAACTTTCACTGGATGAAAAATGCTAAAAGGGAAATCTAACTCTTAATACATAAATTACATTGATCCAGAATTAATATGTGTGGGAAACTAAAAATATGATCTCATTTTATCATCTTCATCACAAGACACTCTTTCTGAATGGAACAAGACTGTTGACTTGTCTGGAAGAACACACATTGTGATAAAGAATGTTAAGGAATTTCACTGTAGGGGTTCATGGATTACAGTAGTATTTCACTGCTTATGAAATCTTAGGCTCATCACATAATACACTAAAATTCAGTATTGCATTGCTTTGAGTCTTGCTTCAGAGTAATTCAGTATTGGTTTATGAGCTTGCTTTCTACAAGGGTAGTCCCAAAAGTAAGGTCTCCTATTTTTTTTATAAGTACAGAACTCTGTTTGTGTGGCAGTTGGTCACACTGTTATGAAGAGTGCTTCACGCACTGTGTGTAAACATGCACACGCCACACTGAGGCGCTCAGTCTTGGCTTGGCAGCCATTAAGAATGGAGCTCCCGTTGGATGTTACCGCCAAGTGCGAATTGCCCGCAGTTATTCGGTTTTTGAACGCAAAGGGCACTGCACCAATTGAAATCCATCACCAATTGACGGAAGTGTATGGTGAGTCATGCATGGATGTCAAAAATGTTCGTAAGTGGTGTAGAGAGTTTGCAGCTGGTCGGACCGAAATTCACGCCGAGCAAAGGAGCAGGAGACTGTCAATTTCTGAGGAGACAGTGTTGGAGGTTGAGCAAAGTATGCGTGAAGATTGGCGGATCACCCAGGACGATCTCTGCACTTTGGTTCCTGAGGGTTCCCGAATTACTGCTCACAGAATTTTAACGGAAGCATTGAACTACCAGAAGGTGTGCGCAAGATAGGTGCCACGCATGCTGACTGAAGGCCACATGCAGCAATGAGTTGATGCTTCCTGTGCATTTCTTCACCGCCTTGCAGACAAACAGGACAATTTTCTGGACTCAATTGTCATGGGTGACGAAACCGGGGCATACCACTTTACACCTGAGAGCGAGCAACAATCATGCCAGTGGCGGCATCCTTCTTCACCAAAGCCGAGGAAATTCAAACAAACACGATCTGCTGGTAAAGTCATGACAACCGTTTTTTTGGGATTGGAAAGGGGTATTGTTGGTCGACTTTATGCCCACTGAGACCACAATTAATGCTGACAGGTACTGTGAGACTGAAAAAACTCAAACCGAGCAATTCAGAACCAGAGAAAAGGAATGTTGAGCAAGGGCGTACACATTCTCCATGACAACGCTCGCCCACACATCGCTCAGCAAACTGTTGCTCTCCTGCAAGAGTTGTAGTGGAACATAATCACCCACCCACCCTATAGTCCTGACTTGGCACCCAGTGACTATCACCTGTTCCCTAGGTTAAAAACATTTGGCCTGAAAGCGATTCAGCTCCGGCGACGAGGTAAAAGAAGAGGTTCATAACTTTCTGAACAGCATGGCAGCGAGCTGGTATGACATGGGCATACCAAAACTGCCACAGCGTCTACAAAAATACATCAACAGAAATGGTGATTATGTCAAAAAATAGGTAAATGTTCAAGCTGTAAACTGATGTAAACCACTGTAGAAATCAACAGGTCTATGTACTTATAAAAAAAATAGGAAACCTTACATTTGGGATTACCCTCGTACAATTTAATCTGTCAGTGATGTACTGGTTAATGAAAACCTTTCCCAAAAACTGATAAAGTGATTGGAATAGTAAGATAATAACATATGTTGTTAGTGTATTTCAAATGTTCAGGTTATTTGAATGTGCTCAACATTGTAAGTAGAATGCCTATATGAGGAAAGGTAAAGACACCAGAGAAAGTGAAGGAGTATTACAAGATCTGATAAATGGAATGAACAAGTACAGAATATGAATTGAGAGTAAATTGAAGAAAGATTAAAGTAATGAGAAGTAGCAGAAATGAGAACAACCAAAAACGTATCATAATAGTTGATCATGAAGTAGATGAAGTTAAGGAATCCTGCTACATAGACAGCAAAATAACGCGCGATGGACAGAGCGAGGATGAAATAAAAAGCAGACTAGCACTGGCAAAAAGGGCATTCCTTGCAAATCATTACCAAACGTAGATAAAAATCTACTCACCAAGTGGCGACAAAACACACACATAAAAGACTGTTAAGATAGGCAAGTTTTAGGAGCCAGTAGCTCCTGTCGGCAAAAGTTGAAGGAGAAGGAAGAAGGGTGAAGGAAAAGGACTGGAGAGGTCTAGAAAAAGGAGTAGATTTTGGAAAAGTCTCCCTGAACTGCGGGTCAGGGCACAATTACTGTATGGGATGAGAAGGAAAGAGGACAGCATCGTATGTTAGTGAAACATGGACAGTGAGAAAACTGGGAAAGAAGAAAATTGAGGCATTTGAGATTTGGTGCTACAAAAGAACATTGAAAACTAGATTGACTTGATGTGGTAAGGAATGAGGTGGTCTTCCAGAAAATCAATGAGGAAAGCATCACATGGAAAACACTGATAAGAAGAATGCACAGGATGGTAGTACATCTGCTACAACATCATGGAATAACTTCTATGGTACTAGAGGGAGTTTCGGAAGGTGAAAACTGTAGAGGAAGACAGATTGGAATACATCTAGGAAATAATTGAGGATTTAGATTGCACGTGCTACTCTGAGAAATAATTACATAAGTATATAATAAGGAAATGTTGTGCCTTAATCAAACACAATTTATCTTGTTTAAGTACTGAAACAGGTTTCTGACGAGTTTCTCTGTCATCAGTGAGTCCAATTATTCTCTGTTAAATAACATATAAAGAATTTATGCATTATAATACCTAATGTCTTAATAAAAGTACTGACAGAAATATTTACAGGAAAAATATATACAATAGTATTACATATTGGTGTTCACGTAGCACTCTGTTATTTGCAGAAATAATTATTGCCTTCTAGTATATCATCTGCAATTAATAAGAGTTCTTCATTGCTTTGATATATAATTGGCCAAATTTTAGGCCTAATGGGAAACTGTAGATTTTTAAAATTAGTGACCAGTCATTGTTTTTTGTTGTAGACACTGATTTGCTGTTTTATCCTTTGACTAGTGGTTTTTTGTAACTACTAGTTTTCAAAAAATGTGTTAAAGTACGTGCTGATTGTTAATAGGCTTTGTGGAATGGGCAGGGATGGGTGATTGTATGTAAATGTGTGTAGTTGCTTTTTGAATATGACATTTTTTCACTTGTCTACAGTGTGGTTGAGTAGAACTTCTGAACATGAACCATTACAATGTTTGTGTGATGTCCACTTGTTCTGTGGCGTTGTGTGTGTGTGTGTGTGTGTGTGTGTGTGTGTGTGTGTGTGTGTGTGTGTGTGTGTGTTTTGGTCTCCTGATGGTTATTTTAGACCAAATTATTTGCTGGATGTGAATTTCAGGAGACCAGCCGCAATATCCAATTGTGGCATGTGAAAATTTGTAGTGGACCGGGAGTCTTGGATTTGCCACTTATTGTGAGAGGTGGCTATCTTTGCAGGCTTCACGACTCGACTCTAACATCCTAATGTCACAGTCCACGTCCTTATATTGTAGTCTTACGTGTGCCTTCCTTTAGGCCGTATCCTACGTAAGCGATAGCAGCGATCAACAGCACGTGACAGCTTCAGGCAACAGAACAAAGTATCAGGTAGTTATGGAAATATCCTAGGTGAATGACACCGGTGGGGCTGCCTGTCCTCAACGATAACTTGCGACATTTGAATATTGTCGCTGCTGCATGCATGACAGTGACGGTGAGAGTGACAGCAATGAGTCTTCTTGCCAAAGCATTGGAGTGGACATGCCGAATGCTGTGAAATACTTATCTGGTTTTTCGAAACAGTACAATGAGAAAATTTAATTTTTGGTATCTTTGCTTAATAAAGAACTAATTTTTTAAATTTTTTTCCCCATCATAGTTACTGTGCTGTATGAAACTAAATAATGACTGTGTGAAATTTTTGAGAGTGTAGAGGTAAAAAAGCATTTCATAAATTTTTCATATGGTTCATTTTAGGTCACACGTATTTGTGTATAAAATATATCCAACATATTGAAATTGTATTTAAAGTTCTCTCTTAGTTCGGGAGATTTCAGATGGTATGTGTGGCGGAAGGGTCATACACGCTGTGCCAAATTGTTTCCCTGTGCATCATGAATAATATGGTCATGAAAATTGTCATTTTGTAAACAATTAAAGATATTGAACTTTGTAGAGTTCTAGTTTTCTGCTGGCTGTTTAAATGAGGTGTCAAAAAGTTCATCTCTTCAAGGCCTAGATATTTTGTGCATAAAAGATGCACTGGTGTGATATTTAATTGTCAAAAAGACTTCATTCGAATCGCGTACTAAATTTAGGACACTTCGAGTATAGGAGATGCTAGGAAGGTGAATGACGTTTCAGTCAGATCTTACTTTCTGAATAAAACTTAAATAAAAGAATGAAAGAAATCAACCAAATATTTTATGAAATGCTATGTCTAAAGGAAAGAAACAGAATAGAGAAATGTTTTATGTGGCTTTGAATTATGCTTGAAATATTACACAGCAAATGAGGGCATCAGGAATTATTTTTCTCTGTTTCATATCATACTTTTAGACAAAGCATTTCACTAAGTGTTTGACTTTTCTCCAAAAATTTTGTATGCTTTATTTATGCAGACTATTTAGATTAATCAAAACACTTGGCATTAACATCAATTGCCAATAAATTAAATTTCCAGCAATCAAACATCAGTAAAATTTCATGGTTGTTTAATGTGTTTCATTAGGAATAAGAGATATACTGGGATAGATGTGTATACACTGTTTCAGATCGAGTACTTCAGCAAGACCTTAAAGATATAGTATGAGATGCAGTATAAAGAGTGTAATAAAACTTAGTACACAGAACAGGTGATAGGACTGTAGTTGAGTTAGTTACAGTGTAGCCTGTGCTGATCCCGGACCCATGATGATTCACATTACTGGGCAAAGATGCTCTTGTTGCACAGCAGACACCTTGTGGGAAAGTCATTCATTTTTCTATATTTACATTGGTCAATCATTCTTCTGCACATATTGGCTGGTAAAAGTTTTTGGTCACACAAGAATTCAATTAATTAATGAGATAGTCGAATTTATCTCTGCTCGTTGTGTATAACTGAAGAATTTGTCTAGGGATCTTCATAGTTCAATAATTATGAAATTCTTCATGAAGATCTTTCCCTCCATAAATTTCATGGAAAGCACTCCTTATTGCCGTATTTTCCTAAGTAAAGCTGTCAACAGGGGATGTCAAATTGATTTCATATTTTTAGATTTCCAGAAGGCTTTCGACACCGTTCCTCACAAGCAGTCTTATAACCAAACTGCGTGCCTGCAGAGTATCGCCTCAGTTGTGTGGCTGGATTCGTGATTTCCTGTCAGAAAGGTCACAGTTCGTAGTAATAGACGGAAAGTCATAGAGTAAAACAGAAGTAAGATCCAGTGTTCCCCAAGGAAGTTTTATAGGCCCTCTATTGTTCCTGATCTATATCAATGACATAGGAGACAATCTGAGTAGCTGTCTTGGATTGCTTGCAGATGATTCTGTCATTTAGCGTCTTGTAAAGTCATCAGGTGGTCAAAACGACTTGCAAAATGATTTAGATAAGATATCTGTATGGTGCGAAAAGTGGCAATCGACCCTGAATAAGGAAAAATGTGAAGTTATTCACATGTGAGTAGTAAAAGAAATTAGCTAAATTTTGACTATGCGATAAGGCTGTAAATTCAACTAAATACTAAGGGGTTACAACTACAAATAACCTAAATTGGAATGATCACATAGATAATATTGTGGGTAGAGCAAACCAAAGACTGCGATTCATTGACAGAACACTTAGAAGGTGCAACAGGTCTACTAAAGAGACTGCTTACACCACACTTGTCCACCCTATTCTGGAGTGTTGCTGTGCGGTGTGGGATCCACATCAGGTGGGACTGGCAGATGACATTGAAAAAGGCCAGCTGGTTTTGTATTATCGTGAAATAGGGGAGACATGATACATGAATTGGAGTGGCAATCATTAAAACAAAGGAGTTCTTCGTTGCAACGGGATCTTCTTATGAAATTTCAATCACCAGTTTTCTCCTCCGATTGCGAAAACATTCTGTAGGCACCCACCTACATAGGGAGAAATGCCATTACGATAAAATAAGAGTTTGTTCTTTATCTTGATCTCGCTAAGTGGAAAGCAAGAAATGTTGCGAGCTTAAAGGGAGGCGTACATATGACTGAGATATAAGGATGTGGACTGAGACAAACGGAGGTTTGGAGTAAGCTGTGAAGTGTGCACAGATAGCCAAAGTTGTTAAGTCGACTGCTTGCATAATTGGAAAATCCAGGTTCAAGTCACGATCCAGCACAAATTTTAATATGTCGCAATTGGTTAATGCATCTATATCTGTTGCAGCTGATGTCCCAAAAAAACTCGTATTCAGTGAATAATTTGGAATACTGTTTCGTGAAGCTGGTGGTTGTCAAATAATATACAAACAATGTAGGAAAAGATGGATTGCTACTTACCTTAAAGAAGGCCCCTTAAGTTGCAGACAGGCACAGTTAAGACACTTACACAAAGCTTTTGGCCACAGCCTTTATCTGCAAAAAATAAATGGAGAAATAACGCACAGTTTGTACACACAGGCAAGCACACATGACCACCAACTGTGGCAGCTCGGGCCAGAATGTGTTTTATGGCTCCAGCTTCCAGAGTTGGGCGAAAGCTTTGTGTAAGTTTCTTTTAATTGAGCCTGTCTGCAAACTTAAAGTTCTGTTGCATAGTGCTGTGTATTCACTCATTACTTCTTACTTTGGCTTTTTGTACATGGTAAATTTCTTTTCTTGTGAGTTTCTGTGGAGCGATATTGCTGTGTTTCAGAATTTTTAAGTCTGTGTTTATATCTGTTGGTCTGTTTGGTGATCAACAAATGCGGAATGACTGCCGTTACTTTCAAGTGCCCCTCTGTGTTCAGTGTATATGATGATAGAATTTCTACTTTTTGTCCAATGTAAATTGAGTTGGTGTTTTTATATGTTAGTGGTAGATTCCAGTTGTGTTGTTTCTTTGTATTAGTTGCCCTCAGTTTGTGTTGGATAGAGTTGTCTGTTCTGTAGATAATTTTCAAACCTTGTTTTTGGAATATGTTGCTTATTCTGTGAGCTGCTTTGTTTTTGTAGGTGACATTAGTTGTTGTGGATGCTTCTTTTTTAGATGTGTTGTTTTTTCCTATGTGTTTTTGTCCTGTGTGCCAGTGGTTGTGCTCAGGTGCTCATCTGTTTACAGCATTGTGTTGGGTGCATCATTTTTGTTTTAATTTTTTGGTCTAGTTTGTCTGTAATGTTTGTTTTTGTATCTATTTTCAACAACTGTTTACTTATTTTTAGCTCATTGAGGGGTACTCCATTCAGTCTGTGTAGCACCTGTCTGAAACTAGCTTTGTTGTGGGTAAGGAGATGGTTAGATTTTTTTGTTTGGTTGTGCTGGTGTGTGTGTGTGTGTGTGTGTGTGTGTGTGTGTGTGTTTTTTCTGAATATTGAAAATTGCTGTTGCTTATTGTGTCTGTGAATTGTGATGTCTAAGAAACTTAGCTTTTTGTCGTTTTCGGATGGTAAGGTGAATTTTATTTGTGGTGAACTTTGTTTAGGTCATTGTGGAGTTGTATATCTATGTACATCAGTGTATGTTTAACCTCTAACACATTCTTTTTTGTTACTATCCATACTGTGTGCAACGTCTGTAAATTAGCATTTCTTGCCTACTTTTTAATGTACAGATTATGTACTGCCATTTATGTGCTCATCGTATTGCATACTTGGAAATATTGGTACGCAGCTAGTGGTCATTGGAAGAGGTTCACTGCTCAGTTAACTCTTGTTTTGCTTGTGGCTGTGTTTGTTAATGTGAAAAATACCAGTGGCACCATGGTTCATAAACCATGTTAAACTGGGTTTCCCTCCCCTGTAATGTGCTGAATAAGTCAACTCAAATGTCTGAGAAAAGTAGGGTCATTCCACACCCAATTGGACCATGCCCAGTAAAGCATTCAAACCAGCCATGGGTTGGTGTCAACTTCGTTATCAGATAAAGCAAAAGTGCTGAAGCAGCTATTTTGAAAAGGCAATAGTTCTAGGATTACAAAGAAGAGCGGATTGAATGGCCAATGGAAGAGCATCATAGGGACATCGAAAAAGCTGAACCGGCAGATGGCTTGAAGATACACTGGTGGAACTGGAAGTAGTATTTGTATCTGATACAGTGGGAAATATCTTTGCCCTGTATTCAGTGGTTCGCACAGTACTGATGTTTATTAACATTTATTGCAGAAGTATTTTACGGAGGTGTTGATGTACAGCATTAATGAATGTTACGAACTGCTTTACGCAATACACAGCTGTATGTCGGTCTAGGATCAGACGATCTTCGGTTCCCCAATGATTGTGTGATCCTAGACCGAAATCTATCGTATGTAATAAAATCTACGTATACAGCTGTGTGTTGAATAATGCAGTTCTTAATTTAACATTTGTTATTCCATCCTGAGTAACTCACTTCTGTCACTAACATTTTACCAAATATGGTGATGAAATGGTTAAGATACAGGCTTTACATTCCAGTGGAGTGGCGCTTGGGGCATTC
The DNA here is from genome assembly GCF_021461395.2 of Schistocerca americana. NCBI lineage: Eukaryota > Metazoa > Arthropoda > Insecta > Orthoptera > Acrididae > Schistocerca > Schistocerca americana. Next base: position 525,856,119 of record NC_060124.1, read on the forward strand.
CCTAGCCATCAGAGTTTAGGTTGTGTATGGAGTCTTGAATTAAGCTGCGTATCTGGATGATACTTTTGAAACGGATGTGGCTGATTTCCGTATCTGTCCTTCTGGAATTCAAGCTTTTGTTTCATGTCCAGTGGCCACATCAGTGCGACATTTAACCATATCTCCTTTACTCTTGCTATTAGCCTCCAAATTTTAGAATTTTATACAGGGCTGCCTTCAGCAATGCAGCATGTAAAAACTTTATAGAATTGTAAATAATGGCCAACCAGTTGCAGAGTTGAAAAGATTTATTAACCCTTTTTCATAATATTTCAACAAATACAATAAAACCATGGTTTAATGAATGTCTAGTTAACCAAATATTTTTTCGTTAAATAGGGGTTGTCCATAAAAGGGGGTTTTGTCAGAATACACAGGAGGAGTGACTCAGCATTGTAATTAAACCACATTTAGGTGGTGATATACCACAGCCTGCCTTTGTGGAACAATTTAACACAGTGTATTGTGTTAATAGCATTTTCATGTTTTGGAATCGCCAGAGGTTTAACAGTGGCATCAACTTTTCCCTCCATAACTATTTAGTTTACATGCAGTAGCTCATCATCCTTTCTTCTTCTTCTTCTTCTACCTCTGCGGCATTTTTCTCCCTTCGCAGAATAGGATTTCGCAGGAAGTAAATCATAAATGATGCCAGTTCCATCAGCATTCAAAATGTATCTCGGCTCACAGACCTTATTAATCGTGGCAATGTAATGTTCTTCCAGTAGTTTACACTTCCTGTGACCAGGGCCTCACTTTCTCCTCTTATACTTTGAAAAGACAGATTATGTCGTCTTATAAATTGATTAACCATCCTTTCGACGCACTGAAATTTTCAGTGTCAATCTTCAGAGTGATTTCATGCGCTTTCTCTTGCAGTATGTTTTCACTTATAGGAATGCTTTTTCCACATCATTGACTGTAGACATATGAAATTTGTTCCTTTTTGGAGCCACAGAAATCATTAGCTTCGGGATTTAAGAACGCTTCCTTGTTTTTGAATATGAATATGCAACACAAGTAGATGAGGCAAAATTGTATTTCATCGCCGTGTCTGAAAGATTTACGTTAAGATTGTGATCAATATCGCAGACAATTGTCAGCGTTTACTGAATTGTAAGTTTCCTGTGTTTGCAGCCCAGAACTTCACAAAAGTAAAACTGGTAACACTTCAGCGAACATACAATTACACGTTTCTCACTTCATAGACACAGTATGGCAACATAAGATCACGTGACTTGAGCCACATGGAAATTGATTTCATTTCAATACCTGTGCTGATATTGCTACAAGGGAAGTTGAGTTATTGATTGCAATCTAGGTACGTTGAGTGATTTACTCTATTACCATTTTTGCATCACATAACCTGTGTGAAATGGAAAGAAATTAGAAACTCATTTGAACACATTAGGATTTACATGAAAACTATGTCAGTTTGCAAAATGTTTCATGATTTTTCCTTAAAAGTGGATTTTTTCTCAAAGTGGGTTTCGTCAAGAGCGCGGAGAAGTAACATTGTTCTTATGAGAGTTTCGCTGGGATGGTTGGAAATATTCGTTAAAAGCAGGTTCATTAATTTGGAGTTTTACTATGTAAATTTGTATTCTTCTCAAAGGAAGTGGACTTACGGAATCACACATTTACAAAGTGTCGTCGTCCCCCCCCCCCCCCCCCCCCCCAACCCCACCCCCCAACCCCACCCCTCCCGCCCCTTCTCCCCAACTGTTAAATTTAGCAAAGTGTTGATATTATTTCGTGACATTTTTAACATACCATCTAATATAACTTACAGATATGAAGCTGAAGGAAGATATGTACGCAAAGTGAGGGCTCAGCAATTGTGGTATGCTATTATAGAGTCACAAGTGGAAACAGGGACACCTTACATGTTGTACAAGGATGCCTGCAACCGAAAGTCTAATCAACAAAATCTGGGTACAATAAAATCCAGCAACCTGTGTACGGAGATTATTGAGTACACATCACCAACAGAGGTAAATATCGTGGTTTCATAATTATTTCATAGGTCTCATCGTGGAATGATGTTGGAAATTGTTATCTAAATGCACCATGTGTTTTCAGATTGCTGTATGTAACCTTGCATCCATAGCTGTCAATATGTTTGTGAAACCTGATAAGACGTATGATTTTGACAAGCTGAAAGAAGTCTCAAAAATTGCGACAAAAAATTTAAATAAAATAATTGAAGTCAATTTTTATCCTGTACCAGAGGTAAGTTGATTAATTTTTTGTGTTGTGCTCTCTTAATTTCAAATCCTTTTGCTAATATTCCATCAAGTAAGCATATAGTTGTGAAGGGTGTACTTTATGCAGTTCTGTGAAGAAAGGAAACAGATTTCGAATTTGGGGCATGTCTGTATTAAATACAATGAGACAGTGAGTTAAGATAATGGTGCATCTGATAATTCTTGATACTTTCATTTCAGGCAAGGACATCAAACATGCGACATCGTCCTATTGGTATTGGTGTTCAGGGCCTTGCAGATGCTTTTATTCTAATGAGATATCCTTTTGAGAGTGAAGAGGCTCAGAAGTTAAATATCCAGATATTTGAAACTATCTACTATGGAGCTCTAGAAGCAAGCTGTGAACTGGCAGAGACCTTGGGTGCTTATGAGACCTACGAAGGAAGTCCTGTCAGCAAAGGGGTAAGTGTGAGATCATGATAAAACAGCCAGTTATATTTTTTTCTATTTAAAATGTGGTGCCCACTAAAAAGTAGGACTTTAAATGGCTGTTTGTCAACCAAATAAAAATTGGGGTTGGGAGGGGGGGGGGGGGGGGGGGATGACAATAGAATTGCATGTGAGCTCTTTGTAATTTAAGCATGTTCTCACTGCTTAGGTTGCATATAGTGACTGTAGGGTGTATTTTAAAGACGTTGAAATTAAATCAGTATGTGTTAGTTGCATGTACACTCTTTTGACAATGAATAGGGTTATTTTGTAACTAAACAAGGTCACTGAACTTTCAGGAGAAGCAGCCAGATTTATGTTTTCCTTCATTATTTTAGATGAACACTGGCATGAGTTATTTGAAATAGCTGTGGTTGACTCCACACATGGATGTTGAGATATTGAACAGTTATCTTCCTTGTTTTTTACCTTTTTTAGATACTAGTTTTTTAAACTTCACTGTGTGGCTTACAGTGATAGTGAAGGTTTGAAGTCCAAAATGCGTCTGAAGAGATAAATAGGTAAAATTGTAGAAGAAATATTTCAAACTATTTCTTCAGATAGTTCCATTTATTGTTAACCCCCGCCCTCCAATCATGTGCCCAAGTGACCCACACTTACTTTGTATTCTGCCTCAACCTGTCCCTATTACTTCTGTCATGGAAGGAAATAATACCTCTGATAGCTAGGATGTGTCATCACTTTAATTTTGTGTCTCTGTTTGCCTCCTGTAGGTAAGAACGGACCATTGATTCAGTCTCATAATTTTAGTTTTATCAATTGAATTTTCAGTTCGGTAAAATTAATACCCTCCATTGCAAAGTTGCTGAGAATGTGGAATGTTACAAGTAACAACATCGCATACTCAGAAGTCATATTAAAACTATGTATTTTGTCCATCAGAGTATCAGAGCTTGTGTTTGCAGCTGTGAATACTAAAGTTTTGGTAATTGTTTTTTACAGATTTTGCAGTATGATATGTGGGATGTTAAACCTACATCACTTTGGAATTGGGCTGCTCTCAAGGAAAAAATTGCAGCCCATGGTGTCCGCAACTCTCTCTTGTTGGCACCTATGCCAACTGCATCAACTGCCCAAATTCTTGGGAACAATGAGTCGTTTGAGCCGTATACCAGCAATATCTATACACGCCGTGTTTTGTCTGGAGAATTTCAGGTATGACAGACTTTTTTTTGCGTGTACAATTTTTAAAGATCTGTTTGTAAGACGTGGTCCCCCCCCCCCCCCCCCTGCACTTCTTCATTGTTGTAAGATTAGTGTCCTTTCATGACCCTTTCCATGTGTAGAAGTAAGATAAAGTTGCATGGAGCCAGGTCAGGAAAGTAAGTGCGTGGAGCAGTGGAACCATGCCATTTTCAGCCAGAAGCTATCTTAACAGGGATGGATGCATGTGCAGGTGCACTGTCGTAGTGGAAGAGCCAGTCTCCTGTGTGCCACACTGTTTCTTTCTTTCTCTCCCACTGTTACGCAATCTACTTAAAACTGCCAAATAAAAGGTATAATTGGCGGTCTGACCTAGAGGAACAAACTTTGAATCAACTATGCCCATGGCATCAGGAAAGCAAATCAACAATGTTTTTGGTGTTTGATTTGACGTGACATTTTTTGGGACGGGGTGATGATGACATTTTCCATTGCCTTGACTGTTGCTTTGTTTCTGGGCCGCAACCATAGCACCATGACTCATCACCAGTAATGACCTATGACCAAAAAAATCTGGATCAGTTTCAAGCTGTTGCTTCAAAGTATGACATGTTTCAACTTGATGTGGCTTTTGGTTATCAGTCAGAACCCAAGGAACAAATATTCCGTTAAAATTCGCTGAACCGAGCTCCCAAGATAATCCACTAATCTCTAACAGTTCATCAGTTGTCTGTCTGGAACTGTGAGTGCAAGCTCTGCAATTTTTTCAATATTTTCATCGATTCGGGTAGTTGATAGATGTCTTGAACGAGATTTGTCATCAGTTGATATGTCACCATTTTTAAATTGAGCAAACCACTCGTAAACTTGAGTTTTCCCTCTAGTGTCATCTTAGTAAGCTGTTTTCAACATTAAAACAATTTCAGCAATATTTTTACCAAGTAGAAAACAAAATTTCACAGCTGCATGTTGTTGACTTAAACTTGCCATAATAAAAATCGAAACAAGAACCAAACAGTGCTAGCAAAAACAATCACTTCATATGAACGGAACAAGCCAGATTGACATCATAGGTGGCACTGAACTGACAGTGAGTTGTGTTATACACGGCTAGTAGCAGAAATGGCTACTACACAAGCTCCACCCATGGCAATGTAGAGATTGTGGACATCTGTTGCACTCGAATGCTCCTTGGGCCTCGACACCCATCTGCATCAGCTGCGAGGAGCGCTATTCCCCGGTTCACTGGACTGCAGTGTCTTCCAAAGAGAAAAGAAAAGAAAATCCAAGACTACAAGACTCCTGACTAGAAAAACCAAGCATACAAAACACATGACCGGCTCTTATATCAAGATGCCAAGTAAGATAGTGATTTCTCTACATCCTACATGTATGATGATATGCTGCCGCTATGACATCATCCTCTCTTAACGACTCTACCCTTGCCGTCTGTGTCTTGTACTCCAGGTCCTTAGGGCCACTTGACTAGATCCACTCTCCTGGTGATTGGGGGCCTGCCTCCTCTTGCTTCTCCCACACCTGGTCCTCTAGTGGTTGGGGACCCTCATCCTACTGCTTCCCCCACACACCCTTTGGGGCTGTTGACTCTGCACCCATTGTGGTTGTCTGTCCCCAACCCCCGGCCAAAACAGCAATGCTCTCTCCAGCATATCTTACCAGGAAGGGATCCCTTGGGATGCACCCTTCCCAGGAATGGGTCCCTTGGGACGCTCCCTTTCCAGGAATCTAGTGATCTGTGGTTCAGAGTCATTGTGTATTGGCACTATTTTCTCGATTCCAGTGGCAGCAGGTGGCCATGAGGCGTGACCTGCCTCCTTGGTCCTTTCGTGCATTCCAACCTCACCATCCTCCGACCCCCCACCACCACCACCAACTGGCTGAGATACGTTGTCTCTTATGTGTTTCCCCTGAGTTGCATCGCCCTTCAGGAAATGCTGTTCCCACCAATGCGGACCTACCCATCGTGGCTATCAGGGCTATTTTAAGAACAGTGCTGACTAGGAAAGAATGTTGGGTGTTGTTTGCGTGTATGTTCTGGACTCTGTCTACAGTGAACATGTGCCACTCAATATGACACTGGAGGCTGAGGATATTCATGTGGCTCCGAAAGCTTGCCTAATTACAACCCTCTTTTAGGTGTGTGTTCTGCTGCACTTGGTGAGTAGATTTTTTATGTAGCCAATTAAATTATTTTGTCAAAAGTTGTTTTCATTAATATATTAGCCCAAGTGATCATTGTCAGATTGTTTTGGCCCTCCCTTGATGTCACTTGCCTGGGTGTCCACCCCAGTAGGCTCTCAGCAAAGCTGATTGAGATGCCTTTGCCTCTAGCATTGCTATTAGCACCCCACCAGGTGGGGAGTTATCAGTGAGGCTGTCCAGAGTGCAACTGCAGCCACTCTATCGGCAGCTGACTTAGAGGTCCCCTGCTCCTCAGGACCTCTCTGTCAGAAGACTTGTTGGACTTCTGAAATTGCTGTGGCTGTTAGAGATCTCAGAGGGACTCTTCAGTGCCATAAACGATGTCTGTTGATGGAACACCTCGTTGCCTTTAAACGGCCCTGTGCCCAGGTCGTCCGCCACTTCATAAAACAAACAAGAATACTGGGAATGGTATGTTGTTACCATTGGAAATAGTACCAATCCCTCAGGTTTGGGCAAAGATTAGACACCTCTGTGGACACCAGTTCCCCACAGGTGCATCTGGCAGTTTTCACTGAGGTTGATCCACTGCTGAAAATTTTATCTGCCTGGAGTCTATCTGGTCAGCTTTGCCCTTTATAAAAACCTTGTCGCTGTTTCTTGTCGAGAACTTCTTGCTACACTGTACATTCAAGATGGTGCTTCCCACAGTACCCCACATTTAAAAGAGGATGGGGTACCACATGACTCAGTATTGAGGGTGTCCTTTTTACTAGTGGCTTTCAACAGTCTAGCACAGCTGTGGGCTCTGCAGCATCACCCTTCCTGTATGCTGATGATTTTAGCATTTACTGTTGCTCCTGAATTGTGGGTGTTGCTGAAAGCTTACTGCAGGGTGCCATACAAAAAGCGCAGTCCTGGGCTCTCGCCCATGGGTTCTGGTTTTCTGTCACCAAGACATGTGTCATGCACTTCCATCGCCGTCTTACTCCATCCCCAACCAGAACACTAACTCGACTGCCAATTGCTCAGTGTGGTGGGGCCTTACCACTCTTTTGAACTGGTCTTCAGTGCTCTCTTGATGTGCCTTCCTCATCTTCACCAACTTCAGCAAATGTGCTAGTTACAACTTAATACCCTTAATACACTTGTGCCTCAGTAACATCATCTGGGGTGCAGATTGCTCTACACTCTTTCTGCTCCGCAAACTCTGATCCTGTTCCATCTTGATTACTGGAATCTGACACATGGCTTGACATCACCTTCAGTTTGGCAGATGCTGAACCAAATACAACATTGTGTGATCCGATTTGCAACAGGTGTCTGTTAGAACAGCTTTGTGAACATTGTACTTGCAGAGGATGGGGTCCCATCCTACAGATCAGATGCCAACACTACTGTTCATCTGTGTGATGCTTACTCCCTGCTCCAATAAGCATCTGAACTACCGTGTCCTTTTTCATAGTGGTGAGATCCACCTCCCACAACAGAGGCCCAGGGCTGGAATCGTGCTCACAGTTTACATACCGGCTCCTTGCTCTGAATTCAAGCTACCATCATTGTTGCATCTTATTAAGAAACAATTGTGTACACCCCATGGTGTGTACTCTGTTCTCAGATCTGCCTTGATGTATCCTTTGAACTGAAAGACTTGATCCCATTGTCTTTTACCAACTTTTCCTGCCTGTGCTTGATGCATTTCTTAGTTTGGACGTAGTTTACACTGATGGCTCCGCGGTTGACAGACAAGTTGATTTTGCCTTCACACATGCAGGGCACAGTGAACTACATTCCCTGCCAAATGAATGCAGTGTATTCACTCTAGAATTGGTTAGCATAGTTCAAACCCTCAGCCACGTCCATTCTTGCATTGATGAGATGTTCTTAATCAGCAGTGACTCCCTGAGTAGTCTTCAGGCTGTTGACCAGTGCTATCATCGACACCCATTGGTTGCGACTAACCAGTACCTTCTTTGTGACCTCATCGGCAGCTCGAGGGATTGGAAGGGTGTATTGTCACCTGCTCCAACCCAAGTGGCTCACAGCTGCTCTAGTTCAGTGGCCCGATTGGCTTCTGCCCTTCCCATCTTTTTAATTTTTCTTTTACATTTACATCTGTCATTGGTTGAGACTCATCATTGTTCTCTCCGTGAGATTTTATCGAGTCCACTTAGTAAGCTTTCTTGTGGTAATGGAGTGTGTGGAAGCTCCAGTCAGATGCAGAGGCTGCTTCTCCAGTTACATAACGTGTCCCAGGGACCTCCAGCTGCTCTATGGGTGGGGGAACTCTACCACCTTCACTCTTTTACCCCTCTCTCACTTCCGCATGCTTGTGTCTTTTGGCTTTATTGATTCTCGGATGTAATTGAGTTCATTAGGATTTGTCTTTTGTCTCTCTGGAGACCATTCCTGGCTTGACACACAAGGGATTAACAGACTGATGACCTTGTGGTTTGGTCCCCCTTTACATCATCAATCCATCCTTACAGACATCTCTCCATCCATCCAAAATACCTGTGAACAACCTCTGAAATTGTCATCGCAGGTCAGTTCCATCCTGTATGTGTGAGGGAGGAGGAGGGGGGCACTTGCCACGTGTTTTCAGTACTTTTTTTTTTAATACTGCTGATTGTCTTTGACCTTTGAAGTGAAATATTACCACAGTATATAACAGTACCTTAATGATCAATATTATGAGAAGGAAAGTTGCTACTCGCCATATAGCAGAGATGCTGAGTCGCAGATAGGCACACCAAAAAGACACTCACAATTAAAGCTTTCGGCCATTAAGGCCTTCGTCAATAACACACACACACACACACACACACACACACACAAACTGCAGTCTCGGGCAACTGAAACCACACTGCCATACTTTATCAGGATTACAGAACTAAGTGATCCTGGGCTTAAGTCTGTATTCTGTGAAGCTCTCATGTACTGCAACCAAATCCTCTTAATTTGCTGGCATGGAATCAGAGGAGGACAGAGTATGTAACTGATAAATTCCCCTTCACATGATTTATGTCAAAACCTCAGATCAGTGCAGGATTATGATGAACAGCTGCAGACCAAATAAATACCTGACACATTAAATGCAAACAGTGACATGCATGCCACAGTTTCTGCCTGCAGCGATGGCTTTTAGTAGATAAATAGGTCTGAGCCAGTTGGATTGTTTGTGTCAAGGTAATGATGTCGGGGTTGCCACAAGTTCTGAAAATCAGGGAATTTCAGATGTGTCTAGAAAATTCGGAAAACACCAGAGAAATTTTAAAAAAAAAAAAAAAAAAAAAATCTCATTTTGTCTCAGTAGATGAAATGGTTTGTTTAGTGAGATGTCGCGCATCGTCACTGGCTGGATATAGCTTTCTCCCCTTTGTACCACTCACCTCAGCTTGCAGTCAGCATTGCCATCACTTCTTGCTACTAGCCTAGCAGCTGCCACAAGAGGCAGGAAAGTGTGAAGAGTGGTTTGTTTGGATCTGATTCTCGGAGACTGTTGACACAGCGGCCAGAGACAGTAGTCGTGTGTCCACGAGTTGTGTCTGAGTGATTGTGTGAATGTGTATGTGCTCTCGTTTTCTGACAAAGGCTATGGCCAAAAATGTAGTTGTGAGAGTGTGATTCTTTCCTGTGTGCCTGACTGCAGCTCAGCAATCATTATACGGTGATTAACTGCCTATCGTGATTAGTATTGATTCTCAGAGTATTTGTGCAAGTTATCTATTGCATGGATTGATCACTGGGGTCTTATTTCATCAGTATGGTGTCTGTGACCTGTTAATAGCTGGCCGCATGAGTGGACTTCCGGGCCAAAACTGCAGGGCATTTTTGTGGGTATCTCTTAACGGATCAGACCTGCCGATCTGAAGACCATCGTTTCCCACTAATGTGTAGGCACTACCCATCAGATTTAGTCTTACCGATCTGCCTGCAGGCCAGGTCTGTTCGTGTGTGGTGTAATGCGGTGGATATTCGTGGTTTATCAGTGGACTCAGGACTGCAGTGCTCCTCGGCAGGCCAGAGGCCATGGGCGATGGATTTCAAGAATTGCAACTGTCTCACCGCAAGTACATTGTACAGTGCGGCATTTTATAGACGTTTTATTGATTCTAATACGTTTTGGCACTTCGGAAATAGTTTGTGTTAGGAAGTATGGACGATAAGAAGAAGAAAATTGTGTCAGTCACTGGAATTTGTACACTGTGTACTCATGTATTTCAAGATAGAAAAATCACACAATACCTGTAAAATAAGATGTAACACAATGAGTAATAACTGACAGTAACAAACATAGTAGAACCAACATTTTATTGATGATCACCTATAGTGTTAGTTTACACAACATTTCCTGTCTTATACGCTTCTTTCAAGAGTCATGCTTTTTACTGATGTTGTTCATGAAATCAGTGACGGGATTATAAAACTATCTTGAGACTCCAAGGAAATACATATTTTTGTTGCCGAATATGTTTCGCTTTATTGAAATAAAATAATTTCAATGGTCTTAATGAAACATATGTATGATTTGACTTGCTTTCTCCCTCTAAAAACAGTTCAGTACAAAAGATGTTGATGCTGGTACTTACAGAAGGCCTTACATTTTTTGTCTCCTTATGGGCCGGCCGGAGTGGCTGAGTGGCTCTAGGCGCTACAGTCTGGAGCCGTGCGACCGCTACGGTCGCAGCTTCGAATCCTGCCTCGGGCATGGATGTGTGTGATGTCCTTAGGTTAGTTAGGTTTAAGTAGTTCTAAGTTCTAGGGGACTGATGACCTCAGAAGTTAAGTCCCATAGTGCTCAGAGCCATTTGAACCATTTGTCACTTTGTCTTTACTTAACCTTAAGATCTCAAAATTTGTCTGGGAAAAACGCTAAAACTTGAATGAAATTTTCACCATGCAGCCGAGTGTGTGCTGATATGAAATTTACTGGCAGATTAAAACTGTGCGCTGGGCCGAGACTCGAACTCAGGACATTTGCCTTTCGTGGGCAAGTGCTCTGCGGACTGATTTACCCAAGCACGACTCACACCCCACCCTCACAGCTTTAATTCCACCTGTACCTCGTCTCCTGCCTTCAAAATTTCACAGAAGCTCTCCCGAGTTCGAGTCTCGGCCTGGCACACAGTTTTAATCTACCAGGAAGTTTCAATGCTGAGACTTCTCTGAAAATCAGGGAAATACCAGGGAATTCCTCCTGGTGAAACTGGTGGCAACCCTGAATGTTTACAAATCTTTGTAAACAGTATTACCTCTAAGTCGTGCAATCAGTTACTGCTGTGGAGAGAAGGTGGTGGTCATCTCATGCTGTGCTGATATTGATTGATCCAGTATTTGATGGTTGCTACATTCTGTCCACTGGTTCCGCACAAACTCCTTTTTTGTAGCTACATGCACTTTTGGAGATGATTGTTCAGTACAACACGCATTTTCTGTGTAATAAGCCCTGTATCCCATTCCAACTGCCATATTCCGATGTTGTCCTTTACTATTGATGAGACTTACTTTGTTCTAAATTCCACCTCCTTCAACATATGTTCATTAACTAAACAATGGAAAATCCAGGAAGAAATGTAAGAACATTATGAAACGGATAGTTGCTACTCACCATACAGCGGAGATGCTGAGTCACAGATAGGCAACAAGACCTTCGTCAAAAATAAAATACACACACACACACACACACACACACACACACACACACACACACGACCACAGTCTCTGGCAGCTGAAGCCACACTATGAGTAGCAGCTGTAGCAGTGCATGATAGGAGGAGGCGGGGAGGGGGGGGGGGGGAATATAGCAGAGTTGCAGTGGGAATGGTAAAGTGCTGTTGGAGAGCATGCAGGGACGAGATGGAGAGGGGGGAGGGCAGCTAGGTGCAGTCAGGTGGTTAGACGGTGGGTGGGGAAGAGAGGGGGGGAATAGTGGAAAAGGAGAGAAGTAAAAAGTGGTGTTCGTGGAACAGTGTGCTGTGTAGTGCTAGAAAGGGGACAGGGAACGGGCTGATGAGTGAGGACAATGACTAAGGAAGGTTGAGGCCAGGAGCATTATAGGAACATAGGATATATTGCAGGGAGAGTTGCCACATGGGCAGTTCAGAAAAGCTGGTGTTGGTGGGAAGGGTCCATGTGGCACGGGCTGTGAAGCAGTCACTGAAAAGAATAATGTGTTGGGAGGCATGCTCAGCAACAGGGTGGTCCAGTTGTTTCTTGGTCACAGATTGTCCATGGCCATTCATGCAGACAGATAGCTTGCTGGTTGTCATACCCACATAGAATGCAGCACAGTGGTTTCTGCATTATATGTGGGAAAGACACCAACACCAGCTTTTCTGAATTGCACAGGAAGAAACTCTCCCTGCAATACATTCTATGTTCCATAATCATCTTGGCCTCAATCTTCGTTGGTTATTGTCCTCACCAATCAGCCCCTTCCTTGTTCCCATTCCACCACTTCGCAGCACTCTATTCCATGAACACACTTTTTACTTCTCTCCTTTTATCGGAGATAGATTTATCTGTGTAAGATTGTGTGTTTAGCTGATCTGTATTTGCTAACTCTTGTGCGCCGCTTCATTCCTTCAGTGGACGCAAATAAAGTTTTGTTCTGCTAGGCCACAGCGATAACTTCTTGTGCCTTCATGCTATTAACAGACCCGTTATCACTGTCATGTCAGTGTCAACCAAAGTGGTGACCCAATGTGATTTGAAGCCTGGAAAACGCCGGGATGTACAGTTACACTGCATACGACTTCAGGTGTATACGACCCGGGACAACTGGGAAAATCCAGGGGAATTTTTTCATCCGGGAAAAACCTGGGAATTTTTCGGAATTCCAGGAATTTTTCATTGTTTTAGCTTTCAGTTAAAGTTTTGTAATTTTGATTGGTAAGAATTGATTCTCAAGCGAAGAATGTTACTGTATCCTGCTACTGGAGTAAGATACTGCAGCAATTAAATATAAACGAGAGGGGAAAAAATAAAACTTTAGTGGCAAAGGAAATATGCCATTTATGACAACAAAACACCATGCACGCACAAGTGTCTGCAAACAGCAAAAATATATCAAAGGCCTTAGGATGAAGACTGTGTAATACTTCCATGTATCTTAAAGTATAACACAACCAAAAAAAAGATCAATGTTACATGTGAAAGCTCAGCTTCTCTTGTAGCTATACTTTGTATATTAATGTAAACCATTAACTTTTCCTCTGTATGTTCGTGCTACGTAACAATGATCATGCTATTGGATGACTATTAACACGTGTCCTATGCTCTGAATATCTGCTGTCATCGGCTGGCAAGATCACGTGGTATGAGATATGACTGGCTTACAAAAGGACATTGCAATCTCGATTTCAACGCTCCAGAAATTAACGTGCTGTGTTTGGTGCAATTCAAATTTATACTTTCGTAATACGAAAATATGCAGCATTTATGTTGCTGCACATCAAAGGTCTTTCGAAAACTTCTCTCCTCCTCCTGCTTCTTTTCCTCCCTTTCCACGAAGCTCTATGCCAGTGTATAAAATGTAAACCATTCAAAGGATTGATAAGTCTTATAGCTTCAAAGGAAAAATCTACGGAAAACCTACTATCACTTAGCATGAAAAAGTGTATTTTCTCCCGGGAAAAAGTATATTTTTTAAATGGGATGTCTGGGAATTTTTTTTTCCTTGTCCGCATTTACACCCTGGACTTTACAGAATTGTCAAGAGAAATAATTCCAAGTCACGAGACTCTCACTCTGCTGACCCCATTTATGGCTGCACAATCTGGCACTTTGGTTTGTGCAGGTTGAAGCCAGTTTCCTCTGTGATGGTGTTACTTTGGACTCCTCAAAATTTGTACTGGTCGTCAGTCATTTATACCATCTTTACACTGCGGAAGTACAAGATGTTATCACCACACCATCAGCAGTCAACTCAAATAAGAGATTGAATGCGGAGCTGATATGATTAGTTTCTGCATTGGAAGAGGAATGTATATGACAGGTGTTAACTCAAGAAGTAATGGGAGACTGCATACTCTTGCAGTTTTTGTGGCACATGCACGGCAAGGTAGTCATTCGTACTGTGCCTGATAGCCTGCTGCGTACATTGTGGAGTCGTTGTCTGCTGCCACACATACAATCCAACATAGCATTGCAGACCGACAGGCCCTTGGAAGCACTGGCCAACTTGGCTGCCCATATAGTGGGTGCTACAGGCCAGGTTGCCATTAGTATGTGGGTAACAGCATGCAGTGGTGCGCCGGCAGTGTTGAACAACCTAACACAATCCATGCTGTCTGCAGCCTTGACTAATACACTGGCAGCAACACATTTGGGCCTACTGCTGGCAGGAGTCACATATGTTGATCATGATAATCTGGCAGCGAAAATCGGCCGCCTCACCAAATGAGTTGAGGAGCTACTCTCTTGACAAGACAACAGTTCCAACTTGCACTGGTACCGCAGGAGGTCCGGAAGCCGTTCCTCAACTACCTCTTCCACTACAGGACAAGAACAAACCTCCTTCTGTTGGTACCATAAGAAATTTGGAAACCGGACATATAAGTGTACATCTCCTTGCACGCACACCAACACCAATGGTCATCGCACGTCAGATGCTGTCACCGGTTGCAAAACATCATTCCAATGCCTCTGTCAGTGACATGAAGACAGGCTACAAATATCTAGTGGATACTGGCTCAGATTTGTGTATTCTTCCCGGAGACTGGTACATTGTTGTAGAACCACAACATTATTCTACCTGTCTGGTGCCAATAATTCGTCCATCAAAATCTATGGCACCCAGTGCATGAAACTGGACCTGGGACTACACCAAGCATTCATGTGGGACTGCATCACAGGCGTCACCAAGCTTGTCAACGATGTCGATCTGTTGGCGCACAACAACATGCTGCCCGATGTCAGGAATGCACTGTTGGTTGATGGCATCAACGGGCTGTCGATTTCTAGGTTTCACAGCTGAGTGCTCTGTTTCTCATACAGGCAGGTGCTGGGGAGAAAGCCCGCCTACTCAAACGGTTTCCGGCCATGACGCGGCCCCCGGGAGGACCCAGAGAAGTATGTCATGACACCTTACATTACATCAAGACCACAGGCGACCCTCAAGTCTCTTGCCACTTTCAGCATCTAGCGCCTGACTGGTTAACTATTGCAAAAGCAGAATTTGATGTTATACTCAGAGTAGGGATCATATGTAGCAGTCCCTTGGTCGTCTCGCCTACATCTCATGCCTAAGAAAAGTGGCGCCTGGCACTCATGGTGATTATCGTGCTCTCAATGCCCGGACAGTATCAGATCGATACCCTGTGCCTATACTGCGCAGCTACAATTATGTACTACAAGACGTGACGATTTTTACTTTTTTGGACTGCGTTGAGGCATATACACTGATACCAGTTGCAGAGGAAGACATTACGAAAACGGCAGTTGTCACCCCTTTCGGGCTTATTTGAAAGAAAGTCATGACATTCAGCTTGAGGATCGCTGTACAATCTTGGCAGCATTTTGACTCAGTACTGCAAGGACTGACATGCTGTTTCTCATATGTAGATGACGATTTAATTTTTTCCTGGATCACAGAACAACACAAACATCATCTGCTACAAGTTTTAGAGCAGCTCAGGAAATAAGGGGTAGTGTTAAATACAGCCAAATGTGTGTTTGGCCAGTCGCAGATTGATTTTTTAGGACACACTTCCCCTCCCAGAACAAGTGGAAGCTGTATTACAGATCACACAACAGCACACAGCTCATGATCTACATCAGTTTCTTGGTATGCTCAATTTCTGCTGTCTGTATGTGCCATACTCTGCTGAAGTACAAGAACCACTCACTGCAGCACTGGCTGGTCCGAAAAACGGGGGAACTTCATTGATTCAGTGGACTGAAGACATGAATTCTGCCTTTGAAGCATGTACTAGACTCACTGCTTGCACTAGAATTAGACTTGAGCCAGGCAGTGATTGGATCTGCGCTGCAACAATTAAACGAAGTCGCGTGGCAACCTTTGGCATTTTACTCTCAGGATGTCGGCATCTTAACATTTGTGAAGTGCGTGTGAGCGTGAACTCCTTGCAATATAGGAGGCAATACTTATGACCTCAACTGGAAGTGAGAGAATTCACTATTTTCACTGATCATAAGCCGTTGATGTATGCATTCAGACAGAACAGCAACAACTGTTCACCATGCTGGCACAAGCAACTAATGTTTATTGCACAGTTTATTACAGACATCAGACATGTGTCCGGAATCGACAAGGTGGTAGCGGATTGCCTGTCTGATGCTGCTGCCAAAGGAAAAGCAAGATCATTCTTGTCGGCAGGGTTTCATAAACCAGCTTTGGGCAAAGTACCCAATTGAAGTCATCCTGGTGTCAGGGCAACAGTTCACGCCCTCTCGCACCAATTTGCTTCACCCAGTGTGCAAAAAGACTGCCGGTAATAGGCACGTACCTGCATACACTGGCAACAAAGCAAGATTCGTCGTCACGTTCATGCACTGATTGGAAACTTTCCAGTGACCTATGTGAGATTTGCACACATCCACATTGACATCTTAGGCTTACTGCCTCGTTCCAACGAACAGAGATACATTCTAACAATGATTGATCGCCTCGTACGCTGGCCTGAGAAAACTCCAATAGACAACATAACAGCAGAAAAAATAGCTTTCGTGTTTACCTCAAGCAGAATTTCTTGCTTTGGCTGCCCACTACATGTGACAACGGATTGCGGCCACCAGTTCAAGTGGGAACTAGTCTCTCAATTAGCCAAGTTCTGCAACGCAGTGCACCACAGGACTGCTAGTAACCATCCAGCCAGTAATGGTTTAGTTGAGTGCTGGCATTGCACACTCAAGGGGGACATAATGTGCCATGGATCAGACTGGACTACTGTGTTACCGATTGTTCTTCTGGGGCTCTGCATGGTGTAGAAACCTGACTTACACTTCACTGGTGAAACTAGTGTGCAGCGAAACGCTGCACCACCTGGAGAATTCATTGAAGCACCGCTGCCACAGACATTTGGTCAGGATCATGACGACTCTGTAGTTAAGCTCATGGAACATGTCACTCGACTTCGCCCTCTCCAAGTTTCAAGACATAGCATTCCTGCTACTGACTTTCATCGAGACTTAGTGTCCTGCAATAGCGTCATGCACCAAACAGGTGGCGCCAGACCTGCACAAGTGCCTTACACTGGCCCAAGGAGAAGAAACCTTTGAAATACTGCTAAATGGAAAACTGTATACAGTGCCAATTGATAGTGAAACCAGCTTATGTTCCGCGAAACCAGCTTACGTTCTGCATGAGGATCCTGCTTACAACTGTCCACAGCCACAACTTCCTGCTCAAGCACCGGTGTCGCTTACCTCTGTCGCAGAACTGCCTCCAACTGCTGCAGAACCACCTCCCGATTGTCACAGAACCACCTCCTACCACCATCACCTCGCACAACGAGATCGGGACAGCGTGTGTGCTTCCCTGCGCATTACCTGGATGGTGCTCTGCTTGTCAGTTGGCTTTTCGTGATAACCACCAGGGGCACTGCAACCAGCATGGAATATTTTACAGCCACCACGGAGCGTAGATATTGTTTTGAGTAACAATAGTTCTGTTGTTATTTCCTACTCTTATTATTCTCTTGTAGTTACATCAACTAAAAAAAAACATTTTTTGGAGTACATTTATCAACGTGAGATTGAGTATTTATCTTATCTGTATTTGCTAATTCCAGTGCACCTCCTCATTCTTTCAGCATATGCAAATAAAGTTTTGTTCTGCAAGGCCACAATGATAATTTCTTACACCTTCAGGCTATTAACTAACCGGTCATTATTGGCGCATCAGTAACAGCCAAAATTCAAACATTAACAGGTGACAATGTGATTGCCATATAATTCTATATTTAAAAAGTGTGCCATTTGTTTACGTAATCTTAAAGTAGTCAGGCATGTTCTCTGGAAAAACATACAGTGTAGATTTGTACCAAAAAGCAAAAGTATAGTAGTTACATAATGAATGAACCCTGCATCTTATGAATTAAGAAGATATTTTCCGTTGATGCTTTGAAAGCTTCAGGGCTTCTTTTCACACTGTAAATCTGAACAGAAAAACTTACTCAATTTCAAAAAATTACACAAGCAAACTGTTGTGGACTAAATATCAACTGCTGTCAAAAATAATTGACCGCTAGATACATGTCAGTTCAGTTACTAATACTTGTAATGTTTAAGTTGTTGAAGTAATACACTGTCAACCTTTTATGCTGATATGTAAAAGGTGAATTACCAAGCATTTTATGAAAATTACACGGTGGTAACAGAAATCATGTTACACTTCTAAAATCTATTTCTTGCACAACTGATCTTGTAAAGTTATGCAGCTTTCCTTAATCCATTTTAATTTCATTTCAATTATTGTATGTTGCAGGTTGTAAATCAACACCTCTTGAGGGACTTGACTGAGTGTGGTCTGTGGAACGATGATATGAAGAATGAAATAATAGCAAGTGGTGGATCAATACAGGCAAGTATCTAAGATTGCACTCTACAGTAAACCAAAATTTGGACTTCCTTAATTAAATGTTGTTTGTTTGCAGAACATTGCTGGCATTCCTGATGATCTGAAGGCGCTGTACAAAACTGTGTGGGAGATACCTCAAAAAACTATTATCAAGATGGCAGCTGATAGAGGAGCTTTCATTGATCAGAGCCAGTCTCTCAACATACATATTGCTGAACCAAATTATGGAAAGCTAACATCAATGCATTTCTATGCATGGCGAATGGTAATTACATTATAGTTCCTCCATAGCATTACTTGCTTTGTCAGCACAATAATTCACTAGTTCCTTTCCAGAATATTGTGACACAAGTTATTTAAAAAAAAAATAGTTTTTGCAACCAACTGTAAGAGAAAGAGGACAAGGAAAAGCTAATGTCGAAAATCAGTTTACTGTTAATTGGTGTAGAATTTTTGTTTTTACAAAATAAAAAAGTGTACTTGATGTTACAAGAATTATGATTTGTCAAGTAAACGCATTCAGCTGTATTATCATAGATCTGTTACTATGGTTAGTGTAAAGTATATCAACAAGCTGTAAAAGTATTTTATGCTTAGACGATTTGCCTTGCTGGCCTGTACCTAAGGTGCAACCCACAAGGCTTTGTACGTGCCAGAGTGAGGAAAGTTACACCCTTTTAATCAGGCAGAAAGATTAAACGATTTAAAAAAGGAATGGGTAGGTTCAAGTTCAATGGAAATTAGTGTAGTGTAGTGACAGGAAGAAAAGACTTCTAGTCAGATGAGTACAGGATTATAAATACAAAATCAAATAGGTGTAATGGAGGTGTAGGTCTGATAATGAATAAGAAAATAAGAATGCAGATAAATTAATATGAACACTTTAATGAATGCATTACTGTAGCAAATCAACAGTAACCCTTAGTATAAGAATCATGAAAAAGGGTTGTACAGTTGGAAGAGACCTGGAATTGAGAGAGATGTGAAGACACGAAGTTTATGTAACGGTAAGACAGATTTCAAAATCAAACTTAAAACTGTAATACATTTCCAGTTGCAAGTATATACTCTGACCCTGATTTATTGGTTATGAACTGATATTTAAAACTGAATAAACTGCAAAAAAAAGTTGGAAATTAAGGAGATGTGGTTTTTCACGTATTTGGAGGGAAGAGTAGGTGACGATTGATGGACACAGAAAAGGAATACAATAGAAGACTATTGGGCAGCTTTGACATATTAAATGGTTAAGGCAGCAGATGATCAAGTTGGTAAAAAGGTAATGCCTAGAAGCAGCCTTGGATTGCACTGGAGATAGTAAATTTAATTGATGAAAATAGAAAGTAAGAAAATGGTGCAAAAGGGAATAAAGACATCTAAGGAATGAGAGAAAGGTGAAAAATTGGTTAAGCAGGAATGGCTAGAGGACAGATGTGACATTGTGGAAGCATGCATTACTAGAGTAAACATGGAAGCTGCCTACAGGAAAAAAGTAGACCTTTTGAGGAAAGAGAAATCTCTGAATGAATATCAAGAGTTCAGATAGCAAGCTAGTACTAGGCAAAGAAGGGAAAGCAGAAAGATGGGAGGAATTTATTTAAAGGCTATACAAGAGAAATGAATTTGAAGACAAATTTATAGGAAGGGTAGTAGTAGTATATGAAAATAGAGGGTCACATTAAAACCTTTACAAGAATTTCATTGAGCACTGTGAGGCCTAAATCTAAACAAGACCCACGTTGCCTACAACACATCCTCAGAATCATTAAGTCTTGGGAGAGCCAATCCTGACAAAGCCATTCCACATGGTGCAAGATGTGAGACAGACGAAAAACCCTTAGATGTCAAGAAGACTCTTAATAATTCCCAATCCAAAGAAGGCAGGTGCTGACAGGTGTGAATATTACCAAACCATTAGCCTAATAAATCATGGGTGCAAAATACTGACACAGTTTATTGACCAAAGAATAGAAAGACCTCTAGAAGCAGACCTCGCAGATCAGTAGGACTTCAAAGAAATCAAGTAACATGTGAGGCAATACTGACCCTACATTTGTGGCATATGCAGATTGAGAGAGAGCTTTTGGCAAAGTTTATTGGTAGACACTCTTCGAAATTCTGAAGGTAGCGGGGGTAAAATGAGGGAACTGTTACCTGCAAGTTGTACAGAACCTGAACCAGAGCCTGGACATTAAAGGGAAGCAGTAGTTGAAAGGGGAATGAAACAGGTTTTTGGCCTAGACCTGGTGTTATTCAAACTGTACATTTAGGAAGCAGCAAAGGAAATCAAAGAGAAATTTGGAAAGGAAATTAAAGTTCAGGGGTAGGAAATAAACAATGTGGTTTGCTGACAACATTGTAATTTTGTCAGAAGGCAAAGGATTTGGATGTTGAACAGAATGGAATGAGTCTTGAAAATAGGTAATAAGATCAGCAATAAAAGTAAAAGTAATGGAATGTAGTCATTAAATCAACTGAGGGAATTAGGTTAGGATATTAGGCACTCATAGTAGTAGATGGGTTTTGCTATTTGGAAAGCAAAATGGTTGACAGTGGCTGGATAGGACATAAAATACAGCCTGCCAATAGCTTGGAAAATATGTGTGACTTTGTCACACATATGACACACACACACACACACACACACACACACACACACACTGAAATAAGTTGCTTGCTTCAGACTGTATGTGCAGGCTAATCTCAGGAACTGATGTAGGGATTTTATCTGATAGACTAATAGGCACACTCACTTGCAAGGAAGGCTTTTGTGTATAAGTTGTGAGAACAATGCCATTGCCACTTAACGAACAGTTGCTATAACTTGAGAGAGCAGAGGACACAGGAAGTGCAATCTGATTTGCATCCGGTGTGGTGATCTAGTGATAGGGCGTGTGGCTGGTATCTGAAAGGGTGTGGGACCGAATCCTGACTTGGTCACTTGCTTTCACTCTACCGTTTAACCTTTTCACTGACTGAGTTAATGTGTGGTTGCTGTTATCCCCGGGTGCCCTGGATATGTTTACTCACACCTTTGATTCTTTTGTCAGGTGCTCTAGACATGTGTACATCCACTTCCTTGCTGCCACCTTTATGCTCCCAGTAGATTAATGTGGTCAGCCGCTTGAGTCTGTACTCTCCAGGCGCATTAATGCACGAGGCACTTAGCGACCAGATAGTGTTCGCGTAGTTGCATTTCTGCCCTGAGTACTCGGCTACTTTCCATTGTTCGTCCTGTGTACATTTGCTCATGTGATCTTATTTGTGTTGGTGTTTTCATCTTCTTGGTTTTTGATTGAGAAAATGGCACACTGTCGTGGTGGTGCAGAGGAAGCAGAACAAAAAAAAAATGAAGCAGAGTATCTGACACCTCCATATAAGAATTGTTGTGTTCAGCAAGTATGGTGTGGAAACTATCTTCAGACCCGCCAGGAACATAAAAGATCGGCAAAAGACGTATGACATCCTTTGATTGCACTTGGTTGATATAACATTCTTTGTAGTTGTGGACTGATTTATATTGGTACAACAGAAAGCAGCGTTAGCACCCGTCACGTTGAACACAAGAGGAATTGCTGCCTGGGATATGTGCATTAATTGGCCGTACTGGAACACGTTTACCAGGAGGGTGATATTGAAATAAAATTCACCAAGACAAGCATCATATTGAAACATCGCATTATCATGCTCATATGTATAAAGAGGCTTTTGAGATTTATAAACTCCATAATAAATTTAACAGAAAGGAGAAAGGTATTAAATAAGATAAAATTTGGATGTCAACATTGCAGCATAAGAATGTTGGCATTACGAGCAATAATCAACACTACTTACATGTTCCGCACTCCCTCGAGTTCTGATTGTAGTTCACCATTTTGCCTTGAAGATGTCTCTTGCAGTCAGAGAGGAAATGTTCGGAGAAACTTTTATGCATCTAGTATGGCCTAATAGTCCAGAAGTTTTAAGTGATTAAGTTACTTAGCAAATACACATTGTAACATAACGACAAACAGATTCCGATTGTAGCTGAGTGTCCTACATAGATGATCATAAATATTAATGTGTGTAATCCCAGAGTATTCCTTTTTGACGAGATATTAAATGCTGTTCAGACAAATACAACTTTCCATTGAAAAAAATTATAGTTGCATCCACATCTCAATCAGTGAAAAAGTTTAAAGTATTAGTCAGACGGCAATATAATATACGCGTTTCTTTGTGTGCTGTCATTTGCCAAATACTCGTTTAAATATCTTGAATCGTTTATGAAGTTCTGCAAAATTTTATCTGTGTTTCGTATGCATCAGTCAGTGCCCTAAAACGAACCACCTCTGCAAAACAAGTAAAATTTCATTCAATGTTTTCTTAACTGGATGCAGCACAGTAACTAAAATGAATAATGAAAGGAAACTCAGTCTTCTATTGAGCAAAGAAATCATACTGCAAGGTGTGAAAGAAAAAATTTTCCCACCAGATAGTTATCTTAAAATCAAGTGATAAGTATTTCATTAGCATGTCCACTCAGTCACATCACTGACAGTTCGTGGACAATATCAACAAATGTGGAGCAAAAAAGTTATTACTGTGGTTCCCAACAACGGCTATACTAATTATTACAGCTACACTAATTATTACAGCTATTAATATATGTAAGATAGGAAGTTTATGGAGAGTAACTATGGAAGAACACTTAAGTTACAGAGATGAATCCAAAGTGAAACTTCACTTTCATCAAAGGCTTCTAACTTACTTATAAAACCTCCAGAAAAGATATAATTCCTAGATGTGAAACACTATTGACATGCGTATGTGTTTTGAAAGTGAAAAACTTATGTTGTTAGAGTAACTGTACTTACATTCCACCAACAGGGACATAATGTAAGGATCAGAAATGACCTCTGTATACTCGCTTTAACCTCGTCAGCGGGTCTTGTGACATCTCTGAACACGCCATCTTCATGTGCACATAAGACTTGACTCATGAGTCTCCGCTGCAGGCCACTCGTCGCCTGTCTTTTGTCAGGTGCAAGTGGAAATTAGAGCAAGTACACGAGTTTGCAGACTTGCAGCATTCCTGCTACATACACAACAGTTTTGAAGGAAATTCCCACCATGAAACTGTAAATATCTATTAATTTATTTCACGCAGTCATGTTTTCGGCTGTATAGCCATTCTCAAGTGCAAGCTGAAATGTCACAAAATATCCGACCTGCCTAAATGACAGAAGCAAGTTATATACTGACGTAATGGACATAACGACTGATTGGTTAGCAGTAAATAATATTCTGTTCACACATAAAACAGTTTTTGAAGACTGCTATAAAGTTATTTTAATATTTAATATCTATTTAGAGAATATCTAAGGATTACGTTGACACATAGACACGTTTGGTGTTACAGAGTCTGTAATGTCAGAACGAGAAAATATGAAATAAATTACAGAAATGAATGATAAGCCAGGCACCTTGTTTTAGTCGACAAACGCAAGTTACCATGACCAAACTGAGTACAGTATTATTAGTGCACTTTTTTGTCACAGTGATATAACAGTGAGAAAAATATATCTAAAAACAAAGATGATGTGACTTACCAAACGAAAGCGCTGGCACGTCGATAGACACACAAACAAACACAAACATACACACAAAATTCAAGCTTTCGCAACAAACTGTTGCCTCATCAGGAAAGAGGGGAAGGAGAGGGAAAGACGAAAGGATGTGGGTTTTAAGGGAGAGGGTAAGGAGTCATTCCAATCCCGGGAGCGGAAAGACTTACCTTAGGGGAAAAAATGGACGGGTATACACTCGCGCACACACACACATATCCATCCACACATATACAGACACAAGCAGACATATTTAAAGGCATATAACAGTGACATTGCTAGGTGTCCAGTTTTTGTTTGATGCAGCAGATATGTTTTCTCATGATTGAGGGGGAATAAACAAGAATGAAACCATTTTGTTTACATTGCATGAAATTTGTATTTTTCATGTGAAGTGTGGACTGCTGTTTGAAACTTTCTCCAAGTGTCGCTCCTCCATTTGAATTGTATACCTTCATCAACTAATTTTTGTCTTACTACACACTACACAGACACTCAAAACACAGCTTGTTAGTTCTACTTTAAAGTAGCAGTATCATCAACTCATCTTCTATGCTCTG
This sequence comes from Schistocerca americana, assembly GCF_021461395.2. NCBI lineage: Eukaryota > Metazoa > Arthropoda > Insecta > Orthoptera > Acrididae > Schistocerca > Schistocerca americana. The sequence continues at coordinate 525,880,891 of NC_060124.1, forward strand.
CTTACATTATGTAAGTTATATTAAACTGATGGTATTCAGTTAATTAACATTGTTCTCTGAAATGTAGTCATAACTCGACTCCCTGGCCCACAAACAGAATACTGTACAGCAGTTCGAAGCATTGTATTTATTTTGATTTAATGATATAACAAAGAATAAGAGTATTAATGGAAGTAGACACCTTTGACGTATAGGGACAGTAGATTCATTGGCCTACAGAGAAACAAGATAACGTACTTGTCTTATGAAGAAAGAAAAGTTACAAGAAGTAACCGTCCATGTAGATACATGTGGGAGCTATTGCTTGTGTCCCATAAGGAGATAAAGTTATCGAAAGCAAAACATTACAGTAATTCTTACATCTGTTTTTATTGTTCTTATAATGGTTAAATTTCTTCTTTTTGTATCTGTTCATTTAGGGGCTGAAGACGGGAATGTACTATCTTCGTACTAAGCCTGCGGCTCAAGCAATCCAGTTCACAGTCGACAAGAGTAAATTATCACGCAATGTTAGCACCTCAACAAATGGCCATTCCACCCCAAAGGTGCAGAACAACAGCGATGAAGCATACAATATGAGTGCAATGGTTTGTTCACTAGCCAACAAAGATGAATGTTTAATGTGTGGTTCATAGAGTATTTACATACAATGCTTAAAAGTGTATCAATGTGTATAACATACAACATTGCAATTGTTCTGAGCCATATTGGCTAAGGAGAAACATATTTTTGTGCTGTTTCGTTTAATCAGAACTAGTCACATAGACGTTTATTACATCCTGTATATCTTTTTTGAATGCTGCTTACATCCATTAACTATTACATATTTTTGATAGATCTGAAGCTTTTCTTTTTTATGAATATATATGTTTTGTGGGAGGCATTTTAGTCCTTCATTTTATATTTTTCTTGTAGTGCATGTGATACAGGATTCCATCCTTGTGGCTAACTATGGTTAAATGAAATATGCCAGGAAAACAGTTATGTCAGATATTTTTCAAGAAATGTAATACATCACATGAACGCAACTTAATGTTCTGTTACAAACACGAATACTTCGGGTTTGATTTTGAAGTGTGCAATATTTGATGATGTTGCAGATAACTGAAACTATCAGATCATCTTTTTCATGTACAGTGCAATCCATAGTGTATCATGTCTATCTTTACTAGTTTTTTTCCCCAAATAATTCTGTAATTTCAGTTAATCAGATAAACTACTGGTAGTATGAAAGTTCAATATATTGTTTGGAGTAGGGAAGAAGTGCAGCAGTTCCCTGTAAATCTCTGTCTGTTTACAATTTATTTCTGTATTTAAGTTTTTGGTTACCTTGTATTTAACTGGTTTAATAGAAAGCAATTGCTTTTACATTTTAAATGAAATCTCAGTTTTATATGAAATCTCAGTTTCTTTTATGTATATTTCGATTGTGTTGTGTGCATTATATTTAGAAATGAAACTGGTATTAAACGAAGAAGGGTGGTAATCAGATTTTCAAAGTCTTTTAATGCAATGGGTGAGTGATGTTGATATTTATTATTAAAAAAGGAGTCTCATTTGTAAAAGTAAAAGGGTATCTTACAGCACTGACTCTACCAAAGTCAGATTATGCAATAGAAAAAATGATAGTGCCCTTATTGAGAAACGTAATATTTGTGTATGTGCATACATCTGAACATAAAATGGGTTTCACACACACAACGCCTTATTACTGTATATTAATAACTCACATTCATTTTGTGAAAAAAATTTTGTGGTTCATTATGTAGATAACTCGTATTGTGCACTGGGCTGACAGCTGTTGAAATTGTTTCTTTGCGTGTACTGCCATTTCTCAGCTTATTTTCACTTCCAGGTCGGAGTGTTATCACAACAATCTGTTCCTAATTAAATAGAATGGAAGTGGTACTAATAGAATATTTATAAGTACTTTAGTGATTCATGAAGGTGGTGGCATTTTATGTTTGGCTTAGGAGTAATTTATTGCTGATCTGTCATTTTAGTCAGTGATGAGGTGTACAAAATACATACTGAAAGGATCTGAGCACTCTTTGAAGTGAAATGTATATTTTTTATATTTTTATAATTAAGAAGTGTTAACTTACGTGTTTCTTCCTGCTGTGTGCACTGTTATCTTGATGGTATAGATATTAAAGTAGGAATTTTACATGCACCATTGTTACTGTTGCTGGACATCTGTTAACATCTGAGTGTTATAAATGATTTCTACTGAGGTCACTATGTTTTTGCACTACATTTGTATGTGAAGGATATGTACATTGTCTGCTATATCATAAGTAAACGGATTGTTTACAAATAAATTTCTTCGATGTTTCCTAATTTTAATGCTCCCTAAAACTCCCATTAACTGAGGACAGTATTCAATAAATAGAATCAATTCTCAGGCACATTTTAGTTTCTGTTGTGGCATAGAAATTTATCTGGTGGTAAAGTTGTAGGAGCAAATGGGTTAAGGACCTCTTCGATTGAAGAAGTGCATAACCAAAATGCAATAATTGTTCACATTTCTGAGCTCTTGTCTGAATGTATGGCTCCAGTGCATGATCTGTAAGTACTGATTTACCTATGTTGTCTAGACAACAGTTACTCATGCATTCCTTAAGGTAAGTGTTAGTTCTTCATTTTGCAATTCCTATGACACCTGATTACAACTGCAAAGGAGTTTTATATACTCCTGCTATGGCAAGTGGCAGGCTTAGGTCCTTTGCAGTATTCAAATATTAATACTGCTTTAATGTTGGTTTAAACAGTGTCTTAATACCTTGTTTTCTGAGTGCTCTGCCAGTGACAATTTTTATAAGTGGAAGGAACACAAGCAACTGTGATAGGAATAATATGGATTAGTCAGCAGCAGTTGATGCACTGGACTAGGGAACCAGTAAATTAGTTACTCTGATATTGTGGTTTTATTAAGATCTAATCATATCTGTGTTAAGATGTACAGGGAGGCCAAAGGAATTCAAAAGCAGAAAATCGACTTTAACACCAATAAAGGATTGAAATTAGACAAGTTATGGGTCTATGTACCTACTATAACGTCCATAACATACGTCAGCACAATGCTACGATCTTAGGTAGTGGTCTGATTATGCCGCAAACCGATTGTGGCATAGTTATGTATATAAACACTTTGTCTCACTGAGTTCGTTTGAGACTGTAACTGCTTTCTGGCTCATTAAAGCCTCTGATGCTATCTCTAGCATTGGAAGATGAAACAGGTAGGGAATTATGTCTTGGACCATGGGCCATAAAACAAAATTCACCTATAAAATTTTATCCTCACTCGCCCAGTGGACAGTAGTTCTACAACTGGTATATGACTGATGAGGCACAGAGGTCGTGTACGTGTTTCTTGACCTCACTCTGATTACCCTTAATGAACTGCAGTAAATTCTAAAAATACTAGGTCCATCACATTCCCTTGTGACAACCTTCAAAGAATTTCGCATCCTACATGATCACTGCATTTCTACGGTTTTTCAACCAAAAATAGCCAATGGTAACAACCCGTACTGTCCTACAGCTTCAAGCCCCCAACCACTCTGAACAGTGATTTTGGGCATACAGGTTCCAACCAATTTAAGCTTTGGTTGTAGCCCAGCATCTATCAGCCCAAACCTTCATTCATATAGCAATGATCCGAGCCAATTGCTGGAGGATCTCTATTCCTTTCTGACTTCTTTTGTATCTCAAATCTTGCATTCTTACTATAGATGTAACTACTATCTACCTCAGTCTCTCACATTCAGGTGGCTTTGAACCTTCAAAATCCTCTCCCAATATCCACTGAAAACACTTTCACAATCGTCTTCCTTTTCGCACTAGCGAACGTCGTCACTCATTACTTCTTAACCTTTGATGGTCAACAGACAAACAGAGGTACAGCTATTGAAACTAGGATGTCCTCATCCCTTGCGCCACTTTCGTTAAGCTATGAGAAAGAGAAGGCATTCCTTAATTCACAGAAACTGCAACTCTTGGTTTGATACAGCTTCATTGATGTTGTCTTGGTGGTCTGGGCTCCTCTTCTAACAGTCCAGTGCCTTTGCCCAGCTACATTTAACCAGGTCTGTCTTCATCTACATACAAACTCAAACTTAGCAGACCACTGTGAGGTGCATGGCAGAGGTTACTTAGCATTGTACCACCTGTTTTTGTGGTCCTTATGAGACTGATATGTACGGATTAATTACTACATTCCAAACTTAAGCCTGGCTCTAGAAATTTTGTAATTAGGTATTTGTTAGATAATTGGAGTTTATCTTAAGATGTGTGACGATGTTTTTCAGCATTTCTGTGACTCCTTTGTGTTAAACCCGTGACCATTTGCACTGCCCTTCTTCGTACACATTCAGTATTCCTGGAAGTTGAATGTGGTGTGAATACCACACACTTGAGCAACATTCTGAGATGGGACATGCAGGTGTTTTGTAAGCAGCCTTCTTTGTAGACTGTGTTTTCTCATTATCCTGTATGATAATTCCTGCCGTATGTGCTAAACATTCAGAGGGGGCTTCGTGTAATAGAGCCGATACTGATGTGTATGGATTGGTAATTACTGACTTGATATCTCCCTCTAATACTTGGTTCAAGAATCATAAAAGAAGGCTGTATACATGGAAGAAGCCTGGAGATACTGACAGGTTTCAGATAGATTATATAATGGTAAGACAGAGATTTAGGAACCAGGTTTTAAATTGTAAGACATTTACAGGGGCAGATGTGGACTCTGACCACAATCTATTGGTTATGACCTGTAGATTAAAACTGAAGAAACTGCGAAAAGGTGGGAATTTAAGGAGATGGGACCTGGATAAACTAAAAGAACCAGAGGTTGTACAGAGTTTCAGGGAGAGCATAAGGGAGCAATTAACAGGAATGGGGGAAAGAAATACAGTAGAAGAAGAATGGGTAGCTTTGAGGGATGAAGTAGTGAAGGCAGCAAAGGATCAAATAGGTAAAAAGACAAGGGCTAGTAGAAATCCTCGGGTAACAGAAGAAATACTGAATTTAATTGATGAAAGGAGAAAATATAAAAATGCAGTAAATGAAGCAGGCAAAAAGGAATACAGACGTCTCAAAAATGAGATCGACAGGAAGTGTAAAATGGCTAAGCAGGGATGGCTAGAGGACAAATGTAAGGATGTAGAGGCTTATCTCACTAGAGGTAAGATAGATACTGCCTACAGAAAAATTAAAGAGACCTTTGGAGAAAAGAGGACCACTTGTATGAATATCAAGAGCTCAGATGGAAACCCAGTTCTAAGCAAAGAAGGGAAAGCAGAAAGGTGGAAGGAGTATATAGAGGGTCTATACAAGGGCGATGTACTTGAGGACAATATTATGGAAATGGAAGAGGATGTAGATGAAGATGAAATGGGAGATACAATACTGCGTGAAGAGTTTGACACAGCACTGAAAGACCTGAGTCGAAACAAGGCTCCGGGAGTAGACAACATTCCATTAGAACTACTGATAGCCTTGGGAGAGCCAGTCCTGACAAAACTCTACCAACTGGTGAGCAAGATGTATGAGACAGGTGAAATACCCTCAGACTTCAAGAAGAATATAGTAATTCCAATCCCAAAGAAAGCAGGTGTTGACAGATGTGAAAATTACCGAACTATCAGTTTAATAAGTCACAGCTGCAAAATACTAACGCGAATTATTTACAGACGAATGGAAAAACTGATAGAAGCCGACCTCGGGGAAGATAAGTTTGGATTCTGTAGAAATGTTGGAACGCGTGAGGCAATACTGACCCTACGCCTTAGAAGCTAGATTAAGGAAGGGCAAACCCATGTTTCTAGCATTTGTAGACTTGGAGAAAGCTTTTGACAGTGTTGACTGGAATACTCTCTTTCAAATTCTGAAGGTGACAGGGGTAAAATACAGGGAGCGAAAGGCTATTTACAATTTGCACAGAAACCAGATGGCAGTTATAAGAGTCTAGGGACATGAAAGGGAAGCAGTGGTTGGGAAGGGGAGTGAGACAGCGTTGTAGTCTCTCCCCGATGTTATTCAATTTGTATATTGAGCAAGCAGTGAAGGAAACAAAAGAAAAATTCGGAGTAGGTATTAAAATCCATGGAGAAGAAATAAAAACTTTGAGGTTCGCTGATGACATCATAATTCTGTCAGACACAGCAAAGGACTTGGAAGAGCAGTTGAACGGGATGGATAGTGTCTTGAAAGGAGGATATAAGATGAACATCAACAAAAGCAAAACGAGGATAATGGAATGTAGTCTAAGTCGAGTGATGCTGAGGGAATTAGATTAGGAAATGACTCTTAAAAGAGTAAAGGAGGTTTGCTATTTGGGGAGCAAAATAACTGATGGTGGTCGAAGTAGAGAGGATATAAAATGTAAAGAGAAATTTGTTAACATTGAGTATAGCTTTGTCAGGAAGTCATTTCTGAAAGTATTTGTATGGAGTGTAGCCATGTATGGAGCTGAAACATGGACGATAAATAGTTTGGACAAGAACAGAATAGAAGCTTTCGAAATGTGGTGCTACAGAAGAATGCTGAAGATTAAATGGGTAGATCACATAACTAATGAGGAAACATTGAATAGGATTGGGGAGAAGAGAAGTTTGTGGCACAACTTGACCAGAAGAAGGGATCTGTTGTTAGGACATGTTCTGAGGCATCAAGGGATCACCAATTTAGTATTGGAGGGTAAAAATCGTAGAGGGAGACAGAGATGACTACACTAAGCAGATTCAGAAGGATGTAGGTTGCAGTAGGTACTGGGAGATGAAGAAGATTGCACAGGATAGAGTAGCATGGAGAGCTGCATCAAACCAGTTTCAGTACTGAAGACCACAACAACAACAACAGCATCTCCCTCTTAATATCTTCTTTTTTCCTTTCGTGGACTTAGTCTCCCATGCAGTTTGACCTGCGTTGGAGAGGGAAGTCGTGCTTATCTATGTTCACAGGCTACCAAATTAAAGACGTCAGTTTTGAAGATGTAAATCTGTTCTTCCAACACACACAAATTCTAGAACCTCCCATATACAACTGCCTGCAGTTCAGATTTTGTCAGTTATGTAGAGTATTACAAATTTGTAGATGGTTCAGTGTCTACTCTCTCTAGAGCTGAACTGACTCTTTCATCATTTCATAACATGGTCCATTGTCATGAAGTGCACTACTCCACGGAGTGCAATGTGTGAGGCAGGGGCACAGCTCCGTGGATTAATCACCAAACCAGCTGGTGCTACAAAGCGGGACCAAACTGCAGCACTGTCACTTCTTGCAGAAATGCTGTGTTCATCACACTCGTAAACAATACATATTTCCTGCCCAATATGCTTATCCAAACTCACTAAAGCTGCTAATAAGAAGTAATTTGTGTGTTTGACAACCATCATTTGTTGGTACTACAAACATTGTGCAACACATCACTTCGCTATGCCCTAACCATGTAACATTAGCAACATACTGAAAATAAAATTCCTGCAAACTCTTCATAGAATTACATGTTAAACATTACTCTGTTATTTCTATTAGATATTTATTTCTTTCAACTTCAAATAAATAAAGCTATGAATCCTGAACACAATTCATTTGTATTCCTTCAGGTAAGTTCATTTTAACCATCTTTTTCGTTATATCTCAGATTACAAGTGCCAGTACTCAAGGTTAGCTGATTCTAATTATGTAGTTTGTACACCACGTTCATTTAAAGCATGCTATACAATTGTGACTGACCACTTTTGTTAGAACCGGTATTTGTACCTTTATCGTAACATTGTTTTTGGTACTACCCAAGTTTGTTACTGAAATTCACTTGTAGCAATGATTTCATCATATATTCTTTGCATACTATTACAATAGTTTTCCTAGTGTTGTAAAGCTGTCATGAACTTTCACATATAGTCAAACTCCTTTGGCAATTAATGGCATGTTTGCTACATCATAATCAGTTAAACTAAAGCAATTACATGGACTAAATTAACCACAGGATCTAAAATACTCTTATAAACCCAACTATGTAATTTATACCTAAAAACAAAGATGATGAAACTTACCAAACGAAAGCATTGGTATGTTGATAGAAAAACAAACACAAACACACACAAAAAATTCAGGTTTCGCAACCCACGGTTGCTTCATCAGGAAAGGGGGAAGGAGAGGGAAAGACGAAAGGATGTGGGTTTTAAGGGAGAGGGTAAGGAGTCATTCCAATCCCGGGAGCGGAAAGACTTACCTTAGGGGGACAAAGGGACAGGTATACACTCGCACGCACATGCGCGCGCAAACACACACACACACACATCCGCACATATATTTGACATATCCATAAAAGGTATATGCGTCCTTGTATCACTTAACAAACACGCCTCTTATTCATTGTGTGAATAGTGCACAAAACACTACAAAATTGCAAAGGAACCTTCCCCAGCTATGCTCAAAGATGTGGTTACTCCTTTGTTGTCAAAACAAAATTTTTCATGTAATTTCCAGGATACACGACAGCACATGAAGGTAAGTTTGCTATATCTTTATTTATATTAAGATTTAACTATCAACTAAGAGTCACATGCTCAGAACAGCTTGAAACTTTTTTTTACTGTGAGACTTTATTAGTCACGCACGTCCCTTGCACTATGATTTACTTAAAACTCTCAGATACTTGTCATTCAATCTCTAAAATTGTTAATTATTTGACCTGTTAATCTGGTAAGTTTATTCAAACGAGTTTGGAGTAAGCCTCAAATTCAATGGGATCCTTCAATTGTAGGAACTATCCAATATACCTCTCATTGCAGAAAAGTTAACTGCCCAGTAATAATCCATTATATCTTCACACATATTTTTGGTGTAGATCATCCTTTTATTGGCACACCCATACGTCCCATTATTTCACCCAGCTCTGGGAAAGCACCTTAATAACTAATGAAGCGAAAAGAGTTCTGGATTCCTTGATTAAATCAAAGGAAGCCCGAGACCATTTAATACAGGACTGTTAATATACTTGCGACATTATTAGATCCTAGATTTAAGAAACTCGATTTCAGGACATTTCAAGAGACAGACAGATGCTGCGCCATTACTTCGGAAAGAGTATGCTGCTATTGTTGCATCAACACCAAGAATAATAACTGAAACAGAAGAATCCATGAGCAGTGCTAATACATCTACTAGTTTGAAATTGAGCAAAAAAGTTGACCATCCAATCAGTAACAGCGCAACATCGACGTCGTTAAATCAGTCTGTGATTCCGTAATTGCCTTACGTCAATGTTTTGAAAAGTGTAACAGACAAGCATGCTTGTGTGTTACAATAGTGGAAAAAATCTAGCAGTATATTGTGTGTAATGACCACTAAATATTTGTGCTGTACAGAGACTTCATTTCCTGCGGAGTGGGTTTTCTCCAAGGCAACAGAAATAATCAATGAAAAATGCAACAGACTTAAAGTAAAAGGGGTTTACCTTTATAAAACGAATTGTGCGTATCTTGTAATGTTGTATTTTAAACAATAAATTCGTATAAAGTTTTTTCATTTGAAATACTTGCCCAGAAGAATCGGTAATAAATCAATAGTTCCTATAAACACTACCGATAATATCGGTAGATGTTAAAGCGGTAGGTGGATCAAAACAAAATGTCCAGAGACTCTGTGACCAAAATGGTACTGAAACAGAGGATGACAGACTAAAGGCCGAAATACTGAATGTCTTTTTCCAAAGCTGTTTCACAGAGGAAGACTGCACTGTAGTTTCTTCTCTAGATTGTCGCACAGATGACAAAATGGTAGATATCGAAATAGACAACAGAGGGATAGAGAAACAATTAAAATTGCTCAAAAGAGGAAAGGCCGCTGGACCTGATGGGATACCAGTTCGATTTTACACAGAGTACACGAAGGAACTTGCCCCCCTTCTTGCAGCGGTGTACCGTAGGTCTCTAGAAGAGCGTAGCGTTCCAAAGGATTGGAAAAGGGCACAGGCCATCCCCGTCTTCAAGAAGGGATGTCGAACAGATGTGCAGAACTATAGACCTATATCTCTAACGTCGATCAGTTGTAGAATTTTGGAACATGTATTATGTTTGAGTATAATGACTTTTATGGAGACTAGAAATCTACTCTGTAGGAATCAGCATGGGTTTCGAAAAAGACGGTCGTGTGAAACCCAGCTTGCGCTATTCGTCCACGAGACTCAGAGGGCCATAGACACAGGTTCACAGGTAGATGCCGTGTTTCTTGACTTCCGCAAGGCGTTCGATACAGTTCCCCACAGTCGTTTAATGATCAAAGTAACAGCATGTGGACTATCAGACCAATTGTGTGATTGGATTGAAGAGTTCCTAGATAACAGAACACAGCATGTCATTCTCAATGGAGAGAAGTCTTCTGAAGTAAGAGTGATTTCAGGTGTACCCAATTCAAAAGTAATAGCAGTGTGCATAACTACAATACTAGGAGAAAGGATGATCTTCACTATTCAAGATTAAATCCAACTTTGGCACAGAAAGGGGTGAATTATACTGGCACTAAAGTCTTTGGTCACTTACCAAATAGTATCAAACGTTTGACAGATAACCAACAAGTATTTAAGAAGAAATTAAAAGAATTTCTGAATGACAACTCCTTCTACTCCATAGAGGAATTTTTAGATATAAATTGAAAAAGAAAAACACAAAAAATGAAAAAGTTGTTATATTAACTTTAGTATGTTGTTAAATTAACTTAATTATGTCATGTATTGGAAAATTTGACTCGTTCCACATCATTGCGAAATATCGTATTCATGATCCATGGAACTAGTATTAATCTAATCTAATCTAATCTGATTTCAGGTGTGCCGCAGGGGAGTCTCGTAGGACCGTTGCTATTCACAATATACATAAATGACCTTGTGGATGACATCGGAAGTTCACTGAGGCTTTTTGCAGATGATGCTGTGGTGTATCGAGAGGTTGTAACAATGGAAAATTGTACTGAAATGCAGGAGGATCTACAGCGAATTGCCGCGTGATGCAGGGAATGGCAATTGAATCTCAATGTAGACAAGTGTAATGTGCTGCAAATACATAGAAAGATAGATCCCTTATCATTTAGCTACAAAATAGCAGGTCAGCAACTGGAAGCAGTTAATTCCATAAATTATCTGGGAGTACGCATTAGGAGTGATTTAAAATGGAATGATCATATAAATTTGATCATCGGTAAAGCAGATGCCAGACTGAAATTCATTGGAAGAATCCTAAGGAAATGCAATCCGAAAACAAAGGAAGTAGGTTACAGTACGCTTGTTCGCCCACTGCTTGAACACTGCTCAGCAGTGTGGGATCCGTACCAGATAGGGTTGATAGAAGAGATAGAGAAGATCCAACGGAGAGCAGCGCGCTTCGTTACAGGATCATTTAGTAATCGTGAAAGTGTTACGGAGATAATTGATAAACTCCAGTGGAAGACTATGCAGGAGAGACGCTCAGTATGGGCTTTCGTTAAAGTTTCGTGAACATACCTTCGCCGAAGAGTCAAGCAGTATATTGCTCTCTCTTACGTATATCTCGCAAAGAGACCATGAGGATAAAATCAGAGAGATTAGAGTCCACACAGAAGCATACCGACAATCCTTCTTGCCACGAACAATACGAGACTGGAATAGAAGGGAGAATCGGTAGAGGTACTCAAGGTACCCTCCACCACACACCGTCGGGTGGCTTGCGGAGTATAGATGTAGATGTAGATGTAGATATTAATGTTAAGTAACACTCTTTGCGGAACATAATATTGCGTTTTCTTATTTATTTATTTTTTACTTTTATTTTTTTTTTTTTTTTTTTTTTTAGAGTGTAGCTGTTTTTGCAGATTTTTTTGACATTTTTGTGGATAAAGAACTACCTTTATGCGACACTTTTATCCACTCGGATGGTTTATCACATTTGTCTTGCCCTCTTCACTTGGTTTTTGTTTGAATCGTAGGCCCTGGTTTTCTTTCTTCAGTGCATCGATGCTCTTCGGAAAGACTTGATTGATAGTTGTAGGCTTGAAATTCATTTGTTTAGTGTTGTTTTTTCAACTTTACAACTGTCACAGTCGCCCTTCTTGACCACACAACTGTAACTTTTCATAGCTTAGAACTACGTGCATCTACGCTCGCGGCCATGTTAATGTTCTGCATCATTCTTCTTCCTTCTGCTACCCTTTGTTTGCAATTTTCACAAAAATTCGTTCTTCATCTATTTTACTGCCTTGCTACCACTATGACATAATAATAATATATTATTATGATGGAGCACAGAAGCACAAACTGCTGCTCTGCACGGATACTTCTGACCATGACGGGAATGGAAAACATGTCTCAAATCAGCACCTCCTATTGGTTGTAATGGACTCATTCTTACTTGCATGAAAGGTAAATGTTGACAAATTCGTGTTTGCTCTGTACCATAGATTTTCACAGGCTTGTATCATGGGACATGTTTGAATTCTTTTAAAGAGAGAGAGAGAGAGAGAGAGAGAGAGAGAGAGTGGGAGGAGGTGCAGTAGCTAGCACTAATGAATTGTAGGGTTCCTATACAGTAAAATGTGAAGGTAATGTCTAGCTGTGGATACTCTAAAACTGACAAATCACCAGGGGTTCTTACTTGTTTTCACAAAGTGGGAAGACAAAGATACCCATATTACAAGCATTTACCATCACTCAAACTACCAACAAGCAGAACAGGCAGTTGTCCATCATTGCATGCACTAATTTGTGTAGATTGCCTTGAACTGGATTGCAGTTCATGTTGAAAAGTAATGAGACATGTTATAAAGTTTATACATGTGAAAATTACAAAGTTCTGCATCATAGTTAACAGTACTATGCCACACAGTAAAATGCCATGACAAATTGCTTGTGAAAGTCTGATCTATATCTTGCTTAGCAGAGGGAGCGCGAGAACATTTGTCAGGAGAGAATGGGTGGGCAAGTGCATATGAGTAAGTTAAACACTAAAGCATGTATTAAAACTGTACAAAAATGCATTGAAACATAGAGGAAGCTCAGGCACACTGACTAAACACAAAATTAGTGAAAGGAATGAAAAACAGCCACGAAAAAACAAAACTATGTGAGATAAATTATAATTAATCTTAATCTGAACTTCTTGTCTATCTGTTTTGGCTAGAGGTCTGCCATGTTTGGTGTGAGAGTATGCCAACAAATGATTTTTAGCTAAAGTGTGTCAATAATGTAAAGCAAACATTTTTTCCCAACAATATGGTGGCACAAGTACATAGTAATTTGATGGAGACCAGAGGCTGTACCAATTTTAGTTTGTAAAATGTGGTTTAATAAATTTTGTATTTCGACATAATTGTCACTGAGGAGTGTGACCGAATAAAATTTAAAATATTTATATGACTCCACAAATGGTTGTCAAGCCACAGCCACTAAAACAATAAATTATTAATGCATTTTTCCAGGTTTGTGATTGCATTTGAAAATGATGACTCAGTGCATCTAAACTAGTAACCTTTATGGTTTAATAAAGTTGAATTGCTAGGGTAGGTCAAAAATTATCTTGGCTTCCTTAAAGAAATGCTTTGGCAGTAGTTATACTGTGTTCTGCGAATGTGTGTTTACAGTTGGTACTAATGTGGTGATGTGTGCCTTTCTTGACCTTCATCAGAATAGTAGTGAGCCAGCAGTGGCGGTGTAAACATGCCCACTCCTCTAGTGGTTTGCACAAAGGAAGAAAAAAGGACAATGATACTATTTTTTTGGCCAGAAGCAGTGAAACTGGCTGAAATTCATCGTAGTGCAGTATTGGGACAGTACATTGCTGTGGTCAAGTGAATTGAGAAGTTCAAAACTGGCTGGACAATTTTGATGCACAACAGGGTGCCTGTCAATGTCCACAATGGCAGACATAATGGAGCAAGCTCAATTGATGGTTTTGACAAATAGGTAGGTTGCTATTGATTGTGTAGCATCTGCACTGAACATCAGTTATGGTTTTGCCTATACCATCATCCATTATAAACTTAGCTTCCGTAAACTTTGCTCGTGATGGGTGCTATTGACAACTCACTGAAGAACACAAACTCAAACATTCTGAGAGCTGTCATCGCTTACGCAACCATTACGAAAGAGGTGGTGAGTCATTTTTTCAAGGATTAGTGACCTGTGATGAATTGGCTCATCACTATGAGACAGAATCAAAACTCCAGAGTATGGAGTGAAGCACCGTAAATCACCAGTGAAGAAAAAATTCAAGTGTGCGGCATAAGCGTGTATGGTTATGCTAATTGTGATTTGGGACACGAAAGGGCCTGCCGTATTTACTCGAATCTAAGCCGCACTTTTTTCTGTTTTTTTTTTTTGTAATCCAAAAAACCGCCTGCGGCTTAGAATCGAGTGCAAAGTAAGCGGAAGTTATGAAAAATGTTGGTAGGTGCCGCCACAACTAACTTCTGCCGTAGAATATATGTAGCGCTACACAGGCGTGCTTTGTAGGCACAAAGATAAATACTGGCGCCAAAACCTCTGCGTCAGTAAATAAATTAAAAAAAAGGTGGAAGACGAGCATTTACTCCGCCCCGAGTTTCGATCACTGCATTTTCATACATTATCCAACGAAGTAAATACGAATTCCGTATTGTTCATGTTCGAATGTAGCAGCATTTCAATGTACTACGAAAATCCGACTGGCAAGACTGGGATGTTTGCCAATGTGGCCAATTCTACGTTCTGAATTTTTTCCTACTTGTGAGAAGAGATGGTTGCTAATAGGAACTTTTATGAACTGTGAATCACATGCAGTATTCTCTTCACCTTCAGAATAATACGAATATAAACATTTTGCCATGTATTGTTTCGTGTTTGCTGGTATCTCATTTAAATCCTGTCTGCCTAATAAACTACGGAACTAGAGTGAGACAACAGCAAACGCGGAAGAATATACATATCATGTCATGTTTATATTCGTATTATTCTTATGCCTAATAGTGATACAGTCAGAAATGAAGCACGGCAATTGACTAGATTTTTAAATCTAAGATGACTAACTTCTGTGCAGAATGTCAGGTACTAAAGAGGCATCTGCAAAGATTTTCAAACGGAGAAAAATTTTCGCTAAACTCTCGTTCAGAACTTCTATCATACGCAGTATATTATTTGGTTCTTGTTGATCATTATCAAAGAAAGTAGCGGTGTAAGTAACAACAAATAGCAGTCTCTTGCTAATGAGACGATTCCTCTCTCTCTCTCTCTCTCTCTCTCTCTCTCTCTCTCTCTCTCTCTCTCTCTTTTTTTTTTCTCCTCAATTGTAAGCGGCGGTAGCGCACTCAAAAGTAAGCCATGCCGCGAGCGGCGACAGGCCGTAAACACTCATTGTCAGAATGCGACAAACAGTGCATGACACAGTACAGTAATATATTTTCGGCTTAGAGTGCCGTAAACACCTATAACAAAGAGAACAGTGCTTATCAGATCAAAGAAAAATAAACAATCAATTCAAACCAGACGAAGCACGTGAAAAAGGAAGGGTACCCGTGTCAATACGGACAGAGCGCCTGACACATAGCAATGGCTACCTGGTAAAGCTTAAGTGCTAAGCTTACGACTCGAAGCAAACTACTGTAACTGTATCGTCATTCATTCGACCTAAATTGTGTCTCATATTACAATGGACCAACTTTGTTTCGATTTGGAGGTGCAGCCTAAAACTTTTCTCTCCCCTTGAATTTCGAGTCTCAAATTTCAGGTGCGGCTTAGATTGGAGAGATTTTTTTTCCCTTGATTTGGAGTCTCATTTTTTAGGTGCGGCTTAGATGCGAGTGCGGCTTAGATTCGAGTAAATACAGTATACTGGAAGATTACATGGAGAAGGGGAAAACCCTCAACAAAGACTATTACTGTGCATTGTTGCCTAAGGAACATGAAGCAGCAATTCGCAGCAAACAGAGATCTTTTGTCATGGAGAGTTTCTTTGTCACACAGAAACGCTCGTACTGAAACCCTCCAGAAATTGGGTTTTGAGCTGCTGGAACATCTTCCTGGAAGTTCAGATCTTGCTCCATCAGACCTTTATTTGTTGCATCAGTGAAAGGCACTCTGCAAGGACATCTATTTTCTCAGACACAGAGGTGCTCCAAAGCAGTGCATCAGTGGCTTTGCAACCAACCAGAAACCTTCTTTTTGGCTTGTGGCTCACTGGACTGAGGGCATTTCAAAGAAGGGAGACTACTTTGAAAAGTAATGTGTAAATCAAATTAAATTAAGTGTTTTATGAAAAGTCTGGATAATTTATGACTTACCGTCGTACAACAAATGTATTCTTGAAGCATTCAGAAACACACAAAATTTTGTCAGTGATCTATTATCTGCTGTAGCCCACAGTCTCATAATACTATTATTGTTTTTAGTTTATTTGTGGTAATGGCTTATTTCCCCCCCAAGAAACTGTGCAGTATAGCTACTAGGCACCTGACGCCATGAATCCCATAACACATGCCACATAGATAAACAGCCTCTGTTCCTGATATATCACCAGTTCCTCTTAATGTGGATTATGTGACATTACTCCCCTCTCTTTCCTACACAATGATTTCATCGTTTGTCCCCTGAAAAATGGCCTTGTTGCTCCAAGAGATAAGAATATTGCTTGATTTGTCTACGTCATCTTTACAGAAAGTTGTCTCCTACAGGTAAATACTTTCCATCCTGTCAGGCTCTTCGTGAATTTAACAAATTTATGAAAGGAATATACCCTCTTACAAAACTATTGCACTACTTAACAATGCAAAGAGAGAGAGAGAGAGAGAGAGAGAGAGAGAGAGAGAGAGAGAGAGATCTCCCAGTACTTCTTCACTGCTCCCCATCCAGCTGCCCCAGACAGAGGGGGTTTGAACCAGTATCACTCAAAAAAGTAAAAGAGCTGATTTTATGATGTTTCTAAGTGTTCCTATGTATTGTCCATCACACATCTGTACTGAAGTGACTACCTAAAATTATCCTTTTTTACATTATTTTGAGTATTCAGTGATTTACAGATTCTAGATTTTTTTTAAAAATCATGGGTTGCACGCAGCTGTATTGCCACTTTATTAAACAACCAGTTTCAGTCAGAAACAGACTATTCTCAGTATCAGCATACCAGAAGGAAGGAAAAAAATAGGCACAGAGAGTAATTACAAAAACAAATATAATAAACTAATCATCATCCATGACCTATTGTATACTAACAGTGTGACACCATTAATCAAATGCATAACAGATCATAACTATTAATAAGCATCATGCCATTAGCTAAGAAATGAAATCCAACTATAAATACTGTAGTACATACAGCACAAAGTAGGTAGTTGCTGGAATGTGTGGCAATACTGAAGTAGGACGTAATCTTTAATCATATCACCGTTTGCTGAGGTGGTAGAATCATAACCAAATACTAAACCCATCTAATGATAATTGGTTGGAGTTTAATCCAAGGCCCTCACATCACTAGATGCCCTCCTATATGTGCTCAGTTGGATTGAACACAGGTAAGCTGGGGAGCAAAACATGCACCCTAAAGTACGTGAAGTGTTTCCAACAATCTGGGAATGATAAGCTGGTGTGTGTATTGCCTTGCTAAAAACTCAGGTGGCCTGTGGTGGAGGGGAGAGGAGGAGGTGTAGGCAAACAAATGGATGATTGTGACTGGACAGTAAGTTCCTGTACCATTTGCTAGTGAGAGACAACGGCAACTGTGTCAGTGTCCACACACAAAAACTCCCCTATACTGTCAATTGGGATGCCCTGCATTATTTTGCAGCATTTAATTTGCTCAGACACCACCATTAGCATAAACCCACATATACTGGGACTCGGCTGTCTATGTGACCTTTCTCCAAGATTCTAGTGTTCCATGGTGGTTTTGTAATGACCATCTTTTTCTTATGCCCTGTGACATACACTGAGGTAACACGAGGTGGAATCCAAAATTTTTGGGACTGGTGCTGCCATCTGGAAAGTAGGAGTAATAGATCTTTGCACTGCTAGGTGGCAAGAGCTGCCTATCTGATGAGTCAGTGTGCGGAGTGTCATTCAGCTGGGAGGATGTGTTGCATGTCCACAGGGATTTCCGTAATACTCTGTGTTTGGTGTGTGGTGATTTTACGAAGGATCTGCGAAGTGTTCAAGGACCTTCGTCAGACCGCATCTGATGATCCACCCTTCTTGTCATGGGTTATCACCATCGACGAGAGCTGGATTTACTGTTATGACCCAGAGACAAAGCAACAATCGTCCCAGTGGAAGAACCTGGGCTCTCCAAGACCCAAAAAAGTGAGACAGGTGAAGAGCATGATCATAGTTTTCTTTGGATGTTTAAGCATTTGGGAATTGATGTGGTCTGGGCCAGGTGATATATCAGGACAGTCAGCAAGGGAACTGAAAAATTCCCACTCACTGAAGGGAGAATTATATGGCTCAGGGTGGTGTGGAGCAAAAGAATAAGTGTGGTCATTCCACCCGCTGTTTGAGGAGATGAAAGGCTGGGCAGTAATTCTCAGATGCAGAGGTCTGAGCATCATGCTCAGCAAGACACTTTGCGATTACTTCTGGGTCGGCAGATACAGGTCCATGTGTAGAAATTCGAGGTAAACTTGCAGAGGTCTGATAGATGTAAAGACATCGGAGCTCAGTCCAAACCCAGGAAGGAGAGGTTCGTATTTCAATGGTGAAGACGTAGCATTCCCAACACTCCTGCTTCTGTCATTCGATGAGTATGTGGACCTGGGCATGGCGCCGTTTGAAGGCAATGAGGATCTCCAGGGTTGGGTGGCACTTACGACATTGGAGGGCCTGCCTCCGGTCTCTAATGGCCGCAGCAATTTCTGGAAATCACCAAAGCACTGACTTCAGATGGGGGCAGCCTGAGGAACAAGAGACTGCCAATTCAGCTGCAGCAACAATGGTAGTAGTGATGGTGTGGATCACATCATCAATGTTGCCATGCAATGGTGGTAGCGGAAGTGAAAACATCCCAGTCAGCTTTGGAAAGAGTCCATCTGGGCAAGCGTTCAGATGAGGGACACAGGCAGAGGGGACAGGAAGAGTGGAAAGTGGTCACTACCACACAACTCATTGTGAGCTCTCCAGTGGATAGATGGGAGAAAGTCAGGACTGTAGACCGAGAGATCAATGGCCAAGTATGTGCCACATGTACACTGAAATGTGTGGAGATACCTGTATTTAGGAGGCAGAGGTCATGTTAAGTTAGTAGGTCCTCAACACCTCTACCATGGCCTGTAACCTTGTTTCTGTCCCACAAAGGGTTATGGGCATTAAAATCATCCAGAAACAGAAAAGGTGGAGGGAGTTGGGGAATTAATGCAGCCAGTACATCAAGTGGCGCTTCACCGTCTGGCGAAGGTAGATGTTACATCTGGTAATTTCCTGCATTGTCCGCACCCTGACAGCCACAGCTCCGAAAGGTGTTTGAAGGGGCGCAGGTTCGCTACAGACAAAGGTAAGGACATAGATACAAACTCCAGCTGACAGTCTGTCACAGTCAGTACATTTTTTTGTCGCAGCCCCAATAGTCATGCAGGGCAGGGGTCTGCATCATGGGAAACCGGGTTTCCTGAAGGGCAATGCAAAAAGCAGGTGTAATGCTTAAGAGTTGATGTAACTCAGCCAGTTGTGAGGAAAAACTGATGCAGTTCCACTGGAAGATGATGCTTTCTGGAGTCGGGGAAGGCATGTAGTGACCAAAGAGGCAGGTTATGCCTCAGCAGCACCTGCTGCCACTGGTTGTATTTGTATTCTGGTGACTTCCAACAACTTGTTGACTGCATGCCATTTCGAGCTGCTGCACTATGCTGGGCAAAAGGAGGTCTGACATGATATCATGAGGTATCTCGCGACTTTTGTCATTTCAGTGTATAGTGAGCAAAGGCCTACATTTGGTGTGATGACCACTGTATCTATATTAGCATCCACATATAGGCTCTGCAAGCCACTTTGAATTCCAAGGCAATGGATACTTAGAATGATAGCACATGTTAGGGCTTCTCCTCATTCCACCTGCATGTAATGTGAGAAGAATGACTACTTTATGCCTCTGTGTGTGCTGTTATTAGTCTCTGGTCTTTAAGACGCTTGCTGGAGTGATATGCAGAGAGCTGAAGAACATCTCTTTATTTTTCAATTGATATTGCTTGTTGAAATTTTGTAAACAGACATTCATGGAATAATTTGTGCCTATATTCAAATGTTTGCAAATTCAGGTTTTTCAACACTTGTGTGATGGTATCCTTTAAATCAAATGAACCCGTGAGCATTTATGCTGACCTTCTTTGTAAGGGTTCGAGATCTTCTATCAGTCCAATATGGTATGGGTCCCACACACTAAAGCAGTATTCTAAGATGGGACACACAAATGATTTGAAAGCAGGCTCAGCCTGCCTCTAGGCTTGATTAAAATTTTTCAAAAATAATAAGTGGAAATGTCAGTGACCATGAAAGTTGGAATCCCAGTCTAGCACAATAACTTTCTGTTGTCACAACCTGTTCACCATATGCCCTGACACTGAACACCTAGCCCATCCAGCATTATACTGTCATGCTGATGGATAGTAGATGGTCTAAAGACATTTTAGTCATGTGACATGCTGAACTACACTGTCTGTCCAAAAAATTCTGAGATTGATTTTATTCCTGGTGTATAAGTGAAGTCAGGTCAGTAACTGTGGTAACAGCTTGAACTAGCAGCTGTAGACAACAGACACATATTCAGACAGTCAGTCATGAGCATGCATTGTTAAGTCGTGGATGTTACACCACAGCACGTCAATGTTGTTGTCACAAACCAAACTGGAGCAACATTTCAAACAGTTCAAGACATTCTCCAAAATGTTTTGAAGAAGAGAGAAGAGTGTACGTCTGTCCTGCGCACCATGACTCTTGAACAAAAATGATGCTACTTGATTGAAATGTAAAATATGGACAATTATTTTCTGGGAACAATCATCATAGGTGATGAGACTTTGCAATAGTATGGTGGCTCAGTTTTGTATTTGCATTGGTGAGTGCACCTACTGTGTGAAGTGCTCTGTCACCCTGATGCTGTTCGTAATACCAGTTACACTGAATATGTTCTCACAGTGATCATGTAGTCAACTCTTGAGGCTATGGCCCTGCTATGCAGTGCCACTAATTGTACCATGGAACTTTGTCTCCATCTGCAGAGGGTTAAGAGCTGTAAGAGAGCTTGTGTTCTCTAGGAACTAGCTACAAAATCACATATCCACTCTTTAAAGGACTCTTCTGTATTTCAATTTTCTCATAAACTATTAAAGCATTGAGTGAACAGATCATTCATTTACAACATGCTTGTAGCGGGTCTGGACACGATAATTAATCAAATGATAGATAGTAAGTAAGAGATTTCGTAACATAGCTTATTTTGTTCTGAGACTAGACAGTTGTCATCATACCACTTATCCACTGTAGTCCACAACATCCCCAGAGCACGAATGCAATGTATAAATGACTTCACTATCGCAAATAAAAGCATTCACACTTTGTTGTATCTTGTTGATGCACTGTGCTCACATTTCTTCCTCCATGTCCACACATAAATCCAAAAAATGCATGCACAGTGGGCAGTCCTTTTTACACTATTAATTAAAAATCATATTTCTCCACAAATGTCTTTCAATGATATAGTAGAAAGAAGGGAGACATGTTGCTATATTAAATAACAACATGTACCACTACATACCTCGAAACACCCTCCCTCCACTAAGATGAAAGATGTTGTGTAAAATAACTAATTGTAACCAATTAGACTATCTGAAAACTATGACCATTTGATAAATTGTTACTATTTCTACATATTTCCATTTTGTCCATAACAAAATAAATACATTCTGATATCTTAAATCAAGCACCTTTTGAATTGGTAATCACTTTATTCGCCAAGAGTAAATGTGAATGTTTATATTTCCACTAAGGGTAATTTTATTGTAACATTAAGCTTCATTGATCACAAGGAATGCCCTCCTTTCATATCTCCATTTAAACATGTGACTGTCATAAACTAGTAAATGACTGGATTACTTCTAACAGTCAATTATTTCACTCAGAAATCAGAGCATGGTCATAAAAACTACACAAATCCTTCGTCATGGTTGTTCATGCTCTATCCTGACTACATCACTCTTAATCGGGGCAATCCTGTGTGATTAGTTTGTAACAACATAGTTTTCTCAATTTGCTTAAGATATAAAAGTTCAAACATTTGTTTACATGGTGGCTATTCCAATCTACCTTGCTCTCCATGTCTTCAAATCTCATATTTGTATTCATTCAACATATATGGAAAATGGAGTTCCAAAGATCAGCAGCAACCAGGTCAACCCATGTGTCTTAAATTGTTTTTGAGAATACTTCCTTCATTTTACTTACATTCACTTTACAGTTTCATCTCTCTGTACTAGTTGTGTTTTCAACTCATTTTCTGAACAAAATACTGTGACCATATCTTATTGTATGCATGATGTAAATGTCCCTTTACTTTTCCTTTCCTACAAAAACAGTTAAAGTCAATCCTTCCACGGATTTACCTGTCCACGTGTAGAGCATCCCTTCTAAGGGTTCGCCTAACCTTCCTTCCTCCTATCCCTACATAAATTCAGATACACCCTCATCTTATAAATTTTTCAATTGTGTGCTCAGTTTTTGTCCCTTCCCCATCACACCTACCAATTTTGAAGTTTTCTCCATAGCACAGTGACCTTCCCAGGCTATATAAAACATTTTGTTTCCTCCCTCCTTCTGTTACACCATTCCCTGTATTTGGCAGTATGTCAACTTGTTCCATATTATTGAAATATTTAATGCTGAGCTTTCCCTCTCATGTATCTGTCTTTAAAAACTGTTCATCAAGAACCTATTTTCTGTTACTATATTATAACATTTTGATGTGTTTGATATTACAAATTGTCACACAGTAAAAACGAGCTTGGTTAAAAAAGAAATGAAAAATTAATAATAATAAAGAAAATAAAAAGACCCACAGGGTAACTGATTGTTCATCTCTTTTTTTATTAATCTTAGCTTCTTATCTTTCAGTCATTATGAAATTCAAAAACTGTACTTAACAGCTTATCAGTCCCCACATTTTGTGCTAGAATAGGTAATATATCCTTAACTATTGCATTTTTATTATATAAATGCCAATTTTTAGGCACTACCACACTCCTCAGAGCTAATGAAAGTTTCTTAGATAAATTTCACTCCTCATTTCTTTATCATTTCATTACTGTCATCTTACTTGGGATACTGCTACTGCTACTGCCACTGTTATCTATCATAGCAGTGGTGAAACAGTTTTATGCTCTGTGCGTATTTTACCCATCCTTAGTCGAGGGACATGAAAGGGAAGCAGTGTTTGGGAAGGGAGTGAGACAGGGTTTTAGCTTCTCCCCGATGTTATTCAATCTGTATATTGAGCAAGCAGTAAAGGAAACAAAAGAAAAATTCGGAGTAGGTGTTAAAATCCATGGAGAAGAAATAAAAATGTAAGGTTTGCTGATGACATTGTAATTCTGTCAGAGACAGCAAAGGACTTGGAAGAGCAGTTGAACAGAATGGGCAGCATCTTGAAAGGAGGATATAAGATGAACATCAACAAAAGCAAAACAAGGATAATGGAATGTAGTCAAATCAGGTCGGGTGATGCTGAGGGAATTAGATTAGGAAATGGGATACTTAAAGTAGTAAAGGAGTTTTGCTATTTGGGGAGCAAAATAACTGCTGATGGTCGAAGCAGAGAGGATATAAAATGTAGACTGGCAATGGAAAGGAAAGTGTTTCTGAAGAAGAGAAATTTGTTAACATCAAGTATAGATTTAAGTGTCAGGAAGTTGTTTCTGAAATTATTTGTATGGAGTGTAGCAATGTATGGAAGTGAAACATGGATGATAAATAGTTTGGACAAGAAGAGAATAGAAGCTTTCGAAATGTGGTGCTATAGAAGAATGCTGAAGATTAGATGGGTAGATCACATAACTAATGAGGAGGTATTGAATAGAATTGGGGAGAAGAGGAGTTTGTGGTACAACTTGACTAGAAGAAGGGATCGGTTGGTAGGACATGTTCTGAGGCATCAAGGGATCGCCAATGTAGTATTGGAGGGCAGCGTGGAGGGTAAAAATCATAGAGGGAGACCAAGACATGGATACAAGCTGGATAAACTAAGCAGATTCAGAAGGATGTAGGCTGCAGTACATACTGGGAGATGAAGCAGCTTGCACAGGGTAGAGTAGCATGGAGAGCTGCATCAAACCAGTCTCAGGACTGAATACCACAACAACAACATATCAGTATGTCATTTTCTGATTTTGTTTTTAGTATTTACAACCTTCCTCCCCTCCCCCCTCCCTTTTCAGTCAAGAAAAGTGATCTCTGATTTAGTTCTCATTACTGTAAGTAAATTGTATAGTGAATAGCCACCATCATTCATGAGAAAAAGATAGGAGAGGATACAGTTTGCACAGATCCATACAAACTTTTATTACTCCAGTGTTCTATTTGTGAAGGGAATAGGATAGTGAGGGGCTCTGGTACTGCTGTTTACTGTGTTAAAACATTTAGTGTGAAAAAATTCTTTACTTGTACTGGGGTTGTTTCTCCCTTAATTTTAGATCTGCACCTAAGTGATATTTCAGAACTGCCGTTATTGAATCTTGCAGTGGTAGTTAGGAAGCTTACTGTGGTGCTATATAAATTGCTTGATTATCATTGTGTAAAATTCCTGTGTTACTCATGAATGCAAATATAACCGAACCATTACTGTAAAATGCTATCCTATAACTTTAAATTACAATTCACTGTTTGAGAGATATACTGATGAGCTAAAACATTATGACCACTGTCCACTGCAAGAATGAATGACACCTGGTCACACTGTGGGCATGTTGTGTGATAAGGAAACTGTATAAGTGGAGCATAGATGAATGGGAAATTATTCTAGTGATGATGAGGAAACCCTCTGACATAAGCTACTTTGACAAATTGCATATTGTTATGGTCCTGTGCCTGGAAACGAGCACTTTGGTAATGCCAAGGCTAGTTGGCCATTTACATGCTACAATCATGAGCATCTATGGCAAATGGTTGAAGTACAGTTAAAGTACAGGTAGGAAACAAAGAGTTGGATGTCCACAACTCGTCACAGAAGTTGAGGTCAGTGGATTGTGCTTTCTGTAAAGCAGGGTAGAGGGTGATACACTATTTGATCAAAAGTACCTGGGTGTCACTGTATAATGCAAAATTGATTGCTAGATGTCATGAGAGGCAGATAGACAATTAGCTTGCATCCCACAGAAATGAAGATACACACAAGATAATACTGACTATACAACTTACCTTAGAAGATAGATTTTTAGAAAAAGGCGAACTTATGTTTAAAGAATTTGTAGATTTAAATAAAACTTCTGACAATGTTGACTGGAATACACTCCTTGAAATTCTGAAGGTAACAGTGATTACAGGGAGAAAAGATTATTTAAAACTTGTATACATATTGGACTGCTAATTGTCAGAGGAAGACAACTGAAATCACTGACTGAGAAGTGTTATTAAGATATGTAAAGTTCTAAAAGTAGTAGATGAATTTTGCTATTTGAACAGCAAAATAACTGATGACTGACAAAGTAGAGAGGATATAAAGTGCAAACTGGCTGCTATAAGGAAAGCACTTCTGACAAAGAGAAAGTTGTTAGTACCCAATATAAATTAACATGTGAAGAAGACTTTTCTGAAAGAATTTGTCTGGAGCATGGCCTTGTATGGGAGTGAAACTGGGATGATAAATGATTTGCACCAGGAGGAGGAAGGAAGGAAGATTGATTGGGTTTAACATCTTGTTGACATCAAAGTTCAGACAAGAACACACGTGGTGCTACAGAAAAATGCTGAAAGCTAGGTTGGTAAATAACGTAACCAATGATGACTTGCCAAATCAAACTGGGGACAAAAGTAATTTATGGTTCAACTTGACTAAAAGAAGGGGCCATTTAATAGGACAGATCCCGGGACACCAATGAATTATAAATTTGATAACGGAGGCAAGTATAATGGATAAAAATTGTAGTGGAAAGACAAAGGATGAATACAGTAAGCAGGTTCTATGGATGTAGGATGCAGCCGTTATTGATAGATGAAGAGGTTTTCACAGGATAGACTGGTGTGGAGCTGCATCAAACCTCTTTTTGGACAGAAGAATGCTGCAACAAGAGCAATTAAGCAAAATGTAGTAGGAAGGACAAGGACAAAAATGGGTATTGAAAATAATGAGTGAAGTAACAACAACAACAACAATAATAATAGTAATAATAATAATAATAATAATAATAACAGAAAAGGAGAAATAGCAGCCAAAAGTAAAATAAAAATTACAGATTGCAGGGATATGCAAAGGGCCCTGACACTGCTGTTTGGATCTATTGAACTTTATTTTCTCTGTCTTTAACAAGTGATAAAATATCTCAAGAACTTTTTTCTTACTATGGTGGGGACAACAGCATGGCAATGATTAATGGAACAGAACCAGCTTTATCCCAATGATTTATGACCTGTCATCCTTATCTCCCCCTTATCAGTGATTTATGGCCCCCTATCTTCACTTCTCCTCTTCTGCCTTTCCCTCTTGGCCAGTTAGCAATTTGAAAATGGTGGGCTGTTATGCTGTTAGTTGGGCTGCTGATCTTGAATGTCTAGACATTTCCCACCCACTTTCTTCTTCCCCTTCCCCTTTCTTCTTCCCCTCCCCCAGGTATCTAGGTCCTTGAACTTTGTTTGTTTAGGAGCTAACTTATTACCCAATTAGGACTACCCCTTTCTTTATCATTGTAATTTCTTACCTTATCAGTGGTGAAACTTCCTGGCAGATTAAAACTGTGTGCCAGACTGAGACTCGAACCTGGGACCTTTGCCTTTCGTGGGCAAGTGCTCTACCAACTGAGCTACCCAAGCACGACTCTCTTAATCTGCCAGGAAGTTTCATATCAGTGCACACTCCACTGCAGAGTGAAAATCTCATTCTGGAAAATCTTATCAGTGGTATTTATTATCCTGGTAGTATAATTCATGAGACAAGGCGGGATGCAGGAGGGTGGAACTGTGATATCACAATCAAACATGCCTGCCCAATTTGGTGGACACACAAATCATCCAAGAATTTCCCCTCCCCCCATCCCCAGTCCAAAATCGTTCTTCCAGTTCCCATAAAGCTGCTATGACCTATCCTCACAACTCATCCATAGCATCTGGGCATGCAAGCTATCAACTGGACTTGGAAATCATGCTACACCATAGTGAAAAGATCAATTATCATCATCATGAGGTGTCACCAGAGATCTGCAACCTACAGACAGAGTAAAAAACTGACCCGCACAGTCAAATGTAAGTACTAACCTTTTCCTTTCTCTCACTGTCCATTATTATAATTTCTTCTGGATTATTTATTATTACTACTATTTTTTCCCTTTGCACAATGGCATCCTGTTACATTGGAGCAGAAATCAGCAGATGGACTGCCTGACATATCGAGCAGGCCACATGGTTATTTCCAGATAATATCTGTTCACAGCTCCTTATCAGTTGACTGTCAGTGGATTTAAACCTGTAAACATAGGCAGAGCACCAGACAGTGACTGCCAAGTACTAACAGAAACTGAGAATATTCATTGCAATGCTAAAGAGCAGTTTACAGAGATGGTGTGGGAGCATCTGTGTAACATGTTGGAATACATCAATCACTGGATGACCCATGTCATCCTCCAGTCATCTACATATTTAACAAGAGGGCATCCATTGCTGACATGTATTCAGTTTCAACACTGAAGTTAACATCAGGAGACTCTTTGTGGTGCATTTATTAGTCATTCAAAAGTTGTGAACTTGTGTGGCCTATAAGCCCCTTCCGGATTGTGACAGACAGGCTAAATTGGTGACAACCCTATGAGAAGGTGCTATTCAATTATTCTGCGAGCTATGTGTATGAGAGGAGAGTACATGTGATAAGTAAGATCAATGTATAAATTCATGTATTCATACAGTACTGCAGTCTGCTATTATTACCCCCATTCAGGCAGAATTTACAGACAGAATACCTAAGTATGTCATTATTCCTATCAGTTTGAAAGCAATACAGGGTGAAATTAAGGCATATAAAACCAAAAATTATTCTCATAATAGTGCTGTGGATGATGGTTATATATAAATAAAAGTGATTGTATCAAAAATATATAATAAAATAATATATCTTAAAAAAATTATGTTTTATTTCTCATCAATCCTATCATTTTTTATAAAGACATACAATCATTGTGGCTCAACTGGTAAGGTAATTGCAGAAGTTTATTTAAAAAAATAGGGTAGTTGCATTACTATACTACTCCACTGGCTAAGCTATAATGACTGCACATTCTTTTGTTAAGGCTTACAAGAAAGAGAAAAAAGAATCACAGAAAAAAATATTATTTATTCCTTTTTACAATCATCACAGTGAACAGGAGGAGGTTCATCAACTTCATATTCTCTATTCAGCTCAAAATGCTTATAACAATAATCATACCTAGAAATAAGGGCATCTCTCTGAAACACTTGAGTAACTTGTAAAGGCTGCATGAAGCATTATATAAAAAGGGCCATCAGTTATTTAGGAAACAAATTGTATTTAAATTATAGCACTCTTGTACAAGTTTCTTTTTTTCTTTTTTTGAGAAGCAAATTCAAACACTTTCAGATTTAAGCCACTCAAACAAATAATAAGCATGGACACTGTATGTCTTGGCAAATTCACAGTCTTCTAATAGCAGCACCATCACATATTCAGGAATAATTTGTTACAGAACATTTATGATGTTTGGGCTTAGTAGATTTTGTGAGAACGCCAACATCTTGCAGCCATCATTTTTTTTAGCAGTGGCTTAATGGATAAGTTCAAAGTGCTGAAAGATCCTTCAGTGTTCAGAACCTGCACTATACATTCATCGCCACCACTTAAATTAACGACTGATACTATCACTCTGTGTTTATCAGGTTTGGTGTCAAGTATCATAACCTTTAGCGGTGCTTGTGGTGATGACATGAGGGATAACCCGACAAACTGGCTGTAGAGACCAGTATATGTTTCTTTTATACTCAAAGCAGAGATGGTATAGCTGTACATTTTTTTGCATTTTAAAGGTGCAGACACTGCTGCAAGCGATATTTATTAACAACAGCTGAAAAAGCATTTTCCCAGTTGCATAAGAACTCTCAAAGGGTCAACGTGCTGCAACGTGCAGCAGCTACACACTTCCCCTCCTTAATTGCAGCTATTATGGAAGTATTAGTGACATTGGTGATGGTTACAGAATATAGTCATATATATGTGTAACCTTTTTTTTTTCTGGTTAGGTGAGGCACCCCACCCCAACTACCTCATGTGAAAATAATGTTGTTTAATTAAACATACAGTTTAAATAGCAGTAACAGTAAATGCATTTCTACCAAGTGGTGGTTTTCAAAAATCCTTGATATAGGGATATGAAAGTGATATTTTCCTTGAGTAAATGTATTCAACTATGTGAAAGTTCAATGTAAATGGCTGCCACATTCAGCGAAGATGCTCGGACTGCCTCCCTGATAGTAGGTGATCATACAATCTCCACAGGGTACTTCCTATGCACAGTTTAACTTTTTAACAAAAGAGAGTTACATGAGTAAATGGTTAAAAATTTAATTGTGCCACTTACATGATCCAGCGTACTCTAGACAAGTGACTGAGGTGGCAGCCATATGTGTACAGGTTGTATGAGAAACCATAGACTAGTCTGATGGAGTTAGCACACCAAGCTCTGCATCCATCAGAAGAAATCGTTACTAGGCTTTACGACACATGCTGTGTATCAGTACACGGAAATATGTATAAACCTGCCATGCCAGATGTAGGCACAGAACTACATTCTTGTTTAAGCGTATTCATATATCCAAGTACATGTAAGAGTTTATAAATAAAAAAGTGTAAGAGCGTAAGAGCCATATGTATGTGCCTTTTTCCTCCATAAAAGCCCTTGTATGGTAATATAAAAGTATAGTTATCATTAGGGCTGAGTGGACAAAACACCCTCATCCCAAGGACTTCATAGTAACTGATTGGTCCTGCAATACTACCAAAAACAAGAAGAAAAAGAAAAAGAAGAAGAACAACAACAATAGAATGTTTCTTCCCTATAGCTTATGGCTGATAACTGTTGGTCTGTGATACTGCAGCATGATGAATGTTATTATGTCATTGTTAACACAACCTGTTAGGATTTGCATTGATCATGTGTATATATTTTAAAATCATAATTATTCTAATCCACGTAACAGTTATTACAGGAGATACTGTCCAGCATTGATGGTGTAACATACATGACATTCAGCAAAAGCAGTGATATCATATGACTAGAAAGAGTAAAGCTGAGCACTGTTTTTATACAGAGTGTCCAAAATAAAAGAGGCCCCTCATCTTATAAACAATATACAGAGAATTCACTCATTCATTGTAAATACAAAATTCAGAGTAGTAAATTATTATTATGAAAAACAATGTACTTAACATTCAATAGGTCAGTAGTTCACAGGAGGTGCTGAAAACGTCACCATAAACTTTATACACAACTCAGCACATCTCAACTTGTTCCTGGAAACTTTTGTCAATTGATTTGGTGTGATTTTTTCAATAGTATTGTGAATGTTTGTATTCAAATCTTCTGTTGTATATGACTTGTTACTGCAGAATTTGCCCTTTAAATTACCTCAAAATAAAAATCACAGGTAGGTAGATTGAGTGATCTGGAAGGTCATAAACATTCGGAAACTGTATGTTCTTCTCCAAAAGCTTCATTGACGTATGACATTAAAAGCCACGAAGTATATGCTGTAGTGCCATCTTGCTGGAAAAATGCATACTCTCTTTCTTCCTCCATTAGCTGCCCTATGAATGGTTGCAACAGTTCTGTTACATACACTTGAGAGCTTATGGTGTTGTAGAAAATTGTGCTTACAATCCATTGGCATGAAACTGCACACCAAACATCTACTTTCAAATCATGCAGAGGCATCTCAAAACATTTCCTGGGATTGTCTGTTGACCAATAGAATGTGTTGTCAGAGTGCAGATAAAGTCAAACCAAGCTTCATCTGAGTTGAAGTAAAGATCTGAATCCAGATAACCATCGGCAACATGCGGGAGTGACCATCTGCAATGGTGTTGTCATTATGCATACCCATCTTACAGTGTATGTTCACATATGTAACAGCTTAAACATGTTCTAATGTGATATTCATTTGATGTTTAGTTGGGAAGATAGACATCCAGTTGATTTCCATGGACTTCTTACCATAGTCTTCTGAACACACCAGTATTTTTGGGCAAACTTACTTTCTTTACCTGGTTACATTTGGAGTTAGTGACTTAACCTGTGGCTCTAAGTTCTGTGATCAATTTCTGCACAATGCTTTTTGCAGGAGCAACTGTATCTGAATGTTTTATCCTGATACTTTAATTTAACATTTTAAACAACTGACAGACAAAAAAGTTTCAACAATAAACACTCTTTATTCAGCTGATCAAGGCATTCTGCTGAACTGTTTTTGCAGCAAGCTTCAAACTGACTGCTGACAAAGCAGCACTGATCACTAAATCACTGCTTGATGTCACATCATATCATGAGACCATGCTCAAGTGACACCCTAGCATTACAAAATAATAACATAAGAAATAACAACACTCGAGATAGTTTCAAATATCATGTTCAGTATAACACAGGGCGTCTTTTATCTTGGCCACCCCATATATGATGATGTTGCTATGGAAAACCAGGATCAAGTATGGGAAGATAATGGGGTTGATGTCTTTTATTTGACTGAAACATATTCTAGGATTTCAAAGCAGGTGGTAAGGGATAACACAAACTTTATTATTGCTTTCAACCAAGATAGTATGAGCTAAAACACATTTATCAAGCACACATAGGAACTGACGTAATTGTCAATGAATTGACAACCGTACATGGAGATTGATAGAATCACCTGCAGTACGGGTTACTTTTATTGAT
The DNA here is from genome assembly GCF_021461395.2 of Schistocerca americana. Taxonomy (NCBI): domain Eukaryota; kingdom Metazoa; phylum Arthropoda; class Insecta; order Orthoptera; family Acrididae; genus Schistocerca; species Schistocerca americana. The sequence goes on from NC_060124.1 coordinate 525,913,009, forward strand.
AAAACAACAGAACTGAATGATGGGTGGCACAGAGGAATTTCCAGGATATTCTTTTTAAAAGGTAATGTACCAATATGTAACTGAGTCAGTATATTCCACACCATGGGCAAATTTGCATGCATATCATGCATTTATTCTTAGGATATGGTGCACAGGCCAAATATCCACATTTATGTTGATGCAAAAATTCTGTATTGACAAAAATAATGAAATCTTTAAAGCTGTTCTACAAAAATTAAAACCGTACCAGTGTGGTTAATGCAAATTCTTTGAGGGCTAATCAGCAAATTACACAGAGACTGAACAGCAGTTGAATGTGAGACTCGAGAGCACATGGCAAACAATGAATGTGCTAGCTGCAAGGCTTGTAGTACTTGCAGAAGATATCAAAGTACCCCATCCTGAAGACATCTGCAAAAGTACTGGTATTGTAGATACAACTGCCTGAAAATAAGCATGAGCAAAAGTATCAGGGATATAAATGCTATAAAAGAAAGCATCACTAAAATAATACAGGATATAAATGCCTGAAAAGAAAGTGTTAACAAGAGTATCATGAATGAAAATGCTCAAGAAGAACACACTGACAAAGGTATCAAGGATATGAAAATTGAGCACAGAGGCAACATCAGAACCATCTTGAAATTAATTGATAGGTAACTGCATGGATAAATTAGCATGTATGTTATGCATTTATTCTTGGAGGGGGGGGGGGGGATATTGCATAGATGGATCCTCTGTTCATATGCAGACACACAGAATTAGATAGATTTATCAAGGTGGCAGCTATAAAATTGAGATATATGAATACTGGATGGAAGAGTTGAATGTGTAGGATAAAAACAAAGTAAACAGACACCACAATAATTATGTAGACACAACCTCTGAATACATACATTTATTGTACTTTACACTACATGAAAGCTTCTTACAACAAGCAAAAGCACATTACAACCCAGAAAGTACAAAGAGCACAACCTAGAAAAATATCACTAACAATTTGTCTTTTGTTTCTTCAGGACTGATTGGTTGATTCTGAGGTTGCTACATCAACACCCGTCTCCTTCTTCTTTGTAAGCCTGGAGCAGTGGGGATTTAAGGGAACTGATGTTTTACTCCTCTTCCTGCTCTTGTGACCACTGATTGTGGTGGTTGAGGTGTTTGTAGATGGTGTTTCTTATGCACCGTGAGTCTTGCACCACGTATTCTGAGGCCCCCTCATGTACAATTGGAGGAGATGGCCTGAAGTTAGAGCCCGATGGAGTAGATGGTGTGATCCATGGCCTCCAGTCCATCAAGTTCCCCTCTATGTGCGATGGCTTCAGCCCTTTGATGCAAGCCATTTTTTCCCTATCATTGCTTGCTATCTTAAATGTGTTTGCTCCATGTTTATACAGTCCTGTGTAAAGTGGTCCTAAAGATAGTGGTTTTTGGTGCTGAAGGTTGAATTTGGTTCATGCTTCTTTGGAGAAGCTGTTCAGATTCTGTTGTCTTCATTTGTCAGACATGATTTCAGCCTGAAGTTTCCAGTGCTCTCCAAACACTAATTGCACTGCTGTGTCTGTAGCTGTTGTCTGTAGCACCGGGGGGTAAAGCTTTGGGCCATTGCTGTCTTCTACACATAATGGTCACCTTCAAGGTCCTGTGGAGACTCTCCATTATCCCATGGCTAGCGGGTTGGCAGCTGGTTGCTCTAATACACGAGTAACCACATAATCATAGCAACTGGAAGAACAGTGAGGATCTGAACTGTTATTATCATCTGATGTACCCGAAATCTTGTGATCAAATCATTTACAAAAGTTCTGGCCACTGTTTCTGCAGCCACATCAGAGATTGAAGAGGCCTTGGACCAGCATGTAAATCTATTAACCACTGTTAATAAGTACTACACTGATCTGGTACATTACTAAGGTGCCACCATGTCAATGCAAACATGCTTAAAGTGCACCGTAGGCATGCTTTCGGTGCTAAGGGGCACCAGTAAGGGCCTGCCAGTCTTGTACTGTTGCCATCTGGTGCAAGCTTGAGCCAATGTTTGGCAGTCTTTCTCAATGCCCAGCCAAACTACTTGTTGTTATCAATTTGGCAGTATCTCTCACCCCTGGGTGTTCTAAATTGTGGAAGGCCTCAAAACCACAGAGCCGGAATTTTGTGGGTATAGAAACGAGCAGTAGGTTGTGTGATGCATCACTCCACAATGAAACTTGCAGTTTGCACATGTACTTGTGACAAGCTGAGACTGGAATGCTGCTGCTCAAGCATAAAATGTAGGTCATTGTCATTCTATTGTTGTTCCAGAATGCTATGCCATGGAATGGCCTTCATGTTTGAACAACAACGTGAGAAAAAAGTCAGCAACTATGTTTCTGCAGCTGCTGATGTGGTCTATGTAGAGGTTTGAGAAAGGCAAGGCACAGCACCTTGTGAGCCATGTGCAGAGACTTTAGAAAAGAAGGCTGTAAGTGGAACATTGTCTGTGTAGATATTGAAATGCTTGCCTTCCACTGAGTTGTGGAAATTTTGTATTGCAGCGAATTTACTGTACAACTCCCTGTCTATTGTGCCTCATTTTTATTGTGTTGTTGTAAGCATTTGTGAGAAAAATGCTAAAGGCTGCGAGGCTCCATGCACAAGTTGCTGCAAGGCAGTTCCAACTGTCACTTGGCTAGTGTCCACGATTAATGCCAATGATGTGTAATGCCATGAATGTATGAGTACCACTGCCTGAGCTGCATATTCATTGATTGAGTTGAATGCCATGAGTGTTTCTTGACTCCACTTTACTTTTCTCCTGCCAGCCGTACATTTTCCTTTCAACAGGTGTGTGAGCGATGCATGAAGTTCTAGTGCTTTTGGCAGGTGCCTTCTGTAATAATTGAGGAAATGCTGCAGATGCTTGTGATATCGCTACCCTCTCATACACTGGAGCTATGATCCCTGCTGACATGTCAGTACTGAGAAAGTTCACATTGCTTTTTCCCCAAGATGCATTTTTCTTTGTTGGTGACAGCCCCTTATTGGCATAGCAATCAGAAACACTGTATGAGATGGTTCAGGTTCACATGCTGCTCTAGTGACTGAAAACACTAGAATATCGTCCATGTAACAAAACAAAAAAATCAATGTCTTTGAGGACCTGGTGAATAAAACACTGCCATGTTTGTGCTGCATTTTGCAAACTGTACTGCATGAACTGGTACTCGAACACGCCAAACGCGGAAATGATGGCTGTCTTTTTTATATATGTGGGCACAACCAGTATTTGTGAATAGGCCTTTTCATAAGTGATGATGCTGAATATTCAGACTTTTGCAACAGCATTGTTGAAATCCATTACCTCTGACAGAGTTCTGGCATCCAAACTCTGTAGTTGCTGCGCAAACACCATTTATTGTTCCACTTTGGCAGCATGCATAATGGAAAGGCCCACTGACTGTCTGAAGGTGCCATTTATTTATTTAGTCTTTGATCCTGTGTAGTGTGATGTACAACATGATATATGACTTAACTCTGTTTATTATAGTGGACAGTATTCAGGGTTATATATAATACTACATGTTATATGTTACAAAAGTTACAGTTATATATAAAAACAAAGATGAGGTGACTTACCGAACAAAAGCACTGGCAGGTCGATAGACACACAAACAAACACAAACATACACACAAAATTCAAGCTTTCGCAACAGACTGTTGCCTCATCAGGAAAGAGGGAAGGAGAGGGGAAGACGAAAGGAAGTGGGTTTTAAGGGAGAGGGTAAGGAGTCATTCCAATCCCGGGAGCGTAAAGACTTACCCTAGGGGGAAAAAAGGACAGGTATACACTCGCACACACGCACATATCCATCCACACATACAGACACAAGCAGACATATTTAAATATGTCTGCTTGTGTCTGTATGTGTGGATGGATATGTGCGTGTGTGCGAGTGTATACCTGTCCTTTTTTCCCCCTAAGGTAAGTCTTTACGCTCCCGGGATTGGAATGACTCCTTACCCTCTCCCTTAAAACCCACTTCCTTTCGTCTTCCCCTCTCCTTCCCTCTTTCCTGATGAGGCAACAGTCTGTTGCGAAAGCTTGAATTTTGTGTGTATGTTTGTGTTTGTTTGTGTGTCTATCGACCTGCCAGCGCTTTTGTTCGGTAAGTCACCTCATCTTTGTTTTTATATAAAAGTTACAGTTATATACATTTATTGCAGTTCAACTATTCACTTACTGGATAACAGCAGTGGCACTATGGATGTTCTCTAACAGAACTTTCAAAAGCAGTAATATTTAGTACATAAACTAAAGTGCAAAAAAACTGGTATAGGCATGCATATTCAAATACAGAGATATGTAAACAGGCAGAATACAGTGCTGCAGTCGGCAACACATTTATAAGACAAGTGTCTGGCACAGTTGTTAGATCGGTTACTGCTGCTACAATGGCAGGTTTTCAAGATTTAAGTTAGTTTGAACATGATGTTATAGACAGTACATGAGCAGTGGGACACAGCATCTCCGAGGCAGCGATGAAGTGGAGAGTTCCCCTTATGACCATTTCACGAGTGTACTGTGAACATCAGGAATCCTGTAAACCATCAAATCTCCGACATCACTGCAGCTGGAAAAGGATACCTGCAAGAATAGGACCAAATTGCTACAGATTTCAATGTTGGGTCATCAACAAGTGTCAGCATGTGAACCATTCAATGAAACATCATCAATATGGGCTTTCAGAGCCGAAGACCCATTTGTGTACCCTTGATAAATGAATGAGAAGGGACCTCCACCCCCTCATACTCCTAAAGATTTATGGACAGCCCTGCAGGATTCATCATGGTATCAGTTCCCTCCAGCACTACTTCAGACATTAGTTGAGTCCATGTCATATCATGTTGTTGCACTTCTGTATGCTTGCGAGGGCCCTACACAATATTTGGCAGGTGTACCAGTTTCTTTGGCTCTTCAGTGTATATTTACATTTGGAAACTTATTACATAATTTAATTGCCATGTAGCTTGTAACTTTCTGATACAAACTTGTATTGGCTAGGAGTAAATGCAAGTTACTTTTTAATCTGGTGTTGTAATCATGTAAGTCACAATTTTTTTCTAATATTGTTAGTATTTCCAATTAAATCACAACCTTATGGATCTGCATGTTAATGTCTTCTTGTGCAGCAGCGTTATGCCACTAACAGTGGTTCGGGCAATGTTCGAATGAAAAGCATAGTATTGTGTTCGCCCAAGGAGCTTGCCTTTTCTACTGACTCAATTTCTGGAAATTCTTATATGACACTGTTAAAGTTCTGGTTACACCATGTAGGTTCTGCTGTTGCTATTGATAATAGTTTTCCACTGTGGAAATCTGCTGCTAGCAGAAAGTGGTAAAGAAAAACTGCCCCTATTACAGGTTCAATAACATTCATGACTATAAAGATCCCCAGGAACTTCCTGTCCAAACTGAGGTCTGAATTCTACTGTCTCCTTCCTATGTTTGAATAAAAGAGTCATTAGCTGCTGTCAAAAGTTGTGCTCCAGCAGAATCGCCTGTGAAACTGTCATGCAGGAGCACACCAAGATCATACCCTGTGTCCACCAAGAATTTGGTTTCAGCTAACCTGTCCACGACAAACAGTATTTTGGAGTCGTTTCCAACAGACTGTGTGAAATCACAAAACTGTTAAGGCTTTCGTGGCCACTTGTTGACAAACTGCCTATTGGCTTCAGTCTTGCGTTCTTCGGCCAACATTCATCTGACAATTTTACTGATGTTTCGCCAGCATAAGTAGCTGGCATTGTCAAAGCTTCACCCTCCATTGCCAGTGGTGAACTGGAGCCGAGCTCAAGGCTGCAGACTATATGTACCTGGCACGCCAACGTCTGAAGGCTTCTCCGCGGTCATTTCCGGTGCAGTTCTCCGCGGAGAACGAGGTGGGTTTGTGTCTGCGTGTGTGTGAGTGTGTGTGTGTGTGTGTGTGTGTGTGTGTGTGTGTGTGTGTGTGTGTGTGGGTGGGTGGGTGTGAAAATATTAATGAAACTGATTTTTTAGCAACCAACTTTTTTTTTTCAAACAGCAATATTGTTCCATTCAAAGTACTGGGTGATCAAAAAGTCAGTATAAATTTGAAAATTTAATAAACCACGGAATAATGTAGATAGAGAGGTAAAAATTGACACACATGCTTGGAATGACATGGGGTTTTATTATAACAAAAAAAAAAAAAAGTTCACAAAATGTCCGACAGATGGCGCATCGTTTGGTGATGATTGCGTGCTCAGACGCCACTTTCGTCATGCTTGGCCTCCCAGGTCCCCAGACCTCAGTCCGTCCAATTATTGGCTTTGGGGTTACCTGAAGTCGCAAGTGTATCGTGATCGACCAACATCTCTAGGGATGCTGAAAGACAACATCTGATGCCAATGCCTCACCATAACTCCGGACATGCTTTACAGTCCTGTTCACAACATTATTCCTCAACTACAGCTATTGTTGAGGAATTGTGGTAGACATATTGAGCATTTCCTGTAAAGAACATCATATTGCTATTCTGATCAGATGAAGCGCCATCTGTCGCACACTTTTTGAACTTTCGTATTTTTTTGGTTCTAATAAAACCCCATGTCATTCCAAGCATGTGTGACAATTTGTACCTCTCTATCTACATTATTCCGTGATTTATTCAGTTTAGAAATTTATAATGACTTTTTGATCACCCGGTAGTTCCCTTAGGCAGCTATACACCAGTGGAGTCATTGTTCCCCGTCTTGGTAGCAGCGCTGAAAGGCTTCAACTGGTAGGTCCTTTAACAAGTCATTCATATTCTTTTGAATGTTCTCCAGAGTCCCCAAGTTACGTACTTTTAAGATATTTCTTAATTCTGGGAGAAGAAATAAATCACAAGAACTCAGATCAGGTGAATAAGGGGACTGTGGAATAACAGGAAAGCCTATTGAGATCAAAAATTCCATGATGGAAGGTGCCATTTGACATGGGGCATTTCCAAGATGCAGCATCCACTTGTCTGCAATGTCCAGTCTCACTTGATTCATCCTTTTCCTGAGCCTTTCAAGGACATCTTTGAAACACAGTAGGTTGACAGTTCATTCTGAAGGAACAAATTGTTTATGCATGATAGCTCCTACTGTTAAAAAAGCAAACCAGCATTGTTTTGAGCTTTCACTTGCCCATTCGAGTTTTTTCAATCAGAGAGATGTAGTGTGCCATTCTTCACTTTGCCACTTTGTCTCAGGATCATACTCAAAAGTCTGGAATTCGTCACCTGTGATCATTTGAGTGAACCATTCACGGTCATTGGCAATCCTCTCAAGAAGGTCAAGGCACGTGTTCCTTCGATTGTCATTCTGCTCAGTTTTGAGGATTTTTGGCACCATTTTGGCACAAACCTTTTGCATGTGCAAAACTTTGGTGAAAATCTGATATACAGTGATAGTCTTTAACAGATCACCCATCATCCTTACTGTTAAAAGTCGGTCTGATCTTACCAGAGAACGCACTCGTTCGACATTTTCATTAGTTTTTGGAAATGAAGGTTTCCCTGTGCGAGATTTATCTTCAACGTGGCTCGGCCTTACAAAAATTATGTGTTTCAGCAAAAAACTTGCGATCTTGATAAGAAAACTTTCCCATAAGCCTCTTTCAACGTTTTCAAAGGTCCACTCGTGGATTCCCCAACTTTAACACAAAACTTGATGACATAAAGTTGCCCTAAAGTCCTCTGTTCCATTTCCGAAACAAACAACAAAAATATAACTTCACTGATGGTGCTCTCAAAAATCACATGATGGCTGTATGGAGCTGAAACTCGGGCCGAGCTCCTGGAAAGGATGAACGCACTGGTCTACTCAAGCAGAAAAATGCAGCACTGCCAGTCAGTCTCATTACGTTTCTCACATACGTTGTACATCCATCTGACTGACATCATTCAAAAATCGTGCGGAAATAAAAAAAAAAAAAAAACAGATATCATATAACTCTTGTGTGCAATCACAAATAATTTTGTCACTTACGTATGTATGAAAGACTAGTACTTATGAGCACAGTCATCATTGGTTAGTGGTGGTGGTTCTGCCATTCCGAACCAGCTCCCTCCCTCTTCCAGTCGACCACGTCCGACCACCACAAGGGAGGATTATCGTATTGCGCATGAAGCACATTGCAACTCCCTTGCATCCGTGCCTGCCATGTGAGAACAAGTAATCGTTATGACCAGACGAAGCTATAATCGTCCAGCCAAAATTTTGGGTTCTTTGTTCTGGGAGATGCCTCATTGGAATTACAACATTTTAAATACTAGTTCACTTTATTACACCAATCAATAAAGAGATTTACTTAACTTGATACAATCCTTTGCCACAGGAGTTGTCGATAATTTATGAGGGTGGCCCAGAAAGTAATGCAGTGCATTCTTTTTCTCAGCCGAGAACAAAGCTACGAATGCGAAACGTTACGTATGTATTATCTGAAGTCTCCTGAGTGAGCGCGCGAAGTTTCAGTGGTTTCTCACAGATAGCGTAGCTGCAGGACAGTTTCAAAATGGCGTCTGTAGATGATGTCCGTTACAAGCATTATGCCGTCATTGAATGTCTCACTGCAGAGAAAGAAACTGTGGGGAATATTCACAAACGCTTGTGCAAAGTCTGTGGAGCATCTGCTGTCAACAGAAATACAGATAGTCGCTGGGAACAGAGGCTGACGTCATCAGAAAGAGGTTCGGCGAAGCTCCACGATTTGCAGTGGTTGGGGAGACCATCCACGGCTGTCACACCTGACATTGCCCCCTCAGACTTCCACTTGTTGGGCCATTAAAGAATGCCATTCGTGGAAGACATTTTGTGGACGATGAGGAGGTGATTCACACAGTGAAGCACTGGCTCCACCACCAGGACAAGGATTGGTTCCGACAGGGCATACACGTAAGGTGGCCAGATACAATTGTTTAAGAAGGAGGACAAACAGCTTCAAAATGGAGGACAAAGGAATCAAAAAGAGGACACACCAAACGGGTCAACTGCAGATGAGGAAACCACCCGTCAGCTTTGGACAATTCATGTGACTGCCTAGAATTACCGGTAAAACTAGTAGTTAATTCTTACTGATGGTCAGGTGGTGGTTAACTGAGCAATATAAGAAAATTGAAAACATTGATTGTGGTGACAGTGTGGAGTCAATTGTTTTGTTATGTCAACAACACGGAATTGTTTATAAAGCGAAAAACGTAAGACCATTCACCTCCCTTCATTCAACGCACCGCTACCAACATCTACAATTCAAGCAGCAGCTGACGACATGTAAACTGCACTTTAACCCTCCGAATAGAAATAAATTGAATGACTATGAAATAAAATCATGACAGTTAATCTGTCGAGTTATTTCTTACGTTTATTGGCCACTGAGACATATGTTCCAGCTCCACAAATCTTACATCCCGCTTCAAATTCATTTCTCCCTTTCTTAAAGCCGGATATTTGCAGGAAAGAACATAATAATATATACACTTTCGTTTAGGTATAGCCAAATATTTTATGTAACTCACTCGGTTAAAGATTATACTCACAAATCACATGTGCACTGCAGGAAGCCAAGCCAATACAAATCGAAGATACGAATCGAAAATTTTAAATAATCGATATTTGCATTCGCTTATAAGTAGATGAACGATAACATCGACGATCCTGGTGCCACCTACTAATACCGCCTTCATGCGGGTTTGTCACGAAGGCTGTGCCAATAGTTAAAGTATTTAAGAAAAGAGCAGTAGAACGGGACGAATTGTAAATTTAACTGTATTACGCTCAACTTTGCGAAAAACCCAGACACCATAAAAACCCGCCAGGACCATGGACAAAGAGCGGAAAAGAAGGACATGTCCGGATTAATCCGGACGTCTGGTCATCCTACATACATGACCTTGTTTCACACTGGAGGAAGGCCATACAGTGGGATGGAGATTTTGTGGAAAAATAGGATGTGTAGATAAAACATCATTCTTTTGTGAGTGTAATTCTAATTGTTGAAGAAAAAAGATGTGGTGCATTACTTTCTGGGCAACTCTCGTACAACTGACTTGGCTATTAAAGCATCACTTGATGCATCAATTAACAAACTGTTCTTTTGATGTACAATATTAAAGATTTAGAAAATTACGTTACCATCTGAACCTTGAATAATACACAATGATGCTGACTGCTTCAGCTGAGTTCACGAACTGGGGCTGAGTGCTTCCATGCTCGGCTCTTTTTTGACTTCCATGCAAGAGTGCTGCTGTGCTGAGGGAGAGGGCGTGTCTTCCTCAGCCTCTCCAAGTAATTGTTGCAGATTGCAGCGAGGCATTGCTAATGTCTGTGGTATAGATGCGCATTGTGATGTGGCATTATGATCTTTGGACGATACCACAGTAATTGATTCTGTGCATCATTGGTTGGACACAAGCAGGAGCTAGACTAGAGAATTATCGTCCCATGTGTAGGCTGCCATGAACGCCACAAGACAAATGTCTGCGTCTGTACTGGTGCAATGAATGGCTTTACATTGTGTTCAGTGATGAATCGCTGTTATGCACTACCTTGGATGACCATTGTTGGCGAGTATGACGGTGACTTGGCGGTGGGGCTGGGGGGGGGGGGGGAGGGAAAGGAATAGAGGTGCTTCCATTCTTCAAACGTTTTGGAGAGGCACAGTACTGTTACTCCTGGCATGGAGATGTGGGGGGCCATCGGATACGACCTTAGGTAATGGCTAGTAGTGATTGAGGGATCTTTAATGGCACAGCAGGATGTCACGCACATCCTGCATCCTCATGTGTTAACACTCATGCGACTGTCTTGGTGTGATTTTTCAACAGGGCAATTCTTGTTCGAACAGACCACATGTACCTATGAAATGTCTATGTGTTACTGAGTTACTCCTACAGCCAATAGAATCCTCAGATCTATTCTTGGTAGAACATGTTTGGTACCAGCTTGGATGTCAATTCCATCGCAGTGCCGATGTACAGGACATCAAGTAGACCTACAAGTTACAACAGTTGTGACTTATCTTGCATCACGAGAGGACGGAATGGGTTTACGGTATCTTTCTCAATCGAATCACTGCATACATCCTGGCCATATGGGGTGCAGCGTCATATCGATAAATGGACTCTACTGCCAAGTTGCTTATAAATTTGACTCGATTTCGTAACCAACGAAATAACATCACTTACTCTCTCAATTCAACAAGTTTCATTTCCTTTCCTCCTCCCTTCCTGGGTGCTTCACTTTCCTTACTACGCAGTGTGTCTCTCTACTGTGTACTCGTTCTCACTTTTCACAAACGAGAAAAGAAGGTTACCCTTGTCTGGTAGCTGTGGAGTTGAACAGGCGTAAACTGAGAAGAGTGCTTGTATTTTGTAAATGTTTGAGTAACAAATGAAGCGTAACATCATCTGCATTGCCTACATTACTTCTGCTAACACTAATATACATTGGGTGATTCCATGATGATATTACAAACTTGCAGGGATGATAGAGAAGGGTAAATAATCATTTTGAGGTAAGGAACCCTGGTCCGAAAACGACCGAGACTTTAAGTTATAAGTGAGAATCTTTCTGATACCTATGGTAGTGTAATACGTGTGCCAGTACTGTCCTTGCAAAGATTGTAGGTTTGTACTGTAGTAGAGGGACAGGCTATGTTCTGGGCAATTTTGTTAGTGTGGGTTGCCTACATCAGGGGCAGGTATGTAGTCAGGGGCAAACATATTGTTCTCCTTTGATTGATAGGTACTTAACCCATTGCCCTGTTAAGTGGTTTTCCATGTCACCACCCTTAACCTATTGTTCCACCACCCCTACCCCTCTCCCCAAACCCCCCTCTCCCCTCGCTACTACATGCACACTTTCATGTCGGACTTTTTGGAATAGGCCCTGTCACTACTATCAATTTGATTGACTACTTAATTAAGTTCATCAATTAATTAACTTCTGCTCATCTGGTAAATCACCTCCTCTCCCTCCCTCTCCCCCAACAGGAAAATGACGGGGAAAAAGACTCAGTTGATTGGTCATTTGGAGGGAAATCGATTGCTGTGTATGGAATATTGTTTTAGGGGATTAAAGGCAGTCCATGGAATATATGGAAAGGGTATATTGTTTATTTATTAAAAAATTCACTTTTGGGGGGGTTGGATATCTCTTACTAATGATTCTAGTCTGTTTGGAAACATATATGTCTTGCAACAAGCAGTTACATGGGGGCGAACATGTTGCATAACCTAATGTTTAGCATTGTACTCTGGGTTTCTTAACCTAGTGCTTGGGCCTTTGTCGACACTTAACCTATTGTTCTGTTAAGTGGTTTTCAGTGTCACCACACTTAAACTATTGTACCACCTTTGATACGAAATTAAGTAATAAGTTATGTCCTCCCACCATTTTCTGATACAGTTTTCAAATTTCACACGATTTTGAACACCATTTCTGGCGCATTCTTCTTTGTCACCCACCCCTTAAACTATTGTACTTCGTTTTGCATAAAAATTATTCAAATTAACTTAGTGGTCTGCAGGTAACCTGCAGTTCTGCTCCATGTCACCCACTCACACACACCACCCCCTTAACTATTGTATCGCTAACACCACACTGATATAAAAAAAACTTATATAAATTAATTAAATCGATATTCTTCACATGTATTGGATAGTTTTTTTTATAATTTGCGACAGCCTAATTGTCTTAGAGTATTATTTGTCTGTATGAGGCCCTTACAAGTTGGGTCTGATTCAAGAGATTGAGAAGATCCAAAGAAGAATGGCAAGATTCGTGACTGGTATATTTAACCATCACGAGAGCATTACAAATCTCATCGAAAGTTTGGAGTTGGGGCACACTTGCAGATAGACGACATGCTAAAGGGTAGGATGTAGAGCATATATTAACACTACCAACTTCCATGTCACGCAATGATCACCATTCAAAGATAACGGAAATTAGAGCTCATACTGAGATGTTCAGACAATTGTTCTCTCTTTACGCGAACCGTCAGTGATACAGAAGGAGGGAAATATGACTCTGGCGCAAATAGTGCCCTTCACCACACACCGCTTGTTGGCTAGCAGAGTATATATGTAGATGTAGATGGAATATAGTTTAAACAAAAGATCGCTAATAATAAAAAACACATCCCACCACTCGATGCCCGACACTGACGCCAGAGTCTGGGTGTACTAGTGCTCCCAGCGAAGCCACGACGTGACAGTTGGGGCTCCCTCTTTCATACTTTACACTTGAGAAATGCCTACCGAAATACGTGTTCACTTAGGTACCATTGCTGGTGCGATGATGCACAGCTGCGGTTAGGTCCACATCCTAGAGATTTCACAATGCTTCACAGAATAGCACAGGGCACATTCCTTACAGGCTAACCTGTCTGTCAGTGAATTTACCCATCAAACTACCAGTCTGGGAGCACCATCTGCCATTGTTTTCTGCAGACAAGACCTTCAGAGGCAAAATTCTTTTGTACAGATCGCTACACTGCGAAAGCTGTCTACAGATCATTAAATACACACAAAACTCACAAGAATATTTACCGGTGTAACTACAATTAAATATTACGATTTCTTCTACAGTCTGACACCAATCGATGTACAGGTAATGTCTTCTCTTGATGGCTGTGCTTCTGGAACGAATATCAGTATCTATAGCACACATAATTTTCCAAGTAAAAAATCTCATACCCTCGCAGTTATCGATGTGCTGAATCTAAATGTCCTTTCACGATAGGACCACAGTCATCCTCTCTAGTCATGTCACAACATAAACCACACTTACTTTACAAGGCAATATATGCACATTTTACACCACATAAGTCATAGTAACTTTATAATGCAATATATACATATTTTACACAAACAGAGCAGTTATGTTTTATGTCTATCCAGCACCCAAAAAAATTATAGTGCTCCCACACTCACAGCGGCTATATGTCACGATGCTCCTCAGTCCTAGGGTAGCACCATCTCCCATTTCTTTCTTTCTGCAGACATGACATTCAGCGGCAATAAACTATTTCACACTGATCGCCATATTGCACCAACAACTAAACCTCACAAAGTGCCATACATATCGTCAAATATGGTCAGACTCTTACTCAATTACGCTGTTCTCCCACTGAGGACAGGAGCTTGAATATTAGAGCGTCAAACCGATCTCCAACCCAGCAATATAACACCGCATACCATGTCGATGTAGTAAACATACAATTCATATCCTCCACCATACAAAAGCACCCCTTTTACATCAGAAAGGGCCTTCCAGTGTGGCCAAGCAGCTCTAGTCACTTCAGTTTGGAACTGCGGGAACACTAAAGTCACAGGTTCTAATCCTACCTCAGTCATGGATGTGTGTGATGTCCTTACGTTAGTTAGGTTTAAGTAGTTCTAAATTCTAGGGGACTGATGAGCTCATATGTCGGGTCCCTTAGTGCTCAGAGCCATTTGACCATCAGAAAGCCAACAGTGGATCGAAGTCACTCTCAGAACTATTGTGCAAAGACTGGCTCGTTTCCCCCCCTCGGTACAAACGTGTTACTGTTTCTGGTGGGGATCTGCCTGCTTGCTCGCGTTTCTAAATCCATTTCCAGACTCTGGGATTACAGGAACATATCTAATTTCACATGGTTCGCAAACAGCAGTATCCTACCGATCGCTCACGCAACATAATTCCGAAGATATAGACTGGGAATTAGTTCTGTACAAACCCAAAACTTTAGCTAGGTAGAGCGTGCTCTAGACCACATAGTAACTAGAAACAAACAGACGAAAATGATATTTCCACCTGTGAATTCCGAATTGGTGAAGTAACAGATTCGAATTAATCCCTATAATTTACACCTACTACTAAGTATACTACTTCGTAAATAACTGATTACCTACAATAAAAAATAATGCTGAGAGAAAATAAGCGATGAGTGGTCATGTCTCATAAGTTTTTCTTGTGAGTGATACCACTGCATCTTAGAAAGAGAGCCGTAAGTGACCAGATGTTAAAAAACCCGATCGTAACAACTACTGAAAGTAACTGTTACAAGCTGTCTTAGTTCTACAAGTGCACACAAGTATCCATGTCAAAAGCTATACTGAGATTTATAAATCGAGGTACACATTACCTCTGAATGAGGTGGTTTTTTGTCCAGACAAATACCGTGACGGCGATCGCAGGAGTATATATTATCAGATCAATATGTCACGACGGTGTAGCCTCGTAATAAAATTACTCAATTTAGAAAGTGATTCGGCTAAGGAACGTGGTATGAAACCAGTACTTGCGAATCCCTCACGCCACTGCAGTTAGATATTTCTACAGTACTTGTAATGTATTCTGTATCGATCCCGTGTCACAGGTTCGGTGATATATCCACTGAGCTATAGGCGATGGTCTGCCCCTCGTGGTCTCGCGGTAGCATTCTCGCTTCCCGAGCACGGGGTCCCGGGTTCGATTCCCGGCGGGGTCAGGAATTTTTCCTGCCCCGAGATGACTGGGTGTTGTTGTGTCGTCTTCATCACCATCATTCATTCCCATTACGGTCAGAGGAAGGCAACGGCAAATCACCTCCATTAGGACCTTGCCTAGTAAAGCCTTGCGGGTCTCCCGCATCGTTCCCCTACGCTCTGTAAAGAAGCATGGGACTTCATTTCCATTTCCATAGGCGATGATTGATTGAGAATGATCACAAACAGTAGTACATGGTGTGCTGATTGAGATCGTAAGAAAATGTACACTAGCTTTCCAGATGTCTAGTGTTACACTGTCCACTAGAAATGATGTCCATTATTTTGAATCAAGTCTTTCCATTCAAGCAGATACCTGCTTTGGATCACAGCCACAAGTGAATCACATTTCTGGGGCACACTCATATCGCGAAACGAGACACAGTTCTCGAACCTTTCTGGTACAGTAAAATTCCAACGTGGATTTAGCCAGCCCTTACGCATCTTGCAACTGATCCCAATTCTACAGCTTAGCACATGTGATCACTCCAATTTAAGTTGGAACTGAGCAGAAGTCAGAGAAAGCCATAACCACTACTTCTACGGCGCATGTAGAAACAGAACGACCTGAGTTACTGCAACAGGACGTGTTTTGACCATTTGGTGGAAATGTATGCATTGTGGTGCGTCTCCAAACCAGATACAGATACTACTGTCTGAAGCAGATCTGCATCCATTCAGATCAATCAGTCCAACATGCTATCATCGTTATTCTATAGCATCCAACAGAGAAAAATTACGAACTATAAAAGCTCCACTAACTTCATCCAATAAAAACTCATCTAGATGCCGTTGCAGGAGCAATGACGCATAACTGCGATATGGATATGGCACACAGAGAGAGTTGCGCGATGCCCCCCCCCCCCCCCCCCCAGAATAGCATTCCTAATAGAACACCTTGTCTGTCACTGAATTTATCTCAAACTGTTGCTGCTGCTGCTGCCTGTGTGGGACGATCCTAATAAATATACACGTATTGATCCACTGCAGAGGCCACTTTAAAGTTTCAACACCTATAAACTAGGAGAATGATCGTATCCCGCAGACTATATTGTAAGTCGCAAGAGAGGCTCCCTGTGACCCTGTGTCGTTGTCTGAAACGTTGTTGTCTAACACTCTTTTGTACACTGTGAAACATTTTCTTTTTCTGCCACAACTGTGAGACCTGTGTCAGGTTCTAAACTGACATTAAGACTTTTTGATCCACGGCCTCTCGCAGAGAACTAGACATCGCACAGTGTAAATGAAAGACAGTTACAACATAAGGAAACTAGAAGGGTTTGGCTGCATTGTGGAGAGTTTCCAAACTGATGTCCGAAAGAGATTGACGACCTCTACATGTAAACTCATCTGTTACAGTGACAGAATAGAGGATGGCTCTGCGTTCCCTTTCGACTGATTCCTCATATTGCACTCATGTACGCGATCACTGTTTCAGAGCTAGCAACCCCCAGAAGGTGTCACCCATCCACAAAACTCATTGCCCAACTTAAACAAGCGCTGTCAGTCAATCATTATGTGATAACCAACAGCATGCCAATGCACGGATGGGATGGAAAAGACATCGTCAATGTACTGTAATAATAAACATCACAGTTGACAGTGTGAACAATTTTAGTAATTTTATAGTAATTTCAACACCAGCCAATAATGTGACAGCAAGTTTTCCTCTGTTGGATAGTACAGAATAACGATAATAGCAACTTGGACTGATAGATGTGAATGGATGGGGATCTGCTTGAGACAGTAGTATCTGTATCTGGTTTGGCGACACACCACAATGCGTGCGTTTCCACCAAATGGTCAAAACACAGTCCTGTTGCACTCACTCACGCCGTTCTGTTTCTACATGGGCCGCAGAAGGTGGTGGATATGGCTTTCTCTGACTTCTGCTCAGTTCCGACTTAAATTGGAGCGATCACATGCGCTAAGCTGTAGAAATGGCAGCAGTTGCAAGATGCTAGGGGCGGACTAAACCCACGCTGGAATATTACTATAGCAGACATAGTCGAGAAAGGTGTCTCGTTTCGAGATATTAGAGTGCCAGAAATATGATTCACTTGTGGCTGTGATTCAAAGCAGGTATCAGCTTGAATGGAAAGACTTGATTCAAAATAATGGACATCATTTCTAGCAGATAGCGTAACACGAGACATCTGGAAAACTAGTGTACATTTTCTTACGATCTCAATCAGCACACCATCTACTACTGGTTGTGATCATTCTCAATCAACCATCGCCTATAGCTCAGTGGATATATCACCGAACCTCCGACAATGGGATCGATACAAAATACGTTGCAAGTACTGTAGAAATATCTAGCTGCGGTGGCGTGACAGTTTCGCAAATACTGGTTTCATACCATGTTCCTTAGCCATATCACTTTCTAAATTGAGTAATTTTATTACGAGGTTGCACCGTCGGCAACGTGTTGATCTGATACAATATACTCCTGTGGTCGCCGTCACGGTATTTGTCTGGGCAAAAAACCACCTCATTCAGTGGTAATGTCGTACCTCGATTTATAAAGCCAGTATAGCTTTTAATATGGATACTTGTGCGCACCTGTAGAACCAAGACCGCCTCTGACAGTAACATACAGTAGTTGTTGTGATCGGGTTTTTTAACATCTGTCCAATTACGGCTCTCTTTCTAAGACATAGTGATATCACTCACAAGAAAATCTTATGAGACATGTCCATCTATCGCTGATTTTCTCTCAGTATTATTTTATATCATAGGTTCAAAAAAATGATGGTTCAAATGGCTCTGAGCACTATGGGACTCAATTGCTGTGGTCATAAGTCCCCTAGAACTTAGAACTACTTAAACCTAACTAACCTAAGGACAGCACACAACACCCAGCGATCACGAGGCAGAGAAAATCCCTGACCCCGCCGGGAATATATCATAGGTAATCAGTTATTGATGAAGTATTATACTTAGTAGTAGGCGGTGCGTAATAGGTTCGCCTTAAGCATCAGGCTTATAAGGTATGTGTTTGTGTTTCAACATATGCAGAGGAAGTGACTGTGTCCATTCATAAGGAAGGTATGGATTTGAAGTCTAGTACTGTGATAGCAAAGGGAAGAGTATGTCAAGTCATAAGAATGGTACTGATATTTCTATCTGCAGAGTCATTGCTGTCAACAGCTCATTGTCGAATGTCATTCAATGGAGACAGCGATCATAACATTTAGTTATAAATAGAGGGATGAAATATATATGTGACCGATTTCTTAGGATGATTGATTCTACCTGTGCGTGCTCGGCCTGCAGCGCCGGTGACCTGTGCGGGAGCGATTCATATTTCCCTTTAATGGTAGGAGCTGTCAGAATGGAGAGGCCTGTTGGAGTGTAGGAATGTAGATGAATTAAGGTGTTGTCCTCTAGATTACCGAATAGTGAACTAATACCTAATATGTGTTGGATAGCTTTTGTGATCGCGTGGAAATTTGAGAATGAATATGGAGGTGCGTTTGTGCTGTACCATTATTCCCTCCCATGTAAATTGTTCATTTGACTGCTTCTGCAAATTTCACGCCTTTATTTAGTTGAGAGGAGATCGATTGTGGGATGTGCATCTAACATGTGGAAGACACATTTTCCGGTTCTCTGGACATGAGAAACACCTTCATTGAACTTGTAAATTATAGGGATGATTTAGAATCTGTTACATCACCGAGATCGGTATTTACAGGTGGAAATATTTTTCGTCTGTTTGTTTCTAGTTACTCTGTGGTCTAGAGCACGCTCCACCTAGTTAACGTTTCGAGTTTGTATAGAAATAATTCCCAGTCTACATCTCCGGAATTACGTTGCGTGAGCAATTGGTAGGATACTGCTGGGTGCGAAACCATGCGGAATTAGATATGTTCTTGCAATCCCAGACTCTGGAGATGGGTCTAGAAACGCGAGTAAGCAGACAGGTCTGGCCCAGAAATAGTAATGCGTTCATACCGAGGGGGTGGGGGGGGTGGGGGAGGGGAAATAGCCACTCTTTGCACAACAGTTCTGAGAGTGACTTCTTATCCACTAACGGCTTTCTGATGCAGAAGGGGTGATTTTGTATGGCAGAGGATATGAATCGTATGATTACT
Organism: Schistocerca americana; assembly: GCF_021461395.2. Classification (NCBI taxonomy): domain Eukaryota; kingdom Metazoa; phylum Arthropoda; class Insecta; order Orthoptera; family Acrididae; genus Schistocerca; species Schistocerca americana. The sequence goes on from NC_060124.1 coordinate 525,932,648, forward strand.
ACATCGACATGGTATGCGGTGTTATATTGCTGGGTTGGAGATTGGTTTGACACTCTAATATTCAAGCTCCTGTCCTCAGTGGGAGAGCAGTGTAATTGTGTAAGAGTTTTTCTGTGTTTGACGATATGTATGGCACTTTGTGAGGTTTAGTTGTCAGTGCAATATGGCGATCAGTGTAAAATAGTTTATTGCCACTGAATGTCACATCTGTAGAAAGAAAGAAAAGGCGGATGGTGCTTCCCTAGGACTGAGGTGCATCGTGACATATAGCCGGTGTGAGTGTGGGAACACCATAATTTTTTTGGGTGCTGGAGAGATATAAAAGATAACTGCTCTGTTTCCACAGGTGGAAACACAAGCGGCCAAAGACACTGCTAGCTAGGGCATAACCACCTATGGTAAACTAACATACGCAAACAGCGACAAACGCCGGTAAGCCCCTGCATATCAGCAACACTGACTGGCAACTACCAGCTGCTATTAGAGCCAACCAACAGGCCGCAGCAGGGACACCGACGAGCTCGCCCACAGACGCACGAACAATCTGCCAACACTCCCTCACACTGTGCCTCCGGTATATGACCTATCGGACACAAGATCGATAACAAACCTAACTGGTTCAGGTTGCAGGACGCTGAACGAGGACTCTGTACCAGCACCCAGCGCCAGCCGCCGAGCAGCACAAACGCACAACGTCAAGGTATCGACATGCATGATACCCACTACTAACAAAGCCTATCCTTACACAACCTATCGCAGGCAGCAAGACAACCGCTACTGCTCTTGCCGCCCGACCTAACTTTCGCAGAGGTTTTTTTCCCTTGGCTCTTGCTTTGGCACTTTTTTTCCTCTGCCCTTCAAACCGCTACCCTTCGTCAGATTTCGACCAATCTATCTCCAGATGAGCGCGTATAAATGGTTAATCCTAACCAGACGTACGCAGACATCGCAGTACCCACATCCTGCGACACCTCAGTTTAGTGAATACTAACCCTTATGCAGAGATGGCAGAAGACCTTTTGTGTTGGCCATCATGCCGGTGTGGGCGTGGAGGGGCTCCACCTCTTTAAAATTGTGTAAAATGCGTATATATTGCATTGTAAAGTAAGTGTGGTTTATGTTGTGGCATGACTAGAGAGGAGGACTGTGTGTCCTATCATGAAGGACATTTGGATTCAGCACATCGACAACTGCGAGGGTATGAGATTTTTTGCTTGGAAAATTGTGTGTGCTATAGATACTGATATTCGTTCAAGAAGCACAGCCATCAAGAGAAGACATTACCAGTACATCGATCGGTGTCAGACTGTAGAAGAAATCGTAATATTTAATTGTAGTTGCACTGGTAAATATTCTTGTGAGTTTTGTATGTATTTGATGATCTGTAGACAACTTTCGCAGTGTAGCGATCTGTGCAAAAGAATTTTGCCTCTGAAAGTCTTGTCTGCAGAAAGCAATGGCAGATAGTGCTCCCAGACTGGTAGTTTGATGGGTAAATTCACTGACGGACAGGTTGTCCTGTTAGGAACGTGCCCTGTGCTATTCTGGGAGGCATTGTGAAATCTTAAAGGCTGTGGACCAAACTGCAGCTGTGCGTCATCACACCAGCAACAGTACACAGGTGAACATGTATTTCTGTGGGAATTTCTCAATTGTAAAGTATGAAAGAGATGTCGCCACCTCACCCTTGCAGGGCTTGAACTGTCGCGTCGCAGCTTCGCTGGGAGTGCCAGTACACCCAGACTCCGGCGTCAGCGTCGGACATTGAGTGGTGGGATGTGTTTTCTACTATTAGCGATCTTTTGTTTTAACTATACTCCATCTACATCTACATATATACTCTGCTAGCCACCAGGCGGTGTGTGGTGTAGGGCACTATTTGCACCAAAGTCATATTTCCCTCCTTCTGTATCACTGACGGTTCGTGCAAAGAAAGAACGATTGTGTGAACCTCTCAGTATGAGCTCTAATTTCCGTTATCTCTGACTGGTGATCATTGAGCAATATGGAAGTTGGTGGTGATAATATATGCTCTACATCCTTGGAGAGCATGTCGTCTATCTGCAAGAGTGCCCCCACTTCAAACTTTCAATGAGATTTGTAACACTCTCGTGATGGTTAAATGTACCAGTCATGAATCTTGCCACTCTTCTTTGGACCTTCTCAATCTCTTGAATCAGACCCAACTTGTAAGGGCCTCATACAGGCAAATAATACTCTAAGACAAATAGGATGTCGCAAATTATAAAAAAAAACTATCCAATACATGTGAAGAATATCGATTTAATTAATTTGCATTTTTTTTTATATCAACGTGGTGTTAGTGGTACAATAGTTAAGGGGGTGGTGTATGTCAGTGCTTGACATGGAGCAGAACTACAGGTTACGTGCAGACCACTAAGTTAATTTGAATAATTTTTATGCAAAACGAAGTACAATAGTTTAAGGGGTGGGTGACAAAGAAGAATGCGCCAGAAATGGTGTTCAAAAGCGTGTGAAATTTGAAAAGTGTACCAGAAAATTGTGGGAGGTCACAACTTGTTACTTAATTTCGTATCAAAGGCGGTACAATAGTTTAATTGTGGTGACACTGAAAACCACTTAACAGAACGATAGGTTAAGTGCCGACAAAGGCTCAAGCATTAGGTTAAGACACCCAAAGTACAATGCTGAACATTAGGTTTTGCATCATGCTTGCCCCCATGTAATTGCTTGTTTCAAGACGTACATGTTTCCAAACAGCCTAGAATCATGAGCAAGAGAAATCCAAACCCCAAAAAGGAATTTTTTATCAATAAACAATATACCCTTTTCATATATTCCAGGGACAGCCTTTAATCCCCTAAAACAATATTCCATACACAGCAATCAAGTTCCCTCCAAATGACGAATCAACTTAGTCTTTTTCCCGCCATTTTCCTGGTGGGGGAGAGAGAGGAGGGAGGGGATGGGTATTTACCAGATGAGCAGAGATTAATTAATTGATGAACTTAATTAAGTAGTCAATCACATTGATAGTAGTGACAGGGCCTATTCCAAAAACTCGGACATGACAGTGTGCCTCTAGCAACGAGGGGAGAGGGGGGTTTGGGAGGGAGGGGGAGGGGCGGGGGAACAATAGGTTAAGGGTGGTGACATGGAATACCACTTAACAGGACAATAGGTTAAGTACCTATCAATCGAAGGAGAACAATATGTTCGCCCCTGAGTGCATATCTGCCCCTCCTTGTAGGCAACCCACACTAACAAAATGGCCCAGAACCCCCTTCCTGAGGGGGGAGGGGAGTGGGAGGGGTGGGGGAAGACTAGGTTAAGTGCAGTCACATGGAAAACCACTTAACAGAACAATAGGTTAAGGACCTGCCAATCAAAGGAGAACTACAGGTTTGCCCATGAGTGCATACCTGCCTCTGATGTAGACAACCCACACTAACAAAATGGCCCAGCACCCCCTTCCTGAGGGGGGAGGGAGTGAGAGGGGTGGGGGAACGATAGATTAAGTGCAGTCACATAGAAAACCACTTAACAAATGGCTCTGAGCACTATGGGACTTAACATCTGAGGTCATCAGTCCCCTAGAACTTAGAACTACTTAAACCTAACTAACCTAAGGACATCACACACATCCATGCCCGAGGCAAGATTCGAACCTGCGACCGTAACAGTCGCGTGGTTCCAGACTGAAGCTCCTAGAACCGCTCGGCGACTCTGGCCGGCAAACCATTTAACAGAACAATAGCTTAAGGACCTGTCAATCAAAGGAGAACTATAGGTTAAGCACCTGTCAATCAAAGGAGAACAATATGTTTGTCCCTGCATGCATACCTGCCCTGATGTAGGCAACCCGCATTAACAAAACGGTCCTGAACATAGCCTGTCCCCCTCCTTACTGTGCCCGCCATTTCGTTTAATAAGATTTAATGTTGTACCATACTTGGATGTTAATTACAGTTTTATCAAGCAATAATTACACTCCACTCACTTGTAACAAGACACAGTATGTACACGAGAAAAATATATACTTAAAAAATAATGTGCATAAGAGTATCTGATGTACTGTACCGATTCCAGTATGTAGTTTCTGACAAGGATTTAACTGAGGATTATTAATTTATTGGTTCCCGTTATTCTATTTGTTAGAAATGCATTGTCAGAATTTGTGCCACTTCTTATTAATTATCAGTTATCTGTTATCATTTCCAGGGTAAAGCTAGAGAAGAAGACCAACTTTCTCCTCCAACATGATAACGCCAGGCTCTACACCAGTTTTGCGACCACACAACTCATTTGCAAAATTCGACTGGACTGCCTTACCACATCCACCGTACAGTCCCGATTTAGCGCCTTCAGACTTACATCTCTTTGGGCCTCTGAAAGATGGACTACTTGGCGAACATTTCCAAGACTCGTATGCTGTTGTCAGAACTGTAAGAAAGTGGTCATTCTCAGTGAGGTACGCAGGCTCTGGTTCATAGTTGGCAAAAGTGTGTATCGAATGGTGGTGACTCTGTGAAAAAATGACAGTTTGTAGCTGAAATATTGCTCTATTTAGCCGCGCTGTTGTGTTTAATGTAATTCCTGCAGCTTCCATAAATAAAAATAGGAAGCACTACTTTCCGAACGTCCCTCGTAGAACACAGCTCAGATCACGACCGACACTTGCAGTGTATTGAGGTCACTGCGCAGGGGCAGTTCGTGGTCAAGTATAACAGCACAACCCGCAGGTTTGGCTGGCACTTATGTTCGAGCATGAATATCTCTTGGTGTTTCCGCATTTTTGTCCAACCCCTTGCATATGTACCTGTGGTCTAAAGCACCAGCTGCACACCTGGCAATTGCCACTAACAGAGAAGTCCACCTACAGGAGATAGGCAAAACAATGCGAACAGTGGTAGTAATGGGATGGTTGTGTTTGACGGTCAACAACGCAGGTAAGGCACATGTCGCGCTCGACTGTGCTTGTTCAGTACGGACTAGACATCAGTGTAGGTTGTTTACGAGTAGTGCACACTTCGTATTTGCATTCAGTAGCCGAGGTCGACGTGCAATGGAAGACCTAACAGAGTTCCAAAGATGGCGGATTGTGAGGGCCCGATAGCTGTAGCATCAGTAACCAAGACAGCCAACTTATTGAATGTTTCAAGAACAACTGTTTCAACAGTCACGACAGTCTACACAAAACATGGATAGCCATCATCAAAACTAAATGACAGTGATCGTCGTACGCTAACACGAATTGTATCAAATCTACGGCGGCAAAAGTGACTGCAGAGCTCAATAGCCATCTTCGAGACCCCATATCTATCGGCACTGTCCGCCGAGAACTTCATAAATCGAATATTCATGGACGAGCTGCTATACCGAAACCATTAGTGACGACAACCAACGCAAAGAAGCGTAAAACATGGCGTCAGGAGCATAAATCATGGACGGCTGATCAGTGGAAGCACGTCATATGGATCGACGAGTCAATGTTTTGGTTATTTCCAACATCGGGCCGGGTTTACGACCGAAGAACGCCAAAAGAAGCCCACAATCCAGACTACTTGAGTCCCAGGGTTAAGCATGGAGGTGGATGTATGATGGTGTGGGCATCAGTATTATGGTATTCTGCTGGTCCCATCATTATTCTCAAAGGCCGTGTTACAGTCAACGATTATGTGAACATTTTAGGTGATCAGGTGCACCCTATGATTCAAATGTTGTTCCCCAACAATGACGCCATATTTTAGGACGATAATGCACCCATTCACACAATCGTGGTGTAAGGAGCAAGCAGCTGAACTGCAGCGTCTTCCCTGGGGAGTGCAGTCCCTGGACTTGGAACATTATCGAACCCTTGTGGGCGGTATTGGTGCGCAAATTCCGGAGCAATTTCCGCCTCCCTCGACACTACAGGAATTAGAAGAGGTTCTGATCGAAGAGTGGCATAAGATTCCACCCGAAACTAAGTATACAATCATTGTCCGACCCCTTATTAATAAACCATTCCCAAGTAAGTACAAGTGTTCACATTATTTTGCCTATCCCGTGTATAACAGGCTACCTCACGTAGAGGGACGCTGACAACTTCGAAGAAAGCGACATCTGAGCTTAGTCTCAGACGGACTGCTGTGTTCTGCATTCGCTCTCCCTTACACCAGTTACGTAACGCGGGCGGACAGAACTGCGTGGATGGACGATGTTCCCGCGTCCAGCCGCCCATCAGATAGAGCGAGCGTAGGCCAACACCCCCGCAACGCACGCGCCATTGTTCGTGGGCAGTCACCATGCCCTTTCCCAGAACGCCCTATCTCCGCCGGCTGGCTCCGGTGTGGCCCTATGGCTGCTGCGCACATCATACGCACTGAATTCCGCAGCCCGTCGATATCTCACTGCTTTTCTACCTGCGCGACTGTGTAACTACTGTCTGCAAACATCTCAGCTACAGTGGATGCAACCACACAAGGAACGTGATTCGACACGTGTCTCGGCCAGTGAATTACTGTTCAGGTATCGCAAGGATTAATTTCTTTGTGCAGTTCCTCAGTCTTCTTAGGTTTCCCATGTTCGATGGGGTTCTACACAGTTTTCTCACCTGTGTCAATCTCTTTATCTCAGAGTTGCAATTACACCAAACGTCATCAATTATTTATTGGATATACGATTACAATCTCTGTCATTCTCTTCAAGGCTTCCAATTTTCCCTTCCTGCCCTGCAGTCTGTAAAGGGACATTCTCCTCTAGCATTACTTTTCCTCAACAGTTGTAGTCGATACCAGAAATATTTTTCGAACTTTGGACAGGTCAATTTTATCTACACTACTGACCATTAAAATTGCTACACCACGAAGATGACGTACTACAGACGCGAAATTAACCGACAGGTAGCAGATGCTGTGATATACAAACGATTAGATTTTCAGAGCATTCACACAAAGTTGGCGCCGGTGGCGACACCTACAACGTGCTGACATGAGGAAAGTTTCCAACCGATTTCTCATACACAAACAGCTGTTGACCGGCGTTGCCTGGTGATACGTTGTTGTGATTCCTCGTGTAAGGAGGAGAAATACGTACCATCAAGTTTCCGACTTTGATAAAGGTCGGACTGTAGCCTATCGCGATTGCGGTTTATCGTATCGCGACATTGCTGCTCGCGTTGATCGAGATCCAATGACTGTTAGCAGAATATGGAATCGGTGGGTTCAGGAGGGTAATACGGAATGCCGTGCTGGATCCCAAAGGCCTCGTATCACTAGCAGTAGAGATGACAGGCATCTTATCCGTGTGGCTGTAACGGGTCGTACAGCCACGTCTCGATCCCTGAGTCAACAGATGGGGACGTTTGCAAGACAACCATCTGCACGAACAGTTGACGCTGCATCACAGACAGGAGCGCCTGCGATGGTTTACTCAACGACGAACCTGGGTGCACGCATGGCAAAACGTCATTTTTTCGGATGAATCCAGGTTCTGTTTACAGCATCATGATGATCGCATCCGTGTTTGGTGGCATCGCGGTGAACGCACATTGGAAGCGTGTATTCTTCATCGCCATACTGGCGTATCAACCGGCGTGATGGTATGGGGTGCCATTGGTTACACGTCTCGGTCACCTCTTGTTCGCATTGACGGCAGTTTGAACAGTGGACGTTACATTTCAGATGTGTTACGACCCGTGGTTCTACGCTTCATTCGATCCCTGCGAAACCCTAAATTTCAGCAGGATAATGCACGACCACATGTTGCAGGTCCTGTACGGGCCTTTCTGGACACAGAAAATGTTCGACTGCTGCCCTGGCCAGCACATTCTCCAGATCTCTCACCAATTAAAAACATCTGGTCAATGATGGCCGAGCAACTGGCTCGTCACAATACGCCAGTCACTACTCTTGATGAACTGTGGTACCGTGTTGGAGCTGAATGGGCAGCTGTACCTGTACACGCCATCCAAGCGCTGTTTCACTCAATGCCCAGGCGTCTCAAGGCCGTTATTACGGCCAGAGGTAGTTGTTCTGGGGACTGATTTCTCAGGATCTATGCATCCAAATTGCGTGAAAATGTGATCAGATAATATATATCTATAATATATTTGTCCAATGAATACCCGTTTGTCATCTGCATTTGTTCTTGGCGTAGCAATTTTAATGGTCAGTAGTTTATTTTCCTGAAAATCTATTTTCCTGAAAAGCTTCATATAATTTATACCCAATATGTTATATTTCAAGATAAAATTTGTGAAAGGGAATTACTTTGTTGTTACAATCGATTGTTACAATCGATATGTACTAGCTTTGAATGTATAGAAACATTTGAAATTACGAAATATTTGGAACACTTAAAATTTCTATTATTAATTACGCAATCTAGTACTGCGTATTACGTTTATTTTTGGATTCATTTATGAAATACTAATCTAAACTAATAGAAATTCATTTGTCAAGAAAAATTGTAAATCATTTGGAATAATGTTGTTAACGCAGAGTGAAGTAGTAGTAAGCATCCCTCTGATGTGATCGGACGTATTTTTGTATTTTGGGCGAACAATGTAACTTCGGCTTTCTTAATGTAAAAATTCAATAGACAGTATGATACAGTAAAATGTGAGATTATAAATTATTGTGAAAACAAAAATTCTGCAAAGACATTCTTCAAAATTATTTAGATCAATTGAACCATGAGAACTTAAAACATGAGAATTTCAGCTTCAAGAATCAGACTCCTAGACATGAAGAACTGGAGCTAACTGTGCGAGAAAAGTTAAGTAAAAAGTTTATTGTAAATCTTACTCATATCGAATCTTCTGAAAAGGTCGTTGTGAACAGTGGCAACAACAAGAAAGGGAGGGGCAGATTACAAGTCCCTACCCCCTCACTAACTATGGTCCTCGCCACGGTAGGGAGCCTTGCGAGCCTCAGTGATGCGAACAGGGCGTCCCAGGTGAAATGGTCGGTCTTCAGAGATATGGTAGGAACTATCATTCGAAGCAAAAAGGTCTAATAAACATGGACTCTAAAATGCTTACCTTAAGAGCTAAGAACACTTCTTGATCTTCGATACTGTGAAACGAATCTCTTTTACTGCATGTTCTCTGCTTTCCATATTTTCGGTGGAGGTAGTACGGACCAAAACAAGAAAAAAATGTCTAGTAAAGATGGGCTGTAAAAAGCATACCTTAAGAGTTATGAGCAGTTGTTCACTAGAAGATAACAAGTGCTTGTAATTCTTGAGGTATGCACTTTAGAGGGCATGTTTACTGTACCTTTTTTTAGTTCGTACTATCGTAAGGAAAGCAAAGAGCTATCAGTAGAAGAGATTTTTTTCACAGTATCGAAGATGAAACAGTGTTTATAGCTCATTAGGTAGGCGTGTTTACTAGACATTTTGCTTCGAATGATCGTACCTGTCGTACTCCTGAATACTGAGCATTGCACTGGGGATACTTCGTATTGTTGTATCCTTGGTGCAATCTCAATGGAGGGGTATATGCAGAGGGGACAGACTACTATGGTACTTGGTTCCAGAAGAGGGGCAGCATCCTTTCTCATACTTCCATGAATAACTGTCCGAATGACTGACGGATCTCTCAATTATTAGCCAGGACTGTCTTGCTATTTTGGTACTGCGAACGGCTGAAAAAAGGGGAAACTACAACCGTTATTTTTCCCGAGTACACGCAGCTCTAGGATTAAATGATGATGAAAATTTATTTTGTAAAATATTTCAGAGGTAACATAATCCCCCATTCGGAGCGGCAGGTGGGGGATACTCAGGACGGTGACGTAACTTAAAAAAATAAAAAAAATTAAAATTAACTACTGGTTGGAATGTTGGAAGTTGCGTTCCATAATCAGGTAGGTAGGCTAGAAAATTTAAAAACAGAAATAGATAGGCTTAAGGATACGTGGACGTGAAAGGCCTGTGTTTTTATACTTCGGTATCGGTGCGCATTACCCGTAACCTGCAATGCGGAGGAGGTTGCGGTTTTGTACCAACACTGAATGACATTAACTGAAGCTGTACAGCCGGCCGCGGTAGCCGAGCGGTTCTAGGCGATTCAGTCCGGAACCCCGCGACTGCTACGGTCGCGGGTTCGAATCCTGCCTCGGGCATGGATGTGTGTGATGTCCTTAGTTAGGTTTAAGTAGTTGTAAGTTCTAGGGGACTGATGACCTCAGATGTTAAGTCGCATAGTGCTCAGAGCCATTTGAACCATTTGAAGCTGTATCCAATTTATTAAATTGTCAGTTCTAGTTTGAGAATTACAAAATTTTGTCCAATAGATGATTTTATAATACTCGTTTCATTTCTGGTACTATTTTCTTGTGCATCATTCATACTGTGGCAGGCTGCTGTCAACATTCATAGGAACACATTATGCCTCTCTTTTTGTAGTTTGTAGTGCACCTGAGGAAACAGAAAAATCTTTATTATACCACATAATTATTTTGCCCAGAAGTTACCGCTAAAATTATTCACAGAATGACAAACACAGAAATTTTCTGCAATGTATTAGGCGTAATACAATGAGAATATACCATTCTTCACTTGGGAGAAATTTGGTGAACATAGATCAAACCATAGTGAAGATATATGTACCCAAATTTCGTATAATGTAGTTTCGAGAAAATGAGAAAAGACTTTTTTGTAGTGAACACATAGTGCGTAGTGGGGCGATCACTCTGTTTTAGAAATAATTCAAAAGCCAAGATCACTTAAATACAGTTTACTGGATAATCGATTTCAACACACTAAACGTGCCATCATCGGATCTGAATGTTAATTAAATGTTAAGCTACATTCAGATCCGATGATGGCACCTTTAGTGAGTTGAAACCGGTTATCGAGTAAACAGTATTTAAGCGATCTTGACTTTTGAGTTATTTCTACTGAGAAAAGACTGTTCACAGTGCTTTTGACTCACCGAATGCCTCTTTCAGAACATTCCAGCAGCATATTCTTGCTGGCCAGCTGTTTCTTTATCCTCTACACTTTTTCAGGAGTCCTTTCCTTACTCTGAATTCTTCAGTGGTGGCCTCCGCAGCCTTTCAGCTTCAACCACTTTCTGACGATCTATGGCAGTCGGAGGAACTATCATATTATTTTCTGGTTAGATAACCAATTTGTCCATTGTTTTTGTCCCGCTAATTGAACCATCATAGAAACAGATGACAGCCTATCACCAGTCGTGACAAAGGGCAGATAAATGTAATATAAATGGAAGGAGGCAAGCCGGGCTGCTTGTAACCTTCCACCTTCTCTGAGTCCTACCTAGGACAGATTGTTCGGAAGCCCTTTCATGATGGAAATATATTGGATCTCAAAGCAACAAACAGACCTCACTTAGTATTAGTGACCATGATGCAGTTGTGGAAACAATGATAAAGAAAGAAACATTAGCGTCGTACCTAAATAAGGAACTCGAAGCATTTAACTCTGGAGGGGAGCGTGTAGAACTCAAGTTTAGAAGAATAGTTCACCATGCACTTGATAGAAACGTTCCTCATGGGAGGATCTCTCCATGGTATACAACATGTGTAAGGAAACTTCTAAAGAAACAGAGACGAGTGCATAATGGGTGCAAAATAAAGAATGGGACAATAGATACCATGTTGAATGAAATGCATTTGGCTGTCAAGAGGGCAAAGCGTGAACCCTTCAACAACTACTGCAGCAAAATATTGTCGAAGGATCTCTCACAAAACGCAAAGAAAGTCTGGTTATATGTACACTACTGGTCAAAAGTTTTCAATCACTCATAATAAAAACTATATACTTAAGTTCAAGGTACAAACACATCGTACAAACTAAACAGACCAAAACAATAAATATTTTCTCTATCTATCATTAAGTACAATACAGCATGGTTTACAATTTTTGCCTCTTCACAATATCCACACTTTGCCCTCAGAACAGCTGCGCAAACTTTTAGTATTCTGGAGATGAGATACTGTAGTGTTTCTGAAGATATTGGAGTCCAGAACATCTGAAAATTATTACAGACGTCTTCAATGTCAGGTGGCTTCAGTTTTCTGATCTCCCTGTCATGTTCATGGATTTAAGTCAGGTAATTCAATAGTCATGGGTGACTGGAATTCGATAGTAAGAAAAGGAAGAGAAGGATATGTAGTAGGCGAATATGGGATGGGGGTAAGAAATGAAAGAGGAAGCCGCCTGGTAGAATTTTGAACAGAGCATAACTTAATCATAGCTAACACTTGGTTCAAGAATCATAAAAGAAGGTTGTATGCATGGAACAGGCCTGGAGATACTCGAAGGTTTCAGATAGATTATATAATGGTAAGACAGAGATTTAGAAGCAAGGTTCTAAATTCTAAGACATTTCCAGAGGCAGATGTGGACTCTAACCACAATCTATTAGTTATGAACTGTAGATTAAAGCTGAAGAAGCTGCAAAAAGGTGGGAATTTAAGGAGATGGGATCTGGATAAACTGACAGAACCAGAGGTTTTAGAGAGTTTCAGGGAGAACATTAGGGGACGATTGACAAGAATGGGGGAAAGACATACAGTAGAAGAAGAATGGGTAGCTTTGAGGGATGAAATAGTGAAGGCAGCAGAGGATCAAGTAGGTAAAAAGACGAGGGCTAGTAGAAATCCTTGGGTAACAGAAGATATATTGAGTTTAATTGATGAAAGGAGAAAATAAAAAATGGAGTAAATGAAGGAGGCAAAAAGGAATACAAATGTATCAAAAATGAGATCGACATGAAGTGCAAAATGGCTAAGTAGGGATGCCTAGAGGACAAATGTAAGGATATAAAGGCATACCTCACTAGGGGTAAGATAGATACTGCCTACAGAAAAATTAAAGAGACCTTTGGAGAAAGGAGAACCACTTGTATGAATATCAAGAGCTCAGATGGAAACCCAGTTCTAAGCAAAGAAGGGAAAGCAGAAAGGTGGAAGGAGTATATAGAGGGTCTACACAAGGGCGATGTACTTGAGGACAATATTATAGACATGGAAGAGAATGTAGATGAAGATGAAATAGGAGATATGGTACTGCATGAAGAGTTTGACAAAGCACTGAAAGACCTGAGTCGAAACAAGGCCCCGGGAGTAGACAACATTCCATTAGAACTACTGATAGCCTTGGGAAATGATGGAACACGTGAGGAAATGCTGACCTTACGACTTATCTTAGAAAATAGATAAAGGAATGGCAAACCTACGTTTGTAGCATTTGTAGATTTAGAGAAAGCTTTTGACAATGTTGACTTGAATACTCTCTTACAAATTCTGGAGGTGGCAGGCGTAAATTGCAGGGAGCGAAAGGCTATTTACAATTTATACAGAAACCAGATGGCAGCTATAAGAGTCGAGGGGCATGAAAGGGAAGCAGTGGCTCTCTGAGCACTATGCGACTTAACTTCTGATGTCATCAGTCACCTAGAACTTAGAACTAATTAAACCTAACTAACCTAAGGACATCACACACATCCATGCCCGAGGCAGGATTCGAACCTGCGACCGTAGCGGTCACGCGGTTCCAGACTGAAGCGCCTTTAACCGCACGGCCACACCGGCCGGCGGGAAGCAGTGGTTGGGAAGGGAGTGAGACAGTGCTATAGCCTCTCCCCGATGTTATTCAATCTGTATATTGAGCAAGCAGTAAAGGAAACAAAAGAAAAATCGGTGTAGATATTAAAATCCATGGAGAAGAAATAAAAATTTTGCTGTTCGCTGATGACATTGTAATTCTGTCAGAGACAGCAAAGGACCTGGAAGAGCATATGAACGAATTGGACAGTGTCTTGAAAGGAAGATACAAGATGAAAATCAACAAAAGCAAAACGAGGATAATGGAATGTAGTCGAATTAAATCGGGTGATGCTGAATTTATAAGATTAGGAAATGAGACGCTTAAGGCAGTAGATGAGTTTTGCTATTTCGGGAGCAAAATAACTGATGATGGCCTCTCTCCAAGAGGCTAATTTGGATGCGGCACCTTAAGGAACTACTCCTGGGGATAAAGTAGTTTATATCCGATGAATACCTACTACCCGCCTTCTGCAACACTCGCACCTTCACAAAGACTATGTGTCACAGAAATTGCGTCACGATTGAAAACTACAGCCTCCATGCCTTCTTCTCTCAAAGAGACTAACGTCATTACGATCACCAAAAGGAACTACTCCTGGGAGTCCAGTAGTTTATAGGAGATGCAACATTACCCACTTGCTGTAACCATCGCCCCTTTGCAGTGACTATGTGCCACAGATATAGCGTCGCGATGGAATACTAAAGCCACCATGCCGTCTTCTCTCCAAGAGGCTAATGTGGATACGGTCACCTTACGGAACTACGCCTGGGAGTCCAGTAGTTTATAGCCGATGAACCACTACCCGCTTACTATAACACCCGCACCCCCACAACGATTATCATTCGACAGAACACGGCATGGAGGCCGTAGTATTCAATCGCGACGATATATCTGTGTCACATAGCCGTTGTGAAGGTGCGAGGGTTACAGCAAGTGGGTAGAGGTGCATCGGCTATAAACTACTGGACACCCAGGAGTAGTTCCTTTTGGTGACCGTATCCACGTTAGCCTCTTTGAGAGAAGACGGCATGGAGACTACAGTATTCAATCGCGACGTCATATCTGTGCCACGTAGTCATTGCCGAAGTTCGAGGGCAAGAATAAGCGAGTAGTGGTGTATCTGCTATAAACTACTGGACTCCCAGGAGTAGTTCCTTGAGGTGACAGCATCTACGTTAGTCTCTGAGAGAGAAGACGGCATGGAGGCTGTAGTTTTCAATCACGTCGCAATTTCTGTGACACATAGTCATTTCGAAATTGAGAAGGTTACATCAGTCGGGTAGTGTTGCACCGGCTATAAACTACTGGACTCCTAGGAGTAGTTCCCTTCAGCCACCGAATCCACGTTAGTATCTTAAAGAGAAGACGGCATGGAGGCTGTAGTATTCAATAGCGACGCAATCTCTGTGTCACATAGTCATTGTGAAGGAGCGAGGGTTACAGTAAGCGCGTAGTGGTGCATCGGCTATAAACTACAGTTGACCCAGGTGTAGTTACTTGCGGTGAATATATCCACGATAGTCTCCTGGAGGGCAGACGGCATGGAGGCTGTAGTATTCAATCGCGACGCAATTTCGGTCTCACGTGGTCATTGTGGAGGTGCGAGGGTTACAGTACGCCGGTAGTGGAGCATCGGCTATAAACTACTAGACTCCCAGGAGTAGTTCCTTGCGGTGACCGTATCAACGTTAGTCTGTTGGAGAGAAGACGTCTTGGAGGCTGTAGTTTTCATTTGCAACGCAATTTCGGTATCACTTAGTCATTGCAGAGCTCACCATCTGCAGCATCGTCGACAGGACTGACTGCGGACCTTTGGTACAGAGCCGAGTGGAGGGTCTGAATCAGAGGCTGAGACGGTTCTGCGACCGTGTGGGCTGCAGATTCCTCGACTTGCGCCATAGGGTGGTGGGGTTTCGGGTTCCGTTGGATAGGTCAGGAGTCCACTACACGCAGCAAGCGGCTACACGGGTAGCAGGGGTTGTGTGGCGTGGACTGGGCGGTTTTTTAGGTTAGATGGCCTCGGGCAAGTACAGAAAGGGCAACAGCCTCAAAGGGTGCGGGGCAAAGTCAGGACATGCGGGGACCAAGCAGCAATCGGTGTTGTAGTTGTATACTGTCGAAGCTGCATTGGTAACGTAGCGGTACTTCAAGCGCTGATAGAAAGCACCGGATCTGAAATCGTTATAGGTACAGAAAGCTGGCTGAAGCCAGAGATAAATTCTGTCGATATTTTTACAAAGGCACAGAGGATAGATTGCATGCAACCAGTGGTGGCGTGTTTGTCGCTGTTAGTAGTAGTTTATCCTGTAGTGAAGTAGAAGTGGATAGTTCCTGTGAATTATTATGGGTGGAGGTTACATTCAACAACCGAGCTAGGTTAATAGTTGGCTCCTTTTACCGACCTCTCGACTCAGCAGCAATAGTGGCAGAACAAGTGAGAGAAAATTTGGAATACATTTCACATAAATTTTCTCAGGATGTTATAACCTTAGGTGGAGATTTCAATTTACCAGGTATAGACTGAGACACTCAGTTGTTTAGGACGGGTGGTAGGGACAGAGCATCGAGTGACATTATACTGAGGGCACATCCGAAAATTACCTCGAGCAATTAAACAGAGAACCGACTCGTGGAGATAACCTCTTGGACCTACTGATAACAAACAGACCCGAACTTTTCGACTCTGTAAGTGCAGAACAGAGAATCAGTGATCATAAGGCCGTTGCAGCCTGAATATGGAAGTTAATAGGAATATAAAAAAAGGGAGGAAGGTTTATCTGTTTAGCAAGAGTAATAGAAGGCAGATTTCAGACTACCTAACAGATCAAAACGAAAATTTCTGTTCCGACACTGACAATGTTGAGTGTTTATGGAAAAAGTTCAAGGCAATCGTAAAATGCGTTTTAGACAGGTACGTGCCGAGTAAAACTGTGAGGGACGGGAAAAACCCACCGTGGTTCAACAACAAAATTAGGAAACTACTGCGAAAGCAAAGAGAGCTTCACTCCAAGTTTAAACGCAGCCAAAACCTCTCAAACAGAAGCTAAACGATGTCAAAGTTAGCGTAAGGAGGGCTATGCGTGAAGCGTTCAGTTAATTCGAAAGTAAAATTCTATGCACCGACTTGACAGAAAATCCTAGGAAGTTCTGGTCTTACGTTAAATCAGTAAGTGGCTCGAAACAGCATATCCAGACACTACGGGATGATGATGGCATTGAAACAGATGATGAAACGCGTAAAGCTGAAATACTAAACACCTTTTTGCAAAGCTGTTGCCGGCCGGAGGGGCCGTGCGGTTCTAGGCGCTACAGTCTGGAACCGAGCGACCGCTACGGTCGCAGGTTCGAATCCTGCCTCGGGCATGGATGTGTGTGATGTCCTTAGGTTAGTTAGGTTTAATTAGTTCTAAGTTATAGGCGACTGATGACCTCAGAAGTTAAGTCGCATAGTGCTCAGAGCCATTTGAACCATTTGAACCAAAGCTGTTTCACAGAGGAAGACCGCATTGCAGTTCGTTCTCTAAATCCTCGCACAAACGAAAAAATGGCTGACATCGAAATAAGTGTCCAAGGAATAGAAAAGCAACTGGAACCACTCAACAGAGGAAAGTCCACTGGACCTGACGGGATACCAATTCGATTCTACACAGAGTACGCGAGAGAACTTGCCCCCCTTCTAACAGTCGTGTACCGCAAGTCTCTAGAGGAACGGAAGGTTCCAAATGATTGCAAAAGAGAACAGGTAGTCCCAGTCTTCAAGAAGGGTCGTCGAGCAGATGCGCAAAACTATAGACCTATATCTCTGACGTCGATCTGTTGTAGAATTTTAGAACATGTTTTTTGCTCGAGTATCATGTCGTTTTTGGAAACCCAGAATCTACTCTGTAGGAATCAACATGGATTCCGGAAACAGCGATCGTGTGAGACCAAACTCGCTTTATTTGTTCATGAGACCCAGAAAAATTAGATACAGGCTCCCAGGTAGATGCTATTTTCCTCGACTTCCGGAAGGCGTTCGATACAGTTCCGCACTGTCGCCTGATAAACAAAGTAAGAGCCTACGGAATATCAGACCAGCTGTGTGGCTGGATTGAAGAGTTTTTAGCAAACAGAACACAGCATGTTGTTATCAATGGAGAGACGTCTACAGACGTTAAAGTAACCTCTGGCGTGCCACAGGGAAGTGTTTTTTGGGACCATTGCTTTTCACAATATATATATAAATGACCTAGTAGATAGTGTCGGAAGTTCCATGTGGCTTTTCGGGGATGATGTTGTAGTACACAGAGAAGTTGCAGCATTAGAAAATTGTAGTGAAATGCAGGAAGATCTGCAGCGGATAGGCACTTGGTGCAGGGAGAGGCAACTGACCCTTAACATAGACAAATGTAATGTATTGCGAATACATAGAGAGAAGGATCCTTTATCGTATGATTATATGATAGCGGAACAAACACTGGTAGCAGTTACTTCTGTAAAATATCTGGGACTATACGTGCGGAACGATTTGAAGTGGAATGGTCATATAAAATTAATTGTTGGTAAGGCGGGTACCAGGTTGAGATTCATTGGGAGAGTCCTTAGAAAATGTAGTCCATCAACAAAGGAGGTGGCTTACAAAAGACTCGTTCGACCTATACTTGAGTATTGCTGATCAGTGTGGGATCCGTACCAGATCGGGTTGACGGAGGAGATAGAGAAGATCCAAAGAAGAGCGGCGCGTTTCGTCACAGGGTTATTTGGTAACCGTGATAGCGTTACGGAGATGTTTAGCAAACTCAAGTGGCAGACTCTGCAAGAGAGGCGCTCTGCATCGCGGTGTAGCTTGCTGTCCAGGTTTCGAGAGGGTGCGTTTCTGGATGAGGTATCGAATATATTGCTTCCCCCTACTTATACCTCCCGAGGAGATCACGAATATAAAATTAGAGAGATTCGAGCGCGCACGGAGGCTTTCAGACAGTCGTTCTTCCCGCGAACCATACGTGACTGGAACAGAAAAGGGAGGTAATGACAGTGGTACGTAAAGTGCCCTCCGCCACACACCGTTGGGTGGCTTGCGGAGTATAAATGTAGATGTAGATGTAGATTGTGAATTTGCGAGGTTTACAGTAAGCGGGTAGTGCTGCATCGGCTAAAAACTACTGGAGTCCCAGGAGTAGTTCCTTGTGGTGACCGTATCCACGTTAGTCTCTTGGCGACAAGACGGCGTGGAGACTTCGTATTCAATCGCGACCCAATTTCTGTGTCACATTGTCAATGTGAAGGAGTGAGGGTTACGGTAAGGGGATAGTGGTGCATCGGCTATAAACTACTGGACTCCAAGTAGGAGCTACTTGTGGTGACTGTATCTACGTTAGTCTCTTTGTAGTCTCTTTGAGAGAAGACGGCTTGGAGGCTGTAGTTTTCAATTGCTACGCAATATCTGTGTCATATAGTTATTTTGATGGTGTGAGGGTTACAATAAGTGAAATGTGGAGCATTGGCTATAAACTACTGGGTCCCCAGGAGTAGTTCCTCCAGGTGACCGTATCCACGTTAGCCTCTGGGAGAGAAGACGACATAGAGGCTGTAGTCTTCAATCGCGACACAGTTTCTATATAACAAAGTCATTGTGAAGGTGCGAGGGATACAGTAAGCGGATAGGGATGCATCGTCTATAAACTACATGACCCACAGGAAATGTTACTTGCGGTGTATGTATCCACGTTAGTCTGCTGGTGAGAAGACGGCATGGAGGCTGTAGTTTTCAATTGGGACGCAATTTCGGTGTCACTTAGTCATTGTGAAGTTGGAAGGGTTGTAGTCAGCGTGTAGTGGTAAATCAGCTATAAACTACAGAACTCTCAGGAATAGTTTCTTTCGGTGACCGTATCCGCGTAAGTCTCTTGGAGGGAAGACAGCATGGAGGATAGAGTATTGAATCGCTACGCAATATCTGTGTCACATAGTCATTGCGAAGGTACGAGGTTTACAGTAAGCAGTAAGTGTTGTATCGGCTATAAACTACTGGACTCCCAGGAGCAGTTCGTTGCGGATACCATATGCATGTAGTCTCTTAGAGAGAAGACGGCAGGGAGGCTGTAGTTTTCAATCTCGACGCAATTTCTGCGACACATTGTCATTTTGATGATTGGAGTGTTACAGTTAGCGGGTAGTGGTGCATCGGCTATAACCTACTGGACTCGCAGAAGTACTCGTAATTCCTTAAGGTGACCATATCTACGAGTACGTTAGCCACTTGGAGAGAAGATTGCATTGAGGCTGTAGTATTCAATCGCGTCGCAATTTCTGTTTCACATAGTCATTGTGTTGGTGCGAGGGTTACAGTAAGCAGATGGTGGTGCATCGGTTATAAACTACTGGAGTCCCAAGAGTAGTTACTAAAGGTGACCGTATCCACGTTACCCTCTTGGAGATCAGACGACTTGTAGGCTGTAATATTCACTCGTGATGCTATTTCTGTGTCACATAGTCACTGTGAAGTTTCGAGGGTTACAGTTAGCAGGTAGTGGTGCATCGGCAATTTACTACTGGACTCCCAGTAGCAGTTCCTTGTGGTGACCGTATCCACATTTGTCTCTTCGAGAGAAGCCGTCATGGAGACTGTAGTATTCAATCGCAGCTCAATTTCAGTGTCAAATAGTCATTGTGACTGTGAGAGGGTTGCAGTAAGCGGGTAGTGGTGCATCGGCTTTAAACTACTGGAATCCCAGGAGTAGTTCCTTGCGGTGACCGTATGGACGTTAGTCTCTGGGAGTGAAGACGGCATGGAGGCTACATTTTTCATTTGTCAAGCAATTTCAGTGACACATACTCATTTTGATGGTGTGAGGGTTACAATAAACGGGTAGTGGTGCATTGTCTATAAGCTACTGAACCACCATAAGTAGTTCCCTGCGATGACTGTATCCACGTTAGTTTCCTGGAGAGAAGACGGCAAGGAGGCTGCAGTATTCAATCGCGACAGTATTTCTGTGTCAGATAGTCATTGTGAAGGAGTGAGGGTTACAGAAAGTGGGTAGTGGCGCCGCGGCTATAAACTACTTGACTCCAAGGAGTAGTTCCTTCCGGTGACCGTATCCACGTTAGTCTCTTGAGTAGAAGACGTCATGGAGGCAGTAATTTTCAATTGCGTCGCAATTTTGGTGTCACTTAGTCACTGTTAAGGTGCGAGGGTTACAGTAGCTGGTAATGGTGAATCGGCTATAATCTGCTGGACTCCCAGGAGTAGTTCCTTGCGGTGAGAATATCTACGTTAGTCTCTTGAAGAGAAGAGGGCGTGGAGGCTGTATTATTCAATCGTGAAGTAATTTCTGTGTCACATAGCCATTGCTAAGATGTGAGGGTTACAGTAAATTGGTAGTGGTGCATCGGCTATAAACTACTGGGCTCTCAATTGTAGTATCTTGCAGTGACCGTAACGATGTTAGTCTTTTGGAGTGAGGACTGTATGGAGACTGTAGTATTAAATCGCAACGCAATTTCTGTGTCACATATTCATTGAGAAGGTGCGAGGGTTACAGTAAGCGTGTAGCGGTGCATCGGCTATGAGCTCCTGGACTCACAGGAGTAGTTTCTTGCGGTGACCGTATATACGTTAGTCTCTTGGAGAGAAGACGGCTTGGAAGCTGTAGTATTCAGTCGCGATGCAATTTCTGTCTCACATAGTCATTGTGAAGGTGCGAGGGTTACAGTGAGCGCGTAGTGATGCATCGGTTATACACTACTGGACAACCCAGGAGTAGTTACTTGTGGTGCCTGTGTCCACGTTAGTCTCTTGGAGAGACGACGGCATGGTGGCTGAAGGACTCAATGGCGACGAAAATTCTTATTCACATAGCCATTGTGAATGTGCGAGGGTTACAGTAAGCGGGTAGTGGTGCATCACCTATAAACTACTGGACTCCCATAAGTAGTTCCTTGCGGTGATCGGATCCACGTTAGTCTCTTGGAATGAAGACGCCATGGAGGCTCTAGTTTTTAATCGCGATGCAATTTCTATGTCGCACGAACAGTGTGAGGCTGCGAGGTTTAGAGTAAACAGGCGGTGGTGCATCAGATACAAGCTACTGGACGCCTGGGAGAGGTTTCATGTGATGACCGTAGCCGCGTTAGTCTCTTTGTGAGAAGTCGGTATGGAGCCTGAAGATTTAATCGCGATGATATCTCTGTGTCGCATCGTTAGTGTGATGGTGCTCGGGTCACAGTAAAGGTTCAGTGGTGCATCGGGTATAAGCTACTGGACTCCCAGGGGATGCTCCATGCGGTGACCATAGCCGTGTCTTATTGTTGCGATTATTTTGTTCGGCTGACCGATTTGTGGATGGCTGCAAGCCTGATGTCTTTTCTATGTGCCATCTTGCAGAATGATTTTGGTGGATTTTGATGCATAGTGACAGAAATATCCATCAATACCTGTTCCTTAACGTGTAATTATTGGAAAGAAGGTCTGTGATTGTATGGGAAGAGAATGTATTAGAGAATTAATTTCAAATATTCGCAGTCGCTTGCAAAGTAGAATGATTGTACACCGAGATGGCAAAAACTATGGGCTACCAACAAGCACATATACACTGTACGGTTGCGTACATAAGGCACAAGAGGGCAGTTCATTGGCGAAGCTGTCGTTTGTACTCAGATGATTCATGTGAAAAGATTTTCGACGTGATTATGGCCGCACGATGGCAATTAACAAACTTTGAACGCGGAATGGTAATTGGAGCTAGACGCATGGGACATTCCATTTCGGAAATCGTCAGGGAATGAAATATTCCTAGATCCACAGTGCCAAGAGTATGCTGAGAATACCTCTGACTACGCACAACACAGTGGCCCACGGCCTTCACTTAACGGCCAAGAAGAACGTTGTTTGCGTAGAATTGTCAGTGCTATTAGACAAGCAACATTGCGTGAAGTAAATGCAGAAACCAATGTGGGACGTACGACGACCATATCCATTACAGCACTGGGACGAAATTTGGTGTCAATGGGCTATGGCAGCAGACGACCGACCGAATACCTTTGCTATCCGCTCGACATCGCCTGCAGCACCTCTCTGGGCTCGCGACGTTATTGGTTGGACCCGTGACGGCTGTAAAACCGTGGCCTTGTCAGGTGAGTTTCGATTCATCTGGTAAGAGCTAGTAGCATGGTTCTAGTGTGGCGCAGACCCCACGGAGCCATGGACCCAAGTTGTCAATAAGGCACTGTGCAAGCTGGTGGGGGCTCCATAATAGTTTGGGTCGTGTTGACATGGAATCGACTGGGTCCTGGTTGTGTTCGGCTACTTGGAGATTATTTGCAACCATTCGTGGACTTCATGATCAAAAACAGCGAAGAAACTTTTATGGATGACAGTGCGCCATGTCACAATTGTTCGTTGCTCGTTTAAAGAACATTCTGGACAATTCGAGGGAATGATTTGAACACCCAGATCGTCTGACGTGAATCCCATCGGACATTTATTGGACGTAATCGAAAGGTCAGTTCGTCACAAAATCCTACTCTGGCAACACCTTCGTAATTATGAATGGGTATAGAGGCAGTATGGCTCAATATTTCTTCAGAGGACTTCCAACGCGACGTCAGTGAACCGTGTTTTTATTTTCAAAGAATTTTCTTAAGAATTTATTTTATTTGCTAGCGATTCATCAAGAACATTAACACATTTAATCACACTATGTGAGTGTGGAAGTCGTTGCCAGGGAGTAACTGATGAAATCATAATCAAATTGCTTTCAACAAATAGAAATTTTATTCCTAAAAGTGTTTTTTTTTTCAGAAACAGATTTAAAATTATAATGAGAAAGCACCCTCTAAATATCAAGTTACAATTTATTCAGAGGTAGAAAGAAACAAATTTTTGAGAGTATGAGCTTTCAGGCTGAGAACCTTGCTGCTCCCTTTTGACACGGCCGTAGTCACGACCGATCACAACCACCTCTGAAAGACTACACTGGTGCAAATCTGCAACACACCAGATTACTTTAAACTAAAAGTTTTAACAATTCACACAAGCACACAAACTATGCACCCTGTAGGAGGGATGGAAATGGTACAAAACATTAAAATTAAAAGATTAACTTGCCACCGAAGGTGCAACTTGATTGGAACTTCTAAGAAAAGTCTTACGGTGGAAGGGTGGCAACTTTATATACTAAAATGACCATTTAAATAAAAGCCCGTGAAATGCAATCTTATATAAAATTATACAAGGTTGTCCAAATGAGTTAACAAGCTCTACAGTACACATACACCGCCTCTCAAGATGATAGGCAAGATAAAAACATATTTCAGGAATTAGGCCGTTACACTCCAAGCAATAAATTCGTTAACACACCGAATCCGACAAACATGACAGAGGCAGCTCCGAAGGACAGACATACTAGCACTCCGACCGACAATCTGACCGATTTCCAACCGTCAGATCCAACTGCACAAACAACAGAGAATATCGGCCGATGTCGAGTAAACCAAGATACCTACACCTTCTAGCTCGGCCTCACCAAGATCAAGGATGAAGGCATCAAACATCACTCAAGACAAGTTTAAAAGAATACAGAAAACACAAGTCACAACTGTCAAATCACTACGGAAGAAGGCTGCGGGTTCTAGACAGCAACACACACCACTTGCTGTCACACCGGTGAACGGCTGAGGAAACAACAATCCACAAATAACGAACAAATCGTAACAGACGAGATTTAAAAAGAAGTAACTAATTACTCAACTTGAGGATCCTGCTTCGGAGGAAAGCGAAAAGTCGCTCTCGCAGCTAGCGCCACCAAATGCAACAGCGCATGCCCGCTGTGCTGTGGAGACTACGTCGCTGCTCAGTCCCAACGAACCAACAAGGTCCAACCACATCCCGACCCGGAAAATGGTGTTCATCCTGAGGATCCAAGACGTAGTAGACTAAGACGACTGGCCGAGCAAACGACCAACGGACCTGACTGTTGCTGGCTGCCAGCTCTTCCCGACTGATGCTGGTGTCAGTGCTCGGCAGACCACATGTCGCCATCCGACGACCAGCCGACCGATCGACCAACGGCCTTCCGTCTGCGTCCACCACGGTCCCGGCGCTTACCTGCACCGTGCGGACCTGCCAACTCGTCCGACCACGGAGTAACGACGAACCCGACTTAGTCCACAACCCAACAGCGACTGAGACTTAGAGCTGACTGACTAACATGCAGTGTCTTCCTTCCGACTGACTCTGTCGACTCACTTCACCGACTCCCAGACTGACTCCGACTGACCCCCTGGCGAGTTTTTTTTCTTCTTTCTTTATTGAATTTCAATTCCCCCCCGAAGGGGGCAGGTTAGCAGCAGCTTAGTATGCCGCTCTTCAGCCTACAGATTTTGTTAGAAAGATGAAGAGAATAAATAATAAAAACAGACGATAAAATCGGAGACTTAAAGAGTAACATGGCGAAAAGAAATCGTGGAACTTAAAACAAAGAACAGAGGGATGATGATGCTAATAAAATACATACGAAGCAGACAGGTAAAACAATAGACAGACAATTAAAAAACACGGCGACAGTCTGGTTTCTGTTCGCAAAGACATAAAATTCACACCTACCGACAGGATGGTTTCTGTTCGCAACATGAGAAAGACGAACAACACTGAATAGTCACTGGAACACTGCACTAAAAAGTTGGCAAATGTGACATAACACAGCCGAGAGCAGGTGGGGGGAAACTGGACAGATGATGGGAAAATAAAAAAGGGGGAAAGGAGAGTAAAAGCGGAGGGGGAGGAGCCGGGAAAGGAGCTGATGGAGGATGAGGACCCATAAGAGGGGTGGGGGGCGCTGGGCAGATGCGACAGGGAGTGGGGTAGGCAGAGGAGGGGAATACAAAAGGACTCGGGGGGGGGGGGGAGAAGGGAGGGAGGGAGAGGTTTAGTGGGGAGAAAACAGGACGGAAGGGGGGAAGAGGGAGCCCAGGGAATGGGCAGAGGAAAGGAGGGGGAGTGAGGATCAGAGTTGATAGGAGGGATAAATGGAGGGAGAGAGGGCATCATCCAGGAGGGGGAGTTGATGGAAGCCACCTTGGGAAAGGAGATGTAGGGTGTAGAGATGGAGGGTAGGGGGGACACAACGGTGAAGACGTGGCAGGGGCCCCTGGCGAGCTCATAGCGCCCATTAAATGCACGTGAACAGGCAACCTTTCCCCTTTCCCACCAGAGGGAGACACGAAAGCTGCGATTTCCGCAGCGGCGCCACCGCCAGAAACGGAGGGCGACTGCTTCACACTACTCGCTGTGGGGCGTTCTTCAAAACAGCAATTTTTACCACGGCTCAGTCGGGTTGCTGCACTACGCTAAGCAAAAGGAGGTACGACACGTTAGTAGGAGGTTGCAAATGGCTCAAATGGCTGTAAGCACTGTGGGACTTAACATCTGTGGTCATCAGTCCCCTAGAACTTAGAACTACTTAAACCTAACTAACCTAAGGACCTCACACACATCCATGCCCGAGGCAGGATTCGAACCTGTGACAGTAACCGTCACGCGGTTCCAGACTGAAGAGCCTAGAACCGCACGGCCACTCAGGCCGGCTGTAGGAGGTATCCCCTGACTTGTCATCTCAGTTTACGAGATCTGCTCGAAAAATTCCGGAACGTTCGTAATTTCACGCCAAGTGTTGGAGCAAGGTGCGGTTGGCATCCCTGCATACGCCTGTGTTTAATGTGTAACTGCCGGACGTTTCATTCTTGTATGTCTGTCTGTCACAAGGTCGGTTCAAAAAATTCCGGAACTTCGTCCACAAAATTTTCATACGTTTACCTTTTACTTACTGTGCTTGGTCTCCTTCGAAATACTCTCCTCCACAATTGATACACCGCTTCCAATGCCGTTCCCACATCCAGAATGAATCTTGGTACGCCTCTTGCTGAATCGCACGAAGCGCAGTCTGCGAATTTTCTTTTATCTAGTCTATCGTTGCAAATGTTCGTCCATTCAACGGGGTTTTCAACTTTGGAAATAAAAAAAAAGTCTACGGGAATCAGGTCTGGAGAATACGTAGGATGACGCAGCACAGTAATTTCGTTTTTTGTGCAATAGTCACGCACCATCAGGGATGAATGTGCGGGTGCGTTATCGTGATGCAACAGCCATGAATTGTCTCGCCACATTTCAGGCCGTTTGCTTCTCACATGATCCGGCTGAAATGATACATTCTTCTGCAATTTCTCGGACAGTCAGTCTTCGATTGGCACGCATAATAAAATGATTGTGGTTCGACGAACCCTCTGCCAAGCACTTAAATGTGAATTGCAGAGTAGTCATGTAGATGTAGATGTAGATTTCGTTGACGTTCTTGATGTGAACGTCGTCGGTAGACGTCGAAGGGCGTCCTAAACGAGGGTCATCTTTAACTTAAGTCCGGCCATTTTCAAACCGTGTGAACCATTCGTAACACCAAGTACGGCTTAAGCGCTCATTGCCGTAGGCTTCCTGCATCATTTGGTGGGTCTCTTTAAAGGTCTTCTTGAGTTCACTCAAAATTTAATGCAGACATGTTGCTCCTCTAACTCGAAATTCGCAAACACTGAACAGCGGTGAACAATATTTAAATTCTAATCCTGTCAGTATTCCAAGTTTTCCTCCTTATAGAACGGTAGAAAGGCAGATACTTATTCTTCTCGATAATTAATAGTTGATTAACCAATTATCGGTACTAGAGACTCAACTCAATTCTATCCAACACGGAGTCGATGTCATTCTTCTCTGCTAAGTTAATAAGACACAATAAACAAGAAGTACACGCACTGCGCATAGAGCGAACGTCAAGGCTGCGAGTGCATCGTACTCACATGTACTCTTTGGAACACAAAACAGTGTGCTTAGAAATATATTTAATTACAGTCGTAGTCACTTTTAAAACTCAAGACCAGTGTCACATTAGTTCATAAATCAGTGGTCTTCCAGTTCGATCGGCATGTAACACTGAATCTGTCTCTCTAAATTTCTCAATAAGTCGATGAACAGCCTTACGACGAGGCACAGCCGTTTCCTGGGATTTTTGAGAAAATGTGTTCTGCACTATATCTGTGAATTTATGAATGTGTCGAAACGCATGTTCAGCAAGAAAAGCGCGTTCCTCCGTTGAAAGTACCACAATTCAAAAACAAACTGAACATCTAGACACAACACATCGCATTCGACAGCTTTCATCAACTGAACCAAACAGTTAAACGTTTGTAGTGCAACGATTAAAAAGCAATCGCTTATCTGTGAGAAACTGTCCTGTCAACTTTACTTACAACGTAATCTATATCCAAAATCCGTAGCCCTGTGCACAGAGACTTCCGAAGGCATCGTATTTGTTCTTGTTATTGCAGTATAAAGCACTCTGGGGTCGGAGAAGTTGAAGCTGTCCATGAAAAGTATTCATTCTGATTCTGTGAATGATTCCGCAAAAGCGTCGTATTATTACATGCTGTGACGTCTTCAGACACTTATTGACCCTCAGAAACAGACAGTTACTTATGATTTTATCTCACCTTTTTAAATTTTTGCACTTGATATGGTAAACGAATCTTACAATACCTAAATTTACAGTCTATGTACTTGTTAGTGCAGTGATTTGTCTTCTGAACTAGCCTCAAAGCAGAAATATACGAATGCCTAAAAAGTATTTACATTCGCTGTATGAACTCCATGTGCGTAAGCGTAAGTAGCGCTAGGCAGACGTCTTATTAGTATAGTAAGCAGCCAACAGTTCCAAAATCGTTTACTAGTTTATTTTTCGCAATTTTTTCTTGTGTTTTTGTCTCAGTGACAGAGGTACAACAGTGGACTTTGCACTGTTCGTGCGTTCCGCCGCAGTGTGGGCGAAACATAGGCGGCCGTAGCGGCGTACATAGGCTTTATACCACGGAACACCGAAGGGTCAGAAGTGCAAGGCCCGTGTTACGACGCGGAAACAGAGAAAAACAGCAGCGCTCCAAGAGGCATGGCAGTGAACTTCGATTACGAGAAATATGGCGCGGAAGTCTGCTTCTCTAAATACCAGAACTAGATGAAAATATTGTTCATTTTTACTTTATGGTTCAAATGGCTCTGAGCACTATGGGACTTAACATCTGAAGTCATCAGTCCCCTAGAACTTAGATCTACTTAAAGCTAACTAACCTAAAGACATCACACACATCCATGCCCGAGGCAGGATTCGAACCTACGACCGTAGCGGTCGCGCGGGTCCAGACTGAAGCGCCTAGAACCGCACGACCACCGCGGCCGGCTTTACTTTATGTTTGGGTCTGGTGGTAAAGCGTATTTATTAGTAAAACCCAATGTTGCAGTTTCGACCGTCTGGCTGTTATCAAGTGGAGGATATGTTCTTGGTTACGACCGTCTTGTGCGTGTTGCTGCCTTTGAATTGCAAAGTAAATGTGTTGCTCGCTTCTGCTTAATTTTTGCTATCATCCGCAATAATGGGTAGGGTAAATGGTTCCACATTTGTTATAGATTCATATGAAATAGAAACTGGTTTCATCACATAGTATTCTGTGGACTCATGTATGTTTGTTATTGCTTACGAATCCGTGTGTGAACTGCTCGATTTAAATGCACTGTACGTATAATGCTGGTTTTGTACCTTATTTTAGTTAGCAGCCATTTTTCGTACTCTAACATTTAATGGAAGCCACAGAAAGTTTTAGTGACTTCTCCTAAAACGTACTTTTGTGTTGTGTACAATTTCTTAACAGTGGTAAGGAGAGATGAGTTACAGAGAGGTGTGGCAGCTGTTATCATAGGACAGCTGGACGGGAGGAGAAATGATTAGGGAACAAGTTAACACAGTAAGCATGGGACCGATGGCCTTTGTAGTCTGATCCCTTCAACCCCCACAAACCAACCAACCAACCACAGTAAACAGAAGATTTGGTTGGCTCTGAGCACTATGAAACAGAAGATTTACTTAACTCTTATTTCTCCAAGCAAACGAAGACTTATTACAAACATTGCCGCAAGAAATAAAGTCCAGCTCTATGTGTCAACACGAGCACGAACGATGGAGCGGCGACGAGGCAGCATCTGCGTTGCTTCCAGTAGCGAAGAGGCTCCAAGCATGAGCGCGTGTCTGGTTGCTGCCGGCCACCCTATATAGTGGAGGCAGTGGGTACTCGTGGTACGTAACTGCTGCAAGCGTGACTCAGCGGGTGTGCACCATTGGGTCCACTGGATCCTGCACGACCACTATTGGCATCTGATGGAAACTTGGGGCTCCATTGCCAACTGTACGATACCCGTGGGGAGGTATCGGTACATGCTGCCACAGTCTGTAGTACCTGTTACTAATGTGTCAAAACATTTGCATAACTACTATCGCATTTTCCAAGGAAGAGTGCTCTAGTCGCCAACACTAGAAGGCATAGGGCTTGTTCACCTACATCTACATCCGTACTCTTCAAGACATTGAGAAATGCATGGCACTTACAATCAGTGGCAAGAAGCAACGCCATTCAAAGCACAATTGCATACTCATATCGTGGCAGGATATAATAAAGCTGAATACCGAAACTGTCAAAACATGATAAAATTGAGAAAGTATGGAAAACGGATGCAAACAAAAATAACGTAGAACATGAGCAATAACACTTTACCTGCCAGGTTAGCCGAGGGCGATATGTGCTGTTTCCTGGACTCAGGAAGGCACGCCGGCCCCGGATCGAATCCGCCTGGTGGATTAATGACGAGGACCGGTGTGCTGACCAGCCTGGATGTGGTTTTTAGGCGGTTTTCCACATCCCCTAGGTGCATACCAGTCTGGTCCCCGTGTCCCACCTCAGTTACATGACTCGCAGACATTTGAAAAACGTTTGCACAATTTCATGACTTACACAAGATGTAGAAAGTTGGGATACACTAATTCTGTCACGGTGTGGGTGGGGGGGGGGGGGGGGGGAATACATGGTGGCGACAGGCAGGGCATTAGTAACAAGGCCGACCCCGCGTTGAAGTGGGACAAAGGCCCAAGGAAATGACGATGATGATGACGAGCAATAACACTTTAAAATGCATTTAAAGCGAGCAGTTCACACTCAGATTCGTCAGCAATAACAGATACGCATCTCAAAATTTTGTGCATGGCTGCACGTTCAGAGACCGCGAGTAGTTACAATTGAAAGAAAACAGCCCTCGGTCACTATTTTTAACGAATTAACCGGGTTTCAACACTGCTAGGAGTGTCTTGCTCAGAATTTAAATCAAAGAATGGTCTACAACATGGTCACAGAATTATGACTAAAAAACGTATGATACAGAGTATAAGTACGGAATCATCGTGAAAGACTGGCAGTACTTATATGTCATTTATAAAATAATAAATATGCCAAAAGGGCATTAGTCACAAAGATCTGTAAGATAAAGAAAAACGGCCTCTCCGTTTTGCAACCTGCACCACGCAAGTAACGAGCAGCCCTTAGTGGCTCGCCATCACCGTTTTCTTTATCTTAAATATCTTTGTGACTAATGCCCTTTTGGCATATTTATTATTTTATAAATGACATATAAGTACTGCCAGTCTTTCACGATGATTCTGTACTTATACTCTGTATCATACGTTTTTAGTCATAATTCTGTGACTGTTGTAGACCATTCTTTGATTTAAATTCTGAGGAAGACACTCCTAGCAGTGTTGAAATCCAGTTAATTCGTTGAAAATAGTGACCGAGGGCTGTTTTCTTTCAATTGTAGATACACATCTCTCTCTTATATGAAACAAAATCATATTTCGAATCATTTACCCCACCCAGTATTACGTATGCAAGGAGATCGCAACCAGAATATGTCTAACATAGTTATATCCCTGTACAAAGGGTGTAGTACACACGAGAAATCGTAATCAGAAGCACACTGTGATGAAAACAACTTGTGTTAACTACGATACGAAAACATGCATGGAAGACTAAAAATCAGACAATAAGAAAGCGAGCTGGTGGACTGATAAACTTGCAGCGCTCCAAGTGGCGTGGCAGCGAACCAAGGGCGTGCTACCAGACGTCTGTATATGAGTTTCACCTCCGGCCTCTGTACGCTCTTGTTTCTGCGTGCGGCAGTTCCGGCCGCAGATTTCGGCCAGACGGCCAGTAAACAGGAGTGCGCAGGCGCAGTGAGGCCGAGTGAGTGACGAGGCTGTAAACAGGAACACGGCCTACTCTGGTGTGAGCGGGCACGCGCTCGCCTCCTCGATTCGCAGTTTATGGCGTCTCTCTAAGCGCGCGGCGGCCGTATTTTTAGCCGAAACTTCTCGTATTCCGTTCCGAGATGAATTAATGCGGCGAGGAAAAAAAATGAGCCGACGCATAAATATTATAGGAGAAGCGGCCTCTGGCTACCGTCACGTGCCGGAGGTAAGCGTCCGGCGGAATTTTATGCGATCGTTTCGAAGGCCGTCGCCGGCATAAATATTTAATGCCCGGGACATCTGAATTCCATTAGCGAATGCAAGCGTAATTAAAATAGAAAACGGTGCCGCGGTCGGGCGGAGGGATAAATATCTAGCGGGAGGCGAGAGGCGAGCGCGGCAGGATGTGGGAAATTTGTGGCGCTTAAAGATATCGTCTGGCCGGGATGCTGCAGCTGTCGTTGGGCTCCGAGAACTGCAGGTCTGCGGCGGCTACCGAGGACGGAAAACAATCCACACGTCTCTCAGTCTATATAAAAAAAAAAAAAAATAAATAAATAAATAAATAAAAAAAAGCGACGGCTACGGTGGCAGGTTCGAATCCTGCCTCGGGCATGGATGTGTGTGATATGTCCTTAGGTTAGTTAGGTTTAAGTAGTTCTGGGTTCAAGGGGACTGGTGACCTCAGATGTTAAGTCCCATAGTGCTCAGAGCCATTTTTTTGTTGCATTTTCTGATGAAAGCTGTTTCTGCCTCGGTGCCAGTGATGGCCGTGTGTTGGTTAGAAGGAGGCCAGTTGGGGGCCTGAAATGAGCTGACTGCGTGCTAGACACACTGAAGCCACACCTCGAGTTATTGCCTAGGGTGCCATTTCGTATGACAGCGGGAGCACTGTCGCACCCACGCACACTGACTGCAAAATTGTGCGTCAGTCTGGTGATTCAACCTGTTGTGTTGCTGTTGTGTGCATAGTTCCGCGTAGTCAGCGCGTACACAACTTTCCCACTAGAGCGCGCCCTGCTAAGCACAACAGCGCAGGCGCAGCGCTCGTCCGTCTCCGCACTACGAGACGGACCAAATTCTGCTTCCGCCTATCCGCGTATTAACACGTTCACTGCCATCGGCGCACCAGCGCGTCCGGCCGATACTAGTGCATATGCCGTCGACGCGCCTGCGCGGCGAGACACTCAGCTGTTTCTCAGCGCCACAGTTTAGTCGGGCACAGCCATTCGGTGTGGTTCATTGCGCAGGCACTCTAAGAACGTATTGTTTTCAATTTTTGCGGGTGCGGTTCGTGTGTTTTCCCTACAGTTTTTCTCTGTTGTGGGACTGAAAATGGAAGACAATCGTGACACGGCGGGCCCTTCAGAACCTAAGAAACGTAAAACACAGGACACAAGAAACGTACAAAAACTAACGGATGCGGAATTATTACGAATATTAGAAGAAAGCGATTCGGAAACGGAACTGGCCAGTGAGGAGGACGGCGTGGAATCCAGTGAAGAGTCTGACGGAGCCGAGTTTGTTTTAGATGAGACTGTAGAAATGGCTGTGAATCCTAGCGACAGGGAAATGGCAGAAGGAGTGGTAACAAGAGATAACGCAGCTGATACAACTGTTGCGTGGGAAAGAGAGCCAGTTGGAATGATAAATTGCCCATTTATAAAAAATGAGGGACTGCTTATTCAACCGACGGAAAACACTCCCTTAGATTATTTTCGTCTTTTGCTGACGGACGAATTGCTATTGACAGTTGTAGAAGAAACAAATCGAAACGCGATTGAATTATTCCTTTCTGCGGGAACCAAAGGACAATCACGAATAAACTGTTGGAAAGATGTGACTGTTGGCGAATTGTTAGTGTTCTTGGGAGTTTTCCTGCACATGGGAAATGTAAAGATGAGGAATTTGCAGGACTATTGGAAAAAGGACGCTTTATTCAACGTGAAAGGAATTGCCGATAGTATTTCACGAAATCGTTTTCTGCTAATACTACGTGCATTACACTTTTCTGAAAATCCAAAACAGGGCAAACCAACACCATCCGACAGGTTGTATAAAATACGTCCCGTTATCAATTTTTTCAATGAAAGGATGTGCCAAGTTTACTACCCTGGACGGGAACTGTCTCTGGACGAATCAATGATCCTTTGGCGTGGACGATTACTTTTCCGCCAATACATCAAAAACAAAAAGCACAAATATGGCATAAAGCTATATATTTTGACAACTCCCACTGGAATGGTCCTAAAATTCGCGGTATACACTGGCATGCTGGACGATTTAGGAGGAAGAGGCCATGCGCAAAAAATTGTTCTTCATTTACTAGATGAAAAGTTGAATGCTGGTCACCATGTGTACATGGACAATTACTATAACAGCTTCGCATTGGCAAAGCTGCTCCTGGATAAGAAGACCCACTGCACGGGAACTCTGAGGGCGAATAGGAAGGATACACCCAAGGAAATACAGGAAGCAAAACTACGAAAAGGTGAAGCCGTTGCCAGATTTGCGGAAGGAGTTATGATAGGTAAGTGGCGTGATAAGAGGGAGGTTTGCTACATTTCTAATGCATTTACAAATGAAATGGTTGAGGTTGAAACCAAAAGAAAGGAGAAGAAATCTAAGCCCTTGGCCATTGTAAACTACAATAAATTTATGGCGGGAGTTGATCGGCACGATCAGATGTTATCATATTACCTCTCGGAACGCAAAACCATACGCTGGTACAAGAAACTTTTTATCCACGTTGTGGAAATGATACTGACAAACGCACATGCCCTACACAATAAATATTGTGGCACAAAAATGCCCCTCCAAGAATTTAGACTCAGTATTATAAGAGCACTATTGCCACGAAAGCAGGTAGAACGGCCAGTCAGAAATCCCCAACATGTTGTGGTAAAACGAGAATCAAATGGAAAATCAAAAACACCGCGAAAAAAGTGCAGATCATGCGCCAGCCGTGGACAACGAACAGACACGATTTACGAGTGCCTAGATTGCCCAAATAAAGCAGGATATTGTTTGAATTGTTGTGTTATTCACCACCTCTAAAGGCAGATAGCACTTTCGTTGCTCATTTATTTTTCGACAGTTATGTGTCGGTACTATTCTTAAACTTTGTATTTATTTTATTTGTTTGAGAGTAATGGATAAAGCTCTAGATTGTATTTTTCTTAGATTTGACATACATTTTATTTCAGAAGTTTCTTCGAGATCTTGTGTTTGTATTTGAATGTTTCTACTATATTTTTTGTCCAATAAATATGTCGTTTGTCAGTAGGATGTTTCGTTTCATTTATGAATATAAAATGAAATTGTAGTAACCTAAACTGTCACACTAACCAGGAACAATACACTAGACGCATTGGCGCGTCCACGGCCACCCGCTACAGAATATGGCCTGATATGCCACGGACGCCTTAGTGCGCCCCAAAACAACTTTGATTCACGAGAGTAAATTTGATTGTGTACTTATAAAATAAATACATGTTATATTACTTTTAGCAATATATTTTCAGATTCTATTAAGAAAAATATTGGTTACGTGGCAAAGCAAGGCCAATTACAGTGGCAGTGAACGTGTTAATACACTCCTGGAAATGGAAAAAAGAACACATTGACACCGGTGTGTCAGACCCACCATACTTGCTCCAGACACTGCGAGAGGGCTGTATAAGCAATGATCACACGCACGGCACAGCGGACACACCAGGAACCGCGGTGTTGGCCGTCGAATGGCGCTAGCTGCGCAGCATTTGTGCACCGCCGCCGCCAGTGTCAGCCAGTTTGCCGTGGCATACGGAGCTCCATCGCAGTCTTTAACACTGGTAGCATGCCGCGACAGCGTGGACGTGAACCGTATGTGCAGTTGACGGACTTTGAGCGAGGGCGTATAGTGGGCATACGGGAGGCCGGGTGGACGTACCGCCGAATTGCTCAACACGTGGGGCGCGAGGTCTCCACAGTACATCGATGTTGTCGCCAGTGGTCAGCGGAAGGTGCACGTGCCCGTCGACCTGGGACCGGACCGCAGCGACGCACGGAGGCACGCCAACACCGTAAGATCCTACGCAGTGCCGTAGGGGACCGCACCGCCACTTCCCAGCAAATTATGGACACTGTTGCTCCTGGGGTATCGGCGAGGACCATTCGCAACCGTCTCCATGAAGCTGGGCTACGGTCCCGCACACCGTTAGGCCGTCTTCCGCTCACGCCCCAACATCGTGCAGCCCGCCTCCAGTGGTGTCGCGACAGGCGTGAATGGAGGGACGAATGGAGACGTGTCGTCTTCAGCGATGAGAGTCGCTTCTGCCTTGGTGCCAATGATGGTCGTATGCGTGTTTGGCGCCGTGCAGGTGAGCGCCACAATCAGGACTGCATACGACCGAGGCACACAGGGCCAACACCCGGCATCATGGTGTGGGGAGCGATCTCCTACACTGGCCGTACACCACTGGTGATCGTCGAGGGGACACTGAATAGTGCACGGTACATCCAAACCGTCATCGAACCCATCGTTCTACCATTCCTAGACCGGCAAGGGAACTTGCTGTTCCAACAGGACAATGCACGTCCGCATGTATCCCGTGCCACTCAACGTGCTCTAGAAGGTGTAAGTCAACTACCCTGGCCAGCAAGATCTCCGGATCTGTCCCCCATTGAGCATGTTTGGGACTGGATGAAGCGTCGTCTCACGCGGTCTGCACGTCCAGCACGAACGCTGGTCCAACTGAGGCGCCAGGTGGAAATGGCATGGCAAGCCGTTCCACAGGACTACATCCAGCATCTCTACGATCGTCTCCATGGGAGAATAGCAGCCTGCATTGCTGCGAAAGGTGGATATACACTGTACTAGTGCCGACATTGTGCATGCTCTGTTGCCTGTGTCTATGTGCCTGTGGTTCTGTCAGTGTGATCATGTGATGTATCTGACCCCAGGAATGTGTCAATAAAGTTTCCCCTTCCTGGGACAATGAATTCACGGTGTTCTTATTTCAATTTCCAGGAGTGTATGTCTCGCAGCCAATGAGATTGCTGCTAACGTAGAACCTTTTCTCCTCGTGGATCACACTCGCGCAGTGATACCTGAACGCGCGAGGTATTGTAACGAGTGTACAGACCTCCGATTAGTCAGTCTGCATTAGTCTGTACCAGTCTACATTTGTCTGTACCCATCTATAGTCAAGTTTCAGTCTGCGCCTAATGAGATTATCATATTCCTGTACATAGCCATGAAGAGAAATGTATAGACACTTTGTCAAGTATCAGAGATATGTGAGAATAAGATTAACGTACCAAGACCAAAGGAACTTCAGATCGTCAATTGTAAATAGCATCCAGAATCAAGTAAGGTTTATGATTTTTATTATTTTAATAAATGTGTGTGAAAATTAATCAAGTTCTGTTTAAAGTTGGTCACCGTCAATCTGCTACTCTAAGCGTGCAAGTGGCATTTCTATCGTCTGACCTAACGGCAGAAGATAAACAGGCCACGATAAGACCACGAGACATATTGCTGACACTCGGCTACTTCGTTAGAGCGACAAGTCAAATACTCTGATAGTGTGTGTACCGAAGGTCTTACAGTACACACACCACAGTTGCCATTCATAAACAGCACTCCGGTGAGTGTTTTGTAACAGGATAACACTCGCCCACATAACGATGTTGTAATCCAACATGTTCTCTGAGTGTCGACATGTTTCGTTGGCCTGCTCGATCACCAGATACGTTTTCAGTCGACATCATCGGACGAAAACTCCAGCGTCAGCCATCATCAGCATTAACCGTCCCTGTATTGATCGACCAACTACAAGGGGCATGGAACTCCGCCCATAAAGTGACACCCGGCACCTGTACAACACAACGCATGCACGTTTGCATGCACGCATTGAACATTCTGGCAGTTACACCGGTTATTACTGTACCAATATTTCACACTTGCAATGGCTTACCTCACGCTTACATTAACATGCGATGTGACTATGTAGACTTTCCCGGCGTATTAACAGGTTAAATTCTTGTCGGGTGTTCAGCCGGATCAAATTAATAATAAATGGCTAGCAAGAGAAGTGAATGAAATACACAACAAATAAATTAGTAGCCCAAATGAGTCAACTTCTTCAGTTTCTTATTTCATTCTTTATTGTTAGAGAATAAGTCACGATTCCATAATTTAAGCCTGTAAAAAGTGTCTCACTTTGACAAACTGAATAACAGCTGTTTACTTTCTTCACAATATTCAGAAAGAAAGTTTGGGATACACAACAACAAGTCAACAAATAACGCACCACAATTACAGTTACAAGCGAATCCTGACGATACAGTTCAGTGACGTGATGTTATGTACTTCTCAGAGTCCTTAGGGAAACCTAACACAAACGTGGTCTGTTCCTTTTGTTGTTGCTGCAATTTTATTGCACTACAGACGCTCCCGTTTGTAAGAGCCACTCTACAAACCAATATAAACAGTATCATGATCCGCTTCCGCTTTCACAAGATTCCGCAGGACCTAGCAGTTCTCGCGTCCGTCGGCCGTCGTAATTTAATATATTAATATTGTTATTATTATTTTTGGATTGTTGCCGACTTACGTGGTGGGCCTTAATAAAAATGATATTTCATTTAATTTTGATTTTACGATTAAATGCTTTCCTGAAGTTCTCCTTTTTAACAATATTAATTTCAAATTATTTGTTACGTTAATGAATGTTAGACTCGCTGAATCTTAAAACATGAGCATATAAGTTGAACAATGTAATAAACTTTTCATCTTAATTTCCTCGGCTAGTCAGTTCACTTTAAAGCAAGAAATCTTTAGTTATTAATTACAATTGCGGCCCACACACGCGCGAGAGTATTTTTCTTACCTCCGTTAACCATTGTATTGTAGTCGGAGTCCTGGCTCTGGCTCTCGGCTATGGTACTGAAAATAAGAATCATAAAGCTACGTATTTCTGCAACTTCGTGCGGCTGTGGAGAAAAATTAATATTGTTAATAGCGGGCGAGTATTTCGCTTCCGCTAATTTTTCATAAGTTAATATCGCCACGTAATGGCGTCGTTGGCTGCACCGGCCGCTGCGATTCTTGAACTGTAAATTACTGGAATGCAGGTTTATGCAAGGAAGGCGGACATGAAATCGGGATCACGTCTTACAAATTAAAAGTGCACAATAATATTAAATCAGTATATATATATAATCTGCTTAACTCATACAAATATGCTTACATTTGCCAGCACTCGCAAGATGTCCGTCTATACACCATCAAGACAAGAGAAGAAGTGAAGTCGACTAAAAAAATTAACAAAAGAGCGTAACTTGTCGTCTCTTTAGATCACTTTGTTATATTTATTTGCATTGCATTTCCTTGCATTTCTCGACAGAGAAATTATTGTTTTACGGCTACATGATAAAAATATATTATTCAATTTTTAAATGTCTTTTCTTTATAAATACTGTTTTTTCAGTCTTTTCGTAATATAACACTGGGGACGCTATATTGCCCCCCGAAATATTTATGTCATAAAAAAAATGTTCGTGTTTTTTGACATAAATATTTCCTCTTTTATGTCCACAGTATCCACACGCAGATTTTTCTTTCACAATCTACATATGTCACATCGTATGTTTAAACCGTTGTAATTACTGAGGTGTGTTGCACACAAAGTGTAATACAGATGAAGTTATCTACGTAACAATGTAATATACAATTGGTTACGTATACAGTTATGTACAAAAGAAAAGGACATAGAATACAATTAGTTTCATTTTGGCTGCTTCCTTTTAGGGTTGCAACTTTTGCAGTGTTCAAAGGTATACAATCACGAGTTAGTCCGGAATATTTGAAGTCCCAGGGGTGTCAACTGTTCGCTCCACATTTGGCGCGGCCGTAGGGAAACCCTGGGGAAAACCTCGGCGGAGCGACAGACTAACTGCTTTGGTTACTTTCACTTAATTGTTTCTGGGATGTCATTGGAGTACAGGAAGTGCATACATTACAAATATTTTTTTGTTGCACTATGCAAAGAAATGAGGTCATTATAACAATTGATTGCGGTGTCGTTGATGATCTACGCCGCGACGTTTAGCTCGCGACGGCGCCGGTTGGTGTGTTCGGTGCTCGGCGTTCGCGGCGGCTGCGGAGAGGTCAACGCCCGTTCGACGCCAGCGTGTCTCTCGCCGTCGCTGAACGTCAGGATCAGCTGATCGGCTGCACGGTTGGCGATGCGTTTCTGTCTCGGCCGGGCGTGGCGGAGTGGGATGATATCCGCCACCCGCGCATGTTGGCAGGAGTCATCTCTGCTACGCATCTCCGACGTAGTACGTGAAACATACACACAACCAACGTAATATTTGTTTCCCGCTGCAGATGGTTACGCTAGTGGGAAAGAAGCAGTTGTTGTTAAGTTTTCGCCAGTTTCCGAGTGTCAAGCTAGCACTGTCTTGCAGAATACATGACATGGATCTTCTCCCGTGAATGAAGTTTTGATGCGCCACTGTTCCCATTACACGTCAGTTTTTGTCTTGATAAAATTATTTATGTTTTCGCCGCACTCGCAGGCACTGGTGAGTGTCCCAGTACGAGCGTAGCACAAACATTCGCCGTTTCTGCGGTCGCTGTTTTGCAACAGTCCACGTATCGCATTCCAATCTCGCATTATTGTACTCACTGAAATTACAGTCTGTCCCAAAAATATTGACTGTGGGTTCACTTCACGTTAACAGTTCACATTTATAAGCAAATTCACAGTTTTTCGTGCGTAATATTGGCGTTTGGCGTCCTTACCGCTGTTGAACGTTCAATACTAGCACTTCACTGTCCGTATCAAAGTTTCACCTTCACAGTTTTTCACACTGCTTAAAGTAACTGTTCCGATTAGTTCACAAACACTAATGTATTTCATTCAATCTGAACTGGATTTTGGCTCGTGCTGGATTTTACCAGTCTCTCGCACTAATTATCTCTTTTCATTTTCCACTTAGAGTCGTACTTGCCTTCAGATTTTTTTTTTTTACTATACAGTTGTATTTCCGTCTCATCTGAGGTAAGTCCCCATGTCATGTCTGCCCACTCATTGCGTACTTGCCCTCCAGAGCCTGGCTCGACTTTACAAAACTTTGCCTCTCACATTATTGTACACATTTTATAATCTAGGCCTAGCGTGCAAGTTCCTAGACTGGTGTTAGATTTGTGACTTTTGTTTACACTATAAATTCGTGCAAATCTCTGCCTTAGCAGATGGCAATATATTTTAACAGTGCTTAGCGGTAGTCGCGTTTACTGATTTGCTTTGTACCTTGTCCACAACACATGAGGTACCTTGGGTGATGTACACCCTGCACTCATGTTGTTTAGTAAATTATGGCTCTGAGCACTATGGGACTTAACATCTGTGGGCATCAGTCCCCTAGAACTTAGAACTACTTAAACCTAACTAACCTAAGGACATCACACACATCCATGCCCGAGGCAGGATTCGAACCTGCGACCGTAGCGGTCACGCGGTTCCAGACTGAAGCGCCTTTAACCGCACGGCCACACCGGCCGGCTTAGTAAATTATGATTGAGCATATTTCAAGATCGGTATACACATAAATACATGGAACAACATATACACTATAATGGCTCTGAGCACTATGGGACTCAACTGCTGTGGTCATTAGTCCCCCAGAACTTAGAACTACTTAAACCTAACTAACCTAAGGACATCACACACATCCATGCCCGAGGCAGGATTCGAACCTGCGACCGTAGCAGTCAAAAAAATGGTTCAAATGGCTCTGAGCACTATGGAACTTAACATCTGTGGTCATCAGTCCCCTAGAACTTAGAACTACTTAAACCTAACTAACCTAAGGACATCACACACATCCATGCCCGAGGCAGGATTCGAACCTGCGACCGTAACAGTCCCGCGGTTCCGGACTGAGCGCCTAGAACCGCTAGACCACCGCGGCCGGCCTACACTATAATATTGAATTTCATAAGTTTCATTACTGCTACAGTTCAAAAATATTCATGACACACTGATGAAAAATTCTTTCATCATCAAATGCTGTTGAATTTTTTTAGAACTATTTTTAAAGCATTTTTAAACATGAAATTTGCAAAATATTCGTAAACCTACGTTCATTTTTTTTCTTCAAAATGCAATTGTTTAAAAATACTGTTATTACTTAACATCCACAAAATTAAATCGCACTAATCTTGTATGCCTCATTGTCTTTACCTGTTACACTAAAATCTGAACATTTACACACAGAAAGAAATACACTCTAAACTTAACCTAATACACACGTATGTAAAAGTTATTCTACTGAGCGAACTTCTTTAAGTCTTTGTAAGTATTTTTCTTGTTTCTTTCGTAACTGCCTCCCTCTTTGACCACGGGATGGTGTAGTTTGCGTGACAGAAAGTATCGTGAGGTACCACTTCGATGTTATAGGTGTAGCCCTCGACAACACCGGGTTTTTCCGAAAACGCATTCTCATAATCTGTAAGTAGCTGAGTCAATTCGTTTTGTTGTGCTTCAGTCAAATGTTCTGACTCGCTGACTTTCATGGCTAACAGTTTCCTTTTTTCCTCTTTGTCTTCAGTAATAAATTCTTTATAATATGCTTGTCTTGTACTTAAGTCAGAATATAAATTCAT
This sequence comes from Schistocerca americana, assembly GCF_021461395.2. Classification (NCBI taxonomy): domain Eukaryota; kingdom Metazoa; phylum Arthropoda; class Insecta; order Orthoptera; family Acrididae; genus Schistocerca; species Schistocerca americana. The sequence goes on from NC_060124.1 coordinate 525,974,999, forward strand.
CACCTGTGTTCCTTCGAATATAGACTGAAAGCTCCGGCAACATTTACCGTGCACTTCCCGTGTCCTCAACAACGGCAAAATTTCCCGTCTGCCTTCATTCATAAGGCTTACTTCCCTGCACAAGAGGTCGATTTTTGCGTCCCTCTGGCGTAAAAATTCCATCCCCAGGATGGAAGCAACACCTAATCCTTTAACTACTAGGAACGAGCTTTTCATTGCTTCATTTCCTACCGTAAACTCGACTTGCACCTGGTGCTTTATGACATGAGATTGTGCACCTATTGCACCTGTTACGCGACAATTCTTCACTGGCAATACTGGTATTCTATTATTTTGACTCAAGTACTTGTAAAAATTTGCACTCATGACATTGGTTGACGCACCGGTATCGACTATTATCTGTATTGGTGCTCCGTACATATCTGCTTGCAATATAGCCTGCACAACACTTTTGTCGGTTCGGTTACATTTCTGCGGTATGTCTACAAGTTCCTTTTCTATTTTTATTCCCTCATTGTATCTCAGCATACAAAGTTTACGGCTGTCATCCGTGAATGTGCCCTCACTACACCATCCTGCAGCCAACAACGGAGAGCGTATTGTGGCTGTCTTTAGTTTAACGGATGAGCATTAGTGGGTTGACAGTTGTCTGTCACTTCCACTAACGTCACATTGTGGTTCTGGTTGTTGTTGTTGCTACTGTTGGTTTGGCCACCCTGCCTCCCCGATGGCGTATTTTGATACTGTGTATGGCTCTGGTTTTTGCGGTGGTCGGTTGTAACTTCCTGACATGTTCTGTGACGGACCTGGGTTGGCGTTCCATTGTGGCGCTGTGTTTTGTTGCCACTGTGGTGTCGGTTCATTACAACCACGCCACTGGTTTCGGTTGTTCCGCCATTGCGGATTGCCGTTACCATTATATCCATTACTCATGCGTCCATCATGATGTCTCTTTCGATTTTGACGATTATAACCGTTGCCGGTATAACCATTGCCATTGTTTGTGCCTCGATTCTGTTGCCAGTGCTCTTGCCTATTCCCGTTACCATTTGGTACTAAGTTACTACCGTTACTGTGGCTGCTATTGTAATCGGCTTTTTGTTGATTACAGCCTGCATGGTTCCACTTGTTTTCGGTTTTCATATCTTCGATCAATAAGTCAACAGAATCCACTATTTCCATGAATTGTTCTATATCGTATTCTGTCACATTGATGAAATATCTTTTAATTTCACTGGGCAACTTCATTTTTATTAATCTGATTGTGTCACGATCGGACATTGGCTCGTTCCGGTACCTGGTTCTGTTTGTATACTTTTCGAAATATTTGCGTAACGTTCCCATCTTAGGATTGTACATTTCTGGACTGTACAACTCCTTTCGTAGTCTTTCTTGGACGCTATCGGACCAGAATTTTTGCAACAATGCACCTTCAAACTGTTGCATCGTTAGACATTTTTCGGACACGTCGGTGGCCCACAGTACCGCGTCACCTTGAATAAAGGAGACCACGAACTGTATTCTTTGTCTTTCCGTCCATGCCCTGGGAAACACATTCCTGAAGCTCTTAATAAATACCACAGGGTGGACATTTCGTTTTTCGCCATTGAAGGGTTGGAATGTCCTGTGTTTTATTACGTTGTCTTCTTTTTTGCACATCTGATTGCTACATTCTGTGACACTCATTACTTCGTGATGTGCACTGCACGGTATCGCATGTTGTTCGTGCTCATAATTCGCATTAGGTTGCGGTTGCGCACTCGCACCCTGCCTACCGTCAGCGTTACAGTCGGATTCATTGTCTGTCCGCCACTGTTTACATTGCTTTCCAACACAGTCTCCGCGCGACCTCCTGTTGTCAATTTGGCAACTCCGCTGTCACACGGGATTTGATCTGTGTTAATTCGGCACGTAGTGCGGCAGCGCTAGCGTCAATATTTACACTCGCGGCCGCAGTCGCTTGTTCTACAGCTATTTTTATGTCGCTTTCAATCTTTCCAGATATCTCGCGATCCTTTACTTCTAGCCATTCATTTAATTCTTTTTCTACTTTTTGAGCTTGCACTTCCAAATATGTGTCAATACTTTTCCGTGCATCTATCTCCACATTATCCACGCGGGTGGTTAAAATTTGGACATTGTCTTCAAGCCTAGCCTGCAATATCTGTAATTTTTGCATCTCACCGGCTAAGCTTTGCACACGATCGGGGATTTCTTTGCAAGCGTCCCGCATCTCGGCAAGTTCGCTTTGGATACTATCTAGCTTCGCTTCACTGCGCTGCTCTTGCTCAATGGGCTTTTGCGTTAATTTTTTCTCCTGCTCATGTAGCATCTGAGCTAGTTTTTCGTCTCTTTGTTTTTCCCTCTGTTCTAACATTCTTTCTTTTCCCCTATCTCTTTCTTCTTAACCTGCGCAAAAATTCTGCAAATTGGTCTGCAATCGGTGAGCATACTGGTGCCCCGCTTAATCTAGCACTCGATTGGCCCCCCTGCCCAGGCAGTGGAGTTGTTACTCTATTCCCATTCTGCTGTGGAGCGTCATTCACTGTCCACAGATCCTCGCCCCCCGCTCCGGAAATTATGTTATCCGAGGTGGTGGCTTGGGATTCGTTTACGTATTGCAAATGACCCTCACTTTCCATATTAACAAAATTTTGTTCGTCTGGTACGGATTATCTTACCCATAATAAATTCACTTTAAGCCACTGACGAATCTTTAACACTGATACACACACGAATAATTATCCCCTCCAAAAATAAACATATAAATACACAAAACACCGAAGGTATCTCATGTGCACATGGGATCGATATTCCGCACAGAGCTACACAGGATGCTTGCACAATAGGCCTTACCTTACTTATTTTTCTTTCTCGCAATCCTTTTCTTTTCTACGCTTTTTCTTCTCCAGATCTCCTCAAGGTGTGGTTTTGTTGTTGTACATGTAAAAGAATTCATATAGGCATTAATATTTTACAACAATTACACACATACATATTTACATTCATTACAATAGAGTCAGATTTAGCAAATTTCGTATTTTCTTTGATCGGGCCCCAAAGTTGCGGCGCCAATCTCGCGTCCGTCGGCCGTCGTAATTTAATATATTATTATTGTTATTATTATTTTTTGATTGTTGCCGACTTACGTGGTGGGCCTTAATAAAAGTGATATTTCACTTAATTTTGATTTTACGATTAAATGCTTTCCTGAAGTTCTCCTTTTTAACAATATTAATTTCAAATTATTTGTTACGTTAATGAATGTTAGACTCACTGAATCTTAAAACGTGAGCATATAAGTTGAACAATGTAATAAACTTTTCATCTTAATTTCCTCGGCTAGTCAGTTCACTTTAAAGCAAGAAATCTTTAGTTATTAATTACAACTGCGGCCCACACACGCGCGAGAGTATTTTTCTTACCTCCGTTAACCATTGTATTGTAGTCGGAGTCCTGGCTCTGGCTCTCGGCTATGGTACTGAAAATAAGAATCATAAAGCTACGTATTTCTGCAACTTCGTGCGGCTGTGGAGAAAAATTAATATTGTTAATAGCGGGCGAGTATTTCGCTTCCGCTAATTTTTCATAAGTTAATATCGCCACGTAATGGCGTCGTTGGCTGCACCGGCCGCTGCGATTCTTGAACTGTAAATTACTTGAATGCAGGTTAATTCAAGGAAGGCGGACATGAAATCTGGATCACCTCTTACAAATTAAAAGTGCATAATAATATTAAATCAGTATATATATATATCTGCTTAACTCATACAAATATGCTTACATTTGCCAGCACTCGCAAGCTGTCCGTCTATACACCATCAAGACAAGAGAAGAAGTGAAGTCGACTAAAGAAATTAACAAAAGAGCGTATCTTGTCGTCTCTTTAGATCACTTTGTTATATTTCTTTGCATTGCATTTCCTTGCATTTCTCGACAGAGAAATTATTGTTTTACAGCTACATGATAAAAATATATTATTCAATTTTTAAGTGTCTCTTCTTTATAAATGCTGTTTTTTAAGTCTTTTCGTAATATAGCTCTGGGGACGCTATACAGTCTTACTTACTGGCCGCGTGGCGCTCTGCGTCGCAGGAGGCAACAAAGGCGAGATGGAGTGTCGCAAGATGTTAGACTGCGACGATGCCCATGTTCATCTGCTCCAAACGCTACCTACCAACACTGCTGACTGAAATTAACTGGGCCAGCAGCTTTACTATATGATATTAATTCTGCAAGGTAAGCGTAATTTTTTTAAACATGACTGTCTCAAAGACTCGACATTAATTCATAGGACAGGCGAACTGCAGGGATGTTGACGCTGGAAGATAGGCAACGATAAATAAAATTAACCTAACACATCTTCCGTTCATTATATCTACTTCACACAAAGGCTATGGTGTGCACTGAAAATACGGCGACTACCCTTTCCACCTCCAAACACTTTAGAGCAAAAGAGTAACTACTGAGGACACATCAAGCAAATTAAAAGTTAAGCGCCTTTATTTATCTTTGGTAATTCTTTTCTCCATAATTTCAGGCACTTTGAAGTATAAGGCTTAGTTTAGCGTCAGTAACACTCTTAGCAATTCTAAGTTCCTCCTGCAAGCTACTTATAGTAACAGAAAACTACGTGCTCTCCAATCTTCAACAGATTTACGTAAATAAACTACAGAGAGATCTCTTGGGCACTTTACCTTTTCTGCGAAGGCCATTTCTCTTTCCTTTCCGCCACTCCACGTAAAGCTCCTTACATCTTCCGTCGTGCTGATTTCTCTCTGCAACCTCTCGCCGCACTCAGCACTCTCCATCTACGCTTGCAGCTACCCATACCAGACTAACTGCCATTTCCCAACCTATGGCGATACACCTTGCATGCCCACCGCTTCTATTAACAAATGGAGCCCTTTGAATGGGATGCTATACTGTGTGACAGTGAAAGCATCTGACTCGATCCTACTTGCAAATCAAGCAGCCATTTTGAACAATGATTAACCCTTGAGTACCGAAAACCATTTCATTAATTTTTTTGATATATTAGTGCCTTTCGCAAGAAAGGCAGACACATCTATTGTGCTACGTGATTGTAGGAGATTGTGACATGCGTGTGTTTTTTTTTTTTTTCTTTTTTTTTCTTAGCGATCATGTTGAGGAGATCAATGACAGTGACAGTAAGTGTACATTAAGTTACGGTAACTTAAATTTGAGTTTGTACTACTGCTTTTATGAGCGGTAACGAAATGAAACACCTGGGGCATTATGTACTTTCAACTTAAATTTATTATATTTATGGCGCATTTTTGCTCGTTACTGAGGGCTACAATTTGTTTTAGGCATTATAAGCTCATTTGGGTTTGTGTCTAGGAAAAATTCGCTTATTGCTTCCAAATATATCACGTAAAATGATGGGTGGTTGAAAACTGTATGTCCCAGTGGTTCTATATTCTTCTTTTATTCGTTGCGTACTAAGATAATAAAGGCTAATATTGTGAAAAATTTCAAAATAATATTTTTTTCATATTGTTGTGACTCAAAGGGTTAATCGAAGGTAATCACTGGTATGTAGATGAACAGGCAGGCGGTACCACAGTAAAAACAATGAGAAGAGCCCGAATTCGTCTCCTTAATTGCGATACATCCTGCATTCAAGATTTGAAAAGTAAAAGAAAACGAATATCAGGCTCTGAAATCGGGAGGAAAGAGTACGATGGTGTTAGTATGAAATTCACGTATTATCAAGCATCAGTTAAAATAAAAGTTACGAATATATAATCGATGAAACCCCTATAAGGTTGAGACGAGCGACGGAGAGAAATTCTGGAAATGTGGAGGCCACTGGAGTACGATGACTAGAGATGGGCAACCTCGTTCATCCTTGGGAACTAGTTCACTGCTGATCGTTCTTTTTTTGGAAACCGTTCATTTTTACTCGTTCACCGTTCATTTGTGCTTGGTATATGGTTCTTATGAAAAACTGAAAACTAGTAGTGTAGGTGGCTGAAGGATGGAGGGCACCAAGAGGCACCAAGAGGAAGCACTTGCCTTCCCCCTGGAGTATTGAGTTTTGATTCATTACAGAATTCTTACACACTTTTAGAAGTAATTTCTGTGATTCTGCAGAACCTCTCGTTTAGCCAACTGTAGCCTTGTGTGGCTGATCACAGGGAAATAATATAGGTTGGCGCACGGAAAACCGGCCCCGAGTACAGACTCCTCGCCAATTACGGACGATGTGTTGCCCGTTACGAGCAGATACAACAAACAGACAAACGTGTAATAATTAGGCAGTGAAGAAATAACAAGCTAATGCAAACAAAAATGGCGAAACAATCGATGACGATGTGTAGAGAGCTGGAGAAGAGAACATGAAAATCTCACGCGACACACATGGGCTATAGCACATGTAGTCTTATAAACCTGTTGGCGGCTGTTTCCCAACTCAATAGACCACAAGCGTTCTGTATAAAATTCTTCGTTTCGACTTCCACTACATAGTTATGCTACGTTGTAAACAATAATCGTTTACACCCTATATATACTTCACATTGTCTCTGAGTTCGTAGGCGAAGTAGACTTTATGGAAGCATAAAATAAAATGTGGTTTCCTCATCATACTTGCGCCACACGCTTAGTAAAAATTAGATTTTTATGTTGCATTATTAAAGCCAATGCAGCTATAATAATAATAATTAAGTTCGCAGTAATAAAGTTTTTGGTTTGAAAGCTCTTTCTGAACAAATGTTTTTGAGATAATAAGTAAATACAATTTTATGGCAATCTATGTCTTTTCAAATAGAAAGGCACCACTTTTCCTACTGAGCCAAAATGACCCACAACCCACTTTTTTTTTTTTTCAAAGAAACCAAACTAGGAGGTAATGCAAATTGGAAACAACCAAACTCAAAAATAATTAGAGCCTTCCTAAATGTAATGTTTTGTATATGAAAGATACACGAAAATCGTTTTATATGAATTTTCTTACACTAAAAATTAAGCAAGTTATTGAAAGTTAGTTGCTAAGTCAAGCCAATGAAACCAAAAAATACATGAATAACAAAAAAGAATTGCCTTGTTACAAGTATGTCTTCTGCTGTTCATCGATATAATGAAGTGAGCTGATATGCCCTTTTGTTACCTGAAAAGGCGTACCTATTACATAGAACGTAATTTTTATGTAATTTACGTAACTATAAAATACTTTTTGATTACCGCTCATGGACGCTGAATAGCCAGACCCAAGTGCAAGAACAGTTTGGAACACATGTAAAATGGGCGAGCGCAGTGAACGAAACGAACAACTGGAGACTGAACTAACTAGGAGCAGTCGGCAGTGGAACTGAAACAGGTGGTCATGCGAAGAACGACGAGTGCGGCCGAGGGAGACCGAGACTGAGACGAGCACGCGACCGAGGCTGGAACGAGAACTGCCGAAGTGACCGCCGCGACCGAAGTGAACTAGTGAACTATGAACCGATCGTTCCTCGTTCCCGGGAACTGTAAGTAGACCGCCGCGACCGAAGTGAACTATGAACCGATCGTTCCTCGTTCCAGGGAACTAAAAGTAGACCGCCGCGACCGAAGTGAACTATGAACCTATTGTTCCTTGGAATTCGTTCCTCTGTCCTTTCGTTCATCTTGGTGAACCGTTCCTTTGCACCCTTTGGTTCGCGAACTACCCATCTCTAATGATGACGGGTTAGCTAGCTTGTAGGTCACAGCATCTCGCTGTGTTGTGCCGACGGCAGCTGGTGGTTGCGCGCGAGCTCCTCTGTGATGTACACGGGCGCTACGTGTTGACTGGTGTAGGACACCACAGAAGTGAGGCTGGGTGACTCCACTGGGTGCTGTTTAAAATCTCGGTCACAGCAAGAAGACAGCTGATTGCCACGGTAGACACTGTTTCCTATGCCACCCTAAACAATCGCTCATAGAAACAAAGAGCTACGTGCGAGTTCGGAAGGAACTCTTCAGATCTGATAGGTTGCCATTACCTGGGCAGGTTCTAACAGCCAACTACCTATCAGCCCCCTGTGTTCCTGGCGTCCTTCTCCAAATCAAGAAGCTCATCACCATCTTCGTGACCAACAATGATTACAACTGAAATGCGTTGCTGACGTGGCTAAAAATCACTCCTGTACAAAGTGAATAATGTTAAGTAATAGAGATTTCACTCTGTCTTGGAAACACACAGAAAAGCCGGAGACAGTTCTTTTCCTAAATTTTAACTTACAGCTTAATTCCTTCATAAAATAAATGTTATACCACAGCCCTCCCCACACGCCCCCATATTCGGACACACTTTTTGTCTTCTTACTATTTTCATTGGCTGTCTCACCAAAATCAGTGTTTGTTGTTGTTGTTATGGTCTTCAGTCCTGAGACTGGTTTGATGCAGCTCTCCATGCTACTCTATCCTGTGCAAGCTCGTTCATCTCCCAGTACTTACTGCAATCTACATCCTTCTGAATCTGCTTAGTGTATTCATGTCTTGGTCTCCCTCTACGATTTTTAACCCTCCAAGCTGCCCTCCAATGCTAAATTTGTGATCCCTTGATGCCTCAGAACATGTCCTACCAACCGATCCCTTCTTCCAGTCCAGTTGTGCCACAAAGTTCTCTTCTCCCCAATCCTATTCAATACCTCCTCATTAGTTATATGATCTACCTATCTTATCTTCAGCATTCTTCTGTAGCACCACATTTCGAAAGCTTCTATTCTCTTCTTGTCTAAACTATTTATCGTCCATGTTTCACTTCCATACATGGCTTCACTCCATACAAATACTTTCAGAAACGACTTCCTGACACTTAAATCTATACTCGATGTTAACAAATTTCTCTTCTTCGGAAACGCTTTCCTTGCCATTGCCAGTCTACATTTTATATCCTCTCTACTTCGACCATCATCAGTTATTTTGCTCCCCAAATAGCAAAACTCCTTTACTACTTTAAGTGTCTCATTTCCTAATCTAATTCCCTCAGCATCACCCGACTTAATTCGATTACATTCCATTATCCTCGTTTTGCTTTTGTTGATGTTCATCTTATATCCTCCTTTCAAGACACTGTCCATTCCGTTCAACTGCTGTTCCAAGTCCTTTGCTGTCTCTGACAGAATTACAATGTCATCGGCGAACCTTAAAGTTTTTATTTCTTCTCTCTGGATTTTAATACCTACTCCAAATTTTTCTTTTGTTTCCTTTACTGATTGCTCGATATACAGATTGAATAACATTGGGGAGAGGCTACAATCCTGTCTCACTCCCTTCCCAACCACTGCTTCCCTTTCATGCCCCTTGACTCTTATAACTGCCATCTGGTTTCTGTACAAATTGTAAATAGCCTTTCGCTCCCTGTATTTTACCCCTGCCACCTTTAGAACTTGAGAGTATTCCAGTCAACATTGTCAAAAGCTTTCTCTAAGTCTACAAATGCTAGAAACGTAGGTTTGCCTTTCCTTAATCTTTCTTCTAAGATAAGTCGTAAGGTCAGTATTGCCTCACGTGTTCCAACATTTCTACGGAATCCAAATTGATCTTCCCCGAGGTCGGCTTCTACCAGTCTTTCCATTCGTCTGTACAGAATTCACGTTAGTATTTTGCAGCTGTGACTCATTAAACTGATAGTTCGGTAATTTTCACATCTGTTAACACCTGCTTTCTTTGGGATTGGAATTATTATCAGTGTAACCGCAAGTAATGGGATGATGGGGTTCCTGGGATACTTTTGATATCAAATTCATTTGCAAATGAATTAATTGATCAATTAATTACCCCACCCACCCACACCTATGGATGAGGTCATGGGTTATCCCCAGCGGGCTCGCGGGGTTCCTGCTCCCTCCCCGTCCCCTCCCCCACCTGCCCTGCTGGCAGGAATTTCGAATTTTGGAGGGAAATTCAAATAAATGGGGGAAATTTAAAAAATGGAGGGAATTTCAATAACTAGTCGGGATTTTTTTGTCCCAGGGGTGTGCTGACCCCATGCCTCCTTCCTGGTGGAATGACTGGAACTGATCGGCTGTCGGACCCCCTCTGTCTAATAGGTGCTGCTCATGCATGGCGGGTTTAGTGACATCTCTGAACGGTCAAAGGGACTGCGTCTGTGATACAATATCCACAGTCAACGTCTATCTTCAGGAGTTCTGGGAACTGGGGTTATGCAAAACTTTATTGATGTGTGTATATAACAATGTATGTGTTTTATTTCTTACCTCTCATTATACTGCAAGTACTGACGCTATTGCTACCAGTATTTCCTCTGCAACCATGCAACAGCAGAAACTTATGTCGTATAACCAAATTCTCTGCAAAAGACCATTGCGCACCAGTACCGCCGGCCGCGGTGGCCGTGCGGTTGTGGCGCTGCAGTCCGGAACCGCGGGACTACTACAGTCGCAGGGTCGAATCCTGCCTTGGGCATGGATGTGTGTGCTGTCCTTAGGTTAGTTAGGTTTAAGTAGTTCTAAGTTCTAGGGGACTGATGACCTCAGGTGTTGAGTCCCATAGTGCTCAGAGCCATTTGAACCACTTTTTTGAAGCACCAGTACCTGACATAGTCGGTACCATGGCATGGTAGATGAAGCATCAAGATTTTGTTTAAGCGACTGGAACTGGGACGGTGCGCAAGAGGACCGGAAGAAGGATGGCGTACTACACTACTGGCCGTTAAAATTGCTACACCAAGAAGAAATGCAGATGATAAACGGGTATTAATTGGACAAATATATTATACTAGAACTGACATGTGTTTACATTTTCACGCAATTTGGGTGCATAGATCCTGAGAAATCAGAACCCAGAACAACCACCTCTGGCCGTAATAACGGCCTTGATACGCCTAGGCATTGAGTCAAACAGAGCTTGGATGGCGTGTACAGGTACAGCTACCCATGCAACTGGAACACGATACCACAGTTCATCAAGAGTACTGACCGGCGTATTGTGACGAGCCAGTTGCTCGGCCACCATTGACCAGGCGTTTTCAATTGTTGAGAGATCTGAAGAATGTGCTGGCCAGGGCAACAGTCGAACATTTTGTGTATCCATAGCAGGCGCTCCTGTGTGTGATGCAGCGTCAAGGGTAACCGCAACCATGACCTCCGAGCTGATAGTTCATGCTGCTGCAAACGTCGTCGAACTGTTATTGCAGATAGTTGTTGTCTTGCAAACGTCCCCATCTGTTGACTCAGGGATCGAGACGTGGCTGCACGATCCGTTACAGCCATGCGGATAATATGTCTTTCATCTCGACTGCTAGTGATACGAGGCCGTTGGGATCCAGCACGGCGTTCTGTATTACCCTCCTGAACCCACCGATTCCATATTCTGCTAACAGTCATTGGATCTCAACCAACACGGGCAGCAATGTCGCGATACGATAAACCGCAATCGCGATAGGCTACAATTCGACATTCATCAAAGTCGGAAACGTGATGGTACGCATTTCTCCTCCTTACACGAGGCATCACAACAACGTTTCACCAGGCAACGCCGGTCAACTGCTGTTCGTGTATGAGGAATCGGTTGGAAACTTTGCTCATGTCAGCACGTTGTAGGTATCGCCACCGGCGCCGACCTTGTGTGAAAGCTCTGAAAAGCTAATCATTTGCATATCGCAGCATCTTCTTCCTGTCGGCTAAATTTCGCGTCTGTAGCACGTCATCTTCGTGGTGTAGGAATTTTAATGGCCAGTAGTGTACTTCCCAACCTAGTGCAATAGTTGTAGCTCCATCCAACTGCAGCAAGACAAATGTTCTCATGTCGCTGCTAACACACCCAGATGGATACCGCTTTGAGAATCTATGTGTATTTTCGAAAGCACTGTTTCAGCCCAAATACCAACTATTACCGGAGATATTGCAGGTTGTAGATGGTGAGACAGACATGACATTCAGAGAGAGCAGTGATGTCCCTCCATTGGAAAAAATAAAGCCAAACACAGTGTTCATATTTGACGACGTTGCTGTGGAAAACAAAAATCAAACTCGACGATATTTCTGTTTTGGTCGCCATATGGCTGTTGATGAAATGTATCTGAGTCAGACATATCCCAGAATCTCAAAACAGCTGGTGAGGAATAATGCAAACCTAATTACAGCATTCAAACAGGACAGTCTGAATTTAAAACACATTTACTAGGCTCATGTAGGAACCAATATGTCATTCAATGATTTGTAAAGATATGTGCAGACTGCCGAAATCACTCACAGTACGGGTTTCTCATTATTGATAAAACAAGGGAACTGAGTGATGGCAGGTACAGGCGGAACTTTCAGGAGTTCCTAGGTATACAGCCAGGGAAAGAGGTGAGTACATCAGTGAACGCATCACGATGGATAAATTCGCATGCATGTCGGGTGCTCAATCTGATAGTTTGGGTACGCATAGAGCACATGGACACGAAAATTCAAACTCTCGAATGCAAAGTTGGAGATGTACGGGAGGAACTAGAGACATGTTGTTATACCCTTCTGAGACTGAACAGACAGTGAATGACTGGATTAATGCGATCCCGGCGGAGGTTCGAGTCCTCCCTCGGGCATGGGTGTGCGTGTTTGTCCTTAGGATAATTTAAGTTAAGTAGTGTGTAAGCTTAGGGACTGATGACCTTAGCAGTTAAGTCCCATAAGATTTCACACACATTTGAACATTTTTGATTAATGCGATCGAAAAGAAAGTAAACGACTTAACTGAAGGGGAGACAGCTGTTAATGAGAAGGGGACATTTTATGAATGGGGCAATGCAATTGAAAACAAAGTAGACGACTTAACTGAAAGGAAAATAGCTTTTACCGAGAAGGGCATAAGAAGAAAAAGAGCAGATACATAAAGCCTCATGCTGCACAGAAGTCCGATTAGTGTACAACAAGATTCAACTAAACACAAAGTCCTGCATGGAAGGTTATTCGAGAGAAGTTACGGAGGCTGAGGTTAGGGCATTTCGATCGAGAGCAGACACTGCGAGAAATCTTTAAGCCAATCACTGAATTTCTCGATGAACTCTCATCGAAATTCCACAATGACGGCGATGACGCTATTGCCAGTTTCATTAACCGTCACAGTGATGCTAGGCTAGTCAAATATTTTGGTGTCAGTGTTGAAAAACTATGCGTGTTAGGCACACAGTCTATAACTTTAAATGAAAAATCAATACAGATAGCGGATAGGGAATTTCAAAACACAATTTGCTGACCATATTTTCCTAAGACACACAAAAACTGTAAATTATTCGCCTAACGGTCTGCAAATGTATCGTGAAATGTTACATTTGACTGATCTGCTTGAGAATGCAAAAGTCAAAGCAATGTGAAATACAAAGCTGTTGTAAAACCTATATTGAAAGGTGGAAAAAATAGCAGTGGTGATGGTGTTGACATTCAGCATAAAAGAGTGAGCAAACTACTCCCGCAATATATACATGTTTGACAACCCCAATGAGCTAATAGATCGGCTATGACTGCTAATGGCATCAGCTGCCGCTGGTAGTACAGCTCATTCCAATAAATATGTTTTAATAATTTCTGAGCTTAGAGAGAGAGGTATCATTGAATAAGTATGGAAACTGTAGTTAGAGAACTGCACATACCAGCATTGCGAACACCACTGTACGGCACTGCAAGTTGTCTTTGGCAGTGAGGACACGTGATGCCACATGTTACACATCCTTAGGCTATGCATGCATTTTGGATCATAGACCCATCGACAATCCATTCGCCTCAGCTTTCATTAAGCCAACAACCTTCTTGTTCTGAGGAACAATAACTTAAGGATTATGAGCTGCATATGTGTTAAATTCATTACTTTCATGCCTCATTACTTCATATGGATCACAGTTCTTCACAATAGATGGAGCTATCTGTATCCATATAAAGTAACTTTGGTTCCACGAAATAAGTTTTAGCAAACTCATTGTGAAACTGGTACATGTTGAGTCTGGAAATGTCCAGAATACACACACATCCAACTAAATAGATTTCAGCCGCCAGGGTAGCTGTGTGGTCTAAGGCTCCTTGTAACGGTCTGTCTGGCTCTCCCCGTCAGAGGTTCGAGTACTCTCTTTGGGATGGGTGTGTGTGTTGTCCTTAGCATAAGTCAGTATACGTTAGATTAAGTAGTGTGTAAGCTTAGGGACCGATGACCTCAGCAGTTTGGTCCCATAAGACCTTACCACAAATTTCAGATAGGTTTCTTAAACTCTACTGAAACCTTTGACATCTCCACAGCAACAAAGTTCTCACTGAAAATAATAACGTGCTTAAAATTTGATCTGGCACCCCACAACCCCTCCCATTGGGTCCCAATAAAAATTTCGCATTCATTTCTTACATACTGCATAGTTTCACCGAAAATGGAATTATACATTAATTTATAAAAATCTCTTTCGAAATCACTAGTCACACCAAAAAATGTTCAAATGTGTGTGAAATCTTATGGGACTTAACTGCTAAGGTCATCAGTCCCTAAGCTTACACACTACTTAACCTAAATTATCCTAAGGACAAACACACACACCCGTACCCGAGGGAGGACCTGAACCTCCGCCGGGACCAACCGCTAGTCGCACCCACCCTCTTTTTGGTGTTTACTGATTAAAGCAGATAGCCCGAGTGTTTCTACCTAGCTCCATCCATAACCTGAGACAGTGCTGGAGATTACAAATATGAATTATGTACCTCTGCTTGTGTCCATCAGTGATCATAAATTTAGGGACAGTGCTTCCACATGGAACTTGCTGCTCTGGGCACAATGGCAAGTCACTTGTCATTTCATGCATACTAACAGTGTATATGAGGTCTACTCCACTACATAACCTACATCAGAATCAGCGTCCAGACCCATTATTTTGCCACCTAATCACTGTAATTCGTTTTCGGACACCCACTGGAACCCACCAACTGGCAGTGGCTGCATCATGGTCTGCCCATATAAGTTATTTACATCCAAATATAGAATATAACTTGAATCGAGGGATGCACTTAACCCCGCACCCAGATGTGGATTATTTGCTTTGACGTGTCTACGGACACACTGGAAAAGTCACCCATGGATCCCACCCCACACTAAAAGAAAAGCATATCAGCATCAGTCAAAAGTTCGATGTTGCACCTCGTTTTCTGGAGCATTGCATCCCAGGACAACCCAGGTGCCATGTAATAAAAGGCAAGCTCCAGAGAGCATGACGCCACGTATCCGCTCCAGAACTTCTCAGAAGCATATGCAGGCAAGTGCATGGTGGTGTCCATGTATTGTCTTGCATATTCACCCAAACTGGGAATGTTGAATTCCTGCCAGACATTCCTGGCATGCTCATAATCTGCACTGGTTATGGCACTGCCTGTGAGAGTGCTGATAAATGCAGATATCTGGGGTAGCCTGGTTTCGTCGAGTTTCGCCATACTATCCAGATACTCATAAGGGAAAACTCCTTTCCTATTCACATGCAACTTTTCCTCGTTGGGTACGCAGATCAGGTGATGTGCATATCTCTCCTGATGTAGAGTGTCAACAAGTTTTTGTAGTAAACTCTGCATGAAATGTAAAGAATCAAGGAAGCGGAGCATAATTTTTGGTGCCATTCGTTTCGAGAAAGAAATATACTTCTCTACAGTCTCAGGCAGGACACTGACCTGATCTTTCTTCATACTGAAATTAACCAATTGTTTAAATTATTGAAGAAGAAGGGTATCTGTTGTGTTAAGAGGTACTTCAAATTGCATGCACTGTGAGCTGCACAGCTGTTCTTCTCTGTAAGATGACAATGATCTCTTCAGGGAGTTTTATCTAATGGCAGCCCACGGATATGACAGTTAACCACATCACTGTATAATTTTTTATCCTCCTCCAATTTGGTAATGGGGAGGTTGGTGCTGTAAAGCCAATCAACATTCCATGAGAGTTTTTCAAGCACAGTGAGCGACTAAACTGCAGGATTATCGCTGACATAGGATTCATATTAGTTAAGACTTAAATCATATGAGAAGACAAGATAGTACGCTGCTGCATACAGCACATTGTTTTGGATGAAGGTGGTATGGGAGGCTAAGGGGTTCCCTTCATAATGGGTGATAGGGGAAAGCAGACATTCGAAATCAGCGTATATGACAAACGGACATCATACCTGGTGGCGAGCATTCTTGAATTAAATGAACTAGATTTCTTCTGTAGGCGTAACAACAAATGCCGGTTCTTTCGATTCGCAGCCCTTCAGATGCCATTTTAAATACTTTTCTTCAATAAGGTATTTAAACCCCATAAGCAAGTGTTTATTTATTTTATTTATTTTTTTTTGCACTTGTGTTTGTTGAGCTGGGAGTTAAGGAGGGGACACATGTCTTTGCTACAAACATAATGCTGATTATCACCTTCAGAGAAGAGCAGCATGTTTGCATGAAGATCACGCTCACTGACATGTTTCGAAAAATGGAGTGGTCCAACTACAGGTTGCTTGTCCTACTTCAGTTACTGATTATCATCATTATAATCACCTTTATGTGGCTTCCTTTCCTGTGAATTAATATTCCAAGATTTTGCACCTCAAATTTTGGTACATCCTGAATCTTTACAGGGTACTTGATACCGTTAAAGTTATAACATCCATGAATGTTAATCCTTATTCAATATCAAGATATGCGTTCTGCACGTACATTGTAATTTATTTCGCAAGCCAGGACTGACCGCAGAAGACAAGCCTGATGCTGTTCATTTTGGACACTAATACACATCTCCTTGTCAGTTATATCCTTACATATCCTTAGGGAGCTTGATATAACTGGACCCTCCTTTTAATGGATCGTCGACATGTATATGGATGTTGAGGTGTGATATTTGGCTGAGTGCCTCAGCTGACCCTCTTCCTTACATCTCAGAAAACCGGGTCAGTATAGCATCCAAGGAGGATTCATGATACACTGTGTATATGTTCTAAGGTATAACGCCATTATCATCCCAGATGTAGTGCAGGCTTTTCTCCTCACCAGCACCCAGCTCTTTGAGAGGGTGAGTCAACTCGCAGCAGAGTACTGTGTTAAACTTAATGGGATAAATCTTGGATCATCTAGGGCTTTGAGGAGTTCCATTTCCAGCACCAGGAGGCACCTGACTGGGTCGCGATACCACCCTCCCCCCTCCCCCTGCACCCCCCCAGCCGGATTCTCAATTATAGTGACAGAGATATGCCCCTCAAAGGCCCTAGAAACCGCCTAGTATTCTAGAGGGATCATGATGCCGATAATCTGATGTCCTTCACGATCAGGACGGTTCAAAATGGTTCATATGGCTCTGAGCACTACGGGACTTAACATCTCAGGTCATCAGTCCCGTAGAACTTAGAACTACTTAAACCCAACTAACCTAAGGACATCACACACATCCATGCCCGAGGCGATCAGGACGGGTGAGAGCACTACCGCCAACCACAGGTTCATTATCATTAACAGTATCAATAATAATATGTGTAGGGGAAGCAAATGACTATATAAACTCAGTGGATGATGGCGTTGGGGAGGTGGAGACTCTCAAATGAGGGGGATACGCCAAGGTACACACACCTTTCGTTGCCAGTGAGGGCGATCAGCCTGAGTTGGAGTAGGAGATGGCAGCAGCGAGGTCCTGTGGGAACACCCAGGCTATCGAGAGAGCGCTCGTTGATGCTGCTGCATACTGGAACCTTCACCACCGCCAGCCTGAGGGTGGGAGACCATTGCTGCCCTTCTACTGACTGAACCACCCACAGATGCCAGAGGGTATCTGATGGTGCAAAGGCCAGTACTGCAACAGCCACATCTGATTCTGCTGCCTCTCACACAACCATGACCAGTGGTTTGCACAGCGGTGCACGCTACTCGGGTGCGTGTTTTAACTCTGCCCCCACAACCAACACTCTAGATACTTGTGTCACAGTGAGCTGGTATAGTTGTCATGTTGGTGATGCCTCTGTAACAGACGAGTACGAAAAAAAAAATCAAGCACAATGCTCAAAAGTTTTTTGAAGATATTCTGTAAATAAATAACAACAATTAAGTACATCAGCATTCCAGAATAATAATAATTATGTTATAACGGGAATGGATGCATTATAATCACCTTTAACACTCTTGGTCCATAGACTGAACAGTTCAGTCGGTCTTTCTGCTAGTTCTCCCACCAAATCCAGTATTTCCTCCTCCTCATCCACAGGGGCGAGATGGCGTCGCCTTTCAGCTTCCTTGGCAACCACCATCTGTACAACCACTCCGGTGGTTCACCCTCACCAGATTTGCCGTGGACCACCGATTCATCTCACTGAAGTCATCTAAAACAAGATATTGATTATAAGAAACAACAACAAAATTGGCACTGTAATTGCCTACAAAGAGACATTGATTATACATAACTACAAAAAAAGAGGCTCTTACCAGATGGATGTAATGACTCCTGGTCATCATCTTCAGTACATACCCTTCCTAGATTCTCCTCTTGCTGCATAGCAACATCTACAACAATGAAGAATGTTTGTCTCACACAACTGTATACAATGAAAAAAAATTTGTGTAACAGCAATATACTGCAAATTTACGTACATTCTTGCTGCCTTTCGGCCTCCAGCAGTCGCTCAGGATCGATCAGCTGTAGCTCTAATGCTGCAACAGCGAGATCAAAAAAATTATAAACACTTGTTACGATTTGAATACGTCAAGAGTTGTTTTCTGAACATATAAACTATCACAGACACGGAATTTGGAGATGTATTTACATGAGGGTAACATAATCTCTTAAGCTTGAGGCTGCTGTCGAGTTTCAGCATCCAGCTGCCACTCTAATGCTAGAACAGCAGTAGAAATGATATAAACACTTGTTATAATTTGAATACATTAAGAGATGTTTTCTGAACATGTAAAATATCACACACAGAATATGGAAGTGTATTTACATGGCTGCTTCTCAGCCTGCAGTTGATGCTCGAAGTCAGCCAACATTCTGGAAGTGAATGATGCAACAACAATAAAGAGAACGTTTATAACCACTTGTTCTGAAAATGTACCACACTCTCGAAAAATTTGAATATTTTGCTTTGAAATTTTGTAACTGTCACAATTTGAACTCATTTTTTTTATAAACTCATACATGGCAATTGCTTGAAGTTTGACCGTTGCCCATCATCTCTGCTGCTGGTGCTGCTACTGGCTGACTGTTTCAACTTGCGATGAGCGCACGAACACAACTGGCATCACATAGACTGATGATGGTTGTAAGGAGGTGGGGGCAGTTGGGCTTTATATATACCTTCAGGATTCACCCTCTGTTTTACAGAGGAGCAATAGGAACTCATAATGCCATACCAGCGAGTAAGAACATGCTTCCTTTTTGTTCAAGCAGGGTGGAGAAGACTTGGTGCAGATGGCTGAGTAAACAGAATGCTGTTGTGAGAGGAGAGCTATGTTTAAAAAAAAAAAAAAAATTCTGAGACAAGCAGATAGAGGTAACTTTCAAAAAAATCCTTTGTTTGCTGGCAAGTGAGTGCATGTGGCTGGAAATTTAGTCACAGCTACTGTCTTTAGAAAAAAAAACCCTTTGTTAATTCTGGGACAAACAGATAGCCTGTCACTTCAGGCATCAGCTGCATCCCTCGGGCCGGCCGCGGTGGTGTAGCGATTCTAGGCAATCAGTCCGGAACCGCGGGACTGCGCAGGTTCGAATCCTGCCTCAGGCATGGATGTGTGTGATGTCCTTAGGTTTAAGTAGTTCGAAGTTCTATGGGACTGATGACCACAGATGCTACGTCCCATAGTGCTCAGAGCCATTTGAACCATTTTTTTGCATCCCTCGAAATACATGTTGCCATTCGTCAGGACACAGCTGTGGGAGGAAGATGCTCGAAAAGAAGTCTATTATTCACTCTAGAGGGTGTGGCAGGCACCCATCGCCATGTGCTCTAGGAATGGTTCCTCACTTTATAGTCGTCATTCACTTCCGTTTCATCACTCGATGATTGCAGGACATCTGTGACCACTTGCAGGGTGGGCAGTGCAGTGCTGAGTGACAACAGGGGGCAGGGCAGCTACTGCCCATGCAAGGCACGCAGCACTGAGCAGACCGGGGGGAGGGGAGGGGGAGCGAGGGGGGCAGCCTGGTGAGTGTGGGGTAGTTCCTCAACATCACTCAAGATGTCTGCAGTCCTGCCCTTGTGGCGGAGCTCAAGGTTCTGCTGCTGGCCGCCAGATACCATGCCAAGTGGTGCACATGGTGTGGCACACATGGCTAGTCGTGTGAAGTTAGCACCCCTTTTTCGAGAAATATACATTTTTTTCACAGTTCTTGATAGATGTAGCATAGTTCTAGAGTTCTTTGTACAAAATTTCAATAGTTCTGCAGAATTTAGCGGCCAAAACAACAATACTCGAAAAAACTTTCGTATCGAAAATGTTCTTTGGCAGTTTTCGCAAAATGTAAATAAGTACAAGAGTTCTGAGCACAGTTCTGAACAGAGCTCCAAGAGTTCTTTCGAAAATTCAAGTAACATTTTTTTGTGCAGCTAATAGTTTACGAGATAATTGCATTTTAATGAGAAAATCTTTTCACTTACTGTGAAGTTGGCACCCTTTTTTTCAGAAATATATATTTTTCTCAGAGTTCTTGATAGATATGGCATAGTTCTAGAGTTATTTGTACAAAATTTCAATAGTTCTGCAGAATTTAGCGAAGAAAACAACAATACTCGAAAAATTTTTCGTATCGAAAACATTTTTTGTCAATTTTCGCAAAAATTAAACTTGTACAACAGTTCTGAGGACAGTTCTGAACAGAACCCCAAGAGCTCTATCGAAAATCCCAAACAACATTTTTCTATGGCGATATTGGTTTGAGATAAATTGATTTAATATGGGACACACTTTCACTACGGAAAATATAAATATATTCGTACAACAGTTCTGATGTCAATTCTGGACACCACGTGAAGAGTTCTATCGAAAATCCTAGTGAAATTTTTTTGTGCAGGTAATAGTTTAAGAGGTAATTGCAACTTAATTAAGAATTCCATAAGAGCTCCTACTGTGAAGCTGGCACCCTTTTTTTCAGAAATATATATTTCTTTCAGAGCTCTTGATAGATAAGTCATAGTTATAGAGTTCTCTGTACAAAATTTCAATAGTTCTGCAGAATTTAGCGAAGAAACAACAATACTCGAAAAATTTTCGTATCGAAAACATTCTTTGGCAATTTCCGCAAAATGTAAATAAGTACAAGAGTTCTGAGCACAGTTCTGAACAGAGCTTCAAGAGTTCTATCGAAAACCTAAGTAACATTTTTTTGTGCAGCTAATAGTTTACAAGATAATTCCAATTTAAGGAGAAAATCTTTTCACTTACTGTGAAGTTGGCACCCTTTTTTTCAGAAATGTATATTATTTTCAGAGTTCTTGATAGATATGCCATAGTTCTAGAGTTCTTTGTACAAAATTTCAATAGTTCTGCAGAATTTAAAGAAGAAAACAACAATACTCAAAAAAATTCGAATAGCAAACATTCGTTATTAATTATCGCAAAAAGTAAATTCGGACAACAGTTCTGAGGGCAGTTCTGAACAGAACCCCAATAGTTCTATCGAATATCCTAATTACAATTTTTTGTGCAGCTAACACGTTACGAGATAATTGCAGTTTAAGGAGGGAACCTCTTCACTTACTGTGAAGTTGGAATCCTTTTCTTCAGAAATATATATTTTTTCAGAGTTCTTGATAGAAATGTCATAGTTCTAGAGTTATTTGTACAAAATTGGAATAGTCCTGAAGAATTTAGCGAGAAAAACAACAATACTCGAAAAATTTTTCTTATCGAATACATTCTTTGTCAATTTTCGCAAAAAGTAAATTCGTACAACAGTTCTGAACAGAACACCAAGAGCTCTATGGAAAATCCTAATAATATCTTTTTGTGGCGATGATAGTTTATACGGTAACTGCTTTGATGTTAGACCCACTTTCTCCACAGAAAAAGTAAATTCGTTCAACAGTTTTGATGAACAGTTCTGGTTAACACCTCAAGACTTCTATCGATAATCATAATAACATTTTTTGTGGTTATAATAGTTTGTATGGTAACTGATCAATTGTGGGGCACTCTTACTAAAAAAACAATTATGTCTGTTCGTATGCTCTGATGCCAGCTCTGGATAGCATCGTAAGAGTTCTATCGAAAATACTAGTAACATATTCTGCGCAGGTAATTGTTTACGTAGTAACTGCCTTTATTAAGGAATGCTTATGAACATTTCCCGTGAAGTTTAAACCCCTTTTACGATAAATATAAATTTTTTTCACAGTTCTTGATTTATATGCAATAGTTCTAGATTTCCCTGCTCAAAACACGAATAGTTCTACAGAATTTCGGGAAGAAAACATTAACTCGGCAAAATTTTGGTATGGTAAAAAATTATTTGTCAGTTTGGAAAAAATAAATTTGTATAAAAGTTCTGTTGGCAGTTCTGGATAGCACCGGAAGAGTTGCATTGAAAATGATAAGAACATTTTTGTGGCGATAATAGTTTATACAATAATTGTTTTAATCTGATACTCACTTTATCTAATATAGCAAAATTCGTAGAATAGTTCTGATGACAGTTCTGAATATCACCCACAGAGTTCTACCAAAAACTATAATAACATTATTTGTGACGATGACATTATATGAGATAATTAATGTGGGACTCACTTTTGTCATGTAAAAGTAATAAATTCGTACAAAAGATCTGATGGCATTTCTTAATACGACCCTAAGAGTTCTACCGACAACTGTAATAACATTTTTTGTGGGGATAACAGTTAATGAGATAATAGCATTTTCGAGAGACCCACTTGGTCTACATTATAATAAATTGGCACAACCCTTTTGCTGACAGTTCTGGATAGCACCGAAAGAGTTCTTTTAAAAACCCTCATAACATTTTTATGGTGCCAGTAGATTATGAAATAGATTGTGTGTTCACTCTGCAGTGGGTGTGCGCCGATGTGAAACTTACTGGCGGATAAAAACTGTGTGCCGGACCGGGTCTCTAACCCCAGGCTGTGACGAAAGAATATCGTCACAATATCCTTTCGTCCAGGAGTGCTTCTTCTGCAATTTTCGTAGGACAACTTCTACGAAATTGGGAACGCAGGAGATAAAGTACTGCTGGAAGTACAGCTATGAGTACGATCGTAAATTCTCACTTTTATTTTGGAAAACCGAAAATCGAAAACCCGGATGTATATTCTACTAAATACAAAAAGTCTAAATGTTCAGCACTATACAATGCCAGTACACCTTCTTAAGACTGACTGTAGTAACGGTAGGTGGAAGCGTGGGATGTGCACGCTTAGATGATTCAAGGAGAGAAGGCTCGTCAGTGCAAAACAAACAGATGGCTGAGAGAGCAGATACATTCACACGCGCCACTAACCAGATGGTGTCACACCTGTCGAGAATCGCACCAGAGATACAATGAGCTGTGGTGGAGTGCTGTTGGCGTGGTTACTATGCAACTTACTTGATGGGCATCAATACACCGTTATATTAATATACAATACTTGAGAAACAATGTCATTCACACACTCCGAGTTCCTTATCACTCAGTACTAGACTAAATTACCGGCCTAGTGATAAGCAACCTATGTACCTCACCGACAACACATCTTTGTGTTACAAGAAGAAAAGAGAAAAATACCAAGGGACACAAAATATGAATCCGGATAAACCGGAAATCCGGATTACTGAGGACCAAATAAACGAGGTTCTTATTTACAAATTTCGAACTTCTTATTAACTTTAATACTGTATCCCCTCAACATTATAACACCTCTATCAGTCATGTATTGAATTAGGATTTAAACATACTACTTAGTTCGTTTGTACGATATATTCAGTAAATATACTTACATTTCTATACATTGTAAAGACTTTTAACTCTCGCTGTAGTGTAACTCATCAAACTTCCACACTTCCTTTCTAACTAGAACAAATGTTTGCAACAATATTAACGACAGTAATTTCAAATTTATTCATTACACACAGCACATGTTTTTATGTATCCTAGCGGCTGGTGATGTTGCCACATAACTTTCATCCATGAGGGTCCTGGGCGTATTTTTAGCTGTTAGTGGGTCCTGGATGTCATGAGAGCTCAAAACAATTGCTGTTTTACGTAATAAAATTCATCTGGTTCTTCCTGATTCTAAAAATATACACTTCATGTGTGCCTTTCATTGTTGTATGATTCAGTATCGACGCTAATGCTCTCTTGATGAGATATGAGCCGATTGCTCGTTTTTATCCACTGTGCCCTTTCGTATTTCATTTCAGCGATTAATTTATTTGTTTATCAACGTAGTAAGTAGTACAAAGCTAATCCAGAATGTAAACTGCACTTAAATTCTGTTTGAACTGTTTAATAGTCAGTGTCCGCTGTCTGAACGTCAAATTTCAGATTAATACACTGCGCCTGGTTGCGTTATTTTATAGGAATTTTATTATTGTAAGTGGGAAGTACTAGATAATGCTGAAGAAATCCAAAGCATATTGTTCGAAGAGCATAATATTATTCGAAATTTACCTGTACCAATAGGTGCAGCCAAAGCAGCATTTGTGATGCTGTAATTACCTCATAGATAACGATATTTGTCTATTGTAGTTTTGTATTCCAATCAGAATTTTGAGAGCATCAAAGCCTCATTTCCGCGTGAGAGAGGGGTAAAATCAATAGATGATATTGAATTGAAAGCCTTCATCAGTCTCTTGTTTTTAATTGTTGTTAACAAAAGTAACAGATAAAGCCTGGAAGATCTGTGTGGAACTGATGGTAATGGCATTGAAAAATTTCACCTTCCAAATGAACATAAAACGTTTCAAATTTATTCTGGAGAGCCTTAGATTTTACAGTCGCGCTATTCGTGATTAAAGGAGACAATTAGACAAGCTAACAGCTATTCGGGAAATATTTACTGTGTTTGTACGCAACTACCACAAGTCTTACACCCTTGGAGAAAATGTTACAGTAGACAAGAAGCTGGAAGGATTCTGTGGAAGGTACAGTTTTCGCCAATATGTATCAATCAAACCAAACGAGTATGAATTCTTAAGTGTGGATTCTTAAGTATTTTACCTCTACAATTTGGAAATATACGCTGTGTTGCAACCAGAAGGATTTACCAACTGAGCAATAAACATTTTGATGTTGTTCTGTGACTGTGTAAACCTATATATCAGTCAGGTCGAAATGTGAAAGCGGACAACTGGTTTACTAGTACTGGAATGATAATAGAGCTATGAAGGGAGAGTTTTTCTTTTGTTGGCATGATGAAGAAAAACAAGCGTGGAGATTTCTCTAGAGTTTGCTATCAGTAAAAGAAGGGCTGCCCACATTTCCTTTTTTGGCTTCCACAAGACTGAACTCTAGTTTCCTCCGTACCTAAAAAGGGGAAGTGAGTGATCCAGGCATCACGTTTGCATGAAGATAATTCGATAGATGCTGACGTTGTAGATAAACGGAAGCCATCCACCGTAAATTTTAAAATAGCGTTAAGTGTGGTATTTTCACAGCGGATAAGCCGAATACTTTGTACAACGCTGCAAGAAATGTGCGCCGCTGGTCAATGGTTGTATTTTTGTAATGATCAGTACAGTTGGAATCTATGCACAAGTGATTTATTGTGGCAACAGCAAGAATTGTATGAGAAGGAAAGGGTTCCTGAATCAGCTTTGTTATACAATGTTGTTTTCTTCGCTAAATTCTGCATAACTATTGAAATTTTGTACCGAGAACTCTATAACTATGACTTATCTATCAAGAACTCTGAAAAAAATATATATTTCTGAAAAAGAGGGTGCCAGCTTCACAGTAGGAGCTCTTATGGGGTTCTTAATTAAGTTGCAATTACCTCTTAAACTATTACCTGCACTAAAAAATTCTACTAGGAATTTCGATAGAACTCTTCACGTGGTGTCCAGAACTGTCATCAGAACTGTTGTACGAGTATATTTATATTTTCTGTAGAGAAAGTGTGTCCCACATTAAATCAATTTATCACAAACTATTATCGCCATAGAAAAATGTTATTAGGATTTTCGATAGAGCTCTTGGGGTTCTGTTCAGAACTGTCCTCAGAACTGTTGTACAAGTTTAATTTTTGCGAAAATTGACAAAAAATGTTCTCGATAGAAAAATTTTTTCGAGTATTGTTGTTTTCTTCCCTAAATTCTACATAACTATTGCAATTTTGTACAAAGAACTCTAGAACTATGCCATACCTGTCAAGAACTGTGAAAGAAATATACATTTCTGAAGAAAAGGGTGCCAACTTCACAGTAAATGAAAAGATTTTCTCCTTAAATTGCAATTATCTCGTAAACTATTAGCTGCACAAAAAGATGTTAATTGGGTTTTCGATAGAACTCTTGGAGTTCTGTTCAGAACTGTGCTCAGAACTGTTGTACTTATTTACAATTTGCGAAAATTGACGAAGAATGTTTTCGATACGAAAATTTTTTCGAATATTGTTTACGTTGCAAAATTTTGCAGAACTATTGAAATTTTGTACAAAGAACTCTAGAACTATGGCATATCTATCAAGAAATCTAAAAAAGTATACATTTGTGAAAAAAAGGGTGCCAACTTCACAGTAAGTGAAAAGATTTTCTCCTTAAATTGCAATTATCTCGTAAACTATTAGCTGCACAAAAAAATGTTACTGGGGTTTTCGATAGAACTCTTGGAGTTCTGTTCAGAACTGTGCTCAGAACTGTTGCACTTATTTACAATTTGCGAAAATTGACGAAGAATGTTTTCGATACGAAAATTTTTTCGAATATTGTTTTCGTCGCTAAATTCTGCAGAACTATTCAAATTTTGCACAAAGAACTCTAGAACTATGGCATATCTATCAAGAACTCCCAAAATAATACACATTTCTGAAAAAAAGGATGCCAACTTCACAGTAAGTGAAAAGATTTTCTCCTTAAATTGCAATTATCTCGTAAACTATTAGCTGCACAAAAAAATGTTACTGGGATTTTCGAAAGAACTCTGGGAGCTCTGTTCAGAACTGTGCTCAGAGCTCTTGTACTTATTTACGTTTTGCGGAAATTGTCAGAGAATGTTTTCGATACGAAATTTTTTTTGAGTATTGTCGTTTTCTTCGTTACATTTTGCAGAACTATTGTAATTTTGTACAAAGAACTCTAGAACTATGGCACATCTAACAAGAACTGCGAAAAAAATGTATATTTCTCAAAAAAGGGGTGCTAACTTCACACGACTCACATGGCTCCCCAATGAGCTATGGAACACTGTGTGAGCGACACCCCGGCATCTGACAGCCACGAGTGTGCACCATGCCACACTGCACATTAAATAGGCGATTATGAGCGCCACGTATAGCACCTGGCGGCATACAACAAAGTGTGTTAATGGCAGTGCGGCCACGGTATTCAAAGCGATCTGAAGTTAAACAAGAGTATTCCTGTCCTACAAATGCAAATTATGTCCTCTGAAGTGCGTAATTCCCCGATTTTTCATCCTCATAATTTTTTTGATTTCTACTATCTATCCTCTTCTTACAAACAATTTTCATCAACAATTTCCGTTTTATAAACAATTTCCATCAACAATTTCTGTTAATATTGCATCTTATAAATTGACAATTGAATTTTATCGCGAAAATTCGATTTTAGCGCGAAATTTCAGAATTCCCGCCAATATTCGGAATTCCTGCCAATAGGGCAGCTGGGAGACAGGAGGGGTAGGGGGCGGGGACCCACAAACTGGCTATGGAAAACCCATGATGTCATCCAGGAAGGCGGTAATTAACTGATCAATTAAACTGCATATCAATTCAATTTCAAAAGTGTCCCAGGCACCCCATCATCCCACTACTACCGCACTCGTAATGTTCAGTCGGTTCCCATGTCGCCTCCTACTGCTATGGTCAGGTGAATTTGTTTTATAACCATAGTCTGGAAACCACAAATAATACTTTACAAAGGAGAAGTAACACCTAAGAATCCATATCTGTCTTGAGCTCACAAATAGTCTTGAAGCTCCACAAGTTGCTATGGCCCCATAACTACTATAGTGTCCCATAGGATCCGTTGCAAACATTGCTGTGCTGCACAATACACATCTTTTTTCCCGGAGACCATTAACCAGAGAAATATTACTCTCCCTGTAGGCAAGGCGCATCAGCCGTCCATAGCAGGTGTTCCCCATTGGTCTTCATCACAGGATGGTCAGTACAGAGTTAAACATCCCAATTAAGGTATTCCTACATGAACCATAGGAACTCGTGGCATGAAAACAAATCCAACGATCTTCGCAAAGCCTTAAATGATGTGACTTCTAGTAAAAATAGTGAAAGTACAGTGAGGTGACTAAAGTCGTGGAATACCTCCTAATATCGTATTGGACCTCCTTTTGCTTGGCATAGCGCAGCAACGCGACATGACTTGGACTCGACAAGTCGTTGAAAATCCACTGCAGTAATATTGAACCATGCTGCTTCTACAGCCGTCCATATTTGCGAAAGTGTTCCCGGTGTAGGATTTTGTGCACGAACTGACCTCTCGATTTTGTTCCGTAAACTCTTGATGGGATTCATGCCAGACGACCTGGGTGGCCAAATAATTCGCTGATGTTGTCCAGAATGTTCTTCATACCAATCGCGAACTATACCTTGGTGACATGGTCCACTGTGAGCCATAAAAATTCCATCGTTGTTTTGGAACATGAAGTCCATGGTTGGCAGAAAATGGTTTCCAAGTAACCGAAAATAACCATTTTAAGCGAATTATTGGTTCAGTTGGACCAGAGGGCCCAATCCACCACATGTAACCACAAGACAAACCATCACTGTCTTCTTAGTCCAGTTGTGGCTAACTTGTTCGTGGAGAGCTTTGAACAACAGGCGCTGCAGACAGCTAGAAAAAGACCAGCCCAGATGGTATTTGTTATATGGACCCATGGGGAAGAGGAACTGAATGCCTTCCTGTTACATCTGAATAGTATTAATTCAAGTATTCAATTCACTATGGAAAAGGAAACTGATGGTCACCTGGACTTCTTAGATGTGACTGTAATCAAACGAGAGGACGGATCATTGCGTCATAAGGTTTTCAGAAAAGACACACACACTGATCGTTATCTGCAAAAAGATTCTAACCACCACCCAAGGCAAAAAAGAGGGGTGGTTAAAACATTAATAGACAGGGCGCACAAAATATGTGAACCAGCTCACTTGGATGATGAGACTGAACACCTTAGAGTGATCTTCAAGAAGAATGGGTATTCCAACAGAGAGATAGACCGTGCACTACACCCTAGACTGAGAACCACGACGGACGAGGTTCGACACTAACCCAAGGGTAAAGTGTTCTTACCATTTATCAGTAAGGTCACTGATCGCACTGGAAAAATCTTAAGCAAGTACGGTGTGGAAACTGTTTTCAGGCCCACCACGAAAATAAAAGAATGTTTAAGATCCGTAAAAGATAAACGACATCCTCTAGCTACACCAGGCGTCTATAAAATTCCGTGCAGTTGTGGAAAGGTCTATATAGGCACAACAAAGTGAAACGTCACACTCGTGTGGGTGAACATAAAAGGAACTGCCGGCTCGGACATATTGATAAATCGGCTGTAGCGGAATATGTTTTTCAGGAAGGTGATCATGAAATAAAATTTAGTGAGACGACCGTCATAGCAAAGACGTCGCATTATTGTGCGCGAATTTACAGAGAGGCCATTGAGATTGTCAAACACTGCAATAATTTTAATAGAAAAGATGAAGGCCTTAATCTGGATAAGATGCCGATGTCAAAATTGCAGCAACAACGTGACAATCGATTAGTTTCAATTGAGAAAGTTGGCAATATCAGAGATCATAGCACAGCCGACGTCACGTGATTGACAGCGGCGCCCTCTGGATGGCTTATATATACGGCGCTCACTCGCGCTTTCGTTGCAGTTTGCCGATTGTCCTCGGAGGATGCCTTCCGCAGTCAAAGGCGAAATGTCAGGAGAGAGTTCTATGTATGGGCCACGGAATCTCAGCCTGGAAGTGTTACGTGATGACAATACCTGCCGTGAAAGCCTTCATTTTATGAACAATACGAACCATTATGGAGTCACCAGCAGGTGACTAGGTCACGGTTTCCCAGTCGTCTAGGGTTCATTAGAGGTGCTACAGGCAATGTCGTGTTGTTAGCAAAGGCACTCGCGTCTGTCGTCTCGTGCCTTAGCCCATTAACGCCATATTTCGCCGCACTGTCTTAATAGATACGTTTGTCGCACGTGTCACATCGACTCCTGCAGTTATTTCATGCAGTGTTGCTTATCTGTAGTCCGCAGCTCGTGGTCGTGCGGTAGCGTTCTCGCTTCCCGCGCCCGGGTTCCCGGGTTCGATTCCCGGCGGGGTCGGGGATTTTTCTCTGCCTCGTGGTGACTGGGTGTTGTGCGATGTCCTTAGGTTAGTTAGGTTTAAGTAGTTCTAAGTTCTAGGAGACTGATGACCATAGATGTTAAGTCCCATAGGGCTCAGAGCCATTTGAACCATTTTTTGCTTATCTGTTAGCACTGATTACTCTGCAAACGGTGCTGCTCTCAGTCGTTAAGTGACAGCCGTCGGGCACTGCGTTGTCCGTCATGAGAGGCAATGTCTGAAGTTAGGTATTCTCGGCACACCCTTGACACCGTGGAGCTCGTACTATTGAATTTCTTAACGATTTCGTAGACGGAATGTCCCATGCCTCTACCTCCAACTATAATTCCGAGTTCAAAATCTATTAATTCTTTCAGTGCTGCCATAACCACGTCGGAAACCTATGCACATGTACCAACGTAGTACAAATGACAGTTCTACCAATGCACTGTCCTTTTATACTTTGTGTGCGCGATACTGCCACCGTCTCTATATGTGCATATCGCTATGTCATGACTTGTCACTTCAGTGTAATGACAATCAGTATCAATTCTAGGTTCGCAGAGAACGAAGTCCTACATGTAAATAACACTTTTGAAGATACCAATCACGGAATATGACTTAAGAATACACTCAACAAAGCAAAGGTACAAAGTAAAATAATAAATTCTTTAATATAAAAGCTGCGAACGACCGAGTTGTGAAAGGAGTGAAATGATTCCCCTGCGTATGAAACAAGATTACATAGTGTGGATGAAACAAGGAGTGTACCAGAAGTAAAGCGGATGGGTAAAGAAAGCATTCTTCAGTAAATCAACTCTGCTCATATCAAATATTGACATGGAAGTGAGGAAGTTCTTTAAAGTTTCAGTAAAGTTTTATGCAAATGAAACGTAGAGCATAAGAAATAAGGAGAAGATGAAACTTGGAGCAGCTGAATTGTAGTGCTATCGAAGAAAATAGAAAAAAAGTAGACAGATAGAGTACGAAATGAAGAAGTGCAAAAGATGGTAATTGAGAATAGAAGTCTATGGAAAACAATTACCCAAACAAGGGACAGGTTTGTGGGAAATCTGGTACGGCTTTTAGGAGGGAACGATAGAGGGAGAAGTAGTAAGCGCAAACCGATATTACAACATGCAAGTAAGGTTATACGAGGGTCACTCCAAAAGAAAAGCACAATTTTCTTTGAAATATTCAATTTATTGTCCATACATTTATATTTATGCACTATGTTGATACATTTTTCAGAGGCAAAATGTCATTTTCTGTTGTAATGTCCATCCGTTTAAATTGTCTTACGCCCTGTTAATACTTGATATCTTTAAAAATATTGGGAATCCGATACATCGATATATAAAAATGTGATTATCGGCCGTTGATATTTCGAAAAAAGTGTCGATATATGGATGGAAGAAACATTGACGTACTGACCTATAAAAATATCGGCTCCGCATTGTAAATATACTGTCAGTTTTAGAGCTGTATGTTTAAGCATTGATTTATTGTTACATATTCTGTACATCAACAAGCTAACAGCCTGTTTATCCCCCTTAGAGCAAGAATTGAAAGTAAAACGATGCATGCTCCCGCTTGGCGATAACCACTTTGCTAGCAATCGTAGCTTCATGTAAGTGGCAAAATAAAAGATGTCGTCACTTACCGAATTTCTCCGGAACACTTCATGTCGACTTCCCTTTTTTATTTATTTTTAATTTTTTTTTTTTTTTTTTTTTTTTTTTTGCAGAGGCCAGCGAACTAGCAGTTGTAGTGTAAAAATTGCTTGGTGAAGTTAAACGTTGCAGTTTATGCTGATATCGCCAAGCGCAGAGCACTCATTAGGTCAGCAAATGGTTCAAATGACTCTGAGTACTATAGGGACTTAACTTCTGAGGTCATCAGTCCCCTAGAACTTAGAACTTCTTAAACCTAACTAACCTAAGGACATCACACACATCCATGCCCGTGGCAGGATTCGAACCTACGACCGTAGCGGTCGCGCGGTTCCAGACTGCAGCGCCTAGAACCTCTCGGCCACCCCGGCCGGCCATTAGGACAGCATTACCGCTCACTTGTCTCCACCCACCGCAAAGACCAGACTTGTAATTTAGATTTTTGTTCATCATTTTCAGCAACTGTTTTTGCAGAATGTCAAGAAATAGCACCCTATTTGCGTTAGAAACTGTTTTTTAACGTAACTGATAGCTACTGCAATTAAGGAAAACGTGGAAGGGAGGATCCACCAACATAATTTTCTTTTCACACAGCCTGTTTACTTAACAACATATAAACTGTGTTTTACAGATAATCGAAGCATTTAACCATAAAACTTTCTTTAACATAATGAACAAATTTGCAAAATTTTTTAGACCTTAAACTTTAAGTTGAACAAGCTTTTAATCATTGCAAAAGAAATCTGAAGTACCGTATTGCAAAACAGCAAACAATATGACAATGATTAGAAGACGGCCGGACCTGCAGCCCGTCCATTACCGGGTGAAACAGCGGTGTTTACTATCGCGCTGGACACAGTCTATCTTATTAAACGCCCTTCTGCAACACATGAAAACTATACAAGCACCATCGATGACACGAGTGATTCAGTTACTCCAAACAGAGTAATATGGAAGCTGTATGTCGAAAGATTCGGCCTTAAGATGCCCACCTGTGCTTAAAGATTAAACAGATTAGCAAACAATATGACAATGCTATGGCTTATTTCAAAGCAACCAAGCTGTCAATTATAATCGGCAACCAAGGTGCGACTGGATCCCAACCCGTCCGTTCTGACTACTTTCTTTTGACTAAAGACCTGGTGACAGTTGGCTGTTAATATTTTCAGAGTTAAACTGATAGTCAGTTATTAAGACCGCTCTGAAGGAACGTCTTAAAACATAACTTGTGAACACTTATTACAAGAGAACTCACTCGGCGGAATCACAAGATCCAGCTAAAATACACCCTTAATGAACCGCTCTTTCAAACACAGAAACGAACAGCTTAGTACAACAGGTTGTTCAGATTTTAACTAATGACTGAGAAATGCAATTACAATCAAAGAACTGAACCAGTTAACCGCTAAATGTAACCACAAGGTCCCTCTTTGTTTAACGGCAACCTGTGCCTTAGTACAATTGTTCCGGATGTATTTACGACCAAAAGCTGATTAATTAGAACATTAATGATCGGGTACAAACCAGAAAGGAAAGGCCATATAATAACGGGAGAATTTTGAAACGACAACTAGTGTCTTAGTGCAATACTATTGCCTTTATTTACGACCAAAGAACCGACCAAGTAAAACTCTGAGGGTCGGGTACAAACCAGAAAATATTATGGAGGGCAGATAGACAATGAAACAAATCACCACGAGGGTTACAGAATTTTACTCCCCTTTATCAGCAAGCAGTTCCATGGATCCACGGTGCATCGCAGGGGTTATTGACAAGGGAACCTCCCCATCGCACCCCCCTCAGATTTAGTTATAAGTTGGTGCAGTGGATAGGCATTGAAAAATTGAACACAGATCAATCGAGAAAACAGGAAGAAGTTGTGTGGAACTATGGAAAAAAATAAGCAAAATATACAAACTGAGTAGTCCATGTGCAAGATATGCAACATCAAGGATACTATCAGCGCAGGAACACCGTGGTCCCGTGGTTACCGTGAGTAGCTGCGGAACGAGAGGTCCTTGGTTCAAGTCTTCCCTCGAGTGAAAATTTTAATTTTCAGACAATTTTAGTGTGGGAGTAGGCGTGATTACCATTCCTCCAGGTTGTACACTTCTTGTGCAACCGTTAGATGTGTTTGGTTTTCGGCAAGTGAAATACTTTGTTAAAAGATTCTATGATTTTGCGAAGCTCCACAGGTACACAGAGCAGTATTGTTTACGTGATCGTGTGTCAATTATCAAAGTTAAGGCACTCACACATAATCAACTTCGCTCTCCAAAATTCCAAGACATGTTCAGATTTGCTTGGACATATGCAGGATTTGACGGTGTACACACGGAAAAATTTGAAAACGTTAAACACATATGTTTTGACAGAGCACAGGGAAAACTGTGCGACTGTGAAACTGTTGCATTCATTTGTTGCAGTTTATGTGACAAACTCTTATGTTTTCATCACTTTTTGGGAGTTATTATCACATCCACAAGAAAACCTAAATTGGGCGAGGTAGAAAAATCTTTAGCCATTCGCCAAGTGTACAAGTTAGGTGGGTCGACAACATATTCCTGTCATGTGACGCACATGCCGTCACCAGTGTCGTATAGAATATATCAGACGTGTTTTCCACGTCGAGGAATCGGTTGACCTACGACCATGCGATCAAATGTTTTCGGTTCCTATTGGAGAGGCACGTCCTTTCGTCTACTAATCGCACGGTTTTGCGGTGCGGTCGCAAAACACAGACACTAAACTTATTGCAGTGAACAGAGACGTGAATGAACGAACGGACAGATCATAACTATGCGAAAATAAAGAAGGTAACTTTTCACTCGAGGGAAGACTTGAACCAAGGACCTCTTGTTCCGCAGCTGCTCACGCTAACCACGGGACCACGGCGCTCCTGCGCTAACGTTATCCTTCATGTTGCCTATCTTGCACATGGACTACTCAGTCTGGATATTTTGCTTATTTTTTTCATAGTTCCACACAACTTCTTCCTGTTTTCTCGATTGATCTGTGTTCAGTTTTTCAAGGCCTATCCACTGTCCCAACTTATAACTAAGTGTGAGGGGGGTGCGATGGGGAGGTTCCCTTGTGAGTGGTGCCGATGAAAGCCAGGTAGAAGAGGGCAGCCAGGCCACGAGCGGTCGTCCGACACGAATGTTGCCAACCAACAGACAGGATGTCGGACTGCTGCTTTGTAGTCGACGCTGACTCCGGTGAGGTACTCCGGTATCTTCGCTCTGCGCAGGCCCTCCTTGCACAGCTCGTGGCTTCGGCCGCTCGGACCTCGTGACCACCTCTTGTCGCGACACTACCGCCAATCCGCAAACTTCGTGCCTCCCCATTGGGCCAGCGAACCACGTATATACATCGGCAAGCAAAGACCTTCTAAGGACACAACCCACAGATACCAACTCTTCCTCACAGATATTTGCAATGGGACGGAAGAGGGATAGTCGATACTACACCTGAGTCAGTGGCGCCAGACAGAACAGTCTACTAACTCAATGGCGCCACGGCTCAGTAACTTATTTGCTATTTCTTCAAATCGGAAACCTTGTTATTCCGTTCACAGAGCCACCGCCCAATGCAATATGACTTCTACTTTGTGCTACCCATAGTTGCTTCACAAAGTGAAAGATAAAGGCTGGGCGTGATGAAAGTTCATAAAGTAGTAAGACTTCTTCACACAGTGAAAGTAAAATTATACTCTACTACAATTTCAAAGCAACGATTTCAAATATTTACCGAAAATTGCGAAAAAAAATATAATATAAAAAAAAATATCGTCGCTCGATATCGCCATTCGATACCTATTATCGGGGAAAGATATATCGCCGACGTACTTCGATATTACTTATCGATAAATCGATATGTTTACAGCCTTTGTCCCAAGTTTTGGCGTGCCCATTGTTACCAGAGCAAATGTTTGTGCAATGACTAACTGTACTATAATCGGTGGAGTCATCCCCATACACCATCTTCAATCTCTTGTGAAGGCTTGTCACCGTCTCTTTCTGACATCGCAGCCCACTGCTTCAAGTTGCAACTTTCTGTGCGCACTAGGCGCCTGCGGCCGTTGCACGGAGAGTGAAGAAGGCGCATGTACCGGGGCAAAGCCACGCATGGCTGATTTGTAAGTACGTGCTACCATTCGCAATTGCAGGAGTGTCCCCATGTCAAGTGGGGAGACACGTGCATGGGGATGTTCCGATACCATCAAAGTAACGATACCTATTCAGAATAGTTGTTCTCAAGTCGTCTTGGGATGTTACTGATATCAGTACTCCAAAACTGTCAGTGTCTACTCATATCGATACGTTTTTTTACATTTTTCATTCAAAAGGAAGTAATGATCAGTGTATATGATACTTTATCTGACTGCTTGTTTTATGTAATCTCATAAAACACACTAAATACTTTTATGCCTTTATTAAAGGTAATCCTTAAACAAAAAAGTCACGTTTTGGAAGGTTTTCCAAAACAGCAATCTCTGTAAATATTTAGGAGACAACTTACTTCTGTTTAGAATAGTAGCTGCATAAGCTTTTGAAAATAAACACGCACTACGCACGGATGTCGCAAGGACTGTAAGATAACGTTGAGCATATTTGCACAAACACGTAAAAATTACTTTCATATCTTCGCATTCTGCAGAAGGGTTGCTTTTTAAAGAGATTACAGCGTCTGGCAAATAAAGAGATACTTGAAACTTCCTGGCAGATTAAAACTGGGTGCCGGACCGAGACTCGAACTCGGGACCTTTGCCTTTCGCGGGCAAGTGCTCTACCAACTGAGCTACCCAAGCACGACTCACGCCCCGTCCTCACAGCTTTAGAGTGAAAATTTCATTCTAGAAACATCCTCCAGGCTGTGGCTAAGCCATGTCTCCGCAATATCTTTTCTTTCAGGAGTGCTAGTTCTGCAGGTTTCGCAGGAGTGCTTCTGTGAAGTTTGGAAGGTAGGAGACGAGGTACTGGCGGAATTAAAGCTGTGAGGACGGGACGTGAGTCGTACTTGGGTAGCTCAGTTGGTAGAGCACTTGCCCGCGAAAGGCAAAGGTCCCGAGTTCGAGTCTCGGTCCGGCTCGCAGTTTTAATGTGCCAGGAAGTTTCATATCAGCGCACACTCCGCTGTAGAGTGAAAATTTCATTCTAAAGAGATACTTGGTCACTCTGGTGTGTTTCCCTTTTCTTTTTGCGCCACGCGCTAGCTGTCTATTCCCGTGTTACAGTGAACGAAGCAGATCTTCCTTCTGTACACCTGGGCTACTTTGTTGTTCATAAACTTTACTTTTAACTTTTCGTATCGCTCGCTCACATAATGCTAGAGCTTCAAAATGCATTTTTTAAACCTTGGATCTTTTAATTGAAAGTACCAATACCTTTTCTTCACCTCTCTTCATACAACACCTTTGCATTCTATGACTATTGGTGAGACTGGGATGATACTGTAGACGGATAGTTAATCACAGGTATAATTTTGGATATTGTAACATACTTTTGTCCAGGCACTTATCTTGTGACACTTTCAAAAGGCCTTAATAAAGCTCCAACCTTGATTGAGTATTTCCATGTCTACAGCAGTTAGCCTATCAAAGGATATCAAACGAGAATTATTATTACACACCTTTTATTTGTTTTATCGGTATGAGATTGTGTTGTTTTCTTTCTACAACCGTTCTGTGAATGCTGGTGAGCTTACACTCATTGGACGTAAAGCCACAAAACTTCACAGTTTTAAAACATTGCTTGCACTTTGTCGTGGTGTCATTTATTTTAGTAAATTATGTCCGTACTTTAGATTTCGGCGGCGCCATGACAAAATAAAAGCTGACAATCTTTTGACAAGACGCACGTACTGCACGAGTGCATATCACTACAAACAATACGGCCTACGAACAGATGAACAGTCCCGTCGGTAGCTTGGTAGGGGGGAGGGGGGCGGGGGGGGGGGGGGGTGCAAGGCAGCGTCATAAACACAAGCAAACATTCATGATTCGATACAAGTACTTTTTTTCGAATCCTTGAAAATTTCGAAGCACTGATTCGATTCTAAAAGTACTTCGTATAGACACAAAAGTATCGCGTATTTACTTATCTCTTATTGTCTCTGCAAAAGAGATTACTTAAAAATCAGTCATGCGACCCATCCTAGGATATTGGTTAAAAGTGTGAGGGACCCATACCAGTTAGGACTAACACGGGGTATTGAACGTATAAAGTGAAGGGCAGCACGAATCTGTTTAATCAAAAATGGTTCAAATGGCTCTGAGCACTATGGGACTCAACAGCTGAGGTCATCAGTCCCCTAGACCTTAGAACTACTTAAACCTAACTAACCTAAGGACATCACACACATCCATGCCCGAGGCAGGATTCGAACCTGCGACCGTAGCAGTCGCGCGGTTCCGGACTGAAGCGCCTAGAACCGGCCGGCTCTGTTTAATCCATGGGAGTGTCTCACAGAGCTACTGAAGGGATTGAAATGGCAGACTCTTGAAGGCAGACGTAAACTATCACGAGAAAGTCTATTAACATAGTTTCAAAAATCGGCTTTAAATGATTAGCGCAGGTAAATACCATTACCCCCTACGTATCGCTCACCTGGGGATCGTGAGGATAAGATTAGAGCTGCACGCACAGAGGCCTTCAAACAATCGTTCTTCCCACTCTCCAGACGTGAATGGAACAGAAAGAAACCCTAAATACTGGCGTAGTGGGACGTGCCCTCTGCCATGCGCGTCACGATGGTCTGCAGAGTATACAAGTAGACAGAGTATCGGAACACCCCTACACGTGTAACAGTCGTGCGCCTGTTCTCGGGTCTTTCCGTTTGCTGCTTCGTTGTACGGCGCCCCGCTGTTAAAAAATTCAGTTTTTCTCACGCAGTCAAATTTGCCTTTGCGTCAGTATTTTGGCCGAGCTGTCTAACGGGAAACACACAGAATTTGAACAGAATTATCGTGTATTTCCTTTGTCCTGGCTGGTCAATTCCGTGGCTTATAAGACGGATTGAAGCTTACTAACCGTCTACAGTTCCTCATAAACGAGAAACGAGTGAATTACTTTTGATGTCTCATCTAATCTAGTTCCCTCAGAATCACCTAATTTAATTCGACTACTTAAGCTGGTTTTTGTATTATTCATTCCGTTCAAATGCTCTTCCAAGTGTTTTTTTTTCTCCAGTCTTTGATCATAATACCAATTCTTTAGACGATGACCGGTTTCAGTCCATAGTGACCATCCTCAGATCTGTTTTACACCATGTCTTAAAGTGATAAGGCCATGGTGTAAAAAAGATCTGAGGATGGTTATCACGGACTGAAACCGGTCATCGTATAAAGAATTGATATTGTGATCAAAGACTGGAATAAAAAACATTTGACAGTATTGGATCGCTGTTTGTATACGCGACTATGTCGCAGTTGGTGAGCTCTTCCAAGTCCTTTGCCGTCTCTGACAGATTTACAATGTTAAAGTTTTAATTTCTTCTACGAACTTAATTTTCCAGATGTCTTCTAGGTTTCCTTTGTTGGTTGCTATATATACACTCCTGGAAATTGAAATAAGAACACCGTGAATTCATTGTGCCAGGAAGGGGAAACTTTATTGACACATTCCTGGGGTCAGATACATCACATGATCACACTGACAGAACCACAGGCACATAGACACAGGCAACAGAGCATGCACAATGTCGGCACTAGTACAGTGTATATCCACCTTTCGCAGCAATGCAGGCTGCTATTCTCCCATGGAGACGATCGTAGAGATGCTGGATGTAGTCCTGTGGAACGGCTTGCCATGCCATTTCCACCTGGCGCCTCAGTTGGACCAGCGTTCGTGCTGGACGTGCAGACCGCGTGAGACGACGCTTCATCCAGTCCCAAACATGCTCAATGGGGGACAGATCCGGAGATCTTGCTGGCCAGGGTAGTTGACTTACACCTTCTAGAGCACGTTGGGTGGCACGGGATACATGCGGACGTGCATTGTCCTGTTGGAACTGCAAGTTCCCTTGCCGGTCTAGGAATGGTAGAACGATGGGTTCGATAACGGTTTGGATGTACCGTGCACTATTCAATGTCCCCTCGACGATCACCAGTGGTGTACGGCCAGTGTAGGAGATCGCTCCCCACACCATGATGCCGGGTGTTGGCCCTGTGTGCCTCGGTCGTATGCAGTCCTGATTGTGGCGCTCACCTGCACGGCGCCAAACACGCATACGACCATCATTGGCACCAAGGCAGAAGGGACTCTCATCGCTGAAGACGACACGTCTCCATTTGTCCCTCCATTCACGCCTGTCGCGACACCACTGGAGGCGGGCTGCACGATGTTGGGGCATGAGCGGAAGACGGCCTAACGGTGTGCGGGACCGTAGCCCAGCTTCATGGAGACGGTTGCGAATGGTCCTCGCCGATACCCCAGGAGCAACAGTGTCCCTAATTTGCTGGGAAGTGGCGGTGCGGTCCCCTACGGCACTGCGTAGGATCCTACGGTCTTGGCGTGCATCCGTGCGTCGCTGCGGTCCGGTCCCAGGTCGACGGGCACGTGCACCTTCCGCCGACCACTGGCGACAACATCGATGTACTGTGGAGACCTCACGCCCCACGTGTTGAGCAATTCGGCGGTACGTCCACCCGGCCTCCCGTATGCCCACTATACGCCCGCGCTCAAAGTCCGTCAACTGCACATACAGTTCACGTCCACGCTGTCGCGGCATGCTACCAGTGTTAAAGACTGCGATGGAGCTCCGTATGCCACGGCAAACTGGCTGACACTGATGGCGGCGGTGCACAAATGCTGCGCAGCTAGCGCCATTCGACGGCCAACACCGCGGTTCCTGGTGTGTCCGCTGTGCCGTGCGTGTGATCATTGCTTGTACAGCCCTCTCGCAGTGTCCGGAGCAAGTATGGTGGGTCTGACACACCGGTATCAATGTGTTCTTTTTTCCATTTCCAGGAGTATATATATATATATATATATATATATATATATATATATATATATATATATATAGGATCAGTATTGCCTCACATGTCCTCACATATCAACGGAACCTAAACTTATCATCCTCCTGGTCGAATTCTAACAGTCTTTGCGTTTTTCTGTGGGTAAATCGTGTTAGTATTTTGTGATCGTGATTTTATGAACTGTAGATTTGTTAATACACCTTTAGCACTTGTGGTTGAGATATGGATGTCATATTTGGCAGGATAGGAGTTCAAACCCCTACTCGTCCAACTAGTTGATACTGTTTTCAATGGTATGTCGCGTACTTTCCGAGTAATGTATTTTGTAATAAACTGGCTTATGGCTCGTCAGGTCCAACAGCCAACTACTCTGTACTGAATCAGCTATTCGTGACCACTTTCGTTGCTGTCACGTGCCAGCCCCCATTGGGACTCAATCCCATGATATCAGCTTTCTGAGGCGACGGACGCCTGCAGTGTGATGGTAAGCGAACGATGGGCAATAAGTGACTTCACAATCGGTACGCGCGAGTACTGACAACTCGCAACCTTCGACCGCGCTTTTGCGAAAAGACCTCAGGCACACGGAAGCAACTTTTAAAGAAGGACAGACCTTTTATGGGAAGTCATAAAGCTGCAGTGTACGTCAAAACCACACTACTGGCAATTAAAATTGCTACAACAAGAAGAAATGCAGATGATAAACTGGTATTCATTGGACAAATATATTATACTGCAACTGACATGTCATTACATTTTCACGCAATTTGGGTGCATAGATCCTGAGAAATCAGTACCCAGAACAACCACTTCTGGCCGTAATAACGGCCTTGATACGCCTGGGCATTGAGTCAAACAGAGCTTGGATGGCGTGTACAGGTACAGCTGCCCATGCAGTTCAACACGGTACCACAGCTCATCAAGAGTAGAGACTGGCGTATTGTGACGAGCCAGTTGTTCGGCCACCATTGACCAGACGTTTTCAATTGGTGAGCGATATGGAGAATGTGCTGGCCAGTGGAGCAGTCCAACATTTTCTGTATCCAGAAATACCCGTACAGGACCTGCAACATGCGGTGTGCATTATCCTGCTGAAATGTAGGGTTTCGCAGGGATCGAATGAAGTGTAGAGCCACGGGTCGTAACACATCTGAAATGTAACGTCCACTGTTCAAAGTGCAGTCAGTGCTAACAAGAGGTGACAGAGACGAGTAACCGGTGGAACCCCATACCATCACGTTAGGTGTTACGCCATTATGGCGATGACGAATACACGCTTCCAATGTGCGTTCATCGCGATGTCGCCAAACACGGATGCGACCATCATGATGCTGTAAACAGAACCTGGATTCATCCGAAAAAATGACGTTTTGCCATTCAGGCACCCAGGTTCGTCGTTGAGTCACCATCGCAGGCGCTCCTGTCAAGAGCTGAGGGACGCTACCTAGAGGTTTACGAGCTCGCATTTTCAAGCCATAGTATACAGCACGCTGAGAACTGAGAATATCCACGTTGATGTTCGAGTGGGAAAAGCACATTCGAATCCTTGGTTTTAAACATTCCTCGGCAGTGGCTTGCTGTCTGTCTTGAACAGTGCCAAGGCAGAGTCCCATCTTTATTCGTTCTCTTCACTATGTAAGTATAACCGTCGTAGTGGCACATCGCGAATGGTCGTCGAAACTTCTGTATCGGAATTGTTGTTGTGGGTATCAGTCCTGAGACTGGTTTGATGCAGCTCTCCATGCTACTCTATCCTGCGCAAGCTTCTTCATCTCCCAGTACCTACTGCAACCTACATCCTTTTGAATCTGTTTAGTGTATTCATCTCTTGGTCTCCCTCTATGATTTTTTCCCTCCACGCTGCCCTCCAATACTAAATTGGTGATACCTTGATGCCTCAGAACATGTCCTACCAACCGGTCTCTTCTTCTTGTCAAGTTATGCTACAAACCTCTTCTCCCCAATCCTATGCAATACCTCCTAATTAGTTATATGATCTACCCATCTAATTTTCAGCATTCTTCTGTAGCACCACATTTCGAAAGCTTCTATTCTCTTCTTGTCCAAAGTAGTTATCGTCCACGTTTCACTTCCATACATGGCTACACTCCATACAAATACTTTCAGAAACGACTTCCTGACATTTAAATCTATACTCGATGTTAGCAAATTTCTCTTCTTCAGAAACGCTTTCTTTGCCATTGCCAGTCTACATTTTATATCCTCTGTACTTCGACCATCATCAGTTATTTTGCTCCCCAAATAGCAAAACTCCTTTACTACTTGAAGTATGTCATTTCCTAATCTGATTCCCTCAGCAACACCCGAGTTATCTCGACTACATTCCATTATCCTTGTTTTGCTTTTGTTGATGTTCATCTTATATCCTCCTTTCATGACACTGTCCATTCCGTTCAACTGCTCTTCCACGTCCTTTGCTGTCTCTGACAGAATTACAATGTCATCGGTGAACCTCAAAGTTTTTATTTCTTCTCCATGGATTTTAATATCTACTCCGAATATTTCTTTTGTCTCCTTTATTGCTTGCTCAATATACAGATTGAATAACATCGGGAATAGGCTACAACCCTGTCTCACTCCCTTCCCAACCACTGCTTCCCTTTCATGCCTCTCGACTCTTATAACTACCATCTGGTTTCTGTACAAATTGTAAATAGCCTTTCGCTCCCTGTATTTTACCCCTGCCACCTTCAAAAGCTTTCTCTAAGTCTACAAAAGCTAGAAATGTAGGTTTGCGTTTCCTAAATCTAGCTTCTAAGATAAGCCGTAGGGTCAGTATTGCCTCACGTGTTCCAATATTTCTACGGAATCCAAACTGATCTTCCCCGAGGTCGGCTTCTACCAGTTTTTCCATTCGTCTGTAAAGAACTCGC
This sequence comes from Schistocerca americana, assembly GCF_021461395.2. Classification (NCBI taxonomy): domain Eukaryota; kingdom Metazoa; phylum Arthropoda; class Insecta; order Orthoptera; family Acrididae; genus Schistocerca; species Schistocerca americana. Next base: position 526,018,964 of record NC_060124.1, read on the forward strand.
GTTAGTATTTTGCAGCTGTGACCTATTAAACTCGTTGTTCGGAAATTTTCACATCTGTCAGCACCTGAATTCTTTGGGATTGGAATTATTATATTCTTTTTGAAGTCTGAGGGTATTTCGCCTGTCTCATACATCTTGCTCACCATGGTGACAGAAATACACAAGTCGCACGACGCAACTCTACGACAGCCTGAGCGGTAATAAGGCTGTTTGTTCAGAGAACAGGCTACTGGGGCAGAGGAGGTCTATAGGGGAATAGGTAGTAATTGCGACGGTCCGGGCGCAGGTAAGACGTGACACAAAAGGATCAGGTAGGGCACAAATTGCAATGGGTGCAGTTTTCGTGGCTCGTTTGTACAGGACCACCTGTACGTCAGTGTATGGCTCAGTGAATATGACATTATACGGTGTTTCACCTTCAAGTTTGTGGACGAACTTCGGCTCAGGAGAGCGTCGCTAGAGGCTGCCCATCTTGCGTTTACCGTTAGAGTATCCTTGGACCCTGCGCGCGCTCCGTGCGCTTCCCCGGCCGTCGGTCCAGCGCCGATGACCCTTTCCGCGGGGGCGGATGCCTGCCACGTCCCGCCCTAAGTGGTCAAAGCGTCGCCGCCGCCGCCACGCACGTGCGCGCCTCATTACAATAGAGCAGGCGTGCGGGTGACGCAGCCGTGACACCCTGCCCTGCTCCACGTGTCTCGCCCTCCCTTGTTGTCGGACGTCTCCGAGCTGGGCCCCCAAAGGAGGCCATCGAACACTCCACTACTTCATTCACATATGAACGAAGTGCTCACTGCGTCAGTGGAACGTTACTGTCGTTGTTGTTGTGGTCTTCGGTCCGGAGACTGGTTTGATGCAGCTCTCCATACCACTCTATTAAGTGCAAACCTCTTCATCACCAAGTAACTACTCCAACCTACATCCTTCTGAATCTGCTTACAAGGGAACCTCCCCATCGCACCCCCCTCAGATTTAATTATAAGTTGGCACAGTGGATAGGCATTGAAAAAACTGAACACAGATCAATCGAGAAAACAGGAAGAAGTTGTGTGGAACTACGAAAAAAATAAGCAAAATATACAAACTGAGTAGACCATGCGCAAGATAGGCAACATAAAGGATACTGTGAGCTTTAGAGTGCCGTGGTCCCGTGGTTAGCGTGAGCAGCTGCCAAACGCGAGATCCTCGGTTCAAGTCTGCCCTCGGGTGAAAAGTTTGGTTTTTTTATTTTCGCAAAGTTATGATCTGTCCGTTCGTTCATTGACGTCTCTGTTCACTGTAATAAGTTTAGTGTCCGTGTTTTGCGACAGCACCGCAAAACCGTGCGATTGGTAGACGAAAGGACGTGCCTCTCCAATGGGAACCGAAAACATTTGATCGTAAGGTCATAGGTCAACCGATTCCTCCACAGGAAAACACGTCTGACATATTTCATACGACACTGGTGACAGCATGTGCGTCACATGACAAGAATATGTTGTCGACCCACCTAATTTGTACACCTGGCGAATGGGTAAAAAGATTCATCTACATTGCCCGATTTAGGTTTTCTTGTGGATGTGATAATCACTCCCAACAAAGTGATGAAAACACAAGAGTTTGTGGGATAATAATTGTCTGAAAATAAAAGATCAAAGTTTTCCCTCGAGGGAAGACTTGAACCAAGGACCTATCGTTCTGCAGCTGCTCACGCTAACCACGGGACCACGGCGCTCCCGAATTCACACACTCCTTGATGTTGCCTATCTTGCCATGGACTACACAGTTTGTATATTTTGCTAATTTTTTTCATAGTTCCACACAACTTCTTCCTGTTTTCTCTATTGATCTGTGTTCAGTTTTTCAGGGCCTATCCACTGTGCCAACTTATAACTAAATCTGAGGGGGGTGCGATGGGGAGGTTCCCTTGTTAGTGTATTCATCTCTTAGTCTCCCTCTACGATTTGTACCCTCCCTGCTTCCCTCCAGTACTAAATTGGTGATCCCTTAATGCCTCAGAACGTGTCCTACCAATCGGTCCTTTCTTTTAGTCAAGGTGCGCCACAAATTCCTCTTCTCTCCAGTTCTGTTCAGTACCTCCTCATTAGTTACGTGATCTACTCATCTAATCTTCAGAATTCTTCTGTAGCACTACGTTTCGAAAGCATCTATACTCTTCTTGTCTAAACTATATATCGTCCATGTTTTACTTCCATACAAGCCATACAAATACTTTCAGAAAGGACATCCTCACACTTAAATCTATACTCGATGTTAACAAATGTCTGTTCTTCAGAAACGCTTTCCTTGGCGCATTCCTTGTTATAGCCAATCTACATTTTATATCCTCTCTTCTTCGACCATCACCATTTATTTCGCTTCCCAGATAGCGAAACTCATTTACTGCTTAAAGGTTCTCATTTACTAATCTAATTCCCTCAGCATCACCTGATTTAATTCGACTATATTCCGTTATCCACGTTTTGCTTTTGTTGATGTTCATCTTATATCCTCCTAATTGCCCGAGACTATATTTATGAGGTAATTACACTTTTGAAACTTCCTGGCAGATTAAAACTGTGTGCCCGACCGAGACTCGAACTCGGGACCTTTGCCTTTCGCGGGCAAGTGCTCTACCAACTGAGCTACCGAAGCACGACTCACGACCGGTACTCACAGCTTTACTTCTGCCAGTATCCGTCTCCTACCTTCCAAACTTTACAGAAGCTCTCCTGCGAACCTTGCAGAACTAGCACTCCTGAAAGAAAGGATACTGCGGAGACATGGCTTAGCCACAGCCTGGGGGATGTTTCCAGAATGAGATCATATCAGCGCACACTCCGCTGCAGAGTGAAAATCTCATTCTGGAAATTACACTTTTAGCTGACAACGGACTGCCCCCCCCCCCCCCCCTCCCACTCGACATTTATGCGCGCTAACGCTTCCTGTGAGTTACCGCACAATTATCAGTCATTCCGTCTACTTTTGGGACGGTATCCGTGTCAGCGTCAATCCTCAGTCCGTCCTAGGATTTGTTTCTGTTATTTACGCTGTAAGTAGGCTGTTTAGGTTTTTATATTGGTAACGCCACGTAGCGCTCTGTATGAAAATCACTGGCTGTGCTGTGTGCAGTCTGTGGTTAGTTTGCATTGTTGTCAGCCATTGTAGTGTTGGGCAGCTGGATGTTAACAGCGCGTAACGTTGCGCAGTTGGAGGTGAGCCGCCAGCAGTGGTGGTTGTGGGGAAGTGAGATGGCGGAAATTTGAGAGCCGATGATCTGGACGTGTGTCCATCAGAGACAATACATGTGTAAGACTGGATGTCATGAACTGCTATATATATTATGACTTTTGAACACTATTAAGGTAAATACATTGTTTGTTCTCTATCAAAATCTTTCTTTTGCTAACTGTGCCTATCAGTAGTTAGTGCCTTCAGTAGTTTGAATCTTCTATTTAGCTGGCAGTAGTGGCGCTCGCTGTATTGCAGTAGTTCGAGTAACGAAGATTTTTGTGAGGCAAGTGATCTGTGAAAGGTATAGTTTAATGTTAGTCAGGGCCATTCTTTTGTAGAGATTGTTGAAAGTCAGATTCCGTTGCTCTAAAAATACTGTGTGTCAGTTTAAGCACAGTCATGTATAATTTTTCTAAGGCGACGTTTCAACGCTATTTCACCTTTAGTAAAGACTTCTTACGGCAAAAAATGGCAAGTTGCACCGTAGTGCGGAATGCACGTTAAACTGCAGATTTTTCTGTGACTGATCAGGCATGTCGGTGGAAATGTTGAAAGAAGACATCTCCAACAGGACCTAGCGTAATGAAATACTGTTGTGATCAAATAAACTTTGGGTTGAAGACAGCTTTAGCTTTCAATGTGACATTTATTTGTGCTCAGGTTCAACTGCAGTTCTCTTGACTAAGCTCGATTCTGTGCAGGTCTTCCACCACTTCAGCGCAATTTTCTAGCGTTACGGCTACCCCATAAACAACAGTATTATCCGAGAACAGAGTCACATAGCTTCCTATATTATCCAACAAATCGTATATAGTTCAAGGCAGCTAAGACATTTCTCAGAATGCACGTTTGGAGCACAGCATTGTACGGTAGCGAAACAAGGACTGTGGGACAACCGGAACAGAAGGGAATCGAAGCATTTGAGATGTGCTGCTACAGACAAACGTAAATTAGATGAACTGATAAGGTAAGGAATGAGAAGGTTTTGCGCAGAATTGGAGAGGGAAGGAATATGGAAAAACTCTGACAGGAGAAGGGACAGGATGACAGGACATCTTTTAAGACGTCAAGGAATAGCCTCCATGGGACTAGAGGCAACTGTAGAGGGTGAAAACTGTAGAGGAACACAGAGATTGGGTTACATTCATCAAGAAACTGAGGACGTAGGTTGCAAGTGCTACTCTAAGGTGAAGAGCTTGGCTCAGGAGAGCAATTCGTAGTGGGCAGCATCAAACCAGAAAGAAGACTGACGACTCAAAAACAAAAGAGAGAGAGAGAGAGAGAGACAGAGAGAGAGAAGAAAAAAGGCAGTTTAGGTGAAATACAATCAAAATAAGTAAACACTGATTGACTCTAAACTCCAACGACAAAAGTTTGGAGAGTGTTAAGGGATATCTTCTGAACAGTTTAGCGTAAGAGACCAGTGGACCCTGATGGCTCGTTACACAATGACTTCATTTTCTTTGACTTCTTTCCCTTATTTATCTCTGTACAGTCCGCGCCAGGTATCTGAGAGCTTCGTGACCGTTACTCTAAAACAGCCGGATAGCCACTGCGCATGTGCAGAAGTGTGCAGCTCTGCCCAAATACATTCGGCTACCCTCAGTGTGCCACCTGTGTCCGTTGTGAGTACGGTACAAGTTCCACCTTCTTGTTCTTTTTCGGTATTTATATTACTAGTGCGCAGTGACTTCATACTGAATATGACGTCTGTTATTACTTCAAGACTAAAAGGCAGAAAACCGAATAGTCAGTCACGGAAGATTATATACCGGACGATCAAAAAGTCAGTATAAATTTGAAAACTTAATAAACCATGGATTAATGTAGATAGAGAGGTAAAAATTTAAACACACGCTTGGAATGACATGGGGTTTCATTAGAACCAAAAAAAAGTATTGCTAGACGCGTGAAAGATCTCTTGCGCACGTCGTTTGGTGATGATCGTGTGCTCAGCCGCCACTTTCGTCATGCTTGGCCTCCCAGGTCCCAAAACCTCAGTCCGTGCGATTATTGGCTTTGGGGTTACCTGAAGTCGCAAGTGTATCGTGATCGACAGACATCTCTAGGGATGCTGAAAGACAACATCCGACGCCAATGCCTCACCATAACTCCGGACATGATTTACAGTACTGTTCACAACATTATTCCTCGACTACAGCTATTGTTGAGGAATGATGGTGGACATATTGAGCATTTCATGTAAAGAACATCATCTTTGCTTTGTCTTACTTTGTTATGCTAATTATTGCTATTCTGATCAGATGAAGCGCCATCTGTCGGACATTCTTTGAACGTTTGTATTTTTTTGGTTCTAATAAAGCCCCATGTCATTCCAAGCATGTGTGTCAATTTGAACCTCTCTATCTACATTATTCCGTGATTTACTCAGTTTTCAAACTTATACTGACTTTTTGATCACCCTGTATAACGTTTTAATGTTTATGGAGGCTGAATCCTCTCAGGGCATGAACATTCCGGTGGAGCAAGCTCAGCTGAGAGCTGAAGGGGCCACAGGCGATTCGCGTAGCACTATCCAGAAAATTAAAAGGGAAGGCAAGCTGTCGGAATATCGCGGGAAAAGTAAATTTGGAATCCAGGATAAAATACGTAAACTCAAAAGAATTATACATGTTGGCAGTTTAGATGAGGCCGTTGTTAGGAGAATTGTTTACAATTTTTATCTGGCTGAAAAATGTCTATCTATAGTGGAAGGAATTAAAGAGAAGTTGAAAGAAGCAGTAGACTTTGAAGGTAGCAACACTAGTGTAAGGCGCCTACTAAAGAAATTCGGTTTCCGCTGAAAAAAAAAAACAATAAGTAGGCTGATACTGTTAGAGAGAAGCGTTATTAGAGAAAAAAATATCGCATTTGAATCAAACAAAAAAATGTAGGGAAGAAAACAGAGACACTGTTTACGTTGATGACACTTTTATTTTATCGTCACATGTGACTGGGAAATCATGGCGTGATAATACTGCTTACGATGTCCTCAAACCGGTATCAAAGGGACAACGCCTAATAATAACTCATGCAGGCAGCGAAAATTGCTTTATTCCTAATGCGGTTGTTATGTGGAAGTCAAATCAAGCAACGGGAGATTGCCACAACCAAATGAACCTACAAAATTATGAGAAGTGGTTGACAGAAAAGCTGATTCCCAATTTAAAATCTAACTCTGTAATAGTTCTCGACAATGCGCCATATCACAATGTTAAAATGAACAAAGCTACAACATCTCACTCAACTAAAGACGATATCAGAAAGTGGCTAACAAAGGAACGTATCCCATTCTCGGATGACATGTTGAAGCCCGTTCTCTATGAGCTCGTTCGAAGAACCAAGGCAACGAGCGTCGATTATTCCGTCGATAAAATCCTTGCAACTGCTCGTCATGTTGCTTTACGCCTTCCTCCTTAAATCCATTGGTCGATTGTAAAAGGTTGGGTAGCTTCGAGGAACGTTCTCTGCAATGTAACGTCTATGAAAAATTTGTGCGAGGAGAAATTTAAATCCATGAGTAAAGAAGACTGGATACCGTTGTGCGAACATATTAAAAAAATTGAGCGGGAATACATGCAGAAAGAAATATTTGTCGACAATGAAATAGATAAAGTAATCATAGATTTAGGTGGTGCAGACAGTGATAGCGGAACTGATTACTGTGATTCTAGCTCTGAAGATGATGGAGAACTGAAAGGAGTAGCTGTGCTACCTGATAATGACTGAAGGTTAGTGCTTGCATTCTAAGCTGATCAGATATCAAAGAGAAAAACTAGGACACCTTTGTTTATAGTTTATACTGAACTTCATTACTGCAGTTACGTCTTTACTTTTCTTTCCAGGTGTCGTGATATTTTGAAGCTGATAATATGCCCATGATGATGCTATACTTGAAGATCTCAAAACAATAATGTATCTTCAATTTGTGAATTGAGATAGGAAATGTAAATACACTCCTGGAAATGGAAAAAAGAACACATTGACACCGGTGTGTCAGACCCACCATACTTGCTCCGGACACTGCGAGAGGGCTGTACAAGCAATGATCACACGCACGGCACAGCGGACACACCAGGAACCGCGGTGTTGGCCTTCGAATGGCGCTAGCTGCGCAGCATTTGTGCACCGCCGCCGTCAGTGTCAGCCAGTTTGCCGTGGCATACGGAGCTCCATCGCAGTCTTTAGCACTGGTAGCATGCCGCGACAGCGTGGACGTGAACCGTATGTGCAGTTGACGGACTTTGAGCGAGGGCGTATAGTGGGCATGCGGGAGGCCGGGTGGACGTACCGCCGAATTGCTCAACACGTGGGGCGTGAGGTCTCCACAGTACATCGATGTTGTCGCCAGTGGTCGGCGGAAGGTGCACGTGCCCGTCGACCTGGGACCGGATCGCAGCGACGCACGGATGCACGCCAAGACCGTAGGATCCTAAGCAGTGCCGTAGGGGACCGCACCGCTACTTCCCAGCAAATTAGGGACACTGTTGCTCCTGGGGTATCGGCGAGGACCATTCGCAACCGTCTCCATGAAGCTGGGCTACGGTCCCGCACTCCGTTAGGCCGTCTTCCGCTCACGCCCCAACATCGTGCAGCCCGCCTCCAGTGGTGTCGCGACAGGCGTGAATGGAGGGACGACTGGAGACGTGTCGTCTTCAGCGATGAGAGTCGCTTCTGCCTTGGTGCCAATGATGGTCGTATGCGTGTTTGGCGCCGTGCAGGTGAGCGCCACAATCAGGACTGCATAAGACCGAGGCACACAGGGCCAACACCCGGCATCATGGTGTGGGGAGCGATCTCCTACACTGGCTGTACACCACTGGTGATCGTCGAGGGGACACTGAATAGTGCACGGTACATCCAAACCGTCATCGAACCCATCGTTCTACCATTCCTAGACCGGCAAGGGAACGTGCTGTTCCAACAGGACAATGCACGTCCGCACGTATCCCGTGCCACCCAACGTGCTCTAGAAGGTGTAAGTCAACTACCCTGGCCAGCAAGATCTCCGGATCTGTCCCCCATTGAGCATGTTTGGGACTGGATGAAGCGTCGTCTCACGCGGTCTGCACGTCCAGCACGAACGCTGGTCCAACTGAGGCGCCAGGTGGAAATGGCATGGCAAGCCGTTCCACAGGACTACATCCAGCATCTCTACGATCGTCTCCATGGGAGAATAGCAGCCTGCATTGCTGCGAAAGGTGGATATACACTGTACTAGTGCCGACATTGTGCATGCTCTGTTGCCTGTGTCTATGTGCCTGTGGTTCTGTCAGTGTGATCATGTGATGTATCTGACCCCAGGAATGTGTCAATAAAGTTTCCCCTTCCGGGACAATGAATTCACGGTGTTCTTATTTCAATTTCCAGGAGTGTATATGATATGCCCTCTAGTATTATGGGTAACTCTAAAATATTTCTGTTTGCTGATGACACTAGCTTGGTAGTAATGGATGTTGTGTGCAACATTGACTCGGTTTCAAGTAGTGCAATACATGACCTCAGTTCATGGCTTGTAGAAAACAAACTAACGTTAAATCACAGTAAGACTCAGTTTTTTCAGTTTCTAACACACAATTCAACAAAACCTGACGTTTTAATCTCACAGAACGGGCATATGATTAGTGAAACTGAACAGTTCAAATTCCCAGGTGTTCAGATAGATAGTAAGCTGTCGTGGAAAGCCCACGTTCAGGATCTTGTTCAAAGACTTAATACTGCCATTTTCACTATTCGAACGGTATCGAAAGTGAGTGATACTTCGACACGTAAATTAGACTACTTTGCTCATTTTCAATCACTTATGTCGTATGGTATTATGTTTTGGGGTAACTCTTCCCATTCTAGAAGGATATTTTTGGCTCAGAAACGGGCGGTTCGGGCAATAAGTCGTATGAGTTTACGAACCTCTTGTCGACCTCTGTTCACAAGTCTGGGTATTTTGTCATTGGCCTCTCAATATGTGTATTCCTTATTGTCGTTTCTTGTTACCAATATTAGTTTATTTCCAACAATAAGCAGCTTTCACTCGGTTAATACTCGGCAGAAATCAAACCTCCATTTGGATCGGTCTTCCTTAACTCTTGTGCAAAAAGGTGTGCAGTATACTGCTGCATCCATTTTCAATAAGCTGCCACTCGAATTCAAAAATTTTAGCAGTAATCCACGCGCTTTCAAATGGAAACTGAAGAGTTTCCTCATGGGTCACTCCTTCTATTCTGTCGAGCAGTTCCTTGAAAAATTATGCTGATTCTCATTGTATTGCTGATAGCGTTTGCTTATACTTATGGACTGATTTTCTTTCAGGTTCATGAACTTTTATTTTTATCTGTTATTACTTTTATGTTGTAAGTTCATGTACTGACCCGTTCCATGACCTTGGAGATTTGCTCCTCAATTTGGTCCTACGGAACTTGACATGTAAATAAAATAAATAAAAAGTCCTACTACTAGGGAATTTAATTCTGATAATTTTTAATTAAGTAAGAAATATTACTGCACGCATTTTGTTCCTCGATTAAAACCGGGAGAATTACGTGTCCACAGTGATTATCTCGAGACACCGGGATATTTATGTGAATGCCGAAAGGTTTGGTCAGCCTAGTGCAGTCAGTGTTTTCAGTTCGGCGTGCATACGCTTGCTCCGAGTTCCGCAACTGTCGTCTCTGTGACTTTCCCCATGCTTTCAGGTATCTGGCGCAGAGTGTATCTGCTGTGGTTGTTGTAGTCTTCAGTCCTGAGACTGGTTTGATGCAGCTCTCCTTGCTAATCTATCCTGCGCAAGCTGCTTCATCTCCCAGTACGTACTACAGGCTACATCCTTCTGAATCTGCTTAGTATATTCATCTCTTGGTCTCCCTCTACGATTTTTACACTCCATGCTGCCCTCCAGTACTAAATTGGTGATCCCTTGATGCCTCAGAACATGTCCTACCAATTGATCCCTTCTTCTAGTCAAGTTGTGCCACAAATTTCTCTTCTCCCCAATGCTGTTCAATACCTCCTCATTAGCTATGTGATCTACCCATCTAATCTTCAGCATTCTTCTGTAGCACCACATTTTGAAATCTTCTATTCTCTTCTTGTCCAGACTACTTATCGTCCATGTTTCACTTCCATACATGGCTACACTCTATACAGATACTTTGAGAAACGATTTCCTGTCACTTAAATTTCTCTTCTTCAGAAACGCTTTCCTTGCCATTGCCAGTCTGCATTTTATATCCTCTCTACTTCGACCATCATCAGTTATTTTGCTCCCCAAATAGCAAAAGTCCTTTACTACTTTATGTGTCTCATTCCCTAATGTAATTCCCTCAGCATCACCTGAGTTATCTCGACTACATTCCATTATCCTTGTTTTGCTTCTGTTGATGTTCATTTTATATCCTCCTTTCAAGACACTGTCCATTCCGTTCAACTGTTCTTCCAAGTCCTTTGCTGTCTCTGACAGAATTACAATGTCATCGGCGAACCTTGAAGTTTTTATTTCTCTCCATGGATTTTAATATCTACTCCGAATTTTTCTTTTGTTTCCTTCACTGCTTGCTCAATATACAGATTGAATAACATCGGGGCTGCTTCCCTTTCATGCCCCTCGACTCTTATAACTGCCATCTGGTTTCTGTACAAATTGTAAATAGCCTTTCACTCCTTGTATTTTACCCCTGCCACCTTTAGAATTTGAAAGAGAGTATTCCAGTCAAGATCGTCAAAAGCTTTCTCTAAGTCTACAAATGCTAGAAACGTAGGTTTGCGTTTCCTTAATCTAGCTTCTAAGATAAGTCGTAGGGTCAGTACTGCCTCACGTGTTCCAATATTTCTACGGAATCCAAACTGATCTTCCCCGAGGTCGGCTTCTACCAGGTTTTCCATTCGTCTGTAAGGAACTCGCTTTAGTATTTTGCAGCCGTGACTGATTAAACTGGTAGTTCGGTAATTTTCACATCTGTCAACACCTGCTTTCTTTGGGATTGGAATTAATGTATTATTATATTATTCTTGAAGTCTGAGGGTATTTCGCCTGTCTCATACATCCTGCTCACCAGATGGTAGACTTTTGCTAGGACTGGCTCTCCCAAGGCCGTCAGTAGTTTCAATGGAATGTTGTCTACTCCCGGGGCCTTGCTTCGACTTAGGTCTCTCAGTGCTCTGTGAAACTCTTCACGCAGTGTCGTATCTCCCATTTCATCTTCATCTACATTCTCTTCCATTTCCATAATAATGAACTTCAATGATCAACAACTTTATTTCTCCATCAGAGTGGGCACAGTGAAATTTAATTACAGACATAACATTTTTACTAATCAGTTTCTGGTTGCCAAAATTGTAGTTAGAGAGCCTGTGTTGAGAACAGCAACAATAAAATTAATTTTTCTACCCGCCGCCCCACAATATTTCACCGAGAGATCTAAAGTTTCAATACAGTCCTTGTGAAAAATATTCTTTGTTGAGCGTCTATCACTGTAATACAATAACTTTTGCGACTAATTAGAGGCATCATAATTTGTATGGGCGAACAGGCGTGCAGCCGTTGAGCCAGATGGACCAAGAAACGTCCAACAATGTCTCCTGCTGCGTATAGGCGTCTGCAGCATGCGTCTTGTTCATGCATACTTGCTGACTGCTATTCATTGGCGACTGAGGCTGAACGATCACTTCGTGGCGACAGGTGTCCTTTCCAGATGAATCACTTTTATGCTCCATCGGCCAGATCGCCGTTGGCGTGTACGGCTTGAAACGTCTGAAAGCAGACACACTCCTCCATTCCTTGGAAGAGTCCAGGCCGTAGGGCATTACGTGGGTGATCTCGTCATTCTGAAATGCAGAGTGGGTCAATACGAGTTGCATGTATCCTCGTGAACCGTATCCACCCCTACATGCAGTTTGTTTTCATCGGAAGGCGTCTACCAGCAGGAGAAAGCAACACTCGCAGTGGATTTGCGTCGTTCGAAGAGCACCGGGATGGGTTTACTACACGCCCCTGGATACCAAACTTTCCGGCTTTAAGCCCAATTGGGACCCGCGGGACTACCTCTAACGAACTGTTCGCGCCATGGATACTCAACCGAGAAATCTAATGCAGCTGGCCACGGTCTTGGAGTCAGCCAGGTCCACACGCAACGATCTGTCAGTGCAGATGTCTGTACATGCAAAAGATCGCTGCAAATGTGGTGTGTTCACACGACACAAATCACAATATACTACTCGCCCGCCACCTGTCGGTGTAGAAAAGAATTATCAGTGGCAAGCGACTACGCTCCCCGTAAACGTCAAAAATTTATTTCAGTTACTTTGAAATATAGAAATGGAGGAAGTTCTGTTGTGGTCTGTGTTTGCAACTTGGGTTGCAAAAAACATTAAGACGAACCGCAGGAAACAGAGAAAGCGGTCAAAATGGTGTAGACAGTGGCTGCTAAAGCGAAAGCAGTTTTCTCACGTAAATTTACTGCGAGAGTTGCAGGGCGAACCTAACGACTGGCGAAATTATTTGCGGATGGATGTCGAAACTTATAATTATCTCTTAAAGCTTGTAACCCCTCATATTATGAGAAAAAAATACTTGTATGAGAAGGGCTCCTCATGTACGGCTGGCGGTAACATTAAGATTCCTAGCAACAGGAAGGAGCTACAAGGATTTGGAATTTTCAACTGCAATATCGAAACTAGCGTTGAGTGAAATAATACCCAACACATGTGAAGCTATTTACGCTGTCCTGAAGGATGAGTCCTTTTTATGACAGCAGTTAATTTTCTATTATGTTTGCACACAAATATATTGTTTTGAATAAACTTTTGATAAACGTATGTGAAATATATTGTTTTACATTACCTCGTGTTTCATTTCCTCGCACATTGACACTCCAATTTCATCTTCAGTTGTACTCCCGCTTGGTCTTGGCGTTTCTTGATCACTAAGAAAGCCAAGCAGATCAAAATACCATAACGTTGGCTGGCATACTTGATCTACTCCTACACCAGATCTTATAGATTTCTGACCTTCGGATAACTCATTTCGGTAAACAGTTCGCAACGAATTTACTTTTTTTATTACTGTTTCTCTGTTTGCCGAGGCGTCAACTGCCCGCAATTTTTCAATTAGAGCATTATATGCTGCTGTCTTTTTGTCTCGGTCACTATATTCTTTACTTTTAATCTTCCACAAACATGTGTGGTTTTTATATATTTCAATGAATTTACTTACAAACTCTTGAGAGCACTGACGAGTATCAGCCATTTTAATGCCCTGTGCACACAAATACAAACACAGACTGAGCAAACAGCTGTTTCGCGCCAGATTTGCGGCGATCTCCTGTCCACACGCTCCAACTTGTCTGCGCAGATGTGGTTGGACAGTGGATTCGGTTCTGTCTCGGGTTGTATTTCCGACAGTGTTAACAGCGACACACGGAAGCCTGTGCGGTTTCACTGGTGAAGAGGTGGCCGATATGCACCTCGTGTGCGGATTCACTGAATGCAATGAAAGAGCGACACGAAAGCCGAGCTGTTCCCGTAGCTACGGCAAGCACATCACATCTGATTCACTACTCAGCGTTTTGTATCGTACTCGGTGGTGATTGATTTGTAAAGGCTTTACACTGATGTGAAGATATTTTCACAGGAACAAACGTAACTGGATTAACAATCTCAACAAATTATAAAATATTACTCTGTAACGAGACACTGGGGTCACGTGTCTGTTATAGTAAAATACTCAGAAAATATTTCTGTACAAACTACAATACCTGTGGGGTTCGGGTTCATCCTGCATATCACGGTGCTATTTTCGGTAAGTTATGTGGCACAATATAATTAATTTTCTGGCGTACACAATTTTTACGGTTCCCTTCCTCAGTCGGTAAAAACGGAACCGTTGTAACAAGGGTTCCCAAACTTTTCCTCTGACGGAACACATTTGACAATCCGGCTAGTTTGATAGAACACGTTGTTCATTTCAAAAAGTGGGAAAAACTTGAGGTAGTCAGTGATTACTTCTATTTTAAATCATAACTAGTAACACAGAAATCTTAATAAAGTTTGAGAAACTAATTAGCATCGTTAAAATGTCAAAAATGTAAAAAAAAAGAAAAAAAACCTGGCCAGGTGTGAGTAGAACTCGTGAGCTGAGGGCTCCGTACAAAGTTAATTAAGTATGTAGACAGTTCATTCATACCGGAAATCGGCAGTCTCAACGATTTTTACCTTTTTTCGATATTGGTGCTGGCATGATATCAGTCGCAGTGAGAGGACATTTAATAAAACATTTTTATTTACTTACTAAAATATGACTACAGCCTATATTTTGTGTTTGCGTGCAGTAATATTTTTCTATTACGCTTTTGACGGATGCTGAGTGCGATGTAATTTCTAATGGCAAAAATATATTTTTTATGTGATGTTGTTGTTGTTGTGGTCTTCAGTCCTGAGACTGGTTTGATGCAGCTCTCCATGCTACTCTATCCTGTGCAAGCTTCTTCATATCCCAGTATCTACTGCAACCTACATCCTTCTGAATCTGCTTAGTGTATTCATCTCTTGGTCTCCCTCTACGATTTTTACCCTCCACGCTGCCCTCCAATACTAAACTGGTGATCCCTTGATGCCTCAGAACATGTCCTACCAACCGATCTCTTCTTCTAGTCAAGTTGTGCCACAAACTTCTCTTCTCCCCAATCCTATTCAATACTTCCTCATTAGTTATGTGATCTACCCATCTAATCTTTAGCGTTATTCTGTAGCACCACATTTTGAAAGCTTCTATTCTCTTCTTGTTCAAACTATTTATCGTCCATGTTTCACTTCCATACATGGCTACACTCCATACAAACACTTTCAGAAACGACTTAATTACACTTAAACCTATACTCGATGTTAACAAATTTCTCTTCTTCAGAAATGCTTTCCTTGCCGTTGCCAGTCTACATTTTATATCCTCTCTACTTCGACCATCATCAGTTATTTTGCTCCCCAAATAGCAAAACTCCTTTACTACTTTAAGTGTTTCATTTCCTAATCTAATTCCCTCAGTATCACCCGACTTAATTCGACTACATTCCATTGTCCTTGTTTTGCTTTTGTTGATGTTCATCTCATATCCTCCTTTCGAGACACTGTCCATTCCGTTCAACTGCTCTTCCACGTCCTTTGCTGTCTCTGACATAATTACAATGTCATCGGCGAATCTCAAAGTTTTTATTTCTTCTGCATGGATTTTAATACCTACTCCGAATTTTTGTTTTGTTTCCTTTACTGCTTGCTCAATATACAGATTGAAAAACTTCGGGGAGAGGCAACAACTCTGTCTCACTCCCTTCCCAACCACTGCTTCCCTTCATGTCCCTCGACTCTTACAACTGCCATCTGGCTTCTGTACAAATTGTAAATAGCTTTTCGCTCCCTGTATTTTACCCCTGCCACCTTTAGAATTTGAAAGAGAGTATTCCAGTCACCATTGTCAAAAGCTTTTTCTAAGTCCACAAATGCTAGGATTGTAGGTTTCCCTTTCCTTAATCTAGCTTCTAAGATAAGTCGTAGGGTCAGTATTGCCTCACGTGTTCCAGTATTTTGCGGCCGTGACTTATTAAACTGATAGTTCGGTAATTTTCACATCTGTCAACACCTGCTTTCTTTGGGATTGGAATTATTACATTCTTCTTGAAGTCTGAGAGTATTTCGCCTGTCTCATACACCTTGCTCACCAGATTGTAGAGTTTTGTCAGGACTGGATCTCCCAAGGCTGTCAGTAGTTCTAATGGAATGTTGTCTATTCCCGTAGCTTTGTTGTAACTCAGGTCTCAGGTCTGTCAAACTCTTCACGCAGTGTCATATCTTCCATTTCATCTTCATCTATATCCTCTTCCATTTCCATAATATTGTCCTCAAGTACATCGCCCTTGTATAGACCCTCTATATACTCCTTCCACCTTTCTGCTTTCCTTTCTTTGCTTTGAACAGGGTTTCCATCTGAGCTCTTGATATTCATACAAGTGGCTCTCTTTTCTCCAAAGGTCTCTTTAATTTTCCTGTAGGCAGTATCTATCTTACCCCTAGTGAGATAAACCTCTACATCCTTACATTTGTCCTCTAGCCATCCCTGCTTAGCCATTTTGCACTTCCTGTCGATCTCATTTTTGAGACGTTTGTATTCCTTTTTGCCTGCTTTATTTACTGCAATTTTATATTTTCTCCTTTCATCAATTAAATTCAATATATGTTCTGTTACCCAAGGATTTCTACCAGCCCTCGTCTTTTTACCCACTTGATCCTCTGCTGCCTTCACCACCTCATCCCTCAAAGCTACCCATTCTTCTTCTACTGTATTTCTCTCCCCCATTCTTGTCAATTGTTCCCTTATGCTCTCCCTGAAACTCTGTACAACCTCTGGTTTAGTCAGTTTATCCAGGCCCCATCTCCTTAAATTCCCACATTTTTGCAGTTTCTTCTCTTCAGTTTTTGTGATAAAATTGCAATTTAACAATTTTTGGATCTTGTACTGTGAAACATCGCTTCTTGCCAAATTTCATGATTCCAGGTCAAAGTGAAGTGCCGTACATGTTTTGACGAGTGAATTTGCGGGTGTCACAATACCTGACTTAAATGGCAGTATCATTTAACTGCATTGACATAGAAGCTTCAATTTTTTTATCCTAAAAGGTAGCATAGACTTCAGTGTGTGATATAAATTTGAACTTGATACGTCCAACCGTTCCTGAGGAAATGGGGTCTTAACAGACGGAGGCGAATAAAAAATGGCAAAAAATATTTTTTTCGTGCGGTATAATTACAAATTAAGAATTTTCGGATTTTTTCTTTACTTTTTCTGTAAAAATTAGCTTCTTGTCAAATTGTATGGTTCTAGGTCAACGGGAAGTATCCCATAGGTTTTGATGATTGAGATTGCGAGTTTAAAAATATTTACAAATGGCTGTATTTTTTGAGTGCATTTACTTAGAATCATATATGTTTTCCACCACCAAGGGACCATAGACCTTAGTGTGTGACATAAATTTGAGCTTGGTACGTCTACCCGTTCCTGCTTAACAGTAAGACAGACAGACAGACAGGCAACAAAACGATTCTATAACGGTTTCGTTTTTAGCGACTTAGGTATGGAAACCTAAAAACACGCCTGTTATAAATGGTTTTCGCGGAGTACTTATTCCCTTCGCGCGGAACACTAGTTATCCGCGGAACATATTTTGGGAAACCCTGCCTCACATGGTCACTTTGTCTGTCTGTCCGACAGTTAAGACGCGTTTTTCTCAGGAACGTGTAGAGATTCCGAGTAGAAATTTATGTCAACCCTAAGTTCTACAGTCCCTTGGCGATGTAAGTAATTCAAGCTTCTAAATCAATGCAATCAAAAGACACAGCCCTAAATATGAAATATTTTCATCCTCCCAAACTCACTCATCAAAACCTGTAGATGAACTGTCTATAGCAATGTCGGGCGTGGTGGTCTTATAGTAAAGCACTGCTAGGAAAACCAGGAAGTCGCGGTATAGAAACTCAGTCGGGCAACGGATTTATAGCAATTTGTTTTAAGCTACTCTTCACCTCTCGACGATGTGAAGAGCTGCCAGAAACAACAAAGCGGGTTCCACGTTAAACTGCAGGTACGCTTTCCCAGATTTGGTAACAGATATGTTAGGGAGACGTAAGGCACCGAAGTGGCGTCCAATAGAAAGGCTTACATCAGTCCACGGACCTACAACGAGTTATTGTTATTGTCTACGTACATAATTAAGTTTGTTCGGAACCTAAGAGCACGGGTGCTATTCACGCTTCTCCGGTTTTTGTTTACAGCTGCCGAATAAAGAGACTGTATATGGACAGGAAAGCGGGAAGAAGATTTATGGATTCTGGTTACGACGACAATGTACAGGACGTCGAGTGGTCTGGATTGGAAGTGGCCATCCAGGGCTGCCGTTAAATGGTAGAACGGGAAATTAGGTAAAATAAAGAGAATATATTTAAGTGTACGGTATACAAGGAGCGCGCCTAGGGTCGGAAGTTACCAGGTGTATGTGATGTCGTCAGTCCTACGATCACACCGCCACCTGAGAGATCGAGCCGCCGGATGCGATTCTCTCGATAAACGGAACGGAAGAACGGCTGTGCTAGCCAAAGAGTACACAGCCAGTCGCAGTACTTATTCTCGCCGCTAGGCTACTTCATGTGCAGCAGGAGAGTACTGAAGTTGTGCCAGTCTACAGTTCGTAGCCGCGCTCAATGGTCAGTCAGCGCCGATGTTAGTCATCATCTGCAGCTCAGTAATTGCTGCCATCAAGTCTTTGTAGCCATTGCCAAGTTAGTCTTCAAATTCACCGGATTCAACATTCAACATTACGAGAGATCAATTCGACACTGTAAGAAAAAAATGGTTCAAATGGCTCTGAGCACTATGGGAATTAACATCTGTGGTAATCAGTCCCTTAAAACTTAGAACTACTTAAACCTAACTAACCTAAGGACACCACACACATCCATGCCCGAGGCAGGATTCGAACCTGCGACCGTAGCAGTCGCGCGGTTCCGGACTGAGCGCCTAGAACCGCTAGACCACCGCCGCCGGCACACTGCAAGATTTGTGACTTGTAAATTATGTCATTCTACCATCTAGTCACGTCATCTATAATTGTTAACCAACAGATCATGGACTACAACAAAGTTAAGTAATAAATAATTTCTTATTTTGTACTCCTGCTAATTAATTGTGTTTTCCTGTTGTAGCTACCAAGCAGTCTCGGCATAGTAGAACCCACGTTTAGATTAGATTGGATTAATACTTGTTCCATAGATCATGAATACGACACTTCGTAATGATGTGGAACATGTCAGGTTAATAAAAGATGTCTGTACAAGATATTACATTACACAAAATATTGCATGACACTAATGTTTAAGTTTTTTTCCCTTAATTTATATCTAAAAATTCAGCCAATGAGTAGAAGGAGTTGTCATCTAGAAATTCTTTTAATTTATTTTTAAATGTTACTTGGCTATCTGTCAGGCTTTTGATGTTGTTTGGTAGGTGACCAAAGACTTTTGTGGCAGCATAATTTACCCCTTTCTGTGCCAAAGTCAGATTTAACCCTGCATAGTGAAGATCATCCTTTCTCCTGGTGTTATAGCTATGCACACTGCTATTACTTTTGAACTGGGTTGGATTATTAACAACAAATTTCAGAAGTGAATATATATATACTGTGAGGTTACTGTGAGGATCCCTAGATTCTTAAATAGATGTCTGCAGGATGACAGTGGGTGGGCTCCAGCAATTATTCTGATTACACGTTTTTGAGCAATGAATACTTTTCTACTCAACGATGAATTACCCCAGAATATGATGCCATACGAAAGCAGTGAATGAAAGTAGGCATAGTAAGCTAATTTACTGATATTCTTATCACCAAAATTTGCAATAACCCTAATAGCATACGTAGCTGAACTCAGACGTTCCAGCAGACCATCAATGTGTTGCTTCCAGTTTAACCTCTCATCAATGGACACACATAAAAATTTTGAAAATTCTACCTTAGCTACAGACTTCTGTTCTAAGTCTATATTTATTACTGAAGTTGTGCCATTTACTGTACGCAATTGTATATACTGTGTTTTATCAAAATTTAAAGAGAGTCCGTTTGCTGAGAACCAGTTAATAATTTTGTGAAAAACATCATTTACAATTACATCACTTAGTTCTTGGTTTTTGAATATTATTACTATACTTGTATCATCAGCAAAGAGAACTAGCTTTGCATCTTCATCAATGTGGAATGGTAATTTATTAATGTATATCAAGAACAGTAAAGGACCTAAGAGCGAACCCTGTGGGACCCTGTACTTGATAGCCCCCCCCCCCCCCCCCAGTTTGAGGAATCAGCTGTTGTTTTAACATTAAATGAACCACTTATTTCAACTTTCTGCATTCTTCCAGTTAAGTATGAATTAAACCATTTGTGCACTGCCCCCCCCCCCCTTAAACCAAAATGATTTAGCTTATCTAAAAGAATTCCATGATTTACACAATCAAAGGCCTTTGAGAGATCACAAAAAATACCAATGGGTGATGTCCGGTTATTCAGAGCATTTAATATTTGATCAGTGAAAGCGTATATAGCATTTTCTGTTGAAAAGCCTTTCTGAAAACCAAACTGACATTTTGTTAGTACTTTATTTTTACAAATATGGGAGACTACTCTTGAATACATTACTTTCTCAAAAAATTTTCATAGAGCTGTCAGAAGAGAGATTGGGCGGTAGTTGTTGACATCCGACGTATCCCCCTTTTTATGCAATGGTTTTACAATGCCATATTTCAGTCTATTGGGGAAAACACCCTGCTCCAAAGAGCTATTACATACGTAGCTGAGAATCCTACTTATCTGTGGGGAACAAGCTTTAAGTACCTTGCTGGAAATGCCATCAATTCCGTAAGAGCTTTAACTTTTCAGTGAGTTTATTATTTTACTGATTTCAGAGAGAGAGGTTGGTGGAATTACAGTTGTTTCAAACTGTACAGGTATGACCTCTTCTATTAGTAGCCTTGCCTCTTCTATTGATGATCTAGATCCTATTTTCTCCACAACATTTAAAAAATGATTATTGAAAATATTTTCAATTTCTGTTGTTTGTTAGTACACTTGTCATTCAGTTTTATGGCACTAAAGTCTTCCTGTGCTCTTGGTTGCCCTGTTTCCCTTTCAATAATATTCCAAATTGCTTTAATTTTATTATCAGAGTTACTGATCTCAGACATGATACACATGCTTCTGGACTTTTCAATAACTTTTCTTAGTACCGTACAATAGTTTTTATAATATTGAGCAATTTCTGGGTCAGTATTCCCTCTTGCTGTTAGATACAGTTCTCTTTTACGGTTGCAAGATATTCTTATTCCTTTAGTTAGCCAAGGTTTTTTGTATGTTCCCTTGGAATTATGTTTAACTATTTTCTTGGGAAAACAATTCTCAAATACCCTTACAAATGTATCGTGAAATAAGTTATATTTCAAGCTTGCATCGGGTTCCTTATACACTTCATCAGAGTCTAGCTACTGTAGGCCTTCCCTAAAGTCTGCATCCCAAGACAGACGTCTGTTCTGCTCGAGATCTCGATCACAAAAGAGCGAGGCAACTGTGTTCTGCACTGCAGAATCCTCCCGAGTCCACGCACGTGACCTGCGTCCCATGCACGCTATTGGATACAGCCGATGGCGTGAAATCGCTTGCAATTTCAGCAGAGGGCTCAAGGCGTTTCTTGTCCGCAGCTTCCACTGGACGGAACTTCCTCTGTTCTTACAGGCAGGCAACTTGTGTCACATAGGCACAGCGAAGTTGCTCTGGGAGTAAACTTGTAAAGATTTCACTGGACCTTTGAAATAATTTTTTTGAACCAATTCCCCAAAATTCCCTGTACAGAGACCAATTTTTGTAATGGACGTAATGGACCTATACTGGATGATTCAGCTGCTCCTACTGATTTCATTTTTGGACTACAAAAAAAAAAAAAAAAAAAAAAACCGCGAGATTTTCATATTACCTCGCTCTCTACAGAAAAAAATCAATAGGATCTTTTTGTATCAAATTAAATGTAACTAAAAGTTATACGAGGATACGTTTTCGTTAGAGGCTGCTGTTTTCGAGTTATTCAACAAAAACGTCCAAAATGACCTTGAAACGCACCTCTACCCCCACACACATCCCCCACCATCAGGATTGCTAGTATGTTGCTGATGGCACTCCCTGCTACCACTGTCCAAAAATTTGCGACTGCACGAATTATTTACCACACTCGGCCTTTTTTCGTCTTTCTGTAAATTTGCTCTAACAACATTGTGAATTTTAACACATAAAACAAAAATCTACATAATGAAATTTTTACTGTGAGTATTAAAAATGTGTGTGCCGCACCGAGACTCGAACTCGGGACCTTTGCCTTTCGCGGGCAAGTGCTCTACCATCCTCAGGTAGGAGACGAGTTACTGGCGGAATTAAAGCTGTGAGGACGGGTCGTGAGTCGTGCTTGGGTAGCTCAGATGGTAGAGCACTTGGCCGCGAAAGCCAATCGTCCCGAGTTCGAGTCTCGGTCCGCCACGCAGTTTCAATCTGCCAGGAAGTTTCAAAAATTTGCACAGTCGTATTCGTCAGGCCTTCTGACTACGAAGCTACTATGATTAGAGCAGTAAAGTTTGGATGGAATTGTCAACGTAATTAATTTCTGCGTAATGTTTGTGAAAGTCGTTTTACTTTCATTAACCTCACTGGCACATTTAAATTAAAAATGATAACGAAATAGCCGACTATGCTGGTGGCGTAGTAGCCCAATCAACAGAGACCAAAAAAGGTGGAATATCGGAAATAGTTCGTGTAGTCGAAAATTTTTGTAAATTGGTAGCAGGGAGTCCCATAAACAACATATTAGACATCCTGACTGGTGAGGGGTGAGTGTGAGGGTAGAGGTGTGGTTCAAGGTCGCTTTAGTACGTTTTTCTTGAATAACTCAAAAACCCTGGCCTCCTGCGCAAACCTATCCAAGCATAAAATTTTACTAATTTCTTTCAAAAAAGTCATGTTCATTTCTTCTGTAGGAATAATAGATTTCGCTTTTCCGACCGAGAGAATATGAAAGACTCACGCCTGGTTTTTGAAGGCCAGGACTTCAACGAGGTAACATGCGGAATTTCCTCAAACGCAGTCGCAAAACACTGTGTCGTCTTTAGAAGAAAAAGGGCCCAAACACGCCTTCCCTGCTGTAACAAATGTAGCAAACATGTTAATTGAGGTACGGTTCGTGTGTTCACCAGCGTGCTTGAAGCCCGTCAGTTTAGTCTGTGCTGTTGTGACAATCAGAAAACTTGCTCGTGAACTGTTTTAGGCCTTCGCAATGTATACTGAAGTCGGAGATGGGTCTATGATTTTCGTTTAAGCGAAATGTAGGAGGAGTGGTTGCGGTTGTATGCTAAAGGAAAAAAATAAATAAAAAAAAATAAAACTGGAAGTGTGAAGAAGAACACATGCCAACGAAAAAGAAAAACAAATGATCAGAGAAATGCAACTAACACAATCTACGCGTCATTACAAGGCAACTCGAATGTGCTACTGGCATCAGTCGAAGGAGCGTTGAGCGAGTACTATGCCTATATTTCAACGAACTGGTGTATAATCCTTTCCGCATTTCGCTCAGTTCAGGAGTCTACCAAAACTGCAAGCTTGTGCGGTGTCACTGTGCAAGATTGGTCGTTTACGGACGAAACATTGCTTACATTTTATTTAATCGTGTGGATAGGGCTCCCCGTCGGGCAGACGGTTCGCCTGATGCCAGTCTTCCAATTTGACGCCACGTCGGTGACCTGCAGTCGATGAAGATGATAGGACGATGATGAGGACAGCACAACACCCAGTCCCTGGATGGAGAAAATTCCCCGACCCAGCCGGGAATCGAATCCGGGCCCAGAGGATTGACAATCCGTCACTTTGACCATTCAGCTACCGTGGGCGGATACATTGCTTACAAACCACAAGTAAAACCATATTTACTGCGCCTGCCACTGGTCTGCTGAAAATTCACTCTAGCTGACGGTTCCATGTAAGTTCTGTAAGCTCGTATTTCGCTCATTAGACGACAGTGTGCAACTGTATCGAAAGCTTTTTTTTCTTCCTAGTATATTTGGTTCATCGTCGTGACGACACACTTTGCTGAGGACTGGTTGAGACCACCGGCAGTGTGGAGACAAAGGCACCTGCTCTTGGCTTGCTGCGCGACTTTTGGCCGGCCCGCTATCCCGTCATCACGTACAGGGTCCGCAGGTGAACCTCTAATTCGACTGGCGCCATCCGCATAATGGTCGAGCAGGCGGCTCGGATCATGACCGTCTCGAATTGCACGTTGGGGGGGGGGGGGGGGGGGGGGGCGGTGCGGCATCAGCGGGAAGTTAGAGGGAGTGTATCGCAGCGCCGGATCGTGCACTTCTGTAGGTATGGAGAGACACGGGGCGCCGTAATGAAAACTAGGGGAGAAGAATGGAGGGGAGAGGGGGGGAGAGGGGGAGAGAGAGAGAGAGAGAGAGAGAGAGAGAGAGAGAGAGAGAGAGAGAGAGGGGAGAGAGAGAGAGAGAGAGACAGAGAGCGAGGGGGGGGAGGGAGCGTGAGCAGGGGTGAGAGGAGCGGGGGGGGGGGGGCAATGGCGACTAAGTCGAGAAGAATTGAGAAATGCATGTTATTGTAATAAATTACTTTTATGTCCGGTTTAGAACGCTTAAAAATATACTTCTGTTTTTCAAAATTGCGACACGAGAAAGGATCATATAGCTGAAATGAACTTTCTACCAATGTTAGTTCACACAACAGAAATGTTATTAGGGATCACCACAGCTATAAAACTACCGTAGGCTACGGTAGCTTATCATAAGTAAGCACAGATTCCGAGAATTCTCCTAGTAGCCTTGATCAATTAAGATCGTAACTCTGTTACTTGTACGTTATGTGTGTTGCATACGTATGGGGCGTTACCTCATTTCGATTGCTTTGTTCGCGTATATGATCAGTGTGTTACTAGAGTCCCCTAGAAATCGGAAGAAACTGAGTAAGGATATATAAAGAACAAATGTAGCTTACGGAACATTTTTCCTCGACTTTGTTATCCTCCTGACTGTTACTTAAAAATAAACGATATTTACAGTAAAATTGAAACAATATTTATTTCACATTTTATTAGAAAATTGTTGATTTCTAACGTGAAAGAGAGGGATATTGTAGTAAAAAAAAAAAAGTGTGTGAAATCTTGTGGGACTTTATTAACTGCTAAGTTCATCAGCCCCTAAGCTTACACACTACTTAATCTAAATTATCCTAAGGACACACACACACACACCCATGCCCGAGGGAGGACTCGAACCTCCGCCGGGACCAGCCGCACAGTCCATGACTGCAGCGCTTGAGACCGCTCGCTAAACTCGCGCGGCTGTTGTAGTAAAAGCTTAAAAAAGTGCATACAGATTTACCACAGAGCGCAAGAAAACGCAGTTTCCTCAAAAGAAACGTAAAAAATGGAACGCAAAACAAAACTGTGTCAAACACCACTTCACAACTTCGTGGAGCTTATGTAAAACATGTTTACGTTATTCATAAACAACTATCGCATTCATCAATAACAACAAGAAACTCTTGCATTTGATCACCACGAAGAATGTTCCATTTCACACAAAATAAGAACAGCTACGTACATTTTTTACATTTGTGCATGTAAACTGTGCTTGCCTCAAAGTGTAGTGCTTTGGTTACAAAAGATTGCAGAAGCTAAACGATCAACTAATTTATACTGCTTATGAAATAATTCATATTTTATAAGGATATAAAATACACAATGGACTAACGCTGATCGACACGTGGTTCTAATTATGTGCAAAGCAAAGAAACAAACAAACAAACAAAAAACGAGGAGAAGTCGCGGCTCCCATTTTCTCTCTCTTACAGTCATTTCTTTTTCCTTACCAGCGTTAACACTGTTACCGGTAGTTCTACCATTCACTAACTACCGAACCTTAGTAGTTTTGGTAGAGCGCAGCTCTAGGTATTAGAGAACTGCACATGTTATCTGGCTGAGTATTCAGTATAATGTATAGCTTGAGACCTAAGCGGATAAGAAAACTACTTTACGCATCCTCAAGTGCCTTTGTACATCCTGAAGTCTTTTACCCACAACCGCAGGTATTGAAATACTATAAAACACTTGGACGTGTAATTCAGTGTGTAAAGGGAGATGATATTGTAATAATCTTGAGAGACTGGAACGCGGTAGCCATGGAAGGAATACAACAAGTTGTCATGGGAGAATGTGGTTGGGGTAGTATAAATAAGAACGGAGAAAGACTAATTGATACCTGCAATACGTGTTAGCTAGTAATGACGACTACACTGTTCAAAAATGACAAGAGGGGAGGTTATAACACTAACTAGCGTTACCCCATGGGAGGAATTTTGTATTTGGCCGTGTGTTTGTCTAATGGAAAAAACGGTATCGGACAGTAATTTTGTAGATATTGCTATTAATAGAAAAACTAAACGGGCGTTACTTTGGGGATACTGAAAGTAGAAAAGTTCATACGAATGAAACAATAAACGGTCGCCAGCCTAATTAGGCATATTAATTTGAAACATTATCTTTACTGAAATTGAATATTAGTTGTTGTGGTGACTTTCATTAAGACTCCCTTTGAATAGCACACTGGATACACACGAATACAGGGCAGTCTAAGTTGTGGATAGCAGTAGTTACCATTAATGCACAAACCAGTAATCATAGAAAGCAAGATTGCATCCCACTCATAATAATAACAGTTACAATTACTATCATCACTTGATTCAGTTCTGAGATGTTACTGCAGGAAACACTGAACTAAAGTGGGGCATGAAAACATTTCTGACTTAACTGACATACAGATACCACAGATAAAATTAAATAATATTACAGTTACACTGTTTATATTCTCTTTTATGGAAATGCATCAGATTTCTTTAGTAGCGACAATATTCCATTTATCTTTATAATAGGAGAAGAATATAGTGGGAACCCATAAACTAACATTGTCTCAATAGGCAACTCTATGATTATTTCAGAAGCAAAGTTCAATTCAACTAAAACTAATTTTTAGCCCCACCTGGAATAATTTATGTTTTCATCCTTTAAAGCAAATTACTCAACACTGAGCTCGATTAACCTCAAAAAAATCATTCATGATAGCAATAAAGGCTAAATTGCGTTTATATAACCTTATGTGCCTTTTTTATCACCTGTGAAGCAGGTATTTTAGGCAGTGACATTTACGCACCGTGGCACTGAACTCTTGTACATTTAATACACATAAACAAATCACTAGTGAAATCTGGTTTCGCAGTACAGAGCGGATCAGCTTATGGTTGTGGAAAGGGGTCAAAATCGGTTACTGTCAGTTGCAAAAAACAACAAACTTTATTTTCCTAAAAACACTTAATCAGACATGCCCATAAAGAGGATTCAAAAGAACATGGCTGAAACCCCGAACACAAGTTATTACAATTGCTTTAAGGAATACATCCGGCTGAAGGCCTTACTTAAAAAGGAAAATATTACGTAAATACTCGGCTGAAGGCTACACACTGGACACAGAAGAACTGAGGCATATGGCCTGGATAACAAGAATTTCCAATAGAGAAGAAAATTAAAAAAGGTTTTAAACAAATGAATTTTCAAATTTTCATTTAAGACAGCTGAAGGCCTTATTTAAAGTTAAAACAAACTAAATTAATTGGCGGCTGAAGGCCTCGCACCGTACTTGAGACAAAAATCACAATCTAAAAACAACAAAAAAAAAATGGTACTCAGAGGTGTTCCAGGGGTAGGCCTGAGGAGGTAACTCTAACGCAGGGTTAGGTGTGATAGGCAGCCAGGAATAAGATAAAATAATCAGAAGGCAACCCGACCCAGCGACGGCTGAAGGACCGACCAACAACCTAATCAATTCCGCTGCGCCAACCAAAGGCACGACAACGGAAAATATCAGTCCAAGACGAAGATACCAGCAGCACTACGTCTTCAAAATTGACGTCTAACAACAGCCAAGACACAATAACCACTCAAAAATATGAACAACACCAAAGGCTGTCAAACTACACGCGGTACGGACAGCATCAACACAGCGAGGGAAAACACACTGCGGAACACTACGCTAATGCCCTAGCCGCGGAGACTTCCTCGCTGCACTGTCCCAATCGACCGACTGCCTACTACAGTACGCAGACAGCATTAGCATAACTGCTCAGCCGAAATAACACAAGCTAGACACAGTTCCACGGAAACACTTCCACAAGGACTCGAACAATCGTAAAAGCAATCACTGTGGAACAACCAGCACGAATGACAAGCCGACACACACAGAGAACCCGAAGCGATCGGCGACCAAATATACGTCGTCCGATGAGGCGACCTACCGAACGACCAACCAAGGTCGTCCCCACTCAAGTCATCTACATCTACATCTACATCTATACTCCGCGAGCCACCTTACGGTGTGTGGCGGAGGGTACTTATTGTACCACTATCTGATCCCCCCTTCCCTGTTCCATTCACGAATTGTGCGTGGGAAGAACGACTGCTTGTAAGTCTCCGTATTTGCTCTAATTTCTCGGATCTTTTCGTTGTGATCATTACGCGAGATATATGTGGGCGGTAGTAATATGTTGCCCATCTCTTCCCGGAATGTGCTCCCTCGTAATTTCGATAATAAACCTCTCCGTATTGCGTAACGCCTTTCTTGAAGTGTCCGCCACTGGAGCTTGTTCAGCATCTCCGTAACGCTCTCGCGCTGACTAAATGTCCCCATGACGAATCGCGCTGCTTTTCGCTGGATCATGTCTATCTCTTCTATTAATCCAACCTGGTAAGGGTCCCATACTGATGAGCAATACTCAAGAATCGGACGAACAAGCGTTTTGTAAGCTACTTCTTTCGTCGATGAGTCACATTTTCTTAGAATTCTTCCTATGAATCTCAACCTGGCGCCTGCTTTTCCCACTATTTGTTTTATGTGATCATTCCACTTCAGATCGCTCCGGATAGTAACTCCTAAGTATTTTACGGTCTTTACCGCTTCCAATGACCTACCACCTATGGCATAATCGTACTGGAATGGATTTCTGCCCCTATGTATGCGCAGTCATGTGTGTCAGCAACAGCTGGGCGAGTCTTGGCTGTCCGGACCTCACTGCAGCTCCATCTCGACTCAACTCCATGTCCGTTCGTAACTCGGAGACACGGCGACCCCTTGTCCATTGGCCACCCGTCATCTCTGCACAAGGAAGAACCGATCCATTTCCGGCAAGATGACCAACTGGCGAGGCCCAGAAACGGCCAGAAGACCAAATACACGTCGCCAGATGAGACGACCGACCGAGCGACCAACCAACGGTCGTTCCCGCTGCAGTCTCCTTCCGTCGGACAGTGCATGTGTGACGCCAGCGGTCGGCGAGTACTGGCTGTCTTGACCTCACTGCTGGTGCGTCCCCCAACTGAGCTCCCAACTGAACTCCAGACACACCACGACCCGGAAATACTAGCGGTCGCTCCAGACATACACTCCTGGAAATGGAAAAAAGAACACATTGACACCGGTGTGTCAGACCCACCATACTTGCTCCGGACACTGCGAGAGGGCTGTACAAGCAATGATCACACGCACGGCACAGCCGACACACCAGGAACCGTGGTGTTGGCCGTCGAATGGCACTAGCTGCGCAACATTTCTGCACCGCCGCCGTCAGTGTCAGCCAGTTTGCCGTGGCATACGGAGCTCCATCGCAGTCTTTAACACTGGTAGCATGCCGCGACAGCGTGGACGTGAACCGTATGTGCAGTTGACGGACTTTGAGCGAGGGCGTATAGTGGGCATGCGGGAGGCCGGGTGGACGTACCGCCGAATTGCTCAACACGTGGGGCGTGAGGTCTCCACAGTACATCGATGTTGTCGCCAGTGGTCGGCGGAAGGTGCACGTGCCCGTCGACCTGGGACCGGACCGCAGCGACGCACGGATGCACGCCAAGACCGTAGGATCCTACGCAGTGCCGTAAGGGACCGCACCGCCACTTCCCAGCAAATTAGGGACACTGTTGCTCCTGGGGTAACGGCGAGGACCATTCGCAACCGTCTCCATGAAGCTGGGCTACGGTCCCGCACACCGTTAGGCCGTCTTCCGCTCACGCCCCAACATCTTGCAGCCCGCCTCCAGTGGTGTCGCGACAGGCGTGAATGGAGGGACGAATGGAGACGTGTCGTCTTCAGCGATGAGAGTCGCTTCTGCCTTGGTGCCAATGATGGTCGTATGCGTGTTTGGCGCCGTGCAGGTGAGCGGCACAATCAGGACAGCATACGACCGAGGCACACAGGGCCAACACCCGGCATCATGGTGTGGGGAGCGATCTCCTACACTGGCCGTACACCACTGGTGATCGTCGAGGGGACACTGAATAGTGCACGGTACATCCAAACCGTCATCGAACCCATCGTTCTACCATTCCTAGACCGGCAAGGGAACTTGCTGTTGCAATAGGACAATGCACGTCCGCATGTATCCCGTGCCACCCAACGTGCTCTAGAAGGTGTAAGTCAACTACCCTGGCCAGCAAGATCTCCGGATCTGTCCCCCATTGAGCATGTTTGGGACTGGATGAAGCGTCGTCTCACGCGGTCTGCACGTCCAGCACGAACGCTGGTCCAACTGAGGCGCCAGGTGGAAATGGCATGGCAAGCCGTTCCACAGGACTACATCCAGCATCTCTACGATCGTCTCCATGGGAGAATAGCAACCTGCATTGCTGCGAAAGGTGGATATACACTGTACTAGTGCCGACATTGTGCATGCTCTGTTGCCTGTGTCTATGTGCCTGTGGTTCTGTCAGTGTGATCATGTGATGTATCTGACCCCAGGAATGTGTCAATAAAGTTTCCCCCTCCTGGGACAATGAATTCACGGTGTTCTTATTTCAATTTCCAGGAGTGTAGTACGACAGTGCACTTATCGATAAGCGCTGCTGCTGCCACTCACGGGAAGGTAAGCCAGCAACTTAGTGACGTCAGTAAATCGAATACGAAACGAGCCAACAGTTTAGTAAAGAGAAGCTGTCGTTCTCGCTTCACACGCCCGGGTTCCCGGGTTCGATTCCCGGCGGGGTCAGGGATTTTCTCTGGCTCGTGATGACTGGGTGTTGTGTGCTGTCCTTAGCTTAGTTAGGTTTAAGTAGTTCTGAGTTCTAGAGGACTGATGACTGTTGTGGACTGGCAAGACAGCCAATCCACAAGGACGGGAGGCCGAAGGGCACGCGTTTAAGCTCACGCAGGCTGGCGTGAGGTCTGGAACAGTTAAAGGAGTTGAGTCTAGTAAAAAAAGTACGGAGCTTCTGGAATACTTAACTTTAATCCATAATTGGTGAACATCGGTCTGACGGTACATGCATCACGAGATAAATAGCAATTGATAATGGCGCCTTGCTAGGTCGTAGCAAATGACGTAGCTGAAGGCTATGCTAACTATCGTCTCGGCAAATGAGAGCGTAATTTGTCAGTGAACCATCGCTAGCAAAGTCGGCTGTACAACTGGGGCGAGTGCTAGGAAGTCTCTCTAGACCTGCCGTGTGGCGGCGCTCGGTCTGCAATCACTGACAGTGGCGACACGCGGGTCCGACGTATACTACCAGACCGCGGCCGATTTAAAGGCTACCACCTAGCAAGTGTGGTGTCTGGCGGTGACACCACAATGACCATAGATGTTAAGTCCCATAGTGTTCAGAGCCATTTAGAAGCTGTCAAGCAAGAAACGGCATGAACCCGAACCGCACACGGCTCAACTAGCTTGATAGAAACACGTTACTCGGTTTTCTGCACACTTAAGACGGGATCCTGCATCGGTTCATGATTAGGATAACGTTAGGGTTTCCAAACACGGGTTTATAGCGTTTGGATTATTATTGAAAACACTCACACAAATTAGCTGGTCCATGCTATAGTACATATCTGTGTGCCTGAAGTCGGTAGAGCAGTGCCGAAGTAGTTGTGGCAAGCTACGTGGCGGCTAACTGTACTCATGGCTCTTGATGTTGAATGTTCTTTACAATTTATTCTTGGCGACGAATTTTTATCGTGTTAAAGCCATTCCGTACTGCCGAGAGTACTATGCAACAGCCAAATCCACATTCGAGGCTATTTTCCATGCAAAACGGCTTCCAAATGCCTCCCTTGGCACCCTCGACGTTTACCGTGCAACGGCTAGCCACTGACTGCGTGCCATTCCCTCCAAGGGGCCGCCCACATCCACCGCCAAAACCACCTTTTACATCGCGCCAAGCCACTTTCGTTGCGGAGGGGCTTCCCTACAGCTTTTATACTTCACAATACAAGTTCCCTAAGCATGAACCAGCTTCCAATACACAAATTTTTCTTTATGAACACACATATTTTATAAAATTTCATTATTTTAAATATACTCTCTCTTTTTTCATACATACATTACAAACTTTAAATTTCCTGATACAAATCAATAACAATAAACGAAAAGCAACAGTTTGCTTTCGTTCTACAATATTACTTTTATTGTTAACTTGTTTTCGGCTTACAAGGCCATCTTCAGACATTTACTGAGTATTATCACCAAAGAAGTTACAATGTTTGCAAACAACATTGGAGGAGAAGTAACACTTCTAGACTGAAGTAGAAACACACAGTAAGTAGCATCTTTGACAGTGTGGCGGTAATGCAATGAACAAGTAAAAATTGAACAGTACATAAATAACGATGGAGTAGACAGGAAAACCTTTAACACAAAATAGGAATAGTATGCCTACATAAGTTTCTATTAATAAACAAAACTAATAAAATAAAATAAAATTAGTACTAGACAAGGCTACATCAGGAGGTATGAAACATGGAGAGTAATACACAAACCAATTAAAAGAAGAGACAATTATCAATGTAACTAAAGGATACATAAGGACCATAAGCAATAACAATAAGTCAAACAGAAATAAATAAATGCAGGAAAATGGAGGCGTCTGAGGGAACCTACCGTAAATGTAATCTTTGAGAGTGTGGTGGTACTGCATTTTAACATTATAACCAAAACAGTGGCTGTATAACATTTTGCATTAAATAAATGAACAAAGTAAAATATGAACAATATTTGATGAGACAACTACAAGGGGTGTTAAACATGGGCAGTAATACAAGTACCAGTTAAAAGAAAGCCTTAACTATTGAAACTACAGTCTATATGGAATACAAAGACAACTTCAACAAAACAAAAGAACTTAATGAATACAGGAAAATGGGAATATGTAGGAAGAGAGAGTGGGGGAAGTAATGAACAACAAAGATGATTATATGAAGTTTAGGAGAGGGGAAGTGTTGAGCTGTGTCTGGTCACAGTCCAGATCTAATGCTAAATGACACAGGACTGACCCTTGTTAAAGAATACCGGAGAAGGTGCTGGAAATGGCGGGTGTTGTCGTCGAGACAGTGCTGTGCTCGATTACTCAAAGTGGGAGACACGCACGGTAGCTCTGCCTGAGGGACATAAGCAATAGCGTTTCCAGTGTTCTCTTGTAGCTCTTCGAGTGTTCGAGGACTGTCTGAGTACACCTTGAAACGTCTCAACAGAGCCGTTCCATAAGAACTTCCCACTAACTAGAGCAAGTATGAATTATGTGGTCCACCGTATAACTGTGACTGAGCGTATGAACCGCCCTAGGAGGCTTGAGTAGGTGGCCTGACAGCAGAAAAATGTTTTTCTTGCCAGAGACCCAAGTATTTTGCAAAAGGTCATCCGTGTTTGATTACATCATGTCATATATTATGTTCCACATTTCCTGATATATACCTATTTCTGTCCCTGAACCGTCTTGTGTGTGTAAATATGAACAAATGAGCGTTTGAATGTCTTTTCTATCTATTTGTGGTAAAAGTTCAGTTGGTCGTCGTCTGCTAGAGCGAGGGCTGTGTCCTCGCTGCTAGGAGGGGAGAGCAGGATGACCAACTCGAGATCCTTGTACCTGGGCAGAGAGGCCTATTCTTTCTGGAGGTGGTACTGTTGGTTTGTCAGGTTGGCGACGGAAGCTCTCTCTGGGTTCCGTTTCCACGTGGTAGCCGGTGGAACGTTTGTGGAGAAGATGGCATTCTGCTTCTGGTTACTGGTGAGTGCAGACGTAGTTCAATGTTGCTCTGCCAGGAACTTCCGAAGTTTGCGTTTTATCCGTTCTAAATAGCCTGATATATTTAAGTTCGCTACATCTGACACGCTATGGGTGTTCCAGTGCCTTATGAGGTAGCAGGAACCAGAAAGAGATTTTCACTCTGCTGCGGAGTGTGCGCTGATATGAATCTTCCTGGCAGATTAAAACTGTGCGCCGGACAGAGACTCGAACTCGGGACCATTGCCTTTCGCGGGCAAGTGCTCTACCATCTGAGCTACCCAAGCACGACTCACTCCCCGTCCTCACAGCAAGTTACAGGTAGCAGTAATAGGTGACGATTATGCGCAATTTTTGCACTGATCGGACTTCGCTTAGTTCCAGTAGAACAACGTGGTGCAATTCACGCACTTCAGTAACTTTCGAGCATGTTTAAGTTAGAATAACTTGCCATACTTCGTGTTAAAAGTAAGGGTGACTATTTCTTCACGTGTGTGCGTTTTTTTTTCAATTTCTTTACGCCTTTGATTCCTACACTGATTGTCGTGCCCTTTGTTCGCATTGTAACGGTTGTCGTTATTTGAAGAGCCTCCTGCTCAACCTTTCTTATATAATAAGTTTCTTTCGGTGCGACTTTAAGTAACTCCGTTTATGATATTATTTGTGAATTCTCGAAGTTTGCATGCAAGCGGGGAAACATGGCGGAACAAATCTATTGCGTGAGAACCACGTGGATGAGGAACAAGCGGAGGCCTTCAGACGGATCAGATTATTCCCCATCGATTTCATTTATAAGGCTGCTATTCTGTGATGGAAATGCACTCTCTCTGCCCACTTTTCCTCCTTTGCATGCGAGTGCGGGTGGTGGTTTCTTGCTTGAGTCCAACTTCTGAGTCTGAACTGAGTAATTGGGTGTACGGCAGTTGCCTTATTACTACATGTCTTTTCCCTTCCGCTCAAAAATGTTACGATCTTCTCATTAAAGAGAAGCGGGTTATTTTGTTCCAGGACCAAGAAACCGTTTTTCTCTTAGAAAGTAATTGATTCCCTCCATTACTGAGCACTGTTAATTGAATAAACCAGTGATAAGTTGTACACCATCAATCCTGCGTATCATTTCACAGTCGCTAGGTTAATACCCGGTTTCAATTGTAAAATCAATATTAATGCTCTGTTCATTTTATATCTTTTGATGAGTCATTGCAAAAGGGCAGTAATAAAAGAGAAGGTGTAAGTCACCAGAGCAACTTAATTAAATGACCAAAGAAAAAGGGGGAAAACAATTGTAGGTCCCTTTTTTATAAACAATTTCCAGCTCGGTCGGTCCCACCACGAGTCCTGAGAGGGAGTGGAAGGACTGCAAGGATGCGCGTCAAAGAACTTAACTTGACAGGAGGTCTCGCGGTCGTGGGCTGCCTTCTGTGCACCTGCTCCACTGAAAACGAGGGCTGTACGGTGAGTTAGAATACGGAACTCGGCTGGGATCTCACGGTACACTGGATGCAATCATAAATCAGTGCATGAGGATATATACACTGGAAGCACCCCTGGCACGTCCGTTTTATAGCAGAGGCGAGCGCGCCGGACTAAGTGTTGACTACATAAGTCTAAGTCTCCTCGTAGTTACGCAGCACTGCATTGCGATCTGACAGCATCAGAACACCAGCTAAACCATATCTGACCGACTGATCTGCTGCTCCATCACTGCCATCACTCTCCTAACAATATGGCGGCTAGCCTTTTTATAGCGGTAGTGTACCCGGCACCACTTGTTCTGGAAGTTTCCAGTACTCTCGAGCACTGTGTGTGTGTGTGTGTGTGTGTGTGTGTGTCACGCGGTAGCAAGTGAGGCCCACGTGACGAAATGGCTGTCCAAGGGTTGCGTCTTGCGTCAGCTCTCGAGCCTCGTGATGCGGCATAGTCCGCTCTTGTTAGCAGAGTCAACATTGCACGTAAGCTACGTCCGGTCACGTCCGCCTCGCTGGTAGCAAGAATTTCCAAGCCTACATCTCACTTGACTTTTAACTCTATTTCGCGACATCGCTTCTCTTGTCTTAAGAGTCGGCTTAGGCCGGTGGCGACCCTGAAATTCTGTCAAGTTACTCGTAGTTGCAAGTGTTAATGTCCAAAGTACTGAAAGTAGCGTACCGATTCATGGGTCCCAGGTCAAGTTGCTAGTGTACGCTCTGTGCAGGACCTAAGCATTCTATTTACAACCTGACGCTTCAGTTTGCCTCACTGGAAAAAATCAGATCAGGCGATCTAAGTGGCCTGGAGGTTTCACATTCTCTGCTGATTATCCTCTCGTCACCGAACACCTCGTACACTCGTGACAAGATTGTCAAGGCCGTGTGTACTAGGGCTGTTGATATAATATCGATACTATCTCCATAACAACTCGATATATTTGGGCGACATACACTACTGGCCATTAAAAATGCTACACCACGAAGATGACGTGCTACAGACGCGAAATTTAACCGACAGGAAGAAGATGCTGTGATATGCAAATGATTAGCTTTTCAGAGCATTCACACAAGGTTGGCGCCAGTGGCGACACCTACGACGTGCTAACATGAGGAAACTTTCCAACCGATTTCTCATACACAAACAGCAGCTGACCGGCGTTGCTTGGTGAAACGTTGTTGTGATGCCTCGTGTAAGGAGGAGAAATGCGTACCATCACGTATTCCGACTTTGATAAAGGTCGGATTGTAGCCTATCGCGATTGCGGTTTATCGTATCGCTACATTGCTGCTCGCGTTGGTCGAGATCCAATGACTGTTAGCAGAATATGGAATCGGTGGGTTCAGGAGGGTAATACAGAACGCCGTGCTGGATCCCAACGGCCTCGTATCACTAGCAGTCGAGAAGAAAGACATATTATCCGCATGGCTGTAACGGATCGTGCAGCCACGTCTCGATCCCTGACTCAACAGATGAGGACGTTTGCAAGACAACAACTATCTGCAATAACACTTCGACGACGTTTGCAGCAGCATGGACTATCAGCTCGGAGACCATGGTTGCGGTTACCCTTGACGCTGCATCACACACAGGAGCGCCTGCTATGGTGTACTCAACGACGAACCTGGGTGCACGAATGGCAAAAAGTCATTTTTTCGGATGAATCCAGATTCTGTTTACAGCATTATGATGGTCGCATCCGAGTTTGGCGACATCGCGGTGAACGCACATTGGAAGCGTGTATTTTTCATCGCCATACTGGCGTATCAACTGGCGTGATGGTGTGGGGTGCCATTGGTTGCACGTCTCGGTCACCTCTTGTTCGCATTGACGGTGCTTTGAACATTGGATGTTACATTTCAGATGTGTTACGACCCGTGGCCCTAACCTTCATTCTATCCTTGCGAAACCCTGGATTTCAGCAGGATAATGCACGACCGCATGTTGCATGCTGGCCTGGCCAGCACATTCTCCAGATCTCTCACCAATTGAAAACGTCTGGTCAACGGTGGCCGAGCAACTGGCTCGTCACAATACGCTAGTCAGTACTCTTGATGAACTGTGGTATCGTGTTGAAGCTGCATGGGCAGCTGTACCTGTACACGCCATCCAAGCTCTGTTTGACTCAATGCCCAGGCGTATCAAGGCCGTTATTACGGCCTGAGGTGGTTGTTCTGGGTACTGATTTCTCAGGATCTATGCATCTAAATTGCGTGAATATGTAATCACATGTCAGTTCTAGTATAATATATTTGTCCAATGAATACCCGTTTGTCATCTGCATTTCTTCTTGGTGCAATTTGAATGGCCAGTAGTGTATTTTTTAACGATATAGCGAAAGCGAAATGGCAACATCGAGAGCCGATATTTTTGTTTTATGTTATATTTTTTCGCAATTTCCAGTAAATATTTGAAGTTGTTCCTTTGAAATTGCAGTGGAACATAGTTTTGCTTTCACTGTTACTACTTTTTGAGCTCGCATCACATCCAGTCTCTCTCTTTGACTGTGGGAAGCAAGTACAGATGGCACAAAGATGAAGTCCGATTCCCCTTGGGGGGGGGGGGGGGGGGGGATGGTGGTGTGAATGGAATAACAAGATATATGAAGAAACAGCAAACAATTTTTAACGCAAATAGTGTGCTGTTTCTTCACATCGGCATTCTTCAAAAACAATTGCTGAAGGAGACGATGTACTGGCAGAAGTAAAGCTGTGAGGACGGGGCGTGAGTCGTGCTTGGGTAGCTCAGTTGGTAGAGCACTTGCCCGCGAAAGGCAAAGGTCCCGAGTTCGAGTCTCGGCCCGGCACACAGTTTTAATCTGCCAGGAAGTTTCAATTGCTGAAGCTGATACACAAATATGTAAATGGCAGGATTGGTCTCTGCGGTGGGCGGAGGGGTGAGAGAGGAAATGCTGACGTAATCGGCGCTGGGTGCTACCAACAGAAACTGCAGCTTTTAACTTCACCACGCAATTTTGACACTACTGCTAGGTCGCTGGCGTTGGCAGAAATGAAAAAAATCAAGGAAGTCGACATGAAGTGTTCCAGACAAACCATAAATGTGACGAAATCACGCGCCGAACCCATCATACGCTTTTTATTGTGACAGTTAGCTGAAGTTAACCATTGTTAACCATTGTTGGCGAGGTGGTTATCGCCAAGCACGAACGTGCATCGTTTTCCTTTCAATTGTTGCTGTAAAAACCAGGTCTCATCCAAATAAATGAAACACTTAGAATCGGAAGGTCTAAACCAGTGTCACTCAAAAACCACTAGCAAAACTCAACATCGAAAGTTCGCCTGGAGTAAGGATACATATGGAGGTCCTCTTTTGATAATGTTTCGATACGACGATTTCCCACTTGCGCAGATAAACGGCGTTGATGTTTCGCCGGAATTTGTTCCAGGCCTTTGTTCACGAGAGCACTGTTTTATGGTGTTAGAAGGCGTTTTGGATGCCTATGGTTTTTATTCGCTACAGAGCCCATTTCACGCCATGTTACCACTATTGTAACTTTTTCATTGTAGACTTTGATGGCGGTTTTGCCAAAACACTTCCAACCATAAACTCTTGCACAAAGAGTTCTGCACACATTTTCCACGAATTATGGTTTGCATAACACTCGACAATCGTGAGAATCATTTTGTGTTCCATTCAATTGGTCACAAAACACGTCTGTTCCTCTCACTCACTCAAACTTCATAACACAGCAAAGTACTCGGGACATAGCATGCAGGATATGTGCACACACATACACTTGACACTGTCCGACTGTGCACCGAAATCGTCTTTTCCAGAATTTGTTTTTGTGTTGCACGGTTCACCTGTTGGTCAACGAGGCTCACTTCCGGGTCAGTCTTATATTTTCCGGACCAGTTTTATTTTGGCCACCTTGCGTGTGTAAGTGCTCGTCTACCTGAACGGGAAGTTGCCTAATTCGGTTATCGGCTTTGTGAGCCCTCCTCGACATTTTTTGAATTGAGGAGTTCGGGACTGCCCACAATAACACAGCACGCAGCATCTGAAGAAGACATCAGAGTCGATCGTAGAAATATCGTGCAGGAAAAATGGAATCGCCAACGCGGCAGAACACCCGCAAGCAGGCAATTAAAATCTTGCTCACGTTCGTGTCTGACAAAGGCAAGCAGCCGATAAGAGGAGCACGACCCTTAAGGCGACCCTAGAATTTGGAACAGTCGGCGCCTTCTGATCCGACGGCGGCCGATCCAGGGATAATAGCCTGTTTACGACCCCGGAATTATCCCCCTCCTGCGACTCTAAACTCCGTTGTTGAATGGGGCAGTGGACTGGGGCGAGGAGGGGCAAGAGGAGCCGAGTGATCAAGAAAACAAAACCAACAGAGGTGAACAGTACTAGTCGCCCGGGGAGGAAGGGACACAGCGATAAATAACGGTGACGTGTTAGGCCCCTGGCTACAGGCGCATCCCGTGTGTATGTGCCAGAGAGCAGACGTATTATTTCGGGGGAGGGGAGAGGAATTTCAACAGGCAATTGTGCTGTCGTCATCCAGTGAGTGATATTGTTCACTGGACTGCCAGCTAGGTTTCCTTGTACTACAAAAGGTATAAGGAGTAATTCAAAGACAAAGAAACACTCGCACGATCTTTTTGCAGCGATGCACAGAACACGAGGAGTTTCAAGTAATCGTTTGTCACACAGGATGATTTCGTGATGCTATGTGGAGTCCTGGCATCGCAGTACTGGTGACCGCGTGCAGTTGCGCTGGCAAGGTACGTGTCGCCTCTCGAACAGCTGAAACCGAAAAAGAAAAATTATTTAAAATACAGAGACGTGTAGTTTCTACCACCTATCAGAGTCGTTTATCTGTCCAGCTCCACATTTGTGGACAATCGATGTTTGAAGGTAAACGAATCTAGACACTGCAGAAGCTATGTCGGTAAAGAGGTAATACCTTGTTTATTCATTTATTGCTTGGCTTCTACAAAGGTAATCTGTTTCTTGTATTCAAATACAAAACATTTATGTACCGAGAATTACAGAGCGTTAGCCAAAAAAAGATAGGTATTATGAATAAAATATAAAGATACCGAGGATCACGATATTTAAACATGGAATTAAAGACATTAGCTGCCAGTGAGCATTGATTTATATCAGTTGCAAGTTCCAAATTTTTGCCGGACCAGGTTTCGCACCTGCGTTTCGTGCTTACTAGGCAGATACGCTGACCGCTACACCATCATCACAACTACCCTAACACCTCCTGTTAGACAAAAATTCTCGACTTATACCACACACTACCGAGGTAGTGCCCTGCTCATTAGCCTTATTACTATCGGCATCTCACCGATTCATCTGCACCAAAGGGATCATTGGCCGTCGTCGCCTAATTATATGTGGTGTCTCTTCTTTCGGAAACATCCAAATATTAAACATTAATTAAAACGTAGTTTTCATGTAGCACTTCATTTTGCGATGTCCAGTGAGTTCAGACACTTAGTTACTTCAGTTGCTGCTGCTAGTAGATCGTCCCACAGCCCTTGGAATTTTCTGTGTGGACAGTCCGTCATTATGTGGTGTGCTGTTTGTCCTGCGGAATGCTGGGATTTGTTTCTGTTTTATATAAATCGTGGGTTGACGCTCCATCTTGGTGAGTTGAGTTCTGGCAGAAATCGATTAAATACGAGTATGCAAGGGTACCCTATAAAGTAATGAAAGGAGAAACTTCCAAGCTGATAATTACTGAACTTGAAAGGAGTATACTGCGGTACACTTATATATGGCACCCGAATATGATAATAACATTAATGTAACCCAAAATGGAACTATGACTCTATAAACGATGTATGTCTCGGATAGGCTGTATAATGCGGATCGCTGACTGTGCACGACTGCAGAGCCAAAGATACTGCTTCCGGTCTGAGATTGTATTGTTGGAGTAAGAAAGTGCTGGGCCCACAATTGTAGGTAGCTGTCTGTGAGGATGGTGTGGGCAGTTTTTATGGTGTGCTTTGTGAAGCCACCAGGTGTTTAGATTAACGTAGGAATGCAAGCGTTGTAAAGATATTAAATAATTATGGTTTCGTTTGGCAGCACGTTAGTTTAGATGAGGTGGCTGATAATTTATAATTGTTGAGCAACCCCAGAATGTACGTAAACTGATTTGATAAAATGGCTAGTTAGATATTTCACTTTTGTAATGTTTCTAAGATTTGTTTACAGAGCTATATGTAATTTGATGCTTTGCATTAATGCTGGTTTAGTGAAGTTAGATAATACTTGCTGTATAAATCTCATTGTCCGTGAATCAGTTAGCAAATATTATGTACTATTCTGACCAACTTCAATTGTCAAATGTTTTTGAAAAGCCAAACTTAAATTGCAATCAATACACGAGGGTGAGTAAAATGAAAACCTTAAATTTGTAATAACAAATCGAAATTTCGCGCCGTTATCCTGTAAATTGGTAAGCGTGCTACAAACAGCGTGCAGAATGGCCTGTAGGTGGCAGCATAGTGCAGATGCACACATACCGTCGCAGTATCAGTATAAAGATGGCCGCCCCACTTGCGACCTGCACCAGGGAAGAACAGCGTTCTGTTATTCGGTTTTTGTATAGTGAAGGTGTGAAACCTATTGAAATTCACCGACGAATGACGGTTCAGTGCGGTGGTGCATGTTTGCCACAGCAGCAAGTCTACGAATGGACTAGGAAGTTCGCAAATGGTGTGACTTCAGTGGAAGATGCTCCCCGTCCAGGCCAGGCACAACGAGTTGTGACTCCACAGAACATTGCAGCAGTTGAAGCCACAGTGAAGGAAAACCACCGAGTGACACTGAATGACATTGCAGCATGTTTACAGGTTAGTCATGAGTCAGCATACCACATTGTGCATGATGTGCTCCAGTTTGACAAAGCGTCTGCAAGATGGGTGCCACGGCAGCTGACTCCTGAAATGAGAGAACGACGTGTTGATGCTTGTGAAGAACTTCTTCGGCGCTTTGAACGAGAAGGTGATAGCTTCCTTGCAGGAATCGTTACTGGGGACGAAACCTGGGTTCACTTCCACCAACCGGAAACGATGAGAGCGAGCAAGAAATGGTGCCATTCCTCATCATCAAAATCAAAGAAGTTTCGAAAAGAACAATCAGCAGGGAAGGTTATGCTGACTCTCTTTTGGGACAAAGAATTCAAGATTATTAAAGAGGAACCTTACAGACAAGAATTTACATATTAAAGCCACAGTTACGACCTGGAAATAGAGTGAGGCGGATCGCTCTTTTTAGCAGAAGGTGTCGCTGTACTCGAAATGCAGAAAGCTGTCCATTTAACCAGAAAACACTGAAAGCTAAACATGTCAGAGACGGATAGGGTACTTGAAAAAGTTGTGCGTGTTCTTGTATAACTAACAGTAATTGACCTTGGCCCCTTTCCACAACATGATCCGCTCTGTCCTGCGAAACCAGATTTCAAATTTCATGGGTGCGTATTTTCGTTACTTACAATACAGGGGAAAGCTATTCCCACCAATGAAGAGTGCTGTGAGCACATGATGGCTGTTGCCAGTACCTAACGTTCTAACGTTACTGGATCTTTTCAGATGGAGACCACAACACAGTGGGCCCAGAGGATACAAATGTGCTGGCCGGTGTGGCCGCGCGGGTCTAGGCGCTTCAGTTTGGACCCGCGTGACCGCTACGGTCGCAGGTTCGAATCGTGCCTCGGGCATGGATGTGTGTGATGTCCTTACGTTAGTTAGGTTTAAGTAGTTCTGAGTTCTAGGGGACTGATGACCACAGATGTTAAGTCCCATAGTGCTCAGAGCCATTTGTTACAAATGTACAGCGTATCCCCATGTGAGAGCATCGTACCAAGAAATCGCACACACTCTACACTGCTGTACAATGACTGCAGAATGATATGACTCATGGTCACGCGTTGTGGATACTAGTGTACATCGGACCCTCCTTTGGACAGGAAGCTCAAGCTGGGAAAAGGAGATGCTGTCAGTCTCTGACCTCGAGCAAAATTGATCTTACCAACTTAACAAAGATACATTCTTTTGTCTTTTCTGTGGGAGGTTGGTCTGGCAATGTGGGAGGAGCCGGTGCAGAAGAGCCCACGATGCACAGTGTTAGAGAGGAGACATGCCATGCAGGCCGTCGAGGCCAGTGTCTCTGTAGCAAAACATGTAAACAGGTACGCAAGTACACTCTCTGCGCTTAGCAGATCCTGGCGCCCCACACCATTACAGATCCTCCACCAGCTTGAACAGTACGTACCCTGCTGACTTGCAGATTCCATGGATTCATGAGGTTGTCTCCATACCAGTACACGCCCATCCGCTCGATACAATTTGAAATGAAACGCGTACGACCAGGCAACATGTTTCCAGTCATCAACACTACTATGTCGGTGTTGCTGGGCCCCGGCTAGGTGTAAAGGTTTGTGTCGTATAATCATCAGGGGTACACGAATGGCACGCGGTGCGGCCGCGCGTTTTTAGGTGCCGTGTCACGGGTTGCGCGGCCCCTCCCGCCGGAGGTTCGGGTCCTTCCTCAGGCATGGCTGTGTGTGTTGTTCTTAGCACAAGTTAATTTAAGTTAGTATAAGTAGTGAGTAAGTCTAGGAACCGGTGACCTCAGCAGTTTGGTCCCTTAGGAATTCACACACATTTGATACACGAATGGGCTTTCGAATCCGAAAGCCCATATTCTACATCTACATCTACGTGATTACTCTGCTATTCACAATAAAGTTCCTGGCAGAGGGTTCAATGAACCACCTTCAAGCTGTCTCTCTACCGTTCGACT
Source organism: Schistocerca americana (assembly GCF_021461395.2). Lineage (NCBI taxonomy): Eukaryota > Metazoa > Arthropoda > Insecta > Orthoptera > Acrididae > Schistocerca > Schistocerca americana. The sequence goes on from NC_060124.1 coordinate 526,063,145, forward strand.
CTGAACGGCACGTGGGAAAAACGAGCACTTAAATTTTTCTGTGCGAGCCCTGATTTCTCTTATTTTATCGTGATGATCATTTCTCCCTATGTAGGTGGGTGCCAACAGAACGTTTTCTCAATCGGAGGAGAATACTGGTGATTGAAATTTCGTGAGGAGATCCCGTCGCAACGAAAATCGCCTTTGTTTTAATGATTGCCACTCCACGTATCATGTCTGTGACACTATCTCCCCTATTTCGCTATAATACAAAACGAGCTTCCCTTCTTTGTACTTTTTCGATGTCATCCATCAGTCCCAGCTGATGCGGATCCCACACCGCACAGCAGTACTCCAGAATAGGGCGGACAAACGTAGTGTAAGCAGTCTCTTTGGTAGACCTGTTGCACGTTTTAAGTGTTCTGCCAATGAACCGCAGTCTTTGGTTTGCTCTACCCAGAATATTATCTATGTGATCGTTCCAATTTAGGTTATTTGTAATTGTAATCCCTAAGTATTTAGTTGAATTTACAGCCCTCAGATCTGTGTGACTTATCGCGTAATCGAAATTTAGCTGATTTCTTTTAGTACTCATGTGAATAACTTCGTACTATTCTTTATTCAGGGTCAATTGCCACTTTTCGCACCATACAGATATCTTATCTAAATCATGTTGCAAGTCGTTTTGATCATCTGCTGACTTTACAAGACGGTAAATGACAGCATCATCTGCAAACAATCTAAGACGGCTACTCAGATTGTCTCCTATGTCGTTAATATGGATCAGGAACAACAGAGGGCCTATAACACCTCCTTGGGGAACGCCAGATATTACTTCTGTTTTACTCGATGACTTTCCGTCTATAACTACGAACTGTGACCTTTCTGACAGGAAATCACGAATCCAGTCGCACAAATGAGGCAATACTCCGTAGGCACGCAGTTTGGTTAGAAGACGCTTGTTTCGTTGAATGGTTCGCACGCTGACACTTGTTGATGGCGTAGCATTGAGATCTGCAGCAATTTGCGGAAGGGTTGCACTTCAGTCACGTTGAACGGTTCTCTTCAGTCGTCGTTGATCCCGTTCTTGCAGGATCTGTTCCCGGCCGCAGCGCCGTCGGAGATTTGATGTTTTATTGGATTCCTGATATTCACGGTACACTCGTGAAATGGTCGTAAGGGAAAATACCTACTTCATTGCTGCTTCGGACATGCTCTGTCCCATGCTCGTGCGCCGTCTGTAACACCACTTTCAAACTCACTTAAATCTTGATAAGCTGCCATTGCAGCAGCAGTAACCCATGTAACAAGTCCACCAGACTCTTGTCTTAGATAGGCGTTGCCGACCGCAGTGCCGTGTTCTGTCTGCTTACATATCTGTGTATTTGAATACACGTGCCTATACCAGTTTCTTTGGCGCTTCAGTGTGGAGGTGTTGTGGAGCAATTAGGCGCACTTTTTGCAAAACCTTAACATTACTCAGCAGTCTCTGAATGAACGAATGAGAAACACAGCCCGTTTTTGCAACACACTGAGTGAAACTTAGTGTTTCAGTGCAATAAAATCATGGCACTGTCTCTCAGGTGCACGAAGATTTGCATTCGTAATAGTTTTATCAAAGAATTTTTTTTTCCAAATTAAATGAAACCAGAACAATCCGTCAAAAAAGGCCCAGTTTTAGTGACTCCCGTAAAAAAATCCATAAACCGTCAAAATTAAATTTCACCCGTCACACAGCATGAAACTCCGTCAAATCTGACGGGAAATCCGCCAAGTTGGCAGCGCTGATCGGCATCCGTGCGGAACGGCCGACGCAGAGATGTTATTGTAGACGCGCAGTGTCGCCATAGAGTAAATATCTCTGGAGTGAGCATTCACATGCGCAGAACAGATTTTGTGTTGTCAACATACATTGCCGACCTGGTCACGTGTTCTCGGGACGTCGTTATTTGTCCGTAGAGCGCCCTGTATATTTAGAATGTCACTACATCCCTAATACAGACGGATTGTTTTCGTACGTGTCGTGGATTATTTATATATGTTGCGCACACATTTTAACAGTATCCATTTGATACCGGGAATAAACCAGCCACGTAACTTTTAAGGGCAAGTGATATTACATCCTGCTTCTTTGCGATAGGTGTCACAATTCAGATGCACTCGATTTTTGGTAGTTTTCGGTATGATACGGCACTTTATACTATTACAGAGCCTGACGTACATTTTTGCAGTGATAGCCTTCAAAACGACTGGACAGTACGCCAGCACTTTTGCAAGTGTCCGAAAAATACCGAATTTTCCACACATTAGCGATTATATCCCTGCTAATTCGTCCTTTTTTTTGCTATTTCTGCGTATTTATTTTCTCGTTTTTGCGACCTAAAGCACAATTTTTCTTACTGGTGACACTTTGAAGTATTTATTTAACGCATTTTACGTACTTGCTCCCAGTTTATTAAATAAATAGTAGACTGAGTAATCTATGTAAATAATTGACAAGTCACTGATAAATGCATGGAGGATAGTATTTACTGAAACAACTAACCATTCCCTTTTCTGTTCCACTAGCAAATTTACGAGAGGGAGCGATTGTTTGTAAGCTTTTGTACGAGTCGTAATATCTATTACCTAGTCATAAAATCGTAGAAAAATAGGTCTACAGAATCAAGCCTTAATTATAATGCGTCTCGAAATTTTTAAACATATACAGTGTCTCTTACTAATATGATAACTATAATTAGAGCTGCATGGTATGTAACCATGAAAAGTTACTATCCCTCCTTTCACATATTTTTCTTTGCATCCGTAGCAACAATAGTAATTCACCATCGCTATTACACTATCAACAAGCGGTGAAACACAACAAAAGCTCTTGACATTATAAACTTCAAACGCTGCAGAAAGCACACAAGCACAGCTAACTCCCGAAAACACGTGACAATCCTGGTTTAATGTTGACAACATGCGCAGAACGCAATGCTCACTCCAGAGATATTTACTCTATGAGTGTCGCAGATGACATTGCGCGCTATCTGAGAAACAAAGTAAGAGCGACTGCCTTCTGTTCATCCAGGTTGAAAGGTAATCTGATACTGAAGAAATATCGACACCCCATTCAAACTTACGGCGGGTAAACGGAAGCAGTGCATTGTTACAGATCTCCAAATGTGTACGTGGAAGGAAGTCAACAGTGCGGCGGCTTTCCTTTGCTCTGTGTGACCTCTCGGAATGGAGGAAACTGTGTAGAGGGAGGAACTGGGGGGTCAGCAGCCCATCCGCTCTTTTACGAGTGGCCATTGTCTCGAGCTAATTTATATGATAGGCGGGCCACCCCGCGCTCACAATGCGCGGCCTCTTTATAAATAAGTGATTCACTGGGAGCGCCGAGCAAGCCCGGGGTAATGACGTCTGCGCGCGGCCGAGCGCATTAGGGCGCCGGGGCGAATGCGGCCCTTCGGCTGACAATGCCTCATTAGAAGCGCCGTTGCAGGTGCCGCCGGCGTACAGGCCGGTTTCGACCAGCATGCCCATCTTCGGGATATGGTGACGCACTTTTGACAGCTTGCTTCTGGAGCAGTGGTTCCCCAACTTTTTGAGGCAAACATCTCTGCACAAATTTAGATATCAACCGGCTAACTGTACAGGCTGTGGTTCCTATATCCCGAGAAATTTTCGCTTGATTTCCAGCCGCATCATAGTTCCGCTGCAGATCGCGATTGGCGTTCTTGAAAGCCGTAGGCATCTAGTAAGCAGTCAGAATCTCAAAATGGCGGAGATTTTAGGGACAAGTGCGGAGTACAGCCGAAGAGCGCTGGTCGTTTGTCCACCTGAAATAGTGCGATTTTTCGGGTACCCGAGACCAGCTGTTTACGATATTTTGGCCAAAACTCTACCATCTGGTGAGCAAGATGTATGAGACAGGCGAAATACCCTCAGACTTCAAGAAGAATACATTAATTCCAATCCCAAAGAAAGCAGGTGTTGACAGATGTGAAAATTACCGAACTGTCAATTTAATAAGCCACAGCTGCAAAATACTAACGCGAATTCTTTACAGACGAATGGAAAAACTAGTAGAAGCCGGTCTCGGGGAAGATCAGTTTGGATTCCGTAGAAATATTGGAACACGTGACGCAAACTGAACCTACGACTTATCTTAGGAGCTAGATTAAGGAAAGGCAAACCTACGTTTCTAGCATTTGTAGACTTAGAGAAAGCTTTTGACAATGTTAACTGGAATACTCTCTTTCAAATTCCGAACGTGACAGGGGTAAAATACAGGGAGCTAAAGGCTATTTACAGTTTGTACAGAACCAGATGGCAGTTATAAGAGTCGAGGGACATGAAAGGGAAGCAGTGGTTGGGAAAGGAGTGAGACAGGGTTGTAGCCTTTCCCCGATGTTATTCAATCTGTATATTGACCAAGCAGTGAAGGAAACAAAAGAAAAATTCAGAGCAGGTATTAAAATCCATGGAGAAGAAATAAAAGCTTTGAAGTTTGCTGATGACATTATAATTCTGTCAGAGACAGCAAAGGACTTGGAAGAGCAGTTCAATGGAATGGACATTGTCTTGAAAGGAGAATGTAAGATGAACATCAACAAAAGCAAAACGAGGATAATGGAATGTAGTCGAATTAAGTCGGGTGATGCTGAGGGAATTAGATTAGGAAATGAGACACTTAAAGTAGTAAAGGAGTTTTGCTACTTGGGGAGCAAAATAACTGATGATGGTCGAAGTAGAGAGGATATAAAATGTAGACTGGCAATGACAAGGAAAGCGTTCCTGAAGAAGAGCAATTTGTTAACATCGAGTATAAATTTAAGTGTCAGGAAGTCATTTCTAAACGCATTTGTATGGAGTGTAGCCTTGTATGGAAGTGAAACATAGACGATCAATAGTTTGGACAAGAAGAGAATAGAAGCTTTCGAAATGTGGTGCTACAAAAGAATGCTGAAGATTAGATGGGTAGATCACATAACTAATGAGGAGGTATTTCATAGGATTGGGGAGAAGAGAAGTTTGTGTCACAACTGGACTAGAAGAAGGGACATGTTCTGAGGCATAAAGGGATCACATATTTAGCATTGAAAGGCAACGTGGAGGGTACAAATCGTAGAGGGAGACCAACAGATGAATACACTAAGCAGATTCAAAAGGATGCAGGTTGCAGTAGGTCCTGGGAGATGAAGAAGCTTGCACAGGGTAGAGTAGCATGGAGAGCTGCATCAAACCAGTCTCTGGATTGAAGACCACAACAACAACAACAAAATAATGTTTGGGTAAGGGAAGGATCTGCTAATCCGGCGAGAAAACCTCGTTCATGGAAATGCATGTCATAAACTGAGGCAGTCGTTGGCAAGGTTGGTTGGGTTGTTTGTGGGAAGAGACCAAACAGCGAGGTCATCAGTCTCATCAGATTAGGGTAGGAGGGGGAGGAAGTCGGCTGTGCCCTTTCAAAGAAACCATCCCAGCATTTTCCTGGAGTGATTTAGGGAAATCATGGAAAACCTAAATCAGGATGGCCGGACACGGGATTGAACCGTCGTCCTCCCGTTGGGAAGGCTCAGGCGCTGATTTCGGAGGGCCAGGGGCAATCGCTGAGGAAATTGGCGTCAGTATTGAATGTCAGCGAGCGAACAATGCGTCGGATGGTAGGGGAGGACCTAATATTAGCCATTTAGTCCAAAACTGGCTCTCGGATAATGTTGACATGTTCTGGTCAAGGGAGTTATAACCCCCAAACAGCCCGGATTTTAACCCCCTCGACTACTATGTTTGGAGCATAGTCGAAAGAGTTACCAGTAAGACGAGGCCCCTAATGTCGCATCTCTACGCACTGCCATTGAAGCGATATTCGCGAATATGGACAGTGCTGTTTTAAGGAGTGCATGTGATCGCTTCAGGATAAAATTGAAGGTGGTCACTGCGACATAAGGGGGTGTCATCGAGTAATGTTACCCTTGAAAGGTATCACTACTTATCTGTAAAAGGATTTTCATTTTAATTTTATTTTGTTTCAATAAATTTGATTTAAAAACAGTTTCATTTGACCGCACTTAAGCGCCAGACCCTGTATATTAGATAGAAAAAAAGTAGATCTCCTATTTTTAAAATAACATCTTACATATACGGCAGCACTTCCCCCAATTTCCTGAGTCGATCAGCCCTGATGAACACAGATGTCAACTGACTATACATTAGATTGAAAATATTAGCACTTCTGTTATTAGAGACAAGGGAAACTCCAACTTTGGTTGTATAAATTTGAAACTATTTTTTTTATTATTGCATGTCGAGTTGAATGACAGAGGGTCATCTACAGTGCAAGACTAAGTCCTGTGTGATTGAAATCGATATGCAATAACAAAAAAATCGCTTTGATATTCATATGACCAACAATGGAATTTCCCTTGTTTACAATACTTCTTATGTGGTCATGGTGCACAAACTTCCTAATGGAATCCAATCTTAATTAGCAGTTTTGTTTTTAAAATAATGGGAACGACATTTTAATCAACATCTGTGATGTAACAATATGTAGTCCACTTGTTCCCGTGAAACTGGTGTATTAAGAGGTCCCTATGTGGCTGGTTCCTTGCAGTGCAATGCTTCTTATGGCATTCTGCAATGTGAGAGCATGCAGTGAGATACTAAATCATACTGAGTATAGCAGCAACTTCTGACGCTGAACAGCAACAGCAAATGTAGTGGGAAGAGGTAGAAGGCACCGTATTAAGATTCGTCTGAGCTCTCCAAGTGACTTATTGTCTCAAACTACCTTGTGGAATTCCCCTCAGTCTGCATCACTGGGTCCCAAAATGCTGAGGATGCCACCTCAGTGACCTATCAAGGGCTTTGCTAATGTGTTGGCCTTGTACGACAGCTGTGATATGATGACACCAGGGCTGTGCCGGCAGCCGACTCAGCAGCCTTCATCCTGCACTGCCTCAGTGCCACCTGCTGACAACTGCAAGGTGGCCTGCACTGTGCTTCCTCACTGGCATGGCTCGGGAAAATTATTAAAGATTTCATTACAACCTAACGCACCTTCAGCGAGACTTTAGAAAGTTAATGGCCTGAGCAGACGTTGATGGAGCCTGGTAGGGCGCTAAAAGCATGAGTTATTTTTATGATTCTTAGCTCTTAGCAATGGCTTGTTGTGAGCTGAAAGCAACTGGCGGCGAGCCCATCCCTTAGTAAATCGTGCCGGACAGACTCACAGCCATACAGGGCAGCCCCAAATCGAGACAGGACTCCAGCAGGATAATGTGGCGATACCTGCCTTGTCGCCAGCAGAAGCCTGGGCTGGGGGGACAGTTTGAAGGAATATGTCTACAGTCATAAACTGGGCATTGAGTGCAAAGCCACACGTAAAAAAATTCCCATTTTCATGTTCGCTGATAGTGCAAATGGGCCAGTGAACCACTTCCCTCGGGTGCCTTGATTGTATAAGAAACTCCGACGTCTGAGAAAAATTTAGAGATAGAATTTTTATTACACCTCATAGCTAGGACTAACAAGCTCCAAGGCACAGGCGATTTAGATACAGATCTTTGAGATTATATCTGTTTGCTTGTTGCCATGGGAAGCAACATGACTTCGGAGAATCATCTCTTTCCCCCCCCCCCCCCCCCCCCCCAGCTTAAACTTAAAAAAGCCAGTAATTGGTGGTTTCTTTTTTTTCGAAGATGAAGGTTTCTCAACTCTTGCCGTGGTTTGATATGAGTTTGTGCTGTCATGTGGGAGGGGAGATTTAGCGCCTCTAGAGCCCTGTGCAGTAAATGAATCAGGCAAAAAGGAATACAAACATCTCAAAAATGAGATCGACAGGAAGTGCAAAATGGCTAACCAGGCATGGCTAGAGGACAAATGTAAGGATGTAGAGGCTTATCTCACTGGGGATAAGATAGATACAGCCTACAGGAAAATTAAAGAGACCTTTCGAGAAAAGAGAGCCACTTGTATGAATATCAAGAGCTCAGATGGAAACCCAGTTCAAAGGAAAGCAGAAAGGTGGAAGGAGTATATAGAGGGTCTATACAAGGGCGATAAAATTGAGGACAATATTATGGAAATGGAAGAGGATGTAGATGAAGATGAAATGGGAGATACGACACTGCGTGACGAGTTTGACAGAGCACTGAAAGACCTCAGTCGAAACAAGGCCCCGGGAGTAGACAACATTCCATTAGAACTACTGACGGCCTTGGGAGAGGCAGTCCTGACAAAACTCTACCATCTGGTGAGCAAGATGTACGAGACAGGCGAAATACCATTATCAAGAAGAATATAATAATTCCAATCGCAAAGAAAGCAGGTGTTGACAGATGTGTAAATTACCGAACTATCAGTTTAATAAGCCACAGCTGCAAAATACTAAAGCGAATTATTTACAGACGAATGGAAAAACTGGTAGAAGCCAACCTCGGGGAAGATCAGTTTGGATTCCGTAGAAATGTTGGAACACGTGAGGCAATACTGACCCTATTACTTATCTTAGAAAATAGATTAAGGAAAGGCAAACCTACGTTTATGGCATTTGTAGACTTAGAGAAAGCTTTTGACAATGTTGACTGGAATACCCTCTTTCAAATTCTGAAGGTGGCAGGGGTAAAATACAGGGAGCGAAAGCCTATTTACAATTTGTACAGAAACCAGATGGCAGTTATAAGAGTCGAGGAACATGAAAGGGAAGCAGTGGTTGGGAAGGGAGTGAGACGGGGCTGTAGCCTCTCCCCGATGTTATTCAATCTTTATATTGAGCATGCAGTGAAGGAAACAAAAGAAAAATTTGGCGTAGGTATTAAAATCTAGGGAGAAGAAATAAAAACTTTGAGGTTCGCCGATGGCATTGTAATTCTGTCAGAGACGGCAAAGGACTTGGAAGAACAGTTGAACGGAATGGACAGTGTCTTGAAAGGAGGATATAAGATGAATATCAACAAAAACAAAACAAGGACAACGGAATGCAGTCGAATTAAGTCTGGTGATGCTGAGGGAATTAGATTAGGAAACGAGACACTTAAAGTAGTAAAGGAGTTTTGCTATTTGGGAAGCAAAATAACTGATGACGGTCGAAGTAGAGAGGTTATAAAATGTAGACTGGCAATGGCAAGGAAAGCGTTCCTGAAGAAGAGAAATTTGTTAACATCGAGTATAGATTAAAGTGTCAGGAAGTCGTTTCTGAAAGTATTTGTATGGAGTGTTGCCATGTATGGAAGTGAAACATGGACAATAAATAGTTTGGACAAGAAGAGAATAGAAGCTTTCGAAATGTGGTGCTACAGGATAATGTTGAAGATTAGCTGGGTAGATCACGTAACTAATGAGCAAGTATTGAATAGGATTGGGGAGAAGAGACGTTTGTGGAACAACTTGACTAGAAGAAGGGATCGGTTGGTAGGATATGTCCTGAGGCATCAAGGGATCACAAATTTAGCATTGGAGGGAGCGTGGAGGGTAAAAATCGTAGAGAGAGACCAACAGATGAATACACTAAGCAGATTCAAAAGGATGTAGGTTGCAGTTGGTACTGGTAGATGAAGAAGGTTGCACAGGATAGATTAGCATGGAGAGCTGCATCAAACCAGTCTCATGACTGAAGACCACAACAACAACAGAACCCTGTGAATGGCTCAAGAAGGGGTGAAGGCGGTGTCGTTTGTGCGCTTTGCAGGGAAACGGAATTTTTTCTGGAGAGGTGTGAAGCGCTCGAGTGCAAGACTTTGGTCAGATAAGCACTTCTGGTTGAAGCTCTGACATGTGTGTTGGTACTTGGGACCTGTCCTGAGATTGACTTCACTTGCGAGTAGTTTAGATTGGGGAGCCTGTGGTGAAATTCTTACTGTACCGGTAGTGTGACTTCAAAGGAGTCAGAGAACTTGTTTGCTGAGGGCACACTTATTAATTTTTGGTTTACCAGTCTTGACATTTGTTATCCTTGTGCGCTCTTTCATATAAGTGAACCAAATTGGCTCTTGGTACAACCAGCGAAGGGGTGTTCAAAATGGTTCAAATGGCTCTGAGCACTATGGGACTCAACTGCTGAGATCATTAGTCCCCTAGAACTTAGAACTAGTTAAACCTAACTAACCTAAGGACATCACAAACATCCATGCCCGAGGCAGGATTCGAACCTGCGACCGTTGCGGTCTTGCGGCTCCAGACTGCAGCGCCTTTAACCGCACGGCCACTTCGGCCGGCGCGAAGGGGTGTGTCACACACTGAAATCTACTGTGATTTCAGGGCTCTGGTAGAGAGTAAATTGCTATCCATCTACCTGATCGCTAGACTGAGAGATTTTTGTATTTATTTCGTGGCCGTGATCGATTCACAGGTGGCGCCTCCACATCCCAGTTCCTCCACTGCACACATCTCGCCAGCTGCAAGCTCCATGAAACCAACAGAGTAACGTGAGGCGTGAGGTCAAATGAGTTGAGTGCAGGCACAAGCTCACAGTTCCTCAGTCACTTGATGGTGCGCTTGGTGTGGGCAAGCCGGCCGCCGGTGCGCTGTAAGGCACCGAATCTCGCACCTGGGAATCTCGCTTCTGGTCAGGTATGCCAGCAGTAGGCCTCACATGGGGAAGTGATGAGCCATACATAGCCTCTGGTGCCAGACATTAAGCTCGGATGTTGCCCCGCATCAAAAGGGAGTGCTGCGACTCAACCCGATGTGAAACCGAAGGGTGCGTGACACAAAGGAAGCTGTGTCCAGGACTGAAGATCTGTCCTGTGTGTGACCGCTCTGTGCTGGGCGACTGCTGCTCCTCTCCCTCTCTGTGCAGAGCACAGAACAGCAGGTGCTCTGCATGCTGGTGACCTCGTTTGTCAGCGTGGGATCTCAGCGAGGGTCGGCAAGGATGGTTCACCATGCCTGTGGGTAAACGAGGCATGCTCTACCAAACCCAGGAGGCAGTGACATTGCCTGGGCCAGGTTAACTTGATCCACACCGCTGAACGACTGGGTGACCAGCCCACCACCTGAGTAGGAGTGGGTCCCTGGCCGAGTGGTGGAAGTTCGGGCAAGTAGGTGGTGAAGGACAAGGAGTGAACCCACTTCTCTGGAGTGTACTTGGCGAGGAGCACTGGATGACAGAACCACCGACAGGCACCAGTGCATTGGCAACGGTGTACTGAACCCATCTGCTCGGGAGTGCCCTTGGGACGAGGTTGGTGGCCGAGGAGCATCTCTCCTCCCCCAATGCCAGAGGAGCCGAACAGGAGTAAGAGACGGGCTCCCACCTTTTTATCACTCGTTAACTCATGATGGCTGAAATAGAAATGAGTGATGTGAGTGCACCTTCACAGACATCTATGATGCCTGATCCCTCTCCACAGGACGAACTGTGACAGGTGACTGATGAAAATGTTACACAGAGGCACGCTAGGATTACACTGCTCCTGGAGCGGAATATTAAAAATGGTAAAATCAGTCATGCAGCTCTGTTAACTATTAAAAACGAGTTGGCTGCCTGGGCTATTTGTCAATGCCAAACTCGAAGGCTGAGTTGAAGAACTGGAGAAAGAAAACGAGAGACTGAGAAAACAACTGGCTAAGACCTGGGTGCGAGTGGTCGTGGAAGCGCTACCCAAGCCGCAGAAAGACACAATAGCGTTAGTAATCAAGCGACCAGACACGGCGGTCTTCCTTAGGCCCCTGCCTGGCCATGACATCAAAAAATTCCAGCATCCTTTTACAACTATTGTCAATCCTGTTAAAAATAAAATTAAGATTAATAAGGTGGAACCAGGCAAAAATGTTGTAATTGCAGATGTAGCCACTGAGGACGAAAGAGAAAATCTTCTAAATAACCAAAAGCTAAGCAAGTTGGACAAATGTGAGCCACCGAAGAAAAGAAATCTCTTATTTATCTTGTACAATGTACCTACTGTAATGAAAGACAAAGAATTGTAAGAGACATTAAAAAGACAGAATTCTGAAGAGATGGAAGATGTAGAGTTCAAAAGGAGTTTTAAGTTGAGATTCAAGACAGGGCCTTGGGAGCGTGATGTAGTCCATTGCTGAGGTCACTGGAGCATTGTGGAAGAAAGTCAGAACAATGGGCAAACTCTGTATAGGATTTCACACAGTCAATATTAGGGATTATCTGGTGGTAACTCGTTGCCACAACTGTGGTGACCTGGACCACATTCTCAAGCACTGCACCAGGGGGTCGGTATGCTCTAAGTGTGGTGAGGAAAGTCACAGCCACAAAGATTCCAAGGTAGCAGGGGTATGTATCCCATGGAAGAAAAGAGGCAAAAAATCATGCAGAACCAGTGGTCGGAATTGCCCTACTTACAGGATGCTAAAGGTTGAAAACGGTAACTGGACCAGGATGCCAAAGTGAAAATCCATGAGTAAAAGGAGGATGTACGCTATAAGGGCAAGTAAATTTAGAGAATTCTTGAGGTCGCTCTCAGGCACCCATAAAATTGAAATGATTGACATCGGGTACAAACGAAGCCTCCCACGATGACTGCAGCTCCTTCCTCCCAATGTCAGGAAATTAAGCCGACAAAAGACCTGGAGCGAGTAGGGAATCCTGTGGTAGTGACCCCACCAGTGGCCATGAAGAAAAATAACTGCACAGAGTGGAACAACATCCAGTCCAAGATGGTTCAAATGGCTCTAAGCATTATGGGACTTAAAATCTGATGCCATCAGTCCCCTAGACTTAGGACTACTTAAGCCTAACTAACCTAAGGACATCACACACATCCATGTCCGAGGCAGGATTCGAACCTGCGACCATAGCAGCAGCGCGGTTCCGGACTGAAGCGCCTAGAACCGCTCGGCCACAGAGGCCGGATCCAGTCCAAGAAAATATTGTGACAAGCACAAGTGTGCTTCCACCTACACCAGACATCAGACTGGTCAGAATACCGCCTGCTGACCCTGTTAGAGTGTACCCAAATATATAACACGCCATGCAATTGGCAAGGTTGGAGAAGCCAGCTACCTTGACCACTGCTTTGCGACATGTGGTCCGGTTGGGGCATAAATATGGTAGAAAGATCACCTTCTCGGTGATGGTGGCTGTAGACAGGACACAGCTCATGTCGATGAATCTCCCCACCGACTTAGGAACCCTACAGGATGTCCTTCAGACATTTTTTGAAAGATGAGGCGAAAAATTTGATCTAGATGACATTTATACACAATCAGTCTTGGCAAATGGTCGAATCGCCTTCGACTGGAGGAAGAACTGGCCAGATGATCGATTACACACATACTTCCCATACTGCCTAAAATATTCATTGGGCAACTAAACACTCAAAACAGCAGACTTGTGATGCAGGAGCTACGTAAGGTGGTGGAGGAGAAGAGACTTGACGTGCTCTGCCTGCAGGAGCCGTACTACCAAGCTTGGAGAATAGCTTTCCCAGCCGCAACATGGCAAATTGTCAGCAGTGGGGATGACCCGAAAGCTGCAATAATAATTACGAATAAATCATTGTGGGTAATGACTCTCTCACAGTACACTAACAGTCACTGCAACGTCGTGCAAATGCAATCTCCAGCTAGAGTAATAACTCTCGTAAGTATGTACTTTCGGTATGGAGACAACATCGAGCTACACTTAGACCATCTTACAAGAACAATCACGGCGTTGCGGAGACGAAAAGTAATTGTAACTGCAGATATAAATGCGAAGTCCCCCATACAGTATAATGGCACAAGAAATGCAAATGGAGGAAAAGCGGAAGAGTCGATCATGGCTTTGCAACTTGTGGTGGCCAACAAGCCTAGCAACCCTCCCACCTAAACAGAGGGAAGGGGAGAAGGCACAAATATTGACGCGACGTTAACTACACCAAACGCTGTTAACATCATAAAAAATTAGAAGGTCGAATACAACGCCACCACAAGTGATCACAATCTCATCACCTTCACTTTAGGTGACAGAGAGTTCCTCTGGACCATGGTATGGGAGTTTCAGTTGAACTACAACAGAGCAGATTGGGAGCGCTTAGCGAGGGTTCAAAATGGTTCAAATGGCTCTAAGCTCTATGGGACTTAACATCTGAGGTCATCAGTCCCCTTGACTTAAAACTTCTTAAACCTAAATAACCTAAGGACATCACACACATCCACGCCCGAGGCAGGATTCGAATCTGCGACGGTACCAGCAGTGCGGTTCCGGACTGAAGCGCCTATACCATGACATAGACGTGAACAATTATGCTGAACAACTGGTGAGTGCGATAACCAGAGCGGTGAAGGCAGCCGTACCAACTAGGAGGAAGGTCATGGCGGCCTCTCCGCCATCATGGTCAGCCGAATTAGAGGATATGCGCCAGTCTGTCAGAAGGCTGAGACGGCACTACCAGCGCAATGTCGTCTGGTGGGAAAGGCAAAGATGGCTCCAGCAATACGGGGAGGCAAAGGAAAGTTTCCAAAACGAACTTCGTGCGATAAGGGTACAGAGATGGGAAAGTTATGTACTAAATCAACTAGCTATAGACCCATGGGGAGTACCCTACAAGTTAGAGAGAAGATGCGCTCTTCAATGGCGATATCAACAGTCAGGCATGGGGACAGAATGACGGAAACCTGGCAAGAAACTGCTGAGGTCCTCCTCCAGTCCCCACTGCCTGACGACAGTGCGGATAGGGAAACCGAAAGCCAGCGCCAATTAAGAAATGGTGATTTTGACAGATATATTAATCTGAAGAGGAGGTGGTTGCCCACATTAAATCGCTAAAGAGGGGAAAAGCCCCTGGGCCAGACGGCACTGTGGCGGAGGTAGTGGAATTTTTAGTCCCTCAGCTGGTTACGCCACTCACCCTATTATTCAATGAGTGCCTTAGATAGCAAAAATTCCAGAAAATGTGGAAAGTTGCAAACGTTGTAATCATTAAGAAAGGACCCAACAAAGACCCGGTTGAAACTAAATCATACAGACCGACCTGTTTGTTGGACTTGTTTGGAAAATTACTAGAGAAACTGTTGGCTGACAAACTAGCTGCAAATCGTGTGCTGTGCGGGATGAGTGGCAGGCAGTTTGGCTTTAGGCCAGGGCAGTCAGCATCTGATGTGATTCTCCTGGCGGCTGGGGTCTGTGACTCAGCCCAGTACAAGTACATAGTTGGTATCATGGTGGACATCAGTGGCGCCTTTGACAACCTGTGGTGGCCTTCGCTCTTCTCCTGTCTATGGGAGAAAGAGTGTCCAGAGCCACTATACGGTTGTCTGAGGAGCTATTGCGAGGATCGGGAGGTCTGGCTATCATCTCCTAGCAAGAAAATTGGAAAAACAATATCAAAGGGGTGCCCCCAGGGTTCTGTGTTAGGCCCCCTGTTCTGGGACATCCATATGGAACCAGTACTGGATAATCTACAGCAGAGCGAAGAGGTGATAGCCTACGCAGATGACCTCCTCCTGTTGGTTGGCGGCCGTGGCCGCGAAGATATAGAGTCAAAGATAGAAAGGGCAATGGAAAAATTACAACTATGATGCCGGAATACAACATGACAATTTCACCGAATATGTCTACATATCTTTTGATAAAAGGACAACTCGTAAGAAACCCCACAGTGAGAACTGAGGGCTCGCCAGTTCTTCGGCGACACGAGGCACGCTACTTGGGAGTCATCATTGATGGAAGGTGGAACTTAGAAAAGCACATCGAAACCGTAACCCAAAGAGTCCTACAAGTGCTCAATAACCTTATCTCCATTGGTCATACAAGATTCCATCTTCCTCCTCATCTGATAAAACCGTATCGTAACAGAATATTAGCGTCAATAGTGGGATACGGCTCGGCAGTCTGGGCGCACAGGCACACGAGGGTGGTGCCCGACATGTCAGTGAGAAGAGTGCAGAGGAATATGATACTAAGGTCAGTGGGGCCC
Source organism: Schistocerca americana (assembly GCF_021461395.2). NCBI lineage: Eukaryota > Metazoa > Arthropoda > Insecta > Orthoptera > Acrididae > Schistocerca > Schistocerca americana. The sequence continues at coordinate 526,078,987 of NC_060124.1, forward strand.
TACAGGACATCTCCAGGTGGGGCCCTGTTAGTGATAATGCGGCTCTGCCCCCTGGACATCAAGATTAAAGAGCAAGCAGCATGGTTCTGGGCCAAGAAAGGGAAGATTGAAAAAAAAAAAAGAGGACATTCTGGGTGTTCTGGTTGGGGACAAGGGTGCGATTAGGAGAAGAGGTGAGAAGCTGTGGCAGGAATCGTGGGAGACTGATGATACTAGCCGTAGGACATTGCTACTTTTGCCAGACGTGAAGGAAAGGCTAGGAATGAAGTACTTTGAGCCAACTCGGGGCTGTTCCACTTTCTCACTGGTCATGGGCCCTATCCGATATATCTATGTCGGTTTGGGAGGAGGGCTACGCCTGCGTGTGACTGTTGCGCAGCGGAGGGTACTTCCGACCATGTGGTTTACGAGTGCCCCCTTTTCAATGATGTAGCAGCCGCGTTTAACATCAACTACCAAAAAATGACACGTACTTCCTACTGAGAGCAAGCAGCATGGTTCTGGGTCAAGAAAGGGAAGATTGAAAAAAAAAAGAGGACATTCTGGGTGTTCTGGTTGGGGACAAGGGTGTGATTAGCAGAAGAGGTGAGGAGCTGTGGCAGGAATCGTGGGAGACTGATGATACTGGGCGTAGAACATTGCAAGGGCAACTGTTTCGAACTGTGAACAACCTAGCAAACGAGGTATCACGGAAAGCTCTATCAGAATATCTGAGGGACAATCGTGAATAGCAACAAATAACCAAATGTGTCCCAGTACCCTGATCGAGTACCGCCTGTCTATGGATATGTCGACTTACAACACAGCTGGATTCCTCGACGTGCAGGACTAGGTGGATGGGGTACAACAAACCTAACTGGGACATGCACCGGACTTGACTTAGGATAGGATCTTAGTTAGTAGGACTTAGAAATAGGAAGCAAAAACAGGAACCTGCAGCGATTCAAGTTATCCTTGGCCTGCCTCGTGTCAGGGGCACGCTCATCGGCGTTAGCTCGGTGGGCAAGGCCGTACTGTAGGTTTATACACGTCACTGACACACCTGTGACTCTGCAGGCAGTAGAGGTTTAATATAAGTAGCCATTAGAACAAAGTAGAGCACTAATAGAATAGAAATTGCCCATTGTAACACACTAACACACTGTACTGTACTGTTGTAACACTTAAGGACACACTTATCTTAGAAAATAGATTAAGGAAAGGCAAACCTACGATTCTAGCATTTGTAAACTTGGAGAAAGCTTTTGACAATGTTGACTGGAACACTCTCTTTCGAATTCTGAAGGTGGCAGGGGTACAATACAGGGAGCGAAAGACTGTTTACAATTTGTACAGAAACTAGATGGCAGTTATAAGAGTCGAGGGGCATGAAAGGGAAGCAGTGGTTGGGAAGGGAGTGAGACAGGGTTGTAGCCTATCCCCGATGTTATTCAATCTGTATATTGAGCAAGTAGTAAAGGAAACAAAAAAATTCGGAGTAGGTATTAAAATCCATGGAGAAGAAATAAAAACTTTGAGGTTCGCCGCTGATATTGTAATTCTGTCAGAGACAGCAAAGGACCTGGAAGAGCAGCTGAAGGGAATGGACAGTGTCTTGAAAGGAGGGTATAAGATGAACATCAACAAAGGCAAAACGAGGATAATCGAATGTAGTCGAATTAAGTCCGGTGATGCTGAGGGAATTAGATTAGGAAATGAGACACTTAAAGAAGTGAAGGAGTTTTGGTATTTGGGGAGCAAAATAACTGATGATGGTCGAAGTAGAGAGGATATAAAATGTAGACTGGCAATGGCAAGGAAAGCGTTTCTGAAGAAGAGAAATTTGTTAACATCGAGTATAGATTTAAGTGTCAGGAAGTCGTTTCTGAAAGTACTTGCATGGAGTGTAACCATGTATGGAAGTGAAACATGGACGATATATAGTTTGGACAAGAAGAGAATAGAAGCTTTCGAAATGTGGTGCTACAGAAGAATGCTGAAGATTAGATGGGTAGACCACATAACTAATGAGGAAGTATTTCATAGAATTGGGGAGAAGAGGAATTTGTGGCACAACCTGACTAGAAGAAGGGATCGGTTGGTAGGACACGTTTTGAGGCATCAAGGGATTACCAATTTAGTATTGGAGGGCAGCGTGGAGGGTAAAAATCGTAGAGGGAGACCAAGAGATGAATACACTAAACAGGTTCAGAAGGATGTAGGTTGCAGTAGTTACTTGGAGATGAAGAACCCTGCACAGGATAGAGTAGCATGGAGAGCTGCATCAAACCAGTCTCTGGACTGAAGACCACAATAACAACAATCGTGTAAGGTAGTGGGCTGCATATGTGTAATATAAATATGAAAAATAAAGAATTTTATTAAAAAAACGGGTAACGTACTTCCGCTCCGGCATTGTCAGGGCGTACAGATCTCAATTGCTACTTGCTCTCAGCTGCACCTGCGTAGAGAAACTGCAGTAGATTTGATCAGTCAAAGTCAGTTCAGCGTCAGATCAATTCAGCTTGCTTTATCCATATTTTTTGGGCCAAAGTACTTGACTCACTGATCATCTAGTTGAACTGTCTTTGCCAACCAAGATCCACCCAGTGAAGTAGTAAATAACGAGTTAGTTGTTTAGGGTATTCAGTCTATAACTTGTCTAGTATAGTTTATATCTTTTTTAAAAAAAGATAAATGTTGTTAGTACACAAAATTTTGCCTACATTCTCAATCATTTAGATAGTCCCACCTGCGCCGTCTGCAGCTCATACAAAACAAAGTACTCAAAATCATAAGCAATGCTCCACGACACACACGCATCGCTCACCTTGACCGGGAATACCGACTTGAGACTCTCACGGAGGTAATCCACAAACTCACCACAGGACTATACAGAAACTCCAGACATTCGCAGAACCCGTTTATTCTGAATCTGGGGAACTACGACCACAACCATAGATGGAAACATAAAAGACCAAAAGACATTCATGTAAGGACATAACATCTATGGCCAAGCATACGCAAACATAACGACACAGGCGAGCCCCTGTTAATCAGACGCCATTACTGGATATCCAGCTGAAATACACTGCCGAATAACTGGCACCACACAGGGAAGCAGTACCGTACACTGCATGCAAACAAGCTCCACACATCCCCCACACAGTGAGATGATCTATGGCCGATCTCCCACTACTGTATAACGATCTTGATTGTTCCAGGAATGTAGCAGCTGCAGCAACTGGGACACATCGCCATCGCTTGTCACGGTAATGATGCATGATACCTATACTAACAAATCCAACCTTGCATGAGCTATCGCAGCTAGTAAGCCACTACTGCTCTTACTACCCATCCAACTGTCGCAGAGGTTTTTTTCCCACGGAACGAGCCATGGCACTTTTTTCCCTCTGCTCTTCAAATCGCTACCCTCACTCGCGTTTCGTCCACTATCTATCACCTGATGGACCGTGTTAATGCGTAGTCTTACCCAGACGCACGGACAACATCACAGCCCAGCATCCTGTGATCCACTTACTAGATAACTAACATGTTTACGGAGGTGACAGTAGAACTTTTGGTTTGGTCACCACGTTGGTGCGGGCGTGGAGGGGCCCCATCTCTATATATACCAGAGTTACCTTTCAATACGTGAGTCTAAGGCACCACTTCTATCCGTAATCGTCGACTAATGTTACTGGAACATTGTAGAATAACATTATATAGAAATATAAGTTTATCATATAAATGTCAAGTCAATATCTTTTATACTTTTGGAGATACACTATGTGACCAAAAGTAACCTGACACCTGTTAATGGGTGTAAGTAGGCTGTTTATGTTTTCTCTATGTAAGTAGGCTGTTTATGTTTTCTTATTGGCAACGTTATGTAGCGCTCAATATGAAAATCACTGGCTGTGCGGTGTGCAGTCTGTGGCTGCTTTGCATTGTTGTAATACTCGCCATTGTAGTGTTAGGCAGCTGGCTGTGAACAGCGCATAGCGTTGCTCAGTTGGAGGTGAGACGCCAGCAGTGGTGGATGTGGGGAGAGAGTTGGCGGAGTTTTGAAATTTGTCATGAACTGCTATATTTATATATGATGATATCAAGGTAAATACATTGTTTGTTCTCTATTAATATCTTTCATTTGCTAACTATCCCTATCAGTAGTTAGTGCCTTCCGTAGTTTGAATCTTTTATTTAGCTGGCAGTAGTGGCACTCGCTGTATTGCAGTAGCTTGAGCAGCGAAGATTTTTGTGAGGTAAGTGATTTGTGAAAGGTATAGTTTAATGTTAGTCAGGGCCATTCTTTTGTAGGGAATTTTGAAAGTCAGATTGCGTTGCGCTAACAAAATATTGTGTGTCAGTTTAAGCACAGTCATGTATAATTGTTCAAAGAGGACGTTTCATATGTCGACCCTTAGCCGAGGATACCTCACTGGAATCTTCTGATCTTTTGTTGTAGTTTGTGTAATTAGTGTAGCTATTGTTTATTGCTAGCGCGTAATTGTAGAGAGAATCTCCTTTGTAGTTGTAGTTTTTCATTGTTGTACACAGTTGTGGCATGCATGTAGATTTGCACCTAGTATTTCGCAGCTGCAATTAACTAGATATTATTTTCAGTGCTATGTTAATGTGTTCTCTTATTTTTTCTCTTCAAATTGTGCTTTTCTGTGTTATCGTGTGAAATATTGTGATAATAATGGCGTGTGAAAAACGTAACACTAGGCTCCAAAGTAAACTGAGAAATAATAGTGACTACGAGCGTAGCTTGCCAGCACCACTGTGTAAGGAATTAACAGACGTTCAAAGTATTAATTTGGTAACTGTGCATAGGGAAATGGAGCGGGCTGCAAACAATGGTGTAGACAGTGAAACAGGTAGTGAACAGGGAAGCATTATCGATCGATCGGTCGGCAACAGCTCGCCTCAGGAATCCGAAATGACAGGACACAATTTCGCAAATACTGTAGATTCAGGTTTTGGGTTATCACCGTTTTCTCAAATAAGTCAAGACGCATTTTCTGCTTGTCAAAATGTGAATGTTGCCGGTGCAAATGCACTGCCGAAAAGCGTAGAGAAACAGATTCCAGACACTAATACATTATTATTGCAATTAATGCAACAAATGGAACAAAATCAGAGACAAATGGAACAAAATCTTAAAAAGTTAGACACAGTGGAACAAAATCTTAAAAAGTTAGGCACAGTGGAACAAAATCTTAAAAAGTTAGACACAATGGAACAAAATCTTCAAAAGTTAGACACTACACTTGAACAAACACGTGAAGATTTAACCACTGAGTTACATAACATCGAATCGAAATGTCAAAAGGTCTGTAATGACGTAAAAACACAAATTAGTGAGCATTTCCAACCTATTTTTTCGCGTCATGAAAATGTATTACAGAATCACGAAGCAGCCATAAAAGAACTGCAAACTATTGTTCATGAAAATCATGAGACCTTGCAAGCTAAAATTGACTCAGTTGCATCTACCGATTCGGTTACGCAACTTGCAAGGACTCAGAAAAACTTAAAGGACACAGTAGATACCCTGAAAATTGGTTCAGAAAGACACATGGAGGAAATAAGTACACTATCGGAGAAAGTAGCCGAACTTTTGGATCAGGTCACTAACTTATCTACAAAGGTAGATGATGATCTGAATGACACAAGACCCGTAGCCTTCACTGACACAGAAGAGTATGAACAAATAAGAAAATTCAAACAAAATCAAAATCAAATCAATACACAGTACAAAAGAGAAATCCGGGAAGTACAAGATCAGTTGACGCAGGTAATACAAGAATTACGTATTTCAGAGGACACTCGCGCTCCAATACGGGAAGAGGGACATAGAAATACGGAACAACCACAAAATAATAACACAGGACACTTCGGAAATTATGAAAGAAATTGTCAAGGCGCATTGGATTTTGAGATGGAACCGCCGAAACGAAGTAACAATGACCGACATGCGACTCGCCGACATGACGATTTTGACTATAAGCTGTTCATTACTACACGTAAATTCAAAACATTTAAGAATTCTGGCAACGACATTCATCCACAAGCGTGGCTCCATCAATTCTCTCATTGTTTTCCTCCCAACTGGTCGTTAGAACACAGATTAGAATTTATGTGTGGCTACTTAGAGAATGAACCAGCTGTGAGAATGCGATCGGTCATTCACGATTGCCACAGTGAAGGAGAATTTTACCATGCCTTCCTCTCAGCATATTGGTCTCAAGCCACACAAGACCGAGTAAAACATGGTATCATAATGATGAAACATTTCGAACACTCTAAATTCTCCAGTCTTGTGAAATATTTTGAAGACATGTTGCATAAGAATCAGTATCTTTCAAACCCATACAGCCCCTCAGAACTCATCCGCATTTGCTTAATCAAATTACCTGAACATTTACGACATATTATTTTGGCAGGACGTTGCAAAGACGACATTGAAGCTTTTCAGGGACTGTTACAAGAACTGGAAAGTGACACTGACAATCGCGGAACGCAGGAGCACAACAATTACAGGTCACATACGTCACAATTCCGTGACGACAGAAACAATAACTGGACACGACAAGGCTATTCTTACAACGCAAATCGTGACCAAAACAGACACCACCCATATGACAACCACTGGCAGAGTAATAATTGTTACAGAGAAAGATCGCATTTCCGTAGTAATGACCACCACAGAGACAATCAGAGAAACAGACAATTTGGGAACCAAAATAATTATTATCAAGGGAGACAGAATAACTTTAGACGCAACGGACCAGCGCGCAGTTACGATTCAGGGACAAATTTTCCACCATGTGACCGACAAGAAAGAAACTATGGAATCTACAGACATGACGACAGACGATATGATCGTAACGACAGACGTCAATTTCATCAGAACTGGCGGGATTCTAACACGGCTGGGCCCTCTCAGCAAGGCGAATTTGTAGAAGTTAGGTCTCCTAATCCCAGTAACGACGCGCACCAACAAAGAGACAGAAAATGACTCGCACAGCAGGCAGCCGCGTGCGCCCGCTGGCTCCGAGAAAAATAACATCAGACGCTACCCTTGAGAAAAATTTTAGCATTCTTTACCGATGTATACAACATGATAATTGCTTTGAAGTTGAAACTCTGCGTACTAGGAAGAGTAAAGGTTTACACCACATTTCACATGTAAAACTGTTTATTGAAAGATAATTTGCCTTTTAACTTTGTCTTTGCCATAAAACGTTTCACTTCACGTTACTAGTATGCTTTAGAAACTGTTACCATGCAACAATGTTTGAAGTTAAACATCCAGTCTAGAACCTAGGGAACATTTTTAAACAGAAATTACGAATGTATTGTTATAGTGAACAGATGACACAGTGTTGTATTTGTACATTCTTGCTTGTTAGTTGCACGATTATGGAACGACTATAAGGCTTACATACTTAGAACATTTACCAGTACTGCTAATGAGATTTTAATGCAACATTTTGGTTGACCTGAAAATATATTCTGGATTTAAAGTTCTTTCTGTGAGATACCAGATGACACAGTGTTAGTTTATGTGACAGTTACACGATTTTATCATGACGCTACTAATGAGTGACAATTTACAATGTTGCTTTTGTAGTGTTTCTGTTTTATTTCTGCACAGTTTTTCTGTTTTATTCTGCAAAGTAAAACATGTTTTAGTAGTAACTTTTGTGGTATAGCTACAATGAGATTGCCTTTTCCGTAGCACAATAATACATTACAGCACAGTACTTTCTTCATCATGGCAATAAGCGTAATAACTAAGATATCTATACATAAAGCATTTCACTTTTGTTTATCATGAGGTAAGTACATTGGCTTCTGCAGAACTTAGCTTTCGGAGGACGATAAGTACGACACTTCCACAGAATTATCTTACAGCAAGACGCACATTTAGCGCTACAGGACACACATTTGAGTGATTAATTTTGTACTTAAAACATTTATTTTTAAAGATATTTGAAGTACAATGATACAAAGGTTTTCAGTGATACATTTCATTTCATTGCTGTAATCTGTAACACCTGAGGGTATAATTACATTAATCCTCAGGGGGGTACACGCTTACTTTGTGTACCATGTGTGCGGCAACCACAAGGAACCCTAGCTAAAATGGTATTTGCTTATACAACTTTACACATCGGTACCATATTTCTCTGAAACATAAATTACACAGCTATCTGATCATTTAACTGAGAGATAAACATTTTTTTACTACATCAGTGACACATGTTTACGCAATACACAGTTGGGTAACTTCACACTTATGAAACTGTATTTTGTCTGTACTTTGTAAACTGTTCATATTTTTTCGGAATCATTGTGATACTATGAGAGCTTTGAATGATGTATTTGGTAAGGGAGCATGATTTTAAAGTACGTTTGAGGTAGATGACACTATTGAAATGAGCAGAGAATTTTTTTAGGTTTTGAAATTATTGGAGGAAGCTACGACGATTGTGAGAATTGACTGAGATGTTATGATATTATTACGACGACGATGTGTACTATGCTGTTGAGATATGTTTATGATCAATAAGATGATGCTACCGTATATGAGGAATAAGAAGTATGTTGGAAACCAAGAATCGTACTTTAAAGAGTTATGAAATGTGCGTAAATGCGTGACTGTATCACAATGCTGACGAATATTTTATTTGGACACTTATATTTATAGGATTTTCTTTCTACAGATTTGCAACGCTAATTCTTGACCTGTGAAATAATTTTATGTGAGACTGTCACTGTAGCGGAAACTGCTGTCGTAAATATTTCCGTAAGAAAGTTAAGTGACCACCTGCACGTAATGCGTCGCGGGCACCCACCTGGGTGACAGCCGCCCGAAAAAAAAAAAAAAAAAAAAAAAAAAAAAAAAAGCCATTAGCCTTTCAGAGGCGCAGGTGGAGAAAAAAAAAAGGAGAGACCATTAACCTCGTTATTGACATTCCTTTGTGGAAAGCATCGCAAATAAGACACGCTCATTACTTGGAAACATATGATTATATTGTGGAGCGCCTACTTTCTGCTACTTACTGAAATGCTTATAAACTGATGGGAAATATTCTTACATCTGCAAACCTGATTATGACAAGTGTCTTTCTACGAGAGTTGAGAGCTACTGACTTACGAAATGCCACATGACTATTGAATGATATTTTTATGCTTTGGTTTGCGTAATTGCTTATTTCATTTGACATCTGTTTTCCAGCTGTGTTGCAGCATTGGTTTCATAAAATAAAATTAAATGCATGTGCTAATGTGAACACTTTCTGTCAACAGATCTATTAAATAATAATTTTGTGATCCACATTCTTCAAAAAAGGAGCACTTGGAAAGGAAAGAACAATAAGAAGGGACTAGTAACAGTAACTGCATACATAATATTCTTTTCAAGTACATGGTAATATTTCTTTTACAATAAGTTGTTGTGGTGCACCACTTTAATTTACATAGACATTAAGATGTGAATATACACTTCCCTTATCTGAATTGTTGTTTTTACTGTAATATCTTTTCTGCTTGAGCTTTGTCATGTATAGATATAAGTTTTATATTTTTTATATTTTTTATATTTGCTACTGCTGTTTGCCAGGCATAGTGCTACTGAATTTTAAATTGTGTTACTCTGTTAAGCTAGTTTTACTACTGACTTATTTTTCTTGTTACTGTACATTGGCTCATATTAGTTGTAATGTTGCATTGCTTGGTAATTTATATTTACTGTAGCTTGCTTTGCAATTTTCCATTTTTTTGCATTGCTGTTTGTGTTAATTTGTTATGTGCTGCTGCATTGCCTTGTCCCTTAGTTTAGTATCTGAGCTCAGTAGATTTAAGTTAGCTTAAGAGGAGACTATATAAGAAACTAACTATTATAAATTTATAAGAAATGCATTGAGAAGCTATCAGAAAATGGTCTGACAAAATAAAAGGATACTGTACAGTGGAGAAAAACTATTATTGACAGAGGATGTGAACAGAATACAGAAAGCAGAGAGAAAAACTATTTTTGACAGAGGATGTGAACAAAATACAGAAGGCAGGCTTAGATAGGACTTTTGGGAATAATGATGAATGAAGGGAGATCTCCAAGAAGCAAAGAAAGTTTTGTTTGCAAAATACTGCAATGAAACAAACCCTGTCCTTTCCTATTGGTGTTATCCCACTATGTGCTTGTGTACCCTTGTGTATTTGTTTTCTTCCTGTCTCTGTGTAGTTTCATAGAATTTTTTCTTCTTTTAATATTAAGCTACATTCACTATGATGAGGAATACTGTTATCCTCGAATATAATTGGCATTAATAATGTGTTATTTACTTTGTAAAGATGTTAGACATTATTAATTCTGTTCTGTTTAATGCTCATGTGTGAAGTTGATGTTTCAAAAGTTATTGTAATCTTTTATGTATGTACTCATGTCATAATTCCACTGATGTATATGTTAGTTCGATTCTTTTGTAAAGCCTGTTTTACTACAAATGTTATCTGTATTGTTATGTTCTTTAATGATGTATTTTGTACCTTTGTTATTGTATTCTTATGTTATAAAATTGTAATTGTCACCATTCATCATATTATTAACTTGTAAGTTACATTTCACTGCACACGTTTCTGTTGGTCATAGTATATGGACAATATGTGAGAAGTAGGGACTGATAGTGTTTGCACGTGTGTTAATGATTCAGTAAGGGACTGGATAACAGCATTGCTGGTTCTAAGGACAATTTCAAAAACTTTGTGAGTGCACAAGTGGTGGTTTATGGACTTGCTATATTGTCCGCAAGACTCTTCAGCGGTGATTGTGCACCTGCACAGTCACAACAGATGGCTGCTGGCCATCTCTTCAAGGACTACAGTGGGTCTACATCTTTGATGATCGATCAATACCATTATCTCTACCAGGACTACAGTGGGTCTGCTCTGTGATGACCTACCTACCAATCTTCTTCAAACCTTCGAATGACTCTGCTGTGGGTTTGCTCTGTTGTGGCCCATTAACTGTCAGCATGTCAAGAGTCAGCATTGTCTTTCAGTTGGAAGGACAACAGTACTTCTTCAAGGCTGCATGGAAATCCACTACTTCCGTGTGCATTTTCTTCTACTGCTCAGACTTTGAGAAAAACACTACTATTTTACCATAATGAACGATCAGGACTGTCTTTATGGACTGTGAGAAAATTTGAGCTTTTGACCAACATTGTATCAATAAGTGTGTGCATTCTGTGAGAAAATTTGAGCTTTTGACCAACATTGTATCAATAAGTGTGTGCATTTGATTTCTTTGTTATTGTAATTATGAAAAATTTTTTCAAATCTGTATTGGCCACTGCCCAAGCCAATTTGTAAAATTTTTTTGTGAGGAGCATGGGGGCTATGTAAGTAGGCTGTTTATGTTTTCTCTATGTAAGTAGGCTGTTTATGTTTTCTTATTGGCAACGTTATGTAGCGCTCAATATGAAAATCACTGGCTGTGCGGTGTGCAGTCTGTGGCTGCTTTGCATTGTTGTAATACTCGCCATTGTAGTGTTAGGCAGCTGGCTGTGAACAGCGCGTAGCGTTGCTCAGTTGGAGGTGAGACGCCAGCAGTGGTGGATGTGGGGAGAGAGTTGGCGGAGTTTTGAAATTTGTCATGTACTGCTATATTTATATATGATGATATCAAGGTAAATACATTGTTTGTTCTCTATTAATATCTTTCATTTGCTAACTATCCCTATCAGTAGTTAGTGCCTTCCGTAGTTTGAATCTTTTATTTAGCTGGCAGTAGTGGCACTTGCTGTATTGCAGTAGCTTGAGCAGCGAAGATTTTTGTTAGGTAAGTGATTTGTGAAAGGTATAGTTTAATGTTAGTCAGGGCCATTCTTTTGTAGGGAATTTTGAAAGTCAGATTGCGTTGCGCTAAAAAATATTGTGTGTCAGGTTAAGCACAGTCTTGTATAATTGTTCAAAGGGGACGTTTCATGGGTACTTAAATGCGGTGTGTCCACTCTTCGCCTTATGAAGGCTTGAGCTCTCCTGGGGACGCTTTCAATTAAGTGTCAATGGCTGTGGAAGAATGGCAGAACATTGTACCTCAAGAGCCGAAACTAGAGGAGATAGTGATGTTGGACTCTGGATTGAAGTCGAGATTCTAACTCAGCCTAAAGGCAGTCCATTGAGTTCAAGTCGGGACTCCGGGCACGCCAGTCAGGAACGTTATCGTCCACAAACCAAACCATTGGTTCAGATACAGCTTTATGACATGGTTGCATTGCCGTGCTGATACAAAGAATCATCGTCTCCAAATAGTTCCTCTATTATACGTAGTGCACAATGCTGTCAGATGTGTTCAAATCGTTCCAGATTTAGTACGTTTTCTTCATGCGCAATAAGGGACCCACACGGTAACCACGAAAAACACCGCAAGCTCTTGCATCACCTGTTCCGTACTTTACTGTTGGCATTACACAGCATGATGACGGTTAACGTCGCCGGCCGGTGTGGCCGAGAGGTTCTAGGCGCTTCAGTCTGGAACCGCGCGACTGCTACGATCGCAGGTTCAAATCCTGCCTCGGGCATGGATGTGTGTGGTGTTGTAGTTGTAAGTCTAGGGGGCTGACGACCTCAGATGTTAAGTCCCATAGTGCTTAGAGCCAGCCACAGTAAACGTCCCCAGGCACTGGCCACACACAAATACCTCCATCGTATTGCTCCAGGATTTAGGAGATTTACCACTCCAAATCACACGTTACCAGTAATCCACTGTCCACTGACGTCACTCTTTACACCACCTCAATCGTCGCTTAAAATTGTCTACACAAATATGTGGCTTATGAGGAGCTGCTCAATCATTGTACCCCACATTTTTAACTCCATACACACTGAATTTGCTAGCTGGACTGCTGGTAGCACTCTGGAACTCACAAGTAATTCAAAATTTTGAAAAACACAGCCCTCAGTCGCGAACACAATTAATTTGTAACCTAGGTTTCGGTGTCACAAGGGACACCTTCTTCGGACAAAATAAAACTGAATGCTACAGCATAACGTCCCAAAAACTACGAAAGCTGCGGTCATACCTGACAGCGTCAGATAGAATTAAACTAAAATTCAACAGAGGTGCAAGCCACTAGGGGCTGCCATGTGCCCTCTGCTACAGTGAACACAAAACTGAAACATCATGTGACTTGTGCGCCACGGCAACTTCAAGACAATACCGCCATCTGGTGGCTAATTGTTAAAACAAGCTATTTTGTAAACATCTCTCGTAACTGCAGAGAGGGAAATAAACAAACGCCTGAACGGTGTACATGAATTAATTACAATAGCGGGATACTGCATGATATAAAATACAACTAATGAATGACTGGCTGTAGTACAAAAATTCCAGAATAAATGTATAAAGAAGACATATACGAAATAATCCATTAAATGACATTACTGCTTGCTATAATAGATACGTTATAAAAACGAGAAAAGTTTTTTTAATTTTTGTGTATGAGCCGTAAAAAGTAGAAAGAAAAGGTATCTCTGAATCTACAAGAAGTAGTTGGTACATCAGAGTGTTAGATCTCGTCAAGCAGCGGCTTTATACCATTGAAATAACTTCTTCCGCGCAACTGCACCTGCTCGTTGAGAAAAAGTCCGTCATTCGAAAGTAAATGTTTGAAAATTTCCAGCTCCTCCAAAATATCAAGTTTACCCCCTTTTTTTTCAAAATGCAAAATTTCCAACTTCTCAGCCCCTTTAGGAGAGTGCCCTGTGATTAACAGGTGATCTGCAAAATAAGAATTAGGGGCACACAAACCTCAGGAAATGTTCTTTACAGCGAATTGAAAAGGCACGTCCTGTTTGACCAATATAATAGGCACCGCAAGTGTCACATGAAATCTTGTAGACACCAGAATTCTGCAGAGGGCTAGTAGTTGACTTTAAATTACGGGTGACATTTTTTCTCAAGTTGTTATTTGTAGAAAAGGCAATAATACATTTGTATTTAATTCGAAGCAACCATTGAATCTGGTATGACACTGGACCTAAAAATGGAATTGAGAAGAATTTTGTCTCCGATTTTTCTGGGACGCTGATGAAAGAACCAAGTGTAGTACCCTTCTTGCCAATCTTCTTTTTGAGGATATCATCTACCAACCGAGCTTCGTAACCATTATTGACAGCCACAGTTTTAATAAGACTAATCTCATTATTACAGTTTTCTTTGGAGAGGGGAATGGAAAGTTGTCTGTGAATAGCCGAGAAAATGAACGCATTTTTGTGAGAGGCTGGATACGTAGAAGAAGCTGGAACGTTTTGATCAGCTTGAGTCTCTTTGCGGAAAATGTTAAAGGAAATTCTGTTTTCAATTAATGACAACGTAAAATCGAGGATATTTAATTGACCATTTTCATTTCCTAGTTCACAAGTGAACTTAATATTATCATGAAGATCATTAAACAGATTGAAAATGTGGTTGATCCCGTCAGGAGGACCTTTGTAGATTACTAATATATCGTCAACGTATCTACAGTAGGACAAAATGCCCAGATCTGCAGCTGAAAACAACGTAAAGAATTTCACCTCTAGCGAATTGATAAAAATATCGGCAGGAATTCCGGCTAGCGGGTTCCCCATGGCTAGGCCCTCATTTTGTTGGAACAGTTGTCCATTGAACTGAAAGTAATTGTACTCAACTACAACGGTGATCAAATTCATGAAATCTGTAATTTCTTCATCACAGACATCTTTCTTAAACCTACGCAGATTTTCCCACACAATCACGGGTTTCTTGCACGGGAACATTGGTGTAAATTTTTTATGTCTAACGAAAACAACCTAGCCGCCTGGTCACAGTCTATATCCTCTACTTTGGGAACTACAGCATCACTATTTTAGACAGAATAGCAATGAGTGAAGACAAAAGACTTTTTCAGCCGATCATGTAAAAATCTAGCAAGTTTATGATAAGCACTGTTCTGACTGTTCGAAATCGGACGACTGGGATGGCCAAGCTTATGGATCTTAAATTGCGCTCTTAATATGGGAGGTTGTTGATTTATATTAATAATTGACTTTTTGTGAAATGGCTTAAGCAAGAAATTGCCGTTGTTTACAGCTGATCTGATTTCTTTCTGGAGGGAGGGATTAGGATCGACTTGCAGTTCAGAAATACCATTTTCTTCGAAAAAAGACATGGTTTTCGAAGTCTATTCTTCATTATATGCAATTACTAGTGAAGAGCCCTTGTCAGCTTTCGTTATAAGAGCATCATTATCTTTAAGTTTCTTATTAATATTTCTAATCAAGGCCTTGTCATTACGTGAGGCATTAGGGGAAGCAGCCTGACATTTACTAAAAATATTTGTTGCATCCTAAGCAATCCTAGTTTGCACAGCACTATCCATTTTTATGCAATCCAAACCAGTTTTCAGGTCTACAAGGACATTCTGCACGACCTGCTTGTTAGTCAAATCTGGTTTAACATTATACTTAAGCCCTTTTTCTAACAGACTAGTTTCTGCTTGTGTAAAATTAATATTAGTCTTATTTAAAACTCTGTGATAAAAGACATGTCACTTTTTAAAATTTTTCGGAAGATCTCTCAGGTGGAAAAAGTCAGAAAAGCTTACTGATTTTCTTTTCATGCCTGTACATAATACCTTGTTTATAATTCTCTAAATAGTCATTCATTTGTGACCATACAACATCGATATAAACAGGGGGAGTTGACGGAAACCACCTTGGGAAAGGGGATGGAGGGTGTAGTGTAGGGGGGGCACAACAGTGAAGGAGCGGCAGAGTGAAACATTAGCCAGGTATTCCAGCAGCTGCCACGAGATTCCTCAGAAGCAGCGTCTTCTACGTAAGTGTGAGAGCCGCTCCTTGTTCTCAAGTTTTCGCTTTCCTAAATGCTTTAAATAAAGAGTCTGTAATAAATCACTTCCCTCTGCCCACAAATTTTGCTTACTTTCACAGTCACTTGCATTGAGCCGCTGCTAATGTCACATCTTTGAACCAACACGGAAGTCAGAGTACCGGCGAAAAGTGGAAAACTGTTTACAGTACATGGAAACCTCCGTCTGTGTTCGTGCATGCCAATTATACTCGCACATGCGAATTGCATTAAATTGGATACGAATACCAATATATGACGTCAGAGTAGAAATATCGATTGCTACTGAATCTGCCTCACACTGCAGGAACCTTTCAGTGGCTGTTATGAATACTAAATGGAGATTGATCGGACGTGTGACCATCAGATAAATATCGATGGGCCAAGAGAGTTCTGTACTGGCATCCGAGAGGTAAGAAAATCTAGAAGAGATACTAATGGAGTATCAGTTGGGGGATGACTTAGAAAAAGTATGGCAGCGATATCGATGCATAATGCTTAACAGAATTATGTAGCAAGAATGAATGCGGCTGTCTATGACAAGGTTGCAACGCCAGATCACAATAGCGATTTGCAAAAGACCTGCAAACGATTGATCTCAACACTGTCGCTTGAGAGCTGCCCATCGCCAGTATTCGCCACAGATATCTACATTAGCATGAACTTTCCCTTTTTTCCATAGAAGTAGAGAAACAGTTAGAACTGCAGAAACAAAGACACTTACCGATTTAGAAATAATTGTCAATAATATATTATAAAATTATTATTTGTTTACATTAGTGTTTTGCAATTAAAGTGATTAAAGGGCTTAAACAGATGTTCTGCAATATATTAAAACGACAGTACAATTGAGTTAATTTTTCTGGAGTTCGGCTGGTCTCATTTAAATACGCTTCGCTGTTTCCTTCAAAGCTATTACCTAAGATAGCTTATTTAAGGTAAATTTATCTATCTATAATTCTAATTTTTGTAATAGCAATCTGTATATTTTTTGACATCATTTTCTTTCGAAACCTGGTAAAATCTGTAGTGACTGACAGTTGACCACGATCGTAAATAAATATAACATACTGCGAATACATAGTGGAAGAAATCCACTAAGACCTGGTACCAAGGAAGGCAGAATTAGGTTGCGATTGTGGATGGGGCCGTAATCAAATACTGTTGGTTACTTTATTTTTCAATCACGTACACTTTATTTGGAAACAACAACAAATAAAAGGTGACAATAAATTAATAAGTGTTCCACGGCTGAAGGCCTTAATAACAACAAATTCAAACTATTTGTCGGCTGAAGGCCCCAGTAGTGGTAATTTAAAACTCAATAGCATCCTTAAGAACCAGTTAAATTACTTCAACCAGCAATTACAGTTATTAAAATATTTTTTAACACTCATCAAAATCTCACTGGTAGAATACAACTGCCTAATTAAAATTTTAAGGCAAGAAACACTCACCGCTGAAGGCCTTAATGACAAGAAATTCAACTATTTCTCGGCTGAAGGTCCCAATAGCAACAATTTAAAACTGTTTCAAGGTTGAAGGCCTGACTAGCAATCCTCTGAAGAACCAGTTAAACTTCTTCAGACAAGCATTAACATTTTGTTTGAAAAAACAATTATCAAATCTGACCAAACCAAGGGGGAAAGGAAGGGGGGGGGGGGGGGGGCTAGACGTTGCTCCAAGGATCGACCTCGGAAAGTCTCTCAAAACAGGCAGCCAAGAGTTGCATTCACTTCATGAGATGGTAACTCAGACTAGCAGCAGTTCAAGCGCATGACCAATAATCGTTTGCCGAATCTACCTAAGGTGCGATGAGCAGTGCAGCGATGGAATAACAAAGCCAAGCCGGAACCGGCTGTCAGCACTACGTCTTCAGACTCTGGTGTGTAGAGCATCCAGAAGCAGAAAGGAACCACTACAACCAGAGTAGGAGAAAAAAGAAAAAAACACCACCCAGCCCCAAATCAAGGAAGCTGTCGAACTACATGCCTTAACGGACAGCAACGGCAAGGCGAGGAAAAGTACTCTGCCGTAACATACACTAACCTCCAGGGCAGGTAACTGTGGCGTTAGCGGCCACTAGGCAGGAAAAATACCACTTGCTAAACTTTTCAAATAATAACATATGGAATGCAACAATTAATAATAAGAAGTGGAGGAAGGCAAATTAGGTTCACCTTCCCCAAATGCTCCACTCGCTGCTCTTTGTCTCGGCGGCACTGCGAGCAGCAACACGCAAGCAAATGGCGAGCTCTCACAATGGTGGAGGTTTCACTGCTTGAATTAGGGCCCTCTCAACCTAAGCTTCCTGGGTCCGGTTGACAACGAGGTTGTACCTGTTGTGGACAGGCAAGACAGCCAATCCACTAGGAGGAAGCCGAAAGGCACGCGTTTAAGCTCACGCAGGCTGGCGTGAGGTCTGGAACTAGACAAGAATGTTACAGTATCAAAGAACGTACGTAACTACTGGAATACTTTAATTCATAATTGGTGAACATCGGTCTGACGGTACATGCATCACAAGATAAATAGCAATTGATAATGGCGTCTTGCTAGGTCGTAGCAAATGTAGCTGAAAGCTATGCTAACTATCGTCTCGGCAAATGAGTACGTAATTTGTCAGTGAACCATCGCTAGCAAAGTCGGCTGTACAATTGGGGCGAGTGCTAGGAAGTCTCTCTAGACCTGCCGTGTGGCGGCGCTCGGTCTGCAATCACTGACAGTGGCGACACGCGGGTCCGACGAATACTAACGGACCGCGGCCGATTTAAAGGCTACCACCTAGCAAGTGTGGTGTCTGGCGGTGACACCACAGTACCCCTCGCGACTACAGCCATTCTACCCGGAAATGCATGCGTGCAGCCAGTGGTCCCAGCGTGTTCTCGCGCTGCGCGGATCTGGCTGCTCGTCCGCCCCAACCGAACTGCTCACTCACACGACACGGAAGAACAACGATGTCACCCCCAAAGATAGAGCCACAGTTACTACATATCGATAACGCTGTTGCTGCCACTAGCGGACAGGCAACGCTTGCGAAACCAAGTGGCGCCAGTCAACACAAGAAGAAGACAAACAACCGCAACCATGTCAACTAAACGATACACTCCGGCCTCCAACAGGCGACGGAAACCTACAACAGCACCAACTCAAGCCGCAGCACGGCTCAGCCACTACTATTCAACTACACCATTGATGACAAATGTGGTGTCACCGCCAGACACCACACTTGCTAGGTGGTAGCCTTTAAATCGGCCGCGGTCCGCTAGTATACGTCGGACCCGCGTGTCGTCACTATCAGTGATTGCAGACCGAGCGCCGCGACACGGCAGGTCTAGAGAGACGTCCTAGCACTCGCCCCAGTTGTACAGCCGACTTTGCTAGCGATGGTTGACTGACAGATTACGCTCTCATTTGCCTAGACGATAGTTAGCATAGCCTTCAGCTACGTCATTTGCTACGACCTAGCAAGGCGCCATTATCAATTGCTATTTATCTTGTGATGCATGTACCGTCAGACCGATGTTCACCAATTGTGGATTAAAGTTAAGTATTCCAGCAGCTACGGACTTTATTTGCTAGTCTCAATTACTTTACCTGTTCCAGACCTCACGCAAGCCTGCGTGAGCTTAACGCGTGCCTTTCGGCTACCTGTCATAGTGGCTTGGCTGTCTTGCCAAGTCACATCAGTTTAGCGCCGACGATTGGCGACGAGGTAAATCGCGTTCGTACCTATATTGATTTACTTGTGTAATGGCTTCGCCACAATCTCCAGATGTACTGTCCAAATTTTATCGCTTGCAGAACAAGCAGATGCAGGCCTTATTGGATGCACTTGGACAGCTAGTCCAGGGTCAACGTGCACAGCAAAACGATGTGGCAGCCGCCGCTTCACCGCTCACGCAGCCACAACACGCAGTTGCGCCACCTTTTCGTCCTTTTGATGCGGCACTGGAAAGCTGGACGGAGTGGTCACGCCAATTTGGATTCCATCTCGTCGCCTACAGAATTCAAGGTAATGAGCGGCAGCCTTTTCTCCTTTCTTGCGTCGGCGTGGCCACGTACCGTGTGATAGTGAAATTATTTCCCCGACGCGATGTAGCAACTCTGTCCTACGACGAAATTTTGTCTGCATTAGATGCATATTTCAAAGAATCAGTCAATGTAGTTGCCAAACGGTATACGTTATTTCGTACAAAACGTATGGGCAGTCAGACTAATCGGGAGTGGGTTGCAACTTTGCAGGGCCTTACTAGGGATTGTGCTTTTGAGTGTGAATGGGGACTTCCTTATTCAGATACTATGGTATGTGATGCAATTGCACAGAACATTTCTGATGTTCGTATCAGGGAACAGATTTTGAAACTAGTCAATCCCTCCCTTCAACAAGTGATGGACATATTGGATCGACAGGACACACTTGACTTTGCTCAGGAATCATTTGCAACTTCACCGGCCGTGTGTCACATTAACCGGCCCGCAGGGCGAGCTGCATGGAACAGTAAACAGTCCTCCCACCCGTCCGCGCCAAAGCCGCCAAGCTCTCTGCCACATGTGCCTCGCAAGCAAGCAAATGCAGTGCTAAATTCATGCCCGCGGTGTGCTACTAGACATTCGCGTGAGAATTGCCCATTACGCCAAACTATTTGCTTTTTCTGTAATAAAAAGGGACATGTTCAAAGTGTTTGCCAGAAAAAGCTCAGATCGGACACTCACAACCATTCCAGGCCCTTTGCTTCGCGCCGGAATCGGAATCGAACCAAGAATACTCAGGCTCGTGAACCGTCGCCCATGGAAATTCATGCAGTTCATTCCACTCCGCCCAGTGCCACTCTATCTAACAGTGACTGTGTTCATCCCACAGATAGTGTGCGTCGACATCGCCGGAAATCCCGTCAAGTCGCAAGTGATTCTGTACCAGTGTCAGTTCACGTTGCACGAGAAAGTCGCTCTTGTTGTCACCAGGACGATAAAATTTTTGTAGACTTAGACATTAACGGCAACGTGATACCATTCCAGCTTGATACCGGAGCTGCAGTTTCACTGATCAATCACGACACGTACAAACAGCTGGGCACCCCTCCGTTGCATGCCGCCAATGTTAAGCTCCGTAGTTATTCAGGACAAGCAATCCCTGTGTTAGGACAGTGCAGCCTAATTGCAACATACAAGGGACAAACAAAACTTGTGTCATTGTACGTCCTTCATTCTTTTTCTGCAGTGAACTTGTTTGGTTTAGATTTATTTCGGTTGTTCAACTTGTCTATAGTAAATTAGGTCCTATCAGTGAACCAGACTGTGCCTTCAGCCAGTGTTTCTCGTCTATGTGAAGAATTTGCAGACATTTTTGCACCGAGCCTTGGTTGCGCTAAGAACTATGAAGCACATTTGGAACTGAAAGTAAACGCGCAACCGAAATTTTTCAGAGCGCGCAATGTTCCCCACACATTGCGTGATGAGGTCGCAAGAACATTACACGATTTGGAATCACAAGGTGTACTTGAACGTGTGCAGGCTTCTCTCTGGGCATCACCCTTAGTAATTTTGCAAAAACCTTCCGGAAAATTGAGACTTTGCGTGGACTTCAAGGCAACAGTGAATCCACAGCTAGTGATTGCAACTTTTCCTTTACCCCGCCCAGAAGATCTTTTTGACAAACTGTGCCCGGGTAAATATTTTTCGAAGTTGGACCTAGCAGATGCGTGCTTGCAAATACCGGTGGACGAAGAATCCCAGCGCGTCTTGGTGGTTAACACGCATCTTGGTTTGTATCGATTCAAACGACTGCCATTCGGGTGTGCATCCGCCCCTGCATTGTTTCAGCAATATCTACAAACTGTTTGTGCGTCGGTCCCTACTGCAGCAAACTATCTGGACGATATTGTGATCTCTGGAAAGACGGAAGAAGAACACTTAGGCAATCTCAGAACATTATTTCAGGTTTTGCGACAAAATCGTCTTCGCTTGCGGAAGGACAAATGTGTGTTTTTTGCTCGTGACTTACCCTATCTGGGCCATGTACTCAATGCCCAAGGCATACATCCCAGTCCAGAGCACCTCCGTGCCATACAAGACTTGCCTTCGCCGCAGAATTTGAAGCAGCTACAGAGTGTGCTGGGAAAAATAAATTATTATCATCGCTATGTGCGCCACGCCTCTTCTATTTCAGCTCCGCTTCATCGCTTACGCCGTAAAGGTGTTCCGTTCGTCTGGACGACGGAATGCGAACGCGCCTTTCGCCAGTTGAAATCGGCGTTGCTTTCCAATACTTGCCTTACGCCATTTGATCCCCAGAAACCCCTTTTGTTGATGGTGGATGCATCGGATTTCGGGATCGGTGCTGTGTTTGCGCACACAGATGGATCGCATGATCGCCCTATTGCCTTTGCGTCCAAATTGCTCTCATCTGCGCAAAGAAATTATTCACAGATCGAGAAAGAAGCATTGGCTCTCGCATTTGGTGTTACAAAGTTTCATGATTTCTTGTATGGTCGTCACTTTACCATCATCACAGACCACAAACCTTTGACATCGCTTTTTCATCCGACCAAGCCTGTACCTCCACGTACAGCGCAGAAATTCATTCGCTGGTCTACTTTCCTCTCGCAGTACCGCTACGATATCTTGTATCGGTCCACTGCTAAGCACGGAAACGCCGATGCGTTGTCCCGTTTGCCTGTTGCTGAGGATAAAGCATTCGATTCTTCCGAACTTGCTTGCATGTTCATTGATTCGGAAACCGATGACGTGGTCGAATCGTTTCCGATTGATTTTCGTCGTGTAGTTGCAGCCACAGCTGCCGACCCTGTCCTTGCTACCGTTCTGCGTTTTGTTGCTATGCAGTGGCCCTTGTCGAAGTCACGGATCGGGGATCCGTTGGTTCGCCGATTTTTTGCTCACAAGGAGAGACTTTTTGTACGACGTGGTGTTTTGCTGTTGCGTTCTGATAATGATCAGTCCAGGGTCGTGGTCCCACGTTCGTTACAGTCCTATGTCTTACGGCTTCTCCACCAAGGACATTGGGGTATAGTGAGAACGAAACAACTTGCTCGTCAGCACTGTACTTGGTTCGGAATCGATGCTGCGATTACGAATATGTGCTCTTCTTGCATGGCGTGTG
This sequence comes from Schistocerca americana, assembly GCF_021461395.2. NCBI lineage: Eukaryota > Metazoa > Arthropoda > Insecta > Orthoptera > Acrididae > Schistocerca > Schistocerca americana. The sequence goes on from NC_060124.1 coordinate 526,101,993, forward strand.
CCGAACAACAATCCACACCAGCGAGGAAATTCTTTGCATGGCCAAAAGCCACTTCCCCTTGGCAACGCTTACACATCGATTTTGCTGGTCCATTCTGGAATGCTCGATGGTTAGTTGTGGTAGTTTCATTCAGTAATTTTCCTTTTGTTGTCCGGATGTCTTCCACGACGTCATCTGCCACCATCCAAGCGTTATCTGCTATCTTTTGCATTGAAGGTCTTCCACAGACTATTGTTTCCGACAATGGCCCACAATTCATGTCCGCAGAATTTCAGTCATTCTGCAAGGCCAATGGTATTCAACATCTGACGTCCGCGCCGTTTTCGCCACAGTCAAACGGTGCCGCTGAACGATTGGTCAGGACTTTCAAGTCACAGATGTTGAAGTTGAAAGAGTCGCATTCTCGGGAGGACGCGTTGTTGCTCTTTTTGTCCTTGTATCGCTCTCAGCCCCGCGATGGTCGCTCGCCGGCTGAGTTGCTTCACGGTCGCCCTCATCGAACCTTGATGTCTTTGCTACATCCGCCGCATCAGGTTCCTGTGCAGCGACAGACACCTGTTTTTGCCCCAGGCGATCTTGTCTACTACTGCAACTATCGAGGTTCACAGCGTTGGCTCGCAGGGCGCATTCATCGCTGCCTCGGCAGCGCTATGTATCTGGTTTCGGGGGCCTCTGGTGAGGTGCGTCGGCATCTCAATCAGCTGCGCCTCTGTCGTCGCACGGGTTCTGCCGCTCCCCGTCTGCTTTCAGCGACGGTGCCGTCCGGTCAGCGCCCTAAGGTTCCATCTACTGGCTCATCTCAGCCCCAGGTGTTACCGACGCTGCCTTCCATTTTGCCCCATGGCGACGCGCCGCCGCCGCCGCCTGTTCTCCCGCCGGCGACGCCCGCAGTGGACGCGTCGCTGCAACCGCCGGGCGCCGCCCTGGGTCACGCGCCGCCGATCGCTTCCCGTGACCCGTTGTCCTCCGCCATGGACTTCTTGCCCGCTCCGGACCATAGGACGTCTTCGCCCGTCGGGTGCCCCGACCCGATGGAGGTCGACCCTTCGGCCCCTCCTGTCTCTTTACGGGCGCATACACCGCATGTTGGCGTGCACCCTGGACTAGGTTTTCAGGCATTTCCTAGCTCCCCTCGGACCGAATGGCAGGGTGCGGGTGGCACAGCCTCGCCTGTTGTTAGGCTCCCCACCTCGTCGCATACGTCAACATGGGGTCCTCCCCACGGCGGGCGGAAGCCTTATAACAAAACCGTACGCCGATTTGCGGGGGTGGAATGTGGTGTCACCGCCAGACACCACACTTGCTAGGTGGTAGCCTTTAAATCGGCCGCGGTCCGGTAGTATACGTCGGACCCGCGTGTCGCCACTATCAGTGATTGCAGACCGAGCGCCGCCACACTGCAGGTCTAGAGAGACGTCCTAGCACTCGCCCCAGTTGTACAGCCGACTTTGCTAGCGATGGTTCACTGACAAATTACGCTCTCATTTGCCTAGACGATAGTTAGCATAGCCTTCAGCTACATCATTTGCTACGACCTAGCAAGGCGCCATTATCAATTGCTATTTATCTTGTGATGCATGTACCGTCAGACCGATGTTCACCAATTATGAATTAAAGTATTCCAGTAGTTACGTACGTTCTTTGATACTGTAACATTCTTGTCTAGTTCCAGACCTCACGCCAGCCTGCGTGAGCTTAAACGCGTGCCTTTCGGCTACCTGCCATAGTGGCTTGGCTGTCTTGCCAAGTCACACCAACAAATTTTTGGAAACACTATCTACCACTGTCTAGCACTAAACATCTGGCGCGACCATAAGTGAAATGGCCACATAAAACAAATAATAGGAAAAGCAGATGCGAGACAGATTCATATGAGAAATCTTAAGGAAATGTAGCTCATCCACGAGAGAAGTGGCTTCCGAAACACTTATTCGACCGAGCGAGGTGGCGCAGTGGTTAACACACTGGATTCGCGGTCCGCCCTAAAGCTAGGTGGTCAGCGCGACGGAATGCCGTGCAAAGGGTCCGGAGTTTGATTCCCGGCTGGGTCGGAGATTTTCTCCGCTCAGGGACTGGGTGTTGTGTTATCATCTCATCCCCATCTGAGCGCAAGTCGCTGAAGTGGCGTCAACTCAAAAGGCTTGCACCAGGCGACCGGTCTGCCCGACGGCAGGCAGTTGCCACACGACATTTTATTTCACTGAATTTGCATTCGAGAGGACGACGGTTCAAACCCGCGTTCGACCATCCTGCTTTAGGTTTTCCGTGATTTCCCTAAATGGCTTCAGGCAAATGCCGGGATGGTTCCTTTGAAAGGGCACGGCCGGCTTCCTTCCCTAATCCTATGAGTCCGACGACCTCGCTGTTTGGTCCCCTCCTCCCAAATAAACCATCCACTTATTCGATCGATTTCTGAGTATTGCTCAAAATGGCTCTGAGCACTATGGGACTTAATATCTGAGGTCATCAGTCCCATAGAACTTAGAACTACTTAAACCTAACTAACCTAAGGACATCACACACATCCATGCCCGAGGCAGGACTCGAACCTGCGACCGTAGCGCCGTAGCGGTCGCGTGGTTCCAGACTGAAGCGCCTAGAACCGTTCGGCCACAGCAGCCGGCGAGTATTGCTCATCACTCTGGGACCCTTACCAGGTTGGATTAATTGAAGAGGCAGAGAAGATGCAACGATGAGCAGCGAGTTTCGTGACAGGGTCGTTTAGTCGGGGGATGCTCAACAAATTCCAGCAGCAGACGCTACAAGAGATGCGCTGTCCGTCACGGAGAGGCTTACTTTAGAAATTTCGAGAGTGCACTTCCCCAGAAAACTCGCACAACATTATTTCCGCCCACATACATCTCGCAAATGATCACAACGAAAGAATTCCAGAAATCAGAGCTGACACAGAATCGTAACGACTATCATTCTTTCCACGCTCCATTCGCGAGTGAAACAGGGAACTGAGTGGGGGAGAGAGGAGGAAGATTAATTAGTGGTACCATAAGTATCCTCCTCCACACACCCCCAGATGGCTTGCGAAGTGTTCATGTAGATGTAAAAGGACTACAGTGCTTTCATATAGTCTGCGGCACCCAAAGAGAAAATGATCTGCGTCCTCCTGATCTCCATAAGCGCAGAAAGCTGTCTCTGCGAGGCGCAGTCTGTGAAGATACACTACTGGCCATTAAAACTGCTACATCAAGAAGAAATGCAGATCATAAACGGGTATTCATTGGACAAATATATTATACTAGAACTGACATGTGATTACATTTTCACGCAATTTGGGTGCATAGATCCTGAGAAATCAGTACCCAGAACAACCACCCCTTGCCATAATAGCGGCCTTGATACGCCTGGGCATTGAGTCAAACAGAGCTTGGATGGCGTGTACAGGTACAGCTGCCCATGCAGCTTCAACACGATACCACAGTTCATCAAGATTAGTGACTGGCGTATTGTGACGAGCCATTTGCTCGGCCACCATTGACCAGACGTTTTCAGTTGATGAGAGATCTGGAGAATGTGCTGGCCAGGGCAACAGTCGAACATTTTCCGTATCCAGAAAGGCCCGTACAGGACCTACAACATGCGGTCGTGCATTATCCTGCTGAAATGTAGGGTTTCGCAGGGATCGAATGAAGTGTAGAGCCACGGGTCGTAATACATTTGAAATGTAACGTCCACTGTTCAAAGTGCCTTCAGTGCGAACAAGAGGTGACCATCACGCCAGGTGATACACCAGTATGGCGATGACGAATACACGCTTCCAATGTGCGTTCACCGCGACATCGCCAAACACGGATGCGACCATCATGATGCCGTAAACAGAACCTGGATTCATCCGAAAAAAATTTCGTTTTGCCATTCGTACATCCACGTTCGTCGTTGAGTACACCATCGCAGGCGCTCCTGTCTGTGATGCAGCGTCAAGGGTAACCGCAGCCACGTCTCCGAGCTGATAGTCTATGCTCCTGCAAACGTCGTCGAACTGTTCGTACAGATGGTTGTTGTCTTGAAAATGTCCCCATCTGTTGACTCAGGGATCGAGACATGGCTGCACGATCCGTTACAGCCATGCGGATAAGATGCCTGTCATCTCGACTGCTAGTGATACGAGGCCGTTGGGATCGAGCACGGCGTTCCGTATTACCCTCCTGAACCCACCGATTCCATATTCTGGTAACAGTCATTGGCTCGACCAACGCGAGCAGCAATGTCGCGATACGATAAACCGCAATCGCGATAGGCTACAATCCGACCTTTATCAAAGTCGTCAACGTGATGGTACGCATTTCTCCTCCTTACACGAGGCATCACAACAACGTTTCACCAGGCAACGCCGGTCAACTGCTGTTTGTGTATGAGAAATTGGTTGGAAACGTTCCTCATGTCAGCACGTTGTAGGTGTCGCCACCGGCGCCAACGTTGTGTAAATGCTCTGAAAAGCTAATCATTTGCATATCACAGCATCTTCTTCCTGTCGGTTAATTTTCGCGTCTGTAACACGTCATCTTCGTGGTGCAGCAATTTTAATGGCCCGTAGTGTATTTAGGGAAACATTCTTGGCAAAATTTGAGTCCGGATATTAGAGAAGCGAGATAGCCAGACATTGAATTGCATGAGATTTCGTGGAATAGGAGACCGGCGGGTGAACTGTTCCGTGGTTATGGCCTTTCTGTCTGGTTGTCTCCTCCCATTCTCCAGCCGTCACTCTTCTGTCACACTATTGTCTAGGACATATTGTTAATCTGTACTTGGGTTGCAGTTCGGGTGGAGTGTCGTTTCACAGCAGCTTTTTGGGTAAGGCTAGTATTACACTATCGCAATTCTTTGACAAAGAAATATGATAAAATATTCGTCAAATTTCTTTGATCCAGATCTTTGACGTGGCGCTAAAAAGGGGTATTACACTGTCAAAATATTTTTTATCGAAGCTCAAGATGGCGGACAACAACAAATTGTTATTATGCACTTTTATTATTATGCCCTTGTACCACAATTGCAACGTGTGTGCATTTGGAAGAGAGGCGGCGGAAAAACATATTTGCATGAAGACATGGAAATAATATAAGCATTCAGTGAAATTTGTTACGAGAGCTGCAAGTACAGGACGTCAAATTTTATACAAATTACTTACGAATAGATGAGAGTACCTTTCAGAGTTTGCTCAGTAGAGTGACACCTCATATTACTTGAGAAAATACGTATGTGCAGGAGACAGACTGGCAATAACACTGTGATTTCTTAATACAGGAGAGAGAACTACTCTATCTAACGATACAGCACTCGAATACCACAGTGCACGTTAACCAAAATATTCCATAAACGTGTGAAGCAATTTATGAAGCACTGAAGGAGAAATATCCGAAGGTAAATAAATGTTTATTGCGCTGTATGAGCATTAAGAACTATTTTATTCTTGAGTAATTTAATGAACAGAAGTAGTGTCCTAACAACTGCAAAATTACTAAAATGTACGAAACAGATGAAGCACTTTTTAACCTGTGGCATCGAGAATTGAAAATTAGACAAAGTAGAATTTACATCTAAGAATTTGTTTTCGTTTTAGAACGTGCCCTCTATTCTGGCTTGCTGAAAAGCTGTCTGGATGTTTCTAGAAGTAGAGGTGGATGACTGTAGCTAACATTGTGGATTTAAAGTCGCCTGCAGCATATCCCACGTGCCAATCAGCGCATGATTAATAGCGCGCGGTTAAGTACCGTAATGTACGGTTTGAGGCGATAGATTTTCGAGTGTTGGATTCGCATTGATTCTTTTTAAGAAGAAATTGGGCACGGAGATACCGCTGGTGTAATGGATTGCCGCAGGTGCCATGGACGTCCAGGCGAATGTCCCCCATAGCATAATACTATATGGAACTTGCTATTTTCGTCCAATAACACGACAGGAGGCAGCAGAACCAGAACTACCAAACATAACAGCTTGTGTTAAACAATGTTTACTAGCTTGCACAATTTAAATACAATAATACAGGTAAATTTAACAACCTCACAGGAGCACAACAAAAATTTTTCTTAAACCCTTGTCGAAATCAGCATACCAAATGCATAAAACATTAAGAAAATTTCCAAAACTTGCCATACTCTAGACCGGCAGGACTATCCTGTACAGTGACTTCTCTTCTGAAATATAAATTCATACCAAGGTATAACACTGAAGCATAACATAAGGCACACAAGGAAAAATAAGGCATCTTCTAAAACTTCAGCACTCGGCAATGAAGACACCGGGCACACGAACTTCTGACTAAGGAATAATCCAGTTGATGCCAGTACAGGTAGGTACTAATTAAATAACAAACAATTGATAATTAAAAACAGCGCCTCAGTATCTAAACATTCCCAGAGAAAATGCGCACATGAAACGTTCCTTCATAAAAATTAAACTTCACAAACAGCACACAATGTACAAATATAATAAACAAATGGCTGATAAGGGAACACAGGCTCGTCGCTGAAGACAACATTAGCTGACCATTAACAACTATATAAAGCACACAATTGAACCTGTTAAAATGAAACACACACCATATACCCAGGCGAACGGTTAAAGCCAGGCGACGCTCAGGGAAGCTCTTCTTCTCAACATGCACTGCGTGGCGAGAAGAGCCAAACACCAAGCATCGTGCAGGAACCCAAAACCTTTCCGCCGTCTCCAGTTCTAGCACTCCAGCAATACCACGCGCGCCGGCCGATGTTGCCGAGCGGTTCTAGGCGCTTCAGTCCGGAACCGCGCTGCTGCTACGGTCGCAGGTTCGAATCCCGCCTCGGGCATGGATGTGTGTGATGTCCTTAGGTTAGTTAGGTTTAAGTAGTTGTAAGTTCTAGGGGGCTGATGACCTCAAATGTTAAGTCCCCTAGTGCCTAGTGGTCAGAGCCATTTGAGCCATCTGAATACGACGCGCGATGAGCACGCCAGTAAGGGCCAACCTCCCGACCGTGTTGTAGCCGCAACCGACAGATCACACAGTGAGAGCTACTGCCTCGATGCTGCAGACTTAAATAGCCGAAATCGAGATGAACAACTCACTCACGGCCGGCCAAAGCGAAATCGATGGCAAATATGACACTACAAGAAAGGGAAACTGGCGCCAGCCACGCGACGTATCACTATCCCCACGTATCACTATCCCCACTGGCCGATGTCCTTAGTGTGGTGCTTGTTTTGAGCAGCTGTTTGCCTGGACGAATATGTGTCCGGACACGGCCATCAGACTGTTGTTACAAGAAATGTGAATCATCCGATCAGGGTGACAATTCCCATTGATCCATGGTCCTATCTCGATGGTTCTTTGTCTACAGCAATCGTAACTGACGATGTCGTTGGTTAGAGATGCGAATGCATGGGGAGATCTACTGTGGAGCCCCATGTTCAACAATGTGAGCTGAAAGACGTGCTCCAAAATGCTTGTGCTTGCACCAGATCTGTGCTCACCCATCATATCTGCCACAAATCATCGCCTGGCCTGCATTATGGATCGGCTAAGACTCCAATTTGCACTTTCTGTGATAGGGCATGGACTTGCAACACCTTGCAGTTTACTCGTGCTTTCACCATCCTTCCACTCATGGTCAAAACAGTTCACGTAAACAGCAGACCAGCATCGCCATTTCGAAATGCTCATTCCCACATCCGGGGTCATAACCACCTGCCCTTCGTTAAAGTGGGTAAGTCAGTGGATTGTGACACATACCATCAATAGTGTCATTGCCATTCGTCTCTTCTCCACTTGTATGCGTCACGTGCCTGTAACCGGGACCCACAACAAATATGGACCCGACAACGAAGATGTGACGTCACACTAGTCGGTTTGTCCGCCACACTTTGCGAACGCTCGGCTTCATGCAGGGCTCAAGGGAAATCAACATGTAATCGAAAAGGTACCCACTAAAGAACTTTTTTGTGTGCTATCGAGAATAAAAGAATTACCAAAGGCTGTCCTCAAGGGTCGATCTGCAGTTCCATCTTCTGCGACGTAACAATCGAACCCCTACTACAACTTCTACATGGGAATAACAGTTAAGACGGAATTGTCGTCTATATAAATGATCTGTTAGTGGTAGTCAGTGCAAACAACACAGTCTAGCTAGAAGGGAAAACCAGTGGAATAGTACGAAAAATTACACAATGATGACATAGCAACGAACTCGGGGTAGCTAGAAACCAAACAATATACACATTACTGAAAGGATCACTCCAAAGAAAACTTTCAGCTGAAGTAGGGGACAGAATCATCAAACGAGCACATGTTACACGCTGTCTTCGGTTACACATACGTTGTGGCCAAGCGGTTCTAGGCGCTTCAGTCCGGAAACGCGCGACTGCAACGGTCGCAGGTTCGAATCCTGCTTCGGGCATGGATGTGTGTGATGTTCTTAGGTTAGTTAGGTTTAAGTAGTTCTAAGTTCTAGGGGACTGATGACCTCAGATGTTAAGTCCCATAGTGCTCAGAGCCATTTGAACCATTTTTTTTTTTTTTGTTCCACATAAACGAGAAACTGAATTTCCGCGAACATATATAGCTAACAATAGAAAAGGCAGTAAAAAAGCTTCATAAAGTGGTGAGGCGAAATTCAGAACAGTACAGACTACTACTATCAGTCATACTGACGTACCACTTTGCGCTCTTCGAATCAGTACGTAGCTTCTTAGCTAGCGCTAAGGCTCATAGACTGGTCACCAACAAAGCATCATTCAGCCAAGGGCGGAGAATTAGGGTATCTGGAGCCTTCTGCACCACCTTAGAGGACATACTGTGTGTGATCGGAATATGCCCTATAGATACCACGATCAAATACAGAGCTGCAAGATACTGGTTAAAGATTGGGAGACTAGGTAAGTTACACAATAAGTGATGCACCGATACAGACTACACATCATCTTAAAAGTCAGCGTTAGGATACGTGGCAAGTTGACTGGAACATAAGTGATAAGGGACGTAGACTGCACGACTTCCTGACGTAAGGGAGCAGTTGAGAATGAAATATATCGATCGCAGCAACGGTACGGTACATTTCTAAACTAGACGCAGACCTTATCCCACAGAGTCTGACACAGACTCATGCAAATGTAGGGAAGGAGGCTCCCCAGAACACACTGTTTCCTGCGGGCAATAGGCAAACAATAGACATACACTACACTCAGACTACACAGAAACAGACATGCACATATACACAGCAACAAGAGACGAAGAACAATGGGCATTGTATTTAAAAAACAAAACATGAAGAGTACCCGCGGACACGACTTGACAGATATACTTACATGCAACGTAACGACAATCTCCAGCGGGTAGACAGCGACATCCAAAGTGACAGCGACAACAGTGACACTGAGAGGAACAGGAGGAGAAGGAAGATTAGACGTAGCAGTAAATAATGCACCTAGAATTATGAATCAGCTATAACCTGCCAAAATGCACTGACAAACCGTACTTACTAGTGAACTGACAGTTAAGGACAGTAGAGAAAATGTAGTGCAAAGTGCTGCCAATCCAGCCAAGAAAGCACCCAATCTTGTACGTGGATGAGTACCTAATGTTAATACATGGCGTAGCGACAGTATTTCTCTACTACTAACAATAAACTACTTTGTTGTGAAATGAAACGGCACAGTTTCAGAGGCTTTGTTGGTCTCATACAGATATGATTTTATGTATACACACTGAAGTGGCGAGTGAAAGTTTGTACCAAGGTCGGGAATCTAACCCAGGACCCCGACTTATTACGCTTGTGCGTTAGCCCTAAGCTACCTTGGCACAGCGGTTCACACCGCTGTACGGATTACCCTGGTATACCACCCTCATCGATCCAATTTCAAAGTAGACTGGGGCGGCAGTGAGGATTTGGATCAAAAATGGTTCAAATGGCTCTGCGCACTAAGGGACTTAACATCTGAGGTCATCAGTCCCTTGACTTAGAACTACTTAAACCTAACTAACCTAAGGACGTCACACACATCCATGCCCGACGCAGGATTCGAACCTGCGACCGTAACAGCAGCGTGGTTCCGGACTGAAGTGCTTAGAACCGCTCGGCCACGGATTTGGATCGAGGTGGGGGGCATCCCAGGGTAATCCGTGTAGTCATGTAAACTGCTGTGCCAAAGTGGTTCAGTGGCTAATGCCCCTATCTAGTAAGCAGGAGACCCGGTTTCGATTCCCGGCCTTGGTACAAATTTTCGCTCGCCACTTCAGTCTACATGCAAAAAAATCAAGTTTTGTTGTGACGGGCCATCAACAGCTCGAAAAAACAATTCCGAGGTATTCATCGTGTAACCTCCCCACAGAAAAATTATAATAAATATTAATATAAATAATGAATGTGATTCTAATTTAGTGTAACCTCCCTACAGAAATGCATTCACATTTAATGTACCCACAAAATTCTTTTCTCATTTAATGTAAGCTCGAAACAGAAAAATTCCTAAACCTCGAAATAAAAAAAAAAAAATTCAGTAACCAGGTAAATTTTTGGACGACAGCAGTGCTGCGTCATGGCCCTGTAAGGCCATTCTGAATAAAAAAGAAAAAAAAAAAAATTTCTTACCTCAATAAAAACGGCGAATATATCTGCTCTTACCTAAAATTTTTCCGGCGCAGCTCTGTGGAGTGTTGGCCTATACATTTGTGATTTATGAAAGGAAGCAACTGATTTTTCTTTTGCAACAATCGGAATGATCATGGATTGGAGAAATTAGTAAATTCTTTAAATTGAAATGAATGCTTGTTAGAAATTACTTTATATGACAAAGATTATTATTAGAACATTTTTTTAAAAGATTTACATGGGAGTTCACATAACATTACTAGATATGCGCGAGGCTGCTTTACCTTATACAATAATACTCAGGCTCCGGCATCGCTGCACCGCGACCGGCCCAGCCAACACGATACACCAGACTGCTCGCTAGCAACTACTTACTGCTACTGCTACACAGTTCGTACTGCAGTCAACACTGCTCTTTGGTCTCAGATTCTCTTATAGCTTACATATCGCAGGCAGCGCATACCTCTTACATAACCCTCCACTGGCGGGGCAAAAATTTGGCAGCGATGGTGAGTCAATTGGACTTGCCATGAGCAACAAAATTTTTTAAAAAATATACTTAATTAAGTAAGTTGACAGTCACAGAGTATATACATATATATAAGTACTGAACATAAAATGAAATAGAGTGCACATGCAGTGAGTACATAACATATCAAGAAATCACAAAATGTATACGCAATTTTTTTTAATTAACTAAGTTTACAGTCACAGAGTATATACATATATATAAGTACAGAACATAAAATGAAATAGAGTGCACATGCACTGAGTACATAACATATCAAGCAACGACAAAATGTATACACAATGAGTACAAAACATATTAACAAATGACATAAAGTGCATACACACTGTAGTATTTTTTTTTTACCATTTTACAAGAACTAGGATAGGAAAGGGAAGGATTGCATCATGGTTGCAGCACAGTAGGTTGCACTTAGCTGCACTGAAAGTCCACATTTTTCTACAGAAGCACAACACCAAGTGAGACAATCTGAAGTTCTCTTCCCTGAAGTATTAATCAGTGTAGCCAAGACACTGAAATGTCGTTTTAATATTCAATGTTATCATTTTGGTAGTACATTAGGTACACCAAACAGTGGAACCATAATAACATCTCCATTGTTCAAGGTGGTGGACACCATGATGTGTCAACACCACACTCTTTCACCAACGTAGAATTAGTGCAGAAACCAAATATAGTGCTCCATGATCATAAGGATAGACAGGACAAACGTATATTGCAGTAATTTCTGGTAATTAGGTCAGAAGGTGAAGGACATTAAGTCTCATGCTAGTCATCATTGAGAATTACACTAGTCTATCAACCGATTTGACTAATTGTTGGCACTCATTGCCTAGTTACTAAATATTTCTGTACTATGCATGGAGTATTACAGAATATTATTCATAAGTCATCTGATGACAGTAAATATTGGCACTCATTGGCCAGTTACAAACCATCAGAAGTCATAATTCAAAACAGGAGCTAATGAGTGTAGCATCAAGCTACTGGTATTAATATATAATAGCATGTAGGTGACATAATACAAATTTGAAATATAAGGAACAGTGGCATTCATCAGCCAGTTACTAAACGTATAGCAAGTATTGAATATTACAAAACATTTTTCATCACTCAAGTGACATATGACATATTGAAAATGCAACACACTATAACTATTACTCAAGGTCTGTGATTAGAAAACATCATTCAATATTACTCAGAACTGATCATTCCAGTGACATAAGACATATTTAAAATGTAACACACTGTAACTATTATACAAGGTCTATTTCTTTTTGTGCTAGCAATGCTTGCGTTAGGATCGATAATTAATTGCTGCGGTATGAAAATATTTGCTTTTGACTTATTGCTGCAAATGAGGATAGGTAATGTCATTCGTCATGAGTCAGCTGCAGCAAGGTTATGAAACAAGTAGAGTATATGTGATCACATTCATGAACGACACACACAAATGGGTAAAAAAAATGCAAGTACTAGAACGGGTTTAATGACTAACTGCTTATAGCATATTAATTTCGTGAATAGCTTCTCCTAGAAAAAATACAAAATGGATTATTAAGCTGAAAGAAGAAACGCATATTATGCTGAAATTAACAGGTAATGAAATGTGTACTCAATATGTATGTACTCTACTTGTCCTTTCCAAAACATTCAATCATTATACCATGCGACATAAGACATACTGTCAAAATGAACTGCAACAAATACTTAAGTAACTACATAGCATTTCTTAACTTACAGTAAATATATAAACTTCATAATTAGTTTCATCTGCAAGGAAAAACTTCATTATTCATATTACCATAACTTCATTACTATCACCACCTGCAAAGAAAAACTTCATTATTCATATTAGCATGTTCTTCATATAACTTTTAATCATCATTCATTATCATCTGCAAAAAGACACTCCATTATTCATTATTCATATTACCATTCACTTCATATAACTATTCATAGTATAGAGTTTCTTATTTCTAGCATATTTCATCACTAAAACTAAGATGTGTAGTTCTGTCTGACAGCCTGCATCAATCGCCTCGTATTCTGAAAGAAAATAATTAGTTAAGACTGCTATCATACGATGTGTATAGTATATTCTTGTTAATGCTTGTTAATTCTGATCCATTTACTCTTCATGACGAGGTATTGCATCTTCTTTCGTTCATTCCGAAGGTGAAATTCCCATTTCATAGTAATCCACTGTCGTTTGTTTAATTTATTTCTTTTACACATTATTGTTTTCTGAAAATTATGAACAATGATTAATGTTTTGCGCTTAAATCATATACCCATTAAATAAAAACTGGTTTCTAGTGATATAATTAAGCATACAGCATAGCATGACAGAAAACGTAATATGTCAAAAACATAGACAGTGTTCAGGTGCAAAAATGTACACACAGTCTCATAATGTAGTAGCAAAAAAAAACAAAAATGTAAAATAGTCACGATGTTGAGATATGATAAGGCAAAATGTCAAAGTCAACTGGTGTTTGTTACATCTTAAACGTTTCATAGTGCATACAAACAAACAGGAAAACAATCATACATACACGAAAAATGGAAAATGTGCACTGTCTGATATATAACGAGAAGAAATGATTTTCTTTGTGTTCAGCTTGTATGTTGTGTAGTTGATAGAGGCGAGAGATGAAGACTTTAATGGAGAAAGAATTTGATAATATTAATATGTCACTAGATAGAATTGCATAATTGGTCATAAAATATGTAAGTTTATCTGGAAAAATGTGCACAGTCTGATGTGCAACGACAAGAAAAGCGACCTGCTAGCCTTACCTTGTCGGGCACTTGCCAAGAAAAATATGATAATCATCAGTAAGTGTTCATATAAATGTAATTGCATCATTGGTCATATAAAAATAAGCAAATGGCATTACAGTATGATAAATCATGAAGTATGTTCATTCAATAAAGGTTTTAATATTGGAGACATGGTGATTGCCTTTACTTTTTCTGGTTCTCAGAGTTTCGACGTGTACTACATTGGGGTGAGGAATGCTGCGAATTCTATATGGACCTGCGTATAGAAGCTCAAATTTACTACATCTATTCTTTCCTCTGTTGGATAGATAGTGTGTACGTACTAATATCTTCTGTCCAATGTGAAAGTCACGGCGTGTACAAACCTGTTTTTGCTGTCTTCTCCGGCGCACTGCGGCACGTTTGATGTTGTTCAGCGCAATGTCAATTATTTCATGGTGTCGTAGTCGACGAGATGTAGGAAAGGATACTAATTCTTTAATTTTGTTAGGTGGTTCAACATTTTTCATTATAACCGTCGGAGATAGCATAGTAGATTCATTTGGTATGGAGTTAATTACATCCTGGAATGACAGTATGTGTGTGTGTCCCAATCAATATGTCTTTTATGGCAGTAGATTCTGCACAGTTTACCAATTTCTTTCATTAGACGTTCACAAGGATTCGAAGAAGCGTGGTACCTGGATATATAGATCGGAGAAATGTTTCTAGCTCGTAACATACATGTCCATATAGTAGATCGAAACTGTGATCCATTGTCGGAAATTACTTTCAATACATGTCCTACATGGGATAGAAAATGTTTTACAAATGCTTTCGAAACAGATTTAGCAGTAGCTTTGCATGACGGAGTGAAGGTAACAAATTTTGAAATGAGTTCAACAGCGACAAAGATGAAGCAAAAACCTCTATTAGTTCTGGGAATCGGACCAAAAATGTCTACAGCGGCCATGTGTCTCAATTTAACAGATACAATGGGATGTAATGGAGGAATATGTGAAGTCGTATCTGGCTTAGCTTTCTGGCAGATTTTACATGACGCTAAAACTCGTCGAATACGTTTCTCCATATTGGCAAAATAACAGTTCTGTCTCAGTATAAGAAAACATTTTCTGGCTCCGTAATGTGCGTAACTTAAATGAGTATACCAAACTAATTTGTTAACAAGCTCGTCAGGAATGTATAATAACCAGTTGTTGCTGTCAGGGTGAGATCAGCGAAACAGAATATTATTGCGTACAGTATAATGGTTTCTAATGGTAACATTATTCCTATCTTGCCAAAGGTGATAATTTCTTTCCACACGTTGTCTTTACTCTGCTCTTGTGCTATGTCTCCTAATGACGACGAAATGAAATTTTCAAATGCAACTTGTTGAATATACATGACGCTGAAATTTGCTTTGCAGAAGTTGGTTGCGATGCCTTGCTGATTGTTGCTGAGAGAACGGGATAGTACGTCTGCTACAATATTTTGTGTACCGGGAATGTGAACAATTGTATAATTAAATTCCTGTAAATAAAGTTTCCATCTGCTTAATCTGTCGTGTGTAAATTTAGCGGAAAGTAAAAACTGGATAGCTCTATGATCTGTCTTCCATAAAGAAAATGCCCAAATCTCGCAAATGCCCATACAACACATAATGTTTCAAGTTCTGTGCCAGAATAATTGCGTTCAGCAGGTGACAGAATGCGACTCGCAAAGGCGATGTTTTTAATTACTGTAGTACCATCTTCTTCAATTTCCTGAAAAATGTGTACGCCTAAAGCGGTGTTAGAACTGTCGGTGGCAATGGAAAAATTTCTAGTAAGATCTGGGTGTGATAAAAGAAGTGCATTCAACAAGGCATGTTTCAAATAACATTTTCGTGGACAAGATTCTGTGTATCTGAAGTATTGCTTACGTTGCTGGAAGATGCAACCTGTACTGTATCTAGTCAAATTCTTTCTGACGTGCTGTTATTTGCGGGAGGATGCTGTGGCATTTCGACTATTTGTACTGTTCTGTTATTTCGTCCTGACGTATTACGTTCGGGATGATATCTACTGTCTGGTTCATTCATGATAATCTGTTGTTGCGGATGATTCTGCTGCTGGTAAGACCGACTGTTATTAAACGTACGCTGAAAACTGTGCTCATTACTTTTACGTCTATCATGATAGTCATTTCTATATGGCGCGTTGCGATGGGAATTGAAATGATGTGTTTTCTGTACGTACTGGTTTCCTTGTTGCTGTGCATTACTATTTGGTGTGGCCGACGCTATACGTGTAGGCGGCGAAACATTAAAGCTTGGTTGACCTTGCAGACTACATTGTTGGTTAGGTATGCTAACCGGCTGGTTTTGATGCTGTTACGGAGAAAAGCTTCTATTGTTACAAAAATGTGTTTGCGACTGCTGAAAATTTTGACGATACTGATGATTAAAATTTTGTCTTTCATTAAAATTACGCTGTTATTTCTTTTGATTCCAGGAGTGTGTAACGAAAATTGTCACTTTCGGTAAAACTTGTCACATCGGGTTTTCATTATACATCCTTAATTCTAGATAGATCGATAGTTGAAGAGCTGTTTTGATAGATAGAAAGGATAGTAGAAGAGAAGGCAGCAGTGCAGAAAACTAAAGATGAAATAGCACTACTACGGCTCGGGACCCTGTGCACGCTACGGCACATATTCATCAATGTGTAATGAATCCCCTGAGGTCAATTACGCGCTACAAATAAATTTTGGTTTCTGCGTTACAGGCAATGCCGGTGAAAATTCAAAAGTAAGTTGTGGTATCCAAGCCAATTCTAGTTTCTGCATTACAGGCAATGCTGATGAAAATACAAAAGCAAATTGTCGTATCCAGTCCAAAGCATGTATCTGTGTTCTGTCATTATTAAGCACTTTAAATTTCCTAACAGATAGAAAGTGTTTGTAATCAAAATTATCGTCTCTGTATGTCTGAACAGGTTCAGGATTATATGAGAATCTATTTGTCTGTGTCTCTTCGGATTCTAAGTCGCGTGGTCTCTGTAAATTACCTAAGTCATACAAGCTGTGTGAGTGTGAGAAATGTTCGGAATGTGGCATATGCTGTGCCGTGTTAGAGGCTGAAACATTTTTCTTCTCTGTCACTCTTTGCTGTAAAGTTGACAATTTTCTACATAATGTATTATTAGACGAACCTATCTCACTGATCGTCTGCTGTAAATTTTGGAATTCGGGTGTTTAATTAAATGAAACTGGTGACGTATCGTCTGATTTAGTGTCATTATTACTTTCGATAACGTCAACACGACTGGCCAATTCATCATATTTTTCAGTCAGTGCTTTTACCTGATCATCGTTTTTAGTATCACAAGCATTAATTTGTTCTTGTATTTTACGTGTGGTTTTGTTTAATTTCTTAATGTCTGCTTTGATGGCATCGGGATCCTGTATTAGTTCTAATTGTTCAAGCCTGTCGGTCACTGTCTGAAAGTCTACTGTGTGTGTGTCTGTTTTTGTTTTAAGATCAGAGATTTCATCATGTAATTCGGTATTCAACTGTTTGATAGTATTAATTTCGTCTGATACTGTAGCAATATTGTTGTCCACGTATGTTTTTGCTTTCGTAAACAATTTACGCTTATCTTCCTGTCTCTGTGCAGTAATTGTTTCCATGACTTGTCGCTTTACTTTGTTCTGTTCCTGTATAAATTTACAGTAACGCGTTTCACTGTTTTGTAGGTGGTGATTAAAACGTTCGTCAATTTGGCTGTGCTCTTGGTCAAATTTCGCGTCTACTTTTGCATCCAGTGTACGTGAAAGTTCTGCTGACATTAATTTAAACTCGTCGCGTAACTGTGTTGCGTTTTCAGAGCATTGTTTAGCGACTGCACTAATTTCGTCTCTAAGTAATTTAGTTGTAGCTGCATGTGTAATATTTAATTCTTCTGCCACAGATCTAATTTCTTCACAAGCCTTAAATTCCTCACGTAATTGTTCTTTAGTATCATGACATTGCACGGCAACGGCTGTAATCTGTTCACTAAGCTGTTTGAAATTGTTGTCTTGTTTTTAATTCGACTGTTTGGAATTATTGTCAAGTTTTTCATTAAGTTGTTGTTTGAGATTTTCATTATTTTCATTAAGTTGTTGTTTGAGATTTTCACTAAGTTGTTTGATTCATTAATTTGTTGTTTGAAATTGTCGTCTTGTTCTTTTTCCGACTGTTTGAAATTTTCATTAAGTTGTAGCATTAATGCTATAACTCGATCCATGCCAAAATTAGCTACTGTATTCTCTGTGCTGTGTGATGCTGTATCTGCTTTTGTCGCGTTTTGTGTAACCATTAGGTCATTGTCTGGTTCTTGAAAAGGTTTGCTAATCAGATGTGCACTATTGGTCACTAAATCGGAATCAAACAAAACTGACATATTTTGAGTACATTGTTCACCTTCGTTAGAAATAATTATCTGTTCACTGTGTAAATTTTGCAAATCAGGTGTGTTAAACTGGGCAGCGTTCATTGTAACAGAACGTGCCGCATCATCAATTGTCGCTAAATTAACAGAAGACACAATTGAATTTGTTTGCTCCTCATTAGCATTAGAAACATTACTAGTGGTCGGTACGCACTGATTGTCTGCAAATGGAGGATTATCATTAAGACACTGAGTGTCGCAAGTATTATCGGTCAAATTATTCGAGTCGGCTATTTCACTCATTGAACATCGCGATGTACTGTTAACAGTTTTTCGCGGCATTTTTCACAAATCAAAATTAAGCACAAATGAAACAAAGACAAAGCAAAAAATGGAACGAACACAATTACAACAAAGAGCAATAAATTGCCGATGCTCTGTGAAAGAAAGAGTGACAAATTAGTAAATGCGTTGCGCCAGATGCAAACTACATTTAAGTAAATAAGAGCAGATATATGACCACTTCTCAGAGATTCACAAAGAAATACGATCCTGGCCGGTTGTCGCCAAGTGTAACCTCCCCACAGAAAAATTATAATAAATATTAATATAAATAATGAATGTGATTCTAATTTAGTGTAACCTCCCTACAGAAATGCATTCACATTTAATGTACCCACAAAATTCTTTTCTCATTTAATGTAAGCTCGAAACAGAAAAATTCCTAAACCTCGAAATAAAAAAAAATAAATTCAGTAACCTGGTAAATTTTTGGACGACAGCAGTGCTGTGTCACGGCCCTGTAAAATCATTCTGAATAAAAAAGCAAAAAAAAAAAAAAATTTCTTACCTCAATAAAAACGGCGAATATATCTGCTCTTACCTAAAATTTTTCCGGCACAGCTCTGTGCAATGTTGGCCTATACATTTGTGATTTATGAAAGGAAGCAACTGATTTTTCTTTTGCAACAATCGGAATGATCATGGATTGGAGAAATTAGTAAATTCTCTAAATTGAAATGAATGCTTGTTAGAAATTACTTTATATGACAAAGATTATTATTAGAACATTTTTTAAAAGATTTACATGGGAGTTCACATAACATTACTAGATATGCGCGAGGCTGCTTTACCTTATACAATAATACTCAGGCTCCGGCATCGCTGCACCGCGACCGGCCCAGCCAACACGATACACCACACTGCTCGCTAGCAACTACTTACTGCTACTGCTACACAGTTCGTACTGCAGTCAACACTGCTCTTTGGTCTCAGATTCTCTTATAGCTTACACATCGCAGGCAGCGCATACCTCTTACAATCGCCAGCCACAATCGCACTAACACATCTCTCCCCTTTGTTATCATCTATTTACGTTATTCCTAAAACAGCAAAATTTTATTTATATTTCAACCGCAAATTATTGTTATTTTAAAAATTATTATTCTATGTCAAGTGTTACAGATAAAAAACAAAAAACTACAAAAAATTACATATTAAAATTGTAATATGTACGATCTGTTTTTAAAATATCAGATCACAGGTCTTTGATACTAATCGCGCCGTGCGGAACAGGTGATTAGGATTGTGGAAAGGGCCAAATAAAGTTGGGGTCACTTGAACCTTAAAATTGTAATTTATTGTAATTTAATAACACATTTACAACCAAAGCCGCACATTGCCGAACTTTTACAACCACGAGTTTCAAACTCCAAATCTTTCACGGCTGAAGGCCTCCAAACAAAAAAATCTTAGAAATCAACAAGGTAAATTTCAAGTGACTGAAAACACGCAGTAACAATTACAAATAAAATAATTAAAATATATGTATATCAAAGCTAGGCTGAAAGCCTCAAGTCAAGGTTGGATAGACAAACGTAAACAAGATGCAATACAAACGGCTGAAGACCCACAATAAAATTTTCAAGATCTTAAAATAAATTACGATAACCTTTCAAAGGCAGAAGGCCGCAACGTTTAAGCTTGAAAGGTAATTTTAAGAAAAAGGTTCCAAAGCTGAAGGTCCACAATTAATTTTCCGAAATTTAAAAAAATATATATAACCATAAGTCTTAAGTTTTAAGTAGGTGAAACCACACAACGGCAATAACCTTTTAGCAAATATCCACTCAAACTTACTTACATAAAACAAAGTAAAAGCAAGAATTTTTTTAATCATTAGCTATGATAGATCATAAACCGACAGTTAAACACCGGTGAGAAAGCCGGTAAAGACGACAGCCCCCAGAAGCGTCCAGGGGGTCGGTCTGCTCTCGTTCACTTAGGTGAGACAGATGGTGAGCCCAACTGCACTTAATCCAGCAGAACCCAACCAAGGAACAGCCACGGACCGACCGACAGACGACTTGCTTGCCACCAATCGTACATCAGAATTCAAACACAAAATGTTACGGGCGTAATTATCCACAATCAAATGTGTATATGTATTAAGCTGTCAGAACTACATACCGTATTGGATAGCGACAACAGGTGAGGAAAAGACACTGCCTGAAATTACGTTACTGGCCAGGGCAGCTAACCGGAACACTAACGGCCACAAGGTAGAAAGATTCCGCTGGTGCACTTGAATTGTAGTCAACCAATATAGTTAATTCCACCGCATGGCGACTAAATTTCAGCAATACAGACACTCAGTGTTGCTCACAGGAAAACCTCCCCAACAGTGAACCACAGAAACGAACCACACAAGATGAATGGACGTGGGTACTTAAAACACCACTCAACTTTGAAGTCCTGGGTCGGCGAATCACGAAGCTCGTAGCGATCGGACAGCTCCACACACGCTCCGCCATTGCTAAGGGACTGCCAGCAGACCCAGCCGACTGCACCGCGCGGAAGTATCTTCCCTGGTCCGCAGCAACCGACCGATTCCCCTCAGAATGCCGACAATACTTAAAACAAGTTGTCAGTTGAAATGACGGCAACTACACACACAACCTGACAAACACTTCCACGAAGACCTGAGCGATACCCAACAGTAACTAAGCATGCACACCGGCCGGTGTGGCCGAGCGGTTGTAGGCACTATAATATGGAACCGCGCGACCGCTACGGTCGCAGGTTCGAATCATGCCTCGGGCATGGATGTGTGTGATGTCCTTAGGTTAGTTAGGTTTAAGTAGTTCTATGTTCTAGGGGACTGATGACCTCAGAAGTTAAGTCCCATAGTGCTCAGAGTCATTAAGCATGCACAAAGACAAAGCGGGGGTCGAGGCGCGCACACACACACAGCCGACTCATGAACGATCGGTGAACCAAAACGCTTCGTCCGGTAGTACGACCAACCGACGATCCAGCAAGACCGTGGCCCGGCTCAAGTGATGCGTGGCGGCAATGGTCGGGCGAGCCATGTCGACGCAGACCTCACTGCTGTTCCAACCCAACTGCACCACTGCTGCATTCCAGCTCCCCGACTGGCAGGTCCGGACAGCGCTCCAGACGCGTTCCAACTGGCTGGCAGCCCGAGCTCGCGACCCGAACTCCACTCAGACAGACAACGACCGGGAAGTAATAGCAGTCGAGCAACGATACTGCGAGGGGGGATATATTGATATGCGCTGCTAGCGCCGCTCACAGTTGGGCAAAACAGCAACTCAGTGACAGTAGTAATTTAAATTAACGTAGTGAGGTGGAAGTACGTTAAAAACAGGGTTTAAAATACATGATGGCGGGAACATGAGCCACACACCGCTCAGTCTTTAAATTCACAATAAATAAATAAATATCCAGAGCTTGCCTACATTTAAAGGCGGAGTCAACAATTGTTAAACTCGTCTAAAGTAGTTACTGGTTACATATATTCGCAGTTGCGAATATGGACAACCATCAGCTGTAGAATGGAATGACGACAATGAAAATTTGTGGCGGACCAGGACTCCAGGCCCGATTTCCCGCTTATCGCGACCGGTCGCGTTACCATTTTTTTTCTTTAATTTTTTTGGGCAAGTGCTCTACCGACCTTTTCTTTTTTTTTTTCAGTCGGCGGCGGGTTGCAGGAGGCAAGGCGGGTAGGGGTCGAATTCCGAGGCCCAGCCACGATGTCAGTCCCCTCCCACCACTTAAGCGCACCAGCACGATTTTTTAAAATTATTTATTCGTGTATGTAAGAAGTAACAAAAACAAGGGAGCCATACGCCAAAAATTATGCCGAAAATGTGAACTAAAAGGACCATACTGCCCGCTGGGATCACCTTTTTGAAGCGGGTGGCCAGTAACAGGCGGTCATCATTGCAATGGACATCACCAGTCATCAACCTTCGGAGCGCCTGGGGCCGCTGCACACAGTCAAAGACTGTTTCTGTTACTGTAGGGAATCGTGGAAACATCACGTCTAGAAGTCAGTTTCTTCTCACACCCGGCACATCCCGGCTGAGCGGTGGGTCCACCATTTGGCTATCCTTACACGACTGAGGGTCAGGCCCAAATTTCGATATATCATCAACCATGTGTCGATAACCTGGGCTCGAACATTCATCATGTATATTCCCGTACAGGCGAGACATTTTACTTCAAAGCCGCTTGCTCAGTGTCGGCGGCTAAACAGGCACGGCCATATCGTAGTTACTCGTTTCTCACCGGAGACGGATGCCGGCCCACTGAAGACCTGCATTGTCAAGTGGTGTGACATATGATCCACGACCTGTCGTTCTCGTGGTCCCCGCGTGCAGTGCCACCAAGCGACACATTCAGTCTCGCTGTGGGCAGTGTTTACACTACTGGCCATTAAAATTGCTACACCAAGAAGAAATGCAGATGATAAACGGGTATTCATTGGACAAATATATTATACTAGAACTGACATGTGATTACATATTCACGCAATCTGGGTACGTAGATCCTGAGAAATCAGTACCCAGAACAACAACCTCTGGCCGTAATAACGGCCTTGGTAGGCCTGGGCATTGAGTCAAACATAGCTTGGATGGCGTGTACAGGTACAGCTGCCCATGCAGCTTCAACACGATACCACAGTTCATCAAGAGTACTGACTGGCGTATTGTGACGAGCCAGTTGCTCGGCCTCCATTGACCAGACGTTTTCAGTTGGTGAGACATCTGGAGAATGTGCTGGCCACGGCAGCAGTCGAACATTTTCTGTATACAGAAAGGCCCGTACAGGACGTGCAACATGCGGTCGTGCATTATCTTGCTGAAATGTAGGGTTCTGCAGGGATCGAATGGATGGTAGAGCCACGGGTCGTAACACATCTGAAATGTAGCGTCCACTGTTCAAAGTGCCGTCAATGCGAACAAGAGGTGACCGAGACGTGTAACCAATGGCACCCCATACCATCACGCCGGGTGATACGCCAGTATGGCGATGACGAATACACGCTTCCAATGTGAGTTCACCGCGATGTCGCCAAACACAGATGCGACCATCATGATGCTGTTAATAGAACCTGGATTCATCCGAAAAAAGGACGTTTTGCCATTCGTGCACCCAAGTTCGTCGTAGAGTACACCATCGCAGGCGCTCCTGTCTGTGATGCAACGTCAAGGGTAACCACAGGCATGGTCTCCGAGCTGATAATCTGTGTTGCTGCAAACGTCGTCGAACTGTTCGTGCAGATGGTTATTGTCTTGCAAACGTCCCCATTTGTTGACTCAGGGATCGACACGTGACTGCACGATCTGTTACAAACATGCGGATAAGATGCCTGTCATTTGGACTGTTAGTGATACTAGGCCGTTGCGATAAAGCACGGCGTTCCGGACTACCTTCCTGAACCCACCGATTCCATATGCTGCTAACAGTCATTGGATCTCGACCAACGCGAGTAGCAATGTGGCGATACGATAAACTGCAATCGCATCAGGCTACAATCCGACCTCTATCAAAGTCGGAAACGTGATGGTACGCATTTCTCCTCCTTACACGAGGCATCACAACAACGTTTCACCAGGCAACGCCAGTCAACTGCTGTTTGTGTATGAGAAATCGGTTGGAAACTTTTCTCATGTCAGCACGTTGTAGGTCTCGCCACCGGCGCCAACGTTGTGTGAATGCTCTGAAAAGCTAATCATTTGCATATCACAGCATTTTCTTCCTGTCGGTTAAATTTCGCGTCTGTAGCACGTCATCTTCGTGGTGTAGCAATTTTAATGGCCAGTAGTGTATAATGCAGTGGACCAGTAGATGATATCCATAGATATGCTCTCAGTGGATTACATTTTGATAAAGAAGCGAGAAACAGGAAGGTCAAATTGTGCCGTCTTGTCAGTCTTTGCTCGCGGCTTACAGAGGCAAAAAGAATTACTCAAAAACTTCTCTACACATTTCGAGATTAATAAAAGTTTATTGCCCTTTACTGATGTGGTGTCCTGTCCAATCTTGTAATATAGGGTACCTACGATGCTGCTTTCTCAGATAGGTAAACAATTCAAGGAAATTGAGCCGTGCGCGGCTCGTGTTCTTGTCATATGTCATTTGACACCCTGTTGTTACTGTACTACCACTTCGTTATGTTAATTTCAGTTTCTGGTGTCACTGAGTTGCCACTTTGCCTGCCCGTGAGCGCCAGCAGCGGCGCTTATCGATATAAGCTCTGGCGTATTATCTTTGCTGACCGCTATGACTTCCCGGTTGTCGTGTGTTCGGAGTTAGTTCGGATCTGACAGTGAGTTGGGAGGCGCTAGTAGTACAGTTCGGACCTGGCAGTGTTTGACTTAGGACGCGGCAGGAGTTCAGTCGGGGCGCGGCTGCAGTGAGGTATGGACAGCCATGACTCGTCTGACGGTTGCCGATGCATATCACTTGAGTGCGGACCACCTTGGTTGGTCGTCGGTCAGTCGTCTGGTCGGACGACGTGTATGTTGTCCGGCGATCGCTTATGGGTTGCCTGCGTGTGCCGACTCTTGATTCGCCCTTGTTATTGCACAGTCGCTGCCTCAGTCGATTGGCGTGGAGCAGTGAGGAATTCTCCGAGGGGCGTAGTTTGACCGGGGCTCGCTGGCGGTCTCTATGCGGTGTCTGAGAGTGTGGCGCTGTTCCCATTGCTACGAGGTCCATGGTTCACCGACCCTGGACACGAAAGTTGAGTTTTGATTTAACGTACCTGCAAGTCAAGACTGTTCTCATTGTGTTGTTTGGAGTTCGTTGTCGGCTGTTGGGATATTCCCGCGATCAACAACGTGGTTTTCGAGTTGGAAAATTCTAGCCACCCTCCGGTGGAGTTTCACTGTATTTGGTTATTTGAATTGAAGTGCACCAGCGGAATCTTCTGCCTTGTGGCCGTTAACGTTCCGGTTACCTGCCCTGGGCGCTGATGTAAATTTCCTCATCGTGTTGTTGCTGTCCAGCACGGTTTGGCAGCTCCGTGTATGATTGATTGTGGGCGCCAATATCTTCTACGTTGTTCCGTTGAACTCCCTGTTGTGCCCCGGTCGCGTGAAGTGGAAGTTATCTTGTCGGTGTGTGCGATGACTGTCGGTCGGTTGGGTTGTTGTCGAATCGTGAGTGGTTATCCCGACTGCCTGTCTCACCTAAGTGAGCGTTAGTGTTTGGATTACAGGCCGACCCTCGAACATCTTGGCGCCCTTGTGTGTACTGCCTTATTTTTTTTTTCTAATTTGTTCTTGTTGTTGGTACTTGTATGGCTTCTAGCCGGTTTTGTGTTTTAAATTATTGTTTTACTCTTAAGGCCTTCAGCCTAGTTTAAAGCACTGTTTCACGTAAGCCCCTTGGCATTTAAAATTGTTTTTGAATTTTTTAAGTCTTCGGCCTTCAACCGGCTTGAGTTTCAGTTGTTTGTTCTTAAGGTTCAAAACTGGCTCTGAGCACTATGGGACTTAACATCTGAGGTCATCAGTCCCCTAGAGCTTAGAACTGCTTAAACTTATCTAACCTAAGGAAATCACACACGTCCATTCCCAAAGCAGGATTCGAACCTGCGACCGTAGCGGCGGCGCGGTTTCTGACTGAAGCACCTAGAACCGCGTGGCCACAGCGGCCGGCCTGCTCTTAAGGCCTTCAGCCTAAATTAAAAAACTGTTTCACATTAGGACTTTGGTATTTTAAAAAAATAATGTTTTGGAGTTTTAAGTGTTTTGTTAACTTGTTTACTTCAGCCTAACTAAAGAACTGTTTTAAGATAAGGCTTGCCATTTAAATTTCTGATTATGCTGATTATTGGCCTTCAGCTGTTTTTAAATTAAAGTGGCTTTTAGTCGGTAATTAAGTCCCAAAGATTAAAGCTGTGTGTTTAAAAAAGTTTTTTGGGGTTCTTGTAATGTTTGATCAAATAATAATGTTGTATGTTCGAGTGTAACTGACAGCCTCTTATTTTGGCCCCGTTTCCACAGTTTATACTATCTGTCCTGTCCTTCGGGTTAAGCAGGGCATCTCACAAATGACATTAATAGTTTTTATTACAATAACGTAGATTGACAATGCTTAACTTTGGGTTGCAAGAAATTGGCGACATGCAAATAATCAATGTTCTTCGCTATATACAACGCCTGTGCAAGTTAATCACACAAGTTCATATGGATCATAAGTCACGGCTCTTCTAGTGCCTCTCTTGTAGTGCGTGTCTACTAGTACGGCCGCGGCTAGGCGGCGTGTCGCTTTTATTCTCTTGGTGTAGATGCCGCCCCTGTCGTGGTGACGTCCTAGTCAGCGCGCTATTGGCTGACTTCGTCTCACACCCCTCTCTGCTGTATCGTTCTTGATCTCCGTGCGGGTGCTTGTCGTTACGCCAACACATACCTCCCCCCCCCCCCCCCCGTTGTTGTTGTTGTTGTTGTTGTTGTTGTTGTTGTTGTTGTTGTTGTGATCTTCAGTCCAGAGACTGGTTTGATGCAGCTCTCCATGCTACTCTATCCTGTGCAAGCTTCTTCATCTCCCAGTACCTACTACAACCTACATCCTTCTGAATCTGCCTAGTGTATTCATCTCTTGGTCTCCCTCTACTATTTTTACCCTCCAAGCTGCCCTCCAATGCTAAATTTGTGATCCCTTGATGCCTCAGAACATGTCCTACCAACCGGTCCCTTCTCGTCAAGTTGTGGCACAAACTCCTCTTCTCCCCAATTCTGTTCAATACCTCCTCATTAGTTATGTGATCTACCCATCTAATCTTCAACATTCTTCTGTAGCACCGCATTTCGAAAGCTTCTATTCTCTTCTTGTCCAAACTATTTATCGTCCGTGTTTCACTTCCATACATGGCTACACTCCATACAAATACTTTAAGAAACAACTTCCTTACCCTTAAATCTATACTCGATATTAACAAATTTCTCTTCTTCAGAAACGCTTTCCTTGCCATTGCCAGTCTACATTTTATATACTCTCTACTTCGACAATCATCAATTATTTTGCTCCCCAAGTAGCAAAACTCCTTTACTACTTTAAGTGTCTCATTTCCTAATCTCATTCCCTCAGCATCACCCGACTTAATTCGACTACATTCGATTATCCTCGTTTTGCTTTTGTTGTTGTTCATCTTATATCCCCCCCCCCCAACACCCCTCAAAGTGACGGTCAGTCGTCGTGTAGGGAGCGCGACAACGGTGGTGAAGAGCTGGGGGGGTGCGGGGGGGGGGGGGGGGGTAGGAGTGTGGGCGCAGGTCTGGACCGGAAGCTGTGGCTGCAAGGGACGTCAAGCTTCCAGTCGTACCCCGCCAGCCGGCCTTCCCTCTGGCGGAAACGTCCCCTGGAGATTGACCAGGAGGCTACGCGGCCAGCTCCTAATGATGCCATGAACCAGATGAAGGCGGCAA